>NC_134456.1:150504789-151832289 GCF_047948215.1 Lycorma delicatula | reverse complement strand
ACTTTTATGCAAAGCTGCTTTCAGTTTCAACACATGTTTCATAGTGTTTCACTAACTTCTTCATTCCTTCTTCAAATTATTGTCAAGAAATTCCGCAACCAGTGATTTGAATCACACAGTTTTCAATTCAATTGAAATACAATTTTTCAATACCATTTACTTAATACTGTATTTCAATCTGTTGTCATTGCCCAACCTTTGTGGTGCTAGTCACTGTTTAACGTGAGGAAAAAAATAATCTCTGTGAGCTGTTAGGTCTAAAAAGTGCCTTATTGAAGATTTTTAAATAATTTTTTTCCAATCCCCTTACTGTCTGATTTGGTGTATGTGGCCAGGCATTGTCATGCAAAAATAAAATCCTGCAGGATAACATCTTATGTCGTTTGTGTTTTATAGCTCTTATAAGATTTTTTAACATTTCGCAGTACTTATTGGCATTCACAGTAGTTCCATGATCACTAAATTTGATAAGCAAGGCACCTTTTTTGTCCCATAAAACAGTAGCCAAAAGCTTCTTTACTGAACTTTCTTGTTTGAACTTCTATATAGATTATGAATGCTGATACTGCATTGAATGCTGCTTTGTTTCAGTGTTTGAATAAGAAATCCAGATTTCATGTTCGATAACAGTGTGATCAAAAAATTCTTAGTCAACTTCTTTTACATAATTGGAAAAATTCATGCACTGCAAAAAGATATTTTTCCTTGTTTGTGTCTGTTAATATCTTCAGCATTCATCTGGCACACACTTTTTTTTTTTAGTCCAATTTTTCATTCAAAATTTTATAAATCAAAGATTGTGAGATCAGGAAATATCAGACAGTTGTGACGTGATGAACCACTCATTTTCACTATTTTTTTTGTTGACTTTTTTAATTAAATCATCTGTTATTTATGGCTAGCCGCTATGCTCTTCATCATGAATGTTCATTCACTCTTCTTGAAATGAACCAGTCTTACTTTAGTATAATTCATATAATATAACAGAACTTACTTCAAAACATGCCTTGTAATCTCCTTAACTCTTATAGATTTTCAAAGTGATGGCTATTTGAGTTGGTTTTTTATTTCATTAGTTGCTAATGGATGTTACTTATTTTGTTTACACTGGATTGGCATAAGCCTACCTCCTCAATTAATAAATAAGTAAACAGTTATAAAAAAATTTTGTTGTGAATTACAGGTCAGAAATGTTGGAAGGTGTCATCTTTGCAGTACCCTTATGCATTCATAACATTTACAAAGCCAATATCCAGTGAATTAATTTTTTATAGTCAAGTTTTGTCTTTGTATATGAAATCGGCTGAGTTTTTAAATCAGTGGATTGAGACAGGTCACTTCTATGGATTTGAAGAAAGTGTCTTGATAATTGCCAGAACAAAAAGTCATGTGAACGTAGTGGGGGCCATTCAAATGACAGATGGCATTCAAGAAAAGTTTTATAGAGATATTGTCTAACTATATGGATCTTGTTCCTAAATATATGGATGGCAGTGTCAACACAGGGTCATTTAATAGTAACATATCAAGGTAATTGCTTGTTACATTTAAATTGAAGAAATAATCCCACTGTCCCGTTTCCTGTAATCTTACACCAGACATAAATTCTTCGTACATTAAGTGCCACATGCATAATTACTGATGACTTATGCACAAATGCCCATGGCTGAGATACTAGTTGGGAAAAGGCTGATCTCAATTAACGTAAATCTCCTTAACGTAATACTAAAAAAAAAAAATCTAGTATACTTAAAATTTATTTTATTATTGATATTTTATAATACATTTTTGTTTTCAGGGATATCCATTCAACTACTGGTAAGTTAAAAAGAGTGGTACTTCAATTTACCCCTGGTAGTTGGACACATGTTAGGTGGCTTGATCCTACTTGTACATATATGCGGTTTTTTGCTATTTGTCAGTTAGTAATATTCTGGCAGATCTGTGAGTTGAACACATTCTTCTTGAAGCATATATTTGAAATGCCACCTAGTCATCCTCTAGTCATTTGGAGACTTATTTTAGTCGGCATTGTTGTTGCTCCATCTGTTAGGTAAATTAATAATGTTTATTATGTTTTAATGGTTTTCAATATGATACTGATGTTTTAGATGTGACAATTAATTCCTGGAATGGTTGCATAGTGTCAGTGATATAGTGGTTTTGTTGGAATCACATGAGTAATTGTGTTTGTGCATGTACTGATTTATATCCAAACCTCAACCTGACATGCTCATTTATTAGTTGGCTGTTCCTAAAACAATAAAGTGTAGACTACTGCATAAAAATAAGTAATCAAAATTTAGAGTAGCCTGTTAACAGCAAATTTTATGTGAAAATCAACATAACTGCTGAAACTTAAAGTGGTACTTTACGTGGATGCTCTGAAAAAGTTGAGTCTTAAGCACTTTAGAAGTTCTAGGGTTGGGTTCCCCAGAATTGGCAACAAAAAAAAAAACACATTTACATGACAGATGTAAACTTGTTGTGAGATTTGTTTTGTTGGCCTTGAGGATAATTGAGTATGTGATTTATGACTAATGAAAAGATTAATAGCGCTGAAATATTACATGATTCGTCTTAAAGAAAAGCTCTGAATTATGGTCTGATAAGTGGATCATCCTTTATGACCATTTATGATAAGTCATGGTGTGCTCATTGAGAGAGTTTCTGGCCAAAATATTGATTAGATGATCCTATTTATTCACCTTACTAGTCTCCTGTTATGATTTCTGGCTGTTGTCAAAATTAAAGACACTTAAATACTAAAATTTTCTCACATCACTATTATTCAGCATAATGTGATAAAACAACTCAGGATGTGAAGTGTTCTGTCTAAAAGGCAAAAATTCTCAAGAAATCTTCTGGAAAAAGAACGGAAATGGAAAGTGTCTAATCGGTGTTAAGTTGCAGAAAAGGATTAGTTTTTTCTTTTTTACAAAACAAGTAACAAGTTACCAGTAATGTACTGTTCCAAATGCATAATATTTTGCATATATTTTCTGGGATAGGTAATAATGGGTGTCTAAAACAAGCTGATTCAGTTTTATTGTAATTTCTTTTTTTTTAATTTTATGTTCATTTAATTAAAAATTGAATATTATATGAATTATTAATTGCTGTGGATTACTGGGTTATTTTTATTCATTGAAGTCTTATTTTTATTTTTATAAAATTATATACAAAAATTATTATATATAAAATAAATAATAAATTATTTATTAGTCATATTTTTTATAAAATGTATATTTTTAAAAATATTTAACAGAATGAACTCTCCTTAAATACTAATTTGTTACATTGAGTATTCAAAATAAAATATCACTATTTTAATATGTTACATCTCTTGAATGATACGTTGGTGTTGATTTAAGGCTAGAATCAAACACCAAAAAGAACAGTTTTAGTTGTGTGCTTGACCATAGATTAATTCTCTATTTTGCTGCTTAACAGCATCACTAGTAAAGATGGTGACTCATGAACAGGAAACCTTATGTGGTTTGCTAAATATGAATCTGTAGTTGCTGTTCAATGTGCATTGAACAGTAGAAAGTTTATTCGTCATCTTCCAAGTAACAATAGCATTCATTTACAGTATAATCAGTTTGAAACAATCTATTGTGAAAAATGAAAGGGTATTGGATGACCAAGGGTGTCTTAAAATATTTATGTGTCAGGAAGTCTTTTCTGCATAGTCCTAAGAAACCTTAAGGAAGGCTAGGCGTGAACTAGCAATGCAGTGATGACAGTGTGGAATGTTTTAAGGAAACACTATTTTCATCCAAATCATTTGCAGTTGTTACAGGCTTTGAAGCCTACCAACTAAGCTGTGCATGCTGGCTTAGCGATTGAAATGTTCCAGTGTGAAGACAATGACTTTCTTGATCCACATTGTGTTTAGTGGCGAGTTAACATTTCATCTTAGTGGAGACATTAACACAATTTATGTTTATATCTGAATGTCAGAAAATCCTCATGACTCTTACTATGCATAAAGGACTCCCCAAAATTATATGTTATGTAGTACAATATCCTAACGGCAAGTTTAGGAGCTGTTCTTTTTCACAGACGTGAGCGTAATGAGAATTGTTTATTTAGGTATGCTGCATACATGACTCTGTCCTTGACTGCAAGATGAACCAGATAATAGCATTCCTAATCAGCAAAACTCTGTATAGGATCGGTTGAATGACATTTACCCCGGTTGCTGGATCAGTCAACATTGACCTGATGACAGCTTGTTTGCAGTGTCCTCCAAGGTCACTTGATCTCACTTCATGTAATTTTTTCTTTGTGATTTTATAGAGTATCTTATTTACTTGTCACTACCTGATTTATTCAATTTAAGGTGCAGAATTGAAGTACCTGTTGTTTCCATTACTCCAGACATGCCAGTTAAAGTACGGGATGAATTTTCCTATCAGTTGGTGCTGCATGAAGAAAGGTGCTTGCTTAGAACACTTGTAGAGAAAAACTATAAGAGTTACTTTTTCATTTTATTAATGATTCATTACTGTCTCAAATTAAGAGATATTAAATAGTTTTAAAATTCCGATATTTTCTTTTGTACACTTTATAATCATAATGAAGTACAAAACACATTATAATTGAATATACACCAAGAAAATGAATAAAAAACAGGGTACAGGAAGACCTCTAGGCTGTAATTCCTAGAGGTTTTTTTTTTAAATTAACTGCAACTCATGACAATAATAAAGAAAAGAACAAGTCTTAGTGTGGTACAAAATCCAGATTTTTGCCATCAAATGATTTATAAGATATAACTTAAGGTTTTCTTTTTGCTGCATGCAGTAATTTCTTAAAATTATTATTTATATCTGCTGGACAGGTAACTATAAATAATGAGCTAAACTAAATGGTTGTTGAAGTAATTTTGTAAATAGAAAATGCTAAAAATTCATTTACAAGTAAAAATCAAATGCTCATTTAAACTGTTTTCATCACCATTAACTCTAGGAAAATTATATGTAAAACTAAATTAAAAAAAAAATAAATAAATAAATGAATATTAATAATTATGATTATTGCAATACTTGATGCATAATTCTGATTTGTGTTTTTTTTTTGTGGGCATTTATGTGTTTTATTTTTTTTCTATTTTAGGCAATATTACACATACGTAACAGATCCTCAGTGTAAACGTGTTGGAACTCAGTGTTGGGTTTATGGTGCAATAATGGCAACAGAAGCATTACTTTGCATTAAAAATGGAAAAGAATTATTCTCGCATACCCAAGCTATAAATATTATTTTCTGGCTTCTTCTTATTTCATTGCTATCGATACTGTGTGTTTATGGTTGTGTTCTTTGGCATAAATATTTTCAGGTAACATAATTTTAAATAATTTTTCCTTTTTTTTTCTATTTAGATTATGATGAGTTTTGTTGAATAAGTTTTTATTAACCTCATATAACTCATTGAACAGACCAAAAGTGTGTGCTTATATTTGCATGATGTAGCACAACAGCGTACATTTTTTCTTTTACTTTATCTCTGTAAATATATTAATTTATTTACTGCTAGGAGTAGGTTTTCAATTAAATTCCATTTCTGTGTGTTTTGACACTATTTTGAATCTAGCTGAGGAGATTGTTTAATTTAGGACTTTATGGTGTAGAGAAAATGAGAAATGTAAGGCATTGTATTTTTTCATCTGCCAATAAAATTTTATATACTTTGAGTATGATGTTTTAAAATTTTAAAGTATTTTATTGAAAATTATTTTTTCAGTTATGTTTTATAACTGTTTTGTCGATTGATTTCGTATGTTTAATTTAGATGAAATATTTATATACTTAACTGCACCTCCTGAAAGAAGAATTAATATCCAGGATGTAACATGAATAAAAGGCATAACTTCAGAAAGTGATCCACAGTATTAAAATAAAAAAGTTTCTATTAAAATTTGTCCATTTTAGAAGAAATGTTAATAGGAACATTTTGTCTTTTTTTTAAAAATAGAAATAAGCATAAAAATAGATAAAATATTCTAATAAAATTTAATCGGGTGGCAAAAGTAACTTACATCCACTCCAAATTTTTTTACAGTTGAGATAACTGGATGCCTTTTGCAGCATTCTTCCTTATAGAGGCTACTTCAGTGGATGCAGATTTCACTCTTTTTTATTTGCGGGGGGGGGGGGGTTCAAAAGTTTCAGATGGGACCAATGTTTATTTGATATTTTAAAGAGCTTGATGTAACAAGAAAAATGATCCTAATACTAGTGATAGGAAACTTTTCACTATGGGAGAGAAGCTTTCGAGCATCACTTGTATTACTGGATGGAGGAAGAGGAAGGCAGTTTGAAAATTTAATATGAGATGAGGAGCAATAACATTTTTTAATTGAAACAATTTTATTAGGCAGTATTTTTAATTCTTGAGTTTATAGGACTTTTTTTAAATAAAAAATAGAATTAATTATACATGAAAAAGTAATTAAATTGCAAACTATTATTTATTTAAATTAAATAAAATTCTTCATGACTGTAAGTTTAATTAAAGTAAGTATTTGAAAAATTAAAGGTGAGCTTACAACCATAGTTAACTGTCTGAAAAAAACTCATTGTTGGCCACCGTTTTGGATTGTGCATAAGAATTTAGTTTTAATAGTATCATTTTTCTTGTCTCATCAGTTTCTTTAAAATGATATATCAAATGACCATTGCTCCCATTTGAAATTTTGACCCCCCTCCCAGTAAAATCCCATCATGATCCAATTGTTGGTTATATGATAATAAAATAGGTCCTATTTTAGACATGCTTTTACTTTCCTGGTCATCTAATTAAATTGTATAACTGTACAGTATGCTATATAAAATTGTATAATTTTACAGTACGCTATATAAGGAAAAGTATGATAATCAGGTCAAATTTTGGGTGTCTGATTTTTCAGATCTTTACATTTCATGACTGACCAAAAAACAATTTTATTGTTGAAAAATTTTGGAATTTGTGTGTGCACGTGCGCGTGTGTATGTGTAACCCTGTTTTTGCTGATATAACCAGACTCAATGGACCGATCTGGATGAAATTTGAGATGATAATTTTGATTATATGGAGCATGATTGGCTTTTAATTTTCATCAATAGGAGAGGGAAGTACAATCATCACGGGCTCTCTATCTCAATATTTTACTCAAAGAGTAATATGATTGTTTTATATAGTTCTTTACTTGCATTCTTAAATACTTTAATGTTCAAATAATTTTCCTCCTAAGTAATTGTCTGTTGAGGATGAAGCCAAAATAGATTGGCAACTAAAGTTGCCTGTTTATTTTGTTTTTCGACAGAGGAAATAAAAAACCCTTCTGCTTTTATACTAAGTTATTCTGGCTGTAAGCCATCTTTTCTGAATATCTTTTTTATTGTTTTTCAACTTGATAGTGACACAGCAAAAGAAATTAACAAGCTTATATACAAAAAATTGTGCTGACTTCTCTTGCATAAAAAACCCGTCCAGCTTGGATTAAAGAATGTAACAGTGCATATTATTTACATTTAATAGGACCCAAATTTTTAAAACTGATTTGAAATAGTATTTTTTCAATCTTGGCTTCAAAACACCACTGGTTCTAATCTGTATTTATGTAGTTTTGTATGTCCATGACCTTGACGTTTAGAAATAGATTTGCAACATCTTAAACATTGCATGATAAGCTTGATTGTAGTGATGCACTTAAAAATGCGATTTGAAAATGAAAAACTGTTTTAAGTAATCAAAAAAAAAAATTAATAAGTTACGAAAATTGTTAAATTTCGTGAAAAATAAAATTGAAGTATGATGAATAATACATAATAGCCAGTTGTAACATAGTAAAAGGAATATAACTGACCCTTGGATATAGTATATTGATTAAAAAGGGATTAACATTTCAAATCATTTTCAAAAATTACCCCATTTATTTGTGTCGCATCTTTATGTCAAAGTAGTGAATAAAAAAATTTAAAGAAACAAAAACTTCTGATTTAAAATATTAAAGCTATCAACAGTGAGAAAGATAACAGATTTTTTTTTATGTAACTTGAATTCTCTCTTGTTCAGTGTGAAATAGTGAACTATTTTATTATAAGATGTTAATCAAACTTAGGAAAAACATTTATGATAAATAAAGAAGTACATGATTTAGAGGACATAAGTATGAATTATTTTTTTTGTACAGTTATGATAATTAAGTTAGCAATCCCAACCCCCAAAACTCTTCTGCTATTAGAATACAATGATTGTAAAGTTTTTAAAAATGTAATTGCATGAGGCAGTAATCTCATTCTAAAAGAAATGGAAAAGATTCTTTCTCCATTCTTTTCCTGTGACAGGAAAAAAATGATCTCTGTGAGAAGGAGGTGGTTTTTTTTGTATATTTTTCTTTTGCTAATCTTAAGCTACATATACATATATGTACATTTCAATAGACAAATGTTAAATGTATTTTATTTTAGCTGTAGTGAGATAACTTCAAATTATCATAGCTGTAACTCTTATCCAATAACTAACTGTCTTTTATACATTTTTCAACAAAGGACATAGAATTAGTCACTGGACAAGCATAAGCTGCCCCCTTTCCCTCAAGCTGTTGTTAAAAAGCTTCTTCTTCTTTAGAATTGTAGTTGCTACAGTAGACTTACTTTCCATAGCACCTATAGATACAAGAAGGGTTCCGACTAAGGTCATGTTAAGGGAGAAGATCAGATAACACACAAAGGGATTATGAAATTTTTAGGAAATTTAACCCCTTCACATCTGAATGCTTTATATTAGGTGGAAAGATATTTCCATGCTATAAGCTCTCGTAAATAATAAACTTTGTAATTTGTAATAAAAATTTAGTTTATTTTATGGGTAGTTCTGAGATGTGAATTATTATATCCAGTATAGTGGTACAGCATCAAAAACAAATGTTTTCAACTGAACTTGATTTAATTCAGTTGTATGTAGTATAATTGTATGTTTACCTGATTTACCACACAGCATACCGTTTCCCATTTATGTATTGTTTGATATTAATCTTCTTTTTCAGGAGGATTATTTTCTTATTAATGCATTGATTTTGTTTGATTTGCTGGACAAACACTAATTTCAGACAGAGTGAAACGTTTTAATTAATATTTATAGCATTTATTGAATAGCACTTATTTTGTAATTAAAAACTTACCTCTAGGAATTGTCTCTGAAAAAAAGATCTATCCCAAGCACCTGGTCTAGCACTGGTCTCTTGCTCGCAAGAGAACGTTTTTGAGTGTCCCAACCGCTGTGTGGTACCAAACCAGCTTTCCATTTCTGCAGATCTAATAGATTTAAAGTTTCTAGCAACATTTTGTGGGACAAACATGACTTGATGTATTTCATCACTGATTCAAAAAAATTATCAGAAAAAAATCTTGTAAAGTACTCTAAAGGTGTAAGTAATGCAACATCCTCATGCTTACTCCTGGATCATTGCACTTAATATTTGGTTGAATATAATAAAATCTTTGTCGCTTTTTTCTTCTTAGTAATAATGTCTTCTGGATCGGCGACATCACATATCTCATATGTTCATTAAGTTAGGCGTTGCAGTCACCACAACCTGTTTTCTCTGAAACTGTTTAAAGAACTACATCAGTAGTCTGAGGCAAAAGGGTGTCTTGTTCTCACACCTTCAATATCACTAAAAAATTATCTAAATCTGAAAGATTTCCATTTTTTGGGATGTCTAGGATGTTCGTTGTATATCTATTTCTGCATGAAAAAAATCCAACTTCTGAAAAGAGGAAGAAAAGAATTTCTGTAAGATCTGTCCACAAATTTTATACTAGTTTTGGTCTAATATCTATAATAATTTTGTAAATGCCCATTATTAAAAGAAAAATAAATGTTAAAAATAATTAAAGAATTAAATCAACGTAAAAAATGAATAAATAAGATTACATAAAAATAGTAGTTAGCAGTGTTGGTTCCAGCTTACAGCTGAAGTTCATGTTTTAGTAAACATTTTGTTTAGCATCCATTGGTATAGACTGAGCAGAATTAAGTACTAGAGAGATTGATTACATAAGAGATGGGATCAGAAAGTAACAAGAACTTTTATTTTTATGAAAAAGAAAATTGACTTATTCTTATATATTGATATTGTCCCTCTTCAAAGTAGTCCTGTGGAAATGCGACACACTTATGCCAGATTATGACACATTTCTTCCAGTCCTCAAAATATTATTGGAGACAATATTTTGATATAGACAAAAAATTTCAACAGCTTTGGAACAAATTTTACTGCTACTCATTTCATACCCAAAATGTCAGTCAAAATCGCTTCAAATGAGCCAAAAGATTCTCACCTCTTCATTAACTTCTCAAATAATTATTTATCAAAATGTCCTTTATTTTGTTGATATTTTTATTAGTTGTTGATGTGTTAGTAGTTGCAACCTTTTTTCATCTCCAGGCCTTATTTAAACTGTATCTGTTAACTCGCCAAAAGTCTTCACTGAGATCTTCACCTCATCATTGCACTTTATTTCATTTTTAATGGAAATTCTTTGTTCCATCATTTTCAAACAAAATAAGTTGCCATTGATAATAAAATACATACTTATTACTTGGCTGCCAAAATTGAACTACACATTTAATATAGTTGAAAATATTGATATACATTGTAGAGAATGCTGCCATCTAGTAGAAAAAAGAACACAGTTGAAAAGATGAGAATTAAATTCATGTTATTATTTGATAATACCTTGTATACTTTTACTTTACAGTAATATTGAAACAAAATTAATTTAAAAAAAAAATTGGTAACTTACTATTTACTACCATGAAAATGGCTTCGTCTTTTTTGCCAGTATAATTTAGTTATACATTTATCTGACAGGTAGCACTAGTTCCCATAGAAATAAATACAATGTGTAAAAACTTAAAAATAATAGTATAATTATGCTCATGGGTCTGAATGGAATAGGTAGTTCAATATCTTGTCCAGCCCAGGTTGCAAAATGAAATAGAAATCAAGGTACAATGTGTGTATGTAATGTTAAGTGCCATTATCATAACTGTTGTAATAAGTCGCCCCCAAAACCACAATCTTCTCAAGAATGACAAGTAGCACTGTTTTATTAAGATTTCTTCTCTCAACTTAATATACTGTCATATATCAGTATGTGAATGCTTTGAAAATGCAAGTGATATTCAGCTTTATAAGTGTCAAGTCTGTTTACCACAGTGCTGGCTCAACATCATTATTTACAGAAAGGCTAACTCTTGACGGGTGCCTTTCTCAGGTGCTTTATATGTACCACAGCTGTAAAAAAGACTGTGACAATTAGTTTAAAGGAAAAAATTAATATACCCTATAACAAACATTCACCCACAATAAGACATTTATGAAATAATTTGGTTACATTGCAAAATTTGAAACAAGTTTAGTATTTTTGTATCAGACTAACATGTCAGTTACACAAAAAAAATCTGTATTTTGTTTTGATTATTGATTCATTACCAGAAACAAAGTTTACAAACAAAATGTAATGAACTCAACGGTTTATATATAAATAAAACTATATCACATGCAATAATCCTCATGAAAATTTATAAAATGTTTTTATTTTCCTATGGATAAGCAAAAAGAAAGACTAATTGTATTAGAGTAATAGATTGATTTTAATAAGTGAATAGTGAAAAAAATCAAAACAGATGATCCAGATGTAACAGCTATGCTTTTATTACATATCAAATTTATAATAAATAATAATTTAATAAATTTCTTTTATATTTAAAAATAATCTCTATACAATATATATACAATGATGCCAGGAAGTTTAGGGACAGGTCTAAAAAAAACATAAACTTTTAAAAGAAAGTAGTTTTAATGATACAAAATAAGAAAATTATGTAGTCTACATACAGTACATATTTCAGTAGTTGATGAGGCCTCTCTTAGTCTTATAGCACTCCTTCATCCTCTTTAGCATGTAGTCTGTAAGCTTCAGACACTCATCCTTGTTAATGTTCTGCCAAATCTTCATCAACATAAATTTTAGTTTTGTCTTCTTAGGCTTTTGTTTGGCTAGATGTTGAACCATCCATATATTTTTTGGAGTTTAGAGGTCAGGGTTCCTTGCTAGTCCTCAAAGAACCTCAACATCTTACTTAGACCAGTCCGTAGTGTAGTGAGAGTTGTGACATGAGGGCGTTGTCTTGCTGGTAGATAAAGTTTTCACCAAGCAATTTTTTAACCGACAGATAGCATGACTTCCTTCATTGTTTGGCATATTTTATACTATTCATAATCCCTTCAACAAAAGAAAGCTTCCCTGGACCCTCGGATGTGATGGAACCCACATCATCACGGCCTCGCCACCAGCCTGAACTGTCAGAGCGATAAAGCAGGCAAAAATCTTTCAGTCTTTGTATGTCAGACCCTGATTCTGAATCTAGGAATTAGTTGAAATCGTCCTTCATCTGAGAAGACAATGTGCCTCCAAGCCTCCTTTAACCAGCCAAGTCGAGCCTTACACCAAATTTTATGTTACTTTTTAGTCAGATCATTTAGCAAGGGTTTCAGGAGTGCATAGAAAGAGCTACTTCCCGAAGCCTTGAAGACACAGTAGACACACAAATATTGAAGTCTGTGTCATCTTCCTTCATAACATACAATAAATCACTACAATTTGCATTTCTGTTTTTACATCTCAAAATTAAAAGCTTTCGATCCTGACGAGGCGAGGTTTTGCACAATCTGCCACTTTGTGGCTTCCTTAAAACATCTCACTGTGTTCTCAACTCATGTTTTAGACACGTTAAGTTTAGATGATCAGTATGAGTTACAACACTTTTGGATACTAGTAATTTGCCGCTTGGTGTCTTCAGTTACAAATGGTTGCCCCATTTCTACAGTATTTACTTACACAAAACAGTAAAAAGTGTTATAAGCGAGGTTATTAACAACAGTCTGACACAACGACAAGATCATGAGAGAGTGTACATGCAGCCAGCCAATCCACCAACAAGATGCAGAGAAAACATCTATGCAATCAGAATAGATCTAAATTTTGCCAGTTGGAAGTTATTATGGAACAAAATGCCCAAAATTGCCATCCAATTTCCCAAAAAAAAATTTATTTGAGAGGTGACCAAATGATTAGGAATTTTTTGTCCCCAGGTTGTATTATTATTTTATTATTAAATATTCATTTCCATTATTTCCCTTGTACAAAATATGACATAAAAGAGAATTGTAATATAGTTAGGAAACATAATACCTGCAAAGGATAACCTGACTGTGCAGACATGAACCACTTTATATAAATATTTCTAAAAAGGGAATATGAAAATAAAAACTATTTTTAAAATAAATAATAGTAAGTAAAAGTTATTTCAAACAAAAACTTAATTGTTAAAGATTGAGATCAATTAAAATTAAAACTTATTATCTTAGAAAATGACAATAGAATAAAAAAAAAATTGAGCATAGCAATATTATAGCAAATGAACACCCGCAACCATGTATTAAAATTCAACATTCTAGATTTAGTAGTAATATCAAGAAAATCAGAATATGAAGATGTAAATAATATTTATATTATTGTACACTTTTATGCTTATTTTTTTTTTGTCATTTTACTAGTTTGATGCAGTTCTCCAAGATTCCCTAACTAGTGCCAGTCTTTACATTTCAGTATACCCCCTTCATTGAACATCCCTAACAATTTGTTTTACATATTCCAAACATTGCCTCCTGCACAATTTTTCCCTTCTACCTGTCCCTCCATTATTAAAGTCACAATTCCAGGTTGCCTTAATATGTGACCTATAAGTATGTCTCCTCTTTTAACACTAGAAAAGGATCCAAGTGAGGTTGGCAGTTATCGGCCCATCAGTCTCTTGCCAGTTATCGGTAAGTTGCTTAAAAAGCTGGTTGTGGAATGGCTTTGGGAATGCATCGATATGAACTGTCTTCTAAATCCAGGCCAATATGGCATCATAAAAGGGGTTGGCACCGAGGATTGCATCTTAGATGCTCTTGCCGAGGTGGAAAGCGCCAACTGTAAATATGTTTTGACAATTTTTCTATAAAAATTGCTGCGCCTCTATGTATAGACATAGAGGCGCAGCATTTCCTTCTTTGAGTTGTATTCTCTATGAGTTGGAATGCCGCAATGTTCCCGTAGCCCTGCAGGCCCTAGTATGTGACTATTTGTTTAACCATACGGCTCTGTTTAGAGATGCACACCTGGCTGTAGAAAATTCCATTACCAGGGAAGCCCGCAGGGTTCCGTTCTGGGTCCCCTGCTGTGAAACCTGGTATTTGATGGATTTCTGGGATTGACATTTCCCGAAGGGGTCACGGCTCAGGCTTTCACTGATGACTGTCTCCTCTTAGTTTGTAGTAATTCATGACCATAGCTAGAAGACCGGGTGCAGGCAGCTTTGTCAACCACGAAGGACTGGATGGACATGCAACATTTAAAGATTTCTGTGCCCAAGACATAGTATATGCTTCTCAAGGGTGCAGACAAGTTATCGTACAGTTGTAAAACCCCCACATTAAGTATAAAAGCTGTGTGATCAGCCGAGCTAAAGTTCATAAGTACCTAGGTATTTTGTTTGATGAGAAGTTTGGTTACTTGCAACCATATTAGGCAAGTAACTGATTTGGTACATTAGGCAAATAAGTCCATTTGGAGTAGACATCGTCTCTGTGATGCACAAGCTTAGGAGGATTGCTTGGAAGGACTACGGGCTGTCAGGCCGTCATTGGTACATGGTGTACCAAGGTGTCTTTGAAAGTATGGCCTCTTATCCTGCATTCATTTGGGCACATAGGTTGGACAGAAATAGAACACTTATTCAGAATTTAAGGAGTGCCCAGCACGGAGCCTTAATAGTATGCACTGGTGTTTTTAAAACAACTTCCTACAAGGCTACCACTCCCAATCAATTTAGAGATGGAAGTTGCAAAGAGACAGGGAGGCTGAGGTATTTGGGATGTGGTTTTGAGCCAGGCCTTTACCGGAACAGAACGGTGATCTTAATGCACCGATTCTAAATTTCATTCAGTTGCCCATCTCCGTCTGTGGAAGAGGCTTTACAGCCTTGCGATGGATGCATGGCAGCAAGAATGGCGCCAACCCATTTTAGAATACATGACAAGTGAGCGGTGGGACACGAAGCAAGTGGTGTGTGGCACCATACTTAGTGCACTCACGCAATCAGGTTAACTCTAGGAGCTGGTTAGGACACTGGTCGCTAAACTGATGTTTAGCGAAATGTTTCTTTCTTCATCAATTTGCCGCAACACCCCTTCATTTGTCATTTTATCCACCCATCTGATTTTTAACATTCTCCTACAGCACCACATTTCAAAACCATCTAGCTACTTCCGTGTGTATATTCTTCCATGATGATTTTTAAACCGAATGTTGGCTGTTACTAAATTATACTTTGTGCAAAACTCTATAAGTTGGTCCCCTTTTTCATTCCTTTTGCCCAGTCCATATTCATCCACAATATTTCTTTGCCTTTTACAATGTTTGCATTCCAATCTCCAACTATTTTTAAATTTTCATCCCCTTTTATGTGTTTAATTGTTTCATCAATTTCTTTCTATACATACTCTACATCATCATCATGGACACTTGTAAGGGATATAGATGTTAACAATTGTTGTCGGTTTAGGTTTTGATTTTATCCTTATTACAATAATTCTGTCACTATGAATTTTGAAATACTCTATTCTCTTCCCTATCTTGAAGCCTGCCCTTTATTTGAAGCTGTGATAATTATTCTAAAATCACCTGACCAAAGGTAGTTTCCTCTTCCCACCGAACCTTGCTAATTCCTATTACATCTACTCTTAATCTATCCATTTCCCTCTTTAAATTTTCTAATCTATGAACCTTCTTAGACTTTTAACATTCCACACTCTGACTCAGAATGTTATTTTTTAATTTTCTGGTGAACCTTCCTTAGTAGTCCCCACCCAGAGATCCAAACGGGGGACTAGTTTACCTCTGGAATATTTTACCAAGGAAGATGCCTCCATCTTTGTTACTACAGAGTTACAGTTTCTTGAAAAAAAAAAAGCAGCTGTAGTTTTGCATTGTTTTCAGCTGCGCAATTCTTAGAAGATTGAGTGATGCTGATATGGCCGTTTAAGTTCTCCTGACCTACACCCTTAACAACTACTGAAAGAGCTGCTGCTCTCTTGTAGGAATCACTCCTTAGTCTGGCTCTTAACAAATACATCTCCAATATGGTTGCATCTTTATTCCAGCTACTCTGTAACATTGAGCACTAAGCCCTCTCACCATCAGCAAGATCTCAAGATTCATAGAGGAAGTTATGCTTATTATATCGTATAAATTGGAGTAAAATTAATATTGTTATGTTGTTAACATTATTTTGTTACAATATAAAATAATCTTAGTATTAATATTAGAAATATAATTATAAATTTGCCCTTAATAAGTTTGCCTTCTTTGTTAGGATTTAGCTGTGTTACAGGATTTTATATAAAAAACAAAAAAAAAACGTTATAAAGATGAATTAGAAAATTAATTAATTTTGTATCATTTAGACAGGATGGCAAAAACATGTTTAGAATAGTGTGATTCATAGATATTTTTTGTCATTATCCACTCATCTATTTAAGTTTTTTTGCTCATCTTGCTATACCTAAATTTAGTAGGAATAAGATTTATTAGTTTAGCAAAAATATTCATGAATGTCTTTTGCATATTACTGATAGATCATTTCAGGGTATTATAAAGTTGATACTAGATAGCCTCAGATTATATATGAATCACTGGTATTAAAGAGGTTTATATATTTGTTAATATATAAAGAAATGCTTTTGACATAGAGCTGTCTCATTGTTAACATGTTAAATTCCCTAAATAGGTCCCCTATAGAGTAAACTCTGGATCTATGTATAGCTGCTTTTATTAAAGTGTTTTTGAAGCACATATGCTTTATTAAAGTGCATGTTTCTTGCCTTGCCCCATGAACATATTCCATACTGCAATATTAACTGAACATATGCAGAATATACAAGTCTAGTGACAGTGTTATTTTGTTGTTTACCAATTTGGTGAAATTTATGGATTAAGCACATATCTTTATTTATCTTTTGCACTTATTGTTAAATGTGCATATCCCATTTAAGGTGAGGGTCTGCCCAGATGCCAAGATATTTTATTTTATTCACTTTTTCTGGTTTGGGACACGCATTGAGTAAAAATTGGCCTCTTACAGATTATTGAATGCATGGTTAAATTATTTAGGTTAGGAAACTCACTAACTACCGTGATTTGTAGAAAATGTCATAAACATACTTTTTTTAACATTTATGATAACATTTTTTTAATATTTAAGGTTAGATGTTCATCAAAACAAGCTTTGACACCTCCCATCAAAACCATCAAGACTTGAACAAAATGGTCATTTAACATTTTGAGGGTCTATTTCTAGAATAATTTTTGTTTTTTTTTAATATTTAATAGTTCATTTATATAGTTCATCTTTTTACAGTTTTCTTTACCTTATAAAATTTTACTTTTATATTAGTCATGTTAATATTTTTTAATTAGTTTGCCTAAAAGATTTTTCTGTGTTTTTTATATTTAACCTTTAAACTGACAGTGAAAGATTGTTTGAGGAGTTATGTATAATTAATTATAATAAATAATATATATAATATAAATAATATAATTATATGTATAATAAATAGTTATCCAGTTTTTTACAGGTTTATATTTGTGTGTTTTTGTTTTTACACATTACATTTTGTATATGATGTCATTTTATTCAAAAAAGAATTTAGTAGATCAACGTCTGTGCATACCCAACAATATTCTTCCATTTTTCTACTTTAAGATTTTGCACTAACTTTTTGTAATCTACTTATTAAATTACTGCCCTTTAGTATAGTTATTTACCTTATTTTCCATTCCAAGATGGAGGGTAGTGCAAAAATGATTGAAGATCTTAGTCTTAAGAATTGATCCAATAATATTTTCAAAATAAAAATTAGTATTCTTGGGGAATATGTGATCGATACAAGATTCGGTATTTTCTTGTACCCTTGTGGGTTTATATGACTTAAAGTCATTTAATAATAGTATACTGAAATATTCATAAGCTTTGTTTATGTTTCTGTTTAAGTGGATGTTCATATCCCCGATTAAGGTAATGTTATCACTGTCCCTAAATTTTTGTAAACACTCATTCAAACTGTTAAGGAATGTATCCACAACTGCAGATGTTGATCTATAAACAGAAATGAGAGTAATCTTTTATGATAGTTATGCCGTAACAAAGCTACAGTAAAAATCTAATAGCTGTAAGACTAGCTATTCAGGAAAAAAAAATTTAGTCAGAAAAACAATTTTTTTTAGTCCTGTTTTAAAAATGAAAACTCGTAATTAGATGCCTAAAAACATTGACTGAAATACAGTTTGTTGTGGGACCAAAGTGGATTTGACAAAATGTAGGCCTATCTCTAACTTTCTGGCAACTCTGTATATGTAAAATACATAATAAATAGTTGTATGTGTGTGTTTTTTTTAATATTGAAATTAATCATTTTACGATTCATATTGTTCCTCATAAACCACCTAAACAGAATTTCAATTTGATAACCACCAGACAGTATTTGAGGAAGACATTCTTATAAAAACAGCAACAGATAGCAGCACTTAAATAATAAATTAATATGTAGATTTCATTATAATATTACAGCAAACATTACATCATGTGCATGCTTTAATTTTAATGACAAGTACATTGTTATTTTTCTTTAATATGCAATTTAATAAAATGAATTTAATCATTACTGAGGATTCAAGATCCTGTGAAAGTACTTTCATGATAAAATTAAGGTAAGAAATTGTCTCGTCTCAATATTCTGTATTAGGTGATTTCTGTCACTAAAAAAAAATATATACATATACATATTCAAAAAATAACAACTTAACCACCAAAATGCAGTTGTTATTTTTTGAGTTTAATTAGTACAATGGTCAATATGTTAATATATATATATACACACACATTTTTCACATGTACGCATAATGTCCCAAGAGGTATTTGCGAAATTTAAGGAATTGATTTAGGACATTAAAATAAATGAAAGGTTCAAAAACAGAATGGTGAACAGAGAGAAAATGAAGCGAGGTTGGGCATTTGTCCAGATGAAATATATACTTGGGCTGTTCATTAAGTTATCAGCCTGACAAAGGAGACACAAGATTTTTCAGAATTTTTTTTTATTTTTCAATGTTTGGTTTCTTTTTGACTTAGCAATTCAATTCATTTAGACCAATGACTTTCCAACTTTTTAATTATGTGATTTGTCCAGTTCTGCGAAATGAGCAGTTGTTTCAGCTATGAATGTGTTATTTTGCAGAAACAAAACTCCATGAGACGTGTTTGTAGACACATCGTGAAAGAGTACTGTCTTTTTGTTTAGATGCAGACAGTTAGCCTTCATTGGGTGTAGTAGTGAAGCATAATACTTCCTGGTGATGGTCCTCCCTTTTTCAGTGTAGTCTTTTGGCGCTACACCATGAGAATCCCAAAAACCAGTAGTAATGAATTTTTTTCAGCTAGAACTGTTTTTTCTCTCTTTGGTGTACTTCAAACTCCTCCCACCCACATTTTGGACTCTAGCCTGTAATTGTGAATTTGCGTTTCATATACTGTTATAAAATGAAGAAACTCAGCAAATTGCAATTACATGTCTTAATACCCTCAAGATGTAGTTCAGTCAAATGCGTTTTTTGTTGTCTGTTAACAAGGAAAGTATCCATTGAACAGAAAGCGTTTTCATCCCCAAAACATTATATAAAATAAAGTGGACACAATCTACTGACATTTTAGCTAACTTGCGTACCACCATTAGACTGCAATCATTTAATGCAGCATTATGGATTTTTATGATGATTTCATTATTCGTAGCAGTCTTTGAGTGCCCCAAGCATTCACTTTCTTGAATGGATGTATGACCACATTTAAATTTACCTGCCCATTTAATTACCTTTGTTTTGTGAAAACTAAGGGTAAGAATCCTTTAATACTTTTTGTATGTCCATCACGGTTAAGCCTTTTAAAACAAAGTACCTTATAATAGCTCAAATTTCAGTTTTATCCATTTATTCAGAAAATATCAAAACTTGTTTACTTTATTCAATCATTGCAAACAAGCAAATAAATGCACGCATCTGGAACTTCATAGTATGCTATTTACAGGCGTAGTAGATAAACATTGTAGTCATTTGGTCATACCTGCACCACTACGTCAGGCTGAGACTATTGAACCCTAATATTAAATATATATACATATATCTTTAATAAATTTCTAGCACTCTTATGTTGGATTTGCGATTTTCAGATCTATGAAATGCTGAGATTCCACTGTCAATCTTATAATTACCTGAAAAAGGTCAAGAAATCAGCTTTTGAAATCTGTGTAGACTCCTTCTAATTATTATTTTAGTCAGCATTCCTTTCTAATTAAATAGTTTTTGTATGCATTGACTTGAAATAAAAATTTTTATGACATGAAATCAATGCCAATTCAAATTTTTCCATAAACAATAAGTTTTTTATTTGAATGAAATATAGGTATGAAGAACTGTAAATTTTGCAGGGTTTTCATATGAACATTTCATACGTCTCTCTTTGTTTAATGTTAACGTTAGAGACGACATAAACATGTTTTTATGTTATAAAAATAGAGAAATTTCATAGAAATTTAACATTTCTATTTTATCCATAGCATCAACTAAAAGGATTGATATATACTTTGAATTTGATTTTGATGCAGACTTCAAAATTTATTTTAAAAAAATGAAATGTCAGCACTGTACAGTATCATTAATCTGAGGGTAATATATTCCATGAACTGTCATGTGTATGTGAAACCAGTAGGAATATTAAGTAATATTAATTTACACATATATAAGTTTTTCTGTAACATCCTTAGGTTGACGTGAAATTAGAAATACTCATATAAAGACAGTAGCGTAAAAAAGTAAACTAATAAATCCCAACTAAAATCCTCAGTAACAAATACAATTGTAAAAGGGATTTGTGCATTGTGTTTTGCAAATTACCAAAATTCAGTAATTATCTCTAGAAGTTGATAAGTCTAAAATTCAGTAAGATATTTCATTTTTAAAAGTAAAATACATAAAAATTAAGTTCATCATTTGAATTTAAGAAATTTGTGATATATGTAAAAAAAAAGTGAAAGTATTTTTTTATGGTTTTACAAGAAAAAAAGGTGTTTGCCTCCCAGAATTCATAAGAATAATAAGTTTTGGCATAAAAATTTATTTGATAATTGTTTCAAGATTATTAGTTTGTATAATATTGTTGAAAAGACAATATCCATAACTATTGATGCAGTATTAATTAAAATAAACTATAATATATAAAAATGATTCTTGTAGTAAGAATTTTCATGACTATTTGAAATTCTTGTGACATTCATTGCATCAAATCTTTCTGATCTTTAATATGCTTGTTCATTATGGACACAATTGTAGCATTCTATTCTGTCAGAAAGAAGAGATTTTTTTGCAAAGCATTCAAATTTTGATCAAAAGAGTGTACATGTTTTATTGCATAATAGTTATATTTATGCTTAAAATTTTTTTAAAAATTATATTGTTTACAACAGATTAAAGAAAAAATTTAATTTTTTCTTTAGCCTTAAACTAGTGAATTAGTAGTCCCTTGTCCAATATTTTTGTAGTTATTTTTACAGTTTAAAGAGAAAAAAGTGTAATATGAAATCTATAAGAGAGTCATTCAATAATTATAATTAAAGAAATGAAGAACTGCAGACTATTATTTATTCAATGACATTGATATTAATGTTGCTTTTCAATATAATTGCAAATAGTTTTTCCTTACACTTAGGTACTAGTAAAGAATTGTTCACCTGTAGCCTAGCCATTCTTGACCAATGCATTGTTGCCAAACTTGATGTCATGTAAGACACTTTGAGAACACAACAAAAAAAGTTGACGGTGTGAGATTTGGACTATAAGGTGAATGAGACAGGACCTCCCAACCCTATTTTTGAATTTCTTCCAGTGTCTTTTGTGCAGTATGGGAGTGGGCATTACCAAGCAGAAAAATTACGCCTTTTAAGAGAGAACCAGTATGTTTCCTCCTTATTGCAGGTTTTGCTTTATTTTGTAGCATGTTGTGATATTACTTGCTGTTGATTGTATGTTCGAATCACAATAGATTAGGCCTTTATAGACCTAAAACACCATTAGCATCACTTTACCGGTTGACCCATAGGTTTTGAATTTTTCCTGGCAGGCAAACTGTTTCCATTCCATTATGGTGTTGGATAATGGATCAAAATGATGTTTCCAAGTTTCATCACAAGTTATTGCGATCTACAAAAACCATTTTCCATAATAAAGATCATAGTTTTAGTTGTGCACAAATGTGGATTCTGGTGTTTGTGATTTTCAGTTAATCATCTCAGAATTCACCTTGAATAAATTTTGCAGTAATTTAATTTATTTTTATTTTTCAGTAATTCTTGCTTGTAGTACGAGTATCAGATATACTTGCAATACAAATTTCAACATTTCTGAAATTTTTGTGTGTGTCCTTAAATAAGATCATTAAAGTAATTTTGCAAAGCATCACTCAAAATTTCCACCAGTCTTCTGCTATCATGGAAATTGTCCATCCACAGAAGCAAGGACACCTGTTCTGCCCAATTTATATGGTTCTAACTACAATATAAAAATATTGAGTGATTACATTTTTCACTGTTTTCTGTCATGGATTCCAGTTTGAATTTCAGGCGGTTTCGGCTTATTCTATTAAAGTAGTTTTTCATTTTGTCCTCTGCAGCAACACTAGTTATCAGATTTTCTATAAAATGTTGAAACTTTTTGTTTGACCTTGCCCAGTTGTGGGAGGAGGCAAAATAAACAGATTTTTTTTTTTAGATGGTTTATACAAAATAAATGGTTTATAATTTTTTTTAGGTTCTATACAACTTAAACATTCTGGTCTCCCTCAGCATATCTTCTTTTCTTCCTTTCACTTCCCTTGTTTTCAAAAACCTGAAATATTTTTGAAGTATTTTTTCAGTGCCTCCACTGTTTTTTTTTCTAACATCAGAAAAATGTTTTTCTTTTATTTGGCTTTTCATTTGAGGAAACAGAAAAAGATCATGAGGTGTAAGGTTGGATGCGTGGGGATAATAAATAAAAAACTGTCAAATGTTTCTTTACAATTGTTTGAACACAAAGCTATGTGAGCATTGTTGTATTAAAGAATTCCATCATCACTTCTACATTTCATTTTCAAATCATCTGTTTCATAAGATACAGATGTTTGTATATTATCTATCATAAAAGTGCCAAAATTCCTAAATTATTGCTTGGAAAATCCAAAAGTATTAATAACAATCAACCTTACTTATTATGATTGATAATGAATGTGATTGATGTCATGTCTAACTTCCTTAGAATTGCGTTAAAAAAGTATTAATTAGAATAGTTTTAACTTTGTTGATTACCACTTATTTTTGGGCCCTTATAAATCTTCCTGCACTGATTTTACTCAGTACTCTAAATAATAATGATAATGCACTTCGACAATTGTAAATATTTTTTCCCGTACATTTATTAATTATAAAGAAAAAATAATATGACCTGGCTAGAAAAGTAATTATATATTTGCAGGTCATTGTATTAATTATAAGTATTTCAAAAATTTCATTTGATTTTGATTATTTTATTTCAAGGTCTTCTATTTAATATTTTTTTAAATTTGTGCAGTTTTCTTACCTTTATTTCTGTAAATGATATAATTTTTGTTACATTTTCCAATGAAATGTTTTATCTTAGAAAAATTTATTAATTTTTTGTTTTTTAATTCATCTTTTATTTACTGTTCATTTAATGTAATTCATGTATAAGCAATTGAATTTTAATTTTTGTGTTTTGGGAACATGTTTTTATAAGTTCAAATTGTAAGGGCCTTTTCTTAGATCCAGTTACGTTTCTAATTTATTTTAAGTCTGTTATTTTTGTAGTCATTAGAACGCGAATGAAATTTTTAGATCAGCATATGTAGATTTAAACTTTAATAAAAAATAAATTTAAAAACAAAACACTTCAGATGCTTCCAAACCTTTTTAAAATTATGATGCAATTATCAAAGCATACATCCACATATTAAAAAAACAAATACACACATATAAATATATATCATAATATAGGCTTAAAATTCATTCAGTAATGTACCGATAATTAAAATTTCATTATAATTCAGTTCCCTGATTGGTAAAGTAAGTCTACCCTTACTTATCTTAATTAGCTTATATTTTTATAGACTTCAGAAATTATCTGTTAATCAGATTAATTGTAACATTTTAAATTTTTTAGTTTTTTTTTTTATTAAAGATACATTTTTTTATTATGTTTTTATTTTAAAGATTAATACTTATTGTTGTAGTGGAAGGGTGTCAGATGCCTAGACATGCTGCTAAAATTTACAATTCTAAATAATTTTAAAGTGAAAGTGAAAAAAACCTAAGGAAAAAACATTGAAATGTTATTAAACTAAAAGGAGCTCTGTCCTGGTTGAATCAAATCAAATACTAATTTGTGAAAGAAATTTGTTGTGACATGTAAACTCAGTTTAACGAAGATATTTTACATTTCAGATTAAAAATACTTTGGTACGATTTGAATTTAATTACTTTTAAATGTTTTATATAGCTGTAAAATCAGTTTTGTTTGTATTTCAAAATGGCTGATTTTGTATTTGTTTTTGTATTTATATAAATTAATATCAATACAAGGTACAGTCAAAAAATTCCAAGATTGTTCTGTAAAAAAAATTTACACAGTGCAGTACGGACAAGTTTGTGTAGCAGTGACTCATGCAGTCACTGATTCATGCAATCAGCATAGTGGTGTTTTATATACATGAGGATATGTGTTACATCTATTTTGTTACATGTTCACATGCGTGGACGTTTTAAAAGTTTCGTTGTAGACTACAATTTAAAGTAGAGAGGCAATATTAAACCAAACTCTGGAATTCAGCAGGTGCAGGTACATGATAATACAGCGATACACTAGACAATGATTTTTTAATTGTGCTTGTGTCTGAAGACTAGGAAAAGTCAAGTTGACCTACATGAGCATTATTACCAAAAATGTGGGGGAAAAATTGGGCAGCTTATTATTATATAAGAATCATGAGTTTACTAAAGTAATTGTAAATGATGTTAGAAACAGCGCAGACAATTTTAAATATGTACTGCTTTGCTGCCAAGATCATGCCCAGGCTCCTGACTCCCAAGCAGAAGGAGAACAGAGTCATAATCTCAGGATCTTCATTAGTAAGAACAGGAGACTCCAAATTTCATGTTAACGGTCATTACCATTTAAAAGAAGGTGAGACAAATCAGTAGTATGACTGATGGCATATTCATCACACCCTTTAACATTTGTAGAGTTATGCACCTTAAATTTATTTTCAATTATCTGTCAGTGTTAAGTTGTAATGGAATATTCTAAAACATCTGAGGGAGAATATTCAATAATAATATTGTGAATTATTCTATGGGTAATAAGTGTTTCATTAGTTCTTCCATCAATACGCATGAGTTTTTCAAGTAGAAACTAAGAATGTCTCTGTACTTCCCAAATATACTGTATAGATTTGGCTTCCTGTAACTTCTTCCTCTTTCTTTAAACTCCAAGAGTTGCTATTTTGTATCACGTAGTGGAACACTATTTGTCATAGTAAAAGCTTTTCATACTGAAAGAACAGAATTCCTAACAGTAAATTCAGTGGTGAATCATTGCACAAGGAGATTACTTTGAAGAAGTCAGGGGTGGTAGCCGTATTTAAATCTGGTACTGTTTATCAGACCTAGTCTTGGAATTTTTTGATCACTTGTTATTTGCTGTTATTAATTTTGGTAGTTGCTATGTTGTTAAATATGACTTGAATTAAATTGGACTTGAGCATGAAAAAACGTTTTATACCATTTATCAGTCTTTTATTTTTCTAATTTTAAAAATAATTTTATTTTATAAATAATAATAATAATAATAATTATTACTTCACAGTCTAATATAAATATTCCTTAAACTTTTTACATCTTTTTTTTTAAATAGATTTTTGATTATGTTGTTATTGCAAATTATAAATAACATTTCTTATTAGATTAATAGTTTTAGCTATTACATTTCTTGTATTATAAAACACTTTTATTTTGCCAGGTCCATTTTAAAAATAATTCTTCTAGTAACTGAAGAATTTTCATGACTATTTGAAATATCGCTTTCTTTTGACATTCATTGCATTTTTAAACATCAAATTTTCATGTGATCTTTAATATGTTTGTTCATTATGGATACAATTCATTCTATTCTGTCAGGAAGAAGAGAATTTTTAGCAAAGCGTTCAAATTTTGATCAAAAGAGTACACATTTTATTGCACAATAGTTGTTTTATTTATGCTCAAATTTTTTCTAAAAATTATGTCACTTTTTGTCGTGGGTCTACTTACTGCCTTTTACAACAAAGTAAGTAAAAGAAAATCAGTTTTTTCTTTAACCTTAAACTGCTGAATTAGTAGTTCCTTGTCCACGTTTTGAATATTTTCCTTGTTATTTTAACAGCGGTTTAAAAAGAAAAAAGTTTAATTTGAAATCTGGTTTTTTGTTTGAGATGACTATTAGTTCACAGCTCCCAGCTTCTGGTCAGGTCTGCTTGAAGTGCAAGCCTCACAATCTCTTTTAGCTTGCCATTATATCTGTTCACCATCCTTTTCCCCTCTTTTGTGCACAATCTGTCATTCCTTTTCACCATTTTTTTCTCAGCCTACTTCTTGATCTACTTTCTGCAGATTTTCATAGTTTTCTTCATAGATTTTCCTAGATATTCTCCCTTCTGCTATTCTTTTACATTTCTTTTCCATACTGTTACTTTAAACTGTTAAACATAAGGCATCTAAACTCTTGATTCTGTTTCTTAGTTTTTGTACTTTTATATTTTTTTTCTTTGTGAACATAGTTTATCTTTCTTGTTATCTTATATATAACTTTGAATCCAGATATTATTTTCCCTCTAGGTTCAACAAATTTTATTTATATTATTTTATCATTCCGATAATTTAGTCTATTAAATTTAAGTATGTTTAAATTTGTAACAGCATGTAGAATAATATCAGAATTATATAAATAAAACACATGCCTAACAATTTTATTAATTGGCATCTATCTACCCCAGTTCAGTAAACAGAGTTTAGAAAAAAAAATTGTCGGATTACATCACTTGTGCAAGTAAATAGACAAACTATATTTATTTATTCATTGTTACTAAGTTCTTTTCTTGCTTAAATATTTAACACAGCAGTTTAGCATGTAGTATGTGCAAAATTTAGTTACCTTAGTAGTGGCTAGATTTTGCTTGAACTCGTGTAAGTCCAGTTAATGTCGTAGCCAAATTAAGATTTGACTAATTTACCTTCTGATATATAATCATCCAATCTTTTGGTTGTATATGTACATGGATTGCACATGATGATTATTTTCAGGTTTAAATTCTATCTTTTGTTTTTTAGTTAAAATAATATGGCAACTTGTCTCACCTCTTATCACCGGTGTTACAGTATATTGTTATCTTTTGTTACCAGTTACTTACTACAGTACTGTTGATAAGCCATCTTTTCAATGATACTATTTCATGAGCATATTGTTATACATAAATTTTTCATTTATGTTGCCAATTTTTAGAAATAAGTTGCATCATTCTTCCATTTGTATAAAATTGAATACTGGAAATAAATTGTTTTTTCTTTATTATCAAGCAATTTTTAATAAATTTAGTTTTTCCAGCTGGTTAAGAGTAAATTGTAATTTTGTGTATATAGATGATAATTAAAACTGTTAATTCTTCCACATAGTTAATAATGTGACTTGTCGGAACTGTTCCTGTCCTTCTTTATGAACAAAAAATAACGGTTTAAAACTTAAGATGCGTATTGGATAAAATTCAGATGTCCTAATTTAAACAAACTTTAATATTTTTAAAAACTGGCAAATATTTGTTTTCTCTCTCTCTCTCTCTCTCTCTCTCTCTTTCTCTCTCTCTCTCTCTCTCTCTCTCTCTGTGTGTGTGTATGTGTACACACACTTTTTACTTATTAATGCAGAAGAAAAGTGTCCACTCAAAAATTTAATTTTCCAATAGAAAGAATATTACCCAAAAAGTTTATTCAAATTCGGATCTTTAGATTCTGAAAGAAAAACTCATCATTTTTTTCTGTAAGTTGTAACAAAGCTCCAATAATTTTTTTATGTTCTGCTAGTTAATTAGTTTTCTAATCCATAAACACCCCAAAATAAATAAAATTTTCCCAAATTTTATGTTTTTTCATATGAAAATAATTACATTTTTGTGATGAAATTTAGTAGGTAACACTTAGAAGAAATATGTTTTTTCTTTTTAAAGAATATATTGTTCACAATAACAATTTAATTTGTAAAAATTAAAGTAAAGTAAGTTCAAAATAAATAAAAAAATTGTAATTAAAAAACAATTAAAAATAGACCTAAGTATTGAAAAACTTATAAAAAAAAATTGAAAGTTAAATCGTTAAAATAAATACAATTTAGGTGTTGTGATAATTAAATAAAATAAATAAATTAAAAAAAAAGAATAAAATTTTATTAATAATCTGCCTCAAAATCTTGAACCATTCATTATTATCCTCTTCTTGGCTGAACAACGTTCCTCTGTCTGAAGATAATTATTTAAAAGGACTTGAAAATTCTACCCAAAAATTATTCATCAGATGGATTGTAACCATTTAACTTTAAATGTGAATAAAATTGGTGAATTTTGTTTTTTTGGTCCATATAACATTACTAATAGCGCGGAAGAATTCCCATTAATGATAATATTATTTCTTTTGACCATAGTGCAAAACTTCTGCTGTATACTTTCTTAGGTGATAAATTTTGTGGAAGGTTAAATTGTTTTCATTTATGTCGAATTGGTTTTACAGAGTGGTTGTCGCTATTTTGAGCTCTTGCTTTTTTAGTGTTTTTGGACTGGATTTAGTGGTTTTTTTTATATACAGATTGTTTAACAGGGATACTGTGGATTGGATACCGGAACTGATTTGCAATATTTTTTATGAGTTTTAGTGAATGGAATATTTTTTTTATCAATTCTTTATTTGCATAAATAATGTCTATAATCGCTTGTGCTCCCTTTGGGAGGCCCCTTTTTATGAGTAAGAAATTATTTATTACTTATCTTGCTATTGTTCTTTTATTAACAATAGACATTGCTTGTTATCATTAATTGATAACATTGAAGTAAACGTTTTTCCTGTGGCATTGACTATTACTTATTATTAGTGTGCTAGTATTAGCGGCGAAAATAAATTTTATTTTATTTACGTTTTTATCTTTATTGATAATATTTATATCTTAAGCTATAGTATTGAGTATTGAAATTTAATAAATTCCAATTTCTTTGTTGATTAATAGCTTTAACTATGACATAAAATATACTAAATATTGTGATAGACTGAGATCGTATTTTTTGGTTCAGAATGGCCCAAAAAGAACATTCTCAAGGGAAGCCTCCCCATACTACGGCTGGACACAGTGTAGGTGTGCTAACATACCAGAGTTAGACACTTCTTTCGGTACAGGAGAATTGATGATTGTTGAGACTGAGGAATCTCAAACCACAAGGACATGGATCCCTAAGAGGAAGTCTGACCTTATTTCTGATAGTAGCGAAGGGAGTGGTACTGATGGATCCGATGTAAACCATTTATTGGAGGAAGCGTATTTTGGAATGGCTTATTCTACAGAATGCCAATATCAAGAAGGAAATAAAGGAGAGTGGAAAAAGGTCTGAATTTAGAGGTTATGATGACCTCTCTTTATGAAATGTTTTTTTTTCAATTGGTTACCTCCAGTGAGGTTTTCACACAGACTGAATGACTGTGGGAGCACGGTATACGGAATGTTGTTGATGTTCTTGCTGACTCGATTTCAGATGCAGAATTGTGTGAGCTTGTAGAAAAAAGAGATGGCCTGCTGATATTATGCAGAAGGTTAAACAACTGACTTCTCTTCTGACTGAAGGTGACGTATGTCATTTTAAGGATGTTGCTGGTGTTCTGGGTGGATTGGACCTTATGGCACAGCGGCTGGGAGCTAAAGCAGGTGAAGTAAGGAAAGAGGTTTTGATGGTGTTAGGAGAGAACGATTCTTCTGTCCAATTTGCATGCTTTACAGTGCATTATGACTTGTCTTCAGGAGATGAATCTACTTCGGTAATTTTACTGGATTCTATTAGGAGGGTGCTTTGGGTATTTTTGCCAGTGTTTGTTTTACAGGGTGGTAAGCTTGGAGAACACATACAGAAGTTGTTGATCTATTTATATCGTGAACATGATGATACTACCAGAGTGTATCTGGTTTCTGGTAACATGGTGCCTGCTGAGGGCAGAAACTACATTGAGGCGCTTGAACTACCCCTTCTGTATCTGACAACAGAACAGTTATTGTTAAGGCGCAGGGAAGATCATATGCCGATCTTCTGAGGACTGTGAAGGAGTTGGTGCCTTCTGATGCGAGGTGTGCTTCCTGTGGTATTGTTGGACATCAGACTGGGACCAAGGACTGTAAACAGACCATGAAATGAGAATTATGCATGTAAATGCTAATAAGAGTTCTATTGCTCATGACCTTATCTGGTGCGTTGCGATTGAGTGTGGCATGGATTTCCTCGCTGTTGCTGAGCCCAATAAGAGAAAGGTGGCCACATATTTGTGGATTGTTGACCGATCTGGGGATATTGCTATTCTGAATGTTTCAGGCAGGTATGCCAAGTCTCTAGAGGTGTATCAGTAGACCTTACTGATTGTATGTTCATTTCAGGCTATATTTCTCCTAACTCAAGTGCTGACAGTTATCACAACTTTGTGATTTAGAAGATTGTATTCAAAGAGCCAGGAACCCGGTTATCTTAACTGGAGATTTTAATTCACAGTCCCTCGAGCTTGGGGGAACGATCTCTACTCCTAGAGGATATGTTTTGGTGGCTATGTTCTCGACAGTTGGGCTTGTTGTTCACAGCAAGCAGCTCTTGCCTACCTTCAATGGAAGGGGGCGTGGGTCGGTTGTCCCCGGCTCCTGTGTGGACTGGAATGAGGTTACGTTTCCCATGTTAGGTGACCTCAATTGGGTGTAGGTCTAAATCTCTATGTTGCGTAAGACATAATTTTGATTGGTATGAGTGTAGCACTGATTTAACTTTAAACTCGTTTGTTTTGTGAGGCATTCACAGTCATGAACGGTGCTGTCAAATCTGGACTAGGCATGGGGTTCGCGCTTTTGCGGTTTCAGTCATTTAGTTTGAGGGAATCATGTTAGGTTGGTTGTGAAGTTGTCCGTTTGAGGCCTACGTGAAGGTGAAATTTGATTTGTATTTTACTGATGCAAATGTCTGCCAAGGCATTTACATTGGTGGCATCCCGACCGAGGCATGGCAGATGACTGAGATTTAATCAGTTAGAGGGTCTAAAGATGACCTCTGGTAAAGCCTCTCAGGGCTTGGAATGAAGGGGGGGCAACCCCCCTTGCAAGGAATGAAGTTGGTGTGGCAACCGGTAACATCACAAGGTGGGTGTCTTCCCCATACGGGGTTGGGATGTGCAAGAGGTCTATTGAATGCTGCCATTAAGGAGGCCAAGGCCAAGGCTAAGGCCTGGCTTGATTTGCGTGCAGATTTAGACGTCAACCCATGGGGGGTGTATTAAAATTGTTATGAATAGGTTTGGAAAACCTGTTATCCCCCTAAGCAGAGATGATGCGACTCATGTTTTTTGGAGCTCTTTCCAGTGGATATGTTAGCTTGGAATCCAATACAACTGGCTCATCCGAACCGATTCACTGTTGAAGAGTTACGTGGAGCGACCTTATGGCTTAATCCTGATAAAAACTCAGGGCTAGATATGGTTCCACGGTCTATTATTAAGAAGGTCATGTCAAGGCATCCTTGGGTTGTCCTTGATGTGTTTAACAAGGTGTTACAAGATTGTAGTTTTCCTGTACGGTGGAAGGAGTCATTGTTGGTGCTGGTTCCAAAGAAAGCTGTAACAGACTGCCTATTGTCCTATATTTTTATTGAATACTATTGGTAAACTCTTAGAGTGGCTAATTGTAGATAGACTCTGAACGGAGGATGTGGATTCAGTCGGCCTATCCCCTAATCGATATGGTTTTGTGAAAGGGAGGTCGACTGTGGATGCTATTCGGCGTGTCCTTGAATGGGGAGAAAGATGGGCTGGGGGCACCCGGCTTCGACAGAAAATACCATTATTGGTCCTCCTAGATGTCAGGAATGCCTGTGGTATTGTACCATGGCCGGTGATTATCGACTGTCTGCGTGCTCATGGTATAAGTGGATATTTGTCAAGCTTCATTAATTCCTATTTACATGAGAGGAAGGTATCAAGGTAGACTGAAGACTGAGTATTCTCCTTTGACATGTTTGGTGGGGTTCCACTGAGGTCAGTCTTGGTCTGCCCTTGTGGAACTGTGCCTTTAACGGGTTGTTACACCTCAATTTTGATGGGGATGTTGAGCTAGTTGCCTATGCTGACGACCTGGCTCTTCTGGTCACCGGCTACATTAAGGCTGAAGTCAAGGACCTGGCAAACTCTGCAGTCCATCAAGTGAGTGAATGACTACATTAAAGGGGCTTGAGATTGGCTCTCACAAGACCACAGTGGTTGCCTTTCTGGGAAGGAGGAGGATCTGTGAAATTTGAGTTACAATTGGAGAGATCACTGTTCGCATGTCGAGGTGTGCTAAGTACCTCAGTATGTGGATTGATAAGAACCAGCACTTTAACAGTCATCTGGCAAAGATTGCTGAACATGCTGAGCTGTGGTTAAGTTGGGTCAGCTTATGGGGAATCACAGAGGACCAAGGGCATCTTATTTTCCAAGAGGCTTTGCTCATTATTTTTTATGTTGTACCTGCCTGGATTAAGGCATTTGGTTATAAAAAGAATGTTAATGGGCTGTCATCGATCCAACAGCGAGCTGCCATTAGTATTGTTGCGGTATACCACACGTTATTTCATAGTGTGGTTGAAGTCGTTGCAGGTGTTCTTCCAGTTTTGTTGAAGGCCCAAATCCTCTTTCAGGTTTAGAATGGAATGCCTGAAGCTGAAGCCAGGCATATACTGTTGAGAGACAAGCAAGATAATTGGAATGCCTCACCTTCTGGGGAATGGATTCGGCGTATTATATATAATGTTGACTCATGGGTGAAGCATAGCTTCAGGGAGACGGAGTTCTACCTCTCCAGCTACTAACAGGGCATGGGGAGTTTAAAGAATATCTGTGTCAATTTGGAAAACATGCTACCTTTGTCTGCAGTTATTGCGAGTTACTAGATACACCTGAGCATACCATCTATAAATGTTTTAGATGGAATGGTGTGAGACAGGAGCTTGTATTAGTCTGGCTTACTTCGGAGAGCTTTGGAGAGGACCATGGACTACATGTTGTCCAGTAGGTGGGTCTGGAATGATGTTGAGAAGCTTGCTTCAAGAATACTGATGACAAAAATCCATGATGCTTGGAAGTTGGATCATGAGTAGTTGTGGCTGCATGACGTATGTGGATGTGGGGGGGGGGGTGAAGATTAACCTCTAATGGAGTCGCTGTCTGTCTGGGCATGCTTGGGTGGATGGCGGGGAAGAAGTGTGGGGACATTGGATCCCTTGTGTCTTCCTGCTGAGTAGCAATTTTTGAGGGTTATTTTTAGATATAGACTGATGGGGCACTCTGCAATGATTTTCTTACTGCAGTAGGTAAATAAATCAAGTAACAACAGAAGATCCAACTGGCAGCCTGACCTGCAATGCCAGACATTATGCCGGTAGGTGGGGAGGGCTGTTTGAGTTAAAGGACCCATCCCTGCACAGTGCAATACTTTGGTGTTGGTCCTACTCAGGGGTGTAGGAAGGCGGAAAAAATTATTTTCATTTGCAGTGTAATCAAACAATATGATTTGGTACAAATGATATTGCTTTGCTTTGAAGCACCTTAATAAAACACTAAGCTTATTGTAATTATTAAATATTTATTATGTCTACCTAATTTACATCTGAATGGTCTGTTGAAGCTTCCTGAAAAAATTAAACTGTTTTTAAGATAAAAGTTGGGCTGTCACATCATTGCTTTGTACTTGTAAATGTGAATCATGTTGAGTGACATTCAGTAAGTTATAGTTTATGTAAAAACATAAACCATGATTTTACATTTATGAATATGCACCCTTTGCTGAAATCAATATCACTTATTCTTAAAAAAAAAAAAAAAAAAAAAATCACTTCTACAAACCAGACAAAATAATTTTTTTAATCACTCAGGACAATACTGACGTGTAAGAGAAAGATCTTTATTAAGCTAATTTTGCCATTTTTAATAAAATACTGCATAAATGATCTTTCTACAAACGTATTTTAAATAAAATTGAAAGATTTTCTTTTACATTAACAATATCACTCTTTAAGTGAAGTTTTAAATAATGCTAATTAAAAAATAAAAAAACTTGATTTGTTATTTATTTCATATATCTAATATCTTTACATATTTACATATTTTATTTCATATATTTTAAATTAACGTGGACTTTTAAACACTTTCATCTTGTATTTTATAATTCATTGTGTATTTTGTGACGGTGCTGTAATGAAGATTTTACCAGCTTATAATTTTAAGGTATCTAAAACTAAGTAGAATTCTTTAATCTTTATCTAGATTACTAGTAACAAATTTTGTCTTTGCGTACAATAGGTCTTGACAAAGAGATGCATTTTCTTATTGATAAGGCAACCAGATGAGTATAACTTCATTTAAAATTTCATAGGTTCTACTCATAGGTTTTACAGAATTTTAATACCTTTTCTTTCCCAGCTATAGCTTATTTTATTGCTGCTGCAGCAGTATAGCTATAAAGACAAAGTATAATGATCTAACAAAATTTTGGGTGTCAGGGTTTTTTGCAAATGGTGATGTTTCAAGACCTATAGCCATGAAAGTAAAAATTGTAATAAATATTTTTATGCCTCTCTTTTCTGGTGCATCTGATTCTGATTCCATGCTTCAAAACAATTAAGCAGTTTATATAATATAAAGTTAAAAGATGAAATGTCTATTTTTATTCTTATAAAATTTCTGACTGTTTCGACCATTATTTTATTGTGTTTAAATGTTCTGTTCTCATGGTTATTTTGTATTGAAATTATCTTTTTTTTTTAAATGAACAGAAATAAAAAAATGTGACAATTTTTCTGATAAATAAATTTGTAAGGAAAGTTGGAACTGTAATTTTTAAATTCGTTTATCAGTTTTGTGGTTTGTTTGTGTATAAGAGGGAAAAGAGAGATGCAGGTGCACAATATGATAACAGAAACTGTACTGATAAGATCATGAACAGCATTGTACAAAATTGACTGTCTGACATCAGAATTTTGAATAATTCAAGATCTTTCTTTTGAAGGTTTATCAATATTATAAAATATAAAACTAAAATGCTTGGATTTGTAATAACACCATGTAAGATCTTAAACTGACAATTATTTTGTGTAATTTACTTTTTTAGTAATGCTTTTGACAATCAATTATTGATTATTACTCTTGAAAATTTATATTTGTAATATCTTATAAAAATTATAAGAAAAAATAAAACATCTTATCATAAAATCATGTTTTCCCTTTTTTATGTGAATAGAAAATCATATTGTAAGACAATAGCAAGTGGACATAAATAAAAAATATTTAAATATACAATGAGTGCGCTGAAGTCATATAGTTAATTTATGCAGATATTTGTATATTAATGTATTGAAAAATAACAAATTATTAACTAATTTATTAGTATTATTATTTCTATTGCAGTAGTAAGAATAATTGTTTCAGAGATGAGCAATATCAATATTCCCACAGGCAAGAAATGTCAGGAAATAGAAACTGAGAAAAAGTCAGGAATTTGTAGAAAAAAATCAGGAAAAAACAAAACATTTTGGTAAATTGCATTTTTGATTCCGAACTAAGATTATTTTAATAAAGTATTTTTTAAGTAACATCGAAATATGTTTGATATACTTTCCTGGCACTGGAAAGTGGCGATCCCATCGCCCAGCACATTGCAACTATATACATCAAGCAGTCATTAACATGTCTTATTCTTACTTACATTCCTTCATTATTCTTTTGTATTAAAGGAAGAAATCTCCAAATTGCAGTTAATTTTTTTCAATGGTGAAATTATAACCAAAAGTTACCATTGAAAAATTTAAAGGTTGTTAACTGTTTTCTTTGAATTTTTTTTGTATTTTAGGTAATTAATTGCTTTTTAATGGCACCTAGAAGGACTGCATTTAATGACTAGTGGTTAGATATAAACTTACACCCAGAATTCAGTTGGTTGAGAAGAGGTAGAGATGTTTTCATGCTTTTTGTGATGTGTATAAAAACATTTTGGAATAGGCAATATGGGTCGAAACTCAGTGACTTTGCACAGTAAAGAAAAGCAGCATAATGAAATAATTAATATAAGGAATTCTCAGTCTTCACTGGTTTTTTTCTCCCAGTGACACTTCAACTCAGCTGACTAAAACTTTGATCAACTGTTGTGAGAACAGTGGTTTTAATATATCTCTGTGTTCTTTTTCTGGATCTTGTGGTTACAGTAATAGCATTTCAGCAGCAAATGATACATTTGAATCCTCAACTTCATTTATGTAAAATGACAACACAATTATTTCTTTTTGTTATAAAGACAATGTTTATCAAAGATTATGTGAGTTCTCACTGTTATACAAAATAAGTTATCCTTATCTTTATGTGAAGATATTGTTGCAACATTTAAAATTATGTTTGCTGTTGTACTGCATCAAAATTCCAGCTTGGAGTCACCAAATGTTCTTATGTCATTAATCATGGCGTTCACCATACTTGATGGCATTCTGCAATTACATTAGAATAATAATGACAAAATATTTTTTCAAGTAATTGTTAATAATGTTTGTTTTCTGTGCAAAATAAGGTGTTCTGTTCTAGTTTTCTTATCTGTAGTCACAGTGATATTAATTTCCCTTTAAGTAATGATCAATATATGTTTTTTTGTTAAATTGAAATCTGTATTTCTTAGCATTTTTATGCAAACCAAATTATTGAATATTGTTTTTTTTGTTTATTTGCAAAATAATGTAGGCTAGTTTTTGTGGAATATTTTTATCAATCTTAGGTGCAAGCCAGTTATTTTTAAAAATTGCATTAATTAGTTTTTATTTCGTGTTTGTTTTTATGTTTATTTTTATGCAAGAAACTTATTAAATACTGTTGTTTTTTTTGTAATTATTTCAGTAATAATTTTTGCAGTAAATGCAATTTACTGCAACAATTTATCGCAAAAAATAGCCTAATTTTAAATTTACATCGTAAAAAATCATTAAAAAATAAACTAAAAATGAATGTTATTATAAGTGATAAAAAACGTGTGTTGGGCAACTATGGGGATGAAAAATTCTATATTTTGTGAAGTAAATGGCATTAAACAAATTGTTTTGCTGTACAGACAATACCTTGGCTCACTCTTCTACAATTGTTACAGAAAAATGTTCAAATTGTATTACAAAATTCCTCCACCCCTCCCTATTTGCCAGACTTAGGATCTTCAGATTAATATCCCTTTCTAGGTATGAAGAAGTTACTTGCAGTAAAGAGATGTATGGAAAATAATAAAAGTTATTCATTTTGAAGATTTGGGTGGTAAAACTGTAATGGTGAAATCAAAAAACTTGTGCATCGTTAGACTAAGTGTATAGATTTTGAAAGCCGATTTACTAAGGAGAATCAAATATAAACAGGGATTTTTGTTGTCGTCGATGCACAGCTGTTGGAGAGGGGCTGATGGCTTCTCAGTGTTTTACATAGAAATGTGTGGAGGCTATCCCACTCTTAGAAAGTCAGTTCACTACTTTTTTTTGGCCCCCAGTATCACAATGTCAGAATAGGAGGTATCATCACGCATTGCGCAAGTATTATTATTAAATTTCTCATGCAGAGGGTGTGTAACCATCCAAAATTTTGAGAAGACTTCAGGCAGTGCTAGGGGACAACACACTTATAAAGACTCAAGTATATGATTGGCATGAACAGTTTTCAGAAGGACAAGAACTAGTTGAAATTGAAGGTCACCAACATTGCCCTAGGACAAGTGCCGCTGCTGAAAACATTCTCGTGGTTCGTTGCCCTGTTGAGGATGACCGTCAATTAACAATTGCAGAAATTGCTTTTGAGATCGGAATAAGCTATGGCAGTGCTCAGGTAATCATTACTGGCAATCATGGATTTATAGAAGAGGGAGCACGATGGTTCCCTCATTTTCTCACTGAAGGTCAGAAGTTCTATCGGCTAGAGATGTGCCTACGGTTGTTGAGTTGTTACCAAGCTGAAGGAGAATTTTTTTGCATTGAGCCATGACTTTTGATGAAACTTGGATATACCATTACACCCCAGAATCAAAACATGGGAGTATGGAGAGGCGAAAAAGGGATAAACTGCACCCATTAAAGCCAAAACTTAACTGTCAGTTGGAAAGGTTCTGACCACAGTAATTTTTTGATTTTGGAGGAATTTTGCATGTTGATTTTCTCCATGAACTTCGTACAGTGAATTCTGTTTACTACTGACAACTTTTAGAGGACAGAAATTGGAAGACGATGCTGCTGTTGAAGCGTTCGTGCATAATTCATTGATGTCACGCCCACCTTCATTTTATGATAGTGGGATCAAAAAGCTACCTATCTGCTGAGAAAGATGTGTTTCCAAAAGCGGAAATTATATAAAGAAATAATATTAAATTTTATTATCCTTCAGTAAATTACAAAATAAAAATTCTGGTTTATATTTGATTCACACCCCCTCCATACATTGAAAAAGAAAAAAAGATTTTTCCCAAAAAGATGTATGTTTTTTATTTTTTTAAGGACTTAATCAAACACTAGACCAAGTGTTAATATGACACAATAGAAGTTACGACTGATTCTCAATAGAAAATTTTCAGTTAAAGTTAAGTTAATTTTACCTAATTGATTGATTGGCTGAATCTCATACAAAAAAATAATAAATAGTTCTTTTGTGCAATAAAAAATAATGTCTTTCCTCAAAAAGTAAAAATTGGTGATTAATAGAAAAAACAAAAAAAATACCATTAAATTTACGATAAGGTGTTTCATTTTGTTTGTTTTTAATGTCTTGTTATTTTTCAATTAATTTACATGTTCACATTTTTCTAAATTTTATATAGTAGAGGTTTGTGTTTTTTAGTTGAAAAGAAATTGTACGTACTTCCTTATATTATACATAGTTTAAATAATTTTATGTTTTGTGCAGGATTATAATTAGGATATATTACTAAAATATGCAGTTTTCTTTTATTTTCAAATATTTAATAATATGTATTGCATTCATGAATTTTGTTATTCCCAAATGGCTGTAAAGGTGACAAATTATCTTGGTTTTACTGGTTTTTTTTGCAAGGCAGCTGTTATAATAATGGAGTTACATTAATTAATTACTTATGCCTATAGTTTAAGTTAAATGTATTTAAGGCTGCAGTATTTAATTAAATCTATTTATTTTTAACACTAAAACACTAAGTAATTGAATACATACAAGCATACTACATGAACACAGAACAAAATAAAACGCACCTCTACACAAAATGCATAACACTGATTTACATAAACAAATTAATCATAAAAAATTGTCAATATTTTCAAGAAAAAATTTTACAGTGTCACTTCAAAATAACAAACAATCAGAACAATTTAGAAATACACAAATTAAGTTGTAATACAAGGGGACTAAAAAGTTAGATGCATTTACCCAGATTTGTTTTTAAAAAGGAATATTTCAATGAAAGTTGTTAGCAAAACTGGTTATATGTTTACTCAGTTATAGTCACATGCTTGCATGTGTAGAAAACGTTAGTCCATTATAAGCTGTAAACATATCACAGATGCAAGTAACATCTAAAGTAAAAGTTCTCACACTATCACATTAGGGAGTATCACATCAAGACAAGCCAGTATCACATCTTTAAGCAAGAAGGTTTAATCATACTAAAGTTATCATCAGTTGATTGAAATGTACATGGCATAACATTTTTGTTCCATGCACTTAGAGGTATCGAGATCAGTTACCAGCAGCAAAAGGTATTAAATGACAACATTGAATCTATTTACAAATTGATAATTACAGATAGGTGGATCAGATCATATGAAATTGTGTCAGAGTTGAAAATTTTGCATCATCCATTTTCAGGTCATTTTGAAAAAGAAAGGAGACTTTCTAGGCAGAATTGTTAGTAGACAGGAGATGGGTCCATAATTTTTCACCAGAAATGTGAGCAGTAATATTTTCATTCTCCATTCTGAAAAAGTACAAGAAGATTACATCTGCTGGAAAGATGATGCTGAACCTTTTCACCAACAAACAACATGTTGTGCAAGCTTAAGGGTTACGTATATAATTAATACCTTAAGAAGCTGAGGAATGTGATTGAAGATTGAAAATCCAGTAAACTCACAAAGGTATTGTGCTTCTGGAATACACCTTTTTCAGCGTGCTTCATAAAGAACCTGATAGAATTCCAAATGGGAGGGAATACAGCCCTTTTTTGTTTTGTTGTGTATTTTCATTTTAGTATTTGACAAATGGTACATAAAAATTTAAAAAAAAAAAAATAACGATTTGAACACTTACAATAAAGAAGTAATATTTTCTCATGTTCCAGAGAGTTAGGTTGATCAGTCTCTTTACATTGTTTGTTTGTATTCCTTTTTAACAAGATGCAGAATTTTTCATTTTTACACTTCATACAATTCAAGCTTTTTTTAAACTAGTAGCATTTTGTAAGATTATCCAGTTTTACATGAAATTAGTTTTTTTTTTTTTTAGTTTTAATTTGAGAATTAGTTATTAATCTATGAGCTTCATTGTGCTTGTTTTTTATCTGTAGTAGGGTTTAGAACAATTTTTGTAGTCTCAGTTGATTTGATAGAATTCAGGAATGAATTTACCTTTACTATGCCTACATTGTCTGCTTTTATCCCATAGCTGCACTACACTAAAGTAGTGCTTACTGAATTGAAGTAATAATTGTGACTCTACATAAGATGTCCTACATGTGTGTTTTTCTGACAGGCCAGGTTTGTCTTTTATCATTTGCCTCTGTTTAAGCTATAAAATTTATGTTCTAGTACATAATAGTTTTTGATGAATATTGTTTAAAACTTTTGAAACAACAACAGCTGTTCTGTTGTCAAACAGGATGCAGTTTCAATTAACAATGAACACTTGAAAGCACTCAATAGCAACATGAAGTCAACACTTGCCAACCATTTCACATGTTCAAACTACAAATCCACTGATAATGAACTTGATATTCTAAATATTTTTAAATCAGAATAACAAATTAACATGAAGATGTGAATTATATTACCACATAATAATGATACATCAAATAAAGAGCTCAGTTATAACCAGATATACTTTTAAACCACATTGTAAACGCATGTCTTCCTAATTAAAATTGAAACCTGCTGTATTATCAGCTGATGCCAGTGTTAAATCAATAGCACTTCTCACTGGAGATGGTTGCAAGTATTATTGAAATTGTATTGAAGTTATTAAAAAATTTTATCTAGAAAATTTGGTTCGGTTTATCATTAAAAATGTTTAGTTAAATAAGCTATAAAACTTGCAACAGATATTGGTATTTAAGTTACAGAAAAATAAGTTAAAATATGAGGCGCAATTCAAAAGTAAGAGCCAATTAGTAACAAAATGAAAAATGTATTAATTGTTTCAAATACTTAACATATTTACTTTATTTTTCTACTTAATCGCCATTTTTGAATTGTTTCTGTTATGGATACAGCCATGTGCAGACATACATTATCTTGAAGAAGAACAATTTCTGATCTCAGCATTCCCCATCGTTGGCTTTGAATGGCACGATGCAGTTTAGAAAGTGTTTCACAGTAGACTTGTGTGATGTGATGGATGTTCCAGGTTCTATGAAATCAATCAAAAGCATACTCTTTTGGGTACTTACGTATTAACACCACCGCAACTACAGCATTATTTAAATTGAGTATTTATTTTATTGAGTCTATTAATTTTAAGAAATGGTTATTTATATTTATTTATTTTATAAATATAATTTAACCAAACTTAACCTAAGCTCGCTTTCTTTCGCTAACCTTGATATATAAATATAAATTATATTTATAAAATAAATAAAAATAACCATTTATTAAAATTAATAAAGAGACTGTTTTGAATCTATGTTAAACTTTATATCAGCCCATTTTCCACTGAAATCCGATTGACTACTTTGTTTTTAAATAAAGCTGTAGCTGCGGTAGCATTAATACGTAAGTACCCTCTTTTGATTCCGACTACAGATGGCATGATTTTCCTTCGAGATAGGGCTTGTTTGAATTTTTTTACTCTAGGGTGAACCGAAATGACACCAGCATGGATTGTTGTTTCGTCTCCACATTGACATACAAAATCCATGTTTTGTCACCAGTGACAATATGGGGAAAATTTTGTGTCCTTGTGGTTAAAGCAGCCAAGAAAAGCACGTACAGATGTTATTCTGTGATCTTTGTAAACTCTGGCCAACATTTTTAGCACCCACCATGCACACAGTTTACAGTAGCCTAGAGTGCCTGGCATGATTCTCAACGTTATTGAAACTTCCGGAAATTCTAGAAAAAGATTGCTAATCATAAAGCGATGATTTTCTCTAACTTTTGCATTCATATGTTCAGTGAGATTATTAGTCAAGACAATAGACAGATCTGCCATTTCTCTTTTCATCATGAGAATATTTGAACGATCTTCCTTAAACTCATGACACCTTTGACTTTATCTTTAATCATTGCAGTAGGTCCGTATGTTTAGACACAATTAAAAGTGAATTTCAGCAGCATTATGTCCTCTTGTATTTATAAATCTAATCACTAATCGACATTCACAACTGGTGGGATTTGTAATTACTGTACTCATTTTAATACACTGTCTCGCAAAGGTAAACAACAATGAATTGACGGCAATGTGGCGGTTACATGCTCAGCAGACCACTTAAAACTACTGTGTAAATCAATCAATGTTGCTAGTAATTTATAACTCAGCAGCCCTAACTTTTGAACCACGCCTAGTATATATAGTTACCTGTAATTGTACAAATACACACAAATGATTTCAATTTCTTTTCTTACCATTGTATATCTTTTGTATTTTACTTAGTACCATTTTGTTTTGCTTGCATTAAAAAAAATTCATTAGCATCAGATACATAGTAGCTAAATATAATTATATCATTTTATTCTAATAACTTAACATTTATGTGTTGATGATAATATGATGTATACCATGATAATTTTTCTTTTGAGTGACAAAATGTTAAAGCATGATATTTTTGTACTCATTGCATGTTGTGTGGTTTTTCGTGTTTTACAGACTGGTGATAATGAATTTTCACATGAAACATCACCTTGTAAATCACCTTCATTGAGTTTTTCCGAAAGTGAATCAAGATCTGAAATTGAAGGTATAGTAAGATAGAGTATAGTAACAATAATTCATTGTGAATTATTGTTAGTAATAATAATGCAAACCTGTTATTTTATTTTTATAACATTTAGATGTTCACTGCTCTTTGTTTTCTTTTATTTTATATTTTTAAGTTTTCAATAATCTTTTTTGTTTATGATTGTATCATAATACTTATGAATGTGAGGTTTTTTTTTTTAGATGATAAGAGATCTAATAGTAAATTTTGATTACCTCTTGCATTCATTCACATGTGTGTTTATAAAATTGATTATTAATTTTTAATTTCCTCTACATAACCCTTTCAGTGGTGAATGACAAGAAACTCCCCACTATTAGCCGAGTTCATGGCTAAAATGCAATTTTTACAGTTTCTATTGTCGCTTTTCTTATTTATAAAAATCTGAAAAACTTTTAAGTGTATAAGCATACTTTGATTCTATAAATGATCCATTGAAAGGGTTAATGTCTAGATTTACTACTAGTTAATTTGTATGCCAAACTTTTATTTTTTTAATATTGTATACCTTTTATAAAAAATTGGTTAAATTATTAGTTCTGCCAAAAAACTTGAACTAGTGTTATAAAAACTTTACAACTTAGTTGTAAAACAGTTGTATTTACAACTGTTATTTATAAGTTGTCCCCTTCAAAGAAGTCCCCGTTGTTGATAATACATCCTTTCCAACATTTCTTCCATTGTTGAAATGTTTCCTGTAATACATTTTTGGGTATGGTGCGTAGCTGTTATATCATGTTTTCCTCAATTTATGTTTATTTGCTATAAGACATCGTTACTTTCTACAATGAACAACTGTTTCCTTCAGAAAATAAAGTTTATAAATCTTTCTCCTGGTTTCTAGTTTGAAAGTATTAGTTATGGACCTAGAACTGCGATTTATTTATATGAAGTCTGTTCAAAAAATAAGCAAACTTTTTTAATTACGCGCCAGTGGAGATATATAGTGACATGCAGTTGACAGAATTGTGTTCCATATAACTTCCTCTGTAACCACATATTCTTAGATTGTTGATATCTTGTTTAGTTTTCATGTTATTGTTATTTGAGTGCAATATGTTTAAGTGATAGTAGCAATTTTTGCAATGTGTGATTTTTTGATGATTGAACTTTTGTCTCAATGTCTTAGCCGAAAACCCAGCTTTCTCTCATTACGATCCTTTACATGAATGTTTCATCGTCATTGGTTTGTTTAAGGAGTTGCAGGTAATTGTCCAATCGATGTTCTTTCTACTGTTTGGTCATCAAAGAGGAACAAACTTTGCTGCAACTCTATGCATATTCAATTTTTCAGTCAAAATGTCATGGCATGATCCAGACTACATGCTAACCCTTTCTGTAAGCTCTCTGACAGTCAATCGGTGATTTGCAAGCACCAGATTGTTGATTTTCTAAACATGTATGTAATCAGTTGAAGTCAAAGGCCTTCTTGGTCGAGGGTCATCTTCAATTGACTGATGACCACTTTTAAATCATGAAAACCATTCGCAGCATTGTATACGACCCAGAGCATCATCTCCGTAAGTTTATTTCAAAACTTGAAAAGTTTTTTGAAAGTTTTCCCCAGTTTCACGCAAAATTTTACATTGTATTGTTACTCCTGAAAAACCCACATTACAAAAATTGCTACTAACACTTAAACACATTGCACTCAAATAACAATAATACAAAAACTAAATGAGATATCAACAATCCAAGAACATGCACTTATAGAGGAGGCTATGCGGAACACAGTACTGCCAACTGCATGTCACTAAATATCTCTTTTGGCGCATAATTAAAAAAGTTTAATTATTTTTTGAACAGACCTCATACTATCTAATGGGATATCAAACAAATTCATTTCTCATGAAGGAAGCAGCATTCTATGTGAAGTAGGTTAAATACCTTGCTTAGCTTGTCACCATTATTAAATATTAATTATGCTTATATATTTTCCTGTCTAAAGTATACTGTCATCTCTTGGGCTCATTTAAAACGTTAGAATGAGGCTTTAAGATACACAAATAGGCTATCAGAATTGATTGATTAATGTATTAATTGATCAATCCATGTGGTAATATTTATAAATGTGTTATCTTTGTAAAAAAGAGTAGTCATTTATTCTTAAAAAACAATATCCAGTACCTGCCAAATCAGAACAGAACTTTTTTCGTGCAACTTAACACAATACTTCAGCTTAAAAGAAAAGACCTTATGCTTCCATTGTCATATTATTTTATACTATTTCAGCTATATCAGTGCAATGTTTTGGAGTCAATAGACAAGTTGTATTAGCACTTTTTTTAAATATATCCGTACTTTGTTTTTTTCTTATAAAGGTTTTGCTTTTTTAAAACAAATAAATATAAGCAGGAAAGGAAAATTAATGTAGCAGAACTTTAAAAGTAACTTGTAAATAAAGGTAGAAAAATATGATACAAACATGTTATTAGATTCATGAAGTACTTAAGTAGAACAATCCATTTGAACAAATTGAATACTGTATTGTTAGCATTAAAGGAAATTTCTTGATATTTTTGGTTTAGTTAAATTGCAAGTAGAAAAAATAATTTGAATGCAATAGTGTAGTTTGAAAGCGGAATAAGATTCAGGTCTAACTAAGTAAAGAAACAATGCCATAAAAACTCAAGATAACCATTTAGATTGATTGCATTGAAGGTATCCAAAATGAAACTGATTAATAATCTTATATTTATGATTTGTATCATTATCAGCATAGATTACAGGTTTTAGGACAGAAATTTATACTGTTATACAATTTCTAAATATCATGTCCTTTTTATCCCCCTCTAAACTAGTTAATTGTATTTAGAATCAAAGTTCCCTTGAATTTTTTCCAGAGCTGCGCCCATAAAAATCAATTGTAACCAAAACCATTATTCAAAAATTGATTTTTGCAAAAACTTTTATTGGTATTATATACATGTGTATCAATTATCAGTACATTCACTTACTTATGTATAGAAATATAACAGGTTGACTGCTGTGAGACATCAAATGATGCCTCAGCCAGTTATTCATTATTGCTATGAGACATAGCAATCTAATACTGTTATGAGACATTAAATGATGTCTCAGAATAATGTCACACTTACGATGCAGTATTATTGTTTATTTTTTATTTTTTGTTTTTTTTTTTTTTGTCTTCAGTCATTTGACTGGTTTGATGCAGCTCTCCAAGATTCCCTATCTAGTGCTAGTCGTTTCATTTCAGTATACCCTCTACATCCTACATCCCTAACAATTTGTTTTACATATTCCAAACGTGGCCTGCCTACACAATTTTTCCCTTCTACCTGACCTTCCAAAATTAAAGCGACTATTCCAGGATGCCTTAGTATGTGGCCTATAAGTCTGTCTCTTCTTTTAACTATATTTTTCCAAATGCTTCTTTCTTCATCTATTTGCCGCAATACCTCCTCATTTGTCACTTTATCCACCCATCTGATTTTTAACATTCTCCTATAGCACCACATTTCAAAAGCTTCTAACCTTTTCTTCTGAGATACTCCGATTGTCCAAGTTTCACTTCCATATAAAGCGACACTCCAAACATACACTTTCAAAAATCTTTTCCTGACATTTAAATTAATTTTTGATGTAAACCACTTATATTTCTTACTGAAGGCTCGTTTAGCTTGTGCTATTCGGCATTTTATATCGCTCCTGCTTCGTCCATCTTTAGTAATTTTACCTCCCAAATAACAAAATTCTTCTACCTCCATAATCTTTTCTCCTCCTATTTTCACATTCAGTGGTCCATTTTTGTTATTTCTACTACATTTCATTACTTTTGTTTTGTTCTTGTTTATTTTCATGCAATAGATCTTGCGTAGGACTTCATCTATGCCGTTCATTGTTTCTTCTAAATCCTTTTTATTCTCGGCTAGAATTACTATATCATCAGCAAATCGTAGCATCTTTATCTTTTCACCTTGTACTGTTACTCCGAATCTAAATTGTTCTTTAACATCATTAACTGCTAGTTCCATGTAAAGATTAAAAAGTAACGGAGATAGAGAACATCCTTGTCGGACTCCCTTTCTTATTATGGCTTCTTTCTTATGTTCTTCAATTGCTACTGTTGCTGTTTGGTTCCTGTACATGTTAGCAATTGTTCTTCTATCTCTGTATTTGAACCCTAATTTTTTTAAAATGCTGAACATTTTATTCCAGTCTACGTTATCAAATGCCTTTTCTAGGTCTATAAACGCCAAGTATGTTGGTTTGTTTTTCTTTAATCTTCCTTCTACTATTAATCTGAGGCCTAAAATTGCTTCCCTTGTCCCTATACTTTTCCTGAAACCAAATTGGTCTTCTCCTAACACTTCCTCCACTCTCCTCTCAATTCTTCTGTATAGAATTCTAGTTAAGATTTTTGATGCATGACTAGTTAAACTAATTGTTCTGTATTCTTCACATTTATCTGCCCCTGATTTCTTTGGTATCATTACTATAACACTTTTTTTGAACTCTGACGGAAATTCCCCTTTTTCATAAATATTACACACCAGTTTGTATAATCTATCAATCGCCTCCTCCCCTGCACTGCGCAGTAATTCTACAGGTATTCCGTCTATTCCAGGAGCCTTTCTGCCATTTAAATCTTTTAATGCTCTCTTAAATTCAGATCTCAGTATTGTTTCTCCCATTTCATCCTCCTCAACTTCCTCTTCTTCCTCTATAAAACCATTTTCTAATTCATTTCCTCCGTATAACTCTTCAATATATTCCACCCATCTATCGACTTTACCTTTCGTATTATATATAGGTGTACCATCTTTGTTTAACACATTATTAGATTTTAATTTATGTACCCCAAAATTTTCCTTAACTTTCCTGTATGCTCCGTCTATTTTACCAATGTTCATTTCTCTTTCCACTTCTGAACACTTTTCTTTAATCCACTCTTCTTTCGCCAGTTTGCACTTCCTGTTTATAGCATTTCTTAATTGCCGATAGTTCCTTTTACTTTCTTCATCACTAGCATTCTTATATTTTCTACGTTCATCCATCAGCTGCATTATATCGTCTGAAACCCAAGGTTTTCTACCAGTTCTCTTTATTCCGCCTAAGTTCGCTTCTGCTGATTTAAGAATTTCCTTTTTAACATTCTCCCATTCTTCTTCTACATTTTCTATCTTATCATTTTTACTCAGACCTCTAGCGATGTCCTCCTCAAAAATCTTCTTTACCTCCTCTTCCTCAAGCTTCTCTAAATTCCACCGATTCATCTGACACCTTTTCTTCAGGTTTTTAAACCCCAATCTACATTTCATTATCACCAAATTATGGTCGCTATCAATGTCTGCTCCAGGGTAAGTTTTGCAGTCCACGAGTTGATTTCTAAATCTTTGCTTAACCATGATATAATCTATCTGATACCTTGCAGTATCGCCTGGCTTTTTCCAAGTGTATATTCTTCTATTATGATTTTTAAATTGGGTGTTGGCAATTACTAAATTATACTTCGTGCAAAACTCTATAAGTCGGTCCCCTCTTTCATTCCTTTTGCCCAGCCCGTATTCACCCACTATATTTCCTTCCTTGCCTTTTCCAATGCTTGCATTCCAATCTCCAACTATTATTAAATTTTCATCTCCTTTTACGTGTTTAATTGCTTCATCAATCTCTTCATATACACATTCTACCTCATCATCATCATGGGCGCTTGTAGGCATATAGACGTTAACAATCGTTGTCGGTTTAGGTTTTGAATTTATCCTTATTACAATGACTCTATCGCTATGCGTCTTGAAATACTCCACTCTCCTCCCTGTTTTCTTGTTCATCACGAAACCTACTCCTGCCTGCCCATTATTTGACGCTGAGTTAATTACTCTAAAGTCACCCGACCAAAAGTCGCCTTCCTCTTCCCACCGAACCTCACTAATTCCTACTATATCCACGTTTACCCTATCCATTTCTCTTTTTAAATTTTCTAGCCTACCAACCTTTTTTAAGCTTCTAACATTCCACACTCCGACTCGTAGAATGTTATTTTTTACTTTTCTGGTGACCCCTTCCTTAGTAGTCCCCACCCGGAGATCCGAACGGGGGACTATTTTACCTCCGGAATATTTTACCAAGGAAGGCGCCTCCATTATTGCTTTTGAAAATGCAGAGCCACATTTTCTTGGAAAAAAAAAACAGCTGTAGTTTTCCATTGCTTTCAGCTGCGCAGTACTCAGAGGACTGAGTGATGTTGATACGGCCGTTTAAGTCGTCCTGACTCACGCCCCTAACAACTACTGAAAGAGCTGCTGCCCTCTTTCAGGAATCATTCCTTAGTCTGGCTCTCAACAGATACCTCTCCGATATGGTTGCACCTTCGGTCCAGCTACTCTGTATCCCTGAGCACTCAAGCCCCCTCACCAACGGCAAGGTCTCATGATTCATAGAGGAGGTTATTTTTTGTATCAAATTACATATTATTTTAAAGATAAAATTCTGTATATTTGTGTGCTATGTGTAGCACTGAAGTTTTTCTTTAAATTTGAAATTAAAGAATGTTTTTTGAAAATTCCCAAAAAAAGAAAGGAAAAAATATTAAAAAGTGTTGTAATAAAATGTGAATTAATTTTATTTGTTTACAGATAAAGTTTAGTTAGATCTTAATATCAAATACTCTTTAAAATATTAAATTCAAATTTAACTTTTAAAAGATTCAATTCAAAATATAATTATCAATAAAATGTGATTTTATTACAGAAGAGAGTGACTCTTAGTGATTTATTTTTAAAAAAAGTATAGCAATTAATAAAAATAGTATTCAAACAATTCTGGAGTTGTAGATTTAAGCATAAATACAATCAGTTGTTAGTACGTAAAAGATATTTTTATTTTGTCTTCAGTCATATGACTGGTTTGATGCAGCTCTCCAAGATTCCCTATCTAGTGCTAGTTGTTTCATTTCGGTATACCCCCTTCATCATAGATACCTAACAATTTGTTTTACATATTCCAAACATGGCTTGCCTACACAATTTTTTTCTTCTACCTGTCCTTCCAATATTAAAGCGACTATTCCAGGATGCCTTCATATGTGGCCTATAAGTCTGTCTCTTCTTTTAACTATATTTTTCCAAATGCTTCTTCCTTCATCTATTTGCCGCAATACCTCTTAATTTGTCACTTTATCCACCCGTCTGATTTTTAACATTTTCCTATAGCACCACATTTCAAAAGCTTCTAATCTTTTCTTCTCAGATAGTCTGATTGTCCAAGTTTCACTTCCATATAAAGCAACGCTCCAAACATATACTTTCAAAAATCTTTTCCTGACATTTAAATTAATTTTTGATGTAAACAAATTATATTTCTGACTGAAGGCTCGTTTCGGTTGTGCTATTCGGCATTTTATATCGCTCCTGCTTTGTCCATCTTTAGTAATTCTACTTCCCAAATAACAAAATTCTTCTACCTCCATAATCTTTTCTCCTTCTATTTTCACATTCAGTGGTCCATCTTTGTTATTTCTACTACATTTCATTACTTTTGTTTTGTTCTTGTTTATTTTCATGCGATAGTTCTTGCGTAGGACTTCATCTATGCCGTTCATTGTTTCTTCTAAATCCTTTTTACTCTCGGCTAGAATTACTATATCATCAGCAAATCGTAGCATCTTTATCTTTTCACCTGGTACTGTTACTCCGAATCTAAATTGTTCTTTAACATCATTAACTGCTAGTTCCATGTAAAGATTAAAAAGTAACGGGGATAGGGAACATCCTTGTCGAACTCCCTTTCTTATTATGGCTTCTTTCTTATGTTCTTCAATTATTAATATTGCTGTTTGGCTCCTGTACATGTTAGCAATTGTTCTTCTGTCTCTGTATTTGAACCCTAATTTTTGTAAAATGTTAGCATTTTATTCCAGTCTACGTTATCGAATGCCTTTTCTAGCTCTATAAATGCCAAGTATGTTGTTTTGCTTTTCATTAATGTTCCTTCTACTATTAATCTGAGGCCTAAAATTGCTTCCCTTGTCCCTATACTTTTCCTGAAACCAAATTGGTCTTCTCCTAACACTTCTTCCACTCTCCTCTCAATTCTTCTGTATAGAATTCTAGTTAAGATTTTTTATGCATGACTAGTTAAACTAATTGTTCTCTATTCTTCACATTTATCTGCCCCTGCTTTCTTTGGTATCATGACTATAACACTTTGAAGTCTGATGGAACTTCCCCTTTTTCATAAATATTACACACCAGTTTGTATAACCAACAATCGCTTCCTCACCTGCACTGCACAGTAATTCTACAAGTATTCTGTCTATTCCAGGAGCCTTTCTGCCATTTAAATCTTTTAATGCTCTCTTAAATTCAAATCTCAGTATTGTTTCTCCCATTTCATCCTCCTCAACTTCCTCTTCTTCCTCTATAACACCCATTTTCTAATTCATTTCCTCCATATAACTTCAATATATTCCACCCACCTATCGACTTTACCTTTCGTATTATAATTCAATGTACCATCTTTGTTTAACACATTAGATTTTAATTTATGTACCCCAAAATTTTACTTAACTTTCCTGTATGCTCTGACTATTTTACCAATGTTCATTTCTCTTTCCACTTCTGAACACGTTTCTTTAATCCACTCTTCTTTCGCTAGTTTGCACTTCCTTTTTATAGTATTTCTTAATTGCCGATAGTTCCTTTTACTTTCTTCATCACTAGCATTCTTATATTTTTTACATTCATCCATCAGTTGCAATATATCGTCTGAAACCCAAGGTTTTCTACCAGTTCTCTTTGTTCCGCCTAAGTTCGCTTTTGCTGATTTAAGAATTTCCTTTTTAACATCCTTCCATTCTTCTTCTACATTTTCTACCTTATCTGTTTTACTCAGGCCTCTTGCGACGTCCTCCTCAAAATCTTCTTTACCTCCTCTTCCTCAAGCTTTTCTAAATGCCACCGATTTATCTGACACCTTTTCTTCAGGTTTTTAAACCCCAATCTACATTTCATTATCACTAAATTGTGGTCGCTATCAATGTCTGCTCCAGGGTAAGTTTTGCAGTCAACGAGTTGATTTCTAAATCTTTGCTTAACCATGATATAATCTATCTGATACCTTGCAGTATTGCCTGGCTTTTTCCAAGTGTATATTCTTCTATTATGATTTTTAAATTGGGTGTTGGCAATTACTAACTTATACTTCGAGTAAAACTCCATAAGTCTGTCCCCTCTTTCATTCCTTTTGCCCAGCCCATATTCAACCACTATATTTCCTTCCTTGCATTCCAATCTCCAACTACTATTTAATTTTCATCTCCTTTTATGTGTTTAATTACTTCATCAATCTCTTCGTATACACATTCTACCTCATCATCATCATCATGGGCGCTTGTAGGCATATAGACGTTAACAATCGTTGTTGGTTTAGGTTTTGATTTTATCCTTATTACAATGATTCTATCGCTATGCGTTTTGAAATACTCTACCCTATCTTCTTGTTCATTATGAAACCTACTCCTGCCTGCCCATTATTTGAAGCTGAGTTAATTATTCTAAAATCACCTGACCAAAAGTCGCCTTCCTCTTCCCACCAAACCTCACAGATTCCTACTACATCCACATTTATCCTAACCATTTCCTTTTTTAAATTTTCTAGCCTACCAACCTTTTTTAAACTTCTAACATTCCACGCTCCGACTCGGAGCGTGGAATGTTAGAAGTTTAGTAGAATGTTATTTTTTAATTTTCTCGTGACCCCTTCCTTAGTAGTCCAAGTAGTTGGTACTAAGTAGTCCTTAGTACCAAGGAAGGCACCTCCATCATTGCTATATGAAAATGCAGAGAGCCACACTTTCTTGGAAAAAAAGCAGCTGTAGTTTTCCATTGCTTTCAGCTGTGCAGTACTCAGAGGACTGAGTGATGTTGATATGGCCGTTCTAAGTCGTCCTGACTCACGCCCCTAACAACTACTGAAAGAGCTGCTGCCCTCTTTCTGGAATCATTCTTTAGTCTGGCTCTCAACAGATACCTCTCCGATATGGTTGCACCTTCGGTCCAGCTACTCTGTATCACTGAGCACTCAAGCCCCCTCACCAACGGCAAGGTCTCATGATTCATAGAGTAGAAAAAGATATTATAATTCAAGTAAATTACATTAAACATTCTGAGACATCAATTGGTGTCTTGTTATCCATGAATGATGTGAGCAATTGATGTCTCAAATTTATTTTTGAATATTTCAAAAAGTAAAGTTGCAGTGAAATTGGTATCAAACATTAGTAGTAGGATACAAAACCGTTATTAAAATTGAAAAAAAAATTGCCAGCACTGTTGGATATTTTCAGCAAAATAAGTACAGCAGCCTTGTTCATTTTTCAGTGTGCAGTCAAGCTGTTAAACGAAAACAATTAGCTATTTTTATTTTATATTAAATTTTTCTTAACCTTTTAAACATTTTGTCTTTGGTCTTTCATAGAAATCCATTCTTTGCAAACTTCATTTATGTTAAGTTCTTGACCATTGGCTAAATGCAATTTAATTCTCATAAGGTCACCAAAGTGTTCATTTTCGAGTTTGTTTCAGTATTTTGTTTGGAATTCATAACAGAAAATCCATGTTTGCAGTTTGCGTTGGATGCTTGAAAAGTTCCCATAATGTTATGTAGAAAGGGGATGGTAGGAAATTAAGGATTAGTTTGAACAAAGGTTACTGTATATTTGTTCAAGACTGAACAAAAGTCTTGAACAATCCTAGTTTAGTTTTCTGTAGAATTGTAAATTTCAATTTTTAATATTCATTTCATATTTTATGTACAAAACGTTTTTATTTCACATAAATTGTGAATATTTTTTGAAAAGTTGAATTACGTATTGCTGTCTGAAATCTAAATTGTTTCCTGAATTAATAATAATTTCATTTTCAAATTCTTGCCAATCTTTGAATTTTTTATTTGGAAATCTGCTCTCTAAATGCAAACATACACATTCAATAAATCAAATTATAACTGATGTATCAATATCATTTTGACATGCTATTTCTCTTACAGTATCACTCCAAGAGATATTTCATGACCCAGATATTGAGTTTTTAATTTTAATTTTTACATATTGATGAGCATGGATGATTGTTTAATGACTTTTTGGTAGATATTTGTACAAGTATTTAATCTCTTCTTAATACATCATTCACAGCAAATATTGCTATACGATATTGTGTATTAGTCACAATTTTTTCACAATATTTACAAATGAGGTCATTGCATTGTGCAGTCTGATTTTTACAGTACTCAAATGTACAGTAATTTTATACTAAAGCACCAACTGCAAAATACCCGGATAACCATCTTACTTCATTTAATGTTTAAATGGTATAACATCGTGCTCTGACACAAATTAATTCTTCAAATTTTTTTTTATGCTAGATTGGTGAAAAATTGTGTACACACTTCTAATCAAATCTTCTATATCCTGCAATAGATACATTTTTCCATGCATCATTTAATCGTAAATCTTCCCTATTTGCTACACTGTGTTCAGTTAAATGTGATATTCTCTTTATATTGCTGCTATCCCATTTTTCTTTCTGAGTATGACATTGACTCCATTACTCGTAAACATTACAATTTTTGAATATCCAAATTATTTTCGTTCTATCACAGTTTTCCAGTTTCACTATACCTCTAAATACAGTTTTGGATACAATTTTATTATCAACACAATATTTAAAATGCAAAATTAGCGCTTTTTGTACAGAAATATTCAGTGTTTTTATCTAAAGCACAAAAACTAGATTTTCTCACTTACAAGTTTAATTAAATGTGTTTTTGTAAGTGCAGAGCTTATACATTCAATAAATTCAAATGCATAATTTTTGCTTCTCCAATTTTGAGGTAGTTTAATAAATTTCTCCATGTATTAATATATGTCAAGATCAGAATTAATCGACTTATGATTTTTATTGCCAATATCATGTGTCCAATTACAATCTTCACCAAATCATAATCTGGTTTTGTACATTCTTGTTTTTCATTTTTAAATTGATATTCTTCAGAAGTTTCCATTATAATTTTTTAAATTCAACATTTTTCAAATGTTTCAGTTTATTTATTGCTTATGTAGGTATTTTTTTAAAATTAAATGCCGTTTCAAATAATCTAATTTCCATGAATCCCACTTTTTTCCCATCTAAATTTTCCTGGTGATATTGCTTCCACACAAAAAGTACGTAAACCATTTCCAGTTTCTTCATCATATTGAAAAATTTTATTTATTTTCATGGTTTCTTTTTTAACTAAAGATGGTGTATCTATTTCTACTAATATTGAAAGCCATTCCTTTTTAAATAATATGCAAGCTTTTTTACTGAGCATATTTGCTGTTTTTATCTTTGTTTAGACATTTCTATCTGAATGTTGAAGGACAAATTATCAATATAATTATTTCAATATAATGTATTATAATTGAAACTTTAAAACAAATAATAGAAATAAGTACCATATTTTCACCAGACCTTTGCAGTGAGACAAAAAACCAAATTTAGAGTAATGATCATACTACACTTGTACATGTTGTTGTACAAGGTACAACATTTTGTAACCAACTCAAATATCCAAGGCAAGTAGATCTTACAAAATATGCTCGTGTACCTATTTGTGAATATTTTTTGTTACTTCATTTGCTTATATTGCATGCACAGTGTTGTTCACTGTGTTTTTATTTGGTCAAGCAGTGGCATGCATAGTCCTTTTCATAATCTATGTGCTTAGTAAAGTATTCTTCAGTTACTTAATACTAGTTGACTATGTATTCTTTGTCGTCACGGTCATTTACGTACAAGGAATGTGCTTTGTAGCATGAGCATACCTTGTAATGGTTACTTATATTAAACAACATGTTTATTTGTTTAAATGGAGATCACTTGAAGTATTATCCTTTTAAAAAAAATTGCAATTCACGGTCAGCCTTGCAAAAAGGAAGTGAAATGTCTACATTTAATATCTCATATTGTTTAGCATTTCCATGTGTATTTATTTTCATCATTAACACGTATTATGTCATTCTTTTCAGTATGAATGTATTTATAAATCAGTTGACAGATTTCAACTATTAATTGTGATTAATGACTGATTATAATGTGATTCATACAGAAAATTTTTTTCTTTAAATTTAACATCCTCAATAGATATTTTTTATACTTTTTTATTATATTGCAGCTAATGTAGGCTTATATAATTAATAGATTGATGATGATTAATTATTAAATTATATCAGTAACTTAGGCGGTGGTGTGAAGAACTGCTGATAACTGAATAGAATGTTTTTATTGTGTATAGTAATTATAAACTTCCTAAGAAAGTCACAGTGTCTGCTACTCCATAGTCTTAACTAAACGTGTCATTGAGTATAACTTGCATATTTAGAATACCTGACTGTGTATGCGCAGGAAATAAATTTCTCTGTGCAATTTATTGCAATACCTCAAAATCATTGCGTGGCTGCATAGCTTAGAGGGAATTATGCTTAGAATACCACACAGCAGTAAATTATATTTAGAATCTACACTTTTGTTAGGTTAGATGTAAGAAAATAATAAATTTTACTTTGATAATTTTGGTTCTGCAATAAGATAACTTATATCCACAACCTTATGGTTCTGTAACATCTAAGGTAATAGTATTCTGGGAAATGAGGGTCGTGTAACTAGGATTAAATGTAATGGCAAAAGCCACATTTACAAAAAAATTCATCACACTATTCTCTCGATCACAAAGTTAACCATTAGGTGCAGTTCACTCTTATGTTGACATTTATTAGTGGCTAGTGATTGTTGCAATTGATAAAAATTTCTGTGCAGGAAAAATTTAACTGAACATAGTTTAGTTGTGTTAGGTGGTAAAGTTTACAATTGTATCTCTATTAAGACAAACAGAAAAAAAAGTGTTATTTTGATGATCAAGTTAGTTGCCCATCTATAATATTTTGCTCATTTCAGTCTCTTCATAAAACTCCCTTGCAGCTTTTCTATGTGATTTACTTTCTGTTGTTTCTACTCTTGTACTTTTCTGTGAATTGCTATCATTAAATTTTTTTTCAAGATTCATTGTTTGTTACAACTGAATGCTTCGAGTAATTTAATAGTGAAACATTTAATAAAAATCCCATTTGGCATGCTGGAAGGCAGAGGTAGATTTCACCAGTGCTAAGTAGGGGGGTAAAAAAGATTTCTACCTTAAAGTTAAGAAAAACTTCAAATTTACTCAATACGACAATGGTTGCATTTGAAACTTAAAGGACTAACGACCGACCACTTTAAACTAATTCGATACTGTGCCTATTAAGGGAGATATGATTTTTTTTGTCTTCAAAACCCCATTTTCTCCACCCCGTAGGCCAATGGTTGGTGATATCAGAAGACTTTACTTAGTTAAGTTTTAGGCCTTTATCCAAAGAATAGCAGGAACTTTAAACGAGTTCAATATTTTACTTAATAAGAAAGTTATAGCGATATTTTGTTTTTTTGAAAAAGTCCACCCCATTTCCACCACAATGATCTGATTTTGCTCATTAACAAACTCGACCGAGATTTTGGGTCATCATATTTTACGTATCAATTTGAAAGTGATTGGTGCAAAATTACAGCAGTTATCATGTCCACAAGAAATTGAAGTATATATGTATTTATATATAAATGTATATATAAACTTTTGAACTGGTGGTGATTTTGGGGTCTGGGGGATGTAAAACATGAAGATATGTCGAAATTTTCCGGAAGTCGATTCATGGTTCCCATTATGATAGGTAGCTTTCTTATCTTATGAAATCTACCTAATAATCAGTAATTTTAAAGTTGTAAGTTATATTCAGTTTTCTTTTATTATTATTACTAATCTGTGTTTACACAGATCAGATTGTTGATAATACTGTTGAGGGTCAGGATCTGATAGGTTTTCCTTTAGTCTAGTTTTGAGTGCTCTTTGATCTTTGAGGTATAATTCTGCGGTTGGCTTTGTTGATGTAACTTCACCCATTGTCTTTAAGGGTCTTAGGTCTGTTGTTTCACCCATTTTAAAATTTATTTTCAAGAGAAGCCTGGAACATCCTGATCTCCATAGGGGAAGAAACCCTTCGCCACCCCCTCTGTTCCAAGCCCTTATGGACTTTACCAGAGGTCATCTTCAAAACCTTGGCTTTTGACATTCCAGTTCTCCTCGGACAGAATGCCACCAATGCGAATCCCATATTATTTAATTAACTCAAAACTAAATACATCTCACCGAGTCTTAAGTAAGACTAAAGGGACCTAACCAAACAAAGGAATTGAACTACCTACCCTTAGAAGGTAAAAGTGAATTCAACACACTCTACGAAACATAAAAATATTACAAGAAACAATAACAACACAGTAGCATTGAAACAAAACAAAGGACAAAAACGTAATCTATAAAACAAAATATCAACAAAATTAGAATAAAAGAGAGCTCTGAATCCGCTCAGCAATCCTTTCCTTTGCTAAGTACACTACAAAACTCTCCACTAACACCCATTCAGCCTGGCTCTTCCAGTTTACATGAGGATTCAACACTGACCGATAAGATCAAGCTGACAGATGGCCTCTGTACGCATTAACTTTTTCTTCAAGCATTCATAAAGAACATAGCAGGTGTCATCCAACTGTCCACTCAGGACACATTCCAAAATCTACCAGGCCAAACTTCTGCAGTCTGTCCCTAAAACCACCATGGCCGGAAAGAAATTGCATCATATTTGTTAGGGTGCACCCAAGATGTCTCTCGCAAACCAACATTTGGAGAGAGATCATGCATATAATGCCCACCATCTGTCTCATCCCATCTGGCCTGCCACAAGGCATTGTCATGTTCAATTTCTCGAACTTTATCCAAAGGCAATTCACCGGACTTCTTAGCAACTGCTGCTTCTCAGACACAATCAAGTCTATCTGTTTCATGCCTGCAATCACCAAGACTGTCTCCTGTGAAATAGTACAGTAACCACCTGTTACTGTTAACAGTATTATATGTTGAGTCCTTAATAATATGTCCCAATAACTTTTATATTTTTGCCTATCCACCCAAATAGACTCCATGTATATAGCCTCATATGTGCCTTTATGCAGGATGCTCATGGTCTTAAAGTTAAGACCCCAATCAGTATTAACCACATGTCAAATACCGAAGAAGGCATTGCAGGCCCTCTCCACGACGTGTTACAGTACATTCTGTTTTTTGGAGTTGGTAAAAATAGCAGAAGGCCACCATAAATTATTAAATGGGAAATGCCCAGGATCTATTCCATCTAACTGATCATTACCACATTAATCACATGGATTATGGCGTGCTCAGTATCCTTTCTGGGATGAAACTTATACTGATTCTCCATCAACAATCTTTTCAAGGTTAATCTTTCATTTTTACGCAGATACAGAACCTTTTCAAAGACCTTGCCAATAACCGAAAGTAATGTCAGAGACCTGTACAATGAACTAACATCAGGATCCTTGTTGCCTACAATTTCATAATCCCTTTCTTTCAACACACAGGGAAGTATCCTCCAAACAAGTATTTATTAAATACATGTGTGACACCTCTCACAACTGGGCAAACAAGAAGCTGCTGTTATTTCATCGAAGCCTGGGGTCTTACCCTTACCTAAATTATAGATAGCAAGACGCACCTCAGCTACTGTAATCTCCAAGGACACTGCACCCCTGCAGAACTGAATGACCTCTCGCTGCATAGCAGATGGTATGTGGTCTCTCCAGCTTCTATCATCAGGCAGTAAATCATTAGTAATCTGTAAATTCTCAGAAGTATCCGAAATTACACCAAATCTGGTCGAGAAAGCTGGTCAACGAAATCTGGTCGATGAAAGGATGTTCTCCTTTTGTCGTCTGTCCCAAGATCCTATATACTACGCCCCTGAGTTCCCTGTTCCCCTGCTCATGAACAAACGAATTCCAGGAGTTTCTTTTCGCAGTCCAGACTTTATGAAAATAATGACATCTAAGGGTCCTGTATTCAGCAACAAGGACTGCCTGTCATTCCAGATCACCCTCACGTTGAGAAACTCTTCGCAAATAACAAACCACCCTCTTCATGTCGGACCGCTCCCTATTCCACCATGATGCAATCCTCTCTCAACTGGAACTTCAGGGAATTAAACACTCAGCAGCATCAAAAAAAGCAGCCGAGAAACCAACTGCCAGATCTTCCAAATCCAAGACATCCAGACTCTGATCCAAAACTCGGAGCCTGGTCGAAAGTAAATCAACAAATTTCTTCCAGTCTGCATGCCTGTGAAGGAAACGATCCTGCTGAACTGGAACGTTACACTGGTAGCGCTCCCTCAAGCAATCATCAACTACCTTCCAATTACAAACATTGGTAGAGATAAACCTACCAAAAGTAACATCGATGTTAATTCTACTAAGCAATTGACTTCCATCTACCATACCTATGTAGGTGGGCAATTCACCAGATACCTGTAGATCATACTGGGCTTAAAAGTCCTCTATTAATTCACTGCCAACATCGGTGAAACCGCTATGCTAAGAGTGACTTACCATTCACATCCAGGATTGGACCAGTGCCAGAGAATCGTAGGATTTTATCCCAGATCTCAAGATGACAATCAGCAGGATTTCTATACTTGGAAATATGAACTAGCAACATACAGATGCAAGTTCCTAACAACGACATGATGTTTGTCTGAGAGCTGTCGAATAAAGACACAATCAAGTTCCCTTCTGCACAAAACAGCAGACATGCTTACAGAACCACAGTAGAACCTCTTCCAACATTAAAAATCTGGCAGATCATTGGACACATATGGATGCTGCAACAAAATAACATCCAAACCTCTACGTAATGCAATCTCTCCAAATTCAACCTGAGCAATATAAGCACCCTGTGCATTCAACTGACCAAATCTAATCATTTAATGAAATAGAATTATGGTACATATCAATAGCTCTCTGATAATACCCACAATCTTTACTGTTCACAACTCAACCTTTCCTACTTGTGTCACGTGTTGAACTAGAAGCCTGGAACCTGGAGCTTTCCTGATATGAAGAAAAAAACTACAGTTGTCTCTCCTATCCAAAGAAGGGCAACTACCACAAACTTACCAATTATAGGCCAATATCTATTCTAGGAGTAGTTCCCAAGATATTTTTTATAATTAATAGTCATCTTTATTGCCAGTTTAGAATCAAATTATTCCACAGCAACCAATTTGGTTGATATGCACAGCTTTGTTACTCCAAAAATTGAGAAAAGAGGGCAAGTTGATACTCCATAGTATCAACTATATTGTAAGAGGATATCCCATAGTATCCTCATTTACAAGTTGCAGAGGATTGGAGTCACAGGACCTATGCCTCGGAAGGCTTCAGTCATATCTGTTAACAGCAGGTTTAAAGTGAAGGTGGCAGGGAAACTGAGGAATGAGTACAGTATATCCTCTGAGTTCCATAGGGCTCTCTGTGTTCTTTACTTTTTATTTTATTCATCAGCAACATTTCCAGTGGATTTTCATCGCCTGTTTTCATTTATGCTGATGATTTGAAGATCTCGGCAGAAGTTAATTATCTTCTTGATCATAATATACTTCAACTTTATTTTTTTAAAACGGTCTGAAAATAATGCAACTTTATTACAGGAAGACTGCAGTAATATCATACAGCTGAAAAACTCTTGTAGATAAATATGATTACATGTTACAAATCAGTTGGTCATAACCAGAGAAGTTCATGGAATTAATATGGATTCTAAACTGTTTTCTCAATGTATTACCAACATTGCTACATGGACAAGGAGGAACTTAGCTTTGATTCAGTGGATTGGATGTAGTTTAATAAGACAAACTACTCTGATCAAACTGTTTCTGTTATTCTTCAACCTGTTATGGAGTATTGCTCAATTATATGGAGTTACGACTGGGCACATACTGTTGACAAGATTGAAGCAATCCAAAATAAATTTTATCTTATTCTTGTCAATAGAGGTTTTATTTCTCCTTATATTGAACTGTACCATGAATTAAGTGTAAATTGTTTGCAAAGGCTGCAGTACTTTTCTTTTACAAGTCTTTGCACCTGAATGTGGAAGGATTCTTCTTCCTGGTTGGGTTGAAAGTACTTTATGGTAATGCTCAAGATTGCAGGCAGTTTTACTAGATACATAATTTGAGATAGCTCCTTTAGCAAGATGTGTTGTAATTTCGAATGAGTTTGCAGAACGCATTGACTTTTTTTCTTAAATGCAATTATGGAACCTTCACTAATGTTATCAGCAAGTGAATTAAAATAATTTGTCTCTTGTTCCACATTTTATATTGTATTTCTACATTTTATGTATTTTCCTTATATGTTTATTTGTTATTTATTCTACTATTTGATAAATTGAATTTTTGAAACGTGCAAATGTTTGACTGTTCTGCTTGAATAATTTTCCTCCATTGGTTGGTTGTTTGGGCACCTTTGTGGAAGGAAACAGCAGGGTTTAGGGGAGAGTGGTAGCTCTGCTATAAAAAAAAATAAATTATTATTCTGATAGTAACACAGAAACCTGAGGAGGCAGGCACTTCTAATCTCCTGACTCATGCATCCATTTGTATTTGCTGTGACTGCCAACTGACAGTACACCACATACTAGCGGACTAGATTAGCGGATAGATGTATCCACTAGATTTTTGTCACCTATTTTCATTTATGCCAATGATTTGAAGATCTGTGCGGAAGTTAATTATCTTCATGATCTTACCTTGTGTCTGTTATTCAGGACTGCATCAGAATTTAAAATTGGGACTGACATCAAAAATATTTTAGGTAACATTATGACAATTTTATCAGATTTCATACGATTTCTGGAGGCTGTACATCTGGATTCAAAAGTTTGATTATTCATACAATCTTTTTAGTTTGTTTATGCCAGATGATAGTTTTGTTCTTTTAAGTTACATTTTAATTATTGTATTTGATCATGTTTTAATTCCCTCTTAGCATACGACTTAGGCATTTTCTTCTATTTTGTGTTTACGTGTAACTTTGTATAATGTTTAAATTTAATTTTTTTTGCTTTTGTGAAACAACGTTTTTTTAATATTCCATTGCTGACACTAAACTGTTTCATTTAATTCACACAGTCCCATTAAAACATGCAACTAATTCCAAACTAAACCATAACTTTATTAATTTTTATTCTATATCAACAAATTTTACATCAAAATTTACAGAAAATTATAATCTATTAAAAATAATTAATTTAACTGTAAAGTTTTTTAAAAACATTTTCAAGTATGGTAATTATTAAAACATGGCACTATACACAACCCACATCACATTTAGTGCACGATAATGGGAGGATTTTCTTATTTTATTGGCTGAACACACTGCACATCTTAAACCACCCTTTCTAGCACTGTTAGATAGATGTTACAGCATCTGGAAAATGTAGTTTGGCTGAGTCACAGACGATTTTCTCATTTTTTGTTGGTCTACTTTTTTGGCTGGTGGCTTCATTGAGATGTCTTATGTTTTCCTCAAGCAAGGCTTCTCAAAATTCCAATGAATTAAGTTTACTTCCTTTTTTTAAGTAAATTGTAAGCGTTAAATATATACATATTTATTAACCCAATGATGTCATTTAAATGCCTACACAGCTTACTTACAAATCCTACTTAAATCCCCTGGCGATTTGTTGGGGAACACCATAATACATATAAAATCAACCAGTAAAGATTTTTCACTGAAAATGTCTCACAGTCTCAATTACATTTGTTTTTCTCTCTGTTAGCCTTCTATATAAATCTTGAGATCTTGAGAAGAATACCAAAATGTGTGACCGTGGTCCAACAATGGTTCAAACATGTCGATTACAACTATTACTGGCAGGAAGAGTAGGATTTATTATATCATCACCTATATAAATTTTGAAATATAAACAATAGCCCGAACTAGATTAACAAATTTTGTAAAATTTTATTCCAAATCTTGATCCTTTAGATCTACTACATTGCGCAAATGAAAAGTGGCCTATGAATTTCATTAGTTTCATCATCCAAAGATATGTTCTGAGATGGGAGATATGTCGGAAAATTTTGTAAAAGAATTTTTTGTGATAGGCCTTATTTTTTTTTAGTTTTATCATTTTCATTTTTGTCAGTAGTGAAATCCAAGTAATGTGAAATTAGCTGGAGTCTCTATCTCTCATTGTTTCGTAAAATATGGGGCATCTAGTTTTACTCCAATACAATTGGGATACGCGATTTTCACACCTGCGACATCAAAATTACTAAAACAAAATAAACCCTAATTTCATCTGCAGTAATTTGAAACCATTTATCGTCACCTTTCAACTTTTTCCTAACAGGATTGTTCAGTTTCTTCGTAGCGTATGCATTACTTTCATTACAAATTTTATGAAACAAAAGTTCCATAAATTTCAAAAATTCTGAAGTTCTGAAGGTGGATCTGACTCAAACTTATTCAATGTATCTTCACAAATGCCATTATTCAATGTATCTTCACAAATGCCACTGTGTTTGGTAAAAGAATATATAATGGGTTATTTTGAGTTTTTGTTCAATTCCAGTTACGTTGTTTTTTCTGCGTCATAGTTCATATGCACTTAGCAGGGCCTGGTGCAGCATCATTATTATCATTACTTTCCTCACTAATTTCATCATTACATTCAATAGAACTATCACTACAACTTTCTTCAGACTTTGATTCATCATCAGAAAAATCACTACATTCATTATCACGATTAGAACTGTTTTCTAAACACTTTCTCAATTCTTCCTCATCACCACGAAAATTAAAGCATGAGAGCGACAGCCATATCTCATGGAATGGAAGAGAAACAAGACAAAATTGCTAAGAAATAGTGGGAAAACCTATCAAACATTAAAAAAAAAAAAAATACTTCAGAACAAGGAAAACAAATTGAGGCCACCTTGTGGTATAAACTGTAGGTTGCAATGAATGTAAAGGTAAGTTAACTGAAGAAGAAAGATTTTCAGTTTTTAATAACTACTGGAAACAGGCAGATAATAAGCAACAAAATTTTACTTTACAGAGCATGACTGCCATTACACTGAAATATTGTTACACTGCTACAACCGAAGGAAAAAGTGTTCATAAACCAAATAATGCATTTTATTTAACTATAAATTCAAAAAAGATATGTGTCTGTAAGCCATTCTTTACAGTCACTCTAGGAATTATTGATAGGTGTATACGTATGGTTTTGGTAAAAAATAAAGAAGGGTTTTTAGAAGACCATTGAGGTAAACATAAAACTTGAAGTACCAGAGGAAGGAAAGAATATATACGGGCACACATATGGGGAAAATAGAAGTCATTACACTCGACCACATAGCCAGATGTGTACATCAAGGGCAGCAAAACGATAGTCAGTCTGCATAGAGATTATGTGAAGGAGTGTGAAAAAGAAGGAACCATATGGCAACTATACAATGTTCTCTAAAAATTTTTAATATTGAATTCGACTTATCTTTTTTTGCCCCAAAAAAGACAAGTGTGATAAAAGCATTGCTTATGATAAAGCTAATGAAGAAGAGAGAAATGATTTACAAAATGATTATGACACTCACCAAGAGGAGAAATCTTAAACCAGGAAGAAAAATCATCTGACCGAAGTAAAATTGGTAATATTTTCAAAGTTGCATGCTTTGATCTAGAAGCAGTGATGTCTACTCCTAAAGGTGAAGCCTTATCTTTTTATTATAAATCTAACCTACTTACAACTTATCTACTGACAAAAATAAAAACAACTAATTGGGTAAGGTCCGTAGTTACATGTCCCATGAGAGTGAAGGAAAATGCAGATCGATCAAAATAGGTACATGTCTTTTTTGATGAAATAAGCAGAAAAGTTCAACTCTGAAGATTAGAAATTATGTTCGTTAACATGTTATGTTAGTAATTAACTTCGTTTACTGCTGCAGTCAACAAAAAAGCATATTTCTATGCAGTGGTAAATTTTAAAATAAAATTGAAGTGGTTGGTCGTTCTCAAAATGAAGGAGACACTGCACTGATTATTGAAAAGCAAATTGAAGTGTCGTATAGAAATTCATTTAATGTAGTTAATATAAAGCAAGCCTTTACTGAAACAAATGGTAGAGAAACAAGAAAACAGAAAACCAAAAAGAAATTACTATCATTTGAAAATATAGAATTGAGAATTGCCTTTGATCAGCCCGTTTCAAAGAGAAAGTACAGTGATCTCCAAAGTCTCTTAAATTCTAACTTAATCCCTAAGTGTTATTCAAGTTTCTATAACCTGCTGCACTGTTCTGAAAAATAGGAAACTAACAATTTTATGACCACCATTATTTTTTATAAATAACTGTATTTTTGTAGAATGTTTACTTTTATAATTGAATAATTTTCTTTATTTTTACTCCTTTTTTTAAAGATTATTGTTTATGATTTATAGAAGCTTCTCTATAAATACGAATACTTTTTTATTTGTAATTTTTTAATTTCTTAATCGTATAAGTAAGTTATTATTTTTTTCTTATTGTAATAAAAAATAAAAATTATAATTTTTTATTAAAAATAAAATACTTTTCATTTTTTATGACTTTCTGTTTGTAGCATTATTCTTATTTTATAATTTTTGAACAGAAATTGTTTACTGCCAGTAACAATATTACTTAGTATGACAATTCGTCATAATTTTTTTTTGTAAGATATCAATAATGAATTAAATCAATGATTTAAATATACCATTGAAGTGTCTGTGATAGTGGCATAACTGAAATTGTTTTTCTTCATTCCGAGAAAATCATATGAAAAATGAATTTCTAAGATAATTACTGATGCACTATATTCCAAAAATATATTTCTATTGATATTGCAAAGATACATTCTTAATCAGATTGGAATGGTGTAAAATATAAAAAAATCATAAACAAAATTTTGTTTCTTCATTATCTTGAAAATTACAAATTGTGACTTATACCATTATTGCTGCAGTTGAACGATATGTATAATGTTATAATAAAAATTAATTTCATTTTTTTTCTATTTCAGGGCATATATTTGAAAATTCGGATTCTTCTGCACTTAAACGGCGGCAAATAAATGTTCGTAATGGTTTAAATGAACAATCATGAAAAAAAAATTTTCTTGAATTTGGAATTATCTTAAGCTATTATAAAAAGCTTGTATCAGATCAGTCAGTTGTTGTAGATAGTGAAAACTGGATATATTTATTAGGTTTGTTGATATTAAATAACTTAATTTATTTTCAATTATAGTACATAATATGCTGTGTGTACATAAGTATGTTTTATTTTTTTTATATGTACGATATTGTATAAACTATAATGATGAATAATAATTATTGTTTTTGACTGAATAGTTTATAATTATTTATCTTAATTTAGTATTTAAGCATTTCTCAGTAAACCAAAAAGATTTGGCTGTTGTATTTTTTTTATGAAATGTTGGGTAAGACAGCTATTAATAAAAGTAAATGGTCAAATATATATTATAAGAAAGTAAATTATTCTTCTAGATTTATGTATCAACAAAGAAAAATTTAAGTATCTATAATTTAAAATTATTACTTAAAGAGTTATGGAAATATTTTTAAAAATTAATTTTCATTATTTGCAAGAACCATAATATGTACTTTCAGTGCAATATTATATTTTATTGTGATGTATAATCAAAATATTCAAAGTGCAGGGTTATATGATAAAAATGTTGAAATTTTTTTTAAGAAATTTGATAGCTGTTTTGTTTAAGGTTTCATAAACTTAAAACTTGTGTGTGGGGAAATGTTATATGGAAGTATTGTAGTTGTAAATAATGTTTCAAGCCTGAGCAGGATTTAATTCATAACTCTTAACATAGTGGTAGATTATGCTTCTTTTTTTTTCAATAGAAAACTGTCACACTATCCTTTTTTTCTTTTACCATCAACAAGGTTTTTTTTTAATTTATTTGGTTTCTAAGATGTTGGCATATTCTCAGATATGCATTGCGATACTTTCATTTAGAATTTAGTTTACCAAATGTTTGTCCATAGCAAAAATTTTATATAAATTGATTGCACTAATATACATTTTCCAGAAATTGGCTAAGTGTATACAGTAACCCCATAACATATTTATTTTACCTGGTTTTGATTTTACACCACCAATAGTAATCAGGGATATGTATTCAATATATCTGGAAAAAATTTGCATTCTTAAGAATGACTGTTATCTTATATCAGGTTATAGATCACCGTCAACCATTATAATTATGGCAGCTAACATACTTATTTTTTTTATTTTTTTACTTTTATTGTCACAATCATCTGCATCCTTGTCTTAACACGGTGATCAAGTCTCTTCACCCTACTCTACTTATTCAGATTATAAATAACTCAACTTTTTAAGTATTTTCATTTTTTACTCATTTGTTAGAAGTTTTCTAGAGTACTGATTATTATTTTTGTAGACATTATTTATTGGCAGCAAGACAACCAATATTTTTAGTTTTTCTTTCTTCCATCAGTAGTTGACTGGTTTGATACTATTCTCCATTTCTTGCTATTCAGTATCTAACTTTTAATTTCGACATATTTACTTTATCCTACATCCAAAATTATCTGTTTCATATTATATTTCAATCTTTGATTTCTACAGTTTATACTTATATATGTTACTCCATTAACAAATTATGCGTTTTCATAAAGGGTCCTATCAGTATAGTATCTGAAAACATTTTTCTTTGTTCATTACCATGTCCATAGGTGGATGGATTATCACTGCTCTTAGTATTAGTACCATTTATTATATGCCAACTTTTTTCATGTACATGGCTTTTCCTATATTATGTTTCTACTCTTCTTATTTTGTGTGTGTGTGCGCATGCATATGCACATGCATTTTATATATATATATATATATTAGGGTGGGCTAAAAAATAAAGAAATTAATATTTTCAAGTGCTATTCCATGGAAAACTTGCCTCTAGAACAGTTATGTTAAATAAAAAAAGTTATATTATATTATCTTATACCTGGTGGTAGCACATTGCACCCATTGGGTTGGTCTAGTGGTTAACACGTCTTCCCAAATCAGCTGATTTGGAAAGTCGATAGTTACAGCGTTCAAGTCCTAGTAAAGCCAGTTATTTTTACACGGATTTGAATACTAGATCGTGGATACTGGCGTTCTTTGGTGGTTGGGTTTCAATTAACCACACATCTCAGGAATGGTCGAACTGAGAATGTACAAGACTACAACACTTCATTTACACTCATACATATTATCCTCATTCATCCTCTGAAGAATTGTCTAAACGGTAGTTACCGGAGGCTAAACAGGAAAAGAGGTGGTGGTAGCACATTAGCCTGAAAGTTTGAGAAAATATATAAATTTCATACTTTTTCCAAAAAATAATATAGAGATAAGAACTCCGGGTGCAATCAATTATTGGCTCATTTTAGTAGGACAACAGTAAGGATAAATAAGTTGAAAAATAATACATTTTTCTTTATTTTATTATACATTAAACTTCAAAAACAACTTACAAATCCAAAATTGAAATATTTTAAAAGAAACAAAAGTTTATTTTCTGTCACTTGAAATGTTTATTTTGTTAGGCAATGCAGTTTTTTATTCATCTTATTCAGGTAGTGTGAATTTAGATTTGCTTGAAAAACTTTGCATTGATGATCTTGAAAAAGGTATCGTTCTTATAAAACCATCTTTTGAACTAAATCCAACCACTTTTAAGATGCCTCTCTTACAAGCTTGATGCATTGTTCTACTGCTTGGGTATGACACGGGAATTTGTTAAAAGTTCCATTCAGCTGCTGTTTACTTGATTTGACCTTAGGCCAAATCTCTTGGTCAGTGACTCTTCGTAGCAAAGGTGGTGGTGAAAGTGTAATAAATGCCCTAGTGAATCATTTCGATGTGGTCCTTAGCGTGGAAATTGATTTTGGGTGTTTGAAAACTCCTTATTGAATTCCTTTTAGAAGCTACAATTCTAGCCTTTATAATTCTTATATAACCCAGCTCTCTTACACGATCCCTTTTATATAATACTATCATACTCAAAAGTAAGTTTTCTGGATGGTCAAAAAATGTGTTTCTTTCAATTACTGGGCCAATGACCTGTAGCAAGTTTTCTGGAAGGAATCTTGATGATTTTATAACTTCAAATACATGTTCTGGTCCATTTGTGAAATATTTACTTATTTTAATTTGAAACCATACAAGCATATATGACTTTAAGATGAAAGAAGCTTAAGATCTTGTGTTCATCTGTTGGGTTTTCGATACTTATATGCAATCAGAGAACTCTGTTGGCTGTTGTTAAGTACCTTTAGTGGGATTAATGTCCAGCAGATACTGTTGATCTCTGCTTAGTATTTTTCAGTTAATATCTGGAATCTCGCACTCAATACTGTCAAAATTTACCATCAGGAGTTTTTCACATTTACTGAGTTGTGTGCCAGTCATACCACTAAATGATTTTGGTCCCATTGTTTCACCATCTAAAGCTTGAAACAAATGACAGAATGGCAATTCACTAAAGTGTATGAGACACACCTCCCCACTGTAGTGGTATTTTAATGTGTTCCTCAATTTTACGATGACCTGTTTTCCAACCTGTATTAGTAACGGTGTCATCACATCCAATTATGTCCACTCCCTGAAGTGAAAATCCAGTTTCAGTTAAATAAAAGATAATGCTGTTAGCAATGTCTTAAGCAGAACCAGAATAGGGTGAAACATGGCCAATGTAAAAACAGAACCTGGTTCTTTTAAAATTGTGTAATGCTCCTCTTTTATGGTTCTTCAAAACTGCTTTGAGTTAACTTTTTCAATCACAAGAGTGTTTTCCTTCCTTCCATCAAAATACAGTCCTTGAAGTGGGTTATGCTTTTCCTTGTTTTGCATTTGAAGTACTGAACGGGTAATACTTTTTTCCCCGTCTTAAGTTTATTTTTGTCAACAACATAGATGTTGTCTTCATCAGTTACAATACCAAAATCCTGCAACAGACTTAAAACCACAGCTGCTGTTGCTCTATCTGACAATCCAAAGTAATCACTAGTCAACGCAGTATTTTTCAATTTAATGCGCATTTGCCATGGTGACTTAATTTCAGACTTTGGTAATTTAAAATCATCACTATCATTTTCAGTGACTTCAGATGAATTACTTACTACCTCTTTTGGCCGACAAGTTTCTGAATCTGTTTGTTTTGAGCAAGATGGCTGTGCTGTCACATCAATTGTGGAATGAGTTCTTTTATGTTTGATTATCTTTCTTTCAAGCCTTTGAGGAATTTTTTTTGTTTCCTTTACATCCACACTTCCAATTTTTCTTATGCCACATTTTCTTTGCAAGTACATGAATTTTAGTTCAATGACTGGTATTTCTTTTTACTTTTTCATATGTTCAGGTAATAGGCACAGGCACTCACAAACATCAGTGATCTTTTGGCAATTGCAGTCTAAAGTTATTTTGCACTTACAAGCAGAGATATCAAATAGTAACAAAGATTTCTGCTTGAATTCCTCAACTCTCTTTTTGAACTTTTCCTTTTCCTTATCCTACTTATAAGATTTCAAAAGATTACGATAATTGTTATGGTATGAATTAACTGAACAATTCATGGTATGGATTAAGTAACTGAACAATTCTGTAAAGTGTAACTGTTGGTATTGAAGCTTTATCAAACACGGCTTTAACTTGTGGTGCCACAAGTTTTGAAACTTGAGAAAAACTTACTGTCTGTTGTTTGCTTTCAATGCCAAATTGTTGTAATATTCTTTAAAAAAACATTTGAGAACATCTTTATACGTCGAAAGTTTACTTGCAAGATAACTCTTTTGGGTGACCGAATAATGGACAATTAAACTTGCGAGTAATTTTCTTATACACAGCCATTAGGATACAGTAATAAAATAATGTTATAAACAAACACACTTATCAGTTATAAATTAACATTATTGAAGCAAACACTACTGAAACACACTGTCGTGGTCATTGCCTGGCTCAACACTGTCAGATACTGTTGTGTCACGAAGCTCACAAATGGCAGGAGACGCACTCACTTTACATTGCATTGTGGGTAAATTCCATAACAATGGTGTGGAATGGTGGGGGGGGGGGTGCAAAGCAACAACTGGAACACTAGAAATGGTAACGGGCTCCAATAGACAACATTGCACGTCGCATACAGTTTGTAAAAAATATGTTAAATTACAGATTTTTAATGCTTTGTGCTACTCAGAATAAAGTAATTTTTATGGCTATCTTAGTCCAGTGAGTTTTCTTGCATTACTTTTAAATCTTTTTCAATATAGCAGTTTTTTATCTTGTATTTTTATACAGTTTTTAAATTCAAGATAACTGTATTTTTCAATAAATTTCAAATATTTAAGCCCAATGCACTACCGATAGAAGTGATTTTTCTTTTATTACATCTGCATTTTACTTTTCTGAAGTATAGCATTTCACGATAAAAATTAAAAATTCAGCCCACCCTAATATATATATATATTGGTTTTATTGTCAGTAATATTAAACTTTTTATTTATTTTGGACTTATTTATCACTGCTTTTTCTGAAATTTGTGAAACAGCTGGGTGTTAGTTTACACAAAGGCATCCTGTTTGAGAAATTATTTTTAATGTGTCCTTAATGTAATTGTATAAAAAGTGTCCTGCTATACCATCTAAGTGAAAATACAGGGTAGATATACAGCATATAAAAAAAACTTTCAGAAATAAACATGATTTGATTATTCTTTGTTTTTATATTTTTAATGTAATTGTATTATTACTTAATTAGAATTGTATTATTAGATAATAAAACTAATAAATTATTTTGTTATTTATAAAACTTCCTTCCTATGTAATTCTTCATTTTATGCCTGTTATGCAGAAGCTCAATGGGGAAAGCATTTTATGATGGAGGTATTTCTCCTACCTTCCCCATCATTATTCTTACGCTAAAACCTTTTGAATTTTTTTTCTTAAAAAAGATTTTTATTTTTTAATAAATTTTTTCTGTTATTTTTATAATTTTAGTCTTGACTGATATTTATTTTTTTTTTTACTGTTAAAATTGATTGTACTGTAATCTTTAATTTGAGCTTTGCTCAATAGGCAGATTCATTTGCTATATTTTAAGCAAAGAAATTGTTTAAATTATATTGTTTAATGGGGTTTTTCACTTAAATTTGTGTTAGATGAGTTTAATATACTTTCAGATGATTGTACACTATTTCGTGTTAACATATTTTTATATCCCTACTATTATTTTTAAATGTTTTCATATATATAACAATTTTTTTATATTATTTATTTTTTTTTAGATGAAGTACTTAATACTTGGTATGTGACTATTATCTCTCTTGTCTTGTCATTTTGTCATTAAACGAGATAGTTGAAGAAATGGTTTCATAAATTTTTTAATTTTTTTTATACAAGTTAAGTAATTCATCTTTCCCATTAATGCTTGATAATGATTTTGTTGAACAATAATATTTTTGTTGTTTTTAAATCATGTTTATATTACTATATAAATGGTATGTATGTGTCATATCTAGTACAGTTTAGTAGACATAATAAATATGATTTTTTTTTTAACAGAACTGTTTAAATAAAAATAATAATTTTCTATACAATAATGATTTTTTTTATATTTAGATGTTTGTATGAAAAAAAGGCTTTTAAATCTAAATAATAAATTCAGATTTTCATTCTTACATGTCAGCATGTATTTTGCTTCAGTAATATTTAAAAATCTGGTGGATATTTGTAACTATAGTTTATTTGTTCATTCCACACATATTGATAGATAAATTTAATTTTCCTTAATCACTGCTTATAGGTTTTTTTATGTATTATTTTTTTTATTGTGTATAGATTGATGAGACATTGATAATATACTTTATTCTATTATTTTTTAAATTAATATAAGTTACCATTGATCATTAGTTTTTTAATTTTAATTTAATTGTTAAGCATATATGTGTTATTTTTTATTTCAATTGATGTGCATTGTAGCATTATTATATTACAAGTAACTGTTTTTGGTCTTTATTAAATTAATTTTATTATTTTAAACATATTGTGGTTAACATTTTTTAGGCATAATTATAATAATGTTTTGTTTTATAGTATAAAATTTGATAAAATAAGAAATCAATCGAAAGAAGTAACAATTACCAAACAAGATAGCGTACCTTATCTCTGCCCCTTTTACTGGATGACTGCTTTTATTGGGAGACTTGTATGGTTACTATTTTAGCGGATAATTGTAAAAATATTCTTTTGAACTGATATTTTGCAAAATATCTTAAAATGTTTCATAAACTCACTGTAAGTACAGTCGCCACCAAGTAACAGCGAGCTTGGAGTGGTAATGATTACTACCCAGTTGTAAAAACATGTTCCTTGCTCTTAGCAATCCCCCTTAAAATAATTATTCTATTTTTAACAAATGAATGCAACAATTTTGAAATGAAAAACAGTTGGCCAATTCTGTGCTGTATGTTGCAAAATTTAATAATGGATGACAAAATATTATCTATTATTAATTACATGGTAAATATTGCAATTATGGTTGTTTCTGTAACTTTAATTGCTTACTGGAAAATGAATTATCCATTTAATTCCTCCACTAGAACGCTCTCCTTGCTGTCATCACTATCTTCAGTATAACTGTCACTGTTATCACTCACTACATGAAAAGATAATGAAAGATTCTTTCAGAAAATTTATTTAATGATTCTTGTCTCCAATATTCACCTTCGATTTTTTTAACTTTTTCACAGTAAGGTTTCTATTCCAGTGTTCATCACACATTGAATTCATTTTATCTTCATATACTTTCTGTACATATGACATCATAAATATTGTGTTGTGGTTCACAACATGTCGTTTTGCCTCTGACCATACTATCTTGATTGGATTTAAATCAGGTTGGTAAGGTGGAACTTCCAACAGAACTTGATGCCCAACCAACAATTTGTAAAATTGGTATCATTTTCTGTGACTATTTTTCAACCTAATTATTTTGTACAATTGTGGTTTAAGCATTTGAGATGAAAATGGAATATGATGTTTCTGTAGCCACAGTCATGTCTTGTTTCTTGCTTGATGACACTGGAAGTTTTTAAGAAAGGGTATTATGATACGGAGCGTTGTCAGTAACTACTTCAGACTCAGAAGGATGGTTAGGAACTAATTTTTCTACAGAGCATTTCAAATAATTTTTAGTATTTATGCTATTATCGTAATCGCAAACATTTTTTGATTTCACTATCCTGTTAACATTCTGTTTGGAATAAAGCCCATTTCACCTCTGGTGTGAATTATAATTAAGTGTTAACCTTTATTTATTGGTAAATGAAGTCTTGCATTGCTGTTGTCAGCCCATGATTTTGCTGTTGAATGAGATGATAAAACAGAATTCATCTAAGTATACAATCTCCTGGTTACATTTTGTAAAATCACTGATTGCCTGCTTAATATGAAATCCATTTCTGCCTAATATTGTGGTTTTCAATTAAAATTTTCCTTTCGTTAAGCACCACTAAAACGTAATTCTTTCAGAATTCTTCTTAAACTAGTTTCACTGCCATTAAAATTAATTTTAATTTTCAATTCTGTACAGAGTTTGTTAACTGTTGGCAGTTCTCCTATCTGAGTTAAGTTCATTCACAGTTCACCTAACCACACCTTTATCAAAATCATGTAATTTGGTAACTGGTTTAGAACGTTTCTTTTTTGGGGTGATAAATGAACATCTGGCCCCTCAGATCGAAGAAGTTCTATTTTTTATATTCTTAGGCTTTGAACCTGAGTCCTAGAAGTGCCACGTGCATTATCAGTTCTCTCTTCACGCTCCTGTATAGCAATGAAATGCTGGTCATTTTTTTTATTTTTATACTGCTAAAGATTATTTCTTCATGAAATCATTCACGTTGTTTACAATGTCTTCAAAGTTTTTTACCTTTCACAGCACATTTAAATTCAGCCATAACTATTCGCACATGAATGAACTACTTTAAAAAATTTGAACCATAAACCACGATAAAAACTTTTTACATAATGTATTCTACATTAATTGGCTACATAACAAAATGCACGACATGCCAGAAGAACTGTACTGAGAGGCAGAATCACAGAACTGAACTTTATTTATATGGAAAAGCAAAAGAGAAACCAAACTAAAATAAAAAAATTGTTTTGTATTTGAAATATAAAGTCACTTCATATCGTTAACTAACAGTTGTATCATGTTCAGTTGCATATTTACTCTACATCAATTTGCAGGCAGATTGCATCATTCATGAACATGATTGTGAAATATAACTTCATATTTTGCTTGTTATTCATTTTCAACTGACAGCAAAATCTAACGGTTTTTACAAAAGCTAAACACTATTCTCCTTGTTACTAGGTAATTTATTTTTTCATGTTAACTTACTTAAAATCAGTTACTGATTTTTTTTTTAAATTGATAGAAACTGCTGCAAATTATCAAAATTCTTGATGGAAGGATATCAGATGTAATTGATTTTTATCTAATAGTTTTAAAATACTGAGAAATGATACTAGTGCTTTGCTTTTATTATATTATTCAAGGTATCAAAGTATCAAAGCATTAGTTTAAAAGACTTTTGATAATTGTTGTGTGTATTATTCATCATAACTATAATTTTATCTAAACCAATTCAGTTATTATACCCTTCTATTATTCAAAACCTTAATGATGCTAATACTGACTTAATGTAATTAGTAATGACCCATGTAGCAGTTACATATTAAAAATGTAAATCTTACCATCTTATCAAAATTGGCATTATATAATCCTTTTTTCCTTAAGTTTAACTGTCGCAAAAGCATTTATTTTATTATGGTATGTTCAGTAAATAACAGTTTATTTTAAAGTGTCCATTAATTAGGAATAAGTTTCAAGTGTTTGTGGTCAAATCATTGTCATTCTACATTCAACTCATGAATTACTTTTGCTTCAATCTCTTGCCAGATTTCTACTGTTTCACTAAGAAAGTATATATATATATATATATATATATATATATATATATATATAAAATACATACACACACACACACGATATAGTGAAAACTTATACTTCCATCACATTTGGGATTTGAATAACAACAAATAAGATAAATTACAGAACTCGTAAAATACTGCAGTAAACAAAAACTGACCTTGCTGCAGTATTGCTTACAGTAAGTTAATATTTAGATAAATAATCATGTTAAAGTTTCATTTTATTTAGTACAGTTTTATTATTTACACTTTTTAAACAATTTTTTATAATAAATTTTTGCTGTTTGTTTTATATACTATTGTTTTATACTATCAGAGAAAACTGTCTGCTTTTTTTTACTGTTAAATACATTTCTTTATTATATCATCCATACCTTTTCTGTAAACAATTTCTTTGGTAAACTGACTGTTATTTTGCATCTTATTAATTCACTTCTTTTATAATATCAGTGTATTTTAATTATTTCAATTCATCCATTACAATCGTATTCGCCAAATAGACTTTTGAATGTTAAGGATGAGGACATGATGAGTAAGTCGCCGGGTTGGTTTAGGTCGCAGATGATCACTTTGTAAATCATCATTATAACGAGTAAATACATAATGAGTGATCATGATGTAAGTATGACTCATTGTTTACATGAAAGCTTAGCTAGATGACTTCTATCAAATTAGGTTGATTTTAAATTGATGTTTTACTTAAACTCAGCTCTGTGATTGGTTCACACAAGTGCATTTTTTCCTCCAAACTCTTCAAAGGAATCATTTTTGCTGTAACAGAAAATTATAGAAAAAACTTTCTTCATTGAAAACAGGATTAACATGCAGATTACAATATGCAATACACTCATTCAAGTTTGGTTTTATCAAATAACATACAAAAGTGTTTGCAACATCAATATGATTGGAATATGTCTGGATCGGCTGTGACTTGCATGAAAAGATGATGATGTTCATCCAATTCTTACTGTTCTCTGTTAATTGTATGTGTTGTCAGTTTATGGTTACGTAAGGTACTTCTTAACCACCATATCATTCCTGACATATCATCACTAGTTAATATTACCAAAGTTCTTGGTGCTTCTTTAAGTATGACTGAAACAGCATAGATCATCTTATTATGTTCCAACCCCTACTACAAAACTACTCATCCACTTAGACCTGCTCATCATATCGTTATATTAAGATTATTATACATTTTGTTAATAATCTCTCTTGAAATTTTATCATTTGCAATATTTATTCCTAGATTCTTTTGCTAAAGAATATTTATTCCAGCTATTAAAAATGATAATGGTGTGCTAAAAGGTTACACAGTGAGAATTGATGTTGATCACTAATTGACTTCAACACTTTCTCATTTATCACCAGTTACAATTGTTATATAATCACAAATTTAATGTATTACATCTCTTGTTCATATTTCAAGATATTTAAAACAATTTTTGAAGTAATGAATTATAGATAATTACAAATTTCAATTGATGATTTACCAAGTTTTCTCTTTGTGTGTGTGTTGTGTGTATACATATATAAATATATATATATAAAACACACATACATTACTTTAATTGTTTCGTTTGTTTAATTGTTGTTTACTGTTTGGTAATAGTTAAACTTGTTAGATTTATGATAATAATTATTTATGATTATAATTATTATCAATAATTATAATTTATTTATTTTACATAATATTAAAGAATTAAATTTACAAATCAGGTATTAGTTATTATTTTTAATATATATTGATTTTAATTAAGTTATTTTCCATTATTTCGTATTTAAATTTGTATTTTTTATTAAATAACATTTACTGCAGATTAAGCAAATATGAAAGTGGTATAAATAATGTTAAGCAAATTTTTTATAGGTTCAATCTGTTAAATTGTTTATTATTTTGTATAGCTACCCATCCTCTCAGGATGGCATTGAGAACAATCATGTTGATATTAAATACTTCGTTTACTTTGTACAAGGAAATAAAAATAGTCGTAAAAAATTTTTATTTTTAAACCATTTAAAAATTTGTTAAAATTGTCTTTAAAAATTCTATTTTGGCACCTGTCAAGGGTAATAATGGCTGGTTAGCTGTCAAACACATTCAAATTAATTGATTGTCATGGAATTTTGTTGAACTTAAGTAATAAATTTACATATTTTAATACATTCATACAGGTTTTATCACAATTTTGTTAAGGATTTAATACTGCATATCTGATTTATATTGTTTATAATAATGATAATTGTTATTAAATATACGAGGTGCAACAATAAAGTAATGAGACTGATGTGAAAAAAAATGTTGCTTACCGTTTTAGTTATTTTTAGTGTTGTCTCCTTCAAAGTAGTTCCCCTCTGATTGCACACACTTATTCCAGCGCTTCTGCCATTGATGGTAACATTTCTGGAACTCATCTTCTGTAATATCCTCCAAGACCCTCGTCACAGCTTTTTGGACATCTTGTGTTGTTTCAAAACGGTGTCCCTTGATCGCCATTTTGACTCTTGGAAATAGAAAAAAGTCGTACGGAGCGATATCTGGTGAATAAGGTGGCTGTGGTAGTACTGAAATTTGTTTTGAGGTTAAAAATTGCTGTACTGACAGAGCAGTATGGGATGGCGCATTATCGTGATGCAGAATCCAATTATCAGCAATGTTGGCACGGACACGAAGAACTCGTTTACGAAGTCTTTCTAAAATTTCTTTGTAGAAATATTGGTTAACTGTTTGTCCAGGAGGCATCCACACTTTATCAACAATTCCCTTGGAATCGAAGAAGCACACAAGCATGCATTTCACTTTTGACTTTGACATGCAAGCTTTTTTTGGTCAGGGTGATCCCTTTGAGCACCATTGCAAACTTTGGCGTTTTGTCTCTGGATCGTATTGAAAAACCAAGCTTCATCACCAGTGATAACACGGCTCAACAAATCTGGATTGATTTCCGTTTGCTCTAACAGATCGGCTGCCACATTTTTCCGTGTTTCTCGCTATTGTGTGTGATTTTTGGGGACCATTTTTGCACAAATCTTTCTCATACCAAGATCTTCAGTTGATATTAGACGAACCGTTTCTCGATTGATGTTGAGTTCTTCTGCAATCATTTTCACGGATAATCTCTGATCAGGTCGTACGATTTCACGCACCCCGGTCAAGTTGACATCTGTCCATGAGGTTGATGGTCGTCCACTGCGGTCTTCATCTTCAACATTCGTTCTGCCTTCACTAAAAATTTTATGTCGTCGAAAACCTTGAGCTCTTGACATAACCTCCTCTCCAAAAGCCTTCTGAAGCTTACTGTAAGTTGTCGTCTCGTTTTCACCCGATTTAACGCAAAAAGAAATGGCATACCATTGCGCAATATTTTGCGGTTTCATTTCTGTGTTCAAACACGTGTTCACTTATTACAGCACAACTCACGACTGAGCAGTTGCATCAATGTGCCGCTTGGACTAGAAGTAGCTTATAGACCAAGGTCATAGATGGTTTGCCTACGCAAGCTGTGGTTGCCACATCTTGCAAAGAAAAATCTGTCTCATTACTTTATTGTCGCACCTCGTATATAAGTATATTTATTAAAATATATTTTCTTTTAAACTGAATTTTTCTGTTTAAAAATTTTAAAGGATGCTTCTTTTCTTTGTTATGTATTCATGTTTACTTGTAATTATTGTTTATATATTGTAAATTGTGTAAACTGAATTTGCCTTGTGTAACTTTATGCTTACATTACTTTTACTTTTCATATGGGGATCATGTAGCTTTATTACTCATTGTGGCATGTCTTTCTCGTAAGTTCACCATTATATAACCTCTTCAGTTTCCAATAATTGATTGCCAGGTTGGTCAATGCAGCTGCCTGCTGGCCCCGAATCCAGAAAGCTACATGGTATACCTGGAGATTTCCAGAATATTCATAAGAAAAGAAAATAATTGACTTTCTCTTGTATATTTTCAAAATTGGTAGAGTACATAGGGAAATTTAAAAAAAAAATACTTTTAGTGATATTGGTTACTTATTTTTATTATGTAAATAAAACTTATACATAATAAAATGATGAAATGATATTTTTTTCTTATGAAAAGTTTTTATTTATGATTTTTTTAATTTAATAATTCAAATTTTAGTCAGTAAATGTTGCTTTACATGTTACTTGTTTACTCTTTGTTATATTTCTCTCAGGATAATAAAATGATCAATTTTCCTCTTACTGTACAATATTTTGATATTACTTGTACATAACAGTTATAACTAGGAAAAAATGTATAACTTTTCCAAGGAGAACTTGGGATGTTTGGGGTGAATTTGGGATGAAAAGTTATTGTTGATAAAATTACATCCTTTTTCTCAACTGTTTTTTTGTGCCATAACATGTATGTGAACAACTTGAATTTTTTATGATTTTTTTTGATAAAGAGGTCCATTAAATAAGTTGCACTATATTTTTTTTAGATTACTTAGTGAAGTAGTTGTCATTATAAATAAATAAAGTCTGTTTAGTCTTATCTCGCTGAAGTACTCACCATAGATAGTATGTTTCATATTTTTTGTGATTACATATGGCTTTGTTGATGAATTTTCATGCATTACAGTTATGGTATGAATTTTGCTGCAATTAATGAATTTAAAAGTCTTCCTTTTAAGAATTCAGTTCCACATGAAACTTGTAGAACAGCTATTTAACAATTAGAACATGTAATCTCATTCAGTTTTTCTTTACTAGTGTTATGAGTTAACATTGATAATTATTCCAAATGCGGATGAAATCTCCTTATCATTTTCTGACTACATAACAGGTAAGCACAGCTCAGAGAATTAGTACAGCTTTTTGTCAAGTTTTTTGCAAATAGCCCATAATAGTCAGCTATATCGAAAATCACAAAATACAAATAGGAGTACATTTGAAAAACCATTGAGCGATATGTAATTATAATAAAGCGTATAGTAAATTAAGGGTGCTGATCAATTTTTCCAGTGATAGTCTGATTGCTCATAATTTTAAATGTTTTAAAACTTTTTGAATAGTTCTCTTACTAGTCAAATTCATGATTAAAAGAAGTTGTATGTACTTTTACTAGTTCAATATGGATTATTTGAAATGATATAGTTCTTTATCACAGCAAATTCCTTTCCTATGGCCTCCCTAAGTTCACCCAAATTATGGCGTTTATTCCTGTACATTCTGGATTTAACAAACCCCACAGGAAAAAATCACTTAATGTTGAAGTCCTGAGAATGAGTGCACCAAGCAATGTTTCCACAGTGAGAAATTTGGTGCCCAGGAAATTTCTGTTTCAAATAATACTTTGCAATAGTAGCTGTGTGAGCAGTTTCCCCATACTATTCACTCTAAACTTAAGTTTAAGTTTCGCAAGCTTAAGTTTCTTTCGCACTATGGGCATCAGGAAATTTTGAAGCATGGAAAAGTAAGGGCTAGTTTCCACTGCTTACCTAACTTGCTTGACATTCTCTGCTGTCCTGGCTGACCAAGTCTTCCTGTTAGCTTAATTTTTAAAGCTGCACCTGTAGTCCTGAAGTTATGCTTCCATAAAAAAATGGTGTTAGAGTGGAACATGACCTCTTCATCCCATATTAAAGTGTGGAGAAATTGTGCCAGGTAATAACTCAAGACTTAGCATTTTTGAAAAATAACTGATGAACATGCGATTCTCATCTGCCACATCTGCATCACTAAAAAAAAAAAAAAAGCGTCACGTGAGCAGTCAAACCCCCCCCCCCCTTTTCCTTCACTACCTGCACTGTCAACTGACACTAATGAAAACTATAAGGTTTTTATGCCGCACCCTATATTAAATTCATTTATTAAGGTAGTGCCCTCATTAAGTGTAAATAAGCAAGATAAATAGTATATTTACCAGAAAACAAGTATATTAAGTTCATTTGTTAGTTTGATATAGATTTACTTTTCTTTTAAATTTACTATTTCATCAGTTTCTGTTTTGCTTACTTTCACAGATAAGTAGAAGGAGGTATATTCCACGACCTTCTATTCTTCCCTCTTCTTTACAAGCTCTTCCATTCTTTTTCCCAATCATTCCATCTTTTGCATCCTTCTGCATATTCTCCCTTCTTCCATTATTTTTCTTGTCTAACCATCTTAGGCTTAATCTCTTTGTTTTCCCTCATAAATGTTTCTGTTTTACAATTTTTTTGTACTTTAATTCCTTGAATTAAAGTACAAAAATCTATCCTTGTAATCCCACTTTAATATTTAAAAACTTCCTTTTACAAGCCTCTATTATCTTGTTCATTCTTTTCATTATCCCTAACTTCCTGCCTCAAATGTAACAATTTAGACATAGTATTCCTGATATACACCTTTTTACTTTTCTGGAGCAAATCCTAATTCCAGATTAGAATCCCTACATTTTTTAAAAAATATCTGGAAACATACCATTGATATATTTCTTATTCCTTCCAATATCCTCTACTGCACTTTCAAGATACCTAAAGTCTGACCCCTCTTGTTCTTCTTTTTCAATCATAATGTAGAAAAGTTTTCTACATTAAATCGCATACAATTTTTCATCCGTCCTGAACTTTTCATTCTATAATATCAAGCAACATTGCTCTCATTATCTCTTCGCTGATTTTTTTTATGTCATCTTTGTCAGTGGCAGACATGCATCACAACAATGAATTTGAAAAATGAAAGTGCACTTCCTTGTTTCAGATAATTTCACTGTCTATCTAATCTTTCTTCCCTCTTTCTATCTTTAACACACTTCAAACTTTCACTTTTAAGGTTAACACTCTCTTCAATCAACTTTTGACCCTTTTTACAACCGTTTATTTCCTCTCCCTTTGATGCCTTCCATTTTACACTATTTCAGAAAGTCCATCAGGTATTTAGTTACAGTTTCTGATTTCTATTCCCATTATCTTATCAAAAAAGGATGTATTATTATTAAAATAATCAAATGTCATCAGTTAATTGTGTGGTCAATGTTTTGGAGTTACTTTGTTATCTGTATTATTCATCCATGTGCCTACCAGATTAAATTTTTAAGTATATTTTTACATTATTATGAAGTTCAGTGATATTTTCATTTTTTTTTTTTTTTTTTACATTAACCATTCATTTGCCATTTAATTTAGTTATAACTTTCTTTCTGTTATGTATTTTTAATGTTGTAGAATTTATTTTCACTATTGCTTCAATTTCACCAGTATCATTTCTGAAGAAATGATGTTTTAAATTCATGATATAAATTTTTGTTATAATAAAATTATCTAATAACTACAAATTTTATATTTGTGTAAGATAATATATTTTTATGTACATATCTCTTTCTTTCTTTACATATATATTTATATGTTCATAAACGTACTTATAAAAGAGTATATTATGTAAAAAAGTTATCTAGATATCTTTTGGGTACTTTTTGAATTTAAGTACTTCCTTAGGATAAGCAAGAGGAGATATAAAATAAACTCATGATTATGTATAACTACTGAAATTAAAAGTATTCTCAGTTCATTCTTTTTTCTTCAAACGGCAATGATTGCCGCATAAATCTTATACTCAATTTCCAGTTTATATGAGAATAATTTGAATCACACTTTCTTATCTGTTGAATTTTAGTGTAAAATCTGCTCAGTCCTTATCCATTCTTCTAAACATAAGAAAAGCTTTATTTTCATTTTATCAGTCTACTTTGCAGACTGGACAAACTCATCAAAATTATCCCATTCAAAGGGATCTCCATACTTTTCTCTAAACCTACTTTCTTTAGTTCTGTGAAGCTATGTGTTATTGTGACAATGCTTTACTTTCAAGAATAATTCATAATGTGATATACATACTGGTTGGAAGTTGGGAAGTTTCAACATTATCTGGTTTCCTGCCAAGTCTGTTTTACCACTACTGACTCCATCCATTCCTGTCCCAAGCCTTCTCTTTTGTCCCCTTGTAGTTTCCAGTCTTCACCTCATTTATTGACTTCATTCTTCTTCCTCACTTCTTTTTTCCTTTTAATGACCCTTTTGATGCAGTTGGCAAGATTCTACTGTCTTAAATCACATGTTCTAACCGGTTTCCTTTTCTTTTTTTTACTTCCTTCATAAACATTCTTTCTTCTCTAATCCTGTTCATTATTTCCTTACTTCTCACTTTATTGTCCATTTTACTTTCTCCATCCATCTCCATAATCACATCTAAAGAGGAGAATTCTCTCTCTGAATCAGGATGCTATTGTGGATATGTGTAACTCATGCTTTCAGAGAACTAATTTCTAAGCAGTTTAGCTGAATTACTGACTAAAAAACTACTTGTGATATTACAAATATTTTCACCGTAACAACATAGGTTGGGGAACTAGATAAATATAAATTTGCTTCATTCAAATGTTAGATTATGTTCAAACCCAGTTGCATTTTACCAGCATAGTTGGAATAATTATAAAACCACGTATCAATGTATAATTATACACATATGAAATTAGAATTTTAATCCTTTGTTTAATCTCATCAGAATAAAATATTGTATTATGAGAAATTTTAATATTAAAAGTATTTATTGTAGAAGTTCTGTGTACGTGTTCGCTAATCAGTGGCCTTATTTTCTAAATTGCTGCTTTCAAGTATGCGGCTCACATTTATGATAAAGTTTTTATTAACTTAATTTTTGAAACACAAATTTGCATTTTTATGCTCTTGGTAATTCCTACCTCATTTCACCATTCTGCACAACAAAACCCATTTCACAACCATGCATGAACAAAGGTTTTATAATCTTTATTTAAGGTATACATTTAAATGCAAAAAACAAAAGAAGTGAAGTAACCACTCCGCTATCCAGATGTGAATACTATGTTGCTGCTGTGAGTCACACTAATTGGAGAAAATGCATGACAAACAGTATTCCTGACTGATGGGTGGTAAAGTTTTCTTAATTAGCTTTATGAAAGTGTTATGGACATTTCTCACAGTTGCTTATAAATAATAATCTAAATTTGCTTCTTATAGATGTGCTCTTGATAATTACCCTCATGAATTCATTCACGTAAATAAAAAAAGCTCATGAGACTGTAGCATAGTTATCAACTCCTTTATTAGATTTTTCAAATGTATGTGTAGTGGATTAATATATTTTTATTTTGAAGATCAAAAAATCAAAATAAAGTGATAATCAAATTTTATTTTGGAAAAACTCTAATGTTAATTTGTTAATTGTGTTTAGGCAATGTGAATTATTGTTTTACATTAATCTGTTTTGAAATAGCTTTAAATGCTACAGATTTCTTTGTTTTTTGTATTAAATCATTATTACTAATTCAAATTTTTTAAATACAAGTATTGAATAAATATCATTAACAACTGAGTCATATTTTTCTCAATTATAGAACAATTATTTTAGTAAGGTTTTTAGTTTTTAAATGTGAAATGTTTTTATTTTTAATAATGTTTGTTTATTAAAAGTGTGTTATTTTATAATGCTGTATATAAATATTTAAAAATAACTATATATACCTTATATTATTTTTAAACAGAAAGAAAATATAAGATGAACCTGGAGGATATTTTTACCATGATCTCTGTTATTGTTAGATTAATTTCAGTTGTGTTTCTCTGTAATTTTAATTCAAGTTGTAAAACAAAAGAATAAAATGTTGTTAAAATGGTTTTTTTCAGTCTTTTCAATTCTTCTACAATATTATAGTTTTTAACACTATAATCTCTTAATGTTGCAATACATTGTTGAATTTTGTTAAATTTTATTAGTCCACTGAAAAATATGTAGTTCACAATTAGAAAATTTAATTTAAAATAGTTAAAAAATAAAAATTTAATATTAAATAATCATACCAAATGTAAACCTGTTTGCTTTTTCTAATTTAGGTAGATGCTATTTTATAGAAAAGATTAAAAAGCATGACATTCTTTAACCTGGGGTATAGAATGAAACATTAAACTACATCAGCTACGTCCAACCTGCGGCCTGTGGGCTGCATTTGACTCAGTTGTACCTTTTGTGTGGCCCTTATAGATTTTACATAGATACTTTTTTGTGCATTAAAATACCTAACAAAAATTATAATATATTTTATACAAGTAATTGAACATCTATGTATACTGGCTAAGACTGCTTAACAGTGCAATAGTTTTCTTAGCTATTTTTTTATATTAAAACTATTTACAACATTCATATATGGCTGTTATAGGCTTAACTTCTTTAACTTATGACGCACATAAAATACTAAAGGTATACACTGTAAAAGATTTTTATTTTTAAAATAATATTATTAAAAAAATACATATTTTTTAAATAAAAATTAAAAAAAAAAGATTATGTTAGAAACAAAATGTAAATAACTTTAAGATTTGGGGAATTTGATAAAAAATAAAAACTATTTGATTTTTTGAAAAATATTGCTTTATTGTATTGAAAACTGTATAATAAAATTATAAGTAAGTTAGAGAATTTACTTATAACAGGCGGCCAGCCAGCCCTTTATGCCTGTTATTTATGCAGGGTCTGGCTCATTTTATATTCCTAGTATTTTATTGGCCCAGGAATGATTTTGGGTTGGATGTAGTTGAACTAGATAATTAAAAAATGAAAGTTCTATTTAAAATTAAATCTATAAGGAGATGTAGTGACAACATTTCTAGGAATTTTTGTCTGGAGCTTATAGGGGATAATTAATAAAAGACATAGTATCTGGAGTAGCTGAAATGTATTGCACGCTGGAACATTACAGAACAAAATGTTGCACATAGCAACAGGTACTGCCTTCTTCTCAGTCACCTTTGTTATGAAGTCAAGTACATGCCTGCTATATTTATGCATCTAATACAATGTGATGTGATTGAATTTTTAATAGCAGAAAAAATGAATGTTAGTTATATTCATCATTATCTAAAAGTCATTTATGGTAATGCAATTGTTGCAGATGTGGTGAAACTGTTAGATGAAGGGCTGAAGTCATAGAATCTGGTAATGTGAATATTGAGAAAGAACCTTATAGTGGCTAACCAATTACTGTAACTGATGAAAAGCATCAAAAGAAGAGGGATGAATTGATTAAAATGACTCATATCACCATTATGGCTACAGTGAAATATGTTTGCACTGAATGCCATGCAAACTCATACAAAAGAAAACAGCAATGAAAGAAATGTTGCAAACAGCATCTGAAATGTTATTGTGATGAGGGAGATAAGTTCTTTTTTTATTAGTGTGACTGAGACGAGATTCAACTGCAACATTATGACCCATAAGAAAAACAGTAGAGCACAGAACACAAGCATTATTTTATCACGATAACAAAAATCCAAATTTGTATATGTAAATAATTACGTGGAAGCTGGGTCAAGTATAAATTTTGTGCATACATAAAGATATTAAAATACCTTAGGAGACATGTGTTGTGTTTGGCAATCCACAAACCCAATGTTTCTGCACATAATAATGCTTGGCTATCCACATTGCATGCAACTGTCAAGCCTTTTGTGAAGTTGAAATTTGAACCTATTCCACACCCTCCACGCACCAGATTTGGCGGCCTACAATTTTCACTTCTCTCCACAATTAAGATGGATATTAAAAGTAATTATTTCACCACAGATGATTTACTGAAGAACATACTGAATTGAGGGAAGACTGCCAGAATTCTTCAATTGCAGAATAAGAAAAGTGGGTGGGGTTCACTGTAAGGAGAAATGTGTAGCTGTAAGTATGTAGAAAAATAAATTAAGGTTTTGTAGCAAATAAAATTTGATTTAATGTCATATTTGTAAATTTGACCATTACATACAGCCATCCGTCTAATTTAAATATAGGTTTTGAAATAATGATGAATAGTAACATAACGTACTGGTTGTACAATGATTACCAGAAAACAACTTATATTTGAGTTTAAATCCCATCTATCTCAATAGTTGCCACAATGTCAATACTACATATTCAGATAAATTAAAATTGTTTGTGGTTATTAGAATTAAATATTTTTCAATAAACCAAATTATTACCAATTGTAAATTGGACTTGTAATTTATTTTTAATTTCTAAGAGTAGAGACATTTGAAACATGATGAAAATTTGATGTGTTATAAAAACTCCAGCAAACAGTTAGTTTTGCATAATTTTGTATGACAAACTGTTATTGAGATACACACAATTAGTAGTTGTTAAACTCAAAAAATTTACAATGGTTACATTTTTGGCATTCAATCCACTATGTCCCATCGTCCTTAATTCATTGACTTCAAAGTAGATTCACATAAATTTTTTAATGTATGACCTATTTTAGCTACTATGGAAATTTTTATAATACTTAAAAAGTGGAAAAAAGTTTTTTGTCCTCATCATTTTAATATACTATCTGATGGAACACAACAAAAACCAAAAGTTTGTAAAAGCTTCCTAGGAGGTATTGAATTGCACAAAAAAATTACTCTTAATAGAATTTTGAGATTCATGGTGACAATATCTTGACCTATTTCAAATTAATTAAACTAATTTCAAATTAAATGGTATTAATGACCCATGTTCAAAAATTATCGTACAACATTTCATAAAAATTGGTTTAACTAATCTGAAGATATCAAGCAAAACAATAAAATAGATAAATACAAAAAATTGGGCTTATTATCCCCCACCTTTAAATAAAATTTCCCAAACACATAAGCAAAATGATGTCACTTTGTTGCAATGTAATGAAATCATCTAATTAGTCCAAGAATGTGACTTAAATCCAGAAACAAACAAAAACTTGTTTTGCGCAAATTCCTTTATGAGGGAAGAGGGTTGAGTAAGACCATATTCCATAACAACCCTTGTACCTAAGGGGCATTAATTTATGTAAAGAAAAAATTGACTTAACCATTGATTAGAGTTTGAAGATATAGGATCTATGAGATGCATACCTTCCTGTCTTGACTGTGAGGAAAATTGAATGGCATCAATAACTCATTTATAGAAATCATTGTGCCAGATGTTACCAACATTACTCCATCTTTTGGGCAATATAGAGATCAAGTAAAAAAACTGGCCAACATATATCCTTCCAGAATTTTTCAATACTAAAATTGTGTGTTTTGTCTAGAGGACTTATGAAACATCAATCCTTGCAAAAATTCTCACATGCCAAATTTGCTTCAGTTATAAAATCTTATCCTGTAAAGTATACTGTATAGCTATGCAGTATAACTACATAGCCATGAAATAAAAAACTAAATGAAAATATCTTAGGTGAATAGTAGGCAGAAAAGTTTCTGGCTCAATCTTATTGTTTTGAATTATATTATTGGGCTGGGCTACATTATAATATACCCATATTTAGTTAATTTTGTGTTGTGTATAGAAGGTTAAAACTGTTGAGGAATACTATGAATAGAAAAGAATGGAGAAAGCATCAAACCAATCTAGAGAATAATTCTAAAAAAAAATCCTAAAATGTAGTAAAACAGAATTGATCTACAAATTTCTGAAGTAAAACAGAAGTTCACTTTTACTCTAGAATTCTAAAGTAGAAATGTGATTAATGATAGGTTGATTAATAGAGCGCGAGAGAAAATCTACATTGGAATTTGAAGAAGGCAACCACCATCTTTCATGAACATGACATTTAGTATCAAAACATTTGTGTAGACTATCATGCTAAATCTTCTACACCTCTGAGTTTCCAGAAATTTCAGTTTTACAGACCAAGCTGAAGTTGCCACATCTAATTTAACCATTCCATATGTGTGCCCCAAATGCTAACTGAGAAGCATTATAACTGATGTCATACTTGTGCCATTACAATTCATGTTACCAGGGAAAAAATGAAATCTTAAAAAGTAAATATCAACAAGAAAGATCATGTATACCTGTAATCTAGAAAGAATAATTTTTCTTGCGGATTTTTACTTCAATGACTACAATAACTATGGTAAATGTAATTTTTGGAACTAAAAGGAATGGATCTTTTATTTAGAAGAAATATTATTATTTTTCATGGTAAATCAAATATGTACTCATCATATCATGATAAGTTATTGCTGCATAAAATTATTTGTTGTATAATAATTTTGGTATTTAAATTTACAGTGGTAAAACAGTTCTAATTTCATGAATAATTTCTGACTGATGAAGGTTTTCCTGATAATAGTTGCAGATGCATTGACTTCCAAGAGATAAAAGATTCAAATATTTGACATTAAATACAGAATTGACAGCTTACAGGAATGTGGGCTCCAAATGTGAATGAGAATTCATTTTTTTACATTCTTATCTTGACTTCCGACCAAATTTGGGCACTGTGACCAATGAACTAAGAGAAAGGTGTATGATATTAAAGTAGTTGGGATGAATCTGTGATGACTACTCTATGGTTTCACAAAGAGAAGACTTTTTGGTACATAAAAGAAAAGTAATTTCCCAGTTAGCTAAACACTGTTATCTGCAAAATATTAGAACAAATTTACATTTTTGTCACTTCTGAAACAACAGTTATAATTAAGAAATATTTATAAAATAATGAGGTAGATTATATTACAACTTATAAAACATTGAGATTATAAAGTTAAATCTTTTAGTTGTAACAAGAAAATTGATTCAGTTGTAAAATTCAAAATGAAAAATATTTAAATTCACTTACACCTTTTTTTAATTTTTTTTTTAAATTTGTAAAACTATACTCCCCCTCTATGAATCATGAGACCTTGCCAGTGGTGGGGGAACATGAGTGCTCATTGATACAGAGTAGCTGGATTGAAGGTGCAACCATGTCGAAGTTGAGAGCTAGACTAAGGAATGATTCCTGAAAGAGGGCAGCAGCTCTTTCAGTAGCTGTTAAGGGTGTAGGTTAGGAAGACTATATCAACATCTGAGTACTGCGCAGCAGAAATCAATGAAAAACTACAGTTTTTTCCAAGAAAATGTTCTCCAAGAGATGCTCTCAGCATTTTCATGTAACAAAGATGGTAGTACCTTCCAGGTAAAATATTAGGAGGTAAACTAGTCTGCTGTTCAGATCTCTGGGTAGGGACTGCTAAGGAAGGAGTCACTAGAAAATTAAAAAATAACATTCTAAAAGTCAGAGCGTGGAATATTAGAAGTCTAAAAACTCTGTCGGTTAGAAAATTTAAAGAGGGAAATGGGTAGGTCAAATGTAGATGTAGTAGGAATTATCGAGGTTCAATGGGAAGAGGAAAACTACTTTTGGTCTGATTATTTTAGAATAATTAACTCCGTGTCAAATAAAAGGAAGGTAGGAGTAGGCTTCATAATGAACAAGGAGATAGGAAAGAGAGTATTTAAAAATGTATAGTAATAGAATCATTATAATAAGAATAAAATCAAAACCTAAGCCGACAACGATTGTTAATGAATATATGCTTACAAGTGCTTATGATAATGAGGTAGATTGTATATATAAAGAAACTGATGAAGCAATTAAACACATAAAAAGGGATGAACATTTAATAATAGTTGGAGACTAGAATGCAAGCACTGGAAAAGGCAAGGAAAGAAATATTGTGTTGTCATAAATATGAAGCTATAAATCTTATCTAGAATTGAGAGTAGAGTAGAAGAATTGTTAGAAGACCAATTTGATTTCAGGAAAAGTATAGGGACAAGGGAAGCAATTTTAGCGCTCAGATTAATGTTGGAGGAAGATTAAAGAAAAACAAACCATCAAATTTGGGATTTATAGACTTAGAAAAGGCATTTGATAATGTAGACTGGAATAAAATGTTCAGCATTTAAAAAAAATTAGGTTCAAGTATAGAAATAGAACAGTTGCTTACGTTTACAGGAACCTTACTCCAACAGTAATAATCGAAGAGAATAAGAAAGAAACAGTAATAATAAAATGAGTCTGACAAGGATGTGCCCTATCCCCGTTACATTTTATTCTTTACATAGAACTAGCAGTTAATGATGTGATGTTAAAGAACAGTTTAAATTTGGAGTAACAGCGCAAGGTGAAAAGATAAAGGTGTTATGATTTGCTGATTATATAGTAATTCTAGCTGCGAATAAAAAAGATTTAGAAGAAACAATGAATGGCATGGATGAAGTCCTACACAAGAACTACCACATGAAAATAAACAAGAACGAAACGAAATTAATGAAATGTAGTAGAAATAAAGTGGATGGACCACTGAATATAAAAATAGAACTAGAAAATCCTATGGAGGTAGAAGAATTTTATTATTTGGGAAGTAGAATTGCTAAAGATGATGGACGAAGCAAGAGTGATATAGAATGCTGAAAAGCACAGGCAAAATGAGCTTTCAGTCAGAAATATAATTTGCTTACATCAAAAATTAATTTAATCAGGAAAGCAATTTTGAAGGTATATGTTTGGAGCTTAGCTTTATATGGGAGTGAAGCTTGGATGATTGGAGAAGCTTTTGAAATGTGGTACTATAGGAGATATGTTAAAAATATATAACTTTCCTTCCAGAAGAAAGGCACAGAATGTTGAGGCTCAGCATTCTTCTATTCAACAATAACACATGACTGCACTGGAATTCTTCCTCAAAATCTTATCATATTATTTAAATTGGATTGAGCTATTCATCCTTACAGCTCATTTCACCATGAGCTAATTACATCTCTTCATATACCGTAAAAAATTCCTGAATAATCAGTGTTATGATTAATTTCAAAATGGGTAATGGTACACACTGCTGATTTTAAAGTGTTCATAAAAAATTGTTTCAGGCTTTAATAAGTGCCTTAATTTTGGTTGAAATCGTTTGTAGAATTTTTTGAAATATTGTTTTAATAGCCCAATGGAATTTATGCTTTGAACCCTCCTCACATTAATACAAGCCACCAAGAAACAAATAATTTAGTAATGTGGATTCTAAACACTAGCCAGAAGTATTATAAATCTGTTATGCTTCCTTCTACTAGAAGATAAAAATTAATGTTTATAAATGTTGAAAAAACCTAATTCTAATGATGAGGTTAGATAAGAGAACCAGGGAAGACTAGAATTTTGGAATTATATATAAAATATATGCTAGTAACTGCAGATACCTTTTTTAAATTGTTATTGGGGTACATGTAAGAGATGAGAAGTTATTGAATAATAGTGTACATTTCATAGTTATCAAGCAATAATTTTGAAATCAATTTGTAGATTATAAAACATAACTAGAAAAAAAGATAATTCACAATTATAATTTAGTTATGAAAAAACTTTAAAAAATTGAAGAAAAACTTCTTACATTGACAGAGAGGAAATAGAGTTGCATAAATGTGGCGAGTGTCAGTCAAAGATATCAGTCATTTTAATAAAATATTTTATTCTGTGCAGGAAAAATAACTCAAGATTGTTTTATTCTAAAGTATACCAGTGCTTCATTTGCAGGTTGACTAAGATCAAGGAAAAATCCTTTAATAGGAATCTAAAACATCCTGCTCTGTCAAATACTATGTTAAACAAAAGCAGGAAGAAAAATACTTTTCCTGTTTGTAGACAGGTATTTCTTAATATTTTACAAATATCCAAGGATAGAGTTCAGTGAATTTGTAAGAACAATTTACTCATTGGTACCCTGTTCAAAGAAACACGAGGTGAAGATCACTACTGTAACAAATTTGCTGTTTAGAAGGAAGCGATGAAAGATTTCATTTTAAAATTACAACCACTAGAAAAACATTATTGTTGGGGAAAATCTGAAGGGAGAGAATATGTATCTAGTGAACTTATTGTTAGCAAACTATGGAGGTCTTAAAACAATTTTGCCCCAACTAGTACACAAGTTAAAATGCCATATTTTAGAAAATATTTTAATGAAAATTTCAATTCTGGTTTTGGTAAACCAACTGATGCTTGTTTACGTTGGATTATGCTTAAGGAACAAATAAAAAGATAAGATGAGACCTAGAAGATCCAACGCATGCCTGAGCTAAGAATTCATATACTGAGAACTTCTGCATTTTATGGTATTTTACAGCAGGAAGTAAATTGTATAAAAATTCTTTTCATACAATTGTGAGAAAACCTTAATGTTGCCTAAGGTTCCAATGTAACTTTAAGTCTGTGTGGGAAATTTAAAAACTCAGCAAAGCAAGGACAATGTTTTTCTAAACATTTGGAAGGAAACAGATGCAGTCAAGGCATCAAATCAATTTACCATCGTTTGTGCAACACAGCTATCAAAAAATAAATAAATAGTTATTCTGTTGCTGACGGATGTGGTCAAAATAAAAATACATCCATTATAGTTATGGTTTCATATTGGTTAATTTAATAATGCTTCACAGTCTACACACAGTTTGTTTGGTCTTTCTAGTGGTCGTTCATTCTTTTTTCTGCCAGACAGTGTCTTTGGACACATCAAGAAAGATATTAGAAAAAAAATAATTGTACCAAATGAATACTTAGAAATCTTCCAATGACCATGGAACCATTGTTAAACATGGAGAAAATTATGAAATTTTAAGAGGAAATCAACAAAACTACCAATTTTGAAGAATACACAATATTGTCATTTCAAAGTCAATGCCTCCAAGTGATTCTTTGTTAAAAGAAGTAAGGTTTCTGGTAGAATCATCATACAAGGTAAACATAACTACAGATCAAATATTGGAGTATATAAAGACATGTTTGAAACGGGGAAATCCATTAGTGATATGAAGTTAACATGCGGAACGATGTCAAAAAGGTAAAATTTAGTGATGTTGACAAATTGTTGAAAAAACATTGGTGGTGAGAGGCGAGGGTACAGACTTTGCAGTGGTTTAAAGATGTGATATAACTGTTACAGAAAATGGCTGTGAAGAGGAAGAACATCTATGTGAATATCAAATAGTTGAAGAAGCCTCTGTTTAAAGGTTTCATTTTTTTTTTTAATTTGTTTCTAATTTTTATTTAATGACATTATTTACATTGTTCAAGTTAATCATTTTGTTTTCAACACAATTTTATGTATTTCTGTTGTAATTCAAGTAATAAGTGATTTCTTAAAAGGTATTTTTTATGCTTATTTAAATATACTAATTTTGTTTGGTTTTTAAAGAATAAAATGTTTGTTTTTTATGGAATATAGTTAAAAGAAGAGACAGACTTATAGGCCACATACTAAGGCATCCTGGAATAGTCGCTTTGATGTTGGAAGGACAGGTAGAGGGGAAAAATTGTGTAGGCAGGCCACGTTTGGAATATGTAAAACAAATTGTTAGGGATGTAGGATGTAGAGGGTATACTGAAATGAAACGACTAGCACTCGATAGGAATCTTGGAGAGCTGCATCAAACCAGTCAAATGGCTGAAGACAAAAAAAAAAATTTTTATGGCAATATAATTTTACAAGTTTGTCAGGACGTCAACCGCGAATGACTCAAATCTTCGCCAGTTATTATCTGAAGACAGAATGTAATTGAGGAGATCCTTGGGACTAAGCTGATGTATACACACCCCGTATCTCTGAGCACGCCATTCGTTGCATGCGAAAATTGTATGCTCCACATCGTCCACACCCTCACAGTACAAACATTGGAGGGTTGAACGCCTGTGGAGCTGGTGGAAGTAACTTTCAAAAGCACCGCGACCAGTCGGACATTGAGAGATGTAGTAATTGGTTTCGCCGCGTCCTCTATCGAGCTATGCATCAAGGTCCGGTATGAGTTTTTCGTCCATGAAGCCCGTTCTTCAGACCGTCATTTCTCCTTCCACTTGTGCCGCACTATGTTAGCGGCTTCGGTTTTGTCAATACTCTCGAAACGATATGCAGGTTCCAAAGCCTGCAGCTCTATCGGGAGTACCGAAGAGCCATCTCCACCGTTTAGAGTCTTTTATGTTAAAATTCAGCGTCCTACGTGCTGCTATAAAATTATTCGCTACCTCCTCATAAGCGGGACCATCCACCCTTCTCAGCCGCAGTTTCCTACGTCGAAATGATTGAAGGACTCGCCTTAGATCAGCGATCTCACTTGTCCACCAATAAACTGGGTGGAACCGTCTTTGCGAAAACGGTATCCGTGACATTTCCTGTATTACCAGTTCTTGCAAAATCTCCATCTGATAGCTTCCGAGCAACACGACTGACAACCGCGTCGGTCTGGTCTCTGGTAAGTCTTGGTAGTTGGAAACCACCTATGACACTAATTGGAGCATCGCGGTACTCAAGTAGAGCAGCTCGATGATCGCTGGCAACCTCCTCGTCTAGAATCCTCTAGTGAAGGTGATCGAAGTCTCACCTTCCATCCACTATTGGTCAATCCATAGCGGTGCTGTGTCATCATTCATTGGGTTCTTGCTGCAGACCCAATGTCTGCAGCAAGAACCCAATGTCAACAAGAACCTCGCCTCTCCTGTAGTTATGAGAGCAGCCGGCCGCAATGGTATGGCAATTAAAGTCCCAAAACAAGACGGGACGCCTATGCGACACCGCAACAACGTCATGAAGTGTATCTATAAAGAAAGAGTACTCGTCTATGGAAATGTTCGGGCTAACGTACACCCCTATAAGCGTGAACCATCGTAGTTGCACAGCAACAATACCATCACCACGGTGCAACAGTTGCCATCCATGTCTACCACTTGCATTGAATATAGCCACGTTTCCAACTGCGTCTGAACACCAGTCTTGTCTAGCCGCCGTGTATATACTGGGTTCCGAGGTGACTATAATGTCCACGTCGTACTCTCTTGCGACCTCCCCCACCAAACCGTGAGAGAGGATGCTACAGTTGACGTTTGACAACACGATCTTAATCATGTCGGTTTCTTGCGCACGTCTTGCCTCCGGTGCGGTGATCGGTCTGGTTGCAGTCGTGGCGCCTCATGGCCTCTCGACAATCCTTGATAAGGTGTCTGGTTCCCCCGCAATTGTAGCAGAGCGTTGCTCTGTCAGGCCCTTTGCAGTCTGCGCTTCTATGCCTAGAGGACCAGCACTTGTCACATCACATCGAGTCTACCCGAATGTAGACCCGCAATGCACCCAGCCAACCTTGATTCTACTGGCAACTAGCTTACTGGCAGCCCTGTAACTGGTGGTTATGGTAACGTTCTGGGTGTCACCATAAGCCCGTCTTAAAGATGATACACGGAAGGACTCACGCGAGCCTATCACTTCCGCTATCGCCTCGTTGATCTCTTCCTCTATCGTATCGACATCCAAGTCTTTAATATGCACTTCCGTTCGTCTATCGCCACGGGAGCCGACGTCAACCTGTAGGTCCGTAATTCTGTCTCGAAGGGTATTTGTTAACTTCTGCGCCTGCTGAACTCCCTTGACACGAACCTCCAATTACTCGTTTTTACCTCGTTTGAGCGAGAGGACCTCTCCTGCCTCATCCTTAGACACTTTGGTTTTTAATATCCGAAGAAGGTCAGCGTACGACCTACCCTGAGCCTTCACAACCACCACTTTACTCCCCTCAACTGGGGAGGTAGTTCTGGCCGAGGCGGAGCGGGAACGCGCTCTACTTGTGTCTGCCGACCTAGGCACAACCAAAGACACCATATCCTCGCTCTTCCTGTGCAAATAGATAAGTAACTTACGGCTTATCGTCCCGAAAGATCCACTGGGCAAAAAAAAAACACCGCTCTGGGCGCCATCTTTAGTATTTTTCTGATAGAATTAATAACACATCTAGACGCCTGTTCATCTCCTTTGGATGAGTCATAAAAAACTTATATATGCTTCTGTGTGTTATTTCATCCTCGTCATTAATAAAAGAGCACACGTCTCTAGAAATAGTAACCACCTTAATCTGATCACCAGGAGCGACTCTCGATGTCTTCGCAAGATCGGCGAAGTGACATATGTCTCCGACTCCTGTCAATGGAAAAGTGACCAACTTGACCCTTCCCATCGCCCCAGTGGACCACCGCCGTGGTACACACTTCATAAGCTCGTCATCAGAAAGGTCCCGCTGAAAAACATCTCCATGGTCGATAACAGGCGCCCAATCAGTCTGCGTTGACTGATTAGTCGTATGCAATGGCGGAGACACCTCCTGTAGCTATTTCAAAGCCAAGTTTCTTGAGCTCCTTCTCGTGTTCATACATATAATTTAACATAGACTTTCCAATACGCTGCATATATTTCATCATGGCAGCTCCTAGTCGGTCAGTAAGCTCTTTGAGTCCTGAATTCGCCATTTCCTCTTCAGAATAATATTTCCAAATGAGCTACTTGCCTTTTAGGCCAGAGACCTTGCGTTGCGGCGCGCCAGCCGCACTTGGGCCACCCGAGGTGCTTTGCTTTATTTTTTCGGCCATCAGAATGGTTCGATTCACGAGACAATATTTTTACCGGGCTCTACGCTCGATTCCTAGCAATTTGATACCCTACTGGGTGGGAGTGGGGGTTTTGTGAGGGGGTACAAGTTTTTTTTGGGGGTAAGGAAAATATATGCCCAAAAATCCAATAAAATTTTTTGGGATGGAAGGAGGGAGGGGGATCGAATATGTACCAGCCCAAAAATATCCCTCCAAAAATTGGGGGTGGTTGGGGAGTCTATGTACGGAAAAGGACCCGGATAGTCAAGATCCGGTGGGGATTTTGAATTTGGAACTGCAGGGAAAAGTTACAGGAAAAGGAAACATCCCCGTATAAAAACAGCCAAACACTTTAGAAAAATTTCACCTAGACTACTTACTTACGATGAAATATTCTAAGTCGTTGACGCAAATGACGTAGAAGTCTTGTAGAGACTCGGTCATAGCACTTCTGTTTTTCTACTAACCTCACTTTGTTATACAGTGGTAAAAACAAGGCACAACTAAAAATAAAAAATACAGCGTTGACCGTCGTCCAAAATCCTTAAAATTTAACCAAAATGTCCATTCACCTTTCCACTAAAAGTTACACAAGAAGCCAAAATGAAATACCATAAAAAACCAGTCCGAAAAGCAAAGAATCACGGGACAAGGATAGGAACGTCCTCTCTGATAGAGCATCCAAACTCGACTCAGGATTGGTCGATCTGAGACTGTACAAGAGCACACTTCATTTACATTCATACATATCATTCTCTAAAGTAATTCGTTACGGTAGTTCCGGAGGCTAAACAGAAAGAGAGAGAGAGTGACGAACGACTTATCCAATCCCAAAGGGAAATGTCCGTTGGCGTGAGATCGGGAGATCGAGGTGGCCATTTTACTGGTTAGTTTCGATCAATCCATTGCTTACTAAATGTATCATTTAAATGATTCATCACATCACGACAGTAGTAACAGGGCGTCATTGACGCTAAATCGGTGTTGAAAATTTTCTTCCACCGTTTCATGAGGATTTATGCTCATTGTGTAAGTTGATGTCATCTCAAATGAAATTTTCCTGTCGGTCAACAAAATATTCTTGTACAATTGTCGATTTGTAGTCCACCAGTTGCAGAACTCCAAGCGAAGTGGACCGTCTCTTGAGTGTAGATGTTGAACTGATTATTTATGATAAGGATAAAATTTATTTTGTTTAAGTGTCCTCCAAAACATCGAAGGTGAAACTCCGATCCGCTTTGAAAGACGTCTTATATTGACGACCGAACTGCACTAAATTGTATGGATAATAATTTCATCAATAACAGCGTCATGTTGGACAGATCGTTTGTAGCTGGTACGAATACTAAGTAGTGAACTGTTTCCCGAATATTGCGAAAAGTCGCGTGCTGCGATTCGGAAAACGTATTTCATATTCTACTGCAGCAGCTGCAGCATTACAATTACACTCATCCAAAATGAATACATAACAGCGTATTACTTTGTTGAACATAAGTACGGCATTTGTTCATTGGCAAACCAATCACGTTCAAACTAAAATTTACAGAAAACGTTTGCTAACGACATTACAGATCACAATACCCGATATACTTTTTGTAGCTTAAGAATGATTAAATACTAATACAATATTGCGTATTGTTGATCAGCTGTTTTTTGTTTTGTTGTCAACTTTGAAATAATGATTTTTTCAAATAATTTATTGTATTTCTGTCATTAACAAGAATATTATCAAAGAAATTTCTATTTATTTATTTTTATTTTACTATTGTGTAATTTCCAGTTCTTTTTTAAAAATTGTTTAACCGCAATTTTTAACAGTAAATTTTGATTTTACTTAACTTTCTTATACAATTTTGTTTAGAATTAAATTTTCTACAGGTTTTGTTTTATAAGTTTTATGTGTTTATTACCGATTTACCAGTCTTATTATACGCCAAAGGTAAAAAAAACAGGGGTTTCCCCTCCAATTTATTAGGTTTCACCTCAATATTTTTCAAAAACCATTGCAGGTAGGGTTCTGAAACCTATTTTATTCGATTTTTCAGATCCAGAATTATTAGAAATCACTAATTCTGTTTCTTAATTCATGTCCTAAAAATTTCAGTACGACCTCATTTCACCGGGGTAGCTGAAACCCAAGTGAAATCTTTCACCAGTCGTAACTCGCAAACGAAGCATCTTAGGACAAATATCTATGTGATATTTTCAGAGTAGAATAGGTTATGAAAGTCCCGGGAAAACTTCAAGATATATATATATATATATAATTACTTCATGATATATATAATTAAATTTAAAAATGTAATATTGTTCAAAATATTAGCTGTACATTGAGTTGATTAAAATTTCAAAAAATTCGTGTTATGTCCAATACTAACACCATAATTCATCCTTCGAAGGCCCATTTGCTGTTAGGTAATGAAGCAAATGTTATGCTAAAAGGATAGCGGAATGATTCGAATTGCGGTTGTCGCTGCCGTGGCATCAAGCATGAAGACTGGTTTTGCCGCCCGTACGGAACCGTAATAAACATTTAATAATGTTTAAGAGTTTAATGTTAAGAGACAAGCTCTTAGTTTTTCACTATAAAGCTTAAAAACAAAAGAGCATGGCTTGATTTTGTATCAAGAGAAATCATTTTGATTGTCCCATGAGAATATTATGTACCAAAATACGCAAAAATGTCAGTATAACAGAAATTCTGCTGATGAGAATTATAATCATACAGTTCTAAGTGGTTTGTCTACATGATGAATACATAACTAAAGTTAAATTTTAAAATTCATTCAGTGGTTTGATTTTTTGAAATGCTAACGCAGAATTTTCTTAATTCTATTAAGTATCAACGAAATAAGACGGTAAGTATCTTCGCTGAAATTGTTAACGAATAAGGTAACAACGAATGGTCAGATTGTTTGAATAAGATTACTAATTCAATTACCATTCAGTAACGATAGATTACTAATAACCACTAAGAAAAGCCTGGATTAAGCACATTCGTAGGAGTAATACATATTGGAGTGCAGACCTTCATTTTATTAGATAAGTATTACGATGAAAAATAGGGTGTCAACTGCTTACTTACAGTCCGTATAGTACGACACTAATCAGCTACTGATACTGTCTCAACGACATTAATGATAGTACAGTATATGGTATCAGCTTGAGAGAATATACGGATTTTAAGACGAATGTAGGTATTGAAGTTATATTTCTTTTGGCATGTTAGAAGAAATTGATCAGTGTATTTTCAGCACGTTACGGAAGTTGCGCGCGCCGATATAACACACCATAAAGATTTGAGCAGACCCACGTGGATCAGTTTGCACGCACATGCGTGTAGGGTATAATTCGGTCAGTCGTTCAATGTAATTAAGTGATGTAGTGAGGTAGGTAGCACGAGTTGCAAACATAACAGATATTGAGTCATAATAAATATATATTTATATACACGGGTTTCTGAAGACGTCGATTTTAAACTGTGAATGTTGTTAATTTTCATAAAATTTTATATTGCAGCCTATATTTATTTATTATTTTTTTGTGAAAATTGTGTTTCAAGTATTGTTTTTTATGAATAAAACTATATTTTTTAATGACACCGAAAATAGCACACATCAGATAAATACTTGATTTTTCATAAATAATTTTAAATTTACAAAAAAATAACAAAATTTTTGATAAAATACATTACTATAAAATAAAACTATTTGTATCGTATTTTTCATATCACAAGCCGCTGATAACCCTCGTGCTTATTCAATCGTCATCCGAAGAATTAATGGAAATTAATTGAAATATATTCGAAGAACTTTGTTTTATACAACGAATACTTCAATACTTTTTGAACTGCATAAAATAAGTATTATTTAATTTTTATTTATTCAAACTTTTATTCATGGTATTCAATGTCGTCTACCGAACGTTAGACTCATTTCAAATTTGTTTGAATGCGTAAAAAAATTATTTTTTTATTCACGCCAAATAAGTATAACTTCTTACTTGCGTACATCACGAGCATCATTGCGTACATCATACACACGAGCTTTTTTTTTGTAATGAATTTTCATATTTAGAACAAACGTAAGACAAGATAAATGTAAGAAAAACAAATGTAACAAATCTTGTTATTAACAGAAAACATTGTAACAAAAGAAAACAAAGGTCTTAAAATCAAGAGTTTAACTGTAAATTTGTGGAATAATCAAAGTAGGGTTCAGTTTTTCTTGGTTGCCATTTAAATAAAAACGTTTTGTTTGAAAAAATAATTTAATAAAGCATTTATTTAATTATATCTTCGTTTGCAATCTCTGTAAAGCAAATCTTAGGTATTTGTCCTTAACCAGTCTATTAATATCTCAGCCGCAAGTGAGCAGCTCTAGCGAGTTCATGTTTCCATTGTTTGATCACTAGAGTGCTACCTAATAGTAAACTATGAATACAAAACTTTTGGTGTTGTCGGATAAATAACTGTTAATCAGTACATACCTAAATTTTTTAATTATATTAGAAATAGGTTTCGACCTATTTCTAATATATGTTACAACTTAAAATTTTTATTAAATATTAATGAAATCATATATATATGTATTTTTTTAATAAAGTGATGCATAAATAACATCATTTAAAATAATAACTATATTCATAATTTTTACTGAAATTTTTATTTTTAAAACTGAAAATATGCTAAGTAATTGAACAATAGTTGTACATGAAATATCGTTCTTTCCTTTTTATTATGCCTACTATTAATTGCACTTACTGTGGTCGGTAAATAATTTACTTTAGTATGCAAATGAACGTGTAATATGTTTCATCTTTCCATGAGGGCTTTATAATGAACATATCGAATGATACGATATTAACCAATCGCAGCCAGTGTCCCATTCCTCAAGTCCCGCTGTTTCATCTGTTCCTATTATCTGCGCTCTGTTTCAGATGTCGTTCGTGTTCGTGCTTTAGAGAAGGTGAAGTGTAGGTTCTAACTCTTGCAGTTGAATGCCGTGGTGTTATTGCCAGTCTCCAAAATGACGTTTGATAGAGTTTTGTATTAGTTATTTTTTGTGTATGTATGTTTGTAAATTTGTATATATTATTTCAAAATGTTATTTTATAAAGAGAAACTTCTGTCAGCTGGACAGTTAAAACGTTTGGCAGATCACAAATACAGCTATGAAAGTGCTAGCTTACTAGATTCGTGGTTGCAACCGTGGTGGAATTGGTTAGTGAGCAAAGTTCCAATTTGGCTGGCACCAAATTTAATTACTGTATCTGGACTCATAGTGAATATTTTAACTACACTTATTCTTGTCTGGTATAGCCCGGATGCGAAAGCTGAGGTAAGGTATCATGCGTATTCTAACTTAACCTATAATTGAAAACTTTTTTTGAAGTAAGATAGGTCAGTGTAAATTAGGTTTATTTTTTCATTCTTAAATAGTTATTCGATTCATATTTTAAACATTTCAATAATTTTCTTTCGTTGGTAGTATTATAGTTTACAAAGTAATACCGGAGTCATTAAAATTTAATCTGGTACTGACTTGAGTTATTGATAGCAATTATAGTAACTGCTCGGAGCCGGTTGCCCATTTTTTTTTTGTTTTTATTTATTTTGCTTAGCTTGTAGATAAGATTAATTTGCTGATAAATTTTTATATAGCCCATTTCGTGTATCATTATATTTTGTAAGTATTAGTTCAATAAAATATTTGGAATATTGTAAGTATTTTTTAAGCTCAGTACATGACCATTTATTTATAAGTGTTAATTGTAAAAACGTATTTGTACATTTCATTTATGATTGTATTTACTTAGGCAATCCAGATTTGTTTGAAACCAATGGTTATAAGTTCATTTGCAAATTTAAAAGGAAGTATCAAAAAATTGCCTATTGTAGACCATTTGATTCTGTTGTATTTAAATATCACTTGCATTGAACCATGATTACTGTTTTGTTCGTTAAATAATTTATTTTTTTAAAACTACTACTTGTAATAGTAATTTAAATGAATGTTTTATCTTTTAAAATTCAAGTATGGAATATTGAAGTAAGTTTGCATTTGAAAAGTAGTTTATAAATGGTCTGGGAAAATTGACCATCTTAGTTTAGTTTTAAATAATACATTCTTACTTATGGTAACGAGAACAATTGATGATAATGCATTTACTACTTTTTTATTATATTGATATAATTAATTGCACAAATTTGCCAAATTACAGAATTTATTAGTTTTATGTAATTTGCTTTTGCATAATTATTAAGTGGAAAATGTGTAAGCATGTTTTAACAATATGTAACATATTGTTTAACATGTGTAGTTGAAGTTCATGGTTATTACAAGTAAATTTATGTCTTTGATGATTTTTTTGTAGTTTCTGTTTTTTGATACTATTGTAATTTGTTTTCAAATTCTTACTTTTAGGTTAATGTTTATAGTTTGTTTTAACACATACAATTTTATATGATGTTAATGTAGTTCTACTTAATTATTTTTTATTAAGCTAAATATTAACCATTTACATTGACAGCATTTTATTTAGACCTACTCATCTTTTAATTTTGATAAATAATAATGATAAACATATAAAACATTAGATAAACATTATTAAAAATGAATTGCTAATAAATATTCAAGTCTGGCATTCAATAGTTATATTCATAACTATTTATCGGTTACTGTCTTGATATTTTTTTGGAATTGACCCATTTGAAAGTTATTAATCTATTATAATGTATATTCAAATTGTTTAAACTAATTCCTATTCTAATAAACTAAAATAACTTTTTTAGCCATGGCAGTAAGTTACAAGTTTCATAGTATTGACAGTGTTTTGAATATTATTGACATTTAAATGTGTATGTATTTATATATATATACATATATGTAAAATTTATATGTTCTAATAACTGTATAAAAATTAAAGATATTATAAAAAAACTAATAATTCTTGTTTATTTAGTTCATTGCGTAATAATGGGGTATGTAGATCACATCAGCAACGAATAGGTATGCTACTCCATAGTAGAAAAAAGGACTAGAATGATCAGGGAAAATATTAATCAGAGCATCACAAAATTAATCACAATTAATACACATTAAAAAAAAGAAAGTGGTTTAAGTCCATATTAACAGTTAAAAATACTTCTTATAAAATAATATTAGAGCCAGTGTGAAAATAAAAATTAAGTTAAAAGATTTAATAATTTAGAAGGCATTTTTAAAATTTATTTTACTATGTATTTTTCCACACATTAAAAAAAGATGTGAAAAATTAATTAATATTGTATAAAAATTTTTTGACAGATTAAATTTGGTTCTCTAAAAGAAACTTTTAATTTTATTTTGAACAAATTCTTGGGAGAATCTTTTAATCGATAATTAATTCATTTATAAAAAATGGCAAAAGAAGGATAACACCACAACACAACAAATTATTATATTATGATACATAAAAAGTTTATTATCTATTTTAATGGGAGGTGGATATTATTATTATTCATTTTTAAACTTTTTTCTGTAGCATTAAGTGGTTTATTTTCTTCCTTTTTTTAATTGTTTCTTTAAAAAAATATTTTGAGCAAATAAATAGTAAGTTTAATGTTTAATTTTCTTAATATGTGTAACTTTATGTATCAGTTTGGGTAACAAGCAATGGTTTGACAACCTGGTTTTATACCTTGGAAATGTTTTGATTTTTTATAAGAGCCCTTCAAAATTATGGATACCCTTGTATTGTCAGCATTCTGAATTTTAAACTTTTGTGGTATTGGGAGAGGTTTTACTTAAAATGAATCATATTTTCTGCACAGTAAGAATCATTGAATTATGTGAAGACCTAAGTATAAACAAAAAATATTGTATTTAAATAAAATGATAAATATTTAAAATTAGGTGACTGTTTAAGCCATGCATCAGAAAAAAGCCGCATGATGGGAAAGTCCTACAACCGTGTTATAAGCTTTTTATTTTGTTTTACCTTGCTACATTTTAATTTTAAAATTATCTTATTTGTAAGGTTGCTTTAAAGTTACAGAATATTTTAATGGGGTAGGGAGTGGTGATTCCATTGCCCAGTGGTTAGACACTACAGACAGCCTGGTTGAGTGACTCCTGGCATAAGGAGTTCCCTCTACCAAGTGACAATGGCCTCCTTGGAGGGTAGATGAGCAGGTAGAAGTCAAGCTAACCACTTGCCCTTGAGATGAGAAATTGCCCCAAAAAGTGCAGGAACTGCAGAAGGCGGTCAGTGACATTGGGAAGCACAAGGAAGGCCATGGAAAACCATTGTATTGAAGATCAGTTGGATATTGTCAGGACAATTTGTTCAGTGTGAAATATTTGGAATTTCTGTTCTCCCAATTGGATCTCTATGGGAGGGAAGTACTTTGAACAGTGTTGTCTTTGTAGGGGAAGAGACAGATGAAAAAAGCAAAGATGTCTACAATTTGATAAATTAGGTTCAGAAGGAAAATTTCAAGAAAAGATTGTACATAGAGTGTTAGCATATACGAGTGTGGTAAAATACATAATACCATTAAAGAAATTAAAACATTAAATGGGTCCATTCTTGGAATTAGTGAAATGTGTTTGTCAGAGTAGAGGATGCATAGTAGAAGATTATACATTATATTACTCAGATGGAAATAACAGGGATCATTGGAATGGATTGGTGCTTGTTGTAAGTAGGGAAGTAGAAAATGCAATTAGGATTTGTTCTAGCCTCTGCCAAAATTATTGTGCTATATATTCAGGACTGTCCATTTAATATCACTTAAGTATGCACTGGAGTTGAAAGTGAGGATGGAGCGATTGAGGAATTTTATGATGATTTCAGGGGCCTGAGGCAGCATATGGATGGCAGAGAAATTTTTATACTGATGTGCAATCTAAATGCCAAGGTGGGAACTAGAAGTGAGGGTAAAATTGTTCGTTGTTTTGGTATTGGGGTAAGGAATGATAGGGGCTACCAGTTTGTATGAGGTCAGTCCATTTGAAGTGACCCAGGGGTGGTTGCTTGACCAATTCAAAATATTGAAACTTACCCACTTGTTTCCTACATCTCAGGACCTTAAAGATATATTTTTTTAAATCTTTTATTTAATAAGCAGTTTACCTGTGGCGGTCATTTTTGTTATGGTGCGTACAGCTATTTTTGTGATTGTAAGGGTTTACAGAAAAAATCATAACTAAAAAACTACTCGTCCAGGAAGGATGAAACAAAAAGCAATTTATTCATATTTTCTCAAGGTAAAAGATTAGTCCAGTGGTTTATTTACCCATCTTCTTTCTATGAGAAAATTATCAATAAAGTTGAACATGAAAAACGGTGAAATTTCACTTTTGGTAATCTATTTTAAAGACAGGGATGGCATACACATTTGAATTATTTTTTTTAATTGTAGGTATATGTTAATGGTTTTACCATAAATAATATTAATTGGGATATAGTTATCCCTAAATTTTTATGAATTTTTGAAAACTAATTTTTTTTTAAAATTCAAATTTTGGCTTCAAAAAATTGATGGGGCTGATGATAAAAATCTCAAATTTACACTACTTGTAATGTTTTTGTAGATGTTTATGGCAAATAAAAATGTTTCTTGTTTATTGTACTAATAAAAAAGTTATAACCTTTCAAAAATCATGAAAAACCTGTTAAAAGCAATACCATTTTGACTCGCTAAATAAGTGCATGGGGGTTTCTTGTCTTCTTTGCACTTTTTATATTTAGCCCCTATAATATTCTTAGATTTTTTATATTTAGCCCCTATGTTGTTGGAAGCTGACATTTTCAATATTTTAAAAATATAGTTACTCGAAATACAGAAACAGTGAAGATTGAGAAAGAAAAGTGAAAACAGATTGACTATTTCAGACATAGGTTTAGAATTTAGAAATAGAATTAAGCGGGTTAAGATGTATTCTGGTGCTGATGTGCTGAGACCGTAATTGGCTGATTTTTGAAATCAGTGTGTGACTAAAGAAAGGTAAAGAGGTGAAAAGGGAGCCTTGATTAGATTTTGAAATGCTGAAATATACTTACAGTAAGAGTTGATGGCTGAGACAGTTGAAGAAATGAGGGCGAGCTGTTTCTGCGAAGTTGAAGATGTTTGAATTCAGTCAAAATACATTAGTCTCACTTAAGACAAAAAGAACTAGTTAAGTGAGGAAATCCTGCAGCTGATGGAGGAGAGAAAGCTTAAAAAAAATAAAAGTGAAGCACAATATAAATCTTTGATTAAGAGGATAAGATTAATTAGAGCTGCAAAGGCATGCTGGCACCATGAACAATGTAAAGAAATAGAAGAGAATGATGGGAGGCATGATATGTTTCATCAACACAAAACACTGAAAGAGGTTGCTGGAGGAAGCAGAAGAATCCTGGGTAATTCATTGGGTAAGATGGAAGATTTACTATGGGTAGAGAAAAGATTTTGGAAACATGGAAAGAATATATTTTGTTGCTTTATGAAGTTGTCTCAATATGGAATAACGGATGTTATTGTGTGGCCTCATTATTGAGAGTGTTAAATGGATTATGGAGTAATTATAATAGTAAAGGAGTAAGCTCTGATGAAATTCTAGCCAAAGTACTGAATTTCCTGGAAGGGGTCAGTGTTAAACATCTAAATGGATTATTCAGTGCCATATATGATAATGGAATTATTCCTAATAATTGTCTAAAAGCAACTTTTGTAGCTATATCAAAGAAAATTAATGCCAAGAAATGCTCAGATGCGCAATAATGCATTATTGTGCATTTGCACAATAAGTTTAATGAGTCGTTTCTTAACACATTTTTGTGCATCGCCCATAAAAGAGTATATTGAATGTTGGATAGTGAAGTGGAGAAATAGTTTATTTTTTGAAGAGAACTGGGAATGACGGAAGCTCTAGCCTGTAGGTCCTTGTACAAAGATGGAGAGACATAAATGTGACAGCATTCTTACTATTTATTGACTTTGAGATAGTGGTTTGACACAGTTGGCATGATCAGATGGTTCAGATTCTATAATGCTCAGGAAGTGATGAAAAAGATCAATGATTATAGCTAATCTCTGTTGGAATCAAAAAGATGGTGTTGTTGAGTCAGTGGTGATGTATCTGAAGATATAGATATAAGAAGAGGAGTGAGGTAAGTTTGTATTCTATCTCCATTAATTTTTAATATTTATTCTGAGGAAGGTATAAAGGTTAATGATATTTCAGTTAACAACCTTCAGCATGCTGATGATACTCTGGTGAAGTCTTTAGAGCATTCTTTCTCATAGTGGGCGGTAACGCCTCCTTCTGGGCGCTGTAGGTCTTCTGGGAAGGCCCACAGAAAATAATTGTGGGGGTGTTCAGATGGTCTAGGAAGGTGATGACTGATAAAAAAAAGCCAAAAAGTATGTTTTCATGATATTTTAAACAAATTAATTACCTACTTCACTATTACAAATAATTAACGGGACATCTATATTTTATGATAAAAAATGATTGTATTCAAACTACTTTAACTTTGCAACCAAGAGGCTTAGAGACGAAAAAAAAAAATTAAAGCTTGAATACTCTACTTTAGATACTTCAGGTACTTTGGTATACTTCAGATTTCAAAAATCATCAAATTAAAAAAAAAAAATCAGAAAAGTTTTACAAATTTGAAAGTTTTTCTTCGTGTTTGATCGAGCGTATGGGGGAAATGAAATTTTTTCAGTAAACTGCATTAAAATTTTTTAAAAGCTTAAGACTGAAATTTTAATTATTTTTTTTATGTTTACGATTTTTCTGAACAGAAATATTCTACTTTAAAGAGAAACGGCCACTTTTGTCTTTAATGCTGCATATCTCCCAATCTAAGCAACGTATTGATACAAATAAATATGGAAATTAAGGGCTTTTGATCTACCTTTAATGATAAATTGCGAGGCCTTTAATGTAGTGTTACAGTTTTTGGATTTTGTTCATTTTGTGTTGAGTTATTGAAACCTTTAATGAGACTGTAATATTATCTTGGGTTAAGCTTTGAGCGGGTGATACATGTTGCAGTCTCAATCAAAGATTTCAATACTTCTGCACAAAATGAACAAAAGCCAAAACTGCAACACAACATTGAAGACCTCACAATTTGTCATTGCATTTATTTGACATTGCTTAGATCGGGAGATATATGCAGCATTAAAGACAAAAGTAGTGGCCCTTTCTCTCTAGAGGAATATTTCAGTTCAGAAAAATCGTTGAGAGACATACAAAAAAAGAAATAAAAGCTTAAGTCTTACGCTTTCAAACGATTTTAATGCAGTTTACTGTAAAAATTTCGTTTTCCCCATGCACCCAATCAAACACGAAGAAAAACTTTCAAATTTTTTTAACTTTTCTTCTCACTGATTTTTTTTTTTTTAATTTGATGAATTTTGAAATCTTAAGTATACTGTCAAAAAGTAGAGTGTCAAGCTTTAATTTTTTTTGATTTGTGTCTAAGTTTCTTGGTTGCAAAATTAAAGTTGTTTGAATACAATCATTTTTTATCATAAAATATAGGTGTGTCTTTAATTTTTTGTACCAGTGTATAATGTAGCAATAGTATGAAATAAAAAAATAAAACCTATTTATATTCTTTGTTATACAACCACTTTACTAACACAAGATCAAATCTTTCTTTGTTCTGTGTAGCAGTCACCAAATGTATCATTTTGATGAAGACTTATAATAAATATGTCAAAACATATGAGTATTTATTTTATACAAAGCATTATTATTCAATTATCAACGAATAATTGAAGAAAAAGTGGCAAGAAATACATATACAACACAAAATAAAATTAAAGTCTATCACTGTAATATGTTACCAGAGCAGTTAATAAAATCAGAAGCAATTCACTAAATGACAGATTATTTAGAGTCAGCTTTGCGTTGCCAATCATGAAGATTTTAACTGCTTGCTGCTTCACACAGAATTGCACTGGCTATCAAACGGTACTTGTCTGACTCGATTTTACAATTTTTTTGTGATAGAGTTCCGGGAAAACAAAGACACAGTTGCACGACAACCTCATTACATCAAAGAATGATATTGCATATTTGACAGACCTATGTAAATTGTTTAATGATGTTAATTTCCAGCTTCAAGGCAACAACTTAAACTTGATTAAAACAAAAAATGTCATTGCTATTTTGGTAACCAAACTGCTATTACCAAAGAGAAATATTGGCAGACATGAATTTAGTAACGTCCCTAACTTATCAGCAGTATCCTTCAACGACAACTTGCTTGTTTACTGCCAACACTTGGAGAAACTCCATGATTTCAAAGAACAATTCCAGGATATTTTAAATATGGACATATCAGACTGGGTGTTGGATCTTTTTCCAAATGTCAACACAGCAGAATAAACCCAGTTAGAGGAACAAATTGTAGAACTGACACAAACAGAGAAATAAAAATAAAATTCGGAGCGGCTATCAAGAATTTTGGTTGCAAGAGCCAATTCCGCAACTGTACCCTGGATTATGACCAGTTGTTCAAGATTTCTGATAGCATTCCCATTGTTGTATTTACCTGAACGTGAATTTAGTGCTGTAACCACATTGCTTACCAAAAAGAGAAATTGAGTGCATGTTACTGAATGTGGCGACTTACGGCTGTTTTTAAGTAAACTCGAGCCTGATATTAACAAACTCGTTAAAGCACATCAGATTCACCCTTCACATTAATGAAAGCGTAATTTGTAAGTGAAAGCTTTGTTTTAATTATTGTATTTGCTATCACTGTTGTTATATTACTGTATAGACACAATTGTAATTTTTTTGATAGCAGTTCTAATAAAAATATTTCCAAATATAATTAAATATGCGTTTTAATTGCTCTCATTTAAAGTGTAAGTTTCAACTTGGAAATAGGATATGCCACATTTAAAAACAATAATTGCAATTGCAGTTTGTAAGATCACATCTTAAAAACGGCAATTGCAATTATTTTTAACAGATGATAAGTTTAAAAATTTTGGGATGGGCCCTAGAAGATGTTTGATTCTCAATGTGGGCAGTGGGTGAAAAAGTTTAAGAATCAGTGCTTTAGAGTATATGCAAATACTCTTAGATCAAATGGTTTGGCATTTAAGAAGTATAGTTAAGTCTGAATACCAAAGAGACTAAGTACGTGGTCATTAGTAAGAATTGGGTGAGTGGATTCTACAGTCAGTGGGTGTGATTAGGAAGGATGAAAAAGTATTTCTACTTTGAGAATATTATTGATAAATGATGGATTCACAGTCTGGAAATGATAGCAGAATTGGGAAGGCCAAATCAGTCTTCTTCAGGTGTAAGATTGATAAGTTATTGATTGTCTTAAAAAAATTTGAAGCAGCGGTTTAGAATGTTGAGTATATCGCTTTTTTGGATGGTGGTGAATAAAATAATGGTAGCCAATGTTTGCTGAGTGGATAATACGCAAGAGTAAGAAGAGAACATAATATTTATTCACAGGATTAAAGTTTGCTGATCCGTAAATTTTTTATTGCGTTTGGTTTTATTGCATAATTTTTAAAAGACCATCTCTTCTATGTCTTGTAAAGAGTTTGACAGCAGCTCCAGTTTGACAAATATCAGTTTATCAGTTTGTGATGGGTCTAAACTACTTTAGTATCTGCAAATATCATTAACACGAAATAAATATTTTGCATTGTTTAAAAAATTGGAAAATAGGCATTTAGAAATTTTGTATGAAACTGAATTATTAAGTGTAACATTTCATGCAATTAAAATTCTAGAAGGTTTCTAATTTTTATAAAAGTCAATTGTTTGAAGATTCAACATAAATTGTTACATTATCTAAAAACTGTTTAATTGGTGTTAATAGGAATTTCCAGTTTTTTGTATTAGCCAGTTAGTGTGATATCACTGAATTTATAATTAAAAGAAATTTGCTAATAAATTTAACTATTTAGAGAAATTCAATTGTATCTTTTTTCACTGGATAGTTACATTTGAGAATTAAACTGTAGACGCATGTTGTGTTGCCTACAAGTGATAATGTTGATTTATAGTAAATAAAGTTTTGTTTAAAATGTGTGAATTAAATTTTTTTATTATTGTGAAGAGAGGGTTTTTATTTATTAGATGAACAAATTAATTGCCACATACTGGTCCTAAAATGTCGGGAATGTCTCTGGGAATATATGCCCTTAAAAATTGCAGATTATGAATTAGGAGTAAAATGCCAGTAATAGATAAATCTTTTATTCTGATTGCTACAGTGTGTAGACCACAGCAGGAATGGGTTGGTATATGCTACTTCATGGATAAAAAACAAAACTTCAGGATGGATCAAGGGGTAACTGTGTGTGAAACTAATCAGAGCAACATCACAAGTGTACACAATTAATTTTAAGCTAAAAATATGTTTGATTAAATTCTGTATTATTTATTTAACACATGAAATAATATTAAGATAATTATGTGAAGATACCAAATATAAATAATTCACACTTCATAAGGTATTAATGAAAATTATTTGAGCAGGTATTTATGTACATGTTGAATGGGATGCAGAAAATTATGGTTTTTTAAACATTTTTTAAATTAGTGTTATTTTAAATTTAATAATAGAAGAATGTTGTTTCTGTAGAAAAACTAATTGTATGTCTAAAATTTAAAGTAATAAACTGGTGTCAGTAGATAAATAATTTGGACACTTTTGGTCCAGTTAATTGCACTCAAAAGAGGAAGTACACAACTAGATGTTACAACAGTCCTAAATCCAAAATTTCAACATTGTACAGCTAATTATTTTTGAGTTATGCGAGATACATATGTATGTTAATTACTCTTCATGAATATTACAAACCATATTTTAAATGTCTAAACCATTCTTTTATTTGTGTAATGCCCGTAGCATCTTACTATGCCATGGGCATAGGAAGAATTACTATTATGTACTTGTCGAAACTTGCATATTGTTTTATCTTAGATATCACTGAGGTTTTGGTAAAACTTGATATAGTAATTGTTAGAATGTATTAACATAATTGTTAGTAATTGGTAGAATGTATTAACATTCTACCACCTCATGCTAATTGATATTAAACCAAAACCATTTAACACAATTGTAACAATATAAAAAGAAAGTGGACGCAGTGATTGACTTCACTAACAAAACTACAAGAATTTATTCATATGCAGCGAGAATAACAACAGCATCAAGTCTTTCCATCGCACCCTTTCTATTTTTTCCAACTGCTTCCTGTGGAAAAAAAATCTGATAATTTTTTGAACAGTCCTCTTAATATTGTAACATAGAATGGATACACCTCCACACCAAATGTAGTCTGATGTATACTTCACCAAATTTTAATTTGATTATTGTGTTGTACCTCTGTTATCAATTATAAAAAAATATTGTTTGATAATTTTTCTTCAAAATAATTCCATTCTTTTAAAATTTGATAACTTGGAATGTGTTGATTTTAGCTAATTTTTAAACTTTTTGTGTAGAGTGTAATAGTTCAGATCACGACTGTCAAATTTTAGAAATTTCATTTATTAATGAAAACATAATAGAAGATATAAAGATTTATTTTGTTAAAAGGGTGACCAATAAAGTCAGTTATAAATTTTAGAACTTTATTGTCAAAATAAAGTGGGAAAATAACAATATTAACTTTTCTTTTTTTGTGTACCAGGTTACAGAGTAACCACAATGACATGATGTCTAAAGTACTTTGCAGAAATGCCAAGGCACCTGCGTAGAGTCTGGCATGTTATTGTACCGGTAAATGTGTAGTCACAGACTCAGGCTGACCACTCCTGAGATGTGTGATTAATTGAAACCTAACCGCCAAGAACACCAGTATTGACAGTCTAGCATTCAAATCCTTACAAAAACAACTGCCTTTACAAGGACCTTGAACTTTCGACTTCGAAAATCAGCTGATTTTGCAATAATGAGTTTAACCACTAGACTAACCTGGCGAGTTAATGTTATTAATAATTTTAAAAAGGCTTCTTAGTTTGTAGTAAAAAAAAAAGTTGTAAAATGTCAAAATTTTATTTGTCTGCTTCTATAATTAGTGAAATATTACTGACTGTTTAATGCAGAACTTATTCATCATTAACGATTTATATTTAATAAAATTATTAACTTCATGGCACTAAATATTACTTGATTTTTGCATAATAATATTGATTTTGTAATAATAATATTTAAATTAAATAAAATTTTATTGTATTATTTCCATTTTAAAATTTTGTTGAACATAGTAGGTATATCGGGAAAATTTTACAACCCTTTGCTGGTTTTATCTGTTGATAGTAGAGAAGTTAAAACTTGTATTTTGAATGATAACAGTAAACATTTAATGGCTACTGATTGAATTCCTCCCTCTATTTTAAAAGCGTTCATAGGTATTATTACTGCTCTTACAAATTTAATTAAACTTCTATTGATGGAGTATCTCCTATTGGCCTTAAGATTTCAATTTTTAATTCCTCCCCATAAGGTAGGCTGCATTAAAAGTATCTGGAAAAATGACAAAAAATAAACTTTAAAATACTTTCAAAACTCATCTAAAAGTATAACATTGACAAAATTTCACTATGATGTTAGGAAAAATTATATGCTGACAACACTTTTTCCCTTATAGAAAATATTAAGTAGCAAAGCTTACAAAGAATTTGCTTTTTAATTTTTTAATTTCTATAAGGAATTTGATTTAGTTGATCATTTCTTACTGATGAAAAATCTTGTTACTATATCAAAGCAGCTGCTTATTAAAGTCATTGCTTACTGATCATAAACAGGCAGTTGAAGAACTTATATAAAATTTAAGTTTTTACTTCAAAATGTGTGCAGAGTGCCGTGGAAGTGTCCTCAGTCCTGTGTCTTTTGCATTATTATTTGTTAGTGATCTCAAAATTTTGAACCATTTATTGTTTCTTTCTTCATAGATTATACAAATATCTGTTGTTAGATATTTATTTAAAGTATTCTAAATAAGCAAAACATTATTCACCTGATGAATATAAGTAACTAAATTTAAAGTCTGAAAAAATTATTATTTTACTTCTCAGGTTGGTGTAACATTGCTAATGGTGTATATAGTATTCCTATTAGTGATTACAATATTATTTCTGTTGCCTGTAGTGTGAAATTTCTGTAGGTGTTCAGTTAGGTGACAAATTCTTTTGGGAAGATCAAATTGATTTTGTTTGTAACAACTCAATTATATTTTTTGTTTGAAGCTCCTTAATAAAACAGTAAACTTGTCATCTTTATTATATAACTATTACATACTTACATTGGTACCAATATTTAGAAAATAAAAAAAATTAACTTATCCATGTATTTATATTAATGAATTTGCAATATTTGCCAAAAAAATAGAATAGTTATTTATTCTTGAAAAATAATTTCTACCTTAATCAAACCTGACAGCAAACCAATTTTGTAGACTATTTATTGAATAATTGATCAATTATTCTTCTAGGAAGTTGTGTTCGTCCCTATCAAAAGACAGTCTTTGTTTTGTGTATGTCCTAATAATTTGAAAACTACTTAACCGATTTCACTGTTTTCATTTGTCCTGGGAGTGTTTACATATTATTAGTTCCATAATATTTAATACAATAATTTAATAACATAATATTTAACCACATAATAGCTTTCTGAGAAAGACGATATTGACATAGAGACAACAATGTATATAGACAATGACAATTGATGTAGCCATATCTATTGATATATACAACAACATTAAATTTAGTAAAAGTTGTTTTAGGTTATTCATTTATACGGTTTTTGTTGTTTTTTTTAATATATATAGTAGTGAGATTAGTGAGGTTTGAACTGTGGTAAATATTCTGGTAATAGCGAAGCATTGTCGGGTTCACTAGTTTTTAATAAATTACCAACACATTTGTAACTTCCCATAAATTTAATTAAACTTAACTTTTTTTTTGTAGAAAACATTTTGTTGATGAGTTTTTATACAGTAGTCCAGTGTTTGACGGTAAAAATAGAGTATTACCTCAGAATTCTTTCAGACAACATCAATTTTACATTAACAACTAATAAATTATAAATAATTTATTGTAACATCCCAAACCTTACAAACCAGCCTTGTGATTAATATTAACAATCATGCTTATTTAAAATTAAAAAACTGAAATTAGAAAAGAAAGAAATGAAAATTTGATGTACGTTATAATAGCAAAGCATGTTTTATTATTGTAACTATGGATCATCACAGGAACTGTCATCACTGTCAACCTCCTACTCTTGGTTAGTAATTGGAGGACAATTTTGACAGTTGTCACCAGAGCATGTTCTACACGTGGTGTTACAAAAAAGTCCAACTTTTCTGCAGCCACAAGTAGCGCCACATCCTTTTTTGTAATTGCAAAAGATCATTTGGAGCACTTCTTCCGGTGCAGGCATTTTCTGCATTTTAATTGGTAGCAAAGAGCCTTCATTATTCTCCATCACCAGTCAGATGGACAAATATTTTTGATTCAAAGCCACACCTGTGTTTGGAAATAGACTCTTAAAGTCCTTATTCAGAGCATTGACTGTAGGAACCAGGGAAGATAAAATAACAGCACTGTTTTTAGTGGCAGCTTTAATGAAGGACTGGTAGCATATCTGCTTGAGAAGTGAGCAGATATATTTCATTTAGTTAGTACATGCTTTTGGACATTAGTAACTGATTGAGACTCCACTAATCAAAGCATATACCAAACCTTCTGCTGTGGAGTCATCACGACTGACTACTATTGACTACAGCTGCACTGTGAGTTGGCTTACCAGCGCATGCATACTCCACTGACCTTGAGAGTATACAGAATAAACTTTTCAGATATTTCATTTCAATTGAGTGTATGTTTAAGAGATTATGATCAACAACATATATTTTCTAAATATAGCTTATTACTTTTATATACAGGGTCTGGAGACTCTATATAATGTTAATTAAAATATTAAAGAACTAAATTTTCTGTTTCCATTTAATGTGTAAAGTAATAAGTGCTCAAATAATTCTCATAAACACCTTCTGATTTGTTATTTTATGTATTTAGTACTTTCACATATTATTTTACTATTATCTCATGTAATTTATTTGATATTTTTAATTATAAATTTGGATTTTTTTGTCAGTTTTTTTATTTGTTTATTTATTTTTACTCCTATGAATCATGAGACCTTGCCAGTGATGAGGGGGGGTTGAGTGCTCAGTGATACAGAGTAGCTGGACTGAAGATATAACCATTGGACAGGTATCTGTTGAGAGCCAGACTAAGGAATGATTCTTGAAAGCAGGCAGCAATTCTTTCAGTAGTGTTAAGGGTGTAGGTTCAGGAGGACTTACATCAATCAATCTTCTGAGTACTGTGCAGCTGAAAGCAATGAAAAATTATAGCTGTTTTTTTTCCAATAAACCTGAAGAAACGATGTCAGATGAATCTGTGGAATTTAGAGAAGCTTGAGGTAGAGGTGGTAAAGAAGATTTTTGGAGAGGACATCGCAAGAGGTCTGAGTAAGATAAGCTAGAAGATATAAAGGAAGAATGGGAGAATGCTAAAAAGGAAATTCTTAAATCAGCAGAAGCAAACTTAGGTGTTACAAAGAGAACTGCTAGAAAACCTTGGATATCAAAGGATATATATTACTGCTGATGAATTAACAGAATGCATAAGAATGCTAGTGATGACGAAGGTAAAAGGAACTACTGAAAATTAAGAAATATTACAAACAGGAAGTGCAAATTAGTAAAAGAAGAGTAGATTAAAGAAAAGTGTCCAGAAGTGGAAAGAGAAATGATCATTGGTGTAAAATAGACAGAGTATACAGGAAAGTTAAGGAGAATTTTGTGGTACATAAATTAAAATGTAATAATGTGTTAATCAAAGAGGTAAGCAAATTTATTATATGAAAGAAAAGGTCGATAAGTGGGTGGAATATATTGAAGAGTTATACGGAAGAAATGAATTAAAAACTGTTGTTATAGAGCAAGAAGAGGATGAAAAGGGAGATACAATACTGAGATTTGACTTTAAGAGAGCATTAAAAGACTTTAATGGCAGAAAGGCTTCTGGGATAGACAGGATATCTGCAGAATTAAAGTGCAGTGCAGGTGAGGATTATACAAACTGGTGTGTAATATTTACGAAAAAGGAGAAGTTCCGTCAGACTTCAAAAAGAGTGTTATAGTCATGATACCAAAGAAAGCAGGAGCAGATAAATGTAAAGAATACAAAACAATTAGCTTAACTACTCTTGCATCAAACATTTTAACTAGAATTCTGTACAGAAGAATTGAGAGGAGAGTGGAAGAAGTGGTAGAAAACCAATTTAGTTTCAGGAAAAGAATAGGGACAAGGGAAGCAATTTTAGCGCTCAGATTAAAAGTATAAGAAATATTAAAGAAAAACAAACCAACATACACGGCATTTATAAACTTAGAAAAGGGATTTGATAACGTAGATGGAATAAAATGTTCAGTATTTTAAAAAAGTTAGGGTTCAAGTTTAGATATAGAACAACAATTGCTAACATTTACAGAAAAAAAACTGTAACAGTAATAATCGAAGTACATAAGAAAGAAGCCGTAATAAAATAGGGAGTCCGACAAGGATGTTCCCTATCCCAGTTACTTTTAAATTTTTACATAGAACTAACAGTTAATGATGTGATGTTAAAGAACAATTTAAATTCAAGTAACAGTGCACAGTGAAAAGATAAAGATGCTTGATTTGCTAATTATATAGTAATTCTAACTGAGAATAAAAAAGATCTAGAAGAAACAATGAATGGCGGTGGATGAAATCCTACACAAGAACTACCACATAAAAATAAACAAGAACGAAACAAAATTAATGAAATGTAGTAGAAATGAAGTAGATGGACCACTAAATATAAAAATAGAACTAGAAAAGACTATGGAGGTAGAAGAATTTTATTATTTGGGAAGTAGAATTACTAAAGATAGTTGAAGCAGGAGCAATGTAAAACATCGAATAGCACAGGCAAAATGAGCTTTCAGTCAGAAATATAATTTGCTTACATCAAAAATTAATTTAAACATCAGGAAAGCATTTTTGAAGATATATGTTTGGAGCTTAGCTTTATATGGAAGTGAAACTTGGACGATCGGAGTGCCTGAGAAGAAAAGATTAGAGGCTTTTGAAATGTGGTGCTGTTGAAGAATGTTAAAAATCAGGTGGTTGGATAAAGTGATAAATAAAGAGGTGTTGCAGGAAATTTATGAAGAAAGAAGCATTTGGAAATATATAGCCAAAAAAAGAGACAGACTTATAGGCAACACCTTAAGACATCCTGGAATAGTTGCTTTGATATTGGAGGAACAGGTAGATGGGAAAAATTGTGTGAGCAGGCAAAGTTTGGAATATGTAAAACAAATTGTTAGGAATGTTGGAACAAAATGTTAGGAATTGTAGGGGTTATATTGAAATTAAACGACTGTCACTAGATAGGAAATCGAAATTAATAGGATAGGAAATTAATAGTTTATTACCCACCTAATTTTCAACATTCTCATGTAAACCAGACTTCAAAGGTATCTACTGTTTTCCTTTTTTATCAACTATTGTTCATGTTTCATCTATAATAAAGCACTCTACACATTTATTTAGTATAAGCTTATCTTGTTTGTGCCAGAAGAGTTTTCTTGTAGTAAAACGGTCTGTTATTTCCAAATATATGTACATGTGTTTCAAAAATATATATATATATATATATATACATACATACATGCATACATTCATACATGCATGCACACATGCGTACATGCTTACATACATAAAGGTGATACAGCAGGGAAGGAAAATAATCTGAGAAATGATTATAGAGCTTGAAATAAGAAAAAAAAATTTATACAAACATTTGTTCGAAAATGTTTTATATCAACTTATGGCTAGTGAAAAATATCAACCAGATTTCATTCAGTTCCCTCTGTGAAGTGAGGTCATACTAAAATTTTTAAGGCATTATATAAGGGGTAAAATTTATGATTTCTTTTGTTTTTCAACCTGAAAAATCAATAAAACAGGCCCCAGAACTGTATCTTCTGCAGTTTTCATATCCAATGTAAAACAGAAATATTCGGTGACAAAAGACAATTTTTTTTTTAGGTTTGAAGTAGAGTAATTAGAGTAATTTTGTTAAGTGACTACTAAATACATAGATTTTGTTATCAAACCTGGTATAAAATTTAATTCTGAGAAAATTCATGTAATAAAGTTAATGAAAAACAAACAAAAAATCAACCTTTGGTAATAAGAAGAGAACAAAAAAACTTAACAGAAAAATTTTACGAATTTGTAAAAATTAAAAACAGTGGTTCTTAATAAAATATCTTTAGATGTTTGAAAAATTTAAATACTTTACTTTTCTTTTTTAAAAAAAATACTCACTGTGGTTTATACTTATTTATTTACTATAAATGTTAGAAAATTACACCATTGATATTGATGCATTTTTTGACTAGTTTCCTTTTATTTTGTCACCAACTAAATTATGCTATCTTTGCATTCCTAGATGAGGTCAGCAGTATTGAGAATGTAAGCGATAAATTTACTGGCCTTATTCTATCAATTTACCAGTAAATCTTTTCTTCTAAGAATTGTCTTACTTCATTCATGAAGTGTGTTGGTGTTCCATCAAGTTGATAGTACATTAAAATTTGTTCCACCAATGAGAAATTTTTAAGCACTAAAAAATTCATTGTTTAAAAATTCCAGATAATTTCACCTCATGACACGTTCTAGTATGTAAGGGCCTGTTAATTGATTGTTGATCATACCATACCAAATGTTCACTGAAAATTGTTACAGGAAATTTGATTCAACTGCAGCAGTTTTCTTAAGACCACCGAAGTGAATTCCATGTGTTGTTTATACCATTATGGGTAAAAGTAGTTTGTCAGAAAATAATACAAACTTAATTAAACTGTAATTATTGTTAACACATTGACAAAACTGCAGTCTTGGTTACCAAGTTGGAGGTGTTGAACTTTCTGAACATGATAAGGAAGATGCCGTTCGCATCAGCATTTAATGTTCCTCCATAATATAGTTTGTGAAATGTTGAATCATGTAGAAATTCTTTGCATGTTTGTTATAGGACTAAGCTGTACCACTTGCAGAATGTTTTCCCTTTCATCACTATGCAATGGTTGATGTTCAGATGAAACATGAGCGCTGGGAAGTGTACCACCCTCATGAAGATTATTAAAAATTCTACAAAATACTTTACCAATTGGAATTACTGGTCCAGGATACCTACGTCACTATTCTATCACCGCAACTGGAGCACTTCCATTGCAAAAGCCATACATAAAAATCATACACCATATTTTGCAGCGAATAGATGCAACATTTTTCAAAACAAAAGCATTAAAATGGAATTTCAATTTTAAAATTCTGATTAAATAGGAAAAATGTAGGCTACGTTTAGACTACAATAAATACAAAATCACTATTGCATAACTTGATTCTCAAAAATAACAATTAAACTCAAATCAAATTTATGTCAAAATTGACTAAATTACATAATGTTTATCATTAATACATAACCACATTTTTGTGACAACAGTGAGTAGTATACAAATTAATGCATGCTGTTCAGTGCTATCAACTTAATTTTTTTGTGTTGTTGAATTAAAAGGTCTAAATTTATTGTATTAAAATCAGCTGTTTTTAATTTCTTACAAATCCATGGCATTTTTGTGTTCAGTTTTCAGTAATAAAAATTGATATTTTTTTTTTGTTTTTCATAGACTTATTACATCAATTTTCCGAGAATTAAATTCTTTACAAGTTTTGATAATAAAATTTATGCATTTGTTAGTCATTTAACAAAGTTTTTTTACCTGCAACTTAAAAAAAGGTGTTTTTATCACCAAATTTTTCTGTTTACGTTGGATATCATGAAAGCTACAGGAGATACAGTTCTGGGACCTGCTTTTCCTTTTTCAATCAGTTTGCAAATTATTTTCCTTTCCTCCTGTGAATCACTCTGTTTATCTAGAGTTAGAAATAAATTCTTGAAAATATTAATGTGTATTGTATTGTGAAACATGAATAACAGGGAAAGGAGGAATGAAAATAAAAGATGTTTGAATTTTCATGTTACAGAAGATATTGAAAATTAGGTGGTATGATAAAATTTGAAAAGGAGAAATTCTAAGACAATTAGGAATGAAAAGAAACTTATGACAAAATCTTGTAGAGAAAAACTAGGTTGATGAGGTGTATTAGGTAATTAATGTGGTCATCAAGGCATATTTAAAGGTTAAGAGTTGTAAAATACAAAAATGAAAAAATCTTTAAATAACTGTTGATGCTGGTAATATTATATATAAGGAACATTTGATAAGTCTGTCTAAAATCAATAAATGGTGCTCGTAGTATATTGTAGAGGTTCAAATCTCTGCTAAAACTGCACCCCAACCCTTTCAGTTGAATATATTCATAATTCTGTTACTGGCAGTTGTTTCAGTTGATTGGTATTTTGATATGTGAAAAATGGGCGAAAGAAAATTTCATGTGGTCTAACATTACTTTTTGAAAGGCAAAAAGCGAAGTTGGATAAATATTATGCAGTGTCAGCTCCATAATTAGAGTAATTTATTTCAACAGAATTATAATATTTGTGGTATTAAATTGTAATGTTCTTTTGAATTAAATTTTAATTGTTTTATTATCAAGAAATTGATTAAAATATGTTCAGTAATTACAAAAACTATCAAATAAGATAATGCATTTTTTTTGAAGAAGGATTATTTTTTTGTCATAAGATGTGTTCTAGTACTCCCCACTTCAGAAAAGATTTTCAAAACTCTTTAACCAAGGATGGTTTCTAATTTTAAACAGTCAAGCTAAAAAGAAGGTTTACTAACTGATTAAAAGTATAATGTGATTATATATAACTATACTAGTATATGTGCAGTTAAATTGTTTAAAGTTTGCCATTTTGTGTGTTGTAACTGAATTGAAGTAGAAAAGAACAGTTTGAAATATGCTTAGAAGTGTAGACTGAAACTTGTGTAATTGAAATTTATCTTTAAATATAAATCATCAGTTAATATTGCTTATTTACTTACTTCTTCCAATCCTATTCTCCAGGCTTCCCCGGTTGGGCTGTTCATTTTCTATCTCCACTAATTCTTCTTCAAAAACCATTTCTGTTCCATGACTTTTTCACTTATTATGTTTTCTTTCCAATTTCTTTCATCATAATATCATTTTGGATTTCCTCTAGATCTCCTGCCATTTACTTTTACTTCAAAAATTACCTGGGGCAGATTCCTTTGTTGCATTTTCTTCAATTGTCTTTACTATATCAGTTTTTGTTTGTTAATTCTGCAACTCATTCTATCAGTACCCATATGATACTTTATCCTTTAAATTTTTATTCGGTCTCTTCTAGCTTTGCTTGATATTGCTCTCAGAAATTCAATCTCTCCTGCTTGTATTATATTTCTTGTTCCTTAGTATCTGACTTCCTGTTGGTGATGTGAGGATTGGCAAATAATTATTTTAAAGTATGCCCTTGCATTTTATTGGCACTTCCTTATTCCATTTTAGGCTTTTCTAAGAAATTAGAAACCTTCTAAACTTAGCACCCAATTCTTTATCTTAATTGTAGTTTAATGTAAATTATTATTATTCGATTTATTCAATGCAGCTGTTTACAGCCTCCCAAATATCCATTTATTTCTATCATAAACATCTTTCTCATAAAGACCCCTCTTCAACACAGTCAGCATCGCTTCATCTATACTTTTTTTTGGCTTTTCCTCTTTCTACATCAGGTTAGAATCCATCTCCAAGACTTTCAAGTTATTCTTATAGTTTTATGTTAGTGGCTGTAGTATGATAATTGCCTCTCCTCAATGCCACATACAATTATTTCCCAAATTTGTACAGATTTGTAATCTGTTCTCAGATTTGTAAATTCCCTCACTTTTTCCCTTGAACAACATAATATTTAACTCTTCTTTCACAATCACATGACAATTCTATAACTTTTCACTACTATTCTTTATCCCTCTCCTTTTAATCTAAATATTTTATTCTTTTAGTTTTTCCATTTTTTTTAACCTCTTCCTCCTTCTAGTATTAACACTAGAATCTTAATGTATGTTGACTTTAGAGATACCAAGTGTTTGAGGTGCAGTATTTGTTACCCATAAGTGGGTCATGTTATAAGATTTTGGTAATTTGCTAACTAATCATAACCCAATTTAAAAGTAAACTCTAATAATTTAAATGAATGAGTGAAATCATTTAAAAGAATGAACATAAGTTTAATTTTCTGTTATGATATGATATGGATTTGTTTATCTTGTTTATTACATGTGTGGCAAAATAAATTTTCTGTTAATGCTTTAGTGATTCAAGATAGAGTATTAACATTTAAAAATAAGTGGCTGATTAACTTTACTGAAACTGGAATCCGTGCATAGATTCTTATGTTAATTCTTTTTTGCCAGTGCAAGTGTTACCGTTTAGGGATTCTGGAATATATTTTTAATGATTCTCTTGCACTATTTAGTCTTTATTATTAACTAATTACAAACTTTTGTTAACAGGCACCGAGATGGGCTTTTTTTGTTTGTGCTTTTGGTTTGTTCGTCTACCAAAGCCTTGATGCCATTGATGGTAAACAAGCAAGAAGAACAGGCACATCAACGCCATTGGGTGAATTATTTGATCATGGATGTGATTCTATATCTACTGGTACGATTAAACATTCTGTATAAACTTTATTGTGTTTTATATTTTAAATGAGATTTATATTACTGAAGTTTATGTATAGTTGAATGAGTTTTTATTGTCATAGCTACAAAAGTGTGAGTTTATCATAAAAAAGTGAGTTTGGAATTAACAAAAGTACAAAAAAGGAGTGTAATTAATAATCATTTTTTTATACATGGTTATTCCAATGTATAACTATGTATGTTTTATATATATTAAAATGAACAGCCAAGATGCATTCAGAAGTGAAAATGATTCTTACCAAATACAACTGTTTAATGGATGGAGGATGTTGGACATGTAAAAATAAGATATTTTGAATAATTTTCCATTTTTCACTTTTTATCATTTGTTTGCTGCCCAAAAAACATTCAATTTTTGGAAAAACTGGATGTTGAAGTCGTGTAATCAGATGATTGATCGCAAACTTTCTGACAATAGTGTGGAGGTTGTGTTATTGTGTGGTAATGAAGCAGATTGGTCCGTGAGTGATCCATAAGTCCATAAGATTTTTGGGTCGCATCATATAACCTAGTCAGTTGTGCGCATTATGTTTTCCCTCTTTGATAATCTGTTTTAGGAGTAAGAGGTTTCATTGGAATGATGTCTTTTCTTTTTAAGAAAATTGTGCTTATTTTTTTTTCAGACGAACGGATTTGTTTGAATTTTTTTGGTCTTGAAAAATATTTGATGCTGTTCTTTAGATTGAATATGAAGTGTGAGACCCTAATAAGCTCAGGTGATCAGCTTATGACAGAGTTTATTGATGTCCTTTTGCAGAATGGCGGAAGGGGGGGGTTTCTATTTTAAATCAAAATGGCAGCTTAAAACTTGACTCAATTTTTCAAGTAAATTACATGTTAGAAATTTTGATTGGTTCAAGTAGCTTTTTACTTTATTTTAGCTTACTTTATTTTAATTTAGCTTATTAAGTACTATATTATGCAGTCATATTAGTAGCAGCAGCCAAGTGGCAAACGTTTTAGTTTCATAATCTAGAGGTCTTGAGTTTGAGTCTCTGTATCATTTTTTTTAACATTTATTTTAATTTTACGTGTTCACTAAAGAAGATGATTTATTTATTTTATACTATTTATAATAATAATATTTATTAGAATCTGGTAAGCTATATGAATTTCATGTTTTCTGATTATTATTACATTTGAATATATTATCATTAACCTAAAAATCTTTATGAACATAGTGTTCAGATTGGAAATGAAAGATCAACAATTAAAAACAAACAGATTTTGTTATAAAACTTAAAAAAATAAATAAATTTATTTTCATTTTTATTATGCTGTATATAATCAATAAGATAATTATAAAAAAGCTAAACAAAAGAAAAGTCTGGATTATAACAGACAAGTTGAAAATTAAAATAAGTTTATTTAAATTTTTAACTTTTGTAAAACAAAATCTGTGAATTAGGTTAATGATTGTTTTATTCAAATAAAATAATAATCAATAAAATGAAACTCCTATAGTTTTTCTCCAGATTCTTATAAATATTCTTATTATCAATACTATATAAGAGTAAGAAAAAAAAAATTAAAAAATCATGGAGACTCAAAGCTGAGACTTATTGATTATGAGTGGAATGCTTACTATTCGGCTGCTGCTGCTACTGTGACTGTGTTTATACAAATAAGCTACATGGACCAGTTAAAAGGAGATGGAACCAAGTTGGAAGCTGCCATTAAGGATTTAATTTAGTTACCCTTTCTACCTATCTGTGAAAGGGCATCAGTATTCTCTGTTGTAAGTTTTACCACTTACCTGTGTAAGTCTTGTTTCCTGTCAAAACATGGTCTAAGAATTATCATTTTAACTGTCATCACTCCTTTATTCCATATGTCCTAAAGATTTTATATTGAAGTCAAATAAGTTCAGTTTCTTATAAAAACGATTGGGAAAACTTAATGAAGGTAATGAAATTTGGTGCATGTAATCTCTGATATGAGGAGCAAAATCTTTTCTTTGTCACAGCTGGTATTTTTCCTAGAGGGACGGGTGGTTCTTAGTACCTTCTCCCTCTATCATTTTCTTGAGCATGTGGACATTTCTCTCAGTACTAGGCAGTCTGCTGCAGTGAACGCTTAATCTGTGAAATGGATTACACCCTGTCACGTTAGTGAAGTTTTGTGTATTACAAATTTGGTACCATCACACTTTGTCCTGAAATAATCTTACAGATTAATTGTGCCTGATCGTGTTAAAAAGTGTGTTGTTTCATTTATCAACATTTCCTTCTTTTTTCTCATTATAATATTGCACATAAAGAACATATTTTTCATCTTGATAACCCAAATGACATTGCTGCTATTCAAAGACTTATTTTAGATAACTTTTACCTAAATGAAGATTTTGAAGATGAACCAGAATCAGATTCAGGTGGAGAAGATTGCATACAGAAAAGAGGACACTTGAGTACTGAACAAGATACGACTACTGGCGAAGAAGAGGAAACTGAAGTTGGGTAAAGATAAAGCAGCAGATTGGTTGAAGAACATACAAATTTCCAGAGTTGACCTTTTTCAGTCATCAACCAACCAGATTGAGGTGCATCATTGACATCAAAATTTTCAGATCGAAAATGCTTGAACCAGCTTTGTGCAACGTATTCATATCTCATCATGCCTATTATATACATCACAAATTTTTTGCAGCCTGAGTTGCATTCTTCTCTTTCTTATAATACAATTACAGATGCAATTACTTTTAAAAAAATAAATTAATACAATCATAACCTTTTTAAAAAATACTCATTGATGTCACCCTTCAAAAGCACAGAAATTTTGCCAGATTTGATTAATTTTACCAGAGTTATGCAGTCCTAGAACCATCTTCTGAGAGAATACAAAGAAACGTTTTATCAGACTCCAATATTAATTCAAAATGTATTTAATGAAGAAATCAAAAGCTTATAAAACCATCAAATAATCTTTTTACAGATTTGACTTTCTTTTTTTTTAATAAGTAATGTGTCACTTGTATATAAATACAGGATATATTATTTAATTGTCTTTTTTTAGTTATTTTGAAAGTATATAAATATATTTGTATTTTAAAATGTTTTATTTATTGGTTGTCACTGATAAATCTGTGATAGTAAGATTATCTTCCAATAAAGTTGCTTTGCTTGTAATACTTTTATTTTGTATGTTGTAAAAAAAAGGTGTCGAAACTAAGGAAGGTGTATAGTTATTAAACACGTATTTAATGACATTTGATTTTATTATTATGTTTAGTGTGTTGAGTACTTTTGTTTGCTGTTAAATAATTGTTAAATTACATTATAGTTATTATTCCTTTTATTGATGATATAATTTAATTACTCTACAATAATATTTTATGATAATTTTTTTCCATTAGTAATTTCAGATAAATATAATACAAGTGTGTTTCTTAAGATAAGTTTTACTGTATCATTTACTTTCCACACCCACAAAACTGATAGTTTTCAGTATTGAGCCGAGTTGATGGCCTTATCAGTTGTTAGAACTTGAGTTTATGTTTTGTCTTGAGCTAAAATGAACAAAGAGAAGCGAGAAATTTTTGTACTCAATTTATGTCATCCTTGATTATACCCTTTTCAAAGTTGATGTTAGTGGTTTTTGACATCTACTATGCACTTACTTTACTTATAAAGCAAGTAGTTTAGTCATAAAAAATTATACATTTGTAATTAAAAAATTTATTAATTTACTTTTATATATATATTTTAGATTTTATTAATGTAAACCACCTAGAACATAATATTGAAATGTGTGTGTGTGTGTGTGTGTGTGTGTATACATTTTTTTAATAAAAAACACTTACATGAGTGAATTTATTTCTGTTGCTGGAGTGTTTTACTTGAAGTAATGAGTGGCTTGTTGCTTTATTTACTTTATCTTACTGAAGTTTTCTTATGTTGATTTAAAAGGTGAAATATTAATAAACGTTTTATGAATTAATGCTTTATTTACCATTTAATAAAAAAAGAACAATTAATAAAGTATATAATTATTTTATTTACTTTTGAGAATTATTTTTTTTTTTTAGATTTTGTCTAATGTATTAGACATTTGCACATGCTTCTGGATGCAACAATAAATACATTAATAAATAAAATCTTATTTATACAGGTGATCTTGGTTTTTATATGAAATACATTTCATAAAAGGAGTGTAGTATTCTTTTTGTTTAGCTTGGTTCTGTTTAAAATCATTAATTAGTATAGCAAACTTGAATATTTTTTGAGTTATGTTTTGTTAATGTTAATGAATTTGTTTATAATGAGTTGTACTCTTTTCCATGATCCAAATGCAAGTACTGAATAAATCCATTATTTCCCACAGAAAGAGGTACATCAATTTATTACTTTACACTAACTCTATTTTTTTTTTATAGCTTTATGCATGTAAGCAATTTAAATTGCAGTGATTAGGAGTTGCTTTCTGTGAGAATGATTTTTATTATACAGCCAGTCCATGTTGTTGATATGGATAAAGTAAATCGTACTCCACTGAATGGAGTATCATTTGTTAAGTTAAATATGTGTTTTGATAGGATTAGCCTGCCAATTTTGCAACATCAGTACATTTTGCTCAATGATGATGGCTGCAGGAAAGCATGTTATTCTTTGTGTCTCTAGTAAGTCTGGTATGGGATTCATTCTTAGGAGTCATTCTTAGGAGTTGCTGTGGAATTTTCTGGAGAAACTGGTATTTTTTATGTTAGATTGCCTATAACCAATGCACCTAACATGCACCACACATGTTGATCCTTTACTGATTCCATACTAGGTACTCATTAAAAAATTACCATTTGTATTATTTTTTTTTTTAATAATTAATTAAACACATAAGCTTGAATCTTTTATGTAGGAATATAGTATTGAAATTCCCCTGTTATGTGTAAATAAGATCCCTGTTTAATCGGGGTTTAAGCCCAATCAGTGTTAATGACATATGTGGTGTGTCTTATTTCACTTTTAGCATTTGTCACAGGCATTTTCCATTTATGCTGTGTTTTAGCTTTTAATTTATTTTTAATATTTATTTATTTATTTACAATAGAAATATTGTGTCGGGGCACTGATTATGACACTGCATTGTGTGCCCAAAAAAAAAAATATTTAAAAGAAACCGTAAATTTTCAAAATTACTTAATTAACTTGTAAAACTTAATCTCATTTATCCTGTTCAAAGTAGTTCCTTTTCTGTTAATAAATTTTTTCTTGGTCGCAATACGTTCTAGTAAGCATTTCATGGAATAGACAAGCAGGTATTTGTGGAGAATTTTCTGTTATTCATCAAGAAATTCTGCAGATTCAAAAGCAGGAAGTTAGGGCTGGGGTACAACAGTTGTTATTTTTTTCCAGAACCTGTTGAATAAGGTGGATGTGTATTGTTACAGTGCAGTATGCGTTTTTCTTCGTCCACACTTGAGGTCCCTTTTATCTGTGCTACTAAAATTATATTAAATACTTGCAAATAAAAACACTTTACTGAGCTATCTTGTGGGTTGAGTCTGATTATGTGGGATGCATCATATGAATGAACTATAAAAATGATAAACGCTATCTTTATTTATGAGTTTTTTGGCTTTTTTTTTATTTTCCCAATAATTTCCGCAACTACTATGATGACTATATTTTTGCTTCTACAATAATTGTAACTTTATGTGTCATTAACTGTTATGATTACTTCAGGAAGCTGTCATCCAATTTCTACACATTTTTTATTACATCTGCTGGAAAGAGTGTGTAACATATTTTGCAGGCGTTCCTGTTGCATGTTGATTGTTTTTTCATTGACAGTATGTGAGAAACTTTTACTAATTCCTACTTTTAATATTTCATGGATGGTTTTCTAATGACCTTTTTGCACCATAGAACTTGTTCTCTCAACATGAATTTCATACAGTGATATTTATGGCCATCCAGGACATTATTTTCCAATTTGAAACAAAATATCACAGGTATTGCTCGTCAAGAACTTTTTTCATTTTTTCAAACAGTTCTTTGCAATCATGAAACATGCACCTCATGCAAGTACAGACCTGAAACAACATAGAGTAATACAGTAATACAAAAAAATGGAATTTTACCAAGATCGTATGGAAAGTAATTTAGCACTTATTGTACCATCTGATTAGTTTTTGTATTTCTACATCATTTCTCTCCTGCTAGTTTATTAAGATAAGTAGTTGTTTTCGTAGTCATCATTCTCAAAATAATCTCTTTCCAAAAACCCTTTCAGTTTGGGCAGATAATAGTCACTAGGGGTCAGATGGACTGTTGATGTGTTGGTATGAATGATAAAAATTTACCATTTAAATTTTACATGCAGCTGTTTTATTTTCAGTGGCATAAAGTGTGTACACTGACTGAGACTGGCTGAAATAAGAATAAACATAAGGATGTGCTAATGGGTATTACTTTCTGTAAGACCTAGTACTTCCAAACATGTTGCCACATATTCAACTAACAAGATATTACAATAGATTGATATTATTATTGACAGAAATTACAATACATTGGCTTGAAAGTTTATTGTAGGATAGGTTTAATGTAAAGTGAAACCTCAATGGGAAAAATGTAATTTATTGGAACCAAAATGTATGTCTGCCATTTAGGTATATTCTCAGTTTAGAGGAAGGGCTGAAAAATACATTTTATTATATTTGCATTTAGCGACAAACTTTGATTTTTATCATCACCCTTTATTCTGAAAATAAATGAGGTAGTTAACATACAAGACAATAAGTCAGCAACTTATATATGATGTAAGAACATTATAGCACAGCAAAAATTGTTCATCGTTGTTTCAATAAGAATTGGCTCTAGCAATATTACGTTGGAATAATTACAGAATATTGTTCGTAAAATATGTGTATTACATATTATTCAGTCTGAATTACATTTTATTACATATCTTCACATGCTCATTATTTAAGAAAATCAGTAATTAACATTGTTAAAACATGATAATTTTTTTTTTTAATATTTTTTTATATTATAATTTAATTTGAAAGTATGTTCTAAGTGAAAAATTAAACATTGGCCATCTGTATGCCGGGCCTTTTTCTCCTATTCAATTAGTTCCTTTAGTTTAGACTTAGACATCTTGAATCGCTTGAGTGTAAGATATGGTAATCTTTGTTGGATCTCTGGTATCATAACTTTTTATTTACAGATTTATTGGTGTTTATTAATTTTATTGTGAACTGGCAAATATAAAATCTGAATAAATTTTATACCTGATTGCTGCCAGTGTTAACAATTGTGTTAGTTTTTAAGTTTTAATCTAGGCTGTCAGTTTTACCTATGGAATTATCAAACATTATAATTTAGCTTATTAACACCAAAAATCACATTTCTGTTAATAAACCTTGTTTATTATAACACTTTTAATTTTAAATAAGTATTTGTGTTGGTAATGTGCGTGTATGTGGTTGAATCAACATGCATCAATTATGATAACTTGTAGGGTAAGCTGTATCATTCTCTGTCTCTTATAGGTAAATAATAATGAAGAAAGTCTCTTTGTGAATAAGAACATGAGAAATAAGAATGTAACTCATGAATGAGAAATATAATCATTACTGAGCATATTTACTATATTTTTTTTATTTATTGCTCAAAGTGGTTATAGTTTGGAGTATTTTGTTAAGAAATTATATATCAAGTTACTGAGTATTTTAAAGCTAATCATTGCTTAGAGTTTTGCATTGTTAGGATGCATTCATTATATGTTATATGTTTGTAATTACATTTCCATATTTTAAAAATTTTTGAGGTGTTTTAATGACATATGGTAATCAAAATTGTAATGACATACATAATTTATGCATTTCAAGTAGAAATAAAACTTTCAGTTTACTGTAAATTGTAATTTTAGCATAAAATTGTAATTTATTATTGTAACTAATATAAGGTCTATTCAGAAAATAACTGAATTTTAATCTTTATTATTAATTTTACAGATTATTGGTCCTTGTCCCCTTGTCCCCAAAGTACTCCCCTCTCCTATTCACATACTTTTCCCAGCTGTGTTCACATATTGCAAAGCAGTTCTGGTTAGCTTGATTTGTAATGGCCTTCAAGGTCTGTGATGAATTTGGTTTAATTTCATCAATAGTCTCAAAACGGTGTCCTTTCATCACTGATTTTAATTTCAGAATTAAGAAAAAATCGCAAGGAGTCAGATCTGGCGAGTAGGGAGGACAGTTATATGATTTTTGGCATTATATCATTTTTAGCATTTTCAAGTTAAGTGTGTGGTTGCATTGTCATGGTGATAGAACCATGAGTTGTTTACCCACAACTCTGGTTTCTTCTTGTGGATTTTTTCATGTAACTGTTGTGAAACACCTTGATAGTACCGCGGTTCACTGTTTCACTTGAGGCAAGAATTCAAAATGCATAATTCCAAAATCGAAAAAACAAGAGAGCATCGACTTTGACATTGGATTGAGATTGATGTGCTCCCTTGGAGTGTGGAGATCCTTTGCCAATCCATTGTGATGTTTGAACTTATGTCTCAAGTGGCATAGCAGTAAACCCAGCTTTCATCTCCTGTTATGATCCTTTGCATGAGTGTTAAGTCATCAAACGAGGAACAAACTTTGCTGCAACTTGATGCATGTTCAATTTTCCTGTCAAAATGTCATGGCATGATCGAATTGAGATGCTAACCTCTTCTGCAAGTACTCTGACAGTCAATCAGCGATTTGCATGCACTAGTTCGTTGATTTTTTGAACGTGGGTGTCATCCATCAGTTGAGTCAAAGTCAAAGTCCTTCCTGGTCGTGGGTCATCTTCAATTGACTGACGACTACTTTTAAATCAAGAAAACCATTTGTAACATTGTATATGATCCAGAGCAATATCTCTGTAAGCTTGTTTCAAAAGTTGAAATGTTTGTGAAAGTTTTCCCCAGTTTCACGCAAAATTTTATGTTCTATCGTTGCTCCTGAAAATTGCACATTACAAAAATCGCTACTAACAGTTAAACACATTGCACTCACTAAATATTTCAATGTAATTAAAATTGTTCGGTTATTTTTGAACAGACCCTGTATATAAACGATCTTAATTGGTTCTATAGCAAATATTGATTTTGGCAGAAATGTGATGTAATTGTCATAATTGAATTGGCTGCACCTTCTTTTGAAAGGGTTTTTTTGTAACCTTGAGATAGAATTCAAAAAATAAGGAATGATATTCATAGACTGTTTAAAGTTTTTAATTGCCGTTATTGAATTCATGATTTAAAATTTATTTTATTTTATTTTTATTTCTGTTTTTATAATTATTAATTTTTTTAATGACTGTTTTTTTTTGTTGTAGTATTTGTTGCATTATCAGCCTGCATTGCTGTTCAGCTTGGTCATTCACCGTCATGGATGTTTTTCCAGTGTTTTTGTGCGATAACATTATTTTATTGTGCACACTGGCAAACATATGTATCAGGTAATATATTTTTGTTGTTGATCATTTAAATTTTTAAGTTAATAAATATTATATTGTTATTGCAGAGCTAATTGCTGCTTATATATTTATATATATATATATATATATATATATATATATATATATATATATATATATATATATATCTTGAAAATTCAAATAATTCATCATCACCTTTGTGCTGATTAAATTCAATATTAACAACCTACCACCAAAATACAGTAACAAATAAAACCTAAAAAAAAAACTAATACCAATAATTGACTTTCTTGGGATCCTGCATCATCAGAAATACACAAATTATATAATTACATAAAATAAATATTAAAAAACTTAAAATGTAGAAAATATAAAACATTATTAATAATCACAAAATTGGTATGAACAAGATTGTCAGTAATGGCAGTGGAATTGTATTCAAACAGTTGTTGTGTTTATTAATAGTGTTTTATGTTTTCTAAATTTGAAGTGTATTAATATTTGTTTTATACATTTATAAAATTTGTGTACTGACTGATGGTGCGGGATCCCACAAAAGTCGACTATTTATATTAGTTTTTTTAAGTTTAATCTGTTACTATGTTTTGGTGGTTAAATTATTAATATATATATATATATATATATGTATTGATGTAAAAAAATTTGTATATAACCACCCTAAATAAAATGGTGGCCATTTAATTTTTGTTGTTGCTAGATTCAAAAGTAGTTGTATCCAAGTTATGGTCTCTTACCAAAAAATAGATTGCTTTCAGATAAGTTAGCATTGCTAAATTTTATTTTTCTAGTGTTTTACTGTCGACCAGTTTAAGTCATTGTAGATCAGTTTTGAAACTAGCTATGACACATATTAAATGACTGACATTTTGGAATCTGATGATTTTTACAGCAAAATTTATATTTTCCCGTGTCCTGGAAAATATTTTGTTACAATCCTACCATTAGAAAATTTCCAATGTAAATTTTTGAGTTGTCCCTTCTGCCATGGGGATCCCTTTGCTACTTGGTGTACATTGGTGTTATACCTAAAAAATAGGCCATTTTTGAGGTAGAGGCACTTGCTAAATTTCATTTTTGGGTTTCAAATAATTTTAGTTTCTGGAATAGAGAAACTGTCATGTGTCTTTTATGATTTTGTTTTCTTGAAATCATTTCTTACTTCATTTCACTCATTCTGTAGTTAAATGAGGAAGTAGAGCACACCCCACCAGCATATATTCCTCCCAATTATATTTGGTTAGAAATAAAAATAAAACATACTTCAGCACTTAATATTACCATGAAGAAATTTTTGAGAATGACTTAAAGAAAAATGGAATAATGTGCAATGAGTTATTGAGAAAAAAATGTACAAATTTTTACACAGACATATGAATTAATAGTTATATTAGTGTATATGATGAATTATGTTGGTTGAGCAACAAAAAAAAGTTGATAAAACTGTAAAAAGACTTTTGTATAAATTTGGGACTATTTTACTATAATTAATTGTTAGGTAGTGATGTAAATTGCAAATTGACTACTCCTCTTGAACGTGCTTCTTTTCATTTGTCAAACTTCTGGTAAATGTATTTTAGCAGCTGTAAAAATGATTATCTAGTCTAATTGATTACCTCTTAGTAATTAATTCAATTTGTTATTTTGTTCTGTCCTGAGTTAGATCGATATGAGTTCATTTGCAAAAGGGTAACAACCCAGTAACAGTTTTTTCTTATTAGATGAAACTGTCAGAATATTTATTCTGTTAGACCTAATGCTATGTATTATCTGTGCATGTTCATTTTTATGAGAAATGTGTTTTTAAAATTTTTATGCTAAAAAAAAATAAAGTAAAGGTGATTTTTATTAATAAAATAACATAGATAAATATATGTTAGTATTTTTATACTAATAATTTAATTCTTATGAAAAACAAAAAGAACCAGTGAATTGATATTGCAATTTATACAGCATCATGGAGACCATGATTTCATGAACGTTAGCATAAAACATTTTTTATAGATTTTACCCTCTGATTCGTCTAGGTCAATTGAATGTTATTAGCAAGATGCAGAACGTGACCTGTCAGTGTGAGAGAGATACTGTGAGAACTGTGTTCCTTTAAATTTCAAATATTTTGTATATGAGGCGCTTTTGCTAAGTAATGTCTGTTTTGAAATAAAAAAAATATTGAAAGCTAAAACAATCTATTACAGCTAAAACATTCTACATACAATTTACAAATTTAATTTTTATGAAAAACAAAACAAACCACTATTATGTAAATTGATATTGAAATTGAAACAATCTTTGCCTATACAATCTCAGAAAAGATTTAGCAAACCTGAACTTAATTTTTTAATGAGAAAAGCGTTATATTATATTTTTAAGATTGTGCAAGATCAAATTTCTGATAAAAAAATTGGAAAAATTTTGATGCAGTTGGTAGCATAGTGAATTTAGTGATTTTATTTAGATTTTTTAATTGTTTATTTCAATTGTTCTGCAGGTACACTAAGGTTTGGCCGAGTTGATGTGACTGAGGCTCAATTTACAATAATGTTCATACATTTGGTTTCTGCCTTCTTTGGACCTAGTGTTTGGGCTACTAAGGTTAGATTTAACAGTTTTAATTTTAAAGTACGTTTATATTTAAGTATTAAAATTTATTTACTATTTTCATCTAAGAAAATTACTTTCAGGTAAAATTCTGTTAATTTACTTTATCCTGAAAAGTAATATGGATAAAGTTATGGGTAGAGTTTTATAATTCTATCTCTTTATGAACTCTGGTTAAAAGCAAAATCAATTTCTTTTATAACATCTAGAAAAGCATTTCTGGCAACAATATGTGTTGTAATATTTGTAAAAAAATAAGAAGGTTGCTTATTTCTAAGTTACCTTTATTAAAGAATATTTTAACATCCTGGAATTATAAGATGAAACAGGTCTTATATACACAGATTTTATGAGGATGTTTATATATAAATCTTTGTTTCAGTTTTAGTAATTTCTTATCTATTTCTGCTGTTGTAATATCATATTTTAGAGCCATTTCATTATGTATTTATTTTATTGCAATCAGTAGGTGTTACATTCTGTATCATAATAATAATAGATTCACCTTAAAAAGTGAAGGTTCTTAATATTAATAATATTGATTATTCATGTTTTTAAGAAGTCTCAGTCTTCAAATTAAATTGATGTTCTTTGGTGTTTGGAGCACTCCACAATGAAATATTGCTAATCATTTAATGTGTTTTATTTCAATATGTGACAAGGAATATTATATCCATTATACTTGGTGTTAATTACTTCCTTGTACAAAGTATAGGAAGTATTGTGATCGTGAAAAATTTCGGTTTTCAAATTTCAATGGAAATATCCATTTTGATTAGTTTCGGCATGACGTCTATGTTTGTATGTGCGTATGTATCTTGCATAACTCAAAAATGATTTGTCGTAGGATGTTGAAATTTTGGATTTAGAACTGTTGTAACATCTAGTTGTGCAACTCCCCTTTTGATTGCAATCCACTGGATCATAAGTGTCCAAAAATGCCCAAAATCCAAAAAAAATTAGATTTTTGACTTTTTCTTAACTGCAGTAATAAGCCCTCATTGAAAGCTTTTCATCAATATATCATAAATGGTATTATTTTCATTCGTTCCAGAGTTATAGCCAAATAAAATTTTAATTAATGAAATATTTTGATCTTACAAGAGGAAAGTACATTGGTTCAAATCTGAGTTTATCTCTTTTTTTTAATTTAAATATATTGATTTATTAATAATTATTAACCTCTGATTGTAAAAAAAATTACAATAAATAATAATAATTCAATAACAATTTAAAAAATAAAAATATGAACAAATATCAGAAGTTATTAATGAAATAAAATTTGATGTTCTTTTTATTAAAAAAAAAAGTGTATATGTAATTCAATAGGTGTACAAACAAGGAAGTTATGTGGTGTCCACATCAGATTTTTTTTACAACTAAGCAGTACTGATTGATTATTTTACAGTCCTGAAAGTACATTAGTGTATTCTTCCAGTGGTAGTAAAATATGTGTTCTTGGATATAAATTTAAGTAAAAAATTTGTTTCTTTATAGTTTATGCCCTGAAATAAGTTGTTGTACGTCATCCACATAAAACTTAGGTTATGTTGAAAATGCAAGCCTTCAAAACTTTGTTTTGATAGCCTATTTGACTGAACTTTTTTTATAAAGGTGATTCATATGATTTGAAAGTGGTAAAAAAATTCAAGGTTTATTTATTCTTATGCATCAGTTTGCGATTTTTCCTGATGTATTTTTAATTCCTGTTATGATTAAATTAAGAGTCTGGATTTTTATTATACCTCTAAAATGCTTAATTTTTATAGTTTTAACCACTATATAATGACTGATTTTTTTTAACCTGATGGGATGGCTGCATTAATTTAGTGTTCATTCAGTATTGTCTTTGACTGCTGTAAAAACGAGAATGAAATAAGATAGCCTTTTCTGTCTGCCAAGTGCATGTCTTATAGGACCATCCTAATAAAATCAGATTTATTTTTTTTGTTATCAACATTTTTTCAAATTTACTAATTATTTCAATTGTGGTTTTAAAATTTTAAGGGAGTTCAGTACTTGTTAAGAGTAAAAAAAATAAATTATATTTTTCAATACCTGTACTTTCCAATTGATTTTAATTTTAACTTCAATTTTTTTTTTTTAAAGAGATGTTAAAGATACTATGTCAAATTGTATTCTGGCAGCCGCATATAATTATCATGACAATTCAAATAATTTGTCGCTAGCTGAGTTTTATACCTTCATTTAATGCTTTTTCAAAGATAGATTTGCTTCTTCATATAAATTTTTATTATAAGAAAATAAAAATGAAGAACTGTTAACCATCTCAGTTATAGAGTTAAAACCATTTTATTTCAATGATTGAAATTGTTAATTTGTTGACTTCTTTGACTGTAATTTCTGTTGACTGATGAGATTTCTGTGAAAGCACTGAAGATAGAAAATGAAAAAAAAAATGTAAATTTTTTTAATAAAACAAGGAATCGTGCACATTTATTAATGAAATTATAAAAGTATGATGCTAAAATTAACAAAAAACATTATAATGTATAAATTGTACATTTCTACCAATCTTTTTAATTTAAAAAATGAACCCATTAGAAAAAAATGCATTAACATTTTTTATCATTGTTTTCACTAACAACCTTTTTTAAATATTACTCTTCTGTGTGCATTGTTCTTTGTTCTTATGGAACACATACAGATTTTTTTTTTTTTTTGTCTTCAGTTATTTGACTGGTTTGATGCAGCTCTCCAAGATTCCCTATCTAGTGCTAGTCGTTTTATTTCAGTATATCCTCTACATCCTACATCCCTAACAATTTGTTTTACATATTCCAAACATGGCATGCCTACACAATTTTTTCCTTCTACTTGTCCTTCCAATATTAAAACGAATATTCCAGGATGCCTTAGTATGTGGCCTATAAGTCTGTCTCTTCTTTTAACTATATTTTTCCAAATGCTTCTTTCTTCATCTATTTGCTGCAATACCTCTTCATTTGTCACTTTATCCACCCATCTGATTTTTAACATTCTCCTGTAGCACCACATTACAAAAGCTTCTAATCTTTTCTTCTCAGATACTCCGATTCCGATTGTCCAAGTTTCACTTCCATATAAAGCGACACTCCAAACATACACTTTCAAGAATGTTTTCCTGACATTTAAATTAATTTTTGATGTAAACAAATTATATTTCTTACTGAAGACTCGTTTGGCTTGTGCTATTCGGCATTTTATATCGCTCCTGCTTTGTCCATCTTTAGTAATTCTACTTCCCAAATAACAAAATTCTTCTACCTCCATAATCTTTTCTCCTCCTATTTTCACATTCAGTGGTTCATCTTTGTTAGTTCTACTACATTTCATTACTTTTGTTTTGTTCTTGTTTATTTTCATGCGATAGTTCTTGCGTAGGACTTCATCTATGCCGTTCATTGTTTCTTGTAAATCCTTTTTACTCTCGGCTAGAATTACTATATTATCAGAAAATCATAGCATCTTTATCTTTTCACCTTGTACTGTTACTCCAAATCCAAATTGTTCTTTAACATCATTAACTGCTAGTTCCATGTAAAGATTAAAAAGTAATGGAGATAGGGAACATCCTTGTCGGACTCCCTTTCTTATTACGGCTTCTTTCTTATGTTCTTCAATTGTTACTGTTGCTGTTTGGTTCCTGTACATGTTAGCAATTGTTCTTCTATCTCTGTATTTGAACCCTAATTTTTTTTAAATGCTGAACATTTTATTCCAGTCTACGTTATCGAATGCCTTTTCTAGGTCTATAAACGCCAAGTATGTTGGTTTGTTTTTCTTTAATCTTCCTTCTACTATTAATCTGAGGCTTAAAATTTTTCAATCTTCTGGTGACCCCTTCCTTAGTAGTCCCTACCCGGAGATCCGAATGGGGGACTATTTTACCTCCGGAATATTTTACCAAGGAAGGCGCCTCCATTATTGTTATGTGAAAATGCAGAGAGCCACATTTTCTTGGAAAAAAAACAGCTGTAGTTTTCCATTGCTTTCAGCTGCGCAGTACTCAGAGGACTGAGTGATGTTGATATGGCCGTTTAAGTCATTGTGACTCACGCCCCTAACAACTACTGAAAGAGCTGCTGCCCTCTTTCAGGAATCATTCCTTAGTCTGGCTCTCAACAGATACCTCTCCGATATGGTTGCACCTTCGGTCCAGCTACTCTGTATCCCTGAGCACTCAACCCCCCTCACCAACGGCAAGTACTCATGATTCATAGAGAAGGCACATACAGATATTTTTTTTCATTTTCTTCTTGAACCTCTTTAATTTTTTTACAGGATAAACATCAGTTTTATTTTTTTCATTGGTGTCTCATTATCCACTTTTCAAACCTATTTTTTTTTTTTAAGTAATATATTCAAGGTCGCTTGTACAATTGATGTATCCATTCTTTTCACGGAATTCAATGCAGCAGTTTTACAGTTAAAGGAGGCACAAATAATCACATGATCCTCTCAATTGATGTGGTGATTTTTCATGTCGCTCATTTTAAAAAGAGGTGATTTATCCTTCTAGTACCAGTATTGGTTGTTAAAGGAAATATATTTTATTTATGTTATTGTGTCTTAAATATTGTAGAGAATTAATGTGAAACACGTGAGGAAGGCATTTCCTTGATATTGAACTCTGATTAATGTAATTATTTAAATTACAGTATTTTCTGATTTTGTGTCTACATTAATTTGTGTGTTAATATAAAAGTTAAGAGTACTTTTAAGTTTTAATGTATATTTCAGGTTGAAACAGTGTGTATACTATTTTTATGTTCTAATATGGAATCCAACTTCAGGATAACCTGTTTGTATTGTTAACCTGAAGTAGTCAAAAGTAATTATTATTTTTTAGAAATCGGTGAATTCTGAAATGAAAAATAGTGAAAATATAATGTTTTTATATTGTTCTAAATAATGTTTAAATAACCTTTCTTAATTTTTTTTCGAGTAGAATAATAATAAAAAGTGGAAGTTATAAAATTTTTATATAAATATTTTGTTGAATTCATAGTTTTTGAATATATTTATTATGTAATTTTGTAAGTTTTGAAACGTGGCGATGGAGGAAACTGCTAGATATCAACTGGTGAGAGAAAGTAGTGATCAGGTCTTGACAAAATAAATGACTAGGATTATGATTAACACAATACAAAGAAGAAAAGTTAATTGTTGGATAGTTCACATACTAAGGCATTTCTTTATTCAAAAAGTAATAATTGAATAGGAATGTTAGATGATTTGAAAGGGAGACAAGGATTCCGTAATGTAAAAGAAAAAACTCACGACAGATGATCATGAAGAATGTAGTTTCTTGATACCTGTTAGTAGACAGTACCATTAAAGAAGAAAAATGTGCTAACAAAGTAACAACATTTTTTTTTATCTGATTGATTTGATTAATATCCAATTTGATTTATATTATTTCTAGTAATACTGCATTTGAGATTGTTGCATCATATCTAAGTTGTTACTATTATTTTTCTTTAAATAGTTTTTTATGCAATGATTACATTTATTTCTGATGTAGTATCATTATATGTATTTTAATTGAGGGGCTGAAAAGCCAAGAGGTACAAGTGACAAAAATCTTATTTTGAGAAAATCAAGTTCAAAGTAGATTATAACCAGTTATATCAACAGTGTACCATGGTAATAAGTGCATACTAGTATTGATACTGGTTTCAAAATTTAAGCCAGCCTAATCCCAAATGTAAAAAAATTTAACTTTGTTGTTATTAGCACTTAAATGTCAAACAGCAGTACTTGCACTATTTGGCTTCCATGTATAATCAGAAAAATAAATAGAATAACCATTAATAGTAGAACAATAAAAATCTTATAAGAATTTTTTTTTTTTTTATAAAATTAGAATAAATATTGAAAAAAATTAAGAAGTAAATTGGAAGTTGTTGAAAAATTTTAGAAACATAAAAAAGTACAATTTTTAATACTTTTTCCTCAGTATGAATCAGTGTCATACACATTATCTATCAATGCCATAATTACTGAGTTCAGGATAAGAAGTTTTGCTAGAGAACACTGAACCAATTTTGAGCAATTTTGGCGTGTTACCTATTGTCCAGGTTGGCGCTTCAGTTTGGTTGCTTTGAGTAAGAGAGTTGTAAAAGGCACGTTACTTCAGTGTTTATATTGTAATAATTGTTATAGGTCATTGTACTTAGCCATTTCCGTTTTTGGCATCTCTAGTGCTAAAGTAAGTGGTGGCAAGACATTGTCTTCTTCAAACTGACTCGATAGCGTGTTATAAATCCCACGGGTTCATTAATGTTTCTTTGTATGGTAGTATGGTTTTTCATGATCAAAATGCAACCACTGCATTTTGCGTATCCCACTGACAGGAACAAAAGTTTCTTGTATATTATCAAGAGTAACGAAGTCTTCGTTGTTCATTCTTACGGCTACGAACTATTTGCCCATTGTTTTGGCATATAGACATTTGCCCATGTAATACAAGAAACTTGTGATCCACAGTTTTTATTTATTATTATTTACTACGTGTTACCAGAATTTAACAATCAACTGACTTTTATTCTGTCCGCCACAATTACCACTAAATGATTTCAAATGTGCCACCTTGGATGGCAAAGTTTGTACATACTTGTGTAAACAAGATATTACTTCCTGGCATCCTCATGAAGACTTGGACCTCATGCCATGTAAACACACTGATGTGATTTTTACACAAATTATGAATGCACCTGTTGTATGTCCATAACTGCCTACAGTAATAGACCCTTTGAGCAACTTAGAACTGGTGTAGGTAAGGTGTTTTCCACATCAAACCAAATACCCACATGGCTGAGATCACTTTTTACCACATTCTTAATTTTATTCATTTCATTTCTTGCACCCTCTGTCTTTTGTGTATTAGCACAGCCTGTTGGGCATCATGATTTCCATGATTTCAATTTTGTTCTTAAACTGTTGAAAATGTTATAAGTAGCTGTATTTGGTTTGTGAAAGGTTAAATTGAATTATGTGTTGAACGTCTGTAATAGCTTTCTTTTACTGGTTCCTCGATTTCTGTCATGGCAATATTTTTTATGTAAATCATGTATTATTTAATATTTAAGTTAATACTCGGGTACTTTCTATTTGGGGCCTGATGCTGAGAGTAGTGGCTTGTATATTTTGGAAATTATCTCATATGTTCTTTCACATATTCAATTTTTTGTTCACTTGTTTTGTTTTTTTGTGTTTTGCGGCCTCAATTATCTTGAGAAAAAATTTTGGTCATTGAACTTTTTTTATGTTTTATTTGGTGATGCGATGTGTGGAATCAACATTTTCAAAAAAAAAATTTTTTTTTTGCTTACATACTCCGGTATCTGAAAAATAGTGACAATAAACAGATTTACTTTAACAACATTCTAATTTCATTGTTAAAAAAATTCCTCTGCTAGTTTGCTGAACCGTTTATTAAAACCTTTTTTTGAGTTAAAAACTGATGAAAGCATCATAATTTTTCAGATCGCTGTATGATGCTAATCGTTTCTTAGAGTGTGCATCAACAGATGGGGATAATTGCTTAATGGGGTTGGTCAAAAGTGTGGAAACATTTCATAACAACAGTTTATCAGTTAAAGGTGATGTGTGAGATTGAGCATTATTGTGCAAAACGTTTAGTCACAGTTAATAGCAACGTACATCTTTTGTTATGATGATTTTTAATGGCTTGTTAATTTACCTCAATTTCATAGTATACATTATTTTTAATTTTCTTTCTACATTCAATACAGTCATTTATTAAGTTGTCTTTTGAATTTTTAGAAAATAGTGGTTGTGATCATTCCAGTTACACCTCCAGTGACAGTGTTGAAAAAAATTAATTTTTATAACTTTTATGGTATTGGAAGAATATAAGAACAGAAGGTAGAATGTTACACTTACATGCATCGATCAATATTTTTATCATCTTTAGCTCACCATTTATTTTATGTCTTGAAATTTTTATTATACAAATAATTATTATAATCAATAATTTTCATAAATATATTTTTCCTTCACATATTTTGTAGTCATAGTTTGATGTTTTATTTTATCATCATAGTTATTCAGTAGCCTGTCTTAAAAAAAATAATGCCATTTTCTAACCATACTGTTACAGATTGTTCTTTGTATAAACTTCATAAAACAACATAATTTTTACTAGTGGAAGATCTTTAAATAAACCTTGCAGCTGTAAGAATTAGTTATTTTTGCATTCATTTACAGAAAAATCACTTTAAAAAAGTAACCAACAAAGTGGTAGTTTGCTAATGAACCACTTAACATACTAAGTATTATTATTGATTCTGTCTTCCAACTTTAGTGGCTGTAATTTTAATACCTATTTAATTAAAAATGACTTAATATATTTTATATTTATTATAATTTTGTTCACTGACTTTTTATTTAATTTACATGTTATATTTGCATATGATTAAGTTCATTCATCAAAGATAAAGTTATTGAATACTTGGGATGTAATAATTATACTAGGGTTGTTCAGAAAGTTTGTGGCCTGACAAAGAAACACAAGATTTTCCTGAAATTTTATTTTTATTTTTAACCTTATCACCGTGGAATTTGATATATTTAGACAGACTTTCCAAGTTTTTAATAGCTGCAGTGTAATGTGATCGGTCCACTTCTCCAAAGTAAGCATCTGTCTCAGCTTTAACCTCATCATTTGAAATGAATCGTCATCCAGCAAGTCATTTCTTCAGTTTGGAAAGCGGAAGTAAACGCTAGGAGCTAAATACGTGAATGTGAAAGCATTCCGCAGCATAAGTCGTGGAGTTTCCTATAACAACCCAAGGCATGTATTTAGGCACATTATTATGGTAAAAGAGCACTATCTTTTTGCCCATAGATAGTCATTTAGCTCGATTAGCACATGCAATAGGCCCAGTAGGGAAGGTAATACTTTCTGATGATGGTCCTGCCTTTTGCCAGGTAATCTACGAGTACCACATCATGAGAAGTCTACAAAACCACAGCCATGTCTTTTCCTACAAGTCGGAATTTTTTTGCTTTCTTTGGGACACTTTCACCTGCTTCCACCCACGGTTTGGACTGCTATTTACTCTGTCATGTAATGGAGAAGAATTTATGTTTCATCCATTACAAAACATTAAAAAAAATCAGCAGAATCACATCTAAATAAGTCGTGAGAAGTGTCTAATGCATTTTTTGTTGACTGTTAACAAACATGACACCCATTGAGTGTAAAACTTTTTAATACTTAAAACATTGTTTAAGATAAAGTAGTCATGGTTTATAAATATTTTTGCAATGCAAGTTTATATACCTTCAGTCGGCAGTTATTTAATACAGCATTATGAATTTTTGTGACGATTTCGTTGGTGAGTTTTTTTGGGTGTCACGAGTGTTTATTATCTTGAATGACCATTTAAAATTCACTAACCTACTTTTTATCATTGAAAACAGAGGAAGAACCCTTTAAAGTGGAATCTTATCTCTTTTTGTATATATGTCAAGAATAAACCTTTTTAAAACAAAGTAATTTAAAACAGCAGGAACTTCATTTTTACCCTTTTTTTAAAAATGTTTGAACATGTTTGCTTTAATCAATTATCAGTAACTGAACATTCTTGTCTGAAACTTACAGAACACTGTCTAAAGGATCATACAAGAAAAAATATCATAGTCATTTGGTCATAATTGCACTATCTTTTGTCAGGTCAAGGACTTTCCAAATGACCCTTGTAAATTATGGTATTACTGTGATACCAACATTATTAAGCTTTAATAAGTTCAATGTTTAGTTTTAAGGATTTTGTACATACATATATATATATATATATATATACACATAATATAATAGTTTATATTATGTTATTATTATAATATATTAATATTATATATTATATATAATGTTATATAATACATAATTATATTTATAATTAATTTTTATTAAATTATTTTTACTAGTTATCTTTGAATTATACATTAAATTGAATTGTTTAGTGTTGAAGTGAGTAGTTACATGTATTGCGACATGAGTATAATAAAACATAGTATGTTGTTTATTTATTATTTTGATAGCTTATTTTTATTATACTTTTTTGTACATTGTGTACTTTGTTTTTGTTAGGTACTGCTTGATCTAATAGAGTTACAACACGCATTTATCTTATTGATTATTATTTGTGGCTCAATATCTCTTTATAATGTATTGACAGTGGTTTTCACCGGTGGTGTTGGCAAAAATGGTTCGACGGTTGCTGTAAGTTATATAAAAAAAAAAAACAAACAAATGAAAATAAAACTTCGACTGATTGGCCATAACCATATAATGCAGTTGCATGGTTTACATATCGTCACAAGTAGTCATTATTCTCATCAATATGACATTTGATTGATTTTTCTTTTTGTATTCTTTTTCTGTTGGTTTTTATGTTTTAATAACTTGTCTTATAGATGAACAGTATTATTATTTTTCTGCATGAAGAACTGATTATATCTAATCATTTTATTTTAAACAGCTTCTTAAAATAACTGAACTATATTGTGGAGTAAATCAATTTATTTTAACTTAGATTGTCTGTGAAAGAGAGCAATTAATTTATTTATATGTTTGATTAATCAGTTGATTTATAGCTAATGGTTGTTTTTTCTAATTTTTTAATATATTTTAAGTTTTCTTGTGTTTTTTAACAATGGAAAATTGTCACCTTGTTTTTCTGTTTTCAGTTTTTTTTGCCAGTCCTTTCTTGTACGTATGAATGTGAAATTAATCTATTTTATTTTATTTAAAAATATTTTCTATTTTAGATGTGAATTTATTTTTTTTAATTACTGCTTAATTACTTTTAGGCTGTTTGGATAAAATTGATTATGTGCAGACCTGCCATTCTTCTCTAAAATTTTACTTATTTTAGTAGTTAAAGTTATCTACTTTTTAATTTTAACCATATTAATTTCAAAAGGTTATTTTGACAAAAAGTTATAAGCTAGTGCATTTTTAAATATAGGCATAGCCAGGATTTTCTCCAGGGGAGCAAAAATAAGATAACATTTTTTTGTTAAATGGTTTTTTTGTTAAATGGTTTTATTTGAACATTTGAAAACGCTAAAAGTAGTTAGTTGCAATACTATTTGAACCTATCTAAATCTTATTTCAGCACTAGCCTACAAGAGTTCTGGCTAAATCTTGACAAAATTTCTTTCTCAAGTTTATTTCTAGTTTCCAGAACCCTCTTTTTATATGCATGCACACTCATACAAAGACTGACATGCCGATTATCTATCATTGTTGACCGTAACCAAGTTTTTACCTTGCATAAGGTGCTGAAGGATCTTTCGATAGTGCATGATGTGCAGGGCAGTGCAAGTAAGATAAGTAGCAACCTTTTTATGGATGGGTATGGAACAGTTGGGTTTTCTTAACTAGTACACTAGTTCTCTCTCCTTCAGTTAGGCGTTTGGAAAATTTTTTCTTTTCATTTGTTGTACCAAAGTTCAGGTTTACTGAGGAAATCATTAAGTACAAAATTTTGTAGTTTTTTAAAAATCCTCCTAAGTTTTATCAAGCATTATGTGAGGGTGCAACGTAAGCAATGAAAATATGGGCAAGTTCTCTTCAGAAAAACGCTGTTCCAGAGACATTATTAATGAATCTATGTACGGAATAATCAGTGATCTTCTCCAAAACTTGCTAGGAGTTTGTGCTGGTGGATTCGCATGACGTGTCTGCTGATTTATGACTCGCAACATATTGAAATCTCTTCCTAGATGCTCAGCAATTGTTTCAGCCTCTACCGTAACACTTTCACTTTCAACAACCTCATTTCCATGGTGTTTTCTCATGATATCTGTGATTTTTTTTTATGTGATTTGCGTATTGAAGTAAGCCCACACTTTTTGACTGAAGAGCATTTACCACCGGTTGCAGGAGGGCCAAATATTTTGCTATGAGACAAACACTAACAATGAATTCTGATTTTGTAGCAATGCAATGCATTTGAAAAGCAGCTCTTCTTGTTGCATGTCACTATCTGTTGATAGTTTTTCAAGCGCCATTACAATTTGCACATAATGTTTCTTGAAAAGTGGTGATACTTTTATATTTTTGAGAACAGTGGGTTTCACAGAGCATTGGTATATTTGGTTTGCATTTTTGATGACGGGCTGATTTTTGGAAAAATCTTATTATTTCTTTTATTGTGGAGATCATATTTTATATTACTGCTATTTTGTTTAAGTCGTGTACAACTAATTTCAGTTTGTGACTAGCACAGTGAAAGTATAACATTCTCCTGTATTTTTCTCAAATAATTTTCTGGACACCACCATCCTTTCCTGCCATACTGGAACACCTGTCATATCCTTGTCCTACGCAGTTTTCTGGATCAAGCCTATTTTTTCTACAAAGTTGTTAATTGCAGATGCTACAGATTTTGCATCCATGTTAGCCAGCTCTACAAAACCAAGAAGTTCCTCATGAACCATCATCTTTTCTTCATCAAAAAATCTAACCCCAGTGGAAATTTGCTCTTTCCCTGTTATGTTATGTCACTGCTCTTATCTGCCAGGGTGCTGTAAGCACATGCCTTCTTCATGTCGGTAGTGATGTCATCTCTAATGATGTCGCCACATAGGCTGATTACTTAATTTTGAATCCGTGGTGACAAGTAAATGGCATTTTCTGCGTCCTTTTCTGTGCTCTTTTAAAATGTGATCATCAGCATCAATTTTGACTTTGATCAAATCTTCAAAAACACTTTTGTGATTTTCTTTGCCTTTCAAAGGTTGTGTACCAAAACATCACAGTCAAAATTATTGATGCAACAATTTTCTTGTTGGCTTCTGTTTCTTGTTGTTGATGAACAGATATCATCATTGGGTATATTTTCAACAAAACATTTGCTTCTGTGGCCGTCAATTTATGCCACTGAGATGACGTGTGAAATTTTGTGAATTCATGCATGTCTTTGTAGCGAGTAAAGTGCCTCACTATGAAAGAACCCGAAATACCATGCACATTAATTGCTGGAAACAACACACAGTAAATGCACAATGTACTCTTTCTTGGAATATGCCAGCCAAAGAGCATAATCCGCCAACCTGCTGTATTTGAATTTTCTTTTTAATAGCACAGCATCCTTAGCAAAATCATTATTACTTGGAGTTGGTGACCAACAGTTTTTTAAAACTTTTATTTTTTGAGATGAAGTCATACTAAATGAAAGACCAAGCCAGTGACCCACATCATTATCAAAATACATTTGATCCTGTACACCAGAACCAGATGATAGTGAAGATCCACTGGATTTTTCACCAACATTCTGTTTCGATTTCTCTTCATCGCTGTCACTGTGGCTACTACTTTTGTCTGGTTGCTTCCTCTTCTGTCTGTCTTCCTAAAAGAAAGTAAATAACTACTATTACACTTAACCAAAAAAGTCAAAGCAACTAAGAATTTAAGCTTCTGAATGGATTCTCTACTAGAAACTTCAAGCTTAAAAATATTTTTTTATAATCTCCATGCAATAATTTTTCACAAAAGTTACAGCAATTTGAAAGTAAAATTTTTTTTTTGCTCATGAAAAATGTTCATAATCTAAATATGAGTTGATGAAAAAAACCATCTAATTGTCATTTTTTTCAAATTTGCAAAAGGAAATATTTTTCATTTCTAAAAAAGTGTACTAGTGGAATAAGAAGAAAAAACACAAATAAACTGATGGAATTGTCAAGTCTAACAGGCTGTGGCTGTTTACAGAATTAAATTAATGTGAACTAATATGGATCTGATTTGAGGTTAGAAATTTTTGTGTCAAGATTGTGTTGTTTAACGTAACAACTTTTATCTATATATAAATAAAATGAAATTCAACCTTACCAACAATTCATCCGCGTTCTCTTTTCTAGGACTTTCAGTCATTTGACCATCCTCAGGAAAAATTATTCTTCAATTTAAGGATTTCACTACTAAACATATATCTACTTTTGTAATGATTGAACTTGATGAAATTAGAAGATTATGAATTTTGAACTATTTACTATTTATTAGCTATCAGACTTTTAATGTTTTTTATAATTGAATGATAGTATTTTTTAATAAACCTTTAATGTTTTGTACAAATTTGTTTTATTATTTGCAACTAGCTACTTCTGTTAGTTTCAAAATCAACAATTTCACAATTCAAAACCATCTAGTTATGCAAATGTAGCGGATTACAACAATTCTCAATCGTTATTTGAAATTATTGTATTGTGGTATACTTATTATTTCCTTATTTATAATTTTCCGTATATTATGATTATTATTTTCCGTATTTTATGATTTTTTTACAAATTTAATAAATAAAGACATCACAATCACTATTGTTACAAACAAAAAAACAGTCTTCGCATTTTCTGAACATTTTAAGTTGCTTTAATTAGGTGGGTTTGCAACTCATTGACTCAAATGAAAATAATATAGATACATACCTATTTTGCTAAAAATATTTCTAATATCCATTTTAGATTACTATTGTTATGGGATTGTGGTCTGAACTAGCTCAATTATGCCAACTCACTCAACTGACGTCACTCGCACTGATTGCGGCACTTAAATAGGGAACAGAAGGTACTAGAACTTTCCTTCTGAATCCAGCCTTGAACAATCTATAATCTTTAAGTTTTACCACAGACCATCCAGATCTTGAACCACCAGTTCCCCACTTGTTCATCAGAGAGTGCTCCTGCCATGATTCAAACATGCTTTCTTGCTGTGCAATACTATTATAACCTATTGATATTGACCTACAATTTTTCGTTTGACTACATGAGCCACGAGCGGCAAGTACCCCACCGTGGTTACACCTATGTTTGTAAAGATTATTTATACAAAAAGTTTGAAATTAATGCAGATGTAAAAATTGATTTTGGAAGAATTTTTACTTATGTTATGTTGACTTTTAAAAATTTATATAAAATTATTGGGTTGGTGTGAAAGTAGCATTATCATTTAAAAATTTATATAAAATTATTGGGTTGGTGTGAAAGTAGCATTATCATTATATGCGCGCGTGTGTTTTATTAACACTATTAATTTTAACAGATTATGTACTTACTTTATTTTACAACAGCTAGTAAAGTCAATTGTCTTTCTTCCTTCCGCCTTGCTAAGACTCTAGTACCACAGAATAAAACTCAAATTGTTCATGAATTGGCATCCAAATGCAGCATGATTTAATTTTTTTTATAAATGTGTTTTATAATATGAACAAAGCTTTAACAATTTTTTTCTTAAAAATAGTGTAATATACAAGAAAAGGTTTTTAGATAAGTGTTGTTTGATTTTGAAGGGGAAATAAGACAAAATTATTTTAATTTAATTTATATAACGCCTAGCTTTGTAGGCCTTCCTACAAAATAGTTAATTAGTTCATGCATGTATATGGAAGCAGTAGTATTTCTACGATAAACCATTCATTAATTTTTAGATGATGAATAGGAAAAATTTAATACTTTATAATTTATATCATAAATGTTACAAGATTTATTATATCATCTGAATAAATAATAAAATCCACTTAAATAATGTTGAAAAGACTTTAAATTTATAGTAAAGTCAAAGGTTATAATTACTTTAATGTTTATCCAACAACTAATTTATTTATTCATACTGTCCCCACCTGATTTGGGCCTTTTTTGTAATAACAGTTTTTTTCAGGATCTAATTTCAATTTCTAATTCACATTTACCGAATAATATGTACATACGATCATGATTCCACCGATAATTGACTTTCACAATCTTTGGTAAAAACATAGTCGATTGTTAAAGAATCATGTTTCTGAGTCATTTTCTGCAATACCATAAACTTTCACTATTATATGATAACTTCATTTCATTACTGTCACAACACTTAGTTTTGATAGGAAGATCCCCTCTGTTTAGTAAATTTAATAGTATTTTTCTCTTTAAAGCATACAGAAATCAATCAATCCTAACTAAACAAACCTGGTAGTAATTCAAAAGACTACATCCAAACACAAATGATCATTAAAACACAGTTAAAAACAGTACTCTGTACAAATAACAGCCACAAACCATTTAATCTCCACCATACACACAGAAATCTAGAAGAAGTACAATAACCCCACAGTTTCAAAAGCTTTTTTTGCCTACATAATTGATTTATAGATGTATAATTTTATTTATCATAATTATTCAGTGTTTGATTATTGTCATAGTAATATATAACTGATGTCTTTGTGAAAGCAATCTGTTTACATCATTTAAGTTTATCTTTTTTTTATTTTTAAAAAGTTGCAGGTTTCTTCCCTTGTTTTTTTTATTAATAATTTTTATTTGTATAGGCAGTGTATTTTGTAAGCCTATCCTTGTTTTTGATTGACTTAATTAAAAAAAATTGCACTAAAAGTATAAAATTAATAATTTTTTGATTTTTCTTTAATTTTTTTTTGTTTTCTTTAAATTTATTTTTTTGGAAGTTAGCACTGAATTAAAAATCTAAGTTTTAATTTGGGGACAATCTCTTAAAGTTGTAATTTAAAGAATTGGGGAAGTAATTATTTTATATAATTTTGTGTTTTTTTTAAAAGTAGTTTTATTTTGTCTATTGAGATTTTTATATTATGAAATATTCCTAGAACTATCAAGTTTTTCAGGATACATTACTATGTTGCCTAGGGATTATAGGTTGTTTTTTTCAATTTTTTTATTACTAGGTCGTATTTTATAAATTGTACAATTATAATCAAATTATATGCAATTACAGGTGAAAAATTTCTTCATTTTGTTGTTGCATGCAACCTTTGTTTCGGTTATACAAATTAGATTTATATTTTTCAAATATGTTATGTCTTAGCACTTTTAATTTATTTCATAATGTATATATATATGTTTAATTTTTAAAACCATGAATTCAATGAGTACAGCTTTGAAATAATGATTTTTGTATTTTTTATTTTTTGTAAAAAAAAAATAGTAGTTTATAAATTACATTGTGGTTAGTTAAATAGCATAATTTATGATTTTTTTATCTTAGATTGTAACTAATTAGGAAAATTGGGATGATAGATATTTATGATACTTTAGCACAGTCTTTCAGTGGTTAATGATGTCAGTTTTGGTTGATTTGTGCAGTTCATTTATTTATAATAATTAATATTAATTATTTATTAATTTACTATTATTTTTATTATTGTTATTCACATTACCGAGATGTTTCTATTAGATTCCTTATATTGGATATACATATCAAGAAGGAATAGTTGGTGCCATAGCTGCTGGATATCTTCTAGTTTTCATTGAATTTTGTCAAAACTTTCGATCAGGTGGAGCCGGAAAAAATGGTTCAACAGTTGCTGTAAGTCCCATTATGTTCGATGTTTATAACACTCGTCAGTTCAGTCAAGAGGTTTAATCACTCATTAGCTACTATTTGTTCTGTTTTTGTTATTGTTTTTTTGAAAAAAAAAAAAAAAATTAGATGCTGTTTGATTATTGCACATTCGCATTTTACTGTTATCCATTCATGTATCTAAAAGTAAATTTTTTATAATATATAAACTATGTTATTTTATTATTTGCTAAATTTAATTTTATGACATATAGTGCTGTTGATTTATTTTAATTTTTTTGTGCAGATCTTATGGTGGTTGCTTTTAAGATGCTTAGATAGTATGTATAATAAAAATATAAATAAATAAAAGAAAAAAAAATAGTTATGTAGGTTTAGTAGATAATATGTATAGTTGTATAATTTTTTAAATCTAAATTAAAATTCTGTTGTAAGTTGCGTAATATTTATTATTTGAAATTATTCTTCATATTGGCAGAATCACAAGGAATATAATTTATTTTTAAATATATATTTTAATTTTCTACAGAGATGGTTTTATGCATATGTATATTTTTTCTGTTGTCTTACAAGGCTTTTTTTTAACACTTTCGAGTCAGTTTCTGAATTGGGGGTTCAGTGGAGTTAGATTTTTTATATTGGCCTAAGCCAGGTTAAAACAATGCCGTGTGTTTTTTCTTAGTTATTTGGTGCATGAATTATGTTTTTGACTGATTGTTTGTAATAAATTTAGCCTTTTCTTAGGTTTTAAAAAATGGAAATTCCAGCTCTGTACAGATTAAGTTTGTGTATTTTAAAATGTTTGGCATCTCTTTTTCATTGCATTATGAAACCGACTGCTATTCTTTTTGTGCATGAACATGATTTGGAAGTGTTTTTTAGATTTCTGATTGAATTCAATTCGTACCTCTGACAGTGCACATGAAGGTTAGAATTTTTTAATTGTAATTTTAATGGTTATAAAATTAAACTAAAATATCATTAAGTAGTTGTCAAAAGTTTTTCATCCTTAGTAAAATCTTAAGTTATATTAGGATTATCAATTTTTTTCAGTTCTCTCACTGTGGGTCACGCCGTTAACAAAGTTAAAGTTTTTCATTTGGTCTCTTCTAGGTCAGGGTTACCAGTTTTTATTCAGTGCTAACAACTTACTCCTGAAGACCAAATAGCATTAAACACTAATCACCAATCTAATTTGTTGTCCAATTTTCATTTTTGTGTTAGATAGATTTCATGTAAAAAAAAAAAAATGTTTACCCAGTAACAGTGAGATAACTATGTTAGATAAACACAGTAAGTAAAATAAAATGAGACAGTGAGAGAGGGAGAAAGAGAGAGAGAAATTGTATATATAAGAAATTAATATAATAATCACTATGTATTTACATATAAACAATTAATGTATCGTGGCCTAATTTTATTAGTTTATTCTAATTTTTCTTATATCCATTATTTACTTGACATTCAAAAAAATATAATAATGTACCATAAGTCTTTATAAAAAATAATTCCAAGCAAATTTATTTCATAAAATTCTAATTCACTAATATGTTGGGATTTATTAATTCTTATTTTTCAATAATGAATGCCAGATAAAATGGCAGGTGCAGATGAACAGATATACCATATTCTATTCTCTTTTCTCTCACTTATCCCACCTCTGTCTCTGACTAAGGAAGAATAGATTTCTCAGATTTAAAAAGCTGTGTCTGTATGTATACATGATTTTATTCATGGAAATCCCAGAAAAAAGAATTCTTAAGAAGATTTTTATATTAAACAGATTATTTTTTCTACAAAAGTTTTGTGTAATCTGGATAAATTATTACTGTAAAAATAAAAACTTTAAAAACTCAGCATTGGTTAAGATTTCAATAATATTTTATATTATCAGTTTCATGTTAAATGCTATGAAAAATATCTTTTTAAAAACTCCAACAAATGGCAATACATAGAAAAATCCTATAATTGGTGTTGAATTTGTATTTATGAGACGCGGTTTAAAAGTAAGGGCAGATGAGTTATAAATATTGATTGGCTACACTGATTGGTTCGCATATGTGCAGTAACTTTAAGTAGTTTGTTGGACGTGTATCTGGCACATTGCTTTCAGTTCATTGCTGTTTGCCTTTGTGAGACAATGTGTTTAAGGGAGTGTGATAATAACAGATCCCGCCAATTGTGAAGTTCAATCAGTGATTAGTTGTCTAATGACAAGGACATAATGCTGCTGAAATCCAACATCATTTATTGAAAACATTTGGGTATATCACAGTGAATGAAGGAAAAGTGAGGCAATGGTGTCGTGAGTTATGGAAAGCTGTTCAAATGTTCACAACGAACAGAGAAGTGGCTGGTCTAGTATCCAGACTGATGATCTCATTAAACATCTGAATGTAAAAGTGAGAGAAAATCATCGCTTTATGATTAGTAATCTTTCTCTAGAATTTCCAGCAGTTTCAAAGACAATGTTGTTGAGACTTGTGACGGACATTAAGCTATCATAAACTGCATGCATGATGGGTGCCAAAAATGTTGAAAACTGCTCACAAAGGTCATAATGACATCTGCATGGGCATTTCATGACTGCTTTAACCACTAGGAACACAAATTATTTTCTCATATCATCATTGGTGATGTGAATTTTGTATGTCAGTGCTTAGATGAAATAACAGTCCATGCAGTCACATCATTCTACTTTACTTAAAATTCAAACAAAATTTGTGGAAATTATATATGAATATTTTTTTCAGTATCTTAAAGATTATTTTTTTAAAATCACTATCAATAAAAAGTCAGTAGCGATGGTCATAAATATAAGAAATTATCTTGTTCCAAAAAGATTGCATTTATTTAACATAAAAGCAAATGAAGTGAAAAAGACTGCATTTACTTAATAAAAGCAAATGAGATGATCGTTGCAATGATTATTTTGGTTTCTATTTTTTTAATTATGTTTTCATTTTATTTCACAAAATTATTTGAAATTGCTAGTATTTATCAACAAATGACTGCGCATTGCCTGCTTCCAGAGGAATCAAAATTCCTTAAGTTATTACATTTTTGTGGATGTAAATGTTTCAAGACCCGCTTGCTCAAAAATATAAAAAATTATATTGAAATCTCTGGAAGATGTATCTATGCCTATATTGTAATTAATATCTCCAGATTGACTCAACATAAGCTTCAAAAATAGCTCGAAAAATTTCTCATTGTTGGCACTAAATTTTGAACAAAGTTTAAAGGTGGAGGGATAGTTTTTGTTTTCATCTTTTTCAGTTTTTTGAGTTTTTATAATCCTCATAAAAAATGAGGTTTAGTATGATGGAGGTACTATTAAGTTACTATTATTATGGAGGTACTATTATTAAGTTATCAAAAATTGTGAAGTTCAATTCAATTGGATTTTGGATGATATGGGTATTCAATATTATTTCTAAACAGTTTTCCTCATTTCTCTAAAAACTTGACCAAAAATGTTGAAATTTGGCTCAAATATTTGAATATTTATATATAACCCAATTTTGGCCTGTTTTTTGATCCTATCAGACACAATGGCATCACAGTACTCATATTTTTAATAAGCTATAATTTTTTTTAGCCTTGTTGAGTAACATTTCAGGATCGAGCCAACTTATTAAAGTAAATAATTACTCTTATAATGCTCTCTCTCCCACTCCTCTCTATGGAGTTTGGTCTTATGTAGATGCACATGTGTATGAAATTAGGTACACATAGGGATTACTAAATAGTTAACCTGTAACATTTCCAGAAATAACTAAAATGTAAATAAAATAACTAAAATGTAAATAACTAAAATCAATCAGCGAGTTAAAAACACATTTCAAATTATAGACCCTAAAGTGTTATATTGTGTGTTTTGTATCACCCAATTTCTAGAGATAACTAATTTTGATATTTTATAAATAATTTTAGTACTCTTAACAAAACATCCTTTTTTATCATTTTTATCCTTAATTTTGGTTGTACATTGTTTAATTTCATGGTTTGATACTTTTACTTAGTAAAAGTGTTTCCAATTTAAATAATTGTATTTTTGTAACAATAACAAAAAAAGTGAAAATTAAATTTAAGAAATTAACTTGTAGAATTAAATCATCACTTAACCAAAAAATTAAGGTTGTAAGAAAATAATGCAGTGGGAAAAATACTGAGAGTAAAGTATAATGGGAAAATAGTACAGTTTATATTCCAGACGGATTAAGAAAGTTAAATTATTTTGTTGCTTTTAATATATAAGCTTGTTTTATAAATGATTTTAATTAAAGGAACACAATCATTTTTTCTTAAATGTGTATAACTTCATTTTAATAAAATAAAATGTTAATTGTATAGTTTCGCAATGTATTTATTATAAATCTTGTATTAAATATAAACTAGTTTTGCGTGCTGGCAGTTTAAGCATGCTTATGTAATTGATTAAATTTAGAAATAAAGCATGTTGTATTTTATATATTACTTTATTAATAGGTATAATACTTTCGTAACTAATACTTAATGTTATACAAGGGGAAACTAGAGAAAGTGTTTTGACTGGTCAGAAAGTATTTATGAATATTAAACTTTCTTGCATGTCTATTTGAACATATAAATATATCTCATAGATAATGGTTTTGTATTTTGATAATATTAGTTTTGTAAGGGTTATAATTAAGGGGGTTTTCCAGGTGTGGTGAGGGGTATGGAAAATATGACAATTTGTATTGTAGGATTTAAATTTTAAAAAAAATATTCAGAAGTAGTAAGTTTTATAAATAAATAGTAAAATTGAAGTTTTATTCGCAATTTGTAAAATTTTTGCTATTTTAAATGTGTAATAGTCGAGTACATAGTCTCAATTTTAGCAGTCTGAGTAGAATGCTAACTGAGAGAAATATTTTAAATCTTTTTGTTTTATAAATGACAATTTTTTAATTCAAATATCATTATTTTCAATATATATACAAAAATGAACTATAATTACATTAGTTGATTAAATATCTCCCGAAAAGCCAACATTTCCAGCAAATGTTGGCTTACAATTTTTTAACAATTTTTTTTACAATTATTACAATTTTTATTACAATTACAATTTTTTTTGTAATTTTTTACAAATTTAAATATGTTTAACTAGTAGAAGAGATTGAATTTTATCCCTTTGAATTCGATGTTTACTACTAATAATCATTCATAAGGTGAGTTTGAAAATCAAACAACTTTTTAATTAATCAAAAATTACTGCAGATATGGTTCTCAGACTGATTTTATTCAATTTTGTAGGTAAAATACCATAAGAAATCTTTAATTCTGCCCCTTAATTAATGTGCTAAAAATTTCATTACAACCTCATTTCTTCACCAGGGTAGCTGAAATCCAAGTGAAATCTTCCACTAGCCATAACTGGCAAACGAAGCATTTTAGGAAATATGTTTTTATGCAGTTTTAACATTATTTTTACAAATAGAATAGGTTATGAAAGACTCGGGAGAACTTTGTAAGACACTCTATATAATGCAAAAGTTTGTGGCGGGTTTCTGTTTTTTGCAACAGAATCATGCAAGAATCAACCAACTGATTGTTTTCAAATTTTCAAGATACATTTGTGTTATCCTAGAGAAGATTTCAAGCTATAGATCATAGTCTTAGCTCCTTTGGGGATACTTAAGTTACTATATTTACTACTATTCTGTCTTTTTAATTTGGTTTCGTTTACAAATATTTGTAAAGTTTGTATACTTTAATTGTTATTATCATTATTATTCTCGCAATCATGAGGATATCAAACACAGTGGAGGTCCAGGGGTTGAAGTCCTGACCGGCTAGTGTTATTACAAAAATTTTTTATTTCATTTTCACAACATATTTAAGCCTTAATTAAATTTATATTTGGTTGCCATGATTTATCGATATTTTAAAAGATTAGAAAAATTTCTGTTGTCTTATATATGGAATACAAAATACTTTCTTTCTTGTATACAAAATAAAAAATATTTAATAAATCTAAAGAATATTGTTTAATGAATAAGTAGATAAGCATTCAATTATTATCGAACATTATCATTTAAAAATCCTATTGGAAAATATTCGGGATATAAATAGAATGTTAAATTGGAAGTTGTTACTTCCTTTCAATATAAGTCTTCTCTTTTGTATTAAAGAGAATATCTTTGTAACAAGACCCTAACAGTAGTAAGAAACAATTAAGCACAGAAGGAAGGGGGCACGTTGATGAAGAGAGTAAAGAGAAATGCTTATTAACACTTCATCAAGTGAAAGAGGATTCAACCCCTAAGAAGTTTTCTGATAATAATTATCTGTAAGGGAGAAACCCTTTCGCATGACCCCAGCCCAGCGCTGGTTTGCATAATTGGAAGAATCTCCTAGAGACTGGCAATTAACACACATTTTAGAGAGAAATTTCATCCATAATTACAGGTAATATATAAGCCAACCCCCTATATTCAAACCGCTATGAATCCCATAAATATGGGCTTTAATTTAGTTCAATATTCCAGTTTTATCATCCCTTACCCTTTAAACTGATGAATATCCCTTTAAATTGAGTTATTAATTGCTTAATATAATTTAATAATGGTTCCTAAAATACTCTTATCATAATGATTGTGTACTGCATTTTCAGTTAATAATTTAATTGTTTTATGACCCCTTTTATCTATACAATATTAAAAGAGTTTATTAATTAAAACATTAACTAATACATAATGTTTGGTCTACTACGAGAAAAAAGGAAATTATATATTTAGTAAAAGTGGTGTTAAAATAACTTTTCACAAGTTATATTAAGAATAATAAAGTTTTTATTTTGTAATATTTCATTTCTTTTTTTTAATGACAATAATTCTTAATAATTTACACTCATCATATATTTAATACTTTTACTTCATTTTTATATTTCTAAAACCATTGAAACAGTAATAAGTAATGGATTTTTTATCGACGAAGTTGTCTGCGAGAAAGGAAGCGAAGTTCTGCGGCTGTAAGAGAGGCCCCGAGATCAGTTCATCAGCTCCAGCGTTCGCCTTCTGCTGCTGTGCGACAGGGTTCTAGATCGGCTCGTAGGTTCGCGTTCGGCGGCTGTAGAACAGGCCCCGAGATCAGCTCCGGGGTTCGCGTTCTGCGGCTGTAAGATAGGCCCCGAGATCAGCTTCGAAGTTCGCATTCTGCGGCTGTGCGATAGGGGCCCCGAGATCAGCTCCGGGGTTCGCGTTTCTCGGCTGTTCGACAGGATTCAAGATCAGCTCCGAGGTTCGTGTTCTGCGACTGTGCGACTGTGCGACTGGCTTCGAGATCAGCTCCGGATTTCGCATTCTGCGGCTGTGCGACAGACTTCGAGATCACTTTCTAGGTTCATGTTCTGCGGCTGTGAAACAGGCTTCAAGATCAGCTCCGGGGTTCGCGTTCTGCGGCTGTAAGATAGGCCCCGAGATCAGTTTCGAAGTTCGCGTTCTGCGGCTGTGTGATAGGGGCCTCGAGATCAACTCCGGGGTTTGTGTTCTGCGGCTGTGCGACTGGTTTCGAGATCAGCTCCGGGATCTCGTTCTGCGGCTGTGGGACAGACTCCTAGATCAGCTCCGGGGTTTTCCTTCTGCTGCTGTAAGATAGCCTTTGAGGTCAGCTCTCGGGTTCGCGTTCTGCGGCTGTGCGACAGGCTTCGGGATGAGCTCTGTGGTTCGTGGTCTTCGGCTGTAGGACAGGCTCCAAGATTAGCTCTAGATTTACTATAATAATTGTAAAGTAGGTGATTAAATTGTATTCAGACAGTTTCTAAATTTACAACATTTCTACAAATTACAACATTTAATTCTACAATTTACATTTCTTTAATTTATTAGTGTCTTCAATTTTTTGTTACATCTCTTAATTTATTTTACATTATTTTATTGATAATTAACATATCATCGCTATCAAATTAAAATCTCTCGTAAGTCATTTGAATTTTAAATGTATAGTTTATTTTATGTTATAAATATTAATATGTTATGTTTTATTATTTTATATAAAACATATTGTAGAATAATTTGTGTTATGTCTATTCACATCCTAGCAAAAAAGTAAAATCGCAAGGTGAAAAAAAATTCAGAGATATTATTAAGATATTAGTAATAGCAAATATAATGAGTTCTACAAATTCCAAGATGGTTACACAACCTGGATGGTTTGAATGAAATGACTCTGTTCTGACCCATCTTCCCATTCAGGATAATTATCACATTTTTGTTGCTAAAGTTGAGGCATTTTTTGTGTTAAGTGCTGGTATTTGAGTGAAAAAGTTCCAAAAGTTTTAAAAAAAGGATTCTATTATAGTATTTTTATATTACTGATAATGGGGTTATGTATCAACAGATCACACGTTCATAATAAAATTTGGGTTCTCTCAGGTTGATATTTAAGTTTAATTTAATTAATTAGTTGCTTTTCTTTAACTCACAATGTTTTTTACTTCCTGATTCGAAATAAAAGAATTATTGTGATTGCGAAAAATCTTGGTTCTGAGATTTCAATGGTAACATCCATTTTGACCATCCCTGAATTCTTTTTTACTAGTTTCGGCATGACATCTGTACATACGTATTTATCTCGCATAACTCAAAAACAATTAGCTGTAGGATGTTGAAATTTTGTTTTTAGAACTGTTGTAACATCTAGTTATGCACCTCCCTTTTTGATTGCAATTGACTTGACTAAATGTCTAAAAAAAGCCCAAAATAAAAAAAAAATTGGATTTTGAACTTTCTTAACTGCAATAATAAGCCCTCATTGAAAGCTTTTCAACGATATATCATAAATGGTACTTATTTTCATGGTTCCAGAGTTATAGGCAAATAAAGATTTAATTAATAAAATATTTGGTCTTACAAGGGGAAGGCACATTGGTTCGAATCTGAATTTAATTTTTTCTAAATGTAAATATATTACTTTATTAATAATTATTAACCTCTGATTATAAAAAAAGTTTTACAATAAATAATAATTCAATAATAACAATAAAAAATAAAAACAAAAATGAAAAATATCAGAAGTTATTAATGAAGTAAAATTTTATGTTCTTTTTATTTAAAAGAAATATGAATATGTAATTTAATAGGTGAACAAAAGGAAGTCATGTGATTTCACATCAATTTTTTTTTTCATGTTTGTCCTCAAATCTTGCATCCTTAATTTAACATTCTTCCTGACATTGCCAATTGATGAAATCTTGCACAGTTACTATGGTCAGGTGACAATACCACCATTACTTTTGCAAACACCCCCCTATGTATGGAGGTAAATAAACAATGGAAATTAAGGGTGCAGGTGTAACAATTTAACATACTTCCTGACATTGCCTACTAATTAAACTCGTGCAATTTATGATAATAATTTGATTAATGTATTATTAAAAAGTATAAAGCTAGTTTTTAAAAATTTTGAAACAGTTTTGTAATATTTTTATTGTTTTGTTACTGTGTTTTTATTTTTTGTTACTGATTATTGCATTCAGATTTAGAATATTTTTGTATTAATACTTGCACAATCAAGAAGAATGATAAAAAAAAGTTTCTATTTCATGATAAATATAAACATTTCACAAAAATGTTTTTTATTGATTGATTTAGGCAAGATATTTTTATATCAATACAGATTTATTTACACAGTTATTTTAAGAAAGATTGTTATCGCATATAATGTTATCCTTAACGTATTATTCTTTGTTAATTTGTGTTTAGTTTTGAATGTGTGTATGTTTTTGTATCTAATTATTTTTTGTAAATGTTCCCTCTTGCTTTTGTTTTATGTTTTCTTTCCTTGTACAAAATATGTTGAAAGAATTTACAATTTGGTACGATTGTTAAAAAATAATGATTATATCTGTTATTGAAAAATATATTTATGCGGTTATAAATTTAAATGTATTTATCGAAGATGTTTTGTATAATTCAGCTTCTTGTTTGTTGAGATTTTTTTATTATGCTTAGTTTACTTTTATTTTAGTCATTTGTTTAAATATTACGGGTTCATTTTCGCTATAGGATTGTAAAAAGATTTTTAAGTTTTATTTTGTGGGTTTTTTCTGAAAGGATTGAAAAATTAAAACTAGTTCCAGAAGAAAGCCTTTGTTTCTCCTTTGTAAAATATATTCTTTGATCTAAATTTTTTTTACAAACATAATTTACATATGACATAGATCAAAATGGATCCTGATGATTACACTATTATATATTATGTAATACATAATATACATATACATAATACAATAATATACATTATTATATATTATGTAATTAAATATGTAACTTTCTTTTTCAAACATCTATTAATAGAATCATTATTATTAGTCTCATTTATAATAGATTTCTTATTAATTATTTTGTAGTACTGAATATGAGAGTGTTCTAATATTTTTAATTGTACTCCAATTGCTATTATTAATGTTAAATGATCACTGTCGATTAGAAGAAAAAAAATAGTCAATAAATCTTCTGGCATACAATGTAGTGTTATAATTAACCAATTTTGTGTACCTTATCAGACTGCTTTATAATGTACTTTGTTTCATATTTATGTCCTTAGGTCTTCATTATCAACCAACTTCTTAATAGATGCGGTTTATGCATCTGTCATTGTATACTTTTTATTTTGTCATTTTTTTTCATCATTCACTTCCACCTGCAGTGGGAATTTCTCTATAGATCTTAACACATTCATAAAAAATTTTAGAGTATTCTGCAAATTTTGTTTTATTAGCTATATTATGTAGGTATTAACTACCATCATATTGAACTTTAAATTAATAATAAGATGTAACTTTATCCAGTTTCTTTCCCATTACAACAGGATATTTTCAGATCATAACATAATTAAACATTATAAATAGACCTTGCCAGAAATGGTAGGTTTAATGCATTGATAACAAAAAGGATTTGTTCCATTATTTGCCCCGGAGCATCAGTGTAAATCTTTGAGAAACCTTTTGTTCAAAGTAACATTGTAAAGTATAAAATTATTAAATAAAAATAAAATTTGTTATACTTAATATTAAAACATAATAATAGTAATAATATTTGAACGTAAAGAATAATAAAAGTTTTATTGATAAACATATGAGAGTTGATCGATAATTTGACAAATGACTAGAAAAAATTATTTATCAAAGACAATGAAAGTAACGCTACTCTTTAACATAATCCTTTGCCAAATTTAGGCACTTGTGCCACTTTTTCTGAGCTTTCTTTTTTCAGTAATAAAGAATTTTTCACTGGTGTTTGAAACATTTTTGTACCGTATTCTTTACCCGCCCATTGTTGCTCAACTCTGTGTCACGTAAAACTCTGATAGGACCCAGAAAAAAAATTGATGGTGTGAGATCGGGACTAAAATGGATCCAGCAACACTCAACCTGACTTTTGAATAGCTTTCTATGTCTTTTGATATGTATATGCGGATGGGCATTATGCAGAAGAATTACATGATTTGAGAGAGAACCAGGATGTTTACTTCACTTGCACTTCATTTTCTAGCATGTCTTAATTACAAATGTACTGATTGATTATGCACAATGACTTAGCTTAGTGTTATCCCTGTAATTTAATAACTCAAGTGAGCACATTACTAATATACTTACCCTTGATTGTGTTTGTTCTTCCAAATAAATTGCAATTTATAGTTCCTAAACCCTGTTAGCATCACTTAGTCTGCTAATGGGTAGATATAACATTTTTTCTGGTGGGTGAATTCAGATGTTCCCATTCCATACTCTTATTTTTATTCTGGGTCAAAATTATGAATAACACATGTATTATACAGTCTAAAAATGCATTATCTTTCATTAAAAACCATTGAAATTTGTGAAGTACCATGCAAATATGAATTTGGGTGCCTTTGTGGTTTTGAGTTGGCTGTCTCAGAAATCACCTTGAACAAGATTTGTAGTAATTCAGCTTATCATGGATAAAGACATAAACATGCCAATATTCTCGCTACAAATTTTGATAATTTTCTATGCTTCTTTCCTTTGAAATAAGGTGTTTATTGCAATTTTGCGAAGTCTCAGTCAAAACTTACAGCAATCTTCAGCTACAATGATAATTGGTGACACTTGTTTTGCCCGATTTAGACTGTTCAATCCAGTTTTAAAAATTTGTGTGGTTAATACACTTTTCACCATACTGTTTTAACATTCTTGAGTGAATTTTGGTCAGTTGTACAGCTTCATAGAATAATGATCTTATTACAGCACACTGTTCTTCCACAGTACATGTTTCAAAAGCACATCTAACATTTTGAAGTAAACAAAGATATTATAATAATAGAAATTCTTTTTGAAGAGCTGGTATTTTTTATGTCAGGAATGCCAACTTGATGTCAGACAGTTTCAGTTTATTCTGTCAGATAGTTTTTATACTATTGCCATTTATCTCTTTAATATTGTATGGTCCTAATAACAGTTGTAAAGTATTAATTCATATATTATTATTTGAGTATGTATTGAGTATAAATTTTAACAAATATTTAGAAAATCCAGGTTATCTAATAATTAAAAAAAAAATCATTATTTATAAAACTCATGAATATCATTCTAGCAAAAGAAGAAAAACAAAAATCGATTTGTTAAAATTAATAAAGTTTTATTGGTCAGATTATCTTCCTAAGTGGAGTAGGTATTATAGGTAAAAGAAAAAAAATTGTTCTGTTGCTCGCTATCGAAACCTTTCCAGTTTTTTTACTTTAGTACGAAAATTTTAATTTTCTTGTGATTTGGTTTTGACTTTGTTTGGTTTTAATTTTAATTTTCTTATGATTTGTAATTTGATTTTGTTTGGTTTTAATGGATTTTAGATTCCATTGAAAGCAAAATTTTGTAACACTATTCAGTAATGATAAGCAGAGTTTACAGCAATGCTGATTCTAGTAAACCAGTATGTTTGATTTATGTGTGTAATATTGTCATTATTGTTATTTTCTACTCATAATTGTTGAAAAAGTTCCAGGCTTAATGTATTTATATTATTTTTCTTATCTAGCTTAATGTGAGATTTACATATGACTTGCTGTTAGTTGTATTTTTCCTCAGTTTAAAGGATAAATCAGAGGTGTAGTTTCTTTAGGAAGTTAAAAGATTGTTTAGATCGTTTTTTTAACATGGTCTGTTCTGGTGATGTTAATTTTATTCAGGATTAAAGATTATAATTAATTATGATTTATTCAGTGCCATAAACTACTTTTTCCCCCTCCCAATTATTGGTCAGAAAAAATCAGAGAATATTTAGGACATATGATGAGGATGGTGTTATGTATTAGTGGTCTTTTTTTTAATGAATGATGTTGTAATTTTGTGACTTTATAAATGTTACATCATTAATAAGTTATTTATTATTGCTTATTATTTTTAATTTATGTTTATTAAACAGTTTAGCTTTGGCAGTGGTAGAAGCAGTAACAGAAGCTGTTGGAGAGTGACTACATGTGTAACTTTGTTTTCTATTTTATACAATGTTTTTTTTTTTTTTATTATGTATTATGTGTTTTCCTTTCTGTGTAAATATTTAGAATAATAGAAATAATACCTGTTCACGTTGTATGATTTTTTTTAATACCTTTTTAATAAGGTTAAACAGATTGTGTAGTAGTAACTTTTTTATTGTCTGATAGTACTAGCCAACATATATCGTTGGTTATAAAATTGTTACTGGTTTTTATTGTTTGATTGTATTTTATGTATCATTCAGCTACCTTGGGCCAGCATCGAACTGAAGCTGACACCAGTTTTGGTCGGGTGTGTTGTAGGAGCATACCTTATGCAGGCTCACTTCACAGTCATTTTCACCGGTGGGGTGGGGAAAAATGGCTCATCTGTTGCTGTGAGTCATATCCTTGTTCCATATAAAAATTTTCAGCCATCTGTTAGAATCTTTGCTAATAATATTATTATTATTATTAATTATTCCTTTTAGCTATCTGTCTTAATTTCTGTCTCTGTATTTATTTTATCTTTTTGTTGACCTTTGGTAACTTTGTTCATGTTAATTTTGTATGTTGTCAATGTTTAAGGATTGGAGATGTAAAGTATTATATATATTTTGTTTAAAATGTTTTTTCCATTTTTTTTTTATTTGTTAAAATAATGATGTTGATTATGTTAAATTTATGTGTTCTGGGCAATTTATGTTTATGATTTTTTTTTTAATGTGCAGTGTAGTTTACTGGTGGTGGTCTTAATATAAAATTTTGTGAAATTCCTTTAGTCCTGCGGGAAATCAGTTATCAATCTTGATCTGAAGGGCTTATGGTTTTTTTTTCTGGAGGGGTGATCATTTTCACCCTCTAAACCCCCCCCCTTGTTAATATCTGATACTATTCTTATCTATCCAGTAAGAGCTGTAGTTGCTGCTACACCAGTTTTATCTACAATACTGAAAAGGCTGTAGTGGTAGAACTTTAAGGCATATTGAATCTGCCTATGGTTTATCTGTGGGTCGGTTAGTTTAAACAGTCCAATTATCACACTTTAACCCCCTCCCATTTATATTACCTTAATATTACGTGATTTTATTTATATCTATCCAGATAAGAGCTGTATTTGCTGCCACACTAGCCACCAGCTCTTATTTGCAAAACTGAAAAGGCAGTAGCTGCAGTAGAGCTTTGTGTTTTATTGAATCTGCTTATGGCTTATCTGGGGTTCAGTATAAATGGTTAAACTAGTGGGCGAGGTACCTATCAGGTAGTCTAATGTACTATATTATTTGTCTTTAACTATGACTAATTTTTGTTCATTGTTCCTTTTTTTGGAATGATTTAAATTCTATTCTATTTGAAGTGCAAGACATTACTGAACAATTTGTAAACTTTATTATTACATTGCATACTTTCGTATGGTGTATGTATTCTTCCTATGGATTTATTTTTTGTGAGGTTATGTATTAATTATTCCTTTACATCTTCTGCTATTTTTTTTTAATCTAATGCACATTAACCCTTAGTTTGTAAATATTTTAGTACTTATTAAATTCTCCTCTAGCATGGTATGTAGTAAATGTACATTTAAAAAATGCTGCATATTAAACATTTAATTTTTTGTATATGACATCGAAACATATTTTAATCATGTCTTATAATAATTACATTTATGAGAATTTTCCTTGTTAAATTTTCCAATTAGTTTTAACTTTTTTATCTACCCTATAGAAAAATTATTTTATTTAATCTTTTAATATTTTTGTCTTTGTATACATTATGACCATTGGTAGTCATAATGTTTTTATTAATCACATCTAAATCATTACTAAACACATCCTGTTTAGTAATCCAGGAACACAATAAGCTAAAGTACACTCATTACACTTACCAAGAATGCGGTCATCTATTAGCACTGATTTATCAATAACTGTACAAGAAAGAATATTAAATGAATCTATAAAAAATAATGAACAATTAAAATTTTTCAATAGTTTTTATTTTTTGTTTAGAATAGTATAAAAGTTTTACTGATGTCTTTGGTATTTTATCAATGTTTTTGCTGAGTTGAAAGGCTCTAGTATTTCAAAACAAGAAATATTTTAGTGGTACAGAGAATAGTTTAGGGCACCAGAACTGGTTAACTGGCATAGTGCCCTTTTTGGCATATAGCTAAGGATCTGTTTTTTGAACTGCTAATATTGTAAATTAATTTACAGTCTTATGTAAAACTTAAAATTTAAATGTAAGACTGGTCATAATACAGTTAATTGGGCGTAAGATATTTTAAATTTCACCACCCTAATATCAAGTCTTGATCAGATAAATTGTAAAATGGTTGTTTGTTGTAAATTAAATTTGCATGAGAGATAACCCTTCCTCAAGGCTCTTTATACAATTAAAGCATCTATTTAATTATGGAGGGTGAAAATAATTGAAAAAATATAGAATTAAATTTTACTAATCTGTTTCATTTCTATAAGTGTGTCTACAACTGTAATGCACATACACTTTTTTATATGCGTGTCTTCCTTTGAAATGTGTAGTATTGCATTCCCATGAAAATGCTTCTTTCTTTTTTATAAAATAGTGATTTTTATTACTTTAACCATTCATATAGAAATTCTAAATATTAAAATGGTGAGATGAAATTTTGAGATTTCTGAATCGAATATAGTTCTAAAGTTTTAATAATATGGTTTGCAAATGTCTTTTACGTTATGTACATTTTTTATAATTACAAATTATAATACATCTCATGAAAGAAATTTCTTGCCTTTGTAGTGGTTAACCACTTAGAAAAACATTAAAACCAATGTATAGAGAAACATATTTTTTATACCATATTAAACAAGGTTTAACATACTACTTAATTAAACATTGGACATGCTAAGGTAATTACAGAACATTTTAGTATGTGTACATACATACACACATGCGCACACATATACAAATTTTATTCAGAAAGTAAATTTCTGTTTCTAAATATTGGTGCTGTAGCGGTACAATCATGATTCTACACATTCAAGTTTAGTCACCTAATGTTCTCATATGCAAAGAACATTAATCCAGTAGAAATCAACTTTGGTAATCAAATTTTTGATTACCAATGATTTGGTGTATGCACCAATGATTTGCTCATTGTTCCTAAACGTGGTGCCATGTAAAAATTTTTTAAGAAAACCAAACAAAAAGATTGATTTTGTGAGATGGGTACTGTAAAGTGGATGCAGCAACACCTCCCAACCTGTAATTATAAGATTAAAGAAAACAGATGATTCACCATTGATTACAAAGTGGAACAGTTGAGCAGCACCTTGGAATTTTTGACTTAATACAGAGAACAGTGCAACTTCTTGAGCCGTACAATATACGAGGTGTGGTTGTTAAATAACGAGACTAATGCTTTAAAATATTTTATCTTAAATTTATATATATTTAGTTATTCAAATACACCCCTCCTCTAATCTTTCAACGCTCCGTGCAAATTTTCCATTGTTCAAAACAGTGCTGGAAGTCTTCTTCTGTGAGTTCTTTCATGACGTATGCCACTTTTTCTTTCACAGTTTCAACGGTCTGAAATCTTGTTCCTTTTAATGCAGATTTGACCTTGGAGGATAGATGTCACATGGTGCCAGGTTAGGTTAGTAAGGCAGATGATCTAACACTTGGATGTTATAATTGGCTAGAAACATCTTGACAGACAATGCAGTGTGAGCCAGTGCGTTGTCCTGATGAAGAACCCATGACTTGTTTTCCACAATTCAGGTCGTGTTTTTATTATTTTTTCACAAAGTTGAGCAAGGACCTTGAATAAAGACAAGAATAGTTGGAAGAATAGTGGATCAAATACCAGACTTTTCAATATTTTTATCCATTTTTGACATGAAAGGCAACCCTGGCGAACATCATCTTCAATGTCTTCTTGGCCATCGTGGAAACGCTTAAAAACCTGCACATGTGATAATCATTCATCGCCATATACTTTTTTTTTTTTTAATAAAAGATAAGTTTCGGTAGCAGTTTTTCCAAGTTTCATATGAAATTTCACAACAATTCTTTGCTCTAATAAAACACTTATAATTTTTTCGGCAAAAAAAAAAGCAGATGTTATCCAAACGAAGGCCACAGCCAGACTAATATGTCTATAGAAACTGGAGTGACAGCAATTGAAAGAGAGGGTTTCACGCTATACAGCTGTCGGTTGTATGAATTTGGCGCATGCGCCGTTCTTCTGTAGCATCATTAGTTTGTTATTTAGTAGCCACACCTTGTAGAGTCATTGGGAACAAATCATGGGTTTTATACATAACATGAAACAAAATGATAACACTGCAACAAAAATTAACTTCAGTAATAGTTTGGTACAAATAGGTATATTTTTACTGATGACTCCAGAAATGGATTTACATGTCCCATTTTTTTTTTTTTTTTTTTACAAATCCAATTAAAGTATTTGTTTTAGCCCAATTCTACTTCAATTACAAACTTTTTAAAAAAAATAGGAGTATGGGCTTTATTGAGGATCTTTGTATTGTGTTGGCCATAGTTACCTTTTAAATTTACAAAATTACAATACATGTAGAAAAATTTTTCTGAAAAATAGCATGATTCATTTGTATGTATAGCAATACAGTCATCAGTATATGAAATAGTAAATCTTATTGCAGTGCAGATGTGATACATTCAGTGTGTTTAATAGATATATTCACTGATGAAATTGATATTTTAGTTATTCCATATAGCCAAATACGACAATGCCATGCACAATGGAATTTCGTCAGCTGCACATTGCTGCAAATTTGACTAATCTTAATATGCACCAATAAAAGTATGACAAACATTTTTCGCTACGAATCATACTATTTTAAAGAGTGCCTCTTTTCTGCTTGTAAAAACAGAAATTTAAGAAAAAAGATACTTTGAATTTTGTGTACAAAAGACTTAAGTATTACAAAAATCCTTATAGTGGCAATGATACAAAGAAATATTTAAAACTGATCTGCAGCTCCATGAAGATCCCTTCTTTAATTTTCCATAAGATATTTTCAGAAACTTTGTTACAAGTACTGGAAAAGCCATCTTTAGGAAATGTTGTAGTAAGTTGTTTGATTAAGCCAAGCTTGATTTGAAGAGGATGTAACAGTATCTTGTTTGATTGAAAGATTAACTTAATATGTTCTTTAAACTAGATAGGGGTTTTTCTCTTTTGGGCCAGTCTGTTGCCTTTCATTGCTTGTCTTTGGCTCGGCTGTCTCATTCACAAATGAAACTTGGCATTTTCATGTAGTCACATTGTTGACTGAGCTGCATACCATTGACTTTCAAATCTCCACAAATTGCCCAAAAATGTTGTTCATAGTTGAAGTTTTTTAGCGTAGGTTTGATATTTTCATAAGACTGCTCAAGATGCACTGAATGAACAACAGGGATTCAGCCAAAACAATTGGCATTGTGTAAAAGTACACCTTTCAGACTTTGTTTTGATATGTATATAAACAGTTTCCACTGACTTTGGTTATGAGTGACATTAAAAAATTCATTAAGCCATCAATATCACAGCAGAAAACTGTCAAGCATTCTTCTTTAAAGAATTGCAATTTTTTGCTTTCAGCCTTGAACCTAGCAATTCGGCAGCTTTTTTTGTCAGATTCAAGTCATGAGGTAAGTCATTAAGTTCTTGGCTGAACAGTTTAGGTTCACCATCTTCTTCTGGCTTGTATCGATCATCATCGGTTTCATTTTCTGAGCTGCACTCCATAATTCCTGATAACAGTTTTAGGTGAAATTGGAATAGGGAGAAATTCATTATATGCTACCAGAACAAGGAATATTTGGATATACTAAATTTTTCTTAGTTTCAGTGTTATGAATTATAGTGACAGTCATATAAAAATAACAGTTGTGTGTACATGATTTTCTGGCTCCCTCCAGATCATTGGAATTGCAAAAGGCATTGATTTTTTTTTACCATTTTCCACAGTTTCAGTCCCTCTGCACATGTACAGTATACTTTATGGAGTGCTCAGCTTTTGTCTTTATCTCAACTCCATATACTAAAGTATGCATAATATACATTTTTCAGTAAACTAAATAATCTTCCCTCTGCTTTGTAATTATATTGCTACTACAAACGTAATAGAAAACTTTTGGGTTATTCAAATACTAGAATGAACTCATTTCTGTACAAACTATACAATCTAAAGATCATTAAAACTTATGCAGCACTGTGTAATCTATTGAATGATGTGACACACGTCCTCACACAGAGACAAAATGCAAGCCCATGTTTTCCATTTAGATCATGTACTTGGTGTTTTGGGGGAAAAAGATTTGAGGCTGCATAATCAGTAGTGATGTCTGTTGTGAAAGGCAGAAAAAACTGGTGGTATTATTCTATGAAGAATGGGTGTGCTGATGTGATACATATCTCAACATTAATGGGAACTGTATAGAAAAGTAGAGGAAGATTTGTTGTTGAGTAATAAAAATTTCATTTGAGTATATTCTTGGTTTTCTTTTAATAGCCCTTCGGAACTACATTCTTGGTAATCTCTTGTATATAGCAAGAATGTAATGTACATAATCAAAACTATTATAATGTAAGCAATCTGTATAGGTGTAATGTATTAAATTGAGTACCTTTTATAAAATAAACTAAGTAAATAGAAAAATTCTATGATCCAACTAATGCTGCTGAAAGTGTTTTTTCTTATTCATATTTATTATTTTTATATATGTAATTTTGTTTTTTTTTATGTGATTATTGTGTTAATTTATAAAAATAAATATAAGTAATTGGCTTTTATTGCGTGTGCATCATTAAAAGTTTCATGGGAAGTTTCACGGAGACCAATGTTCCTAAATCTGTTTTTTTTTTTTACTTTTGTGATTCTCTTGATTGATTTTCTCATGTTTATCTGTTAATAGTCATGGTCAATCAGTATTTTTCATAATTATTAATTTCATTATTTTTTTATGTAATCCTTAGTTTTATTATTTTTATTAGTATGTTACATCAAATTTATCTTTGATTTTGTTGTTACTGTTTTCATTAATAAGTTTCTTTTTTACATTACAGTAAGTTTAATTCATGAGCTTAGTTAATAATAATTGCAATAACTAGTATGAATGCATTCTCTGATATTAAGTAATGTGATATAATGTTCTTATAATTTACTGAAAGTAAAATGATGTACATTTTACTAGTGTAGTAATTTATTTTAAAGAATTACTCAAGTGTTAATGTACATTTTGTTTTCAGTTTGTACAATATCACCTACTAATAATTTTGTAGTGCGACTAAAAAAAATTAAAATCATTTTTCTTTACTCACTCTTAGTTATACCTATACCACTGACATTTTCAAATGATTAATAATTAATTCTTTCACAATATTGATGTCACCATTTTTTCTTGCTGCTAAATAATGATGGTTTCTTTCCTTGTGAAGGTTTTTCAGAAATTATGCTTTAAATGATATTGATTAAACCCAACCATAAACACACATATAATACAATCATGATGAAATACAGATATAATTAATGAATGTAACTGCTGATATGTAATTGCTCCAATTTATTCCAATATTTAAATAAGGAACAAACAAATACTAAAAACGTACTGGGAAATCACAACTAGTTTTGTATAACTTATGAGAAGAGGTTTCTGGTGTTGGCATTTTAATTCATACTTTACATCTTTCAATTTTCAGATTGTTTTGCTTAAAATGAAAATATTGGTTGTAAAAGGATGCAGTTTTGGGGTTTTTTATTTTTTTATTTTGAATAGTGAACCAAATGACTTATGTGATTTGAATCAGAGCTGTTCATAGTGATGTGTGTTGAGTATATTGTAAAAATTATTTATTACATACTATTTCAGCTATTTCAATGTATGATCTTTATTTAATGTGTCATCAATTTAAAAATTTTCTCTGTAAGTTTTTTTTGTGGCATAGCCATGCTTATTAAACCTTGTATCCCTTGAAGTAATCTTTTTGATCACTATATCTTTCCATTGGAGTTTCTACTCTTAGATACAGTCCTGAAAGCATTTATCAAGATTATACATATCTTATTTGTGTTCTATCTTTCACCTCTATTGTAAATTTCCTTCTGTTAACAAGAGTTTCAACTTAAAAAGTAAAAGAAGGTTCAGGCACTGAGCATATGGACGTTGGGAACACAGTTCTCATTTCATTCATGCTGAGTCAACATATTCTTATTTATATGATCCAACATTCCTGACCAATTATAATAATGTTGTCTTTTTCCATTTACATCATCATATGTGGAACAAACAAACTTGTTTGCAACATAATGCATTCTAAATTTTCTCTGGAGATCATATGACATGATCCATTAAAATGTTGAAATCTTTAGAGATTTTGTATGAGATCAATAAAGGCACTTCATTTTTAATTTAACCATGTAGTCATTATCAGTTTACAATAATGGATATCCTTTTTTCATATCTAAATGATCAGGAAGTTTGAAAGAAATGGAGAATGTTTTATACTAGTGTTTACCTGCAGTTATTTAATGTTGTAAGCAATGACATACATTGGCAAAAAAAAAAGAAACATGGTTAAAGGATTACATTATATAAAAAAATATTCGTAGAAGAAATCATAACAGGATAGATTAAATAAAAAAACATTGATCAAGGATTATTATCAAACATCTTTAAATTGCTTAACCACTCATAGTGTAGGAAATGGTTTAAAAACTTATGTCTATAACTTTTGAATCATATATTTATATCTTTCTATAACTTGGTAAATATTTAACTTAATTATATATAAATTTAATGTAAGTGAATAGTGTGCTAAAGACAACCATCTACGTATTGTCAAGTACATGCAGCTTAGTACTGTTTAGTTTACCGTATAATTTTCATTCATAAGTGGTGATGAAGAATATTGTTTTTTCCATGCAAATGCTACACTTCCTGCTAGTGCTTTTTTCATCCATTGTCTCAAAAATAATTATTTTTGTCAATTTTCGTAGTATCCAAGGTTTTATATGAAAAAACATTTTTTTTAAATATTTTTGTTTTAATGTATTTTCAATAATTTTTCGTATCATAACTAATCATTTATAAAAGGAGAAATTACCTGAAGTGTGGTAAAACTGAACAAATGCAAGTTTGAATTAAAGTAGTGTAATAATAAAACTTTATATTTTGATTTTCTCTTTCTTTATAGCAGTTGTGAGCTGAGGCGGTAGAGTTTGTTGGTGAAAAGAAAATTTTTCTGTTAATATTTATCACAAAAAGTTTATATTTTGTTTACCAGGTATGTAAATATGAAACTGGAATTTTTGTAAAGAAAATACACGTTTATTGTATGAAAATGATTAAAAATATTTTATTCAAAATGTTGTCCATTGCTAGCTACACATTTTTCCCATCTCTTTGACAGTTTATAAGTGCCACGCCAAAAAACCTGTTTCTCTTTTGAGGCAAACAGCCGTCAAGCCATTTTCGTACATTTTCATTAGAAGTGAAGCGCCGCTCAGCAAGTGTGTGTCCCATCGATGCAAATAAATAGTAGTCTGATGAAAACAAGTCTGGTGAGTAAACTGCATGAAAGTATTTCCCAGCTGAATGCCTCAATCGTTTCCTTGACCGGTTTTGCTCTGTGTGATGGTGTGCATTATCATAAAACAAAATACTTTGTGTTGCCTTTTTTTATGTTCTGGTCAATTTTCATGCAATGCTTGATTCAGATCGATTATTTGTTGTCAGTAGTATTCAGTATTAATGGTTTCGCCAGGTTTTAGCAGCTCGTAATAGATCACATCTTTCTGGATTATACCAAACACAAAGCATTGTCTTCTTTCCATAGCGATTTGGCCTTGAAATCGATGTTGATGGTTCGCCTGGAGTTAACCATGAATCTTTTATGCTCAGGATTCTTGAAATATATCCACTTTTTATTACCTGTCACAATTCAATGGAGAAATGACTTTCTTTTATACCTGGCGAGCAGCATTTTGCAAGTGGTTTTTCAGTTTTCTTGCTGTCTTTAATTCAGTTCATGTGAAACCCATTTTCCCATCTTCTGGATCTTTTCCCATTGCTTTCAAATGTACAGCGACAGCGTCTTGTGTTACATTGAATTGATCCATGAGTTGTTGTTGCATTTGAGGGTCAGCCTCATCCAACAATGCTTGCAATTCGCTGTCTTCAAACATTTTTGGTGGTCTTCCATGTTCTTCCTTTCTCATGTCAAAATTTCCACTTTTGAATTTTTTAAACCACTCAAAACACTGTGATTTACCAAGAGCATGCTCACTGTAAGCTTCAACAAGCATTCGATGCAATTCTGCAGCAGTTTTCTTTAAATGGTAACAGAAAATCAATGCTGTCTGCAAATCGTAGTTTGTAAATATAAAACTTGACATATTTAACGCTAATTAAAACTATGCCGTTGTATGAAAATTGTATTGTTGTGCGTTGAAAATCTTTGTCAGCTGTCAAAGAAAGAAAATGGCATCAACGATACGGTTTGACGGTAACTACATTGACAGCTAGTGCCATCTATGGGCAAATTCCAGTTTAATATTTACACACCTGGTGTAGGCTAGATTAGTATAAGTTTCTTGACTCAAAGATGATGATGGTATTAATTTTACAGATAAATTTTTGTTCAGTGAACATTTATATAGTTCTAAAGTTATTTTTATTGCTTGTGAACAAACGAAAGTCGGATGAGATTCTTTTCTCTTAATGGTCAGATAAAAATGGAATGATTATTTAGTGTTGTTTTGAGAATGAGAGAGAGAGAGTGAGGAGAAGCAAGCAAGTGAATGAGTGAGAGATAGAGAGGTAGTGTGAGTGATTGAGTGAATGTGTGTTTGTGTGTGTGTGTGTGTATCTTGTGTTTTGATTTGATTAGTTAAATTTTTAATTAGATCACAACTTGTCCCGTTTGCCATTTAATTAAAATAAAGTGATACATTATCTTATGTGTTTTTTGTCTTATCTTTTGTATTCAATTGAATATAAATAATTTGAAATTAATTGAACAATTTTGCTGTGTGTTTGGATGGGTAGATGTGCTGTTTGTTGATAAATTATCTAAATTTGTTAATATTGACACTCATTCCATGTACTGTATTACAGCATGTAGCATGTAATTATACTCTTTTCTAAAGCATGTTAATCCTACATTGACCTGAATTTTACATTGGTATTTAAATTTTAATCCGTGGAATAACTTGAATAAATATATACATATATATGTTTTAATACTAATTTTTGTTTTGATATAGTATTATCATTTTCATTTTAATATTTGGTATGTTTTTGCAAGTGAAAATTAAACAGATAGTTTTCTTCTAAATTTAATTCTATACTCTCTTTGTTCAATCATGTGATAGTATTTTTTATAATTTTACTTGGCATTTACTTTTAGGTTAGATGTTATTAAGTGATCAGACAGCAACAGTACCTTGTTACTGCTATGGCTTACTTTTATTTTTGCTTGAATTAATTCACCACAGAAGCTTCTGTAGCTTGAAAATGGAAATGAAATTTTGTAGCAAATGAAAATTGACTGAGATTCGATCCTGGGATGAAAGGCCAAAATGCTACCACTCTGCCATGGAGATTGGCAATTATTTTTTTTGATTGTATTAATTCAAGTTTGACTTGCTGCATGTAATGAGCACTTTGTTATTTGGTGCTAAAATAGTACATTTACTTACCTTTGGTTTTACAAATCTTGCCATCTGATTTGATTATTATAGTAGTAGTAGTAGTAGTAGTAGTAGTAGCAATGTCCCATTTACCGGAATATTATGAGCACATATGTTTCATATTAAATAGGAACTTCAGCAAATAAATTAAAAAAGTTTTTTATTAAGTTTACCCTATAATTTCATTGTTTTTCAAATTTGATGTCTGAATGTGATGAAAAAAAAGAAGCTTTTCTGGGATAATTATTGTGTTTGAATTATGTCATGTAATTAAAACAAATAATTTTCTCTTTCTGAAACAAATTATGTTTAAAAACATTTCTTAAATAATTCTTTTGACGAGCAACCATATTTTTGATATCTATAATAGAAAGGAAGTGCATGTTGATATTTTTTTTACTAGAATTTGTTTAATTTGAGTATTTCAATTTTCCAAAAAAAACATTAAACTAGGTTTTCAGTTTCCTAATGCTTCACTACAAGAAAAAGAAATATAACTTTTCCTTTAGTTCATATAAATCTGACAACTGGTCGTTCAGATTAACAACTTATGAGTTAAATTATAACATTTGAAAACTGGCTATTTTTCATTATGTTAAATAATTGATCGTTTGGATAATTTTTAATAATTTGGTGAAAACATATTCGTAAAAAAATTAGTTGCCTCAATATCTCCACAATCAACTGTGTAATGATGTTGATTGAAGTAAAGTTTTTAGTTTTGATCTTTATAATAAGCAGTAAAGTTATTTTAATTAAAGAACAAAATGAACAACTTTACTTCATCTTGTAAAATTAGTTCTGAAAGCAGTTTCTTTAATTCTTTTGGTTGAAAACCAAAGGGAAAATAGTTAATTGTTCATATTCAGTAAGTTTTTCATATTTTCTATTAAAGAGTATTTGCATAAATTTTGTCGAATGAAAAATAAATTTTCCTTTCAATTTGAAACTGTGAATTCTGACCTTTAAACTGATTGGAACATTTTTTAAAAGCTGTTTATTATTTATTTGCCTAATAATTTCCATTTTTTGTACAATTGAATTATTTTTTGTTTTCCAGCTTAATCAAGTTTTATTTCAAACTATGTATTTAACTATAATTACAATATAAACCTAACAGTATTAATAAATACTAGTAAATATTTTATATGATTAGGAAGTATTAATAAAAATTTGTGTTAAATTCACATCTTTCATGCTGATCCTTTGAATAGTAAAATCGTTATATTGTAGATCTTTTTATTGTAGAATGTTATATTATAAAAAATGAGACATGCAGCCAACAAAACCAGTTTAGAATAGTGTTGTGTAAATTTGTTAAGATCAACACCAAAACATAAAATTTACATCTTCGTTAAATAAAATACTGTGATCATTCATGTATTTGCTATCATTAAAAAAAAATTGTTCATTTTAAGAATATTAATAAACATCAATAGTATTTGTATTTTATGTAGGTTTTTTAATTTTTTCCACCAATTGGTAATAAAGTATTAATTTTCTCAAAAATATTTAAAACTAATTGAATTTAAGTGGTTTAATCTTTTTCTAATTAATATGGTTTTTGGTTAATCTGGGTTCTGTTGCATTTTTCTGTACTCTTACACCTTCATCAATAATTACATCACTTTTTTTTATTGATTTAATATTTTAGAATTAATTTTTAACAAGTTTTTTTAAAAAAAGTTTAAAAAAATGTTTACAAGCATTATTATATAAATATAATAATGTTATGTAAATAATATAAAATATATATGTAACATACAGAGAGTGCTGAGTGGTGTAGCCCAAAATTAAGGGACTGATTCAGGACATCAAAATAAAAAAGTTCATGTGGACAAATCCCTTATCCCACTTAATTTTCTTTCAGGTCATCATTTTGTGTTTTCTCCATAAAAATGTATATACATATTTACCATATAAATGTATAAGAACAGATTAATATATTTTAATGACATTTAGTGTAAATTTATTAAACAACTACTACAAAATTAATAATTTTAAACATTTTATCTTTGAAAATAACTATTTAGCTCATTAATAACTTCATAAACATTAGTTGTATCAGATTATGTCTATTCAGTAGCTATTAAGTCTTTTATTATAAACAGGGTGATACCACATTTGTTCAAATCAGCAGAGATTTGTCTGTAATTGTTAAAGTGGACTGCAAAAATGATCCAGTCTGACGATTGTCCTTTGTCTGTTTTTATTTTCTTCACTAATTGTATTAGTAATTATTAGTATCACTACTATAATTATTAATAATTTATATTTATTAACAATTTGAAGGAAAAAAACAATAACTTCTGAAAATTTTTACGATCCATTTTACCAATCTCAGCCATTTCTCAGCTGTTTGAACAAATGAGGTGTTATTTTGTTCACAACACAAAAGGCTCAACATTTTATCTGTAAAACATAATTTGATAAAACTAATATAATGAAGCTAATTAATAATTAAAAAAATTTAATGGATGCCATTTTGGAATTTTCTGTCAAATTTTCAAACTTATTTATTTTATAGGAAATAAATAATTGTTGGATACATGTATGTACACCAAATTTTAATAAATATCAATTCTTAAGATATAAATTTTTATTGAAAAACAGTAGACAGAAAGCAGTATTGACAGAAAACAGTAGGTCGAAGATGAGATAAGGCATTCAGTCATGAGTTTCTTTGTTTATTTTCTTGTCCTTAATCAATCGTATTACTTAAGCCAACAAATACTTAAGCACCCTCCACGCGCATGTGTACACACACACACACACACATACACATATATATATATATATAATATATATATATATAATTACATACTGGATGAACAAATTAAAATTAAATGCAGTGTGACATGTAACACAAGAATGAAAAAAAAAATTAAATTGTAAATTAAATTAAATTCTACATTTAAATTAGCAAAAATTGACATATTTATCATATTTTTACAAAATATGTTAAAAGTGCCCTACACAGTAATGCACTTACATCCTCAAATGATCATATTGAGCGTCACATGATGCAAAACGGTGCTGTAAATGTCATCAATTTAATCTTGAATTAATAGTGATTTCTTTTCTTTAGTTAATCAATTGTATGAGGATTTGATATATAAACTCTATTCTTCAAATAGTTCCAAATAAAAATAAAAAAACAGTTGGACAAATCTGTCCTCTGCTGAAAGTCTGTTTTACATAAAAGCAGCATTAACACATGCTAATGAATCATTTGATGTGACACTATTGCGCTCTGCCTTGTTAGAAGAAGACATACTCATTTTCATGATTTGTTAACTGGGCATAGAATTCTTTGAAAATTGTACGATACAATTTTGTATTGACATTCTAGTAAAAAAAATATTGCTGCGCTGCTATACAGTCAACAGAAACAACAGCACATCATACACTGATTTTCTTATTGTGAAGTAGACACTCAAACATCTGGTAAGGATTTTCTTACCTTCTTCTTAGGAAGAATCTTAAGGCAAGATTTGTATATTTTACATAATTTTTTTTGTGGTTTCTTGTGTATAGATTTTTTCATATCACATAAATTCTTCTTTGAATATCAAATAAGGCCTTTATAGAATATTTTGTAACATCAGATGTAGACTTTTAATGGAAGGTTGCCTATTTCATTTTGTGTTTGAAAATGATCACATTGTAAGCCATTTAAACAAATTTTGTGCTACTCTTGAAAGAATCCTGAAAGCACATAAGTTTCCACTACAGTCCACCGTTCTACCAACTGAACACCAGAGGATACATAACCTTTCGCTGTAGCAACCCTTTCCTCTACTGTAAGGCATTTTAACAGCTATAATAAATGAGATTGTATTGCACTGAAGGATGAGTAGTTTCAGCTGACAACAATGGACAAGAGTGAAACTAATAATATACACAACCAATATATTGCTAGTAATAACAGTGTTAAAGGTGACACTCAAACAACTGCATTTAGAGCTGGCTAGTTTCAGTTTTAAGTTTTCACTGTGTGTGTGTGTGTGTGTGTGTGTGTGTGTGTGTGTGTGTGTGTGTGTGTGTGTGTGTGTGTGTGTGTGTGTGTGTGTGTGTGTGTGTGTGTGTGTGTGTGTGTGTGTGTGTGTGTGTGTGTGTGTGTGTGTGTGTGTGTGTGTGTGTGTGTGTGTGTGTGTGTGTGTGTGTGTGTGTGTGTGTGTGTGTGTGTGTGCGCGCGCACACACACACACACACAAACATGTCTATAAAGCCAATGATTTATTATTTGTGTTTATTACAATCCTTCCCTATTTTTACTATACTAATACTGTAATTTCTTGTTATTGTGAACTCTTGATTACTAAAATACTAGTTGTTTATGCTGTTGTTATTAAATACTGATTAGTCATTTATCATTACTTCATGTTTTATTTTTTAATGATTTGCCCTGAGATGTTTTCGAGTTAGCTTAACGTTTTTATTTTAATACTTTTGTAATAAGGTATGTTCCTTTATCTTATTATTGTGAATAGAATTACAAATTTTGAAATGGGCTAGAATATTTTATGTAGAAACATTCTCATGTATACTTTTGTGTAGTGTATTTGTAGTTTTGATTTCATAACATAATGTGGTTTTTTTTATACTTGTGAATTTATTTTTGACTGAACTGCACTTAACAATCTTGTTTTATTCTTTTAACATTGCTTGTATAATGCAGATGATATGCATGTACAGTAGACATTAACCTTCATTGTTTATTATCATTAACATTATATTTTCATATTACATAATTTTATTTTTAGAAGTAAGTTTATGATTAAATAAGATTATGCTTACTTTTTTAAGATTTAAATTTATTCAACCTACTTAGTTGTAAGTTAACTTTTTTTAAAAATAAAATCTATTTACTAGTTATATAATTTTAATATTAAAATAAATATGTATTCTAAATTTTATGTTCAGTATTCATAGTACTGCCTCAGCAGTTTATTCCTTCTTTTTTTTTGAAAATTACTAATATTCGATTAGATAATTAGAACTGATAATATTTTTAAAAAATTTGTATAACCTAATAATGGAAATTTTCTACTTGCTTGAAATATTACATTGTTATTAGTTCAACAACAAATGTTGTAATCGATATTTAATTTTTTTTTTTAAATGTGGTTCATTAAATTTTCAAGATCATTTTTAAATATTATTTATTTTATTTAATACTTCTTTTTTGTCTTCATTGTTATTATGAATGAAAATTAAAGCTAATACTTTTTTATTGATTAATTTATACTATAAAATTAGGATTGATCTTTCTTTTGCTACCATCTCTTGCTTTAGGCAGTACTAGAAAGGTATACTGAATCGAGTTATTGGGTCAATTTTGATTATGTTATTGCTTGCTAAAAAGCATATTTATTGTAAAATTATCCCTGATTAGCCAGGTTATGGTTTTAAATGTCATAAATTATAAATCTTACCTCATATATTTCATAATATTAATCAGCCAGAAGCATGGATGAATTTGTATCTGATTGAAAAAAGTAACATTAACATGTTAATCACGATTTAATAATTTCATCTAATTAAAGATTCTAATTTAAATGTGATGTTTTTTTACTGGTAAGTTACAAACTATTTTTTATATACATTGATTTTTTAATTCCTATTCTGATATTTATATATTAACGGGAGGGGGTGGGTGGTACAACTCGTCTTTTCCCCTGAAGTATATCTTATGATAATTATTTCAATTAATATGTCTAATTGAATTGCTTTTTGACATTTAGTGAGGTTGTTGGTTGATTTTATGTCCATTAGAAATGTAAAAGGATCTCTGTGAAAATGTCATCCCTGACATAGTGGTGACATTGGGACTCCACTTAGTATGAACTCAAATGATTCATTATAACTTGGTGCTGTTTTTCTATTACTTTCCACTACCCCACAATATAGAAATGTTTCATTTGTACCACACTTTTTCACCTAAAAAATTTATATTTAGCTTAAAATGTTTAAAACCAGCCGTTTTAATTTTGTTGACTATAGCATATCACCATGATTGGAATAAATGAAAGGTCTGTTCTGAATGCTGATATTGATCACATCTATTGTTGTGCAATTAGGAGTTATTTGCAGGAAGGATTCTAATGTCAGTTTGCATATGCCACTGAATATTCACTGTTGTATATATATTGGTTTAACCAACAGTGATATTTATAGTTATACTCATCTGTTCACATCATTTAATTGATGTCATCTCTTTACTCCTGCCATAAATGAAACTAATAACTATGTTTAAAAATGTAGTAGATAAATTTTCAAACCAATCTCCTACTCCTATATGTTTACTTTGCACACCTAGGCAGCAGGATTTGTAAGAAAAATCAAATGCCCTCCCCCTTCCTATAAATAACGATAGGTTAATTTTCTTTTATATATAATATATAAAACTGAACTGATAAAATAGAAGAGCAGTTGAGAATGTGTAAATGCTTCATTGAGTTGAAGGATTATGATTTTTCTTGAATTGTGATAACTCATTTAGATTTCAAAATGAGTTTATTTCAAACTTAATATAATAATTTCTTTTTATAAGAGGGTCTGTGAATTTGATAGAAGCTACTTAAATTTAAATAATTTGTGGTAGTATAGCTGTGGAACTATCAAGAGCTATTTTGTAATATACTTTTAATATGTATTATTTAAATAGATGTGCATTTTTTTACCTTATTATGTTCATTGCCTTAAACTTTTTTTTTTTGTTTTTGTTGATTGCTGGGTAGGGTACTAGTGTATTATCACCAGTTATACCATTAAGCCTTGTAATAGTGCCGGCATATATTATTTGCCGTAAAAGTGTTGAAAATGTTTATGAAAATCATCCATCATTATATATTATGGCATTTGGTCTAGTCGCTGCTAAAGTTACCAATAGACTTGTGGTAAGTAATTTATGATTAAGATTGATTTATATTTTATTAAATTTAAATATTTGTTTGTGTATACTATTTTAAAATGGATTATAAATGTAAAATAAAGAAATACTGTCAAATGAAAAATATTTTCGTCTTTCAATAATAATTTCAGTTGCACTTTTTATAATTAACTAGCACCTGGTTATTTAAAATATGATTTTATAGTTGAAAAAAAAACTTTTTTTTATTATAGAAAATAAATACTTGCTTTTTTGGTGTGAATTTCATTTTGACAAGCAGCTTTTAGTTTGTTTTCGTATGATAGGTTCCTGTTCATTAATGAATGAAAACACTGGGTCAGTATTTTTTCCAGTTACTAGCCAAGGTTATAACAAAAATAATGTAGCATGATTAAATCTTTTTTTGCAGATGGCCAAGTTTAAAACTAAGCTATAAATTTTATTTACATGAAAACCAACCATTTCTGTAGTTATCACCTCTTTTTTAAATCATTCTATCAGTGAAAGTTACTATACCTCTTTTTAAGTTTCATTACTGATCTTGCTTATACCCCCTGCCACATTGTTTAATATTGATTGTAAATATGAGGGTCAGTCAAATATAAACTGAACTTTGGCTTCACAGCTCGCATACAAATGTGAATGAGCTGGCACGAATAGATATTGAGTTAGGGCAGGGATGGAATGCTCCAGCTGCCTCGGCATTCACGTCTTTCTATTAGTAACATCATGTCAAGAATGAGACCTTTCATCGAATTACCATGAAGTTTCTCACAAATAAGGGCGTCGAACCCTCCAGAATTTTTACTAAACCTTGTTTATGCAGTTTGGAGATATAATGTTACATATCCAAGCCTACAACCAGAACAGTAAATTTAAAGGAGGATGTGAAACTGTAGAAAATGATAGTCACGATAATGGTTCAAGTACAAGCTTGACAGATGGTAGCATTTGATCAATCCTTGACCCCTTTGAAGACAAATAAGACATTATGGTTGATGAAATTGTTTGGAAGTGAGTATCAGTCATGGAATTTTGTCTGAGGTGGTTTTCAAGACTTTTGAGTCAAAATCAGAAACAGCCCTGACAGGAAATTCACCAAACCCTCCTGAATTGATTTCCACAAGAGGGAAATAATTTTTTTTTATAAAGTAGTCACATGAGATGAAATATGTGTCCATCATTACATTTATGAGTCTTAATCAGCGAGTATGGAGTGGTGGTAGAAATGTGGTGTCTTGTCCTGTGTATAAAAATGCATCTGTCTGCTGGAAAGGCATATTGCTTGTTGACTTTTCTCATTAACATTCGACTGTGAATGCTTCATACTACTACAAGCTGTTGGAACCAAAGGCTGTCAGCCAATTAGAGATGTGATACTCCATGATAATGCCAGGAGCTGTTAGCATTTGAGATGAAATAAACAAAATTTACTGGGAAACCTTAGAACCTATGTACAGTCCAGATTTTTTTCCCTATGATTTCTTTTTGTTTGGGTCTTTTAAGGAGGTACTGGAGGACATCAATTCAGTGATAACAAAATAGAGAAGTTTGTGCGCAATTGCCTTATGACATATCTTTAAACATTTTATGAAAAAGGGATCCACAACCTCCTCACATGTTGAGAAAATACAATAAATTTATATTGTTATCATGATTTTAATAAAATAACTTCACAGTGGGAAATGCAAAGCTTGTATTAATTGGAATAAAAAAAAGTTAAAGTTTAGTTGGGTTTTATATTGTGTGAGTGCGCTACGGTTTATATGGATGGCTCTAAAAACGATAATTCTGTTGGGTGTGCTTTTGTGGTTGACAATAGACAGTACATGTTTGGCCTCCCCAGGATCGCTGGCATTTTCATTGCAGAACATATTGCTATTAATAAGGCCTTAAGTATTAGCCCAATATTTCGACATGTACTTGTTTGTTCGGATTCCATGAGTGCCTTACAGGCGATGTGTGATGTATACTCCAGACACCCTGTTGTATGTGAGATTCATTCTGCTATTTTGCAAATGACCAGACGTAATACAACAGTGAGCTTCTGCTATATCCCCAGCCATATGGGAATTTCAGGCAATGAGCACACAGGTAGTGTAGCAAAAGAGGCTTGTTTACAGCCTATTTTTATCAGTTACATTGCTTCCAACAATCTTGTCTGTTTTTTGAAGAGTGTAGTTTATGATGACTGGCAAAGTGAATGCGATGCTATCATGAACAATAAACTTTGTGAAATTAAGAACACTCACCGTGGAGCTCCTCGTGCAGAAATAACCATCAAGAGGAGGTTATTGTCTGTCGTTTGGAATAGAGCACACTAGGCTCACTCATGGATATCTGACTATGCAAATGGTTACACCCCTTTGTGCTCGCTGCAACTACCAAGTAACAGTGCACCACATCTTTGTGAATTGTATCTGTTATGCAGCATTACATTGTAAGTTTTACCTAGGGGCTAATATAATGAACAATTTTAGGGGATAATGAAATGAAGCTCTCCTATGTTTTAAGATTTCCTAGAGCCATTCGTTTTTATTCCAAAATTTAAAATACTGTGTTTAAGCAATTTATGCCATTTGCTGTAAAGCAGATGGTAATTTTATTATCTTAATTTTTCATTTTAAGATATATTTTAATTGTTTTTTAAGATGTTTTTGTTTTTAATTAATTTTTTTAATTGTGAATTTTTAACATTTATTTTTTTTTAAATAATACAGTGTGTCCTGGCGATTATAACACAAAAACATTTTTTGCCCTCCCAAAAAAAAATCTTTGTAAAAGTTCATTTGAATTTTCTGATTTTTGTGTAATCACTAACGCTTTCATATATCCCTACAAAAAAAATCCAAGGGATTCATATCAGTTAATCTAGCTGGTCATATCTAGATCCATCTCAACCAATCCAGCTGTTAGGAAAAGTTTCTTTCAGATAATGAAAACCGGACTATCCAAATGGGCAGGTGCACCATCGTGTTGGAAATGCATATCAGTTTTTGTACTAAGTGGAACATCCTCTAAAAGTATTGACGGCTCATTTTGAAGAAAGTTCAAGTAACCATTACTTTTGAGTTTACCATTGAAAATGTGAGTTCTGATAAGAACATTACCTATTATCCCACACCAGACATTTAATGAAAAACCGTGCTGGAAATTAGTTTCAGTGGTTTCACAAGGATTGTCATGTTTCCAAGAATTTTTGTTTCATGTATTGTTTATCCCATCTTGTGTAAATGATGCCTCATCTGTAAATAATATTAATGATGGAAGCACATTGTTTTGTAGTAACCATTGACAGTAATTTAACTGCAAATTGTAATCACCTTCTTCAAGACTTGGAACTGATTGAGAATGATATGGATAACCTTCATTGTGTAATGTCCACCACATACTGTTGTGTTACATATACTGTTACTTGAAGTAGGGATTCATTTCAGTAGAGGAGCAGAAATCAGAGAAAAATCTTTCACTATCTGTAACTCTCTAATGAAGCATTTTTGGACCCATGTTTATATGAACGTTTTTCATTATTTTAATGAGAGAAATAACTTATGAAGTTTAAGGAAATCATCCTGGGACACTCTGTCTGTATATACAACTTAAAAAAAAATGTGTAAGTAATAAGACCTTACTTAAAAGCTTACCTTAAAAGCAGTTCCAAACAGTGTTATGGAATAAATACCAGTTTGTGATTTTCACTCGCTGAATGCAAGTAAAGAGACCTGTTAAACATTTCAAGTTGATTTAAATTAAAGGTTAACATTTTGTATAATTTTCACCCACAATTATCATTACAGACTGCTTTCCATTATCAAAACTATTATATCCCAGCAGTAGAATTGTTTTTTACTAGGTTTAATATAATGATGTAGCAGATAAATATATACTTCCCATTAACAAGTGGTTTTTAGTAAAATTAAGATTTACGTATTTTTTTATCAGGGTTAATTTTTCAAAAATTCTGTTTTTCAATTTGTAAATAAATTTTATTGATTTATTTTTATTGTTTAAATGTCAACCTTATTCTGGCGTAATGTACCTGGTTAGGTTTAGTAGCTTTTAGAACATCTGGAGCATTTGAGTCTTTTTTCGTAGATCTTAGTTTTTTAAAGTTCTCTCTAAAGTAAAATTTCAATGGGCTGAGATCTGGAAAATGGCCAGATATCTGCTGGCACTATTTTATTACTGAAAACTTCTTTCACGGGGTTTGTTGATTTAGCTATATTTTCTGCCAATATCTTACTAAAAATATCTGCGGTTAATTTCATATTCAGTAAGATAAAGTGAAAACAATTAAACATACATGGGTGAAACCACTGTACTGTTTATGTAAAGATTGTTACATCTGATAATTTTATAATGAAAATTTTTAGCTACATTCCAATCTTTTCATCGAAAATGGAATTTTGTGTATGGTCAGAAGTCCACAAATACGTATTGTGAATTCATATGTTTTATATTGAGACTTAGTCTTCGCTACATAGTCCTAAAGTTTGCTTGAAAATGTTAGTGCCATTTACAATAATCATCCTTACTTGTTTTATAAGAATGTTAATGATACAGGGATTTTTGTGAGAGTAACGTAGAAGAAAAAATAAAAGCAGTTAGTGCAAAAAATTTATTTTATAAATAATTATATTCTGCTGAGGATGCAATTTGCTAAATTACAAGGTCTCCCATATAAAACAATATAATCAATCAGTCTTCTATTAAATTTTAATTGACTGTCTTACTTTTTCCCTTGTTTCTGGAATGGATTCATCCAACGTGTTTATCATACCAATGTAGTAGACTACTCCTGGTAATCTTAGCAGTTGATCAGAGAATACTCTGTAGATTGTTAGTGAGAAGATTATGTTTTCACAAGAGGAGCATATTTTTATTAAGTCATACTTCAATAAATGATTAGTGACTATAGTACAACAATTTTTTTACCCAAGTATCAAGGCAGACCAGTTCCTAATAAAACATCAGTATGAGATCAATGACTAAGTTTAGGGCGACTGGTTTTGTTAATGATAAGGACTACAAAATGTCGAGGACAGTCTTGATTGCAGACATGGTCGAAATCATTGACTGGTTATCTGCCTCACAATAAAAAATCAATTAGATGTTTGTCAGCTGAAATTAATTTGTCAAAATTAACCATTCATCAAGCGACAAAATGGTTAAATATAAGACTATATCAAATTTAACAGTTCATCAAATTTTTTCTGATGAGATATAGTTCTATTTGGATGGATATATGAAACATATCAAAATAGGGTTTGAAATCCTGATGTGCACCATAAAAACCGTTGCACCCTTAGAAGAGGGGTGTCTGGTGTGCGATATCACAAATAAAAATTGTCAACCCAATTTTCATTGAGAACACAATTATGCAGGACTATATTACAATATTTTATTGTGATTCATTACACTTTTAGAATAAGAAGATTATTACTGTTCATTACAACATGACGACACAGCATAGCACTATGCAAATTCAAGAGCTACTAACAAATTTTTTGGTGATCAAATCACTGATTGTGGCTTATGGCGATCAAAATCTCCAGATTTGACTCTCAAAAATTCATTTTGTTTGGGTTACCTCAAAAATAAAGCCTACAGCCACAAATCATGAACACCAGAACAACTGAAGGTCAATATTGAAGAAGCTATTAAATATTCATACACAAACTGTGAAAGAAGCTAGAAGAAACACAGTGAAAAGGATTGAAAAAAAAAACAAAAAACAAGTGTTGCAGAAGCTATAGTTAGAAAGGTGGCAGTGACTTTCAACATTTACTCCAAAATTTAAGCTGTTGTAAAATTTGTTTGTAAAAATATTTAGTAACTCATTCATATCTTTTCCATTTAAGTATACCTATCGACATAAGGCTGTGTTAGATGAATTGTGTTTTATATTGGACACTCTGTATTTAATATCATAATTAGGCTTGCTATGAAAAATTGTATCACATTCCTGCTTATTGTTACTATGATATTCAAAATCTTCTATTAAATAGCTGATATCTATTTTTTTTTTTTTTTTTATTGGTAGAATCAAATAATTATCTATTGCAGAGACTTATTTAGTTCATGACACGAGATATTAATATAAAAAAGAAAAAAAAACATATGAACTGTTCTGTGTAAAAATTTATTGCTCATGTGATGATTGGGGGGGTTACCTGGTAATTTTATAAACAGAAAAAATTCATGTTGAACATAAAGTATTTGTTGGATATTCAACATGGAACATTGGTAAGTGAATCATTCAGATCAGCCCACCAGTTCTTAAGTTTTTAATGGATGTCTCTCATCAAACAAAATATGCACATGATCCTTTTTATTTATTTGTAAAAATTACTGTAATCTGATTTCATGTGTCATTCTTTGTGTTAGGAATTTTTTTTAGTTGGATAAAATTAATTTATTTTATCATTTATGCTATTTGCATTAACCACCATTTTCCTTCCATGTACAGTACCTCATTATCATGTAATACTGTAGCTTTAGTTTTATATATGTTAATTGTATTTTATAATAATTATGCTTTATATTACTTTATTTTTTTGTATCAGGTGGCACATATGACTAAAAATGAAATGGAATATTTAGATTCAGCACTGGTTGGCCCGCTTATGCTGTTCCTTAATCAATATTTTAATTTCTTTATACCAGAACACATTGTGCTTTGGTTGTGCCTGGTAAGATATGATATCTGTGGTATAATGTAGTTTTATTTTTTTTTTTTTTTTATATATATATATAACTAAGTAAATTGCCATTATTTTAATTTTCCTTTTTCCTATTTAATTATGTTATTATAATGAATGAAATCTCTGTCGACCTTGACAGAGTGCTAGCATTTCCATTATGTTTTTATTTCAGAAAGCTCTGGGTTGGTCAGGATTCATATTTTTCGTAGACTACAACAAATATTTCATATATTCCCTTCAGAAGATTTGATCCCGATGGTTAATTATTTTTTTAAAAAACAATTCTATTAAAGTATTTTTAAAAAATTGTAAATTTCTACTAGGTACTAAATACAAAGATTTTAAAGCATGTATTCATACATCTGAAATTACTGTTGGGTATTACTTTTATATATCTGTTGTAGCCTTGGTGGAATAGAGATATCTATTACAAATGTTAAAATTGAAGAAAACTGATTTGTTTCCATCTGAGTTATATTTAATTACTGACTATTACATTTAAGTGTACAAGGTATAGGTATCTGGGTTAAAGGTATCCAAAAGTAATGGCCTGAATTTAAAAAACTAGTCGTTGTAATCTCTTAAAGGTAGGCTCAATTGACAGGAAATATCTCCAAGATTTGTCCTGTTTACTTTCAAGATCAGCAGAATATGCATGTGCAGGCAAACTGACTGACTAATAATGAAATTGTATTCAGTTGATATGTGGATCTCATGACAGAAGGTTTAGTGCGTGTTTTGGTTAGCACAGTTTCAATCAGTTACACATGTATGAACTGAATGGAATATCAGTCCTACATTCAAGTTATTCATCAGTGGAATATGATTTTAAGAGAGACTGGAAACTTGGTTTCACAAACTGGAAACCATCAAAAAGTTTCAGTTAGTGATGAGACTGTGGATCGTGTATGTGATGCATTCACTGCCAGTCCTTGAAATTCAATTAGGTGGGGTAGTTACAAATCGCAAATTCCTTATTCTATTGTTCATGACATTGTTCATAAGTGGCTCTGTTTGCAAGTGTATAAGTTACAACTAAATGATCACTGCCTCCAGTATCAGTTTGCTGCTGAGGTACTGAAAACCCCCATACAGTAATCAAAAATGAAAGGGACACACCAAAAGTCAATGTTTGTTTAGGATTGTACAGAAATGGCGTAATCGTTCTGTGTTTTTTCACGGAACCTACTGTGACAGGATCTTCATATCTCGACATGCTTGAGAACTTTGCTATTTCTCAGATTCCTTCAGGTTTCAGTTTCCAACAAGATTGTGCTCCACCACACTTTCATTGAGATGTTACCATTGTTCTTGAACAACACTTTCCCTGCATGTTGGATCGGACGAGGAGGTCTAACTTCATGGCATCCTAGATCTACAGTTATCATTCCTTTGGACTTTTTTCTTGGGATTTATTAAAAGTTTTGCATACCAAGGAAATTTGTAGATTTTGATGATTAAAACAGAGAATTGCTGAAGCCATAACGTCACAGATGCTCCTAAACACATTGCAAGTGTTAGATTATTATCTAGACATCTGTCTTAGCTACAAAAGGTGCACAAATTGAACTTGACATACACTAAAACCTATAAGTTGTTGAATAAATATTAAAATAAAAAGTATTAAATTGTATTAACTGGTTCTCTTAATGTAAGCCATTAGTTTTGGATACCTTTAATCCAGACACCCTGTTCTATAAAATAAACAATAGGTCTAATTAATCTGCTAAAAAATAGGTGTTAATTTCCAAGTATATAATTAGAAGAAAAAACTTTGTGTTTGTTGATTTTTAATACCTTGGATAAAATTTAATGTTTTTTAAAGGTAGTTTTATATTATACCTAAAAAAGTTATGTTATCTGTTCCTTTTTTTACAATATTGTATGATTATAAATTGAGTTTCTTTTGGTAATTTAAAACAAGGTTTGTACTGGAAGTTTTAAAAAATATAGGTATGAATATACTTTGCAATAAATTCTAAATGCCATTAACTGCTACAGTCATTACCAACTAACAGTGAAACTGTACCATTGTTTAACTTAAGTGAAAATGGAAATTGGTTTATTGAACATGACTTTAGGTTTGAACCATTTGGAATGAGTTGAGGATAAGATGTCAATAAAATAGTTATAAGGGATGCTGGTTATTGTATTACTCAAAAAATGAAAACAATTTATTGGTGGTGACATTGTATCTGTGAAATCAGTGTGATGGAGATTAGAGTGATGCATTATAACCAGTGAAAGAGTGTGTTCATAATTAAGTATATGGGTTGTAAATAAATAAATAAATAAATAAATATATATGTGTGTATGTATGTGTATATGTCTGTATACATTTTATATGTGTACACACACACACACACACAGAGAGAGAGAGAGAGAGAGAGAGAGAGAGAGAGAGAGAGAGAGAGAGAGAGAGAGAGAGAGAGAGAGAGAGAGATAGAGGTGTTGGCCAATTTTAACAGATTAATTCAGGAGATAAAAATAAACAAAAACATTCATATAAGCAAATGCCTTACCTCAGCCTCAGTTTCTCTCTTGGCTACCATTTTGTGTTTTTGAGATATATTGTAGTGGAATTTAGTGTAGATGTACTGAACAATATAAAAAAAAATTTGAAAATTCTAAAATTGCGACCATTAAAATTTGTTAATTATATTTAATATTAGTTCTATAAATATTAGATTTATCAAATTATGTCTTATTAGACAAAATGATGTCAAATTAGTTGATAAATAGCTGAGATATCCTGAAATTGTTAATGTGAATTGTAGAACATATGCAGTCTGGCAGTCTTATACCTGTTTTCATTTCAGTTACTAATTGAATTAATCGTAATTTTTATTATTAACAAAAATAGAACTGGTACAAAATTATTTTCAATTCTTGTTCACAGAATTTGATAGATGATTGATATCTCGCCCAAAAGTAAGTAAAAAATACAGTCTTGTGAAAGGAATAATATTGAACCTGCAAGAAATGTATTCCCACAAACTTATTTAGTTCCTTACCACCCTCTTTGGTACACATCAATGATCCTGTACATCATTTGATTCCTGTGTATCTAAATGCAAATCATATCATACCCTTGAGCACATACCTATGGGTTAAGTAAAATTCTACACTCTTTCAGAAAAGTAACAGCATCTTGTTCGTCTTTTACACATTCAACTAATCACATAAAATTTATTTTCAATACAGTTCTATGTATAGCAAAACTGAAACAAGTACTGAAAATCCACAGGCCAATCCAGCTTGATGATTAATCACAGGATATCTATATTACATCCTCTCTGTATTGTATGATGATTTTATTTAATTATATTTCATTTATTGTTGTACAATTACATCAAAGCATGATAAAATAATATTATACATGTAGACCTAATAAAGATACCAATTTGACTTTCATGACACTTTACTAAAAAGATCCAACAATTCAATAGAGTGAACCTCCTTTGAAGTGAAGTGAAGTGTATTTCTAAAGTTATGTAAAGAATAAATTGTTGAAAAAGGATAAATGGATTCATGAAAAATTTTTTTCATAGGATAAAGAAATGGATTCAAAAAATTTTTATTAGTTAGTATAGCTTTTTTACATCCAGACCTTATGCCTAGAATGAATAATAGATTTTCAACTGTAAAATTTATTTACTCAAAATTTACTGAGCAAGGGTTTGTCTACTTTACCTCAACTAGGTTTAAAATTGTCTTGTTATTGCAGTAGAACCTCTCTAATTTGTCATATTTGGAATCGAAGAGGTGAATTAGAGAAGATGAATTATAGAAGTGATGAAAGTAACATAAAAGGATACATTAAGAAAAAGGCGCTACAGAAATACCATGTGTCCAAAAAAAGAATATCTGGATTTTAATTTGCTATATCTCTTGATAAGGTGTATAGTGTTGATTTAAGGCTAGAATTAAAGAGCAAAAAGGACAGTTTTAGGTGCGGAGATGCTGAATATTCATTTCTTATATTTTCATTTAATACCACCACTAGCAAAGATGACTCCTAATCTCTCCTTAAGATTCCTAAATCACTTCTAATCAGATAACCTTCTGTGGCTTGCAGCCATGATGAATATTGCTTCATCAAGTTGAGATGAACAGTTGAAATTTTTTTTCTTTTATTGACATCTCCATTAGAAACTTGCATTTTGGCCATAAAGTCTTCAATTTTATCATCATATTTCTTTATTTTATGTTGTAGGAATTTCAAATTCTATTGATTATTTAACCACACTTTCATTCTTTTGTAACTGTTAGCAGAATTGTGATTTCTGAACCAAAGGTAAAATTTTATATTTACCGCATTTAGACATCAACTTTCATAACACTCTGCTTAATTAAAACTACAGTTTATAAAGAATGTTTCAGAAAGTATACAGCATAAGGTTTTGTCTGTTCTGTAACATGAACTTTAACAAGCATTCATGAACTTTAACAAGCATTCAATGAATTCAATAGTGTATTACTGAATAATGTCCGTAATGTAAATTAGTTCAGTTAAATATAGATTAGTACAGTTAGTTTATGTGCTATTATGATATCATTTTATAAACAATACAGAATGAAATGTATAAACTATATTGGCTTGAATATTTTGCTTCATGATATTTTTGTTATGAATGAAAATGAAAATTTTGCTATCAGTGATTCACATGTTACAAAAACAGACTAAATAACTAATGTCAATATGCTATGTACAGTAGATTTACAAGTCTGAATTTTAATCAAAATTTGTTTATAGCATTATAAAATGCTAATCATATGGCCCAAAAAAAATATACTCTATTTTTTACTTTTATGTTCAGTTATGGTTGTAACACACATTATGTATTATGCATTATGCATTATTTTGTCACAGTAATAACAATAATTGTGATATAACAATTTATACCTCAATTATTTTGGTATAATTATGTGCGTGTGCATACCCAAACACATACATTCAGATTGGTGATGAATTAGAGAGGTTCTGCTATATTTAAATTTTAAATCTATACTTTCACAAGTATTATTGTCGAGAACATAATTTAAAAGAAACATATTTATTTACAGTTATGGGTGACTTTTGACCTGCTGAGATACTCGTCACAAGTATGCAGGGAGATTTGTGATCACCTCCATATCCAGCTGTTCAGAATAACACCGATTATGCAACATTCATCGCAGTCGCATTCGCACTCGCTCCATCCAAACAAGAACGGTACGCCTGCCATCAATCTTAACACTTCTAGCTCTTTACCTACCAATAAACCAGTACGATTTAGGAGGCATCAACATCATTAAATTTATAATTTAAAAAAAAATTGAATTATTAAAAGGTACATTGGGAGATTATTTTAGGAGATAGAAGATAGTTATGGCAGGTTTAATGTTCATAAAATTACATTGTTATCGTAAATGTTTGACTAGGAGCTTAATTTATTTAAGATAAATAACTTGTGATAATAGTATTGGCATTAATTTATAGTATGACAGTTTATAGAACTCTTGTAAGTATTGCTATTAAAATTGCTGCTGTGAAATTTGCTTTTCAAATGAGTATTTTTTATGTTCAGAAATTAGAATGAAGAAGTAATAGCTGTAAAATAGCAATAAACAAGTATTTAATAAAAAAAAAAAAAAAAAAAGGTTGAGAAATTATATTTTTTGTATTGTGGTTTGTATTTGTTTTCAATTTTTGTAATGCGTTTTCTTTTATTTTACCACACTTTATTTAGAGAACTTTATACTTGATGAGGTAACAAAAAATGTCTTCCAATAATTTTATATTTAATTCTTTTTTCAGTTTTTCCTGGTTAATATTTTCAAATAAATCTTTTCTTTATTGTGTGAAGTTGTGCTTATGATATAGAATATCTTGTGCTGATATTGTTTATATTAAATGATTAGTGTTTGCGTAATTAAGTTGCTTAGGAAATTGCTGTTAAATAAAAACAACCTACTTCGTTATTAATTTTTTTAGGAATTTATATTATAGAAATTTAGAGAATAATTTGTAATACTTTATTCAATTAATTTATTTGTAATTTTGCGTGTCAGTAGTCTTTTGGTGTATATTGTATGTAGTTTATGCACATACTTATGTACATAACTTGTAGGTATGTAAATAAAAGTACATTTGTATAGGTTATATTTTAATTTTATTTATTTATTTATTTATTTTCTGATAAAATGTATAGGTTTACTTATTTTGTACTATTCAGAATTATGATTATTTGCACAATTCATGATTGCCATTCTCTTTTTGGTTTAACTGATAAAATTCTTTAATCTTTTTCTTTCTTTAAAAAGTTTCCATGATGAAATCTTTATCAGCGATACATCATTTTTGTGATAACAACTAATATTTTTATTCTTTCATTTTATTTATCTAATTTGTGAAGTAGTAATAAATTCTCCCTTTATCAGTATAGCAGTTTCAAGGACCATTCTTTTTATAACAGTTTTCTATTTTTGTATTAAATTGTCTATATTAAATTTTGTTTAAATTATTTTTGGCACAATTCTTTTAAATAGTGATTATTTATCAAATGATTGTTTAGGAAAGTATGCTGCTTACATAATTGTAAATGTTAACACTTGTACTGATAGCACTTTGAAATGAGTTCTCTCTGTTCCATTTCATTTTTTTACGTCTGCATTTAATATAACATCTATAATCCTTTTGATTTAGCTTACCATCACCTTTCAAACAGAAATTTAAAAAAATAGATAGATAGAATAGATAAACCTAAAAAAAAAAAAAATAGATATACTAATCATTTTGGAATGAGGAAAGGCTACATTTTATAATGACAAAATACAGTGTATGGCTTGAAAATGTTTTATTACTAAAATTACAATTGAATTTAAAGGTTGATTACATAATAATTTTTTACTGTAGATCTGAATAGTCTTTTTTTTTAAATAACCATATACTGTAGTTCAGTAATGAACAGTATTCATTAAATACTACAAAAAAAATATTTGACTAATTAATGTTTAAATAATAAAAAATATCCAAAGAGTTTTTAGAGTTGTTTCTATTAATGATAAAGTATCTTTGCTTCAACAGTGCAAACTGATCACTGCTTTGGATTTTATGTATGCAGCAATAAAAGTTATAATATCCTACTGACAGCTCTCTTTATTTTTAAACAAATAAGTATATTTTTTAAGAAATTTTAATTTGTAATATGAAAAGTTTTTATTCTTAATTGTTGGAGTAATATTTGTTGAAACTTCTCTTATATAGTTTCTTTAAAAAAAAATTTCAGCTTTTTGCCAATTACAGAATTTATTCTAATGAAGTTGTGAACAGTTATCCTCAAATTTTCTATCATAGAATAACATTTTCTATCAATGAATAATAATTTCTTTCCTCTCTACCTTTATGAGAGATGTTATTAGTATAAATGTAATGAAAAAATAATTTTTACGTTTTCATTGATAAGAGATATTTCCATTTCAGTAATAACTTGTTAAATCTCTGAGAAATTTTTAAATAGTCTTGTTTTTCTTTTTCTCTTGATTTGATGAAGATGAATTCAAGTAAGTTTTTAAGAATTTGATCTTTACTTAATAATTTACTAATTATTCCAATTATTTATAGTTGCATATTTTGATTTATATTCTGTCAGTATTTTTCTTTTTCTGTTTATTATTTTTATTAGTGTGTGTAATTAGATAAAATAACATTCTCTAATTTTAGAACAAAAATTATTTGTGAAATTTTTGGCAGATTTTATATTGAATTGTTCAGTAAAGTTTTAAGAACGTATCTGTGACATTTAAAAAATAAAGTGTAAATTGTTAAAACAATTTTCAGGAGATAAAGTCAGATCTTTACACTGATGAAGAACCTTTAAAAATTGTATGTACACTGGATTTAGTTAAACGATGTATATTCATTATGTAGTTTTTAGTTATTAAGATTAATCTAGGTGAGAGAATAATTGGTATATGTTTTATTTCCAATATACAGTACAACAGCTGTGTTTTTAATCTTGTATCATTCTGATGTATTAGGGTTCTAATTTATTAATCTATTTATTACTGTTTGTAGCTTCATCTTTTTTCTTACCAGAAAGATTCATAAATGAAACTCCTCTTTATTTTTGTAATTTTTATGTTATTTTAATCTATTGTAAAGCATTATAAATGCATTTACTTAACCATAGAATTAAATGAAACATATAGCAATCAAACTGTTCATGATATGTATACAAATTTATTTAAAAAAAATAAAAGTATGGTTTTATTAATATTTTTATAATAAATAATAAATGCTTATATGTTAAAATAAATATGCATCTATTGAATGTTTCTGTGAAGCTATCTTACACCTATGATGTTACTTATTTACATCATTCGTAAAATGACCATTTTGCAGGTGTTCCAGATCGAGCTATTCATCATATATTGTTTATCACTATCCAAAAAAACATGACTGTTTTCTTCATTTCATCTCCATTATTTTCTTCATTTATGGATCTTTATTACTGTGTATATCATGGTTTCTTATCATCTCTTCCTGGGTTTCCCCTTTAGGTCTTCTTTTACTTTAAAAAGTACCTTTGATCCCTCTCCCATCTTTCATTTTTCTTCAGATATCCAAATCATTTCAGTTTCTCTTTCCCAGTTCTGTTGAGGATTTTATTTAATCTTATGATCCTTTCATTTTTTGTTTTGTTTCTTGTTTTCTCCAATATGCTTCTCAGAAATTTAATTTGTACAGTTTGAATTCTACTTTTATCTCATCCTTTAGTATTTATTTTCACATTATATACATATGGATCAGCAAAAAATGATCTTTAAAAAGTACTTATTTGTACTTTGCCAGCATTGTTTATCCTGTACCAGGTTGCTTACAGTTTATTAAAAATTATTGCCTTCTGAAATTCATGTAACCATCTCTTTTTGTAGCATACTATCTTTTGCAAATACTTACTTCTCGATTACAGAATTCCCTCACCAATTTCAATTTAACAACATTAATTTCACACTTTACTTTCCTCATGCTATCGTACCCGTAATGATAAACTATCCTAACTGATGCCCAATCAGGAATAGCTCTTCTGCAGGTTGAGTTTGCTCTTCCTCTTACATTTCTTTTCCTTCTTCCTTGAGCAAGTCCCATGGGAATGAGATTATAGCTCCCTGGTTATATCTGTGGCATCATGCTGTGGCACCTTCTGGTATCTGTCAGGGGAGACATTTTTTTATTAAACCTGAGTAGAGCAGTAACCTTAAGCGTATAAAACTATCCAAGGACTGTTTTTTCCTGCCTGGAAGTTGTGCAAAAAGCCTAATTAAAGTGTGAGGTATTGACTGTCTAAAGCCTGAGATATATCTGTTCATAATCAAGTGTTTAATAGTATAAGTACTTTAAATTATTCATACTAATCTCCATCTTCACTTTCTTAATCGATCTACACATTCCATTCTTTTAGTTCTTTGTAGACTTGTTCCTCCTTTTCAACCTTGAATAACAGTATCGCTGGTTTTTTTTTACAGTTTTATTTGCAACATAAGAAATTCAATTGAAATTGAATTAGCTATTGCTATTTAAGTTCCTCATCCTATTGAGTTATATTATTACTGAAGTTTTATTTTACCTTTTATTAAAAATGGAATCATTGATGGAACAGTTTTCAATTCCTTGTATTGATATTATTATAATATTACGAATATTAGACTTAATGATAAGATAAGAGTATTATTATATTCTCACAATTTATAGATGCTTGTTAATAATAATGTTTTGCATAAATAAATGACTTTTTACTGGTTGTTACACAACATATAATTCAATATTGGTTTATTGTAGGTAGTAACAAAAAGGAAAAACATAATCGACTTTGAGTACATTTTTGTATTTATAAAATGTTCAGTTAATTCACTGTACAGGCTTTGGGTACACTGTAGTAGACTTAAAAATAAAATTACAGTTTAAACTTCTGCTCATGTTCAAATAACCGTCTTATAAAATTTTCTTAGTAAACTCATCCATGATATCTTCATTTGGAAGTTTTTTGACTCGATGTGTAATATAGCAATGAGTTCAACTTTTTCTCAGAAGAGCTACTTATATAGCTTTTAAGTCTCCTGAGGCAGGAAAAACTTCCTTTTCCGGCACAGTTTATGGCAGGTGTGCACAGAGTTGTCCTTAATGTGATGTCCAAATTCAGGGGTACATCTAAGGAATTAAACCACAGAAATTTTTAAATGCTTTGCAAAAATTTCTGTGATGGATGTTCTATTTCTGCTGCACAATGCTTTTGAAAATGAATGCATTCTTCAATGAAACCAGAAAGAAGTTTGTATGTGTTTAAGGTAAGCTGCATTCTTCCTTATATCCTCCTCCATGTTTGTCTTATTTTCAAATAACTGAGTTAAGAAGTATAATCTGTCTTGAAATTCTTTATAAGCAGTTTGTCTTTTCTAGAATTCACCAATGAAAGTATCAATGATGAAAAAAATGTGTTTATTCGCAGGTTGTCTCTTCCTGTAATTTTTACTTCTCTACTTCCAGCTTCATCTTCATCAGCCCACACTTTCCTTTTTCATTGTCTGTTACTGCCCTTTTCATAGTTGGTGGTTTCTTTTTTTTTTTTTTTTGTTAAATGGATTACCAGTGTCCCAAAGTATTCAAAGTTTTTTCTCTGTCAGTGAAATATTCTTCAAGGGTACCATACAAAGCTCTCACCATCAAAAATTCACTTTGAAGAACTTTACTTGTTTTGTAAATCCTGTGAAGTATATTAGTCCAAGAACACACCATAAACATTGTTTCAAATCGTTCTAATTATCAAAGAATTCCTCAGGCTTCACATCTAGTTGTTGCGTTTTCTGTCATGTCATTTTGTATATATGCTAAAGTAGTGTGAATGTCTTCCCAAAATTTTTGTAAAATTTGACAAACACCATCGAATAGGGCATACTTTCTTTACTGTCATGTTCTGATACATTTCTTTCATAATACTTAATTAGCAGCAGCAGTGGTCTCAGCATGGTTTAAGGAATGTGCCGCACAAGGAATGAATAAAGCTAAAGGCACTTTTTCCACTATTTTTGCCTGTAAACTATTGCATACTCCAGCCATATTTGAGGCATTGCTGGATGATTTTCCTGTGCAATCACTTATTTTTATTTTTAGATCTTTTAGTTCATGTGTAACTTTTAAACATTGTTCTAATTTATGAACAGCTGATGCAAAAAAATAAGAAAACTTTTATACTATATACTGTCACTTAAAATTTATCTCACAGCTAGGAGTAATTGGTCTACTTGCGATAGGTGTAGGATATAGTCTATGATGAGAGAAAAATATTTAGATTGCTTCAGTTCTTCACAAATTGTGTTTCTCACTTTTTGAGCCGTTAAATCAATGACCTCATTGCATATTTTGGACAAGATATAGTTTGTATTTCCACCACCATAGTACCATAGTTACTGTATTTATGTATGTGTTTTGCTAAGACACAAAACACATGTTTCTTTGTCTAATTGTAGTGTAAGAATTTTATCAACACTGATGAGAGCAATTCCTCTTGCTTTTAAAGTAATTATTGAAAATTTATTTATAGGTAAATTTTCATGATGACATGCACAACTTCTCCATTTTTTCAGTCTTTGAAACCATATTTTTGTCAAATTGCAATCTTTGGTGTTAATTGCCAAACAAGGTCCACAAAAAACTGATCCCTTACTTTCTGAGAAAAACATTCATTACCTTCCTTGAACTTCTCCATTCTTTAATTTTTGTTCAAAGAGAGATTTTGGCAAAAATGGGTTTTGATCTTTGTATGATTTTGAACTTTTAGTGAAATTTAATGGTATATTTTGGTCAAAGCCTTATTTTGCTATTAAATCTCTGCTAGTATTGTAGAACTAAGAAATTCTTATTTAAAAATTTTACTTGTTCTGGCTCTTTAAGTACTTATAAACTTGGAATATGACTTCTCCCATCACTATCAGTATATTTAAATAAAAAGGTAAATCTTTTAGAACAACCAGGCCCAGTGACAGCAACATCAGCAATTGAATTGTAAACATCAGGGTTTACACTACTTTTTCATCTTCCACTTTGACTGGCAAAATATCGCTTTTGAAGAATGTAGTTTTGTCATTTGTTCAAGGATACAATCTTGTACTTATAGTTTCAGTTTGGATTGTCTTTTTGTATTCAGCACCACTAAATTTTTCTTATCATCTTTCATACTGATTTTAAAACTAACTTTTTAACAGACTTTAGATATACATTGCAACAAATATTTTAGTATCGCTCAGTAATATTGTGACCTGATATGACAAATCTGATCGCTATTCACAGACATGTTTGTAGAAATATAAAGAACAAAGAAGGTTAGACAGGGTGACTGACAATTGTGCATGCATGTGTCTGCACTGCTGCAGAGTTGCCAGTTGAACTACATGAGAAGTCAGACCGGCTGTTCTGTTCTTTTTATCGAAAAGACCATGTTTATTGTTTATTCATTCCACCCTCCAATTAGGGTACAATGTATTCATATACATGGCCAGTGCTTTGAGGTCAAATCAAACATATTATCAATCAACATGGTTTTTCACACGTATAATAGAATTACAGTATTTAGAATTCATAATTCTTCTTTCATTTAATCTTGTTTACAGGCAATTGGAAGGTTGTATACTATTTTAAATGAAAGGCCTAAATTTGAATATTTTCCTTTCCTAATTAACAAAGATCACAGCAGGTCTATTTTTTTTTCAATTTTTCGCTTTTTAAAAATTGCCACCTCTTAAAATTTGCCATTCTAGGCTGCAGCCAACTCAGCTTACTTAAAATCTAGCCCTGGGTACTATGATTCATAACTAGCGATTTGGTAAATATGAGTTTTCTCAAATTTTAGTGTTAAGATATTAAAATTATTTTTCTGATATTTTAAGCTTTATTTAAGTATATTAATAAATAAAAGTTAAAACAAAAACATTTTTAAAGTTTAACAAAAAATGAGAAATGCATTTAAAAATATGTTTAATTTTATTTTTGGAATACTTTACAATTATTCATAACTAAAATAATTTATGGTTAAATCTACCACTGCTACTCCAGATTTCAATTAAGAAAACAAGCATTGGAATATGTTCTGAGTCAAGCTTGCTTCTTTTCTCACAAATTTAATAACAGTTGTTGAAGAGTTAACTTTAAAAGTAATTTCCCAAGATGAGATTACTTTTCAATATTCAAAGCGATTGGAGCATAGCCTGCGCTGTCTGGTTGAATGTAGCAGAAGTTAACAAAACTGTATATACGGCATAGTATTTAAAATATTGTAATTTTTTTTAAGATCTCAAATACTTTTTAGTATTTATGATTATTCATAACTGATGGGTATACTCAACTATTATGAGAAGTCATTATTAGTGAATTATCATAGTATAAATGATAAACAGGAAATTTAGTTAACAGAATGGTGTGTGTGTAATTATTTGAGTTACAGGCTGGGAATGACTTTTTAACACATTTACAACATTCTACCAAATATAATTAATCACAGTGACACATTGTAATTTACAGTTATTGTGTATACTTTTAATACAATTTTATTACAATTTATCATAAGTTTTTTTATTAGGTATTTAAAAAGTTAATTTTTGTCCATAAATCATATCCTACTTATGTGCTGATGATTAATTTTATTGCTTTTAAACTATTCTCATTGTTCAAAAAAGAGGAGACATAAATAAAAACATTTTGTTCAAGAAACATTATGATAATATGATTTACAGTCATTCAAATTAATTTATTTAAGGAATTCAGTTGACTAGATATAGTAAATACTTTCTTCATACAGACTGACGCATAAGTAGAAAAAAATGTTTTTTTTTTTTTTTATGTAGACTTAACTTTTTATTATAAAAAGTGAATGTGACTGAAAAAACATGGGTTGTTATATTGTAATTATGTTATATATATGATGTATATATAACCATGTATCCTCTTAAATATTAATAATCTTTCAGTATGATACAGTATAAATGATAATTATTTAGTGTGATGTAAAGTTTGAAATGTGGTACACTGAATTCAGAACAGTGGTTTCAAATGTCTGTATTGGCTCTGATTTTTCCCTCAATTCATTCCAATGATAATGCACTTCTACTTTCTCTATAGTGTAGGTTCTGTCACATTAGGATTCTTCTGATGTACTACAGACTGATGTTTTTTTTAACTGACAACAAATTTTTTTCAGAGTAAATTATACATTACTTGTAAGAATAATTAAAATACTTATTTTAGTGATTGATAATAAACTTGAAGCAAACTTGACTTTTCTATTAATGTTATGATAATATTGTTAGAAATACTTTTTCTTTTGTCAAGCCTTGTACTAGCAAAAATAAAAATGTATTTTTTCTCAATATCAGATAAAAGAAAAAAATCAAAAGTAATGTTATTTAGAGTGTTATAATGAACTAATGATGGTACTAGCAGCTGCACTGCAGCTAGTTAATAAGAGTTCATTTTATTTTGTATTTTCATGTACTCTTGCAGTAACTGTACAGTAAAACTCTATGTAACTGAAATAATATGGCATGATCCAGTTCTAGAAAGCAGAAATTTTAGAAAATAAAAATGAGTTTTATAATGTACATATATGAATGATTTTAAATTGAAAAACTAAAAAAATAATTAAATATACACAAAATATATAATTGTACTATTGTAGTAGGTTTTATAGCATAACAGTTTAAAACTAAGTAAGAAATGATCCAAAAAATTATCTCAAACCAAAGTAAAAAAAAAAAGAAAAAGAAAAAAACATGTATATATTATTTATCCATGTATATATTTGTTTAACAAGATATATATATATATATATATATATATATATATATATATATATATACATACACATTTGTATATATCTCTTAAATTCTCAGTTCAAGTTAACTTAAAACATAACTTAACATTTCTTTAACGTTTGCTTTATTTTTTCTGGTATTGATTGTTCATTAAAAATGTCTAAAATCGTAAAATATGTGGTTTGTTTTTGTTATAGGATGTGTTTCTTAACTCAATAAACTGTTTTATGGCAATTGTTTACAAAGAATAAACAATAATTATTAAAAGACAAAGAAAGTAATAAATCGTCATTCTGGATACAGAAAATTAGTTTTAAGTGAATGAATGTTAGTTATAGTAATATTAGTATTTGTAGAGTATCAGAATGTTTTGTTTATTTGTTGTTTTTGTTGTTATATCTAATATAACTGGTGCTTTTATGAAGACAGTGAAATGTAATCTATTAAAGGTTATATAAAAAGAGAATTATGTAATTTGTTTGTTATTAAATATTAAGTCAAATAAACCTATGATAAGTTGTGTTAATTAAAATTGGGTTCTGAACTGCTTATATAATTTTATATGAAATTTATTAATAAAATAATACGGATTTGTGGAGTTTTACATTATTGAATTTTTTTGTTTATAACATATGTAATGATGAATCCCATTGACAGTAATTTTAATATTTGTGTTAACATTTGAGGTGAGCACTTATTGTATTTATGATTTCAAAAACAACAAAAAATTAAATCAAAATTTTTATATTGAATTTTATTAATAAAGCTTATGCCATTTGGATAACATTAATGAATAACAAAAATCTTTAAATCAGTATTTCTATGGTTTGAAAATGGTGTCATTCAGTTGGTGTTCATTTTGTTGCATGCATTCATCTAGCTTATCGGTGAAGTTCAACATGAAATGCTGAAACACATTTCATAGGATAGCCAACATCTTGGCGTAGAGCTTCTTTAAGTTCTGGCAAAATTATGGTTTGTTCATGTACATTTTTCCTTTAAGATATCCCCGGAGAAAGTAATCGAAGGGAAAAGAGTTAGGCAGATGTGGGGACCACAGAATGTATCCATGCAAAAATATAAGGAGGTCCAGATTTGAAATATATTTCATTCATTCCTGCTCTTGAAGTATTATGGGTAGTGCCCTGTCTTGTTGGAACCAAATGCAGTGTATAGGAATACAACGTCGATGTAGAAGAAAAATGCGAATCATTTCAATGTTACAGTCAGAGTTTACAGTGCTCGCCACATCATATGTGTACTCAAAAAAGTAAGGCTCAATGACTGAAGCTACCAACACACTTACAACTGCCTGCAGTGTAAGGGTTGCTCATGAATTTGATGTGGATTTTCTGATCACCAGTATTTAAAGTTTTTCTTATTTACAAAATCTGATAGGTGGAATTGTGCTTTGACATGTAAGACATGTTCAGTGTAGCTGCTTATTTTACATACTGGTGACCATGGGCTTACTTTCACTGCTTGATATGCATTCCACATTTTCAGAGGTTTGTATGGTCCTTGGTAGTCTTCCAGATTTTTTTCATTAAGTAATCACTTATTCTGGACATATTTACTTATTTCATTATTGTCAGTCTTAAAGGAACACATCTGATGACCAGCATTGAAGTTTGTTTGAAATCTCCATTGTACAACTGTTGGGGAATCGCCACTTTTAAACAATGTTTCAGTAGCAAATGCACACATTTTTTTTGATACTCCATGGAGCCATGGTGGCAACTGAGTGATGAAGTCTTGGGAATTATCCTCACACCCCTCCTGCAGAGTACTCTAGCATTATAAATAAGGTTGGACTCACCTTGTATTAGTTCAAATTGTTTAATCTTGAAAACTAATTGTGACGTAGATTGGGTTGTCTTGCCAGAATTTTATTATGCAGGATTTTTAGAGTTGGTGTTACATGAGATGTATTTAGTGTTAAGGTGTTTTATTTTACAGTTTGTCCTGAATTCTTAATCAACTATAATTTTAATTTTTTCCAGGTATGCTATCAGGAAATATAATTTTTTTCAATTTTAGCTTACATTGTGTTATATAGTATATGGCATGTATGTATTGAATTGTGTGAGAGTATTACAATTGCTAAAAGTAATGAACTGGTAAAATAATTAATGTTAGTACCTTTAATTTTCAAAAGCATTGTCTGTAATGTAGGATTCCTCTTACTTTTTGTTCTTTTATATTGTTACAGTATTTGTTCATTGGTTTCTTTTTTATAGAGATATCTGACTTTTTTAAACATCACACCAGTACATACATGTGGTCCATATTTATCTTTATTGCCATAAAGTGTATTCCTCCTACACAATTGATATTATGTGTAAATGTTATGACATTTTGAATTTTCAGTTTTAAGATATCTGTCTATTTACAGATTTTATTGTTAAGAGGGAGTGCATTTTTAATTTTTAAATTGCAGTTGATATTGATATACCACTAACTCTGTTATGTAGTTAATTTTTTTTTGTCATTTGAAACAATAATGCTGACAGTTTAAAATATTTTTATCATCATTATTAGAAAGAGCATCTTTGTAGTGCCCAGTATTGGTAGAAAAAAAAACATCTTTTAAGTACAGGCACACACTGTACTTATAATTTTTTAAACTAGGTTTTGTCACATCTCATAAATATTTACAATTTTTAATTATTATTTAACTATAATGCCTCAGTTATTTACCAATTTTGAATGCATTTGTCAGGGATATTTTGCGGGTTTCTTCAATATTTTGTCAACTGTCGATAAAAGTGCTACTGATTAGTTTATATTCAGTCAATTAAAGTCAGAAGTCATTTTGAAGTGTTATGTGTATTGGTTTTAAGAGATAGGTGTTGTCTAGAAAAAACCGTGCTAATTAGTTTTAGTTAAATAATAAACCATTGTATATTGAATGATATGAGCGATAAAGTGTATTTGACTTAAAAGAAAAAACGTACATTAAATTGGTTAAATATTTTATTTTTTTAAATATTAGTTATCACTAATATGCTAAATTATAGCTATAAATAATCATCAAATAAGCAAATGAAGAAAATCTAAGATTTTCTTTCTGGGAGTACTTTCTCACCATTTCATTTTTATAATTATAAGATAATTAGTTAATTTTTTATTAATAAGATATAGTTTGTATTTTAGTACATCCTACCGATGATGAACTGAAATAGTGAAAAATATTCCTGAGATAAAAATCAAATTACTTTATTGATTTTTTGATAGTTAAATTATTATTTTTTATTTAATTTATATTAATAAAAATAATGCAGTGATTGTTAGAGTAAGTAAATTATGAGCTAAATCTGTATTATAAAATTATCAGTAAAGTACAGTTATTTAAAAGGAGTATAAATTGCAATTATGAAAAATATAAATAAATTTAAATAAAAATTATAATTATTTGGTATGTTTAAGCATTTCAGTAGGAATAATATTTGATAATTAGATAATTATTTTTTACTATTATTCAAGTAAACTGCAGGCAGTTTTACTTTGTAGATGATAATTAATTTAACATGTATTTTAAATTTATGAAAATTAATTTTTACAGCAGTACCTGTCTTCAAGAAATTCCAGTTGAACCTTAATTATTGTAGTTTCAATCAATTATCAAATTGATTGAAGTAAATTTTTTTCATGTTAATTTATTTTTGTTAATTTTTTTTTATGCAAATTATTTATTTTTAATTAAGTTCCTTAAATAATGATTATGATTATTTGGAGATAAATTGTTTATTTTGGTGGTTAATATTTAACTGCTTATTCTAAATTTATTTTTTAATTATTAATCTTGGCTAATATTTAAAATAAGATTGATACTTACATAATATATAGTTTTGCAAAAGGTTAAACGCTCTTGAGTTTATTTCTTAATTAGAGTGATGTTTTTCTGCAGTCTAATGGAATTGAAATTAAATAATGACTGAGAATGATTGCTAATTACTTTTGTTAACTAGCTTAAAATTCAGTGTTATTTTATTTTGAAAAATAAATAAATAGAATTTTGAAACTATTTGATGGTTTAGAGTTAAATTATAGTATTTGTGTGTTTTTATTATTTTTTATATTTATTTTCTTGCGTTTATTATGTTTAATAAAAATAATTTTTTAATCAGAAATATGCAACTTATTAAATATAAACTGGTAATGTGCTATATTTTATAAAGTTATAATTGTAACATTTTATTAAAAAAAATAATTATCATTATTATTTATTGTAATAAATTTTTGTGTTTCTGTTTTGTGTAGTTTTTTTTGTTAGCTCTTGCTAATTCCTTATAAAAATTCTTACCATTAAAATTATTTTAATGAAACCTGTATTTACATATTCTTTCTTTTTATTTTCAAAACAGATAGTAAATAATTATAGTATTTAAAATTTAATCTGAAAACTCATCGAGTTATAAATAATTTTAATTCGTGTTTACACAGATGTCAATGGTTGTGAAAAATTAAAACCATTTTTATTAGCTCATTAAATTGTCATTGTAAAACTTATACCTAAAAGTGAACTCAAATAAAATTGCTCTGCATTGATATGTAACTGGAGAAATATAGGATGTACCAAATCATATCTTGGCTTAATTAAGTAGAACCAAGTAAGAACCATACTGGTAATATTTTAATGAGTTTGTTGTAATCCAAAAAAAGAAATTGGAGAGTGGAGGATTGGTAGTAGTTAATAATGTTTGACATGATGACCGATAGTATTTTTAGATATCTCAAATCATTCAGTAGCATTTTGAAATGTAAAATGTTTCTTACACTTTTATGTTAATCAACCAGTCATAGCCCTTGCTCGTTATTGCAATTTAATGCTTTTTTTTATTAAAATAGTATCTAATTTTGGCTCTTTCAGTTTACAATGGCTTACTTCTAGCTTTAACTATACAAACATTGATTTAGTATTTATCTGATTGCAATGTCCTATCAGTTTATTTATTGATGACACTGGATTCAGTTTAATGTTTCAGAAATATAAATTTTTTGTCTTGACTTCTTTATAAACTGTACTAAACTGCATAATTAATTTACCCTTTCCAACTGGTCAGTTATTTACTAAGTAGTTCATTGCTCCTTCTGAGACCGGCTGGTTGGTTGACTGACTTCTTAGAGTTATTTTCAAATTGTCCAGAACCCATTTCTTTATTTACAAATTGAGCATAATTTTGTACCTAGAGAATACTTTTATATTCATTGGTTGAATCTTTTTTGGTTTCATTTATCCATGTATTGATTTGTAAGGCTCGGAGTTGTATAAGATAAATGAAGCAAGTCTTTTGAATGAAAAACTCTTATTATGGCACTTGTTAGTTTTTTTTTTGGGTTACACCCATGTTAAACTGTCTGTTAGTTGTTACCTATACTTAACATGTTCTTTAAATTGACATTTCCTTCATTTCATCTGTTATTTCTTTTTGCAGTATCTACCAAAAATCTCTCATTATATTTTATTGTTCTCTATTTGTAATATACGTTCCATCCAATTCTTATATTTCGTCATGTGTATTTGTTTCTCTTTTACTTTCCCTAATAACATTTTGTCCAGTTGATGTTCAACAATTTTCTTGGTTTCCATGTTTCAAATGCCTCATCCTTTATCCTTTTTTCACCATTTCCTAAGTTTCACTAACAGTCCACTCCAATAAATCACTGTATTAATTATTTTCATGTTTCTCTTTTACTGTTGCATTTTCCTTTACTTTCCTGTTTCTTTAAACCATATTTTTTGTCTTTGCTATAGCAATCCTTCTCTCTATGACAATTTCACTCTTCCAACTTTTTGTAATTTTTACCCCTAGATATTATCTATTTGCTTCATTCTTCCCTAATTCCATTTGCATAGCCCTTTCTCCCAACCTCATTTTATTTATTTTTATTTATCCTATATTTCTTTTTTTTAGTTCATATTTGCAACATAATTTACATACAACTCTTTTACTCTCAATAAATAAGATTACGTCTTCTGCAAATGTTGTAAAGGTCCTTCTTTCAATTCTCATTCCTTTACAGTTTTCCAGTATCTCTTCCTTACATATACATTAGACCTAGTTTGGGATAAATAATATTTCTTCTAATGTTAAACAGTCTTACTCTTATAGTTCCTAAGTGATCTTTCATGTATGTTGTGTAATTAACGTTTCTTTCTCTATAATCTACTCCTTCACTTCAAAACACTATATGGAATTGTTTACCAGTATTTCCATTCTTATTATATCAAATAAAGAGTTTAAATCAATGTAAACATTTTTTTAAATGTTGCAACTTTATAAAATAGTTATTAAATTTTTTTTTTGTTCAATTAATGTTTTTTTTTGGTGTAAAGATAGGTTATTTCTGATTTTGAAATACATCTTTAACAAACCCTTTTAGACAACTTTTATTGCAGTTATGGAGAGGTCTGTATGTCTTCTTAATTAATCTTAATTGGATTTAATAATAATGGATTATTAATTAAATAATCCATTGTTTATTGGATTTAATTAATTTTGTATAAAGTTTATAGAGAAACTTCCTGAAATTTGTTTTTTAAATTTTTTGGACTTGAATGCAATTGAATGAATCTTTTATTCAGGTTGTCTGAGGAAGCACAATTTGCCATATTTTTGTTCAAAAAGTTATGAAACAAGCTTTATGTTAGCAGTTGCCCATATATATCATGGGATATACTCTACAGATATTTTTGATGCTTTCTTTTTTTTTTTGTAATATAGGTCTGTTGAAGCTTTCTTTTTTTTTGTAATGTCTGTTGATAAATTGCATTCTACTTGCTATTTCCCAAATTGTTAAATTACAGTTTAAATGTACATTTTCATAAATATTTGTGGTGTGTTCATCAAATGACAGTAAGGGCCATCCTGAACGACTCATCTTATTATTGACATCCATCCTTAAAACTTTTAATCCATTTAAAATAACTTGTATGTCTTATGAATTGGTTTTAATACCTTATAAGTGTGTGAAGAAAAATATTATAATTATAAATTTATGATTTTACTTAATGGTGTAAAATAATGTTTCAAGTTTATTTAATAATGTTAGTTTATAGAAATCCATTTCTTTTGTTTCTGTTAATTTTTTCCCAAATTTTAAGCAGAATTTAATTTTGATTTGTTACTTAAGTCATCTTAAATGCATACCATAAAACACTTAATACATGTACATTAACAAAATGCCTTAATACAAGAACTGTAATATAATGATGCAACAATGTCATGTTACTTACAAAACACAATTATATGGCAGCACTTATTAGGCAATACTACTAATTACTTTATTTGGCTTGCTGTTTAAAATATCCAGGGCTCTTATGCAGGCATCAATAATTAGTTAAATCTAACTAGTTGCATTGTGTGATGCTTCTTGGTCGGATATTTTTACTTTTTTTTACAAATTCTCAAACTATTGCATAAAAAATGAATGTGAATATCTCATAGTCAATGAGAGCTTATGTTTATTTTCTTTTGTCATTTAATCTCTGATACAATTTGCTTTAGATGGAATGAGTAAATTTTTTTAGGTTGCTACATGACCCACTGGGTTGGTCTAGTGATGAACATGTCTTCACAAATCAGTGGATTTCAAAGTCGAGAGTTACAGCATTCAAATCCTAGTAAAGGCAGTAACTACTTTTATATGGATTTGAATACTAGATGATGGTTTCGTTTCAATTAACCACACATCTCAGAAAGTGTCGACCTGAGACTGTACAAGACTACACTTCACTTAGACTCATACATATCATCCTCTGAAGTAATACCTGATGGTGATTTCTGGAGGCTAAACTGGGGGAAAAAAAGGTTGCTGCATGAAATTAATGTTACCTTTACAGATATTTCATTCTATTGACATTGAAGAAAATTCAGTTACTTTCTACAAGATGTATGTAAACTGATCACTTATTTGTTAGACCTTAAGTTGATCGCGTAAGATTTACTGTGTTGTTCAAATTTATATGTTCACCCAAAAAGAGTAAGGTTGTCTTATTAACAACAAAAATCAAAGCTTTTCATTAATTTTTCTCTAATTAAGAAAAGACTAAACATCAAAGTTTTTGGTGATTATTAGAATTTAATGCTTATTCAAGATGATATTAATTAGTGTTTGACTTTTTAATTTAAAACAATGTTATAAGGTGGATGCATAATAAAGATAATGGAAAATTTTCTTCTATAGTATGTATATTTATTTAAATTATGTTTACATAAAAATTTGTGCTTATATTCATGTTTTACAAATATATATAAGTTGTGAAATGAAAAACAATCAATCTTAAATTAATGTTGTAAAAGTATGATAAAGTATTTTGTACTCTTTCTTTAGCTGCAATTAAACAAGTTGACTTTTAACAACCAAGATGATTTAAGGATTAACAAAAAAAAAAAAAGAAAAGATTTTGGTATTTTTCTTAATTACATTTATAATTAAGTTTTATTATAATCCATTAAAAAAAATCATGTAGGTTTTTAATATCCATTTTAATAAATCATTGTAAATATTTTGATTACATCACAAAGATATTTTTTCAACATTCCATTTAAAAAAATACTTTCTTTCAACATGAAAACATTCTTTTCAGCTCTTAAGGTACTAGTTTGAACCTACGGTATGTTGGATACATTTTTATGTATTTTACAAGCATGATGAATAAAAAAAATTAGTATTTTTTTACATTTAATTATCATAGTAATATTGCAGTCTTGATTGTATGAGATTAATAACCTGTTCCAGATGTTTTTCTTTTTTAAGGTCAAGCCTTAATATAATGATTAATTAATATAGTCTAATTAAAGTTAATTAACATGCTTCAGGATTGTATAATTTAGTCTATATTAAATGAGATATCTTAAATAGATTCTACATAGAAAATATTTTATTTGGTAGAAAATAAGAAGTGTAACAGATATCTTGTTTTAAATACAGGAAAATATAAATATGTCAAATATATTTACTTTAAGTATACTACTATTTCAAAACTGGTATTAAGTCATCATATTATCATAAATTTTCTGTAAATTTCTTGGTTATGGATACCAGATTTCATTTATTGTTTATTAAATAGTAAATGTTAAATGCTTTCCCCCCATTTTTAAAGTAGGGATTTTGAATAACAAAGAATAAAAATAAAATTTAACAATAAATTAAAAGTTAAAATTTTTCTTCCATGGAGTAGAAACATTTAAATTTGCACATGGTTTTTATTAATGTAAAAAAAGAACTTGTGGAGGTAACAGATACCAAAGTTATTTTATGAAACTAAAATTAACTACATAATTCAAATTAAATAAAATAATTCCCCAATTATATTTGCTGCAGCAAATAGACAAAATGAACAGAAATTTATAGAAGAAATATACAGCGTAATTTATATAACCCAAATATCACAAAAATATTTAAAGCTATCATCTGTTTACCAAACTTTCCATTATAAATGAATGTAAAATCAAAAGCGTGGCATAAGGAATAGAAAAAAATTTATGCATTAACTTTTTACTTACCTTCAATTAGTTTTGTATGTTTTCGTACGTATTTTCCAGGGTAAACTAGAAGCTGGAAAATAAAATAATTTACATAAGTAAAGTTTTTTTAAATTATTATTTTTATGTGTTCTAATATAGTGCTGCACTGAATTTTGTGTATTTATTTTTATATAAATAATTATGAATTTTTTTGTAGTTAACTGTTATTTAAATACTGTAGGTACTCAGTAATTTAAAAAATCTTAATGTGTCAGTTTGGCTTATATACATTATAAATGAACATATTTTTCTGTGAGGGAGTAGAAATCCATACTATTGTTTCTACATGAAATACAAGAAAAAATGAAATTATAGTTGGCCCAATGAATCAAGTTCTTTGTTTGGTTACTATATGCAATTTATTACAAAACACCTGCAAAGATTGTAAGCTTAAAAAAATTGTGATCAAATATGAACTGAAGAGGATGAGTTATTTATTTTTTTCATTTATGACCTCTGTTTGAAGGTTTTGATTAGAAAGGTGCAAAAGAATCAATAGGAAGGGAACTTTACTTAAATATCTGAGTTTCATCTTGCATAAGAATGAAATTTTAAATCTATCAAAGAATTTATGGTGATGAGAATATTTATGACAAGGATGACATAGAGACAAAATGATACCAACATTTTGCCTTCTGATATAGAAGCTTTCACACTTTATTAGAAACTTCACATTCTGTTATATCAACCTGAATCTTGTTTTGTGTAATAAGAAATTATGATTTGTTTCAAATAACTTTTATAAAATAAAAATGTTTATTTTATAATATATAAATTTTTTTTTACAAATTATCAGGTTGATGTACTGAATTTGCAAATTTTTTCCATCTAACAATAAAGTGTGCAATGATGACTTATTGTTTTATGACACTTCATATTCTGTTATTTTCAGTTCATGTTAAAAAAGTCTGGAAAAAAAAATTCTAACTAATATATTTCCTAATTATTTGAAATTATTGACATTAGATCCATCCATTTGTATTATAATTATTTAGTTTATTATTTTCTTTTTGATTTTTATCATTACAGCTTTTAAAATTTATAGCATTCTTTAAATACATGTACATATTTCAATACTGAAATTAATCTTTTTAAGATTCATTCCTCTGTATTATTAAATTCTATTAAATAAACCATCTAATGCAGATTATTGAGATAAGATATACCTTACCATAATGTTCCACAAAAGTTCTTTTTGTTATTGCATAATGTAAAAGCGATAAATCCCGCAATTGTACTTTCATGAAAAATTAAGGTAAGATAAGTCTATCTCAATATTCTGTACAATATATAAATATTTATATATACACACATAAATGCATCTGCGTAATTTAAAAAATTTAATAAGCTGTAATGATAAAATTCAAAAAGAAGATTATAAACAGTAATTTATAATACAGACAGATCTACACAATATATACATGTATATATTATATTGTTTATACTACACTCGATTCTCATATACTTATAAATTATTATTTTGCATCAGCTACAGTCATGTGAATTGTTTTACTTGCCAACTTCTAGTTTTTTTTTATCCAGGAAGATGGAGATATAAAACTAGTTAGAAGGCAAGCAAAACGATTTATGTGAGTAAAATGTTTATGAATAAATTTTTTTGTTTTGTTTCTTACACCATGTTCTTTACTTCACATTTATTTATATCAAAATAGTTTGGTAGATGGTTTATGCTTTATTCATGTTTATGATATTTGAGTTATATAAATTATGTAACAATCACTGTATATTTTTTCTACTGATTTCTTACATTTTATCTATCTACTTGCTCTGGCAAATATGGTTGAAGAATTTTATTATTCAGTTTGAAAGTATGTTTTATTAAGATGCATAACTGAATCATTCAATCTTAAATAGTGTCAATTTCATTTCAGAAATTGTTAGTGAATTTACCAATTAGTGCTGGGGATAGGAAAAATCTACTACTAAGTGAACAGAGCAGCAGTTTATAATAATTTTATCAATAGGCATTCAAGATTAATATCTCTTAAAAAGTAATTTCAATTGAAATAATAAATTATATTTCATAAAGGAATGACTGTAAAATAATGTAGTAATTTCTATTTGTTATTTGGTTAGTTAATTAATGAAACAATACTGGACAATAGGTTAGGCATTTTATTTTTATTATCATGATTTTATTCTTTGTGTCATGATTTATTTAAGAAAAAACTTTATTTTTGTATTATTCTAATATTGGAAGACATTTTTTCTTTTCATTTCATTTAGTATTTTATGAAATTAAAAAAAATATTTGAAAATTAATATAAACTAATTTATCTACTCTAATTTATTTTTATTGGTGTGGAATGGAATATCATTGTATTTTTAGTTGCCATATTTTACAATGAATGAAATATTATTTCATTCTGGTTATTTGATAAAGAAGTAATTAAATAAAAATACATAATTTTTTTATTTATTTGAATAACTTTTTATTGTATATAACTACTTATTAATAACAGAATTAATTTGAAAGTATAGTATTTGGACAGTTACTATGAAAAATACAAATATAAAATAATAAAATGATTTTCTTTTTTCCATTTTTAATTATTTAAAAGATTTAGTCAAAAATTATTGTTAGCATTTATTCAGTTTGAGGAAGAAAACTAATTATATTTTAATGCATAATTGTATTTCTTTGTTAAATGGATACAGTAATTTAAGCAGCAACATTTTAAAATAAATTAAATTAAAAATAATACTACAAATATTTATGTATAATCAATAATAATATATTAGATTCATAGAATAATATTATTACTATTAAATCTGAAGCTCAATTTAAAAAAGTTTTATTTTTTTACATTTTATGAATGTTATAGATATTAAATGTGTGTGTGTTGTGTTTTATTATTTTATATGATATGAAATATTTATCAGTACTTGAAAATGGTAGTTCATATAGGTATTATATGCAAGTAATTTCATATTCATGTAATATAATAAACAAATATCAAATATGTATGCATATGTCAGTGGTTCTTGCATCGTTCACTTATTTGCTTATTGTATCTGGTTTTTTTTTAACAGAATGATGCTGGCAATGGATTATTTAAAAGTTTATACATATATCTATTCAACATTTGTAGCTGAAAAACTGTGAATTCACAGAAATGAAAAAATGTTTTATACAATAATTGCATGAATGTTTTTGTTTTCTTGTAAGATTTGTAAGAAAGTTGGATTTTGATGATGCATTTGAATAATCAACCAGAATTCCCCTTTCGAATCCAGATAAAGTATATATGTATGTACATTGTTTCTACACTTAAAGATCATTAATTCATTGATTTATACTACCTGTTCCAGATTTTCTTATGGTTAGGGGTTAGGATACAGGTAATGCATCAGATGTATAAATACCACCAATTAAAATTACTTTCTCTGATGGCAGTGATGTTCATTATACAGCTTGTTCCTGTGATGAATAGATTCAAGTGTTACTGTTAGAGCTGAATATCACCTATTTCAATTGGCTTGATATACTATGTGCAAAATTATATTCGGCTCAGTGAATAGGACAATAAGAATTCACTTTATTATTCTTTTATGTTTTGTATTATTCATCATGGCAGAAAAGACTTAATGTCTAATGAAAATTAATGTCTTGCTAATCATTAATTGAAAAAAAAAATTGATTTGTACTATATTGAACTTATTTTTTCTCCATTATTTTTGGAAATTCCTATTTATTTTTAAGAAAACCCTTATAAATTATTGAAAATTATCTGCCATAAAATACTTTTTTTGTTTGATTTATAAACAAAAGATAAATCAACTTTTTGTTTATAATGAGCATTTTGTAAATTAGTTAAGTGATTACATAAAAAGAAATTGCTGTTTATATTTAAAGTACATTTGTTTTTAAATATACTGTTTGTACAAAGATTTCTGGGATTGAGGCTATAAAAACAAAACAAAAAATCAGAAAACATTTATTCACATTTAAGAGTTTACATAGTCATCGTTCGACTTTTTATGTTTAGATCAGTTACAAAGGTTGTCTAAAGCTCTAGAGAAGTCTTGGAGTAGTTTTTAGGATGCTTGTAACACCTTCTTTGGTATCTGTCAACTTCTACTGTTCTCCTTTCATAGGCAACTTGACTTTAGGGAATAGAAAATAATCCTCAGAGGCCGTGGTCCAGTCCTGTCACCTGTCATTTGACTAAAAGTTTTGTGTAATAATGGCTTTGTGAGCTGGTAGATGGTTGTGAAGCCAAAAATCATATTTGATTTAATGAAAATGCAGGGGTTCTGACAAATTCAGTCCAATAAACATCTCTGGACATCTTGGTGGACAGCAGCAGTGATTCACAAACACAATCAACATTTTCATTGCTACAACTGGTTACCAGCCTCCCATTTTCTAATGACATCTGTCCATCACAAAAATGCGTGAACATATGTGAACAAAACTTCATTGCCATGTGCGTGTTTTATAATTTCAAATGTTTCTGGTAGCACTTTTTTCAAGCAAAAAACAAACTTTTATGTTCATAAGCTGTTCTGTTTTTTAAAATTCCGACAATAGGCATAAAAATATATACATGAATCGCTAATCTTTACTGCATGAGCTTGAGCTTTAGTTATTTTTCACAAGGCTTCACTTGAAAAGTTACAACCTGCCCACAAGATTGAACCTCTATTTCTGTTTCTATACCCTCAGGTCTTAGGAATTTTTTTACAAACTTTGCATTTAAAAAAAAATTTCAGATGATCAATTTCAATTTGGTGTTCGAAAAAAATTTCTGTTTTTGCTCAGTAATGATAGATTTTATTTTGTTAAATAAAATATTCTGTGAACAGCATTGCACATAAATAGTTTTATAATTTTACAACCAGAAGCAAAGTATATTATCAAGGAACTTAAAATTTCAGTAAAAAAGCTGATATATTAGAAATTAAGACTAGAATATGTACAGACCTTTGGCTTGTCTATACGACTTTTTTTGTTTTCTTTTTTTTTTTGCTTTTTTCAGAGCATCATTAAGCAATTGTACTTTTATCTGAAATATAGTTAGGATTATAATTAGTTTCAATGTAAATTCTCTTTTATTCATTGCCTTTTTTTAAGTAAATATTGTAATCGTGATTTTGATACATTTAGGTTGATCTAAAAAATTCTAATAAACTTTACTGAGATCCAAAGTAGAATCGGTTTTTTAAATGGTTGCCTTACAGAAGCCAACCATTTAAAAAACTTATAAAATAAAAAAATAGTTCTAATGTTGAACACTTCATTACATTCAAGACTACACTTTACATTAGATTTTTCAGATTACACTTCATTTACATTCAATACATATCATATGAGGTAATACCTTACGGTGGTTCCAAAGGCTAAACAGCAAAAGAAATAGTTCTAATGATGTTATCCAATCTTGAAATGCCCTATCAGAAAAGTAGGTTAGGTTATTCTTTATAGATAATGTAATTCCTACAGATTTTCATCAAATTAATTACAAAACAGATGAAAAGAACTTATTCAGTGAGATAAAATTTACTTTTTTCCATCGCATGGTACAAGTGATTTAATTCTGAAAATAAACTTTTTCTTTACTAACAAATATATAATGTGGCATACGGTGCTGTTATTCTTGGGGATTGTTTTGTTATTTTTAGGAGTACCTTATCCCCCATAGGTCATCTATAACTGTTCATTTTTGGCATGCAATTATTTACACCTGTAATAACCTTTCCATGAAATTATTTTATTCTACTTCTTGTATGACATTTTTGGTTTCACTGAATGTAGAATTGCTATTTAAGATTCTATTCTTTAGCAGATAAATGTACACTTTACATCATTATTTGTAGTATGATTATTTAATTTTTATTTTTTTTTATTTTATCTTAATATGATTAATATGCTTTTAATTTTAATCGTTTATGTTACCAGTTTCATATTAAATAATCTCTGTTGTGTAAAATATCTGTATTAGAAGAAATATGTATGGAATGTTGTCAGTGTGTCTTTACATTAAATTATATTTTAATCTTATTTTATGTATATTCATAATATGTAATATGTTATTGGATTAATAAACCAATCATTTATGACTTCAAGTTGGGAGGACTACTTTGAAAATCTGTTAGGATGTTGTTAATAAAGCAGAATTGGAAAATTTGTTGGTCAGTTTTTCAAAATGAATTAATGGTTTATCAACTTGGTATCAAATTGTTAGTACACTAAAAAGTAACTATGTTTAGAATACAGTTGTCAGAATCTTAAATATGTAAGTATTAGCAATTTTTTTTTTTTTTTTTTAATTTACCAAAGTGAATTACAAAATTTGTTTTATCATTAATAGTTTTAGTTGAAATAGTTAATGCACAGTTTATAATAGACCTTTTCATTATGTAAATTGAAGACACTGTTATAAAATATGTATAATATGACGTGCATAGTTACACATGGGGATGCAGTATACCAAACCAAAGCAATGATTTCCATGTTTAAAATATATTCTGCTCTAACTTTTGTAAATTTATCTTCTTGCAGTTAGACAAGGGGAAATCACAGTGGATTAATGATTGTATGACTGCCCACCATTTAAAAAAAAGTAATTTGAAAACACATTGTGGGATTAGTAATATTCAAAATTATTGTTTCTTCACCAGAGGCATAATCAATCTCATTAGGATAAAAAAATAAAGATTAAAGAAAAAAGAATATAGAGTTGTTCAAACCAAAAACTGCTTGTGTACTTAAAGAATTGAAGATATAATGAAATAATTTTTATTTCTTTTATATTTTTTTTTAAGTGAAATAATTTTCAGTTTTAATAAAATTGTATGAACAGAAAATTAAATAATTTGAAGTAATATCTTTTTTGTTTTTTAAGTGAAATAATTTTAGTTTATGAAAGGATATTATAAGAAGTGAAAATATAATAATTTATAAAATCACAATTCCCATAACATAATAATTAGTTCTAGTAGATTGTTTTAAGTCTCTGCTTATGCATATGTTTAGTTATATATATATATATATATATATATAATAAATGCGTGGCTGAAATTCTAGTGCCACTAGAACTAGATACTGGGGATATGATTCAACTACTATGTGTCTATTAGTTTACTGTGCACTTATTTCATTTACTACCCATCTAGCATTTTTGTATGACAAAACTGATTATTTAACTGACTCTGTATTTCCAATTTTTATATTGGTATCTTCTAGTTGTATAACATGCAATATACTAGGAAAATATAATGTGTTACAAAGTAAATCAATAATTTACATGGTGCATTTTATTACACGCTTTTTTTTTTAAATATGCATTGATTAGTTTATTGATAAACATGAGATCATTAGAACAGGATAATTTACAAAACGTCTGGTAAAATATATTTTGTGGTCTAACTTGTCGCTACAAGTTAGACCTCAAACAATAAGTTAGACCTGTCTAACTATAAGTTGCTACAACCAATTAATAAACTGTGCTAATTTGGTTTGTATTTTTTATTTTTAAATAAATCAGTTAACTTTGTCAGGATTTTTTATATAATTTGGATAATTTGAGTTAAAATGTAACTACAAAAATTTTTTTAAATATAAATTTTATGAATTTCAGTTGATCCTGAATTTATTTAAAAAAATAAAATTGTTAAAAACAATTTTTAGTTAGTTCATTTATTTTTTAAAGAATGCAAATTAAAATAAAACAAATTATGTGGTTCAAGTCCTGTAAAAAGAAAAGAAAAAAAAAAACAATTCTTGTGCTAGATAAATTTTGATAACTGTTCTAAATATTCATATAATTATTTTAAATGATTCAAACATGTTATCAAATTATTGGGTACTTTTGATTTAAAAAATTTACCTATGGTAACATTTTTAAATCCATATTTAATTTGCGGTTAATTCAATAATTTAACTTATGAACTTTCAAAGTGGTTTCACTAATTTGTTATCTATGTATGTATTGGTTTATGTATGTGATGGAATTAAGTTATTGAAAGTAAATTGTCAGTATAAATGCAGGTTAAAAATATTTTTTATAATGTAATTATTATATATTTCCTATTATTTTTAATTTGTTGTTATCTAGTTGTTTGTGCCAAATAGTATAATTATTTACTTGTATTTATTTTAAAGTATTATTATTGTTCAGTATTTCCTGCATATTTTCTATTATCTTTTTTTTATGTTTCAGGAATGTAATTTCTTCTTTTTGTTTTTTCATGTTAGTTAATCTTTTATGTATCAGAATATTTATTTATTGTATGCTTAACTATTAACTGTGCGGGATTCTTATGAAAAGTAACTAATTATGATGTTTGTTAACATTTCTCTAAACTTTTTTTATACCTATCAATATATATATATATATATATATATATATTACTAACATGAATATTTACTGTCTGGTATTGGTTATTTTTGTGGGAATAATTTTAGTTCTTTTTTTCTCGTTATAGTGTCTTAAAAATGTTATTTGGGTTTGATTATTTTGTTTCATAGTAATATTATGATTGTATAAAGATTATGATAGTATTATATCACTCAAGTCAATCCAGTCATTTTCTTTAATTTAGTTAACATTCTTTATTTTGCTTCTTTTTTTAACATTTTGCTATTCTGAGTTCAGAAAAATGTGTTACATTATTTACAATTACAAAGGAATTTATTATTTTCCCTGTATATTATAATCAATTTGTGTAGAATTTGTTAAAAATTGTAAAAGAAAAAGATCAGTCTATACCTTAAATAAAATGTTTGTTCTTGGATTTATAAAGATTTAAAATTTTATTTTATTTTTTATTGGTGGTCAGCAGTTCTGGTAGTCTAATTTAGTTATTCATGTGTTCATTTATTTTTTATTTTTTGCTTTTTTTAATTAATTTACAGCCACTACATAATTTAAATATTGATAACTAAATTGTAAAGAATAAGTGAATGTGAGATGTCAGTTACAGTAAAGTATGAACTCTAAACAATTTGTTGTAGATGTTTGTTAGGAAGCCAATATGACACAAGATCACTAAAATGTGATAACAAAATTCACAATTTTAACTTTAATATTTTTCCTCTATCTGAATTCATGTAAATAATTATTAAACATTGTATGATGGTCCCCTGATTTTTTTTCTCTTTGTTTTGGCCTTTTCCCAAAAACTCTCAATACCCTTATTTAAGCTCCAGTTTTTCTATTGATGATACAGTTTGGAGCTTAAATCATTATAAAAGTATCATTATAAATAATAATTTCTGTATGAGTAGAAATTCGCTTACGTATAACTATCAGCTAAACAGCAACAAAGCTATTTCAACTTAAGTGTTTGGACTACCTAAAACATTTTTTACATTTCAATACCGCACTAGCACAATTAGCTCACATTTCATGCATGTAATTTGGCAACAGCGGAGCTTGTGGAAATGTATCACTGTTTGTCACAGAACTTCATTATCATTAATTCATTTGTTTACAAGCAAATGAAATGAAAAGGCCAACAGTAGAGTATAAGGAAACTTACTAAATAAGTCTCTGTAGGATGTGGTTTCTTAGAATAACAAAAGTGCAATGATTTCATTTAACGAGTTGCAAAGTCATTTCATGTTCCGTTTGGCAATTAAAAAAGTTAATATTCTTTTGGATTGGAAAAATTCAACTACAGAATCGTTTTCTTTGATTTTATCATACAATGAAAGCAAATTTATTTTTAGGATAAAATAACAAAGCCTTAAGACACACAGTGAACGAAAACTTATCTGTGTGCATTGATTAGAAATAACCTTGTATTGATGACAAGTAAAGATGATTTGATGAAAGTAAAGATGGGGGAAATTAATAGAAAAATTCCAATTTTTTAAACAGTGGAGGGAAAATGGGACATCAGTCTGTAAATGCTTGTTCAGGACATTGATAAATTGTTCCCTAGCTTGGTTAAAATGATGTGTCACAACCCTATACTTTCGATTTAAGATTTTTTTTATTGTACTCCAATGGTGAATTGGGGTGTGGTATTCTCATACTGAAAAATATATTGTTTTGAGTTAGGAGCATTTTTAAAATTTTAATATTTGTTAGTGTTTCACTCAGGGTAGGATTGTCAAAATTACATCAAAATTTTTTTTTTTAATGCTCTTTAAAATGATGTCATAATCCTACCCTTTCTATGTAAAACCTTTGTGCCCTGGGATTTTTGGTTGTGGAAGTTTCATATAAAAAACAAAATATTGTTTCAAGATGGGCATATTTTTTAAATTTCGTTTTTCTATGTTTAACAATTGAAAAATTATTTAAGGTACCCATATTTTATTAACGCCTATATATATATTTTTTTTTTTAAATCAACAGTTGGGTTATCAAATACAGGTGTGTGATTACATTTGTAGAATTATGTATCATTTTATATTTAGAGTAGTTATAAAACTTTAAAAAGATTATAATTCATTCAGAATAATTTTTTTTTAACATCAATATGTGAGGATCTTATATATTTTTGTATTTATTAATTTTAACATCTTACCAGCTTTTAATAATCACCTTTCTTGTAATTTATGTTAAGAACTATATGTTAGGTAAATTTTAGTGTTTAATAAATTTTTAATGTTGAATAGATTGTAATGTTTCTTTAATAGTGCAGCTATCTCATGTGGTTGTTGTAATAATCTCTATACAGTTATCAGCTGTAAAAGCTCAGATCCTAAGGTCACCAGTTCATAATTCCTTCTTTTTTTCCAAAACAAGAGAGCTTAATGATATTGATGAATATCAATATTATACTACTAATATTATACTAGTATATTGTACTACTATATGCATAATAAAAATTAAAAAAAAAAAAATTAATGTGCAACAAAATAAACATTTCTTAATAATGTTTTGCAGGGACTATTAAATTTACCAATAAAAGCTGCTACTCTAGGTATTGTAATCAAACCAATAAAATTAATTTTTTATCATATGATCTGCTAAATGTTATTAAAAATCAAAAATATTTTTTCTCTATTATGTTTACAGGGTTAAATTAATACATATTAATTACATTGAATTTCTTTTAGTTTGATTCATATACGTATTAATGGATGTGTTGCTGTGAATACTGATCTCTTATTGTATTTTTCATCACTATCGGCATCATCATTAACTTCATAGTTTAGGCCTTTAGGCCTCTTCTGACTCCACATTTATATCTGGTCCCTCCAATGCTTCCGGATATCCAACTTTACTTCTCCCGACTGGGATGAATTTCATCAATCTGTGTGACAATCATATTTCATCCATGTTTAAAATGTATTCATACCACCATTATCTATAATCAGTAATAAGATTAGCTACACTTTGAACTCCTAGCTGCTGTCTTACATCATTTAAGATTCTGTCCAACAATGTATATCCAACCAGACGCCTCAAAAATCTCATTTCTGTAGCCTCTAATTGAGACATCCACTGTTTTATCAGCACTCATATCTCTGAACCGTACAACAAAACAGGGATAGCCATAACATTATAAAATTTTATAACTATCTTTTTGTGAACTATATTAAAAAGGGTTCTGTAATCATGCCAAGCAAATTGCTCAAATTTACGTATTTTCAGGTCAACATCATCCAACCTCCAGCATAAGATTTTGGACCACAAGTTTGAAAACATAACTTCAACATGTATACTTCAACTATATTATAATAATCAATAATAATAATATAATAACACAATAATATCATACATAATCCCCTATATCTATTGCTGTTTTGTCAGTCTCCATTCCTCAAGTAAATGACCAATTACCAACAGGTGTTCAGAAAATTTAGGAATCTATGCAAAAACTCTTCAGAAGTGTACAAGAATAATTCCATGTTCAGATTATTCAGACTTGGGGCTTTCTGATTTTTAACAGTTAGTAAAGCATTCCGAAGCTCTTCAATTGGTATATGATCATCATTCTCATCCACCAAATCAATGATTGTCTCAATTTTGTTCTGTGACCCCCAAAGCTCCATGTAATAACCACTCATCTTTAGAAATGGTAATCTGGACATTATTGTTCACATTCTTATTTGCTGATTCAAAATTCTATATGCTTTCCTTTCAGAGAACCATGTACATCATATTATAATGTCACTTACAAACCTCTGCCAACCATTTTGACGAATCCTGTGAACCTCTGTTTTGGCAACAGCAGGGGCTTCTCTTTGTAATGTGCCAGGTCACTTGTAGAATGTATTGTTACGTACTAAAAGTATGCTTCTTTCTTCTCCTTTATTATTTCCTCTTGTTTAGTGTTCTAATAGTTAATTTCCTGCATTTTTCCGACTTGTTCTTAGTCCCTTGAAAGCAGCCTTCTCCAATATAGTTTTCAACTCCTTCCATTCCCAATTTTTGTCTTTGTAATTCTGAATCTGAAAGGTATTGCCTAACATGATTCTGAAAAAGCCCCCTATTCTTCATATCTTCTGGAAGATTTGTAATATGCCAAATCACTTGTGGAATGTGTGGTTAGGTACTTTAAGTATGCTTCTTTCTTCTCCTTTATTATTTCATTTTGTTTAGTGTTCCAATAGTTCATTTCCTACTTTTTTCCTTCTTGTTCTTAGCGCATTGAAGCAGGCTTCTCCAATACAGTTTTCAATTCTTCCATTATGTCTCTTTGTAATTCTGAATCTGACAGGTATTGCCTAACATGATTCTGAAAAAGCCCCCTACTGCTCATATCTTCTGAAAGGTTCAACTTCAAAACTAAGTTATTATTAGTTGGTATTTTACTTGTTTTCCACCTTACTGACAGCAAGACATCAGATATAACCAGGTAGGGTTCAGACCCCGCATCAAACCCTCTGTAAATTTTAGTTTTCTCACCAAAGTTACTTTCTTCATATTTCTCAAAATATACTGTAAGATTGATCTAGTTTCTCTGGCATTCCTGGTAAATTATGAATGTTTTTATTTAAAAAAATGTGTTTTTTACCTTAAGTAAAGTTAATTATAACTGGCAAAGTCTATAAGACATTTGCCATTATTATTTAAAATGTGTTCTTCAAAACATCCAATCACATTCTATACAGGCACACTTCCCACTCTAGTGTTCAGTCCCCTGCCAAAATTAAGAATTCTGTTTATTAAGCACTTCCTGCAGTTGCTTGTAAAATAACATTGTATCTTCAAATCACCGTTCCTCCGGAGTATATAGCCCAGTTACTGTCATATACCTTCATTGAGTTTTCAAGGAGACTTTAAGATTTTCTCATTCTTAAATGAGTAAGACTGAATAGCAATGTACAACTTCTAACTAACTAAAATTACCACTCCCACTCCACCATGCTTCTCTCTCACCACTCCAGCATATATCATTACATAATTTGTCAACTCGCAGGAACCTTGAATTTTGAGATATTACTGCAATATCAACATTAGCTGCCTCCAATTCCTTCTCCATCTCAAACTCCTTTCTACTTATCCCTCTAAAGTTCCAGACAATCACTCTCCATGTAAATTTTTTATTTCCTTTCATTTGTTTTTGTATTCCACTTTCAAATCTTAATGTTTGTCCCAAATAATTGGCCTTAATTCTAATCCTGTTTTTATTCTTGTGGAGATTGTCAGTAAGAAACTCTCACGTGGTTGGGTTATGAGCCCCTTGCAAGCAAAATTCAGGGATGGGGCTGCCATCTTACTGTCTCCGAACTTACAGAGATTTTTATTTGAGGTTACTTTCCTCTTGGCTATTCTGCCCATTCTTTCCAGGTTCTCTGTGGTACGTTCTCTCTACTGAGCCCAATGGTTCTCTCCACCATTGGGAATAACTCCTTGTCTGCTTTCAAGACCATTGGCCACTTGTCATAACCTGTAACCCTAGGCAGGAGTCCTATAACTAGGTGCTATCATCTGGGTGAGATGGACCCAGGTTTTTTACGAGGTTTTTACTCCTCCTTCTACTCTTGACAAGTGGGACCAGCTTGCAGCATTGTTTATTGTATTTTTAATCAAGTAAATTAATTATAATGAAAATCATTTTAAAGCATGATAAAAGAAGTGAAATAATAATTAAAACAATGTTTTAAAGTTCTGTTGTAATTGTGAATACAGAGTTATTCAGAAAGAAGGAACAGATTACAAATTTTTATTTCTAACAAACTATAACAAATACCAGTCATTGTCATCCCTTGATAGAAGAAGATTCATTGGTTTTTGGTCCTTGATTTAGAGTGCATTCAACATGAGCATTAACATAATCTTTTATGATGAATATGAAAAACAATTTTCTGCCACACGTGTATTAATTATTCTTAGGTACTGAATTCACAGGTTCAACAATTTGATGTCTGGAATCTTAAAGTGGCATGAGTTGTAGAAACATCTTTTCTTTTATGCCCTCCCGTAGATAAAAACCATGGGAGATGAGGTCTAGAGGTAACATGGAAGGCCACAAAAAATGAATAAGCTCTTCTGAGACCTATCTCTTTTGATCCACTGTTCTGGAATCTTGTCATTTAGATAATGCCACATCTCTTGCTAGAAGTGAGATGGAGCGTCATCTTACATGAAAATAAAGTCATATGAATCTTCTTGAAGTCGGAGAACCGACGAGTTTTTTAACATGTCCAGATTTAAAATTCCAGTCATGTTTTGCTAGAAAGAAAAAATTTCCACTAACTTTCCTTACAGAAATGGTAGAAACACATTCAGCTTCAGCAATTTTCTTTTATGTTTGATGACTGTATAAGGTTTTTCACTTCCCCATATTCTAACATTGTGTTGATTAACTCTACTAGACATGAAACATTGCTTCATCCAAAAAAATTAGCCGTTTGAAAAATTGTTTTATTCGACATCCTCCAGAATTGCAGCGTTATATTCATATCACCTTATATGGTCACCATGATGCAGTGCAATTACAATAACTGCAATTGATACAACTTCAAAATCACATGTTTTTTATGAACATATAATACTTTGAGGAAATTAAATATTGAGGAATTTTGAGTTAACTGTTTATCTGTGTTATAGATTCCCCAGGGCTCTGTTCAAATGCATCTTGAACACACAAAACATCGTGTGCTAGGACAACCCCATTGCTTTTCCATTTGTATATGTGATTATCTTCTACAAATTCTTATACTACTTGTAAATCTGTTTATGATGTGGTGACCACTTATTAAACCTAGGCAGATTTCACATTGAACATGAACAGTGGATTCACTCTTCACACACATACTGCATCAGATAAATGATTTCTGTTTATGATGTGGTACTATTTGTAAAACCTAGGCAGATGAACACATACTTAAGGGAAATTCAGGGGCAATTTCTCACTCCTGCACTTCTTCCACCATCTTTGTCTGGATGATGTTAACTAACCTCATGAACAGCCGATGTAGGTTAAACCACTGATGATCGCTTGGTTTGTAGCATAATCCCAATAATATTGTGTGGAGTAAGGACACTGAATTCTCTCTGACATGCTTCCCTATGCTGCAGGAACCAATCGCATAAGAACACCAAGTGTGTTGCAGTATCCTCCCTACAATAATCACAATCTACAGAGGGTCTCGGTGTCCATGCACACATGAATGCCTTAAAACACCTGTGACCAGTAAGGAACTTGCTCAGTTCATGCTCCAGAACCCTTTGTTTACAGGAAGCCATATATATTTTAAATTTTCAAAAAAAGTTTTCAGTCTATGCAGGGAGTTAATTATCCTAAATAACTTTTTTCTTGAAGGTTAGTGCAAAGATATTTGTGATTATTATCTGTATAATTTTATAGTGGAGAGTATTTCAATGGAACATGAATTAATTAATTTGTTTTTTTTTTAAATTCTATTTTTATTTTTAGTAAGTTTCAGTAATAAAAGTTTTTCAGAGAAGACATTTAATCCAGAGGAATCTTTGAGTGTATGTTATTTGTCACTGTTGAGGAGAGGCAGTATATTTAATTCTTGAATAAAGTACTTAAAATTGTAGAGCCATATCTGTTTAATTAATACTCTTTTTTTTAAAACTTTATAAAGGTTTTTGTTTCATTGAGTATTTTTAATTTTGTTATAATCTGTGATCAGTGAGTGTATTTAGAATTGATAAAAAGTTAACTAAATGTGATGTGCTTAAATAAATAAATATTACAAGTATTATTCTTAAAAAATGATAAGGAATTCAGTTTATTAAGTTATTTATATGCAAGATAAATAAGAAAATAAAATAAGAAACATAAATTAATTTTAAATTTATTTCAGCTACATATTAAGTAATAGAAGGAATATTATATTTGTCAATAATAACTAATTATTAATACTAAATGTATTAACTGTATTTATTTAGTATGTCTAAAATTTTAACAAAGATATGCTATTTTTTATGAGCAAAAATGCTTATAACTTTTTTTTATTGTTTATATTAATCCCTTATTATGAATATTTTGTTATTTATATTAACCCCCTATTGTTTATTTATTTATTAACCCATTTTTTAAAAATAGCTTTAGGATTTTTTATGAACCTTTGCATAAAAAATAATAATATAAGACAGAAAAACATAAAGCAATAGGACATTCCTTACAGAGACAGGTAGATTTAAGTTTCCTGTGTATTATTAGTAGATTTCTTTGTTATTAAAGTAAATAAAATTCATTTGGTTCACTAGCACTTTGCTTCTGACAGTAAATGGTTTAAATGGAGGATTACTTTATTGACGAGTATTAGATCTATAATTTAGAATTATATACTCTGATGAATAAACCTTTGTTATGGTTTTTCTGTTCAAGGTTGGCTTCATGACAATTTTTTGTCTTTTTCTTTCTTCTGAAGCTTAAATCAGATTCAAATACATTATTAACAGTATTCTTTTTTCATTTTGTGGAACATTTATTGTTTCCTACTTGTTTTTTGGTTTTTATCTATATTCATATTTGTTAACTTATTTTTATCTTGTCTCCAGCTTATTATTATTATTTAAATGAAAATTATGTCACAAACATCCCAAGAGACACTGGTCTTCAATCTTTCCTGCTAATTTTCATCTTTTTTAGAGGGAGTTTTTTTACTACAAAAGAAATGTAGGCTGCTTTTGAGACTAGCTGAGGAAAATATTAAATTGCTGCCATTTTTGTTATTGTCATAGCCCAAGTTTTTATGTAAAAACTGTTGTTTTTCAATGCCCTTTAAAATGATGTATCCTATTCAATTTAAAATTTTTAAGTTGCCCCCTCATGATGGCTTAAGAGTGTGGTGATGTCACACCAAGAAATAGAATGTTTCAAGTTAAAAGCATTGCTAAATTTCATTTTTCTATGTTTAATTATTGAAAAGTTATTTAAGTTTAAAGTTATCCCGTACTTAATATGACTCTGTTCACTTATATAAATACAAACAAAAAGCAACCATATTGAGTAAACTCAATACAAATTCATCACTTTACATAAAAAGCATTTTTGAATTCATGGATTCATCATCTAATATTAAAATTGTTATGGTGAAATCACTACGTTACCTTCATCATATGGTGAAAACTGATAATTGTGATTTGTCATGATCAACTCATTAAATTGTTGAAGGTAATGTAACATATTGCTTGAGATGATATTTTAATCTGATGATGAATCCATGGATTTAAAAAGTGCTTTTTATAAATTGGTAAATTTGTTATTAATTGGATATATAAGTGGGTAATTTTTGTTGGTAGTTGTTGACTGCAAATGCAATGTACAAAATGTTTAATAAAATTATATATATATATATTTTTTTTTTAAATCAATTCTTTAAAGAATCATACATACTCCTCTATACTATATACAAATATATTTATTTTATTAGATCAACCAAAGTACAGAATAAATAAAGTAGGATGATTTACCTTATTCAACTATAATATATGCAGGAGCGCTTTCACGATTTACTTGCATCATCAGCTGCATTATATATTCATCTCAAATTACATTACAAAGTTCATAAAATATAATAACATATCATGCATTTATTTAAAATTTAAAACCTTTAATATTTTTATTTTAAAATTTTATTCAGTTGAATTCAAAATTAAAACAATATTTAAAAATATGAAATATTAATTAAAAATTAAATTGTAAAAATTTTTTTTTTGGAAAACGTATTTTTACATATGTAAAAAATGACTTGACATTGTATTTTTCACATGTAAAAATTTTTACAATTTAATTTTTAATGTTAATTTTAATTAATATTTATATTTTTAAATATTGTTTTAATTTTTAATTTAACTGAATAAAATTTTAAATTAAAAAGATTAAAGGTTTTAAATGAAATAAATTAATGCATGACTTGCTGTTATATTTTATGAACTTTGTAATGTAATTTGAGATGAATATATAATGCAGCTGATGATGCGAGTAAATTGCAAAAGCGCTCCTGTATATATAATGGAATAAGGTAAGTCATCCTACTTTATTTATTCTGTACTTTGGTTGATCTAATAAAAAAAAAATATATATATATTATTAATATAATTATGTATGTAGAAGTTCAAACTCAAACTAGTTTTATATAACTGATTACTAAATGGACCTCAATGTAGACGACACTGTAAAAAATCATAATATTTATTTATGTTTTTTGTTTGGATTATAATTAATCAGTCAAGATGAATTTATTTAACAAAAATAGAATTTTGTTTTATTTTTTCTTTCCTGGTATCATAGCTCTAGAGCTGTAGTGCAAGAAGGAAAGTATGGTAATTAGTCAGAAAAGGGGTATAGTTTTTTTTGCATTTTCAATGTTTCATGACGCCAAAAAAAAAAATAAAAGTGGTGTATGGGGGTAATGTGCATTTGAAGCTTAATAACATTTTACTGAATTAACTGATTTTATTGACATTTTTTACAGAAAATCATGTATAAGGGGTAATTTGTTGGTAAAATTTTGGAGTCTATATCTCCAGGGAGTGGGGGAAGTTTTTGGGGATCAATTTTTTCAAACTTTTGCAAACATAACTCCACTTTGTATTAAGCTACATGCATGTAGCATGCATGCATGCTTACTTGCCATTAAAAAAAAAAATTTTCCCCTTTTTAAAAAATTGCATAAAGCAATAATCTTTTTATTTATTGCATATTATCAATTTTTAATGTCTTTCTAGACATAGTAGTAGTAGTGCAAGCAACTCCAAAAAGAAAAAATACTTTGGGAGCAATGTTGGTGATGGGGGAGTCAATTAAAGTTTAAAAATATTGATTTTTTTTAAATTTCTTAAACTTATTGGGGTTTAATTAACTTTTTATTAATAATATTACAATAAAATTTCATCATAATTCACCCCACTCCAGAAAAGAAATCTCAGGTAATTTTTTATTATTGCACATATTGTTTTGTATAAAATGTCATCATAAGTTACCCCGACCCCAAAAAAGAAATCTTTTTTCATATATAATTAATATTTCTCCACTGCATAAGAATAAATAACCAATTCCATGAAAGTATTACAACTTTTTTGTCAGATTTATTTTATTAGCATTGAATGGTAAAAATCCTTTTTGGCACGTTGGAAGGCAGAGATAGATTTCACCGTGGCTAAGTTGGGGGATAAAAAAGGAAAACTTATAATTTACTCAATACAACAATGGTTGCATGTGAAAAAAGTTTCACATGTTTAGCATACAACAAGCCCCATCGTCTTAAAATTCCAGCAACATTTTGGTCATCCCTTGCCGTAAGGATTGATCATATCAAAAATTGTTTCAGATAAAAGTTTTGGGTAATGTTTAAAGGACTAACAACCACTTTAAACTTATTCGATACTGTGCCTGTTAAGGAAGGTATGATTTTTTTTTGTCTTCAAAAACCCATTTTTTCTACCCCCTGGGCCCTTGGTTGGGGATATAATAAAAATTTTACTTAGATAAGTAGCTAAAACTTATTAAGGAATAGTAGGAACTTTAAATGAATTCGATATTTTTCTCAATAAGAAAGTTATATGTGATATTTTGTTTTTTCGATTAAGCCCCCCCCCCCCCCATTTAAACCCCCATGGTCTGATTTTGCTCATTAACGAATTCGACTGAGATTTTGGATTGTTATATTTTATGTATCAATTTGAAAGTGATTGGTGCAAAATTACGGCAGTTATCGTGTCCACAAGAAAAGGATATATATTTATATATATATATAAACTTTGGTGGTTTTGGGTTCTGGGAGATGTCAAAAGTGAAGATATATCAAAATTTTCTGGAAGTTGAATCATGGTACCCAATACAATAGGTAGCTTTCTTATGAAATTATCTAAAAGCAGGTTTATTGAAAAAGGAATTATGATTTCATAATTAATAGATAATAAAATGTTAAATTAAATCTAACTCATTTAAATGTACAAGTATATCTATTTGAGCTGAATAATTGCAAGTTCATTCCGTACTTTTTTACATTTCAGTATGAGTATTCCTGATTGCTTGGCAAACATCTAAATGATACACTAATGTTCTATGTACATCCAGGTTTGATTATAACAGGGGTTAAAATTGTTCTGACAGTAATGAATCTGTTTCTTTACATTGTAGTCATAAATCTTTCCTCCATAGATTTTTAAAAAAATATAATAATAGAAGAAGAAATCTAGGGGCTCATATTGAGCCTCTTTAATGTCAGGAACAGGACCGCCTCTCTGAATCATTAAGTAAATCATGACCACTGCAACTATAATTGTGTGGTACTTTGTTTTGCTGAAGATGATTATTATCCCTTTATCTTTTTCAATATTGACAATGTAAAAAAAATTTTAAAATGTTACAATATATCTAAGGAAATTCTGGCTGTATTTTTTTTCAGTGAACAGTAATTGACCTGGACCAACATTATGATGAAGCATAGTTAACACCATAATGAATGGCTTACAGAGTATTTAAGGTCACTTCAGTAATCAAAATTAAATCTCTTAAAGAATGTGAATAAATTTCTATGTTTAGTACAGCCTACCTTTCTTAGCTTCAGTTTTTTATCTTCTTGTTGATGCGTTTTGGAACCACTCCAGTTTCAAAACTTATTGTACAATAAATTTTGACATTGTTCTGAAACACATCAACAAGTGATAAAAAAATTACCTAAGAAAGGTAAAGCAGTACCAAACATAGGAACTATAGCGATCTTAGAAAAAAAGATAGTAGTAAGTATTATCTTAACCACAATAACACTATGAATAAATCTCGATGAATTTTTAAATAATACTAATTAAAAAAATAGATAAATAAATAAAATAATCATGGTTTATCTTCATCCCATTCAGTATGTTCATATCCCATTCAGTATGTTCATAAATATGTACTTAAATTAATTTTCAAGAGACATCTGCATTGAGAATTATTTTTACTTGCACGAAGTAAAAGAAGTATTGTGATCGTGAAAAATTTCGGTTTTCAGATTTCAATGGAAATATCCATTTTGACCATCCCTGAATCCATTTTGACTAATTTTTGCTTCATCTGTATTTATGTATCTATCATAACTCAAAAACAATTAGTTGTAAAATGTTGAAATTTTGCATTTAGAACTGTTGTAACATCTAGTTCTGCAATCAACCGAACCAAAACGGTTCAAAATCCAAAAAAATTTGGATTTGAACTTTTTCTTAACCTGCAATAACAAGTCCTCATTGAGAGCTTTTCAACGTTATATCATAAGTGGTACTTATTTTCATTGGTTCCAGAGTTAGAGCTAAATAAAATTTTAATTAATGAAATATTTGGATCTTACAGGAAAGGTTTTTTTTTTAATTTAAATATATTAATTTATTAATATTTATTAACCTCTGATTGTAAAAAAATTTACAATAAATAATTTAATAACAATAAAAAATATGAAAAAATATCAGAAGTTATTAATGAAGTAAAATTTTATGTACTTTTCATCTTAAAAAAAAATTGTATATGTAATTTAATAGGCCTACATACAAGGAAGTAATATGGTGTCCACATCAGAGTTTTTACATTTGTTATTGTTTTGTATTTACTATAATATTATTTCTTGTTTTTTCTGTTTTAAATAATTAATATGGACTTTAATCACATATATTTTTTATTTTGCAATTAACTTTCATGTATTTTGTATGCTACTCTGATCAAGGTTTTACTACGGTTTTCCTTGATGTGATCAGGTAAATCCTAGGGCAGTTCCTTTTTTTATCTATGGGGTAGCACAGCTATGAATTTTTGCAATATTCTATAAAATCTATTATTAGATATCGATCAGAATAAAAAAAATATTTATTTAAAATGAGTTGGTCTGTTTACTTGGCATTACTCATTTTTACTGTACCATTAAAAATATTTGAAGTATAATTCATTTGGTATTAATAAATAACTTTTCTTCTTTTAGCCTTTGTACATTAATTTTTGGTTAATTTATAAGTTTTCTTAATTAGAATTTAACTTTTTAAAATTCTGGTATATTATTTGGTGCATTTTAATTATAGCAAGTTCATTCAACATGTTTCATTAATGTAGAAAAAAATTATCATAGTGCTGCTTTTTTGTAATTTTATTCTGTTGTTAGATTTGTAATTTATATGATAATCTATGAACAAGAATAGTTATTTCAGCAAATTAAATATCTGAGTAGAAGTTTGTGCATACATTTCTTATATAGGCGCTTACAGTTATGGTTGGTGCTGGTTCAACGCTTGTGTTATCTTTTAACTGTGGTGAGTGGATTTTAATCTCTTCATTATTCTTTATCTCTGTTGTTTATCTCTCTATTTATTTACTGTATTTATTATTGTGCATTTTAATTGTTTAATTTTAATGTAATGATATTTTTATTTTCCTATTCTTAATGTGAATGTTGCAATCAGCTTAGTTTGAGAAACAAAAGCAACCCCATGACATGTAGTCTTCCTAAAATATGTGCTTAATTGAATCCCAACTATCAAAGTACATTCGTATACACTGTATAGTATTCGGATCCATATAAAAGTAACTTACCTTTACTAGGATTTGGAGCTCAGAATCTTTGAATTTAGAAATCACCTGTTAACAGCTGATTTATTATTATAATTTTACCAATAATAAATACAGTATTTATATTTCTGAAATATGAGTCTAGTAAAATATTAACTTTGATATTTGAAGTTTTATCACTAACTGAACTTTCAAAATGGAAATTTTTAGTATAAGGAACAACACAGCAGCAAGCCAGACTTGTGATGTTTGGTCCCACATTCCAGTTGTGGTTGAGAAAGTGTAGATATTATTATCCAAGTAGATATTATGCATTCAAATTTTATAATTAGTTACTAGATATATCTTTGAGACCCAGTTCACAGTTATGAAATTCAAAAACGTTATAACAATTGCATATTTGGTACTCAGTTCATTCTCTGAAATTTCAAAATTTTAGACAAACTGAACCATTATTCGAGATATTTAATTAGCTTTCAGTACAGATTACTTAATATGTCTTAATTGATTGACTTCAAAATGAAATCATGCAAATTTTTTAGACATGTGACTTATTTTATTCAATAAATTAGGAAATTTTTACAATCCATGATAAAAACTTTTTATTCTTATCCTTTTAATTTAGCTCCAATGAAACACAACACAAACCAAAAGTGTATAAGTCTATTAAAAGGTACTATATTAAGGTATTATATTAAAAAATTATTCTACTTGAGTAAATTTTGATATGGGACCCATGGTGACTGATCTCCACACCTGACTTGGCCAATTGTAACCAAACTTAAATGCCATCAATGACCCATATTCAGAAGTCATCGTACAGAATTTCTTAAAAATTGGTTTATCCAGTCTGAAGGTATCAATAAAACAAAAATTGAATAAAAGAAGATACCTAACTAAAGTGACATATTAATGTAATGGAATCCAGAAACAACAAAAAGGAAGAAATTGTTATTTGCTCAACCCGTTTATGGAGGTTTGAATAAGACCAAACATTATCAGTATATTAACTCCTAAGGGGCATTAAATTATGTGATTAACTATCCTTTGAATAAAATTTTAGAAGTGGGAATGCATGGTTCATATCTCCTTGCCTATTTGTGGCCACAATTAAATGACATAAGTGTTCCGTGTACAAAAATTACTGTGTCAAATTTCATCCAAATCGGTTCATCCAGTCATAAAATATTAAGCAAAAAGCAGGCCAACAAACAAATTTACATATATCCTTCTGAATCATGAACCAACACCTTGACATAGTAAGTAGACATAGACATGGGTGAACAAAAGTTCATCTGATTAGCATACTTTTTCTTATACAGTATACCATATTAGTATACAGCAATATAATTATATAGCTAAGAATGTAAATAGGTTCTTTATTACTTTAACTTTGCCTGATTTTTCATACATGTGAATATATTGAAGGGTGTTGGGCAGAATAGATAATTGAGTAGATATTGTAATAATATTTAACAGTGGCTATGTTAAATAATAATTCTGTATTAAACAGCAGGTTTATAACGCACAGTTTGGAACATACTCAAGTATTAGCTTGTTTCAATAAATGTGTAACATTAACATTTTGAGGTATTGATTTCTTTTTCATAAATTGTAATATATATGTATATGAACTATATAGTTCATTTAAACTCAACATGTGCTTTGGAATTTTAAATCTTTTTAATTTAAGAATTATTGTTTCATTGTCTTCATGTATGAAGGTGATATTTATCAGATTTTCATGTAGTTATTTCATATTGTTTTAGGTAACAATCAAGATAAGGATACAGAAATAAATTTTTCTACTAATATTGAGGATCAGATACCATTGCTTGATAAAAATGACGATGACGATGATGATGATTGTTCTAATGAAATTGATCAAAATAATACATCTTCAAGTAGTATAGATTTTACTGATTTCAATCTTCAGATAATTTAATCTTTAAAATTTTATTTATTTAATTCATTGTTGAGTTTATCAGGTGAATTTTCATTTTATTTTTGATGTTTATAGTTCTTTAAATGAAACATTTGAGGATTGTGTGATACGATACAATACCCAAAATATTATCAATAACTGAATTTAATTTCATGGTTCCTGTATTGTAAAACTGTGTTAATAAGTGAATTCAATTTTTAAACTATTTACTTGTGCTTCCAGTAAATTGTTATTACTCCTCTGTATTCTGAGAAATTCACATTTAAAATAATATGTTATGTGCACATTATAAAAAATTTTGACTCTCTTTTTAGAAAATTATATTTTTCTTATTTATTACAGATTACTACATATTTACAAATTTATTAAAAAATTTGATGAGTTTTGTATTTAAAGTGCAAATAAATTTGAAAATATGATTTTGAGGCTTCTCCTTATTCAATATTCTGGTTTAGGGGGATGGATTTTAAACCACCATCTTGTTCCATCCCTGTACCACTGCTCCTTATTAATATTACTATTTTCAAATGTTACTTATAATATACATCTTCAATTTATTTAGTTATCTTTTCTTTGGCTTACCTCATTGTCTTTTTCCATTTATTCATCAGTTGAACATTTTCTATCTTATTTCTTTTCTCATTCTTTTTTTAACATACCCAAATAATCTTAGTCTTGGTGTTACCATACTGTTGAAAACATTTACTGGTATTGTATTTGTGACAGCCCTTATATGATCCCTCTTTGTCTTACATTAAAATATTTTTTTCTTCAAAATATTAAAAAAATATTTTCATGCTTTAAAACATAAAAATATTTTAAAGAAAATCTTTTTTTAAGTATTTTTTGAAAATTAATTAATTTCTATTGTAAGTATTTAAATCCTACCCAACCCAACCAAACCCAAGCCTTTGCAAATTATAGTAGAACAGGTGTGAATTTATCTACTTTTGTTTATTTTCTTGGCAAAGTCCTTTTATACTTTGATAAAAATTTCTTGTACTCTACTCTTCTTCACATTCCATATAGTGCTTTCGCTTTTCATCCTCAGCTCTTTAGGCAGTTATTTAAAACTTTTTATCACTTCAGCTAAAACTATAAGATGAATTTCTTGAGGTAAAGATTGATGATTTTGAGTAATTTAACATAGATAAAATAACTAGTTATAGGAAAATTGACTTCTCCAGTTACCTTTTTATTTTATTGAAAATCAGTTAAAAAGTTATTTAAAAAAAAGTATGTTTAGTTTTGTTCAAACCGAAAACAATTAATTGAATCTGCATTATACTCTTATAAATATTAGGATTAAATAATGTTATTGAGAATAATGCTAATTATTCTCTTAGCTAATTTGCTATGAACAGAGAGAAATCTTTTTTATTATCTTTTACATCTATCTAGTTCTTTATAATCTTCTGATGTTTTCTGGCTGCTTGAGACTTTGAAAACTGAATGGTACTTTTATTTCCAGAGTGGTTTGCTCTAGAGAGTAATCAAACCTATAAGTCTGTTGTCATGTTTTTGCTGCCATTGTCAGCTTGTGACCTACATATTGGTGAGGTGGTAAATAAATTAATTACCAATCCTGTAACAAAGGTTGAATCAAACTTATAATCACTTAAAAACATGAAGCACATACTTTTATAAATCTCTTAGTTGTTATACATACTTATGTTCTTAATATAAAGTTCTATTCATTATGCGACTTAATTCCACCTGAAGCTGATTTCATTCCAGACTGTAGCCACCAAGTTGGATGTTACCTCTGCAGCTGCAGCGTTAATTCAAAGTCATTTAGTTCAACAAGATCAGCAGGCTAAGGTGGTATACAAACCCAATCTTTAATGAAATCCCAAAGAAAAAACGTAGCAGGGTCAAATCTGGGGAGCGAGGTGGCCATGCAATTAGACCTTCAAGACCAATCCACTGACTTGGGAGCATCAAGAAAATTTTGAACTTTTAGCTGGTGCCTCATCTTGCTGATAGTAATGGTGTCTATCTTGGTGATCTCGTCGTCAAAATTTTGAAGCATGTCCAGATAAACAATACTGTTTACAGTTACCTCCAAGAAGAAGAACTGGCCTTACAGTCTTTGTTTATTTAGGGCACAACAAACATTGACCTTAGAGTTCTTACAAATGTGGTGAATGAGGGTTTTGCCACTGATGTGAAATGTTGATTCATCATTAAAAATTACATTGTCTAAAAATGTATTGTTGTCTGCAATACTGTCCATCATTTCCTCACAAAAACTACAACTGAGCAACTTTTTCATCATCTGTAATGTGTTGAACTATGGTTAGTTTGTATGGCTTCAAATGCAGTTGTTTACATAATATGCACCAAATAGTCATTTGTGAAATGCCAGTCTCATATGATGCATGTCCAGACAACGTGTAAAGCTTTCTCTGAGTTGTTCTACAGCAGCTTCAGGGATGCATAAGCATCCTGGTGATTTTATATGTTTAACAGCCTGTCTCAACAAAGGTTTTGCCAAGAGAAAATCGTATGCGTCCTAGGAGGCTCTCTACCTATCTACAAAAATTACATTGAACTGCAGTTGCTGACTGCAAATTGGAAACCAAAAAACACAGTGAGCACGTTCTGCTCTCATAAATGTCAATTTTTTACAGCACTGGTAGCCAAATTTGGTACTAATGAACTATGTAAGTCAAAATTTGATGTCTTTTGCTATGAAATGGGGCCTAACCAAATCTGTAAATTCTCTAAAAATTTTTATGTGGTTTTCAAGTTGTGAGGTCCTTTTTGAATCACCTGGTAGTAAAAGCTGTAAGTTTATGAAATTTTGCATATTTAATTTTAATAGAGGTTAAAAGTGTGTGAAGGCTTGAAATAATGTTATCCTGCTTTGTTAGATTTTTTATTGGTAATTAAGAGATTACAAAACAAACAAAAAAACATCAATAAATAATTACATCATTTTAATGAATAAATTTTGTTCTGGAATAAGGTTTATGCCAACAAGAGTATAAAATACCTTTTTTTTTTATAATTATCGCCTAAGTTAAAAATTAAATGATATTTGGTTTCATATCTTACTGCAGTGGTTCTCAAATTTTTTCCACTCTTGGTGCCCTAGCTGAACCTAGATTTTCCCAAGATCCCCTATAGCAAATTCTAACAAATACACTTTGGAAAATAGACACTCGTTTTTGCAAGAGTTGGGTGTAAATAAATAAAACATCTTAGATCACAAAAAAGTAATTGACAAATTCAACTAATTATAATAATTAGTGGGATGGATGAGCTTGTTAATCACTACACATTTTGCTTCCCTGCAGGAAAAAATTTGAAACATGCAGCTTTTCAAAAATTTCACATCAATATGCTAGTTTTACCAAAAAAGATCTTCACTCACAAAATGTTTGTATATTTGTTTTCTTGCTTTTTAAGAAAATAACAATTTCTTGTTACAGTTCAAATGTATGAGACAATCAGTACATTACCATGAAAAAGCTATTGTGAAGTGCAGTAGTACAACAAAACCATATATTTTGATCTATCCTTATGCAGGTTTTTGAAAAATCTTGCCTTCTACGGTCAAGTTTTTGTAAAGTTTACTAATTTTCTACATATTCTAAGACATGGTTCAATTTAGGAATCAGATATTTTGATATGAGTGCTTCCATGTGAATAATGCAGTGGGTCTACAGTGATTTACTTGGAATAAATGCCTGCAATCCTCCATGACAGCCAGACATAGAATGGCCAGCAACACGACAAAACGAATACAGACACCAATGCACTTAGTCCACTCCAAACTGTTTTGTGATATATATGTATCAAGGATCTCAAACAACTCTTGTGCCTGCTTATAAAAACTATCATTTTGTTGATTATTTCTTTTAGCTTCCTACTAAAGTAGTCACAAAATTTACTAATAACGCTGGGATGAGTGAATTCTAAATGGTGTCTCAACTTAATTGGTTGCTTGCACTCTGGTACTAAAACTTTTATACACAAACATATTGTGACCTCTCTTTGTCATTGACTTCTGTTGGTGTAAAATCAAAGTTCAAAAGCTGTGATCCTATTCTCAATTTTTTTGCTTCTTCACATTATTGTCACTGGTTAACTATTTGTCTTCATTTTCACTTTCATAGCTGTTTAGTAAAAACTAATCCACATTTAAAAATACATACCAGAAAAAATACTTCAATAACTTCACTTGATTGATCACAATAATATTTATTAATTTGATATAATTTCTGAAAAGTAATTCAATGCTAAAACTGCAAGACCAACATTTATTTATATACAAACACAAAATTTTTAGAAACTAATAAAATAATGAAGAAACTAGTATGGTGCTATCTCTGTCAAATGTCATGTCCGATGTCATTAAACTGAAAATGAAAATAAAATTATGAAAATTTTATAATATTTTGCAGTGAGGAAGCTGTGCCTCTCTAGGGTGCCGAGGTGCACACTTTAAGAACCACTGCCTTACTGTTTAGAACAGTGGTTAAATAATGTAGACCATAAAACTGCTGCTTCAGTGACTAAGGTGTAGTTTTTAGTTTACTTTTCTTTGTCTTGGTTGCTATAGAATTATAAACTTGAATGAACTGAAGTTAATGTGATTTTTCCTTTTATTTTCAAATTAGTTAGTTATCAGTCTAGTAAATCCTACTTCTGACTGGTTTACTTTTTCTATGAAGTTCTGTAACTTCTGAATAGAAGTTATCTAAAAGAAATCTAATAGAAATTATCTAAAAGAGTAGAATTAAAACTTAAAAGACTGGAATTAAATTGTGTACATCAATTGTGATTGGAATTTAACTGTGTATAAAATAAATTGTTCATACTTTGAAAAAAAATTTAACATTTTGACTATTCCTGTTGAAAGAAGCTTCATTTTTACATTATTAACATGATCAATAATAGTCGCTGTGTAAAATTATTCAAAAGTGAAAAATTAATATCAATTGTTTTGTTATAATGTAATGTTAAATTTTATTGTGAGAAAATTATTACTTAATTTGATACTAATTTATAATATTAGAATTAACAATAAATAAAAACAATTTAATCGAATTGAACATAAAGTGGAGGACATGAAAACAGACACAAAATTATCAATTTTCTGCTGTAATTTGGGTATTTGTTAGCCGATTTAAAAAAATAAAATATTATTTTGTTCAAAATAAAAGGCTTAATATTTTAGCAACACATACATTTTTATAAAACTTATATTTATGGAGATATAATAGATTGAAAAATAAACATGACCATCATTTTGTAATTTGCGAAGTTATTTAAGCCCTGATTTTTTGCTAATTTTAAAACTTTATTACAAAAACTCTTACAAAATATTAATCTGATTCCTCTATCCGAACTTGAGATCTATATTTTTTTATAAAAATAACAAAATGGCGGACAGTGGGAGAACGAACGAGAAATTGCCATTTTTGCTAAGGATATTTTTTGTTTAGTTTTACAATTAGAATCTGAAAAAGTATACCCAGCCCACCATTTTAGAAACATCAGTTAATTTATTGTTAAATTAAGTAAATGATGATTGTATATGATAAAATGTATTTTTATAATTTAATCTGGTAGTAATGTTTTTTAAACTCCAAATATGAGGTATGTATTTTAAGTACTGTTTTGATACATGCTCACTGCAGTATGGCTGTTGCCTTTACAGACATATGCCTGTTGGTTTGCTGCAGATGCTATTACATAATTGTTAGTCTTTGTTTACAGTTTCCTGTGTGTATTTAAAATACCTATGACTGGAGACAATGCCACTGATTGTGAAATACGTGCTGTAATTCGTTTCTTGATACAAAAGTTGTCAAAATTCATTGACAGATTACTGAGGAGTACAGGAGTAATGCTGTGTCCAATGGAATGGGGAGAAAATGGGTTGGGGCATTTTAAGAGGGTTGTAAAAATGTATATGATGAGGCTCAGAGTCTGTGATTGTCTGTCATTACTTACGACCTGGACATCAGTTTGACAGTTTATGATTTCATCACTGTGTAATTAATTTTCTTTAATTTCATGGGAGTTATTGCTTCATGACAGAGCTTAGCCACAAACAGTTCATTGCATCATTTGGCTGAGAACAAATTGATTACCCAGCATATAGTCCTGACCTGGCACACAGTGACTACCCCATTTGTTCCTAAATTTTTAAGCAACACCTCAACCTTCAGTGCCATGACGCAATCAAACAGCCATTCGACAATATTTATCTTCTCAGGTGTAAGATTTCTATGCAGCTGGGATGAAGAAGCTGATCACAATATATGACAAGTGCCTTAATATAAACGGAAATTATGTAGAATTGCAAATTAATATTCAGCCTTTCAGGCGACTATAAATTTTAAAAAAATTTGCTTGTTATTTGTTATATCAAAACATGCCTCATGGCATAGTTTGACAAACTTTGCCATTTATTTTTATGGTATGCTGTATGAAAAAATTATGACAGTTTAGACTTGGAAAGAATGCACCTGTAAAATCATACATTCAGAGTGGTAGATGGCTACTGTTTACGTTTGAAGTACTTCTGTTGATCATCTGCACTGGTTTAGATGTGTTCCTATCCTGAAAACAGACCCCAAACTCATTTTTTTTAGTCTGTTTAATACATTATATCAGAAAGTTTTCATATTTCTAATGTTCTTTAATTTTGGGAATTGTCAGAAACTCTCTCATGATTAGTATACCATGGTTCTCATGGATAATACACAGTTTTAATTGATTATCTGTCGTGGCCTTATTAGACTACAATTCAGATTTTTTCTTCTTACAGTAACTGTAATATTTTCAGTAACTGGTAAGTAGTAGTGTTGTTGGTTGATCATTTACCCTTGTTCATAGAGAACCATGCCCTTCAATGAAGTACACCCAGCATGCTCTTCAACTGCAAACCATGAATAAACATGCTTTTTATTGGGCATAGAATACTCAGGGTTTCAACAAACTGCTGTTGCATCTGTCAGTCAAGGTCAAGATATAAATTTTGTAGACTTCTTTTGAATCACAATTTTTTAGTTAAAATCAAACTTATTGTTTCTGTATTCGTTTGCAAATCATTGGCATAATCTCACATTTTATTATTGTGTCAGATGTACCAAATTATTGTTGTGCCAGGTCACAACAGATCTTTCACTCTTCACATTTGCAAAGGTGATCTATGTTTTTGGCTGTCTACTTCTGGGTTATTTATATGCACCTTCCTCCAATTTTTTAATTTATTATGCCTCACAAAGATGTAAGACATTTTCAGAGCAACCAAACCATAATACCTGCTACTTTCATTTCTACAAACACTAAAAGTTTGTGATAATTATATTTCAAGATGTAACTCATATCAAAATAAGTCTATATTTTTACTGGTTAATAAAATGTGAAATTTATTTGTTCAGCAAATAGAGGGCCCAATAACTTAATGTCAAGGTGCAGTATCACTTAAAAAAAAAAATTGAATTAGATTCAAATTATAGAGATGTAACCTACACAGGGATCTGCTGTTCTTTTTTGACATGTTAATCGGTACTGATTTTGTTTAAAAAAATTAATTTGTCATTATAAAATAAACTATTAGATTCATTTACAAAAAAAAAAATGACTAATTCTTACAAAGTTAGATTTCCTGTATAAGTGATTTCATAAACTTGTATGGTAGGATATTTTAATAGGCAGGAATGTTGACTATTTTGTAAGTATGCATGGTCTATTAAAAAATAACAGCATTGCAAAAAATAATTCTATTGACTATTTACAGAATTATTTAATTAATTTCCTTACTGTTATATACAATTTTCCCAACATTCTTTCCACTTTGAAAAGCAACACTTGAATGTGCTCTTTGAAATAACTTTCAGGCTATTTCTAGTAAATTTTATCATATTGCCTCAAATTTCTGTTCTTTCACCAACAGTTTTAATTTTGGAATTACAAATTCAGCAGGGTTAAGTCAGTTAAGATGACACTGTTCAAACTTTTTGTACAAAACTCCCGAATTAGCTGCTACATGTAAGTTAGTGAATTGTAATGATGAAAAAACATGGCATGGTTGTCATGCTAGGTCTCTTCTTCATATTTTTGTGGGGGACGTCTGATGACTTCTAGATAATATTGGCTGAAACTGTCTGTCTGATAGAAACTCATAAGCACCATTGATTTCAAAATAGATTGCCAACATCACGTTTGTGTTTGAATGACCTTCATTGCAGGTGTAGTCAATTCCAAAACAATGATGAATGACAGAAAGTGAGAGGGTTTGATCAACAAACTTTGTAATGTAATAGTAGGGGAATGAAACAACAAGATGGCGTCATCTGTCACTTTGTATGAAATTATGATCTGTTACCTTCCAGTGTTAATTACATTTTAATCATCCTTTGTAAAATTTATCTTAGGCACTGTTACAAGATCAATAGCCATATGAAGCTTGTTAATTACTATGATTACAAGAAGAAGGTTCAATGTGTTTTCTGGCTTACTAATTTTGAGTTTATTGCACTTGTTAGGTGTGAATATCATCATGTTTTCAGTGAAAAACCACACACGAAAACTGAAAATAGCATTTGCCGACAAGAAAAGTGATATAGAGGTATGGTAATGGAAGCAATCACATTCAGGTTGACCATTAGTGTCTGATGAGATCGTTGATGCTGTGTGAACAAGTTATTTACATAACTTCAAAAAATTTATGTGGAATTATTCTATACAATCAGGTATTCAAAAACAACTATTCACAACGTTTAAAAAAATACTGCTTTTCTGGTTATAAGATTTTAACATTAAAGAAGTACAAAATTAAATGATTTGAATTTCTACACACATTCTGAATAAGTTAATCATGATAAGGAGTTTTTAAATAAGCTTATTTTTAATGATGAAGCTATGTTTCATGTTTTGAGGGGAATACGCCAAAATAATGTTTGAATATGGAGTAGTGAATCTACACATGTCATTATATGACAGGCCAAGAGTTAATGTGTGATGCGCAATCAGATGAGATAGATTGTTCATTTCTTTGGGAAACAATTTCCTGGAAGTGATCCAAATACCAAAATTTTTGTATATTTGTGCGAGATTATCTAAACTAAACGTTTCATCATTGATGGGTTGGTCAAGAAGGGTGGATTAACCTGGTGTCCAAATCCTATTCTTTTCATTTTTATTTTTGAATTTATATTTGATGGATTTTATAATATCTGGTGTATATAAAGACAGATGTTGTCTGTTCAAATAAAATATTTAGACCATTTAAGTGAATGGATGATTGAAGTTGTTTCATCTGTCACACCCGTTCCTGTCATTATGGCAAAATGTTTAATATAGTCTTTATGTCTGTTAGGTAACTAAAGGAGCACATATCAAAATCTATTGAACAGATAACATTATCAGAAAGTTTCTCGTCATCTTTGATGTATACTTCATGTTTCTGTCATTGTTCATTTCAAAACTATTGCAATTTGAAACCTCACCATTATTTTACAGGCTTCTGTATATTACTCACATACATACATACATACACTAAGTACAATTTTCCACAATATTCTTTATTGAAAAATTTGATTTTAATCTTCAGTTAGAATTTTATCAACCTTTCTGATTTTTAACATTTTTTCTATAACATTATATTTCAAAGTTTTCTATAAAATTTCTTTCTGGATTACTATTATCCATGTTTCCATAATCATAAAGTACAAAATTTTATATAAATATTTATAATAAACTTTTAATTCTCAAAAGTATTTAGTAATATTTGTTTAAAAAAATGTATATCCAAATTTCTGTTATATAACTGAGATATAAATATGAAAATAAAATAAATAAATAAATAAAGAAGGAAAATACAACAGAGCATTCTACCAAGACTGAATAATGAGGAGAGAAACATGTAAAACTAGGGAAAGGTGGCTAAAAGAAGAATGTAGACATAGAAAATTTAGAAAAGAAAAAGAAGTATGTCAAGGTAAAAATTGCCGCATGGGATAGATGAAATCCTATTTACAAAATAAGAGAAACTGAGAAGAAAGATAGTAAGAGTGTTTATAAAGAAAAAAGAGATAAATGGGAAGAATAAAGAGGACCTGTATGTAGGTAGACGGAAATGGAGAACATGGGAAAAGCTGAGGTGGGAAAAGAAGTTGTGGAAGAGGAGAAACACGCAGCGATTTTGAGATCTGAAATTGTGAAAGCTATGAAAGACTTGAACAGGAAAAAACATAACTAGATGCTTCCAATTGAACTTGTTAAATGTTTAGAAAATGAAGGAATAGATGAGATACTCTCAATGTGCAATATAATTTATGATACTGGAGTACGGTCAGAAGATTTTGTTAAAAAAGTAATAATACAAATGTCTAAAACGGTTAAAAAATGTGAAGAACATAGAACTATCAGCTTAATATCACGTACTGCAAAAATAATGCTGAGAGTTATAAATAGAAGGTTGATAAAAATGTTGGAGAGTGCTAAAGAAGAACAGTTTGGATTCAGAAAAGCAGCAAGAGAAGCTGTAGGACTGATCGGAATGATTGGTAGAGGTGTTTTGAAAGAGGAAGAGGATTAAGCTTGTGTTTTATAGATATGGAAATGGCATTTCACGAGAGTACAGTGCTAAAAGTTATTTGAGATTCTGAAAAAAAGAGAGTTGATTGGAAGGATAGGAGACTGATTAGAGAATTGTATAAAGCAAAAAGCAGCAGTGAAAATAAACGAGAATCTCACAAATTGGTTAGAATTAGGCAGAGGAGTGAGTCAAGGCTACTGTTTATCACCATCACTGTTCACCCTTTATGTCAAGGAAATGTTAAAAGAAATATTGGATGGCCAAAAGGAGTAAGCATAGGTGGAAGAAATATAAATTGTGTCAGATTTGCTGATTGAGACACTCAAACATTACAAGGAATGATAAAAGCATTGTAAGAAGGGATGAAGGAATATGGGGTGAAAATAAATGTGAGGAAAACAAAAGTTATGAAGGTGAATGAGAGGGAAGACATGGATGTTGTAACAGCAGAAGGAAAAATTGAACAAATAAAAAGATACAGATATCTTGGTAAAGAACTGACTGGAGAAGCAAAGAAGAGCTTAAGATTAGAATTACAATGGCAATGGAAGCCTTATTTTAAAAAGAAAACCCTATTCTGCAACAACATGGATCTGAACCTGAGGAAGAGATTGGTAAAATGCTATGTTTGGAGTATACTTTTATACAGTAGTGAAACATGGACAGTGGAGAAAAAGGAAAAAGATAGGATCAAGGATTTTGAGATGTGGATCTGGAGGAGGGTGGAGAAGATAAAATGGGTGGACAGAGTAAGCAACATAGAAATATTAAGAATAAATGAAGACAGAACAATATTGGCAACTATCAGAAGGAGAAAAGGAAATTGGATTGAGCATCTAATTAGGGAAAAAAAAATAAATACAATTCTTGGAGGCTCTGTTGAAGGTGAAAAAAAGAAGAGGCTGAAGTTAATAAATGACATAAAGGGTAGTGAAGGATATGATGAGATGAAAAGAAAAGCATGGGACAGAAACAGATGAAGACAAAAATGATTCCTGGGATCTGTTAACAGGCAGAATACCGCATAATGATTATGAACTGAAATATAATCTGATTATTACATTTCAACCAAATTTTGTGACTTTTAATTGTGCCATGAATGAAGATTATAATAAAAAAATGTTTTAATAATCCTCATTGTAGAAATGAAATTATTATTTTTTTTTAAAGATACCTGTTTTCTTGATAGCGCACGCACATGCAGGATGTATTATAAAAAAATATACTGATTTAACTGAAAGTTTTTCATGATTAAATATAAAGTTATGATTGAATTTTTCAAATTTTTCCTCCTCATCTTTTACTCTTCTGGATAATTTTTTTCACTATTTGGGTTTAATCTTTTTATTTTTTATGGAATAAGTGAACATGTACAATCTTGGCAATGGAAATTAGCCTAGCACTGTCAATTTCATTATTGTTTAAATAACTACAAGGGTCAATCAAATATAAACTGAACTTTTGTTTTTAATATTTCTTAGAGCATATTAAAAAAAAAAAACAAATTTATTGCTTTTCTGTGTAGTTTCTCTGAGGTTCTACACATTTTTTTTAAATGTGTGAGGAGTTGCAGATCCCTTCTTCATAGAAATATTGTGATGAGCTAATTGCACATGAACTTCTCTATTTATCGCTGTTCTGGAGTGTTAGTAGGAGGTTATCCTACTAGTGTCCTTAAATGACCCAAATAAAAAATAATTTACAGGATAATAGATCTTGGCTGAACAGGAGATGTTTAATGTTTTCCAGTAAATTTCACCCAGTTTATCTCAAGAGCTAACTGCTGTGATGTCTGGGATTGTTATGAAGAAGAATCAACCCTCTATCTCTGACTGGGTGATGGGATCTTTTGAAGGCAGATTTAATCTTATCTAAGAACTGGCAGTAGTATGCAGCACTCACAGTGCAACATTCAGGGAGAAAATTGATGAGTGAGACGCCTTTCCAGTCCCAGAAGACGATTGTGAGGACTTTTCCAGTTGAAGGATATAGTTTTGCTTTTACAAGGCAAGGGTCTCTACTCCTAAGCCACTATATACTTGGTGATTTTGAGTCAGGAGTGTAATGACGGACCCAAGTCTGTTCACATATGACAATTTGATGTAAAAAATTATTTCCCTCTCATTGAAATAGATTAAGAGCTTTTGGCAGTTTTCCTGTTTGACCTCTTTCTGATTTTGGGTCAAAAGTCTTGCAATCCACATCGCACAGACTTTGTGAAACCCAAGGTGCTTTAAGGTAGTGGAGTGGGAATTTCTATGACTGACACCCAACTTCATCAATCATAGTGCTGATCTGATTATCTTCAATAAGATCACAGAATTGAATTGAATCAATTGAATGTCAATTGAATCAATTTCCATCACACTAGTCTACTGATACAGATTGAGATTTTTAATTTTTTTTTAGATTTACACCCTCCTTTAAATTTGCTGGATCATTTCTAGATAGGATGCGTAATGTCATATCCCTACTGTGTTCTTAATGTTGTTAAAATTTTGGAGGGTTTGACATTCTCATTCGTGAAAACTTCAAAATATATGTTGTGTAACCGATAATGGAACCTCTTGCTCTGACATGACAAGACATGAATGCTGACCTGATTGGAGCATTCATAACTTTTATATTACAGTATAATAGTAATTTCATGAATGATAAAAAATATTCACGAAAATTAAGTTTTACAAAATAACTCTTAAGTACAAAATACTTCTAAAATGTTGTATTTTTAATGCATATTAAGCATATAAAATTACTAATGTGGTGTATATCGATAGAATGATTAATATGAATTATTATCTAGTTATTGTTTTAAAAGAAGAATTTTTTTGAGATTTTAAATTTGCAAAATCTGTAATATCTTCTTCTATTGCTAAAAGAGATAAATCATGTAAACATTTTCCTCCAGTAGAATTTCTTAAATAATTTTTATTATTTTTAATGTAGAAAAAGATCTTTCTGCTGTAGCCATAGTGACTGGTAATGTAAAGGATAAAAATAAAGCGGTTAGAACATTTGTAAAACTTGATGACAGTGTATTATATTTAACTACTAGCTGACCTGGCAGTGCTTCACTATTGCTAGATTTGAGTATATATATATATATATAGATTAAATGTACACAAATGAAAGTTTGATAAAACATTAAAAAATTGAACATTATTACATCATAAAATTTAATCTTTTCGTTAAAATATTTCTTTTCGTGTAACTAATATATATTCTGAATATGAAAACAATCTGACCACAAATATAATTTTTTTAAATATCTCGATCCTGGCAGTACCTAGTGGGTCCATATTTTGCAAAAATATTTATTTTCACGTAAATAATACATATTCTGAATATGAACCAAATAGGACCATAAATACAATTTTTTGAAATATCTCGACCCCAGCAAGTCCATTCTTTGCAAAAAGTATTTCTTTTCATGTAACTAATATATGTTCTGAATACGAGTTGAATCAGACTATAAATACAATGTTTTGAAATATCTCTACCCCAGCAGGTCCAATTTTGCAAAAATATTTATTTTCACGTAACTAATACATATTCTGAATATGAACCAATCTGGACCATAAAAACAATTTTTCAAAATATCTCGATCCCAGCGAGTCCATTTTTTGCAAAAATTATTTCTTTTCACATAACTAATATATATTCGGAATATGAGCCAAATCAGACAAATACAATTTTTTTAATATCTCAACTCCCACGCAATCTAGCGGGTACAAACTAACTCAGAAACCTTCACAAATGTACGCTCAACTCACCAAAGTTCCATTACAATCGGTTGAGTGGTATAGGAATGTATATGGAACAAACAAACATTCATTTTTATATATATATAAAATTAACAGCTCGGCAAATTCTTTCATATTTGAAATTGTGACAATTTCATCCCTCAGCATGGCAGATAACATTATTAACTAACTGCATAGGAAAATTATTTGTTAAATGTTCTGAGTAATTTGACAGAAGCGTCTCAGCAGAATTTAAAATTCCGCTTTAATTTCACTAAATTTTCTGGCAACATGTATGAAAATAAATTTGTGATATCATTTATTCCTTTAAACCCTTTTTAAATTTGATTAAAAACTAGATCTAGAATTTCATTAAACACATTTACCTGGAAAATGCCATATTCATTATCAAAAATCTATGGTCATTGGATAATTCATCAAAATGTTTTTTTTCAATTCTTTTTCTTTTTCGAAGAAAAGTTGGAGTGATATTCCATTTAGTTGCTACCAACACAACTTCATGTTTTGCAGAACTATGCATATCTATATATATTGTTATAGATTCTTATATGCTGTTTGTAAAGATTTTGTTGCTGTCATAAGGTCTAAAAAATTTTTGATTGTAATAATGTAGAAGCCAAGTGCGTTTCACTAAAATGTTTGATAAAATTACGCAGCGGAAAACAAATTCAAATCCATTCATTTTTTTATAACCTGAGATGCTTATTCTCATTCTTCTTTTTTATCACTTTTCAAAATTAATTCAGAAAGGGCTTTCAATAAATCAATAAAATATAATTTGATTGCCGCAAGTGAAATGTATCTTCTGGCCCAATGAGTGGGATTTAATTTTTTTAATGTAATTTTAGACTCATCTGTAAATTTTGACAGTAAGGTTCCACCTTTTAATACTATAACCAAAAAATTTGTATATATTTTCCACAGATGTAAAAAATTCAGAAACATTAAATTTTACAGCATAGTTGATAAGTAAATTTAAATTATGAGAGAATGAATACATTTATTATTATGAGATAATAATGAATGATGTACATGGCATTAGGTTTATCTTTCTTACCAAGAGCCTGGACTCTGTTATATGCTCCACTCATAATGTTTGCTCCATCATATCCTTGTCCCCTACATTTTTTTAATTTTAAGTTATAGTTTTCCAGAAAATTTATAATTTCTTTATATAAACCCGACGCTGACTGATCGTGAAATTAATTATTTTGTGCCGGATCACATTTAAATGATCCGAGGTCTACAAGAGTCAGATAATATAATCATTATTTTCATATCGTGTGTAAATCAATATTTTATTTTGAAAATTTGCAATGTCAGTTGAAAATGACGCACAGTACTCTCAATTTCAGTCTCAAAAACTTGTTGAGCAAATGTGATTTTATCTTCCTCCACATTTGAATGAACATCCTGGAATTCTGTTTCCATCTTTATTATCATTATTGTTATTGTACAGCTTTTCTTTGTTCACAGACATGCTTTGGTTTTCTGGTTTTGTTGTAACATGTTTTAGGAAATGTATTAATTTTGCTACTTTAATTCTTTTCTTAATTTTCTTCTTTTAGCTACATCACTAGTACTACTTGATTTCTTTTCCATCTTCACCCCTTAAAATTTATAATCATAACAATACATATTCATAATAACTGCACTGTTGTTGAAATGGAATAAAAAGATACACCACTAGAAACTTATCTAATTTAAATTAGGTTTAATTTTAACAAAATTTTGGGCCACTTTTGATTTTGGGCCCTGGGGATGTGCCGTATTATAGTTCCACCACTATATTTGACTGACTCTTGTATTTCGATCACCTGTAGTGAAGACGATCTTGATAAATAGATAATTTTTATTAGCAGTCCTCATTTTAAATTATCTGTTAAAACAGATTAAGAGTTGGCCATGTAGCAACTGCTATTTTGCAAATAAAGAATTCAAGTGTTGAATTAAAAAAAAGTTGTTTTAAAATTATTATGTATAAAAAAAAAAAAAAATAGTAAGAATCCTGAAAATGGTAGCAGTTTAAGCAACTGCTTTCTGTAACTTTGTTTACAATTGTATGTAATGAAAGTTTAAAATTTAAATAGAAACAGCCGATACAAACAAGATAATTACCTTTTATTACTAATAACTTCTACAAATATTCACATTTTACAATCTAAATTATAATTTATTTACAAAAACAGGTTGAATATTGAATAATAACACTTATTTTTTTTTTAGATATTCAGTAGCATTTGCAATTAAACTCTCTTCATCTATTCCTAACATCTTTTGAATATTTGGTTTGATTAAAAAATTAGGTGATAAACTTTTTATTTTCTTCTTTTCCTTGTATACTGATTTCTGTTGAACTGAAATAAAATATCATGTAACATTAAATTACCAAATAAGATAAACACAAAAAACTATTATTTGTTTCATTAAACTTAATTAACTTTGGTGTGAAACACTAATTATAATATAATAATCAATCTAAGACAGGACTGTTTTTGAAAACATTAGAAAAACACAAAAGGATTTTTAAATATTTAAAAACTGATTAATTTTTATATAAAACAAACTATTACATATTACAATACAATTATAAAAAATTAAAAATAATCTGTTCAGAAGTAAAAAAACAAAAACCAATAACTTAGTGCTGACTTCAATAAGTCAAAATGTAAAGGAGAATTAGAAAAGTATTGTTCTTTTTTAGTGTAGTTTTTAAAGCTTGCTTTAACCAACAACAAAAAATCAGTGTCTTTATAAAAAATAAGAATTGCAGAGAAGAAATGTACACAGACTGGGAGTGAGCTAAAGCTCTCTGGAATGTGAAAATATTTATTTATTTTATTAAAGATTTTAAATTAATTTTCTTCAATTTTCACATAAAAATGTTTTGAATAAAAGAATAAAAATCAGGCAATATACCATTATACTATGATAATTCAATTCTAAATAACAATATATATATGAGACAACACATTCATAAAGTAAAGGCTGTTCGGTCATTAAAAAAAATTTAACTTGCGAGAAAAGTTTTTACTTACAGTTTTGGTTTACTATAAATCTACTTCACTTTTCTACATAATCGCCATTCAGTTCTAAGCACTTTTTCAAATGCAAGAAGTAGTAACTAGGTGCAAGGTTGAGGGTCTATATGGAGGGTGGTCAAAAAGTTCTCAATGAAAACTTGAATCTTCTTGGTTGAGGCAGCGGTGCGAGGACGCGCGTTGTCGTGAAGTAGGATTATGCCGGACGACAGTTCCCGCGTCATTGATTGGATCATACGTCTCAGTTTGGTAAGTGTTTTGCAGTACATGACAGCTGTAATTGTTGATCACATTCCATGAAATCAATGATGCCTTTTCGTCCCAAAGAACGGTTAGCCAACATTTTTTGATTCGAGGATGGAGATTGCTTAAACTTTTTCAGTTTTGGGGAACTTGAATGGCGCCACTACATTGACTGTTGTTTCGATTCTGCGTTGGAATATATATCCAGAAATCATCACCCGTAACAATGTGGGAAAACAAATTATCTACATCTTGTCAATAGTGGTACAAAAACATCGGTGAGCATTTTCGGTATCCACATTGCACACAGTTTATGATATCCAAGCTTTTCTGTGACAATCGTGTAGATAAGAGGTGCGTCCAACATGTGGAAATTCAGCAGCCAGATCACTAATCATCAATCACATCGCAGTTTTAGGTTCACCTGTTCAACGATTTTGTTGGTCTGAATACTGGGCCTACCACTTCGCTCTTCATCATGCACATTTCATCGCGCGGCCATTTTTAAAGTCTCGACACCATTTCACTCATTACTGAGGTCCATACACTAGGCACAACTCCCGAAGAATTTTAGCAGTTGAAGATCCTTTTGCACACAAAAATCAAATCACAGCGCATACTTCACAACTGGCAGGAGAAATGATTGCCGCAGACATTGTGATCTGCATTCACCGGGGCAGGCAAACGACTAGCAATCAAAACAAGAATTACAGTGGCTTCATAAACAGTTGATGGCCCTTTTCTTTTTCCTGTTTAGCCTCCAGTAACTACCGTTTAGATAATACTTCAGAGGATGAATGAGGATGATATGTATGAGTGCAAATGAAGTGTAATCTTGTACATTCTCAGTTTGACCATTCCTGAGATGTGTGGTTAATTAAAACCCAACCACCAAAGACAAAGAACACCGGTATCCACGATCTAGTATTCAAATCCATGTAAAAATAACTGGCTTTACTAGGACTTGAACGCTGGAACTCTCAACTTCCAAATCAGCTGATTTGGGAAGACGCGTTCACCACTATACCAACCTGGTGGGTTTGATAGATGGCCCTGCATGCATGAAACTGTGTTCAGACCCGCTAATATTTAAATATAAGCCGATGGCCCTTACTTTATGAATATGCCTCGTGTATGTATATGTATATATATACACACATTCAAATCATTTAAGTCAACAGGTTTTTTGCATTTTAGTATTGTATTCTGCTCCAAATATATTCTTTTGCAACGTACAATTAAATACAAAAAAAAAATTATTTCATAATAATTATTAGGCCTTATCAAATCCTTCTCATATAACTTATCTTAAATACAAGTATTGCTTCCTATTTATATAAAATTATTCAACTAATCGTGCTATTAGTGGTAATGTTCTAATGTAACAGAATATGTTCTTTGCCTATAGCTCAGTTTCTTACTTCCTTGTATGAAGTAAAGGAAGTATTGTGATCGCAAAAATTTTAGTTTTCAGATTTCAACAAAAATATACATTTTGAATATATCTGAATCCATTTTGACTATTTTTAGCATGACATTTGAATCTCACATAACTCAAAAATGATTAGCAGTAGGATTTTGAAATTTTGGTTTTAGGACTGTTGTAACATCTAACTGTGCATCTCACCTTTTCATTGCAATCGACTGGACCAAAATGGCTAAAATCCAAAAAAAATTGGATTTTGGAATTTTTTTTAACTGCAGTAATAAACCATCATTGAGAGCTTTTCAGTGATATATCGTAAGTGGTACTTATTTTTGCATAGTTATAGTGAAATAAAATTCTAATTAATGAAATATTTGGATCTTACAAAGAGAAGGCACATCGGTTTGACCGACTTCATCTCATTTTTTTTTTAAATTTAAATATATTGATTTATTAATAATTATTAACCTCTGATTGTAAAAAAAAATTTACAATAAATATTACTTCAATAATAAAATAAAAGAAAAAAATATCGGAAGTTGTTAATGAAATTATGTACTTTTCATTTAAAAAAAAAAAAATTGTATATGTAATTTAATAGGTGTAAAGGAAGCCATCATGTGATGTCCACAGTTGTCGTTTGTCCACAACAGAAAAGACAATTTAATTTTCACAAAACCTGGAATGTCAAAGTAGATTTTGTCACCCGATGTGTTTGTTTATATCTTATAAAAAGCTGAATGCTGGCATTACAATGAATCAACACTCAGAAGTAAAATAGGGAATAGAAAGTGTACACAGTCAGAAGGTAGAGTAGATTGTCTTTCTCTATAATACTGTTTACTTACTCATGGGCCAATAAGTATACCATAGTCAATTTTTGTGAAAAGTAAATGGAGATGGAGAAAAAAAATTATTTGAGGGAGCTGTGCATTAATCATTTATTGCAGAACTCTATTAAAATTGGAGAAGGATACACTGTTTCAAGCATGGGAAATATATCCACAATGGATTTTTGGAGGGGTAGTTAAGAAAATGAAAGAAACATTCCTGTATGTTGTATCTAATCCTTAGCATAGTAACTTAAAACAGCATCAAAGATACAATTTTATCAAAAAAAAAAAAAAAAAAAAAAAGATTGACTTAGTAAAGGATATCACAGCCTATATAGTGATGAGGACATGCAGACTCTCCAACTCAATGTTAACTGTATGAGTGCAATGTATCCTGCTACGAATGCTTACACCAAATTATAGAATTAATATGGATCAGCAAAAAGACGTAATAAAACTGAATGCAGGACAAGTAGAGATTTTCTTGATTCATATTTATATGACTCCAGTGCAGACAGTGGCACTGAGAAGCGGTCTGTTTCATCAAATATTCAAACGTATCATTGAATTCTAGCGTATTGTTTAACATGTTGTTAAAATCTTATTAACTCATTTTTGATTCAAAAATAGCATTTGCAGAGATATAATGCAAAAACCCCAAGAAGACAAGTAATTTTTTATTAAAAAATACATTCCACATCTTCAAAAAAATATGTATAATTAAAAATTCAAGTAGCTTTCTTTATGAAAAACAAAGAAATCATCAACTTAGTGTAGTTTAGGGAAGAGTAAGTTTTGAATATAAAAAAGATATGTTTTAATTGCTTAAATTATGTTTTTATTTAATCTTTTTCAACACCCAACTCATTAAACATATGATGGCTGGAAATTACAGATTGTTTGTTTTATTTATTAACTTAGAAAAATAAGAAAACACTTAATTCAGTCTCAGTTAATAAATAAAACAATTTGCAACTTCCAGCAATCATATGTTTAATGAGTTGGGAGTTGAAAGGGAGGAAAATTTAATCTTATGAATCAGATCATTACTCAAACAGAATCTAAAAAACTTACTATATATAAAACTGTGCTTTGATGTAATGTAACCGACTCCCAAGCTATAGACGCGGGAAGCATTCTCCCATCACCAGAAACCATACTGAGGATATTTTTATGGACATTCCAATTATAAAAAAATATAGTTCACTAACATTCACTTATTAAGTAGTTGATACTTATTAAATAGTCCATTTATTTTATAATTATTTCTATAAATGGGAACTTTGCACATTCATCATCATGGTCCAACCAACATCTGTTGGTATTTGTCAAGTATAACATTTCAAACCTAACAGTAAAAATATTCTTAGATGTTATATTTTGTGTTCTTAAGATTGAAATTTAATATTATGAACTATTTTTACTTCTCATAACAATTTGATGAACTAATCTAAAGAGATGATTGGAGCTGATACATGGAAATTTTCAAAATATTTAAAAAAAAGAAAAAATGCTCATAGAAATAATACACCACACAGGTAGTACATTTACTATATGCTACTTTATACACTAAATGAAACTGTCAATGAAAGGAAGCAGAAAGATTAAAGTAATCACTGCAAATGCAATTCAAATGTTAAGTGTAGTGTAAGCCAAAGAAGTTAGAAATTTTCTTTGTACATGTTGGCCAGACTGCAGTTTGCGTTTGTCTATGCATGTACTAATACACAGCCGTATTACTGCCATTAGCTGACATGGAGCGGTGGAGTAATGTACTTAGTAAATTCGCTTAAAAGTTATACTAAAATAATGTGGCTGCAACCCATTTGTATAGTATTACAGAGGCATCTTCATTGCTGTGATCCTTTAACTCTATTCATATGATAATTACCTGGATTAGGAAACAACTCAATTTCAAAGCAATATCCACAGCACAAAAGAAAAACTTACTGGTAAGGCAAAAAAAAAGTTTACACACCTCCATATGTTATAGCCGTCTGGGTAGCTGTGACTGACCCAAGTCTAGCGATATTGAATGACTATGATATTGAATATTTATAACATATTGTGTATAAGTTTACAAAGACTATATTCAAAAGTCTTTGAATATAGAAAAACTGCTGTTTTTTTTTTGAGTTGAAACCCTTTTATTATATAATTTCAAATAAGATTGAAAATGACAAACATTTCCTTCTCAATGCATGTTAGATGAAGCAAAATTCTATTTAAACATTTTTTAAATAAATAACATTTCTGATAGAATGCATTAAAAAATCCAAGGTAGCATGCATGATCCTGTCACACAGAATAGTTACCATTTGGTGTGCTATCTCATCCTACGGAATTATTGAACCATATTTCTTTGAAAATGAGATTGATCGCTAAGCAACTGTTACTGGAGCTCGATATGTCAATATCATTGAAACATTTTTAACTGATGAGTTAAGATGATTTGAAGGATCATCTTTGTTTCAACAAGGTGGTGCAACAGTAATACTGCTTGTGTCTCTATTAGTGCAATGCAACATTTATTTGGAAATCATGTCATCTTGAAAAATGGAGACATCCATATGACAAACATGATCTCTGGATTTAACAGAGATCATGTTGTAAGGGTTTACAACACTAGATTTCAAAGTATTGATGAATCTAAAAAATAAGATTAGTGAAGAAATCACAAATATTACTGCTGAAAGTTGTGAGAGACTTTGAAAATGTAGAGGTGGACATTTGAAGGTGTAATGATTATAAGATACCTTGTAAAGGTCATATTTTGTTTTAAAATCTATAAGGTTTTCATATTCTCATTTCTTTGGCCCACTCTCTATAATAAAAAGAACAGTAAGTAGAATTTGTGGCACAAAAATGTATGATCAAAAAAGGAAAAACTTAAAAAGATGGAAAAACATAAGAGAAGAATTAAAATTTTATTTAATAACTATGGTTGCATAATTTAAAATAAAATACTTACTGTAAGGATCAAACCAAATAACTTCCAGTTTATCTGCAAGCCGTTCTCTTGCTGTCAAAAATGTATGTCCACTAACCATACTTTCCATCATGACTAATATATGCCTTGAAAGACAACATACACATTAGTAGTTTACTTTTAGAATTAAAATAAATCATTATTAAGAAAGTAATTTTTAATAATAAAACCCCTGATTTAGATATGCTATGAATAAATAAAAATCTTTTAAAGAAAAATAACTTTTCCCTCAACAAAAAACAGTTATGAATTATTTTAGGCTCAAATGATGTAAATAAATCCTTTATTCAGAATGGTACACACTTACGCATTGCATAGATTGTTTTTATAAACAAATTATAGGATAAAAAAAAAAGTTCATGTTAATTATTTAAATACAAGCATATTTCCAGATAATTTAAATACATTAAAACATAAAAAATTATAACAAAATAATTCACAATTAAAATAAGACGGACCAGTTGTATAACCAGATTGGTCAAAATTTTATATACACATTGAATGGGATGCAGAAAAATCAGGGTTTTTTATTATTATTAAACAGTTCTGTTGTCTTGTTTGGTGGAGGTGAATATTGTTATCTTTTTAAACAATAAATGATTATTTTTAGCAGAGTGCAGATTCATAAATACATAGATAAGTTAACATATTTAATTTTTGAAATGCTAGTCTATATATAATTCATTGCTTGTCAATACTTTGACAGCCCATTTTTAGCTTAATGCTCTGACAGCCCATCTTAAAAACTTGTTCTGATTTTTTGAAGGAGCCCAAAAGATAATATTATCAAGGTACTTCATAACAGAACAGAATGATTTGATTTGGTTACAAATGAAATCAATCTGAACATCCAATGAAAACTTGTTATCTAATAAAATACCCAGAAATTTTGCTTTATGGGCAACAGAATACTATTGTTATCATTAACGTTAATTCTATCCACGTGATCAGTAATGTTATGTCTACCTGAAAAAGACAATACAAATGATTTTATTTTTATTTAAAGTTATATGGTAACAATTCATCCTAAGAATAGTTTTTGGAGGTGGTGTCATTCAATTATCAATTGCTAAAAATAATTATCTTAACATGTTGATACGTTTGTCTAAGAATTGGGTTACAATCAAAGGTTTACACCTTTCAGACAAGTCATTAATAAATAATAAGAAAAGTGAAGTGCTCAAAACACTTCCCTGAGGCATCCATGTTTTACGCGTCTTAAAATGAAGATACTAAGTTTATGAGGACCATAGCTACTAAGTTTTTTCATCAGTAAAAAGTATGGATGAAGCCTTATGCTTTACTACTGAGATCACAAAAAAATCAAAGTTAAATCTTTTTGTTATCTGAGCAATTTAGAATTTTTTTAAAAAGTAAGAAATGGTTCTGTCAGTAGACATTATTCCCTAAAGCCAAGCTGAACATTTGTTATGTGTTACGCTTTTCAAGAAATGTTACAGTTAATTTTTCAATTTTTTTCAAATTCTTTAGAAAATATGGATCATATAATTGGCATAAATTTTTGTAAATTAAGTGAACCTTTGTTAAGGAGGGGAATAATAACTGAAGATAATAATACTCTGTTGTTGAAAGATTCGTTAATTAAATTTAGTGATAATACTTCTATTTATGAGTTCTTTTAAAGTACCGGCAGGAAAATTTTCAATATGCATAAAATATTTACTCTTTGTATTCAGAATACATTGTATTCTAAATTTGTAGTAATTACAATCCCCCTATAAAAAAATCTCATTGAGTATATGATGTACTAAATTAGGACTATTACTAACCAAATACCTAGAACCTTGTTGTAATATAATACACTATACTGATTACATCAATGACATAGTTATCTGTGAAATGGCATAGAAAACCAAAACTTGTTCACCAACAATAAACTAATTTTTATCAAACTGAAATATCACCTTATGATTTGATGTATGTAATTTTCAAAGGAATAACTACTAAAAACATGTTGTATTTCAATATGTCTCTGAACTAGGTTACTCAATTCAAAAATACATTTTTCATAAAGCTGTGCAATTACTCTCAAATACAGAACACAACATTTGGGATATTTCATCTTCCAAAAAGAGATTGTTTATTCTAATAAATATTTAAAAGTTTTAAATATAAAAACTGTGGTGGCTTTCCCGTTTTTCATTCGATCGGTTCTGGGTTCAAATCCCATTCGGGTTGGCATTTTTTAAATGCAAAAGAATTCAGTTATCACCAAAAGGGGTGAAAATTGCCTTTATGGTAGAATAGGCTTCTGAGTGAGATGAATATAAATATTATTCTTGGTACGTTATCATTCTTCTGTGTTAATAGTTAATGTCAACCAGTTGTCTAGTAAAATAAATATATTAACCGGCGGGAGTGTAACATCCAATTCGGTAAAAACAGAATTTCGAAAAGTTACGTGCATGTAGTATGTTATTATTTTAAACCCTGTCAAAGATTTTGTGTACAATCAAAATTAAGTTTAAGAAATAGTTGTTAATGAAAAATAAACAAAATACTGTTTCCACAAAAACCATAAAAAAACGGAAACAAGCAATATATTTTCCACTTACTTGCTTTTAGCCTTTTTCAGAAGAACATTTGAGAGGAACATTTTTAATTATTTTAGATTAATTTGTAATAACACACATGCGCAAATCTAACCTCAAATATCAACATTCACACTCAGTTTCATCGGGCTACGAAGTTGCCATAACACCTTACAATGCCTTATTAATTAGTGTATTCTTAAACCGGTAGATAATATCTAGCAAGTAAGAGAGGAAAACAAAAGTTTACAGCTGTTCGTTCCTTGTCGGTTATTAGTGCTATTCGTTTTGCTACTGACTAGTCATTTCTTGGGATACGTTGAGATACTGTGTATTTAAATTACTGTTTTCATTTTCATATCTTTCTGATTGTTATTAACATTGAAAGTAGTCCGTTTATTTATCTCATGGGATATAAATTTTAAGAGACAAGGGTGAGTAATTAGAAATAACCTCAAATTATTTTTTTCTATAATTATTATCATCGCCACCGACTGTTACTTGTGTTATATTTGCTTTTAATTTCAAAACACTGAAAATTTTTATTACTGTATTGTCATTACTTTTGTTTGTTTTAATTACGAACGTCTAACGCGCTTTGGCGATATTGATAGTTTAATTAGTATGATGAATTTCTATATTCGTCAGTGTTTAAAAATATTAGATTTTTTTAATATAGAGCTTGTAATAAGTATTCATTACGCATTAATAACAGACTGTGTTCTTGGGAATTTAACTCGCTTTTACTACATCAACTCTTATTAACGTTTACATCAGTTGGTTCCGTTACAAAATCGTATCATTTTGTTTATGAAAATTTACAAGATTGGCATTCGGAAGTCGTATGGTACTATATCCTTCTGAGCGATATGTATATAATTGTTATTCTAGGTATGTTATTATTCTTCAGAGTGAATAGTTAGTGTAAAACTGACATAAGAATGTGTATGATCACACAATGTTGTAATATATCAGATCATTAAGGTTAATATTGATAAGTTTTATTTTGTTGGACATTTACTATCAACTATTCTGATCATTTAACTCTGTCAATTCAGATGAATTTTACTGGCATTGAAAATCGGCTAATTCATAAAATATATTAAAAAGTTGTTTATCATAAAATAATACATTTAATATGGCTTACTTTAAATGCATAGAGATATGCTTACTATGTTTTGTAGGTTTGGCCTATAAATTTATTACATTTTACAAAATCCAACACAACACATATTTTTTAATTTGGTTACATATTTCAATAGAGTTTCTTAATTTGTTTAAGATGAGTGTCTTTAACACAGTGTCAGTTTCATACACCATTGACAGAAGTTAATAGTTCTGAATGGGTTTTCTGGAAATGTATTTTATCTGTTAAGAAAGGTCTTATTAAATTTCTTATTTTATAAAATATTAAACCCTATTGCAATTGTTATTTTCTACTTAATCATTGGTGTTTTTTATATGTTTACTTAATTGACAACTTATGTTGATTTCTGAGAATTTGTTGGTCTTGTTAAAAGATTGTGTAAATGAAATGTTATATAATTTTTTACTTTTTTATTTAATTCAATGTATTTAGTAGTTGCTGATTAGCTTTAAATTGAGTGAGTTAATAGTACTTATTTCTCAAAATAAAGTACGTCAAGGATGGCATTATCTTTATCATTTGGACATTGAATACAAACTTAATTCAACAAATAACATGAAAACAAGAGCCAACATAAAAGTTAGACTGTAAATGCTGGAATGTGGATGTAAGCAGAAGATATGGTGTGATTTTATCACTCGTTTGATCAACCAATCTATGAGATTAGGTAATTGGTGATCTTAGAGTCCACCTCTTCAAGCTTCTTGATGTTATAAAAGGCTTTTGACTCTAACAAAGTTTACATTATGGCATTATGTATCACACTTAATAGTCATCTGATGATTATTGGAGCCTGTTGTAAAACTTCTATGCAGACTAACATTAACTCCGATTTTAACCATTCAACCTAGAGTTGTCCGAGTTGACTTGATTCTTTTCTGGTAGTTAGTTAGTACACCTGATCTTATGAGTAGTTTCTCTCCAAATTAGTTATGCCAAAATCATAGCTCACCACTGTAAAGGTGTTAATATAATCTTGGTTTTCAGTATACTGACAAACTGGAACCAACTATATTGTGACAGATCCCTTCTGCTTTTCTAAAGTATCCAAATGGGAGAAGTGTCTTATAATCTGATTCTTTATATCAAATGATTGTGAAACAGCCCATAATAAATTTTCCTAATGTATTCATGAATAATCCTAACTCTCGGAGCAGGAGATCACCTCTTGCTGGTTCCATATACACATAACAATATGTTCAGCCAAAAACAAATTTGTAGTCTAACTCAAAACTCTTCAGAAGTTTGATATGACCAATATTATCAGATACATTTCTAAGATTGAAATACTTATTGTAGACTTTTTTCATTTAGCTTATAATCTGTTTTCTCTGAATTGTTTACATATTTTTTACCACATTCACAACACAAGGCATTAGATCACAGTGGTCAGGAGAGTAAATATTTCATACAAAATTACACTGCCAGGTGTATTATCTTCAGTATCGTTCATTATTAAGAAAAATGAGTCTTATTTGTTATACAAACACTATTTCTGCCATGACTTATATTTTTAACTTCTTGAAACCAGTACTGGATTAGGATAATATGTATTTTTAAAAAATAAGAAAAATTTATTATTTGTAAATTTATTAGAAAATAAAAGGTAAGGGAAAAAGTTATTTTGAATTGTAATGTAAAATTGAAAAGGGTTTTTATGTTTAAAATAAAGTTTATTAAGCCAAACATATGCCATTTTGGTCAACCAACTTATGATATTTGAGATAAAATCATAATTTCATCACTGTATAACTTCCAGATTTGGAATGAAAAACTGATAACTGCTTTTCATAAGCCTCTTTTGAAGCAAACTTGAAATTGTTAAGAGAGTTCTGTGGAGACCAAAGTTGTAGTCATGTGGTGCAAGTTCAGGACTATGTAAGAATGCATCAAGACTTTCCAACCTAGCTCTCTCACTTTTCGATGCGTCACCAAAGATATGTGAACTCTGGTGTTATGGTGGAAGACGACCTCTTTCCTATTAATCAGTTTTGGCATAATCTTTCTAGTTGTTGAGAGTAGAGGTTAGAATCATTCATTTGATGTGGTGGCAGCAGCTCATAGTGAACAACTCTTTTCCAATCCACCTTATACTTGGCTGGCATCACTTTTTTTAGTATCAGTCTTGGCTTTACCACTGTTTTTATTTATTTATTATTTTTTTTAACCTCCAGGACCACTGTTAGGTATTACTTCAGAGGATGAGCTGAAGTGACAATTTTTGTAGTGTGTAAAAAGCCACACCTGACCGGGATTCATACCTGGGACCTGTGGATAAAGGCTGAGACACTATCACTCGCGCCATGGAGGCCGGCTTTATCATGTTTGCAGAGTTTCACCTTACATTTCATCATGATCTTTTCTGTACATTATTGTCATATGTGATCTATTTTTCATCATCCTAATGAGCTGTTTCTGGGACTTTTTAATATTGTCTTTTGCAATAATTGTACATTTCAGAAGGTGTAACAATTTGATTGTTGACTGTCCTTTGAAGGCTTGCTTTAGTCACAGTCCTTTTTACAGTTCTACCAATTCCATCACATGGCCCTTTTCAGTGGTATGAGGCAAAAAAAATGCCATTCAGCGGCGATTTAAAAATCTTGATGGCAGCACAAATTTATGAAATTTTTTTGTTTTTATACTGGGCTGAGGAGTCATCAGAAAAAAAAAATTATTTAACTTGCGGTAACAGTGTTTTTACTTTATAACTTGCTTTTGGAAGCAGTAGAACAATGTAGTATTGTGCTTCAAGTACTCACTAATCACAAGAAGCTTTGGCTTTGTAATTTTCCTTCTTTTTTAAACTATATGAGAAATGGATGTACTGTAGCATCAATTTTTGACCAGTTATATGACTGGACTTCATCCTGTATCACAAAAGGAAAATTTTGAGAGAAGTCTCCCATTACAATACATTTACCATCAAACAAGTTTTCATTTTTAATGCTGAGGAAATTAGCTTATTTCGTTGCAACAAGATGATGAAGCCTGTTTAGATTATTTAAATTTTTAGTAAGTTTATCTAAGTACTCTTGAAGTGGAAGAATTTGAGTAGTTAGTTCACAATGGTCAACAGTAACCCACTGTTTGAAGATAATTTCAGAATCAAAATCATCCCAGCTCTCTTGCAGTAATCTGAGCACTTCATTAGTGCTTGGACATTTTTCACGCTGTGACAGCATGCATGTTTCATTTTCTATATCACATACCATGGTTGAAAGGAGAATTTTATAATCAAATTCATTTTTAGAGCAGATAACATGAGTTTTACATTTTGGTGGGTGACTCACACACACACACAAAGTGAGTACCTGGCCCACCAACCGGAACACAAAATTTAGGTTTTAAATCAGAAAATTTTGAAAAACCAATTTTTAAATTATGTTTTTCTTTGAAGGCTGTGAACAATTCTTTTAAGTTACATAAGATTAGCCTTTTTTGAATATTAATTTTCTTCCCGTCAGGTTGTCTTACAGAGACACAATCCTTCTTGCCTGGCATCATTTGGCTGTGCTCATCATTCTAGTAAAAATTTTGGACACATTTAATAAAATTTTCATCAATTACGTGACTGGGTTTCTTTTTGCTGATTTTTGGCAAAATTCCACTTAACTAATTGTTTGGATTGATGACTTAAATACTGACTAACACTAAACTCATTTTGAATTTTTTGAATGCTCCAGCTGCTTGGTAATAAACTTAAACTATCTTTTCCTGGGTTGATGTAACTGTTTTCATTTTATCCTTTAATTTAATGATTAATTCTTTATATTCCCTACCTAAATCGGCATAATTTTGTGGTACTAGACTGGTTTCTTCTGTAGACATATTTAAATCAAAGGAATCGTTTAATTTACAGGTAACTGACAGCTATTTTTTAAAATTGTTCCTTTGCGCTGCTTGATATTTTTGAACCGTAATAGGGGAAATGCCAGTTGCTGAACAAGTTTTATTCATAGACTCGACTACAACACATTGAGGCTCAAATATATCTTGAAATTCCGATTTCATTTTCTGAATCATCTTGTGGTTTTTGTATTTTGTTTAAGCATTTTGTACACAGTGCTCTGTTTTGAAAAATTTGAAAAAACAACAATTTGTAAAAGTAACTTCAGTAAACATTACAAGATGTGATTATGTAACAAAATGAATTTTGAGTACACTAAGATGAAGTTCCAGCTTTACTTTTTCTAAAAAGCCCTTTTGGCCTCTGTTTGATGTAAAATAAGAATGCTATGGAAAAAGTGACAAAAATGGCCGTTTTTACCTGTTGGCAAGTTAAAAAATAGTACGAATTTAATAGAACTCTCATAAAGGACTAGATTAAGTGAACCGTAAGTCATCATTCAAAGTCAATCATTTATTTTAAAGATTCATTTTCAAAAAAATAATTTAAAAATAAAATGAATAACGTATTATGATGAAAAAAATTGTTAGAATACAAAAAAAATCATAATTTATAAATCGATTTGTATAATTTCAATTTCGAATACGTAAATCCATTTCATGCAATTAACACGTGATCGCAACGTAATCGTAAAAATTATTCGTACTTCAGCTTGGTTTATTAATTCTATCTGAGTGTTTTATATCTGTAGAATATATATATATATATTAAATAATGAGAAAATAAATAAAATTTCATGGAATTGTATCTAATACTTCTATCCGATATAAAATAAACGATTCCAACTTGTCAGCAATCCAGGTAGCGAGTTATCTGGTTGTTAATTATCCCGTTATTCCTTAAAATTCTATAAAAATTTATAGATTTTTATTTTTTAAATTAAATTCTAATGAAATATAAATCACATTTATAACTATATATTATCACTTAATTTAAATTTATAATAAATCATTCCACAAGATATATGGATTAATCACTATCAATAATATAAACTATCAGTTAAATTATTAGTAATTAAATCTAAATTTAATTTAGTAATTAAATTCATTGATATATGAGGAACTCGTTGATGCAATTAAAAAAACCAAAAATAGGAAATCGATGGAAATAATATAGAATTACTGAAATACGGAAATTTTTCCTTGGACTGGAGATCGATTCATCTATTCATCATGTGTTGGATCATGTCTATTGTTCCTTTGTCTTGGAATACGGTAAAAATGATAAATATATTTAAAAAAAGGAAAATTAAATAATCCGGCTAATTATAGAGTTATAGTTTTACCAAATGTAATTTATAAGCTTTACGCTACTATTTTTAACATGCGTTTAAAGGTACTTATTGAGAAAAGGAGAGAATTTGATTTGGAAACGCATATCATTTTCATTGACTTTAAGAAAGCCTTTAACTATGTGAATAGGAGAATTTTATGGCGAATTATGCAACGGAAAGAATATCCAAGTCATCTAATCTCGGTTGTGCGGAGTTTATATGAAGATACTACGGTTTCTATTAAAAAGAGAAATGGCTTGGCCATATGAATTCTAACTAATAAGTGTATAAAATAGGGAGGTTGTCTGCCTCCAATTCTTTTTAAAAAATATATATATATACAGACAGGATACTTCAGGATTTGAAAGTAACGATAGATTCCGTGGTAAAAATGTATAAGTACCGAATGATCTTTTTCTTGTATGCAAATTATAATATTCTGGGGGATGACAATGAAAATAATTTACAAAGATCTATTTTGTAGAAAGACAATAGCTTTTTTGGCCGGCATCCTGTTAGGTCTACGATAGTAATAAATGACGTCTTTCTTGAACAAGTATCGAATTTTAATTAATTTGTTGGTCCTATTTAAAAGATAATATTGTGGTAACAAATTTTAGATCAATATGTGGTGTTATAGATGAAACGTTGAAAAATAAAACAAGGATGGTTTTACAACAATGAAGTGTTATAAAACAACGGACATACCTATCTTGAAATACGGAAGTAAGCGTGGGTCGCAGCGGTATGGGAAAGATCTTTCATAAGGCTGCTGAAATGAAGTTTTTGAGTGCGACGGCTGGGTATACCAGATTGATAGAACAGTGAGGATGTACGACGAGAGTTACAAGTGATACCATATTATATACTTTTTACTCAATATATACTTGTTACTCAAGAAATATTATATTATAAACTATTATATAAAATATTATAACCTATTATAAAATATTATATACTATTGTATACTTGTTACTCAAGAAAAATTTTTTTAAAAATATAAAAAAATATTTTTTGGCCACTACAAGGTGGGCAGTTATCATGTACCAAATATCTTCAAAATCAAAAATAGTGATTCAAAAAAATTTTTGAAAATTTGTTGAATTAAAATGGAATACCCCGACTGAATGTCTTTTGTGGGTACCAGTTACTGAATAGACAAAATTGTTTGGAATGATTCATTGTTAAATGCACATAATTCATGTCATAACATCATATCCATGCCATAAGTAAAAAAGTGAAGGAAGTCGGTCAATTAAAAAATGTGTAAGCTGTAGTGGTGGGGACAATGGTGTTATAAATATGGATACATTATTTCTTAAAAAAATTAAATTGTTTTGTCAAACATTATTAAAACATAAACAATTCAAGGTAACATGAAATGAAGCCCACGCACAAAAAATGCATGAACTGTGGTGGTCTTATAACCATAATACCCAGAATAATTAATACAAGACCAGTGATACATCAGTCTGCAGTAAAATTAATCATTATCTTCGCTTCACTGATAGTTGTTTTGTGACCTTTACGGATTTATTGTACATTAGAAAGATATCCATTGATGTAAAGGTTTTACCTAACTTTTTTACAATTGATTCAACTGCTTCAGGTGGAAAAAGGGAAATGAGGTTATAATTCTCACAGTCCGTTTTCGTCCTGTTGGTTTCATTTTTAAAGCAGACAATGTGTTCCTACAATTATTCACCCACAATATCTTATTCCCACTAGGAACAGACGCGTATCGATTTAAATTGAAATCTCTGTGAAATAAACGCTGTGTTACAATAACAGAGTCATTATTTATAAAATAAGCTTCAATCACAAACGCTTGTTCACCCGACCATGACATACTGGCTACTGAAATAGCATGAATAGACCTGTCGATGTACAACACTCCCGCCTTCTCATTGACAGTGGTGCCAACATAACAATTACAACAAAATCGTCAGATTCATATGCCGGACCCTGTATATATATCAATTGGATATTCAGGTAAATGTGTCTTTTCCATTTCGAATAAGTTCTGCTTATTCTGAATTGTATTCTTCAATGGAGGGGCCTAATTTCTTTTACTGGATTCAAGAAACCAGAGTTTAGTAAATGTAAATCCAGAGGATGCTTAAAACACTTTTCATTCAAGAATAATAAAACTATAATAGTATGTATATGATTCACTAATGTAATGCTTGATGAATTGATTTTATTGGTAGTAAAATGTCGAAAATATTTTTATAATATTAAATATATGTGATTTTTTAAGCATAAAACATATGAAGTATTGATGATTTTGTTGTGTAACAAATGGTTTGCCTCTTGAGAAAAAACCTTCAAAAATGAAAACTAATAACTTTAAAAATTTTTTTCAGAATCTATTGTACCTACCATATGTTCATTTTTAATGTTCAGTTATGTTTTAATTGTCTTCCTTTCTGAACTTGTGTGTCAGTTGACTATGTGATAGATTCCTGAACATTCGTTCTAGTTTAGATTATTATTTTAATATTTTTTTTTATTTTTATGGATTAAATGAATGTTTTTTAGTTATTTTAAAATAATTCAGTCATTAGAAATGAAATTAGAAAACTTTCTTAAAAACTGCTAAAAATGTTAATTTTTCTTTTTTACTTTTGGCTTTAAATTTTTCTTTGAAGTGTTTCTTACATATTTTGAAATCATTGAAAGATAAAACAACATTTAAGACTGCCTAGTTATTCAAATTCTGTTCATGCAGTTTTAATATTACTGTGCATTACATTTTTTAATTGTCATCTGTGTCTTCAAATTGTTAATGTTGTCTTCAGATTGGAATAATTGTAGTTATGTTAAAATAATTGCTGCAGCAAATATTTCTATATTTTATTATTATTGTAATTTTTAAATTGCTACATTTATACAGTTGTTAACCAAAGGATGGTTTTTATTCCATCTGCAATTTTGGGGTTGATAGGTTGTGTTAATCCTTAGTATGCGTTATCAGCTAATCAGTTAATGATTATATATATAAAAAAAATAGATTTTATAATAGAATAGACTGCACTTCCTTTCTTGAGGGAGCCATAAAGTTTGTAATGATACTTATAAAATATTTTGGGCATTTAGTTTAATAGAAATTTTGGTACTATGTATTATAACAGCACATTTAAAAGGCAATCTGTAGTTAGTCAGTTAGTCACTGTAGTTAGTCAGTTGGTTGTTAGGTGGTGCCTATTTTTCTTATTTCAATGTAGCCTTTCAGGCTACATTGAAATAAGAAAATGTAAAATAAGAAAATGTAGCCTGAAAGGCTACATTGAAATAAGAAAAATAACAACTAACTAACTACAGATAGGATTCTAAGTGGCCCCATTATAATACACAAGTACTAAAATTTATAAAAGTTGTTTCTCGTAGAGTTGGGTAGGTTTTTAGAATTGTGAATCTATAAATAACATTTTTTAATAACAACCAAACTAAATTAAAAAATAGAGTGTTCTTAATAACTTACTTCAAAAGTTTTCATTTACTGTAGAAGTCATTTTCAGTGATTGATTCTGCTTCTCTTAGCTTAGTGTCTTCAGATTTAAATCATAAGACATTTATGTGATTGTTGTTGGCCCTTTTTTTTGAATTTGGCAGACAAGTGTTTAGAATGTGATCAAAAGATGAAAGGACTGATCATAGTCAAGAGATGGTAGTAGTGTACATTTTTAAGGTTGTTCTTAGTTTCCTGTATTTCTGCTAAGAATATACACCAAGTTTCAGTCAGACACTTTTTGTTATTGGTAGTAGTTAGAGCCGATCAAGTATTGTGATTTGTGAAAAATGATGAAAGAGAATTTTATATGACTATCAAACATTACTTTTTGAAGGCAAAACTTGTCGGGAAAAACTAAATTGAAGGCAGATAAATAACATAGTGAGTTTTCTCCATTGATATGAATAGTTTACAACATGTTTGGTTATTTTTGTCGTATGAGCATAAATGATGCTGAAGTTGATACTGCAGAGAATGTTGGAAAAATCCATAATATGGTAATGGAAGAAGAAAATTAAATATGGAGGAAATTGCTAAGTCAGTAAGAATCTCAAATGAATGGTGCATTATTTTTACACGAATATTTACATAATGAAAATTGTTTGCTAGATGAATGGTGTGTTCCCTCACTGTCATATCAAAAGTGTGGATGAATAAACATCCTAAGAGTGATTTGAGCCTGTTTTAATATAAGTGAGAGGAATTTTTGCATCGTTTCACAACAGTTGATTAAATTAAGATACATCACTACCAACGTTTTTGTTACCTCCATACCTCCACCTTGAGAGCAGACCTGCTTTGATATGAACATAGCTTTAAGGGAGAATCCTAATGGCTTATTCACCCCTGAACTTCTTACATCTTTGTATGGATGAACTTGACCAACATCACAGACACTGTGTGCCACATCAGTTTGGTTCATAGCATAGACCCTATGATGTTTAGAACCCTAGACGTATGTGTGGTATCAGTGATTGGTATTAACCCTTTGTGTGAGACTTTGTTGGACACAATCCACCACTGCCTTCTTTCTGGTTTTTTTTTTATTGATGCAGATTCTTCCAATTCTTCTTTCCATTTTCTGGAGTCTGTCTGTCTTTGATTGTTCATTCTGGTGGAAGAGTGTTCCTGCTGCTTAGTGGCTTGTGGTTTTATTACTGTGTTGTAGTGTCTTATTTTTTGCGTTTATTGATAAACATTTTTTATTGTAAGTGTTCCAGGTTAATTCTTGAGTTTCAGCTAGTTTGTTTCTTATTTGGAACAAGGTTTTTCTTTTGGGTTGTTTGTTCTTATTTCTCTCATTTAAATTGGTTTACTATTTTGATTTTATTACCATTTATGTTACTTCCTTTAAACATTTTGTTTTTTTGAGGCATCGTTTTTGTCTTTTCGAATGATATTTTGAGGCCAATTTTATTTGCAAGGATTTTGAAGTTCTAATATCTGTGATTTAACTTTGTTGTCATTTGCTAGCCATACCAAGTCATCGGTGAAACCAAGATAATTTGTTTTCACTTTTCGGCTTATTTTTACTTTTGGGAGGCATTTTTTGAGCCATTCCTTCATTATCATTTCTAGAGCACAGTTGAATAATAGCGGTGAGAGCCCATTGTTTTGGTGCAGTCCTATTTTGATTTCAAATGGTTTCGATAGCTAGCTTTTAAATTTTACTTTTGACTTATTGTTAAAATTGAGGGTCAGTTTTATCATGTTTATTAATTTGGTGTGTAGTCCGAGGTGTCATAGAATTTTTAGTAGGGATTCTCTGTGGATGCAGTCATAAGGTTTCTTGAAATCGACAAATGTTATCACCATTTCTCTGTTTCTTTTCCTGTTGTAATCCATTATTAGCTTGAGACTCATGATCTGGTCTTGACAGCTCCTCCAGGGACTAAAACCTCCCTGATACTCTCCTACTTCTCTTTCTCAAGTTGTAAACTGATCCTGTTGAGGATGATTCTTGAAATAATTTTGTATGTTGTGTCTCGGAGTGATGAGATACCTTGTAATTGTTAGGGTCTGTTTTGTTCCCTTTTTTCTGTAATGGATGGATGAGGGCTGTTTTCCACTGTTCTGGTAGTTGTTCTTTGATCCAGATGTTGACAAGCAATTGATGAAGGGCAGTTTTTGCTGATCTTCCTGTATGTTTCCAAATCTCTACAAAAGTCTGATCTTCTGCTGTTTTGTAATTTTTCATCTCACCCAGTGCTTGGTAGACTTCTTTTATTATGGAGGGGGGTTGATGTTTTCTGGTAGTGTTGTTATTGGGGGTTAATGTTTAAGGTTAGGAATTTTGTCGATTCTTCGCAGTTTAGGAGTTTATTGAAATACTTAGCTAGGATTTCCACATTGTCTTTATTGTTATGGGCCAGTTTACTGTTTTCATTCTTTATTAATAGGGTTGGGGGTTTGTATTTTTGGAGCTGATTCTTGAAGGTTTTGTAATAGTGTCTTGACTGTGTTTTATTGAATTCTTCTATTTACTTCAGTGTGCCTTTATGGTGTTGTATTTTTATTCTCCTTAGTGTTTGTGTGCTTTCTTTAGTTTGTTTTACTAGATTTAGGAAGGATGTTTCTGATTTTTGGGATTTGTGAAATAGCCACTTGATGTCTTTTCTCCATTGTTTCATCACATTCTCTGTACCACTGTTGATGCTTTTTTACAGGATTTTATGGAGCTAATTCTTCTGTGATTCGTTTAAGGCTGCTGACTAGATCTTCGAAGTTACTCATGATTGTTTTTTTTCAGTAATTTTCATTCTTGATTAGTTGGGTAGGGTCCATTTTTTTTTTTTTTTTAGTTTTAGGGGCTTGGTTTTGTTGCTTTCTTTGGGGAGAAAATTGAATTTTAATTTTGACTACATAGTGGTCTGAGCCTGTGTCTGCTACTTATAGGACTTCTGCATCGTAGATCTCCTTGTGGTGGTGTTTGTCTATGAAGACATGGTCTAGTTGCTATTATTCTCCTTTAGTGTAGTCTGAGTGGTTCTAGGTTTTGAGTTTGAGGTTTCCTGTTGAAATATGTGGATTTGGAGATTAGTTGTGGTTTCTGCAGAGATCGACAATTCTCTGTCCATTTTTGATTGTTTTCTTTTGGGTGGACCATTTTCTGATGATTTTGGTGGTATCTTCTTTCTCTGGCCTAGTTGAGTATTGAAGTCTCCGATTAATTGTTTAACATGGTTTTTGGGGATGTTATTTATAATCAGCTTAAGTAGATCCTGGAACTTTCCTGTTTCTGTACAGTTTTTTTGGAGAGTTCTTTTTCTTTTTAGTGGGTGCATGGGCATTTATTATAGTGTAGATTTTATTAGATGCTTTTAAGGTGAGTGTTGGGTAAAGTTAACAAAAAACACACAGCTAGTATTTGCCAAAAGAAATTGGACTTTATTGAAAGTGTAACAAATGAACTTATGTTATAATTATAATCTTAAAACAAAACAGGAAATTATGAAATTAACATAACTTAATAATACTTAACATATCAGCTGAATCAACAAATGAATAATGCTGTTAAATACAAAAATACATGAATAAACCTTTTTAAATACACAATGTAACAGAGCCGGAAAATAAGAGAACATAAAACACCTTAATTTTAAATTAGATGCTTAAGACATAACATCAATAGAAAGTGGAACTGGAAAACAGTTGCACTACTAACATATACTGTACTATGAAGATTAGCAATGAACAGATTTCATTAGGTTAGGAAACATTAATTACAATAATTTCAGTATAGAAGGCGTTAAATCACAATATAATCACATTAAAATAAATAATAATATAAATAGAATTTATTCTAATAGTAAGCTTTCTTGAAAATATTAAGTTACAAAGAAGTACAAAAACATAACTTCATATCAGGAGTAATTTTCTTTAGATTAATTTAAGAGAATATGAATTCAGTGCATGAATAGATAAGAATTAATCTCGGCGATTATGGACGAAGAATGGACGCGGTCACTAAGGATGACGGAGGGAGGGTCGAACACGAGAACAAATAATAAAACAGGTAGTTTTGACAAGCCCAAAATACGAAACAAAGTGAAATTTAACATTCCTGTAACAAAACAACGGGACCCACCCTAGCTTGGAATTCATTGAAAATAACGGAAACTTTACGCTAAACGGCGTAAACAGTGAGCGTTGAGATTCTTGGGGATTGTAACTTGAATACTTGTACGGAATTTATTATTTTGAGCCTGACTAAAAAGCCTGTTCCAAACTGTGGGACAATTTTTCATTACTCTCTTCCCAGGTATACCTTAGTAGAGTCTACATCCTTGAGATTTCATGAGTCCTTGTTGGTGTTTCTTATTTCCTGCAGAACCATGATGAAAATTTTGTGTTGGTCCATTAGGCCAGTTATTATTTTTAGTTTACTGGTCTGCATGAGTGAGTTTACATTGTGGGTGGAAATGTAGGTGATTTGCTTTGGTTTGATTTTGGACTTTGTACTTTTCCTGTTTGTGTGTGTAGTATTGGAATATTCCAATGGTTCTAATTACATGTTTCTTTTAACTGGCAGCCCACTGTATCCAAATGATGCTTTCTCTGAACTCTGGTATTGCTTGGTTCAGCTGGTGGAGTATTCCTTAAAAGACCTTTCATGATTGACTGTCAAGAGGTCAGGTGGTGGGACTAGGTCCCAATTTGCAACCCTAGATGTGATCTAGAGGTGTGATTTGATGATGAATAAAGCTGTGAAGTTTGGTTAAATTCAGTTCACCAGACAAGTTTCTCTTATTTGTTTTGCATAATATCCAGGCGCACCTTGTGGAGGCTCAATCCGACTTTTGTTAAGGTTGTTATTTTTACACACACACACACACACACACACACACACATATATATATATATATATATTTATACAAGGTCTGTAAATAAAGTAATGAGACTAGTTTTTTTTTTTTTTGGCAGCCTATTTGGCAACACTGTAACACATGGTACACTGTACATGGTTATATGAACAGCTGATTTATATTAGGTATTAATATTTTTATTTCTATTGTTGCCTTGTGAGACATAAACAAACTTTTCATGAAACAAGTTTTTGTTGTGTTTCAAAAATGAGTGATACTAATTATGAGCAACGTTGTGCAATCAAGTTTTGTATTAAACTCTGTAAGAATGCTACTCAAACTTTTTTAAAATTGAAAAGGGCGTGTGGAGATGATGCTCTGTCAAGAGCCCAAGTTTTTAGGTGGTTTAAAGCATTTTCAGATGGCCTGGAATCAGTTGGAATCCATACTCTGGAAAATCGTTATTCAAAAAGTGATGACAGTGTTGAGCGAATCAGAGACTATACAGCGCAACCAGCGATTAACTGTTAGAATGATTGCACAACAATTGAATTTGAACCATGCAGTCCATCAAATTTTGACAAATGAATTGGACATGAAAAAAGTTTTTGCAAGATTGGGCCCAAAAAATCTCACTGTTTAACAGAAAAACAACAGAGTGGAAGTGTGCCGCAATCTTCTAGGGCGAATTGAAAGTGATCCTGATTTTCTAAAAAAATGTTATTACTGTTAATGAATCTTGGATATTTTAGTTCGATCCAAAACAAAATGCCAGAGCAAGGAGTGGCACTCTTCAAACTCACCATGTCCCAAAATAGCAAAAATGAGAAAATCAGAAATCAAAACCATGCATTTGTTTCTTCGACAGTAATGGTATTGTCCATAAGGAGTTTTTGCCTACAGGACAGACTAAATCAATATGTTTACCGAGAAATTCGTGAAAGACTGTGGAAAAGAGTTACTCGCATGAGACCAGCCATCAAAGACAACTGCATGCTGCATCATAATAATGCATCTTGTCACACTACACCTTCAATTAACAAGTTTTTGGCAAAGAAAAACATTCCTGTAGTTCCTCAACCATATTCTGGTTTCTGAGTTCCAACACTGCTAAGAAGAGTGGGAAAACCATTTAAAGCATTGCGTAGCTTCCCAAGGGAACTCTTTCGAAGGTGAGTCAATGTATAATTGGATTATAAGTAAAAATTTTTCTGAACCAGTCTCATTACTTTATTTACAGACCCCGTGTATATATATATATATATATATATATATATATATATATATATATAATATTATTATTATTGTTATTAGATTTTTAAATTCACCTTATTTACTACCCATTATAAAAAATAAAGGGATTGAAGATCTCATGAAAAACCTTATAAAGAAAAAAAAAGTTCATCTTTAATAATATAATTTTTAAAAGAAATACTTTGGTGCTGTTGGGTGTACAAGTGTCTATACTTTTATATCTCTTAAAGTATTTAATGCTAGATAAACATGATTATTGATTGTTTTTTTTTGATAATTTATCATTGCCTACCATTCATTTTAGTTTTCTTACTGGTTATTTGTATAAACAGATTTGTTTATTTAATTAGAAGTTTGTGTATTCATTAGTGATAATTACTTATAGTAAGTGTAACATGGAGATCATTCATCATTTAATACTCTGAATTAGTTAAAAGTTATTATTGTTTTTTGATATATCATATTGTGTTTACTAAAGATTTGTTTTATAATACTGTTTAACACACATTTAGTCTAGTTAAAATATGATGTAATTTATAAAATTGGATCGCAGGTTAATTTTTTGTGAGTACCAACTTAAATTTTTTTTTGTGATACTGACTTAAATATTTTTTATTGTTGTTCTATATTTATTTACTTTTAATTACCGCATTTATTTGATTTATGTGCAGATAGTTTTTTTTTAATGAAAATAGTTGTTGAAAAATAGGTGCTTATGTTTTGAGGTGGATAGGAGTAATTTATTTTCAAGCTATAATTCAGGAAAGTTTATTACAAAAACAGAGCTCTTCAAATTCGAGTCTTATTAGAAGTATGTTTAATGTTTGACCCTTGCTCTCCAAACCACGTAGTTCAGTTTGGTGACATCTGTTATAAATATTTGGAGATTATGAGAAATGTGAATTGTTTCATTCATCATGCCAATACAAATAAACAATTTTTTAACATGTTTTCTTATATTCATCTGTTAGTGTTTAAAAATTAGATGTTTCATATCCCATCCAGAAAGTTTTGTTTTTCTAATTCAGTTTTTGCAAATTTCTGTTCCAGGCTAAAATTGTATGTGGCTGGAAAAAGATTTGAGAACGTCATTTTGTCTAAGAAGAATTGCTCAATTCTTAGGCAATATTAACCAAATAAACAACCAGGAATATTTTCACCAGAGGCATAACTATATAATCAGTGCATCTGTTCAAGGAGACTTTTGTTTGTTGAGAAGACAATACAAAGTATAGGTGAGCTTAGAATTTATAATTTATGTAATTTTTATGTACTGAAACTAAATACACAAAACAGATTCAGCCTTTAGAAGCTATCTAATAGAAATAGAATACACTTTCAGACTTGTTAGGTGATAAATTCTTATGGGTCAAGAGAGGAAATGCTATGTACAAGTATATATGTTCTGTATAAGTATTGTATAAGTTATGAACTTGTCACTTGGGACGAAGTTTCCAGCAAGCTGAAAATTTGGAATGATGAAGATATTCATTTTATAAGGAAGAAGGGAAAGATCCGATTTCACCGAAATCGTATCGGCCCCTTACGTTGCTGCCAGTATTGGGGAATCTGTATAAAAAAATCTTGTTTACACGGATTTATAATAGAATGAATGTTGGTCTGTTATCAGATCATCAATATGGTTTCTGGCCTGGTAGAGGTATGGAGGACGCGGTGTCATCGTTGTTTAAAGATGTAGAAGAATCAGAAAGCAGCTATGTCCTGGTATTTTCCTTGATATCAAGAGCATTCGATCAGATATGGTGGTCCTCAGTATTATATCAGTTTAGTAGGCGAGGAGTGATTTGGGAGGAGTTTGACTTCCTAAGGAGATAGTTCGAGGAAAGAGAAGTAATGCTACGGCATGGAACAGCAATGGAAGAAGCAATTAAGCAGAGGGTGTCCACATGGGAGTGTGATGGGACCATTGATGTGGATCGTGGAATTTGATTCATTTCTGCGGTTGCGGTTACCGGAAGGCTGCAAGATAAGAGCTTATACAGATGACGCCCAGCTAACTGTGGAAGCCAATTCAAGAACGAAGTTGGAAGAGCGACCCGGCAGGGCGATTGAGGTCTTGAGGAAATTGAGTCTGCAGCATAAAATCATTTTTAGCATGGAAAATACAACAATGATGATTCTTAAGGGATCCCTATAACGAAAGCCAGTAGTGAAGATCGGGGTCTCTAACATCAAGTATGTCAAAACTCAAAGCATTTGGGTATTGTGATCGGCAAAAGAAGGACACAACAGCAGGTCAGTGGACGAGCATTCGACACGTTTAACAAGATTAAAAGAATAGTCAACAGCAAACGGGGATTGGATTTCCTGACGCTAAGAATCTTGTATGGCTGAAGGAATAGCGTTATACAGAGCGTCGATTTGGGCGAACAGGACGGACTTAGTACGTTTTAGGCGGATCCCATTGAGCGTGCAGATGTTAATTCTCTTGATTGTAATAAGAGGATGTAGGACTATCTCAGGGGACGCGGTGTGTGTGATCAGCGGAGTGAAGCCACTAGATATAAAGTTTGCCTCATGTATTGGAGGCAAAAAAAAAAATTGTAAACGGACCACACAAGTTAGGTGTTAGGGAATAGAAAGAAGAAAAAAGACGCCAGCCGAAAAGAAAAATTGAGGAAGAAGACATTGTAGTCTAAGAGATTTAAAAGAGGCAAAATTCCAGCGCTAAACCATGCGTAAAAATGCCCCTGGAGGCTAGAGAATCTGCTGCTGATTGGTGTGAGAATCAGTTTAGGTTTCGATGACGGGTGAGGAGGGCCATCTTTGCCCAGTGCCAAGTGCAGTGTTGTACAAGAAAAGTATGAGGGTTTAAGAAAACTACTGACAAAAGCCCTTTGGCTCTGAAGCAGCACGGGTGGCGGACTACCGGTAAAGTCCATAATGGGATCCTCTATACATCACTAAAGGTGTCCTGGTCATTATTTATTGTTTACAACATAATTAATTTAATTATTCTAGTTTCTTCAGATTTATTTAATTTATTTTCATAATAGCTATTTGTTTAAAACAGCTATTGATTTGCCGACATTTTGTTTATTTTTATAGATGCCTGCCATTGCTTGGATCTTGTTAGTAAACATTACTTTGTTTACTGGTGTTTGTGTTTGTTTTAGTGTTTTAGAAATTTTTTTTTTGGTGTTTTGTGTTATGATGTCAGAGCAGGAAGGCAGACGACAGGTTAGGCCCAGGCGGGGTAAACCCAGCGAGGTTGTTGCTGAAGTGCGGCTTGATGATTCGTTGTAGGAGGTTGGTGAGGGTGTTTACATCCAAGATTTTGAGAGAATGGCTTGGGGTGTTGGTAGTTCAATTGTGCTCACTAAAGTATTTAAAGAACGCTTTGGTGAGTTGTTAAAGATTATTGAGAACTCTAGGGTTGCTCTAGGTAAAAATCATTCTTAAATGAAAGCAGCTTAACCGATTGTGACTGCCCTGGTGGAGGGGTATGGGCGGTTAGCTGCTAAACCCACTGAGATTTGGGAGGTTGTGGTGAGGGAGACTGTTCCTGTTTCGGTCCTGGCTTAACAGCAAGTTACAATTCCTCAGAGTAAAAGACACAGGTATTTTAAAAGAAAAGTGTAAGACATAAGGTGGTCTTCATGTTTTTGAAGGTGGTCTTTGTAAATTTAAGAGAAGAGACAACTATTAAATCCAGCAAGGAGAAGGACGAATTTCAGGTCATCCTTAAACAAAAGAGGTTGAGCTTGAAGATTCATAATATTAAGGAAATGAAAATGGGGTTAGTCGTCATTGCAGAAAACAAGGAAACCATTAAGGTTATTTCTGACTCTCTAAAGGTCGGTAAGTCTGATATGAAAGTCGACCCTAAGTACAAGAGGCTTCCAAGAATAATAGTTTATGATATAGATCGAGGATGAGTTGATGACTCTCATTAGAGAGCAGAATACCCAGATGGATGAGACTTCTGTCAAGGCTGAATGTTGGCTATTGTTTAAATTGGGTAGGCGCAAGGCAAAGCGCTACCACGGTATCTTCGAGGTCAGTAATACTTTATTTAACAGGTTCCCTTAGGAGGGTAGGTTGTTTATAGACTTCTCCTCTAATCGAGTTAAGAAGTATTTAGATGTCCAGCATTGTTTTAAGTGCTGCAGGTGTGGTCACAGGGCTAAGTTCTGTAATCCGTGCAGTATGTGCTCATTGTGGTGACGAGGGGCACAAGTGTGATGGTGTCCTAAGAAGTCAGATGGTCTGACTTGCATTAATTGTAAATGCTTTTGAAAAGATCACAACCACCCTGCCATTAGTAAATAATGTGACACTATCTGAGAGCTGTTCAAATGTATTACAACTCAATATTTAATGGTTATATTTTATCTATAAAATGCACAGGATGCCTGCATTGTTCAGATTGAGCTTGGTGAGTTAGTGCTATGTCGAGGGTTGGCTGTTGTTCTATTACAGGATTCATACATTGTATCTAATGAACTGTCAGGTTTTTCTTGTTGGAAGAGGTTTTATTTTGGTTTAGATAGTACGTCCTCTGTTTTGTGCAGAAGAGAGGTTGATTGTGTCTTCATTTGACAGCTTTCAAGTAATCATCATGTTGTCCATGTGAATGTTCTGGACATGTATGTTGCAAGTTCATATTTTTAGTATAGAGATCCTGTTGATCGTCATCTTGAGGTCTGGGATAATATCCTTTACCAGATTCTCTGGTAATAGTCCAATCCTTATTGAAGTGTATGTGAACGCTAAATCACTTTTGTGGCATTGCAGTTTCACCGATGATGGCAGTGAATTAGTAGAGGGTTTCTTAGCTCAGCATGGTCTTTAGATATCTAATATACCTGGGGAGTTGCTCACCTATGCAGGTAATGCTTCCTAAAAACAACTGTCACCCATCTGGGTGACAGTTGTTTTCATGCCGCTGAAAATTCAATTCCCAGTAGTTTTTTCAAGAGAGGCTTGCTCCATGTTGGAGCAGGGAATTGTCAGCTTTGAAACAGGCTGTCAGTCGTTTATGGAGAGCTTCTCAATGTGAGGGGTTCTGAATGGAACGGCGGGCAGTTCTTGTTCCTGAATACAGAAATCGTAGATCTCAATATTTTCACAAAGTTGGGACGGTGAAGAGGGATTCCTGGTGTTCCTTTGTGCATGAGCAGAGGAATAAGGATCCCTGGGGAGTTTCTATAGGGTAATGGATCACAAATGATGTAAAAGGATGTTCTGTGTGCCTTCTCGTCCTGGTTTGATGCAATTTCAGACATGTCTGAGATCTTACGCAAATTACTTGATGATTTACTGCCTGACGACAGTGAAACTGGAGAAAGCGCATACCATCTGTGGGTGCAGCGTAAGGTTTCTCAGTTTCGCTGGGGTGCAGCGTTCTTGACGATTACTGATGTTGAAGTGCGTCAAGTTATCTGCAGTTTCGATAGGGACAAGGTCCCAGGCTTCAATGGAGTAACAGGGGAGCTCCTTGTCGCTTGGTTAGGGTTAGTGAGAAAACAATCACTCACGTGTTTAACAAATTATTGTTTGGAGAATACTTCCCAGTTTGTTGGAAGAAGGGTATTATTAAATTATTGTTTAAAGGGGATAACATGGATCCCGTTTTTACTTCATCATATAGGCCTTTGATGTTCCTGCTGATTATTGGTAAGGTCTTCGAAAAGGTTGTGTACCTGCATATAAATCAGAGGCTGATCTTATTGATGGAAAATCAATACGGGTTTTGTCCCGGAAAGGGTACTGAGGACACCATACTCTGGCTGATGAGTGTGCTAAGAGCTAGCGAGAAGGAATATGTCCTGGGAATTGTCCTGGACAACTGCGGTGCTTTCAACAACCTATGGTGGCCATCTGTCGTTTATCAATTACAAAAGAGACAGTGAACTGCGAGTAATGCCAAGTTACTCCAGGCATTGGTTACTGCCAGGCTTCGTGAGGGCAGGCATGAGGTAGGCAAGACGCTGTCCAAGGGTTGTCCTCAGTGCAGCGTGTTGGGTCCATTGTTGTGGGTGGTGGAGTTTGATTCCTTTCTGCAGCTGAGATTGCCCGGCGGGTGTCCTATTATGGCTTATGCCAATGAGATGGGCTCCTGTTGGTCGAAGGAAGCCTGTGGAGGGAGTTTGAGCTCCAAGCCACCCATGCGTGCAGGATACTTGAGTTGTGGGATCATCAACGTAATAAGACGACGTTCAGCCTGGAGAAGACCATGATGATGTTTCTTAAAGGCCGTGTGATAGTGAGGTATCATGTTCGTGTTTCAATGTCAAGCCTTCATGTTAAATATGTTCAAGTTCAAAATTACCTTGGGGTGTTTGTTGACAAGAGATTGCAGTTCAAGAAGCACTATAATTATGTCTTGGAGTAGGCCTGTTGTGCCTTCTTTGGTATTCGACGAGTGGTCAATCCTGATTGGGGTCTTAATTTTAAGACTATGAGTATCCTACATCCTTATGTAGGATACTATGCCCATGCCCTTGCATGATACTTTACATACCCTTGCGTGATACTTGCACATGCCCTTGCATGTGCAAGGTAATTATGCTATATGTGGCACCTGTTTGGGTTGATAGGCAAAAATTTAAAAGCTATCAGGGTATATTATTAAGAGCTCAATGGCTTATATTATTAACAGTAATGAGAGGTTACCGTACTATTTCTCAGGAGGCAATCTTGATGATTGCCAACTGATAGATTTAATTGTGTCAGAAAAGCAGCAGCATTATGTTGCTAAGAAGTCCGGTGAACTGACTTCAGAAAAAATTCATGAGATAAAATGGAATGGCGTGGTACTGCTTTATGGCAGGCCATATGCGATAAGGCAGAGGGTGGGTGTTATATACATGATCTCTTTCCAGATGTTGGTTTACAAGCGCCCCTCGGGTTCACCCTAACAAGTATGTGATGTAATTTCTTTCTGGCAATTGTACCTTCTGAGACGGACTCCACGATTTGGGCTTCTGGATTCAGGTGTGTGTCCAGATTGTGGACAACTTGATGATGTAATTTACCATGTAATTTACAAATGTGCAAAATACGAACTTATGCACACAGAGATTATTTGTTGGCTTAACATTATCGGGTCAACATTGGATCTCCGTGAGAATCTGAAAAACCTGGCTGAATGGGTAATCGTTGAAAATTTCATCGGGTACGTGGCAAGAGAACAGATCGCTGAGGGAATTTAGGATCCCGCCTGGTCTTTCCTGTGTTTAGGTTTTGTTCTTGTGTTATAAGGTTTCGTATTTTTGTTGTGTTTTATTTTTAAGTTTACTTTTTTCTTGTTTTGTGTTATGTTATGGTTGCGTGTTGAACTCATTTCTAACCTATCGGGTAGGTAGTTGCATTTTTAATTTCAGTTCCTTCATATAATATAAATTATAGATAAATGAAGGCAGCACTTCATATATTTGAGTATTCACTTTCTGTGAGTATTTCAATGATATTACACTTTTCCAAATGATCTCTTATCCTAAAAGTAAATATTTATTCACTCTAAACTCAATGTTTGCTTAAAAGCAAACACAATACTGAGAACTGAATGCTTTTAAGGTAAGTTACCACTCACGAGTGATTACTTTTTTTTTATTCACTAGGCCCATTATGTAAAAAAGTTTAAATTGCATTTCATTATGATAATTTACAAATGATATTATTAGCTAATTGTGGTAACATAGTGACAGTCAGTTAATGGTAATGACATTGTTTTTCCCATTCTGCTCCATTATGATAAAAATGTCTATTTCTGTTAATTTTTACTAAATATGGGAGAAAGTCAGGAAATTAATCACTCTGAAGTAGGACAGCTAAAAATAGTAGAGAAAATTCTAAGTGTCATTAGGTTACAGTATACACTCCAGCTCAATAATATTCAGGTAATAATAATGCAAGAGTGTTCTTAGCGCTCAAAGAAAAAGCTCAATAATATTTGACTGCAGTTGTTGGATAGCAAATACGTGCATATGTAGCTCAGTTTAAATTATTCACAAGGACATATGTTATAAGGCAACATGCTATTGTGCATTATTTGTGGGCAAACAGATTTTTGGCAAAGAATATCAATAAGTAAATGTCTTTTATTTAAAGTAAAAAGTGTTTGTTGCCTAAAATGGTGCACGCCTGGCTCGATATCTCAAGGGTGATCAAATGATTTTGACAAAAACTGACCTATTTGTCATGTTATATTGTAAGTGAATCAACTGTACAGCAGGTTAAGATGATTCAACCTGATTAAATTATGAAAGTGACATCAATTGGGTATACTTATGGTTTAGCTTCCATAAAATGTAAGCTAATCTAATTTTTGAAAGGTGTGCTCACATTGGCTGCCCACACAATTGAAACAACATACACAGCAACCAGGGGAAACAAACATTATTGATTATTTGGTTATTTCTTTTTCTTGTTGTAAAGAATACAAAATTAATAAAATGTTTGCAAAATCCTTCTTCATGCACAGATTAAGGAGAAGATATGTTAAATAGTATTGTTGTTGATGATAAATCATAGATGCATCGCTATTAAACTGAATCAAAATGTGATCAGTAGAAAATTTTCTCATTACCTAATAGCCAGAAATTCAAGATTATACTTTCAACTGATAAGGCTATACTTTCATTGTCTTGAAATTTACAAGAAGCACTGGTTACCCGGTTTCAAGCGTTAAATGGTGTGTGAATGCTCTATCGTGCATTCACATACCTATCTACATTCTGTAGGTATTTTGGGCTACAATTCGGAAAAAAACACTAGGTATCGCCTTTAGAAATACTGGTTCATACATGTCAGACTTCTGATTCTGTTTGAGACAGCCATCCTGACAGCAGTAGCAGGTTTTAGAGCACTGATAAATTGATGGGATGAGTGTTTCATTGTTGGTAGAGATTTTGCTGAAAAATAAATTTACTTAAATTTTAAATAAAGTACTCTAATTTAATTAAAGTACCTCATTAGTATTTTTATTATTCTCTTAAATTACTAGTTAACGACCTTGTGACACTTTAATATCTAGTGATCTGTTTACCGACTTTTCCTTGTTAATTTTCATTTGATATTTATATTTTTCTTGTCCTCACTTTCTTTTTCAAACATTCTTTAAGTCTAGTTGGGTCATTTTTTTCTTGTTAACACCTGTAATTAATAATTTTGAAGTATTGTTTCAGATGTTCTTCAGTTTAGTGTGCATGTAGATATGCTTAACATTCTCAAGAAAATTTGTTTTGAATGGTAAAGAGAAGAACAAACATTTTGTTGTAATTATAATAATTTATTCTTAATCGATAAATTAAAGATGGGTCATAAAGAATTTATGTAAAAAGTTAGCACTATGCAAAAGGTAAAGGAAATCATATATGTTTTTATTGTCATGTTAAAATTTATTAATTTTTCCTTTTATTATGAATTAGATTTACCCCTTTTTATAACTATTTCATAATGGCATGTGGATATTTTCATTTTAAAATTGGTTAACATTTTCGTTAGCAAATTAACATCATATAAAAAGTAGAATGGACCTCAAAATCAGTTATTTTGTGAATATAGTAGTAGTATATTTTGTTTACATTCGGGTGTAAAGTGGTGGGGGGCAATTACAGCCGTATGTAAACATCTTTTTTATGTGCGCTGATTGGTCGATTCTCCCCCCACCACTTTATGGCTCCGCTCCTTGTGCTCAAACCTCACCATCTTTTTCACGCGCGCTGAATGTAAACAAAATATACTACTTATAGTCATTAAGGTCCTTTTAGCAAAATTAAGTAACAAAAAAATATTTATTTATAAAATTTTTCTACTACCGGTTCTAGCCATATTCACAAAACTTGATTTTGGACTTTATTTTGAAATATAGATTGTATCTGTGTTAGTGCTTAAAAATAGAACGTTGAAAGAAAATATAATGGAGTGATGAGAAATTATATAATTTTTTTTTTTATTGATGACACTGAAGCAACATTTTGCATTCATTTCTCTTTCCTTCTGACCCTTTTCATTCCTGGTTTTCCCATAGTTTTTCATTCTTTCGCTTTGTTTTTGCCCTTCCTCTTCTAACCAGATGCTCTCTGTTAATATTTTCCTTTTCTTGGTAACTCTTGTACCAGTTTTGATATCTTGTATCAGTTTTCTGAACCTGTGGTTTTCTATCTTGTGTTATTTCTTCAGATATTTTCATTTATTTTAGGTCTTTCTGGGCTACTGAGGTCCACTGATTTCCATTTTTTTTTTGTTGTAAATGTGATTAAAGATTTATTTTGTGAGACTCATTCATTATTTTTATTTTTATTTTTATTTTATTTATTTTAATCTTATTTTATTTTCATTATTTTTATTTTTTATATTATTTTCATTTTTTTTATTCTTTTATTCATTATTTGTGTATTTTGTTAACGTTCATTCTCATAAAAATTCCAAAGAATTTGGCTCTTCTTTTTCTAATGGAATCTAACATTTTCTCATTTTCATTGTATTTATACAGATCTTTATTATTCATGAATTTGTATCCATTTTCATCTGTTTTTATTGGTCGTAGGATTTTTTTTTCTGTTGCAATTATTTCATTAGATTTCAAACTGCAGATGCATTTTAATGTGTATAGTCTTTCTGGTTTAATTCCTGTATTGTAATGCTTGATTTTGTCCGTTGTTGAGGTGTTCTATTTGGTGTAAATATCTTTTGTAAGTTGATAGGCAAATTCCGTATTTCTCATTCTTTCTTGATTGGCACAAACTAAACCATTGGTTTGAATTATTTCTCCTAGATATTTATATTTATTGACTTGATTGATTTTTCCATGATTGCATGAAAGTTTTATTTTTACTTTCTTCTTCTGGAATCTGTAAGCCTGCAGTATAATTGAGGGTGCTGATATTTTCAGGATTTTTATCAATAAAGATTTCAGTACCCTTTGTATGATAATCTTTCGAGCCCTGTATTGATAATAATATTATGAAACATGTATTATTTTAAAGCATAATTATTGTATTAAAAATATCATTGTACCTTTACATATTTTTTATATTTAAACATAAAAATTATTTAACAATTAAAAAACATGTCATTTTTTATGAAAATTAGTTTTGTAAAAATATAATTTTATTAAAAATACCATCAACATCTGTATTGGACAGGTAACATCTAAACTTTTATTTGGTTCGAATGTATATATGATAAGGCATGGCATTTTTCACATACTACAAAATTTTCCTGGCAAATGTCTTATATAATTTTCAAGCTTGTGTGATAAATTAATCATCAACTTCCCCCACAAGAAAATTATGTATTTGTGAATTTTTATTTATAGAAATTGTAAAATGAAAAGCTGTATAAAAATCACATTCACATTTTGTTTATTCTGAATCAACCTTTTTCTTCAAAATGTATTTGCTTGTTAATTTTTTGCCAAAATGTGGCCTACTTTTGTAATATAGTAATGAAATAGAAACCAAATTAAAGCAAGATTAAATAATGTTATCTTTTTACTGTAATAGATTTTTATGTAGGAGACTTTATTTTGAGTAAATTGTGAAAATAATGTTAAAATTAGGTTTTTCACAGAATTGATCAAAAAGGGTAATATTTAAAATTTATATCAGTAAATTTGTTTTGCAGTGACTCAAAATCAAATAAAAGAATATTGATATTGTTTAAAAATATCACCTTGAGATCATTTTAGGATGCCTAAAGACTATATGTCAAAAGAACAAGGATTTTCATCGTTCATTAACAAAAGATCAAAAAATTGCTAAAAACGTTTTTTTTTTGGACTAGTTGTTTCATTTCATGAACGTCAGTGTGGTAGGTATACAATTTAAAATTTGTTTAAGTCCTCAAAATGTAAAGTCTGTAATTCAGTTTGTTAGAACAGTTTTTTAGAGATTTTTTATATAAGCAAATTAAATATTTTTTATGTACTAAAGAACTTATGGAATTAATATTGATGGTCAACTCGAGCCTTTTTTTGACAATTCCAGTCTCTAAAGATGTAGAAGTTAAACATGATATTGTTGACTTACTATAAACTGCAGACAGGGAAAGTTCTACTGAATTACACTTTTTTATGATATGCAAAATAAGTTTTTACATGCGTTCATCTTTGAGAAATTATATACCTGATACAACACAAAGGCATAGGTACCTAATTGATAAGTGTGTATAGTGTTTACATCTTACAAATAGATTAACATAAAATTTACTTATGCATAAGGTATGTACCCTCCTTCTTAGGCGTGTGCAATTTTTTAAATACTTGTTAGAATAACCATCACTTATTTCTCTTTAGTTTACTTTGTTAAAAGAGAATGACAGAAGTAAAAAAAAAAAAAAAAAAAATAGACTTTTTTTATTAATTGAGGTACTTTGAATAAAAATTGGGTAATTATTAAATTTTAATTTGTTTATTGGTATGTTTCAGAGTTTGAGTATTATATATAACAGTATGATAGTACAGAGATCACATTTATTTACAAAGTGTTTCTTTCATGCTGTTTCTAAATCATCGCTAGCTTCAGATAACTCTGTTAAAATTATCAATGCAGTTGGTATGTATTTAAAACTATCTGTTGTTACTTGTATCTTATATTATTTCTGGTCTTTAATATTTGTAATTGGACCCTGTTCAAAATGTTTTTTCTTTTTCATATTTCTTCAGAATTTTACATTTTCTATCTTCACCTCATTGATAAGTTATACTACTTACTAGTTCTCTGTATGTCTTCATTGTTATTTAGTATAAAACTTTTATTATTTCTGAATTTAATTTGTGGTATTAATCTTTTTGATTATTCTCTTCTTAAAAAATTATTTTGTAAAATTGGGAAATTTAAATTAGAATTGAAATTTTACAGAGAATATTTCAAAAAATTTTATTAAAATACACCTTATCTGCAGAATAATTATATTATACATGATACTGGGAAGCCTCTGTGCTGCAGGTGATAGGATTAGGGTATTTATAGTAATTAATTAATTTCATAACACATGTATCTGTCATTTTGACCAATTAATTTTTTAGAGGGTCCACCTTCATGTTGTGCGGATTAGTAAAAGCACCTTCTTGTGTCCTATTAAGAAGTTTGAGTGCAGTTGTGTTGAAATCACGGCATAACACAAATTCTTTACTTATGTTGTAACAATATTAAGCTACATGTATCTTGATAATACCTCACATAAATTATTTTTTTCATTAAGATAGGGATTTCTTAGTGCCGAAAATAACAAAAACAGTAATACGGAGTACCACATCCAGTCTAGCGGCCAGGAAACTTTTGATTTAGGAATGCTTAGGTAGAGGAAGTCTAAGGGTGCTCCATCATGCTGAAACTGTATTCATCCCATGAGATATTTTTCTTCAAGCTTTTTTTATTTTAAGTCATGCTTTCACCAATGAATGTCCACAACCTCATAAAATGTGATGTCATTTTGACCTATATCATGATTTATGGTGGATTTTTTCATTAATCTTTTATAAAATGAGGCTGTTGTTCTTTTGCTCGGAAGAGTAGCTCTCTGGTGCACCGACTGCAGTAAGTTAATTATCTCAGTCTACTTCAGCTGTTCATTTACAAGGTCATTTTGTTGGAGGATTACCCTATATATGTTTCATTGGATTCAGCAACAGCAGCACATTTATTCAACTGGGTTGGTGTTCATACTCTTTGAAGCTTATCTTTAATGCTGTGCAATTGAAAAAAGTTTTTATCAAAGTAAGCATTATTGCTTGGTGAACTTAAAATGTTACCACTGTACATTATACATTTCTTTTGTGTTTGTCCCTTGCATTGATGACATCAATTGTGCAGTTACTTCCTGGGCATGCTGTACATTTAAAAATTTTCACTTTCATTTTTTCTTTTAATGTTGTACTCATTCATAATACATTATTACTTCTTCATTCATATCTAAAAATGAATATTTAGTATTTTTATTACTAAAAATACTAAATATGTTAGAAATGTATTTTTAAATACATTTTTAATACTTCCACCAGCGAAAAAGGGTTTTGTCTTTCTGCTGGTTGGTGCCTATTAACAGTATAGTTACTATTGTATTTATTACAATATAATTGTACAATAATAATACAATATTGCCCTGGGGTAGATAATCCCCACATCTGGAGCATAACATCTACGTTCCATGATCAGGGTGGAAACAGCTGTACATATCTACTATTTGTAATACTGGCTAACTGGGCTCTGAGTTTTTCCTCGGATATTGAATTTTCTTTGACCTAATTCCTCCTACAGGCCGTAACACAAAGACTGGTTTTTCAGCCACCTGCAGATATGAAAAACTTAATGATTAAAGAGATGGATTCACACCACCTTTAGAGCTGGCAATGTGGTGGCCAGGGTTGAAGTGTGTAACGTAGGTCCTTCCGCTCTCCACATGCACCCCGCAATGGCAAGCATGTAGTTAAGGTGCCCATGAATGTTGGCGCATGGGAGCCCTAAAAACTTCAGTGTCAGGCCTGGAGTCAGTGCAGAGACTCCTCTTCCCTCTCTGCCAAGACATATGCTGATTTCACTGGAGTACTGGATCAGACTTCCAGGGTTGGTAGACCTGAAGTGGGGGTGTACCCCGATGACTAAGCTCTGATACAGAAGGGATAGAACCATGCATCCTGGTCAAACATCAAACGTGGCAGAGGGTTCACAGAAACACCCTCGTTTAGAACCATTTACCTGAACCGTTTTACCTGAGGTGAAACTGAGAAAGAGTACTGAGTCAAGACGGCTAGAAAATTAGGCTAAGAGCTTGCAAAGAACTTTTTTCAGGAGTAATATACCACAACCAAAGTATTTGGTATTTATGAAAGGTGATGGAAATTTCTCAAGGGTAAGTGCTTTTTTCAATGTTCAAGAAATAACTAAATGTGCTGGAGGCCCATTAAAGAAATAAGAAAAATTTATAATGGACTTCATGTGGAGACTACTAATGATGCACAATCGCAAAAGATCCTAGGGCTCAAGAATATTGGCAATTTTGCTGTGGATGTCAATTCGTACAGCATACTCAATACTTCAAAGGGTGTTGTGGTCTGTCAGGATCTTCTGAACTGCACAGAGCAGGAAACGGTTCAGGAATTGACACCACAAGGAGTGATAGAGTGTCGCAGGTTGAACATGAGAAGAAACGGCGAAGTTGTTCTACCTTCGCTTCTCGTGTCTTCACCTTTAACCTACCAGCCCTGAAGTTTGTGCAGGAATCCAACATTCAAGTGCCAACATTTTGGCCACACCACTGCCAGATGTGAGAGACTGCAAATATGCTTGTGTGGTGAAAAGATTCATGAGGGGGAACCATGTAAAGATCCCCATTATTTGTAAATTGTAAAGGACAGCATTCATACAGATCCCGAAACTGTCCTGTTTACAAAGATGAAGTAGCTGTGCAGGAAGTAAAAACCCTGCAGAAATTCAGCTGCCTTGAAGCAAAGAGAATTGTTAACGCCCGCAAGCCTAGAGCAACAACAACTTATGCTCAGGCTGCAGCTGCTGTTCCTGCTCCTGCTCCTGCTCCAGCCAGTGTCGATGAAAACCAACTTCTTAGTAAACTTGTGCCCACTTTGGCTAGTATGATTGAAAGGATAATAGAAAGTAAAATGAAGTCTTTCAGTCTTCATTTAACCGTGAAGCCATCAATAACAACAATACAGCCTCCTGAAGACATCTCAACGAAAAACAAAAGTGCTTTTAATCAGAAGAAAACAAGACACCAAGCCAGAGGGCCATGTCTGTTTGCGTAATATTGGATGATAGTGCGAAGAAAATGACTGCTTCGCAGCATGTTACAGAGGCTCCTGAGCCTCCTGCAACCAAGGCCTCTAAACCACAGAGGCCACAAAAAACCACATATGCAGGGCTTGTGTCACCCCTGCCTGAGGCGGTGACTGGTGCAGCTCCTACATGGGGTCTCCCAGGTTCCCACCTCTCAATCGGGACCTAAACCAGGTGCCGATCCATGTCTATTGTCATCTGCGGCTTCGATGGTCTCCGATTCAGAGGCCAGTAGCTATACGGGCGACACAATATAAACAAACATGAAGCCGTTTGTAGATTGAAAAAGAAGAGGAGAAAAGCATGGCCAAAAGGCAAACCCAGACAATAAAATAACTGAACGTTAGTTAGTTGACTCTTCAGTGGAACAATAATGGATATTTGTCAAACATCCATGACCTCCAATGCTTGTTACATGATGTAGACCCAATTTGTATATGCCTGGAAGAAACACATTTCTGTAGAAATAAAAATTTCCAATTAAGAAGATACGATTCATTTCGGCAAGATCAACCGCCAAACATAAGAGTTAGAGGTGGAGTAGCCATATTAACATCGACTAGAGCTACCATCGAAGCTGTTGATCTAAATACAAATCTACAAGCAGTCGCAATCAGAATGAAGAGTCTGCTTCAGGTCACTATGTGCAGCATATACTTGCTGAATTTTGATTAGAAGGAGATGACATAGCACACTTAATTGATCAGATTCTCCTGCCCTTACTACTGGTGGATGACTTCAATGCACATAATTCTCTTTGGGGGTTGGATTGAGTAGATCCCTGTGGAAGAGAATTGGAAAAATTCCTGCTGAATTCTGATTATGCTTAAATGCTTAAATGATGGTTCAAGAACTTTTTTCAATGCCAGAAATGGATTAATGTCTTGTATAGATCTAGCACTGTGGGTCGATAACACCGAGTTACACTTTCCATATTTTAGAAGATCTACATGGAAATGATCATTTTCTGGTGCAAATTGTAACTGATGTTACAAGAAAAATATATCCCATCTCCAAAAGATGGCTGTTTGATAAGGTCGATTGGACGAGCTTCACAGCTAGGATGATACTCCCTGAAACAACTGGAGATATTGAAGCCGATGTCGGCGCTATAACTAATGCTGTACGTGTCTCGGCATCAAGATATATTCCCAAAACATCTGGGAAACTCAAGAAGTAACCCATTCTGTGGTGGAATGATGAAATAAGTGAAGCTATTAAAAGAAAGAAAAAAGTGTATAATGCTTTTAAGAAAGTCCAACACTAGAAAATCTAATTGCGTTTAAAAAATACAGGACATATGCAAAAAGACTTATGATAGATTCTAAAAAACGATCCTGGCAGAAATACATGTCGTCCATTGACAGAAACACAACTGCATGAGATGTTTGGAAGAAAGTGAAGACAACTTTAAGAATGCATGCTTTGTTCCCATAACTTGCCTTCAATATGAAAATGATGTTAAAGATACATCATACAAAATTGCAGAGCTACTGGCCAGTTATTTTGAAGAAGCTAGTAAGATGGCTAACTACGATGAATATTTTAAAATGCATAATACAGAACCTGAAGATCTACTAAATTTCAGAACTGAAATAAGTTATTCATATAATGTACCTTTTAAAATAGAACTTGTGATAGCGTTGGAGAGAGCCGGCAATACAGCTGCTGGTCCAGATGAAATTCATTATGACATGATCAGGCAGCTGAACACCACTGCAAAATGTAGATTGTTAGAACTATACAATCGGATATGATGGAATGGGATGTACCCACAGCAGTGGAAAAAAGCACATATTGTTCCAGTGCCAAAGAAAGATATTAATTCGACAGATTCCAATAGTTACCGTCCTATTTCTTTGACATGCGCTATGGGAAAAATATTTAAAAAAATGATAAATAATCGACTCGTTTGGATTTTAGAAAAAGAAATTCTCTTATCCTCAAATCAAGCAGATTTTCGGCAATGTCACTCTACTAATGATCAACTTAGAGAACATCATATACAACAGCGTTATCACAAGAAAACATTGTGTCGGAGTCTTCTTTGATTTGCAGAAGGCATTCAATATGACCTGGTGACATGGAATAATGCTACAAATGCATGAATGGGGCATTTGTGGCAATCTGCCAGTTTTACTCAGCAACTATATGAAGGACCGTACTTTCTAAGTATGCATCAACAACGAATATTCATCAGGAAAAAGATTGGAAAATTGTATACCACAAGGCTCGCCGTTGAGCGATACCTTGTTCACAATTGCCATCAATAAACTAATATTAGCCATTTCGCAAGAAATTAGCAAAAGTGTCTATGTTGACATAGACACTTTTACTGATAAACTCTGGCAGTTGTGTATGCCAGCAACATGACAGCTATGGTGAAGTACAAATTACAAGCAGCGATTAACGCCCTTAACAAAGTTGCAAGGAATAATGGATTCAAATTTTCACTAGAAAAAATGTGCTGTGTACATTTCTGTAGGAAGAGAATTTCTCACTGAAGTCCTGTTTTGACCATCGACGACAATCCAATAGAGTATAAGGATGTGAAATTTTTAGATTTGTTACTGGATAAATCCCTTACATATGGATTACATATACAGGACTTGAGTGATAGATGCAAAAAAGCCCTAAACATTATTAAATGTTTATCCAACATCAATTGGGGTTCAAATAAAGAAATACTAGTGAGGCTGTTTAAAGCATTGGTTCAATTGAAACTCAACTACAGATGTACTTTATATTCATCCACTAGGAAGTCGCATTTAAGAAAGTTAGATGTAATACATAACAGTGGAATAAGATATACGACAGGTACATTCTGTACAAGTCCGGTGACAGACTTGTACAGAAGACGGAATCTAATGTCACTACATTGTAGAAGAGAGATCCTATTGCTAAGATATGCAGCAAACATGTGGACCTTTCCTAACCATTCAAATAATAAAATATTCAACAATCATCCTTTGGCTGCATTATATGAACATCGTGCTACCTATTCCAGACCTGCCAGAATAATGTATCATGAATTGACAAGAAAATGTGAAATTACTTTACCAGAGATATTAGCAATTTCTACAAGTGAAATACCGCCATGGGTTTTACCAGCGGTAAATACAAGACTGGATCTCTGTCAGAAAGAAATAAAAAAGAAGCCAGCAGTAATCATCCAACAGGAATTTTTATCAACTGTCATTACTTACAAAGAATACATTAAAATTTATACTGATGGTTCTAAAACCGAACATGGTGTAGGATGCTCCGTTTATGTAAATGGAGAAGCCCATTTTTGGAAACTGCCAGATATGGCCAGTGATTACACGGCAGAACTTACTGCCACACAGCAAGCTCTTTGCTACTCGGAACACTACTGTGAAGAGAGAGTGCTAATATTTTCCGACTCTAAGTGCACTTACTGCAATTCAGGACAAGAACATCCTTATTGCAAACATCCTATCCATTTTGTACATTTTAAATCAATGAGGACAGCAATGTGTATTTTGTATGGACTTCAGGGTATGCTGGTATTGCAGGGAATGAAAATGCAGACGAAGCTGCCAGAAAGGCGACAGTCTGTGATAACTTGGATATAATTCCTGCACGAGTGGCAGATATTAAAAATTGTCTAATTAATACAATGAGAAACAGGTATAGTACTGATTGGAAAAGATTAAATTCAAAACTAGTCAGTTAAAACTACATATAAATGGAAAAGCGACATGATGCTGACTCACCGAGAACAAGTGGCTATGACCAGACTTAGAATTGGTCACTCACGAATAACAAATTATAAATGTTTTGTGTATTTTGGTGTTTTTAAATAAAATGTAAGGGCCTTTTATCTCCTTACATATGACAAAACTGATGGTGATCTAAACTTCTTTTAAAGAATGTGACAAGGGCTAATGATCTTAGAAGTCGATGCCATATAAAAAAAAAAAAAAAATTGGTGAATATAACAATATGATTTACTATTTTATCTTTTGTATGTTATTGTATTTCCTGTATTTATATTAAAAAAAAAAATCCCTTTCGGCATGCCGGAAGGTGGAGGTAGATTTCACTGTGCCAAGTAGGGGATAAAAATTTTTATCTTAAAGCTAAGAAAAACTTCAAATTTACTCAATACAACAATGTTTGCATGTGAAAAAAGTTTCACTTGTTTAGCATACGACAAGCCCCATCTTATAATTCAAGCAACATTTTGGTCATCCTTTGCCGCAAGGTTTGGTCATATCAAAAATTGTATCAAACAAAAGTTTTACATAATTTTTAGAGGACTAACGACCATGTTAAACGGATTCGATACTGTGCCTATTAATGGAGGTATGATTTTTTTGTCTTTGTAACCCCATCTTTTCCACCCCCTGGGCCAATGGTTGGGGATATCAAAAAACTTTACTTAGATAAGTTTTAGGCTCTTATACAAAGAATAGTAGGAACTTTAAATGAATTTGATGTTTTACTTAATAAGTTATATCGATATTTTGTTTTTTCAAATAAGCCCCCCTCATTTCAACCCATTAACAAACTCGACCGAGATTTTGGATCATTATATTTTATGTATCAATTTCAAAGTGATTGGCGCAAAATTAACATTATCATTATCATTAAAATCCTAGCATGTTGAGGGATGATGTTTAATTTAAAGCACATTTTATTAATGTATTAAGTGTGTTATATAAAATCTGAATGATAATTTTGCCTGGTCGGCATTCCTAATGATTTTTCTAAAGCGAATATTTATAAGACCCATATTCCTCTGTACCAGTATATTATATTTTTATAATCAAAAACCAACTTGAACAACCCAAGTACAGTAAATGAAATAACACTTACCCTTATCCCTAAATAAGCCATGATAAAGATAAAAAATTCCCAATTTATTAAATATATAACAAAAACAAAAAAATTTGCAGAAAGATTCAGAATGAAGCAGGAAATCAAACATGTATATTATAAAAGAAATTTAATATAAAGTTATATAATGCACACCTCCAGTTGGTACAGGTCTTGGAAGTTGTAATGTTTGGTTATATTTGTTTTGTTATTGTATTTAATTTGTTCAAGACTAACATTGAAATTCTTAAAAATAAACTTAATGACTCCAAAAATTTTTAAATTAATAATTTGTTAAAATCTAGAAATAATAGTAATAATAATTATAATTACGTTTACAATGAGTAGTATGGTAATATTAGGGGTTTAGACGATTATAAATTGCAGGAAGACAACAAATGATACTCTTAATGATTTACATTTCAAAGATGGACTTGTAGATTCAAAATTATTTAATAGTCTTGATTTGATTAATTTTACTAATGTTGATTTTACTAACGTTGATGATAAGGAACAGTTTATCATTGCTGATGCATTTAAATTTAATTTGAATGATGGTGATAAGAATAATGTTGTTAAAAATATAGTAATTGATTCTGTAATAATTATTAATAAAGTAAATCCTAATGACAAAGAACAATTATGTAATATCATTAGCATTAAAATTTGTAAAGTTAAAAGTAAAAATTTGACTTTCAAACAAATTTCCAAAAAAATATTAATAAAAAAGTAATTTTACAAATTAAAAATAAATTAAATAAAAATAATTGCATTATTTTAAAATTGGATAAAATCAATACACCTGTACTTATGCATACTGAAAAATATAATAATTTGATGAAACAGTATGTATTAGAAAATAATTTCAAAGAAATAAATGACCCCCCCCCCACTAATAAATTTTTAAAGATAATTAAAAGTTTAACAAAAAAATACTATAATATTTTCAATTATAAGAATAACTTAAAATATCATTCTAGATTATACCCATTTGAACCAAGTTCACCAAAATTAACAGGATTCCCAAAAATACGTTAACCTAGTATACCTATGCGACCTTTGATAGATTTCACAACTGTTCCATCTTATATTATATTCAAAACAATAGATAAAATAATTAGGATAAAAATGAATTTGGATTATAAATACAATATAAAAAACGGATTTGAATTTGTAAATAAATTAAGATTTAACAGTTGGAGAAAAAACTAAATGGTATGTTACAGAATTAGTAATATGTACCCTAGCATACCCATAGATAAAACAATTCAAATAATAAAAAACAAAATACAACAAAGAAGACCTGTTATTTGTTAATAATAATATTACTATTGTTACAAATATTTACCAACAAAATTACTTTAAACTTAATGATAAATATTATGTTCAGGAAAGTACTTTACCAATGGGGTTTTCCATTATCAGCCTCAAGTCTGAAATTTATTTACAGGATTTTGAAAATAAAATTACTTATGACATTCATACCCATGATATCCTATTATGGACTTTGTATATTGATGATGTCTTTGTAGTTTATAATCGTATTATACACAATGAACATTAATAATTATTAATAAAATTAATTCATACTGTAATAGTCTGAAATTTACTTTTGAAATTGACATAAATAGAAGAATAGATTTTCTAGATGTTAGTATGAAAATTAACAAAAATAATCAATTTATAATGTCATTATATAGGAAATCCACAACCAATAAAACTACAATACATAGAAATTCAAATCATCTGTGGTCACACAAAGTTAATGCATATTCAAACATGGTTAATAGAGTGATTAATTACACACATAATACAAATAAAAGTAAATTAAACAAAGATATATATATTATAAAACAAATTGCTAATCATAATGGTTATAATGTTTCTTTAATTACAAAAAACAAATTTCAAAAATTAATAATACTACAATTCTTATACCTATAAATGATAGACAAAAAATTGACAATGTATATTTAAAATATTTATACACTGATAATGTTGTTGGAAATATAACTAATGTTTACAATAAAAGTAAATTTATACCAACTTACAAGACAGACAATTATATAAGAAAATATTTAAAAAATAACTATCACACTGACTTATATATATATATATATATATATATATATATATATATATATATATATATAATTCATGCGGAATTTATAAAAATAAAATGTAATGATTGTGACCATATGTATGGGTGAAATTAATGTCTTTTAAATTTAGATTTTTAGAACACATTAGAAATTATAAAAATGGTAATTTGGGTTTATCTAATGTTGTTGACCATGTTATTAAGAAACATTCTGCATCTAATGTTTGAACAAATTTTGAAATAGTGGAAATCAAGAAATTTAATTAAAATAATAATAGTAAAAGTTTGGACATTTTAGAGAGATTTTATGTATATTTATATATATAAATACAAAAGAGATTCCAACTTGATCAACCTTTCAGACAGAGCAGAGTATGAAGATGACAGTCTTATAAAAGCAGCAACATATGGCAGCACAATTTTAGATAAAAATAGAAGTAATCATAGTATATATAAATAATTTAATTCAAATCCACTCAGTAATGTAACATTGAATGGCCAGGTTACATAGTATAAATTTGTTCTGTTTTATTTGATTTAAAAAATTTAATTTTAACTTTAAATTTGTAATTATAATTTCATATTTATATATATGTAATTATTTTCTTTAATTGACTTCATATGTTTTTGTATATGTGATTGTAATTTTAATCTTTTAATTTTAATTTTTCTTATGTTTGATTTGTAATTTTATATAAATATATACAACTGATGATGCGGAATCTCGCGAAAGTACTTATGGAATAAAAAATAAGGTAAGTGTCATCTCATTTACTTTGTAATTCTGTACTTGGGTTGTTCAAGTTGGTTTCTGATTATAAAAATACAATATATTGGTACACAGGAATATGGGATTTGCAAGTATTAACTGTAGAAAAATCATTTGCAAATATATTTGATTGATTTAAGTATTCCACGATATGAACATTAAACATCTTTGATAATAGTGGATTATATGGTATGATCCACTTATTGTTACACTCCAATTTTGCTAAACATTGCTGATTCGGGTAAGTAATTCGACCATAAATCCTCCATTGTTAGGACAGTGTCAATGATATTACGGATAAATAACTATCTGTTCCTGTTTTTGTTGACTTTAAAAACATTCGCAGATAGCGCTTGTAAAATCTGCTATTCTTCATGCACGGTGAATTTGGATTTAGCTGATTGTACAGTTCATGCACCTTATTCTTTGATATTATATCAAATAATTCAGGATCTGTGTTGCTATCAGGTAGCTCTGCTGAAATGTTCAAAGTTGAACCTTTTCCTTTAGCTAAATATGCATATCTGGCAAGCCTTGTTTCTGCCATTCTATGGAGTACATCCAACAAACAAAATCTGAAAAAATTTCATGGCGAATGATAACAACCATCTATTTTGAAAGATTTTATTTAAACACTCTGGAAATAACATTATTGCAATCAGAAGCTTGCTCATTGCCTTTCAAAATAATTTCAATTTCTGACCATTTAGGGTTGCATGTAAAGATACTAAATAGATCTGGACAGCCATGTTTTTGAAAATAAGTCATGGCTTCCTGTGTATACTCATGAGGTGTCACGGACTGCCCGTAAATGATGATGGTAAATACACATTTTTATCTGCATCTTGAACTGGAACATCTAATTGTATCGCATCTTGAAGGTGAATGAATGTGATCTTCACATCACAAACGTTTTTGATTCAGTATGATATACAATAGTCATTCACTTTGGATTTTTGCATACATATCTATGATGGATTAATTTAACAGTTGTCTGTATTTAAAAATGTGTATTGGTCATGATTAACATATGATAATTACACTTATCATTAAGAGAGAGCAATAAAATGATTGAGATGATATTTTCTTTGTTGTCAGTATTCCAATGGTAGGGTCGCTTTGAACATAATTGAAGTGGTATCACTTATTAAGAAAATAAATGTTTAATACTATGTCAAATTTTAGTAATTATCTATGTTTCAGTAGAAATTATTGCAACAAGTTGAAAAATAAATCATATTTTATATATATAATCATTAAATTGTTAACAAAGTTGTTTCTTTGTAATTATCAAAAGTGTAGTAAAATTTTTAAAAAGTATATACTAGTTCTATAGAAAAAAATAACTGGATATCTTGATCTTATCTTATATTTATTCAAAATTTAAAATCTGAAATATATGTTTTTTTCTTTTAAAGAAAACTGATGCAAGATAAATCTTTTTTATATTTAGATAGGTCTATTGTTCATAAAAGTAATTTATTGGTAGTTATTTTAAGCATGGACAATTATAAACAATCTCTGTGTGCTGCAGTAGAAATGTGTGTAGTGTATCTAAAATAGTAATATTTACTTTTCTGATTTTGGAAATAGACTTCTAATATAATATGATGATGATTCTGTATGGTGACTGTTTCAGGACAATTGGAAAAATGTCAGAGAACAGAAATATTGAACACATTATGGAGTCGCAGAATCAACATGTACACTTCATTATGTTCAAGTGATTTATCTAAAATACAGAATGAAAATTTGATTCCAGTAAGAAATGCTTCATCGGCAGGTAGAAAAGGAAATTCAGATTCAACTAACTCATCTCAGAGTGGAGATTCCAAAGATTCTAAATCTAATGGTAAAGATACAAATACTAAAAAGAGTGACACCACAACAGCTTCATCTAAAGACGCTGTATCTCCAGCTAAATCAGATACCACTGAAGAAAATGTTGATTCTAATAAAGATTTAAATAAAGAACCATTTACAGCTGCTGTTAGTACTGTTCCGGTTAATTTATGCCTGAAAAAAGAATTAAAGAAGGAAACTGAAGTAAAGAAAGAGCCTACTACTGCTGCTGTTGCTGCAGCGGCAGCAGCTGCTGCTGCTGCTGCATGTGCAAGTAAGTAAGACAAATAAAAAAGAGAGTTGAATAAGGAAATAATTAGATTAGTAAATTAACAAAATTTTATTATAAAATTCTAATGACATCAGATAGTCTCATTGCAGTCATCATTCTGAATTTCAAATAATTAACATTTCAAAATTTAATAATACAGTGGAACGTCTCAATTATCTGAATTTTCTTTTACAAGGCAGAATCCAGATAATCGGAAATTTGAATTTCTGATTATCCAGTAAAGCAAGGTAAATGAGTATCGCACTTATTAAAAAAATAAAAATAAATTAAAAGATACTCAGAGCGTAAGTGAAATGTAATAAAAGACTGACAATAATTATTTACAAAAGATTCAGCGAATCAAAATTTTCTAATAAAAGAATCGGAGTTTATAAAATTTTTCAGAAAGAAATTAAAATTTACTACCCTACTGTTTTTTTAAAATTGACATTTAAGAAACTTATTAAAAAAGCTTACAAAACATATTTGATTGAAATTGAGTTCAGATTGTGTTATTTCTTATAACACCCCATTTCTTATAATTTACAAAAAATAAAAAAATAATTACTGTATATTTAATAGAATATAATCTAGTGACAATTAATCAACCTTTAAAAACACTATTTCTTAAATAATTCTGTGATCTGTATTTGTTTTAATGTTGATCTTCGTTTATGAGTTGCAAGATCACATAACTGTTTTAAATAAAAACTGTAGAATCACATTTTTATTTGTCGCTTCTACCAACGTAGCAAACATTCATGAGATTTTTTGTGTGGTGGCCCTAAATGCAGGTCATAACATTATAATTTACTACTGACCAATAGTATGTTTCCACCAGTCTTTTCAGAAGTTAATTTTATAACTATTTTAACACAGGCTTAATTTTTTATACCTTATAGAAAAGTCAATTAAAAAACCTAGATAAAAGTACATTTCCTGTAGAAGCAAAAGTTTATTTGAATAGTATTATATTTTTTAAAAATAATGTACATTTTTAAAAAAATTCCCCAGTGTGGCTGTAGCAGTCTAATTAGTTGAAAATCTGGAATATTGTCATTCAAATAATCAGAGATATTTTTGTAAGAAACAAAATCTCTTTCCCTTTTACCAATATTCTGTAGACCAATCTATTCACTAGGACTCTACCAGAATCCTTACTTGAAATATCAATTTCTTTTAAACTTAATTTTCAGGATCTAGTATTAATATCAATGACATAGGAAATTTTTAAGAACAGGATTTCATGGGACCCAACTTAAAAGTTTTAAAAAATTTTTCAATTTTTTATAATTTCTGATGCTTTATCTGTTTTCCAAGTCATGGCTGTTATTAAAAATGTATGAAGTAACTGACAAGCAAGGTGGTCAAAAATGGATTCCATTTTTTTAATAAGAATTTTGAGTTTTTTCTCAATTTTACTTTTAATATTACTTATAAAAACCACAAGGTTTACTTTAAATAAAACTCTGTCAAAGGCAAAGTCAGGAAAGTTATATAATATTTTATATTTTATAAAATCTATAAATGTTTTTAAAATTTATATAATCATTTATTATTTCATAGAGGAAGGTTTTTTAGTGAAGGTTTCATTATAAACTTTTTTCAGATAGAATCTTAAGTAGAATAGTTTTTAAATAAAAAAGTTACATTTTTTACATAGATGATTTTTTATTTTTTGTTGCCTTTATTGGATTACTATTGGTAATGGTATGTAGCCAAAAGTGATAATATTTAATGATTTTGGTGGAATGGAATAAAAATGATTCTATTATAAATTTTTACATGAATATCTACAACTTTACGATTTCAGAAAGCTCTCATAATGATCATTTACTTTCAGTTAATGATCATTTAATGTGACATTGTGGATTTTCGTGACAATTTTGTCGGCTGTAGTGGTTTTTTCATCTTTCATCATGAATGTTTGTACAACCACATTAAAATTCAGCAGTCCACCTTTTACTGTTGAAAACAAAAGGGAAGCATCCTTTAAAGAGGAATGTATCTTTTTGAATGTCTGTTGAAGGTAAACCTTTTAAAACAAAGTTCTTTATAACAGCTTTAACTTCAATTATATCCATTTTTCAGAAAATGTCAAAACCTGTTTGCTTTATTCAATTGCCATAAACAAGTATCTGAAACTTCGCAGCATGCCGTCTAAAGTACCATCCTTGACAAATATCATAGTCATTGGCTCGTAAGTTTGCCATCTCTTCGGGCTGAAAACTTTCTGATCGACCCCTGGTATTATGTTGGTGTTAGCAGTTACAGATACTGCACTTGATTAGTTTTACACTTACTTAAATAAAATAAAACGGTACATTAAAGATGTAAATATAGGTGTTAAGGATGAAATTAGGTCACATATTTTAAAGTTCCTTACAATGGAATTTGGTGTCCCAGAGATCAATCTTACACCCTTTTCTTATATTTTATTTACCTAAATGAAGTAGGGAGTTTAATACATGGAAGTGTTTACATATATGCAGATGGCCAGTCAATCTGTTCAGGTAAACTTTTATTTTTTCTCATTATGTATTATTGCCTAACAGATTTTCCTTTAGCCTATGGTGTCTATATAAAAACATTTTAATAATAAATGAGGAAGAATTGTTATTAACAGAATGCTGATAACTTTTCCTTAAATTCATCATTTTATGAAATTGTATGCCGCATCATTTATTTATATTGAGAAAATTATTAACATTTTTAATGAACTCAAGTTAATAGAGATGTTTCTTTTGTGGAAGTCAAAGCATTTTTGGGGTTTTATGTATTGTGGAGATGCTCAAAGCATCTGACAAATTTCACCAACGTGACGATTTAAATGACAATATATGCAATGATATATCATTGCAGGTAATACAGCTGTATCTATCTGAAGGTAATTATGTGAAAGGATTTGAAAATTCAATATTTGCTGTTAAAAAAATTATTTACTAGATGGATTGTAACCATCTAACTTTAAATATGGATTAAACTGCAGTTGCATTGTGCTTCTCATGTAGTTGAAACTACTAATTTTGTGGATAGAATTTCTATTAATATTAACAATTTTATTTCTGTTGCCCATAAAGTGAAATTTCTTGATGTTTTATTAAATGACAAATTCTTTTGAGATAATTAGATAAAAGACAAAACTGACATTTTGTCTTAAGGGTACTTAGTAAATATTAGTTGAAAAATCGATTTTTTTGTTTTTTTCCGGATTATTATGGAGTAGAATTAATTCTTTAAAATGGCATATAAAACATGATGATGTTTTATATCATGTTCGTACATCGTAGTTCTAGCAGTAAATCAATTTTTTAGGGAGATTTTCTTTATTTCTGATGTTTTTGTAATTTCAAATTGACTAACCTGAACTCTTTGTAGAACACTATTTATTTATAACAACTGATTATGTACTGTTTTGGTTTGGGCTTTGTGTGTTGTTTAGCGTGTCATAGAGTAAGTTGTGGAGTTGTTTAGTTTTTTCGTGTGTTTTGAAAGTGCTCTGTGTGTGTATAGTTAAAATTTCTAGAAAGCACTGACTTTTTAAAAAGGAGGAAGTTCTATGGAAACAAATTTACGATCAGTCCTTCAAAACTGCTGCAGCCTATTTCTGTGCCGATCCTAACCATCAAGATAAAAGTTGTGATAATTATTCACCATCATCTTCGATTACAAAGTAAGTCCATGCTTAAAATTGTATAAACCAGACAGTGTAAACCAGTAGTGATTGGCAATATGATATTGTTAATTTGAATAAATTATAACAATTATTGGATAATATTGCGGTGTGTAAATTTTGCCATTGTGGATTGCAGTTATAAAGGAGATCATTGTCTGGACTGGCATGTGAAATAAGTTTGTTTTGTGTTAATGGTAAATGCAAGGAAAAAGTGGTTTCTAAAATCTGTGAAGTTATAGAAACCACAATCAATGATGAAATAAAAAAATTTGATGACTTAAACCTTAGGTTAGTTTATGGTCTACGCATTATAGGGAAGGGCAGAGCAGCAGCTGAGAAACTATGTGCTATTATGAATATCGGTCCTCCTGTGAATTTGTTCCACATACATTCCAACTATTTACAATCTATTTCAGAACTTGTGTGCAAAGGTTGTTTGACAAATGCGGTTGAAGAAACGGTTTTAGAAAATGATAACAATAGAGACTGCACTGGGACGTGGCAGAAGCGTGGACACACTTCCCTCAATGTAGTAGTTTCTGCATCATTCTTAATAACTGGAAAAGTAGTTCATTGAAATAATTTCAAAATTATGTAATTATAAAGATAAACTGAATAATAATCACAACAATAATTGCATTGCAAATAATTCAGGATCAAGTGGGGCAATGGAGGTAGCTGGAGCTGTAAAACATTTTCAACAATCTGTACCATCTTACAATGTTCGTTATACTGAATTCCTTGGCGATGGTTATAGAAAGACCTTTGCTGAAGTATCTTCATGCCAACCTTATGGGAATGATGTAGTATTAAATAAAATCAAATGCATAGGACGTTCAGAAGCATATGGGCTCCAGATTAAGAAATCTCAAAAAGAAAACTAACAAACTACCTGATGGGACTCTACTTGGAAGTAGACATAATCTAACTGATGCTGCCATCCTGCAACTGCTGACCTATTATAAACTGGCAGTTAGAAAAAACCCAATAACACTGTTAGTAATTTAAAACAGGCAGTTTGGGCAGAGTATTTTCATGTAATTTCATCAAACGAGAATCCACTACATCAGTTGTGTCCAAAAGATGACGGAACTTGCGAACTTGGTGCAAGTTCCAACAAGCCATGAAAAGAGGAGAAAAGTATAACCATGATGATCATTTCCATTTGCCCAAAAAATAATGCAATTTATAAATCCCGTTTTTCAAGATGTAGCAAACCCTGAGCTGCTAGAAAAATGCCTTCCTGGAAAAACACAGGATGTTAACGAGTTATGTATCCAAGAATGCATTTGTACAGTGAACTACATTGAAATTTGGTGTATCTCAAGCTGTAATACACTTCAATGATGGACATATTGGAAAATGTAAATTGCTTGAAAAAATTGGACTGGAATCTGATAAACGTTGTCAGTGTAATGAGATCATTGGACCTATGACAAATAAAGCAGGCGAAAAAAGCTCAGTTAGAACTTGAGAAAAAAGTTAGGAAGGATAGGCAGGCGTCTTGTAAAAAGGAGGCTAGAAGATCTGATTGAGAAGGAGGAAGGTGAAAATCCATCATATGCTGCAGGAATGTACTAAAAGAGGCAGGCTCCTATTTATATTTTTTGTTTTTGCATTTTCCGTAAATTTACTTTTTCAGTGGTTTAATTACTTTTTTTCAGGAACTATTAGAGATATCACCTTCAATTTTAGTTTTAGCTTGTTCAGCAAAAAAATCTGCGTAAGTGGAACTAACAATATTTAAAAGACAGCACAAAATTTCAAAATGCAACATAAAAAACTTCTAAAAAAAATCAGACGTTTGTAAAAAAGAAACTAAAAATATTATGAAACATTATTTTTATAACGTTTTTAGTTCAACATATGTAAAAAGATGTGTTCTTTAAAACAAAACAGAAATCATGTTGATAGCTATGTTGGTTACCAAAAAAAGAAAGTTTTATTAACATTGCAAGTATAGGACCAAGTGGTCCCCTTAATAAAATGCTTCTGGTTTATTGTGCTAATGTTTATTTCTGACTGAAGTTTGATGTCATCCTTTGGGGCTCCATCAAAAAGTCTGAATGAATTTTGAACAAATAAAAATAGTCATCAGATCATTGTTTGTTGTCCATAAGTATGAATCATGTAGACTGAAATTACAAAATTAAAAATGTTAGCTTATCCTTGCATTTATATTGATGAGTGTGCAATATTTACTAAAATGAATAATCATTTGTTGTAAAAAAAATAAACTACATATTACAGAAAGCCTATCAAGCAAGGCAGCAAAACTGGTTTCTTGTAACTCATCACAATACATTGGCTTATGAGATAGGGCTTTATTATGGTTCCATTAGAATTTTTAATAAGTTACCAGAAGATTTAAAGAAAAAAATCTTCCTACTGTTTATTTACAACTCAATTATAGAAACAAATATTATTGATAAATTTTTAAAAATTAAATTAAATTTTACTAATTAAAATTTTTTTTAAATCTCAAATTTTCTGCATTCTGTTCAACAGGTGCATAAATATTTGTCCATGTAACTTTCATTTACACCTTCTGAATTTTGATTTGTTTTGTAGTTATTTTTTATGTTTATTGTTTTAATATCCTCATGTATTTACCATAACATTATTTCATGTGTTTATAATTTAAATAATTAATATGAACTTTAATCACATGTATTTTATTAAATAAATAATTAATTGTGTATTTTGTGGTGCTGCTGTGATGAAGGATTTACCATGGTTTCCCTTGATCCATTCTGGCAGATTCTGGAACAGTTCCTTTTTTATCTATGGAGTAGCACATCTACCCATTCTTAATGTTACCAATATAATGTATTATTAATACAAATCAATACCATTTAAGATAAAAGATTTATTTATTTATTAATATGTTAATGTTTAGCATTGTTTTATAGAGAGAAGATGTGGTCATTAATTTGACATGCATGTATAAATGGTTGTAAAACAACTAAGCAAAAAAATTTGAAATGTTCGACCAGGCAGCTAATTAAAAAAGAAACTGTGTTACAAAATTATTTTATTTTGTGTATTTTTGTAATAACAGTATTCTGTATTGGATATTATATATAAAATGGGCAAATAAAATTTTTTAATATTATCACCTCTTATTTTCATTCTATTATTTTTACTTCTTTTAACAGCTAAGAAAGCAGCAAAAATAAGGCAACGAGCACGTGTTGATTTAACTGCATCATCTGTTGAACGGAATTTTATAACACCAGGTCGTGCAATGTCAGATTTTCTCTTAAAATCTTCAGATCTGGAAGGACTCAGACCTAGTAAGCGGCGATCACCTTTTGAAAATGAACCACCAATTACTGTCTACTGGAGGAAAGATGTTGAAGCAAAGTATGATTTTTTTAATTTTAGTGTATATATTTTCATATGCTTTCTTTTTACTTGTTTATTCACTATGTCTGAAAAGTTCCCAAACCAAATAGAATAAAAATATAGATTTAAAGATAAACAAATTTACTCGCATCAGCCTTCTACATAGAACCCTTCTCTAGTTATACACTTGTTGCAATGGTGGTAGAGCCCGTCAAATGCCCTGGTGAAATCACTTTGTGGGATTGCCTTCAACTACTCAGTGCAAGCCCTTTGGATAGCTGGAATGTCACTGAAAAAGTGGTCTTTCATCTTCAGCTTTATTTTTGGAAAGAGAAAATAGTCTGCTGGAGCCAAGTCATGTGGGATAAGACGGTGATTTGATTTGCAGCATAATAATGTGTTAAAACTATTGCCATGTGTGCTGGGGCATTGTTGTGCAAGAAAGTCCAACTGGCTGGATTCGACGAATGCAACACATCAGGCATTTCATTACTTCCAAATAGAATTTAGAATTCACGATTTGATCAATTGGAACAAATTCATGATGAATCAGGCCCTTTGGGTTGAAGAATGCAGTCAATATTGTTTTCACTCTTGATTTTTGTGCCTGACTTTCACTGGTCTTTGTGCTCCAGGACTCAACCAAGCAGCGGATTGACGCTTTGTTTGCGGGTCATACATGAAGCACCAGCTTTCATCCCCAGTTAGAATTGTTTGCAAAAAATTTGGGTCGCTATCAGCAGTTTCAGCAAAGTCTTGAGCGCAAGAAAGACGCACCTGTTTTTGTTCTTTGGTCAAGAAGTGTGGAATAAAACGAGCGTACACCTTTCAACGGTTCATTGTTTCTGGTAGAATTGTATGTACCACCTCTTTACCGATGTTTAACACTTGCTTTGGCCTGAAGGATAAGATGAGTTTGTTTGAGCAGAGTGCGCGCACTTTTGCAATGTTTTCATCGTGAACAGCTGTTGACCTGCCTCCTACTTCGTTTGTCGTCATTTCTCTGATGTCTTTAAACCAATTCCACCACATCTGTGTTATAATACAAGATGCAGCTTCATCACTGAACGCTTGCTGTTTCATAGAAAAAGTTTCAACCAAAAATTGTTTAAGTTGAACACAAAATTTTATCGCACTTCTCTGTTCCATATCGCAAACTTGCAGAAGGTCACATGAACACAACATATGCGGCCAAATATAACTCGAGACTAAAATGACGAAATGTGATAAAATTTTGTACACATACTTGTCAGACATTGTACTACATAGTTCCTTGATTGTCTGAGAGACTTGTATCAACTACAGAAATTTAGTTTGGGAACTTTTCAGATCTACTGTGTATAATTACCTCATCATAACAGACTAATTCATTTATAATCATTATTTCTTGTTATCCTAAGAGTTAAAGACTGCTTTTTTCAAGAGTTTTAAGCCGGTGAGAAATATTTTTTTTATTTCAGGTAGAGTACTTGCTATTTATGTATGTTCTTGTATTTCAATTTTTGCTGGATAAATTCATAGCACCAGTACATTGAATGAATTAATATTTTCAATGAATGATGTGAACATTCACATTATTTAGTGAACAATTTAAAATTGAACTGAGCCAGTTAATTTGAGTATCACCTGCTACTTACTAGCAGCATTATTGATTGTTATGTTACTACTCTCATCTAATGTTGTCAGTTATAAATTATTAATGCTTCAATGCAGTATAGTTTCATTCTTTGTAGTTGTGTTTTTATAAAAGGGTTAGTTTGAAATGTAAATGAAATAGGCAACCTTCCGTTAGGACTCCAGAGGTCTTTGCTGATATTAAAACAAGAATTTCTGGTGATCTGAAAAATCTACATTTTAATTTTTTTTACAAAGTAGTGTAAAATAGACATCTTGCCATATTCTTCATGATTTATGTCGTGTGGGAACTATGTAACAACTTAAGAGACAAACTGAAACATCTTTATTGTGACTGGTTTCTCAAAAACACTGTTGATGGGCAAAGTGACCTGATGCTGTATTACTTGTAAGATGAGGCATGATTTGCTGTTTCTGGTAATCTTATAACAGGACCAGAATTTTTGACTGGACTGTTAATCCACAAGTGTACCATACAATCTTTAAAGAATAGTTAACAATCATGAAAAAGATAATGGCTTCTTTCAACCAGTAGGAGCAATCTGTCGCACATCAAATGATTCACTAACATGTGTTCATGTGGCTTTTTACAGAAGATTGAACAGTCAGGAGAGAGTGGTGGCCTCTGCATTCCCCAGATTTGTCTAGTTGTGTTTTTCTTTCGAGGTTATTTGAAAGATAGAGTTTATGAATCAAATCCCCACACTATCTATGAACTGAAAGCAAACATTCAACAAGAAATTGAAGGCATTGAGAACAACTTTTTGTGTCAGGTGATTATATTATGTCTAAATATTATTATTTGAGCACAAAAGTTCATTGCTATACAGGGCAGTCACTTCTAACATATTTTATAAAAATATGGTAAATATGAAAACTTCCTAATGTAAACACAAAATTTAATTTAATTCTCTTTTTCATGGTTTTTTTTTTACATTCATAAAATGTTGCATGTCACAACCACCATCCAGTTTTAAGTTGCTCGTCGGTAGAATGTACATCTTTTACTCTTTCACTCTTGTGGTGTACGAGAGTTGTCTCAAAAGTCTTGAGCTTAACGTAGGAAGATATATTTTTTCTGTCAAACATAGTTTTATTTTTCAACAAAGTCTCTTTTCAAGTTGATACACTTTTTCCAGCGATGCTCTAACCTCTCGAACCCTTCCAAATAGTAGCTGGCATCTTTTCCCCCAAAATAGGCATTTAAATATGCTATAACCTCTTCGTCTGATGAAAATCTCTTTCCTCCAAGTGATAGGAAACAAGAAAAGGTCGCTTGGGGCCAGATCTGGTGAATACAATGAGTGGTCAACCAATTCAAAATGCAGTTCATGAATTTTAGCTATGGTGACTGTTGATATGTGAGCAGGTGCATATTCCTGATGGAAAAGTACTTTCTTCTTCAAGTGTGATCATTTTCTTTTGCAATTTCTGCCTTCTGCTTGTCAAGTAATGATGTGTAATACTGTTTCATTATTGTTTTACCTTTTTGAAGATAATCAACAAACAAAACTCTGATACTATCCCAAAAAAAATAGTCGCCATTACCTTCCCGACTGTTGGAACTGTTTTCCCCTTTTTTCAGAGGAGGTTCACACATTGCAGTCTACTGCTTTGACTGTTGTTTCATCTCAGGAGTGTAGTAGTGGATCCATGTTTCATCTACAGTTATGAATCAACACAAAAAATCTGACTGGTTATGCTTAAACTGCTCCAGAAGGGCCTTGGAAATGTTCATTCGAATGCGTTTTTGGTCCAAGTGAGCAAACATGAGACCCAACACCTGGATAGCTTACACATACCCAATTCTTCAATTAATACATGACAAACACATTCTTTCGATATGTCTGTAGCCTCTGCTATCTCTCTAACCTTAATTTGTCGGTTGTCCAGTACCATTTGGTGAACTTTTACGATGATATCGGTGGTGGTTGCAGTTTTTTACAGTCCCGAATGCTCATCATCAACATGGTATGACCATGTTTAAATTCAGCTGCTTTTCTTCCCATGGTGGCAAATGATAGGACAGAGTTCCTGTAAACAGCATCCAACTCTGTTTTAATTTGCACATAGGCCTTTCAAATGTAAGTATTTAATCATGGCACAATATTCAATTTTTTTCATTTTCACAAAAACACTCACAATGACTTTCTCAAATGATTATCAAACAACAACTGAGCGTCCAAAATGGCTGAAATTTCATTGGGTACCTTTCAACTCATGTGCGAATACATTTCCTAACTTTTGTTGAGTGCTACCATCTTTATGTTGAGGTTCAAATTTTTTCAGATAACCCTCATACTGTTTATCCAGTTCAAACTAGTGGATGGTGTTCAGTTACTATACATTCATGCTCAGAACAAGATGCATAATCTACACATAAACATACAAATGTATCACCACATAATGCTACATATATAAATTAAATTCTGTCCTTGAAATCTGTGGTAGAATGGCAACATCAGGCATTCATTTTTTTATAATTTTTCAGAGGAACAAAAAGAAAGTTCGATTTCATATTAAAAATCAGGTATTTTAATCATGAGCCTAACATTTAACCACAATTTAAATAATTTAATTTGTAACATACCCTGTTTTTTGTAAACTAAAGACTTTGAAAATGAGATGCTGAAGTTTTCAATTATCCTGATATTACAGATCTCAGGACCAGCCTTATTACTAAATGGGGGAAAAACATTTTTGAGATGGGATAACTGTATGTGCCTTTTCATTGCTTAAAGATTTTACAATAGTTTTTCAAAATATAATTTTAACTATTTTATTAACACAAAAAAAATACAACTTAAAATTATAATTTTGAGTACCATGTACTCCAACAAATTGTAATTGAACTTGCAAGTGTAATTAAATGAATAGTTACATTTATTTTTTCAAACAATGTTTTAATTCTGTTGAATAGTTACACCCACATAGGAGATCATATGTAGGATGGATGCTCTTTAATTATTTAAATTTTGCACATTACTGGAACATTTTACAGAAGTAAAGTTAACCAGTATATTTTTTATATAAATAAGTTTAAAACACTTGTATTCATATACACTTTCACACTGTTTTATTCAGATGCAAGAGTATTTGAATAAAGAGGATGCAGCACTTGACCGTAAACAATTCTGCCTTACTTCAGTTGCCCTGTGAAATGCTATATTGTAGTGATTTAAAAAAAAAATGGAACAGAAGAATTTTAGTTTAAGGCTCACGAAGCAGAATATTAAGATTATACAAATGCACTCCAAGCAGTAATAATTAATGTTGATGAAAAGTAGAAGGATATTTGGGTATCTTTTAAAGGATAACATTTCAGTAGGACCCTCTTGAGTACCATCTAATTGGCAGCCACACAATTTTCATCTCCAAATCTAGTCTGTATGTATTAATCACATATTGGAAAAAACTAGAAGCAGTTAAATTTACATGCTGGGTGCACAAAATTGTTTTTTTTTTGTTGTGAAAGACTGAGCAATATTTGATAGTGAAAAACTAGAGATGATCGAATTAGACAATTGGTAGTTGTTAACCAAGCCCTGATTGAATTTGGACAGCAACTTGTTGGCAGTGAGAATGCTGAACTAGGAAGAAAATATGTAGAACAAGTTAGACAAGACTGTAAACAGGAATTAGGCCAGACAAGATGTAGAAAGAATGAGACAAAACTCTGTGTTGTCACATTGGTTAGTCTATATGCTCCAGGACATGGTAGTAAAATCTATAGCAGTTATTGATAATGTTCAAACTGAGTAATGAGGGTATGGTGCAAAGTGAAGTTCACTTATTGTTAATCTCTAGAACAATGAAATACAGGATTAACATGATGTCGGTTTTGTTGAAGTTTTGCTTTTGTAGTTCCTCCCACTGAATGTTTATTGTATACAAATATGGTTTATCATATTAAAAATAAATTAAAAAACTGCAATTAAACAATATTTTAAACACTATTCTCACCTTTACTATTATTACTACTACCAGATCTTTTCATCTGGATTAACATTTTTAATTTAAGTTTGACCTTCAAAAGTCTTTTGTATATGGTTGGTTATAGGTCTTCAGTGTTTTTATATATCCACACCACTTTTTCCAATTGTCTGGAGTAATGCTTTGTGAAGTTTTGATTTGTATGCTTTCATAATTCTGAATGCAAAATTATGAAATACAGCTAACATTATTCTACAGCACTCAAGTCAGAAGATAAAGTGTAAGCGTATTATATCATGTTCTTTTTTAAGCTGTTCACCAGTTTGAATTTCTTTCCTTTTTCTCTTATAAATCATATTAACATGTAAAGTTCCACTTTTTTAAGTTATCTTCTATAAAACTGATTTTATTCATCTTTACCAGTCTACTGTAGAATTTTTGTTTCATGAAAAAATTGGTGGCTTATCTTCTAGGGCAGCGTTTCTCAACCTGGGGTTCACGACCTCTACAGGGGTTGTGGTTATATGAATGGGGGGGGGGGGTGTTTAATTAGCCTATAACTTTACAAGTAAGCAATAATGAAATCATTTTATGAAAAAAATCATTTATTCTAAACATTTGTAAGTTGACGTAAACATTTGTAAGTTGACTTGTCAGTAAATTAACGAGATTGTTGCATTTGTTTTTCATTTAAAAGTTTCTCCGTACATGGATGGATCTATGTTAGAAACACACAAAAGCAAATTGTTTTCAAATAATAAAAGATGATTCCTACATTTAGGCTTTAGTACAACATATATGGGTCTATAGTGAATGTCACTTTTGCCACCCTCGTCCTTGCGGCTAAAATTCAAGACTGGCGGGTGTGGGAAGGTTATACAGGGAGTGACCACCAGGCTGTCATTATGACGATTGACGATGGTAGACATCGTGTCATAGGGTGACCCCTGACTCAAGGATTGAGTGTGAAGGGAATGGACCCCCAGTTATTCGTGGATGCTCTTGATTTGAGGAAGGTTACCGAGATTATAGTGGCAGAAGGAAAGGTTCAATTATTAGTGGATGAATTGATGAGGGCTTGTGATGGTCTGCTTCCCCGAAAGTGTTACAGGGCTGGTTGTCCACCTGTTTATTGGTGGAATGAGTTCTCATGGAAACACAGTCAATGCCTAAGGGCCGGAAGGGAAATTCAGCGAACTTATTTCCACTCAGCTAGGGAACATTGTAAGGTACTTTACAAACAGAGAAGGAGGGAGCTACCGAAGCTCATAAGAGAATCCAAGAAGGCTTGCTGGGGCAAACTTATTGAAGAGATTGAAAAGGATCCATGAGAGAGACCATACAAGATTATTGTTAAATATGCTGTGAGCCTGGATACCCACTGCTATGGATGTGGAGGCAGCCCAGCACATCATTGATGAATTATTTCTGCATGAAAATGGGGTTCCGACAACTACCTCAGGTGAGATACTGGATCTACCAATGTTCACGAAGAAAGAATTGATCATGGCAATGGAGCACGTCCCTCGTGACAAGGTCCTTGGTCCTGATGCGTTACCGAACCGTGTGATTAAATTGGCAGTCCGAGCTAATATAGATGTATTTCTCGACATTTATAATACCTGTCTGAGAGAGGATGTATTTCCTGAAACATGGAAGGTACAGTGTCTTGTATTGGTGCTGAAACCTGGCTGTGATGTGGTGCTTCTATCATCTTATCGTCCACTAGCGATGATTAATACATTGGGGAAAATCATGGAGCACATGCTCCAGCAAAGGTTGGTTTGTGCAGTGGAGGATGCAGGCGGCTTCTCGGAGAGACAATATGGTTTTCAAGCTGGTAGGTCTGCACTTGATGTAGTGGAGAAGGTGATAGGCATGGCTCGGATGTACTTTGCAGAGCATAAAATGTGTGCATTGGTGGAGTTGGACATAAGAAATGCATTCAATTGCATTTCTCACATCATGCGAATGCTCTCTGGAATCTGCAGGTTCCTGCATATCTGTTAAAATTATTATTGTCTTACTTAAGAGACAGGTGATTGACTTATACGGCAGAGAATGGCATGATTGTTAGGACCATTGGTCGAGGTGTGCCACAGGGGTTGGTCCTTGGACCAACCTTATGGAATACGGTATATGATGGAGTTCTTCGAATTTCACTTCCAGAGGACGTTGCTGTGGTTGGCTATGCGGATGACATAGTATTCACAGTCGGGGCTACTTCAAAGAGAGAGATTGTGGATAAAATTCAGGCTTTGTATACTAGGATCAGCACTTGGAGGCTGGGGTTGGCCTTAAGATGGCCCCTGAAAAGACGGAGATTGCACTTATCACCTCTAAGAAAAAAGGTCAAACACTGTCGTTGGAACTGGCGGGAAGGAGGGTTGATTCCAGAATGGCCATTAAATTACTTGGCCTAGTGCCCGAGTGAGGTACGAAGTCCATTTTGTGGAAAGTTGTGAGAGAGCAGAGAGGACAATATGTGCAGTTGCCATCTTACTTCCGAACACAAGGGGGAGGTTATTAACAAGTGTGGTGTATTCTTCCCTCTTATATGGGGCAGAGATCTGGGCAGATATTCTGAGGTGTAAAAGGTATATGGGATTACTTGCTGTGCTGCATAGGAGATCCTGCCTTCGGATTTCGGTAGCTTATCGTACGACCTCGAGAAAGGGTGCAGAGATGCTGGCTGGTGTTATGCCAGTTGACCTGCTAATTGCTGAAAGAAAGAAGTGTAGAGAATTAAGGATGTTTCCTTTTTCGGAGAAGAAGAGATTGATTGTGGCCAATTTACAACAGTTGATGAATATTTGGCAAGAATGGTAGGATGCAGGAGAGAAAGGTTGGTGGACACCGTTTGATTGGGAATGTAAGGAGTTTGTGCAGTAGGACTCATGGATCAATTGATTATAGTAGTCTTACGCAATTCCTGGCTTGGCATGGTGGTTACAGATCATATCTGTTTAGCCTCACTCTTGACCATTCAGACTGCTGTCCGGCCTGTGATGTGGAGAAAATTCTGCACCATGTCTTTTTCTGTTGTACGAGGTTTCCAGATGCACGGAGGTGCATGTTGGATGCCCTGGGTTGGGTGGACATGTTCAGACTTGAGGATTTTCAGCAGATAATGCTTCAAGGTGTGAAGCAGTGGACTATTATTGCAAATTATAATAGAAAAGTTTTAGAAGAACTCAGTAAAACAGAAAAAAAACTCGTAGGAGACGGCGAGCATTGGCGCAGCCTGCAAGGGAATGAGGTGTCGGAGGGTGCCGGGTTGGACAGGTCTGCGGCTGAGTGCCTTGAGGGCCCTCTGGAGCATGAAGGTGGTCACTGGTGTGGTGAGGCTGTGGACATCCAACTCACAGGACCTGAGGGCGTTGCTCACGTTTTTAATAATTATGGTTGATGGTCGTGTGGGTAAGTGGTAAGTGGTAAGTAGTTGAGTTGTGTGTGTGTGTGTGTGTGAGTGTGTGCACATGTGTATGTATGTTAGTTGGTGGGTGTGTGTGTTTTATATACTATGGGTGAGATTGTGGAAATTTAATTAACTTTTGAGTGTACTTTTTGTGGGTAAGTTGTCTTATGGTCATGTCTTCTTGATTGTGTGCACTTGTCTTATGTTGGCTTGATTGTATGACTGTATAAATGTGTGTGGTATGTCGTAGTAACTGTTAGGTGTTCTATTTTTTCTGAATGTTTTTCTCTTTAGGTATTTGTGATGTGCAGTTTGTGCTTGTAGTGGCTTGGTGTGGATGATGTTTGCTAGTGGAAACCGAATGTGTGTGTGGGTGCTTACCCCCCTCCTGAACTAATGCTTTATTAGCAGTTTCCCAGGAGGTGGGGATGCCAGGGGTGGAGGTTTAGTCGGTAGAGCACAAGAATACATGCACATTTTCTGTAACAGCTTGTGGAACCTGTTAGCAAGTTTGACACTGCTTTGGCGCCCGTAAATGGGGTTCCTCCACCTCAAAAAAAAAAAAAAGGCTTTAGCGCAACCATAGATACAGAAGTAAGACATGGTGAAAGGATTAATATTTACAATGCTTCTGTGACTAAATTTCCATATTCACTTTTACAAGCAAGCCAAATATCTAAATCTTCAGATGTGAAATGTAGTTGTAATGTTTTGTTGGTAGATATTTCGAAGAGCTGGTCGTGAATCTCAACTGATAACTTAGCAGCTGCAACAACATTGTCACTAAACACGAGGGCTGATTTTTTTTCAACTTCCAGTGTGCTGTAAAAAAAGACAAATTGATATAACAAAATGATTTTATTATCAAAATTTGAGTAATATATAACTTATTTTTCTACATAATTTCAAAAACAATTGAGGAATTTGTTGTATCGTGACACCAGCTTTCCAATGCCCTCTTCAAAGAAGTTTGCTGCCAGTGAGGTAAAGTACAGTACATCTTGACAGCCTGCTAAAGTTCTTCGTTGGTGATGAAGTGTTGTCCACCCAACCTTGTCTTCAATTCTCAAAAGATGTGAAAATCACTAGGTGCTAGATCTGGACTATATAATGGATGGTTGAAAACTTCTCACTAGAATTGTTTGAGAAGGTCTTGTGTCACGTTGGCACAGTGCAGTCGTACATTGTCATAGATTAAAACCACGCTGGACGAGAGCTTGTTTCTTTGTTCTGGATCACTCTGTGGAGGCAATTTGAAGATTCACTATAAACTTCCTTTGTTATTGTCCTCTGCTCCACAAAGTCTACCAACAAGGCACCTGTCCCAAAAATACTGTAGCCATTGTTTTCCAGTTGCACAGTGTCGGCTTGTTTGGAGAAGAAATGGGCATCCACTACTTAGACTGTTCTTTGGTTTCTGGTGGTGGGTCCCAAGTCCCATCGCCAGTAATAATAAAAAACGCCCCTGGTGTTTTTCGCCCACAAAAAAAAGAAAAGTAATGATAGACTTTAGAAATCTTGCCCCTCATTATTATAATGCATGAGAAACATTAAGGCTGATGCCATTCACTGTTTTGAATGTTTGTGATCGGCACTCAACATTTTTGGGACCCATGTACATACTGTTTCCAGTATCCTAGGTCTCTAGTTACAAGAAAACTTGTAAATTTTCTGTCCTTGCCCACCATCATGGATGTCCATTTGCCCTCTTTAAATTTCCTACACCATTCCTGTACATTACCATCACTTATAAAGTTTTTACCCATAGCTTAGGCTCATTCTGCGATGGATTCAGCAGCACTACATCCTTCTGTTTGCAGAAAAAATATCACACTTGGCAGAGCATCGATTGTAGCGCCCATGTTCAATTGCTCATAGCTCGATTCAGACTAATGCAATGGAACCAGCAATTGCAGAGGTTAGGGTGGGAGAGCAGCGCAATTACATGATGTGCAGATCTGGGTCCTGCCTATCCCTTGTTTGCTTAGATGTACGATCAGAGGTTGAAAAAAAAACTCATACATTCAGTTCCTATCTTTTGAGAAAAAATTTTATCTTCCAGGAAATACTCTGCCAACTGAATTTTTAGCTCACGCAAATGCATCTTCATGTTATCCAAATGTGGTGAATAATAGTGTTGTCTTCTTCCAAATCTTCCTCATTATAATCAGTCATGAGTGGAAACATCAAAATTTTTGCTTTGAAGGCAAATAATCGAGATATCAAGCTTCTTATTGAAAGCATGAACTTTGTCTGTTATTAATAAAATATTTTTATCACGTCCTTGTAAATTGTGTGCAAAAATATCGCTCAATATACATTGAATGCAAAAATACATCAGCTAAGTACGCATATACTCATTGTGTAAAAACATTGAGATTGGGATTTGTTTATCCTAGAAGAATATTATTAATTTATATCGCAATTCCAAAAACCAGGTTAGTACTTTTATAATTTCCCTGCAACAGCTATCTAATTTTTGTATGGAAAAGAAAAGATATTTTTCTTTTTGTCTATTTCATCGCATAGTTTAGCAAACAACCTATTCTGTAATTGCCGACTTTTCATAAAATTAACCATTTTTACAGCTTTACAAAGAATTTATTTGAGATTTTCCAACATATTTTTTGTGGCAAGAGGTTACCTGTGAAGGAAGCAGTGCATCCATTCCGCCCTTTGTATAATTCGGTCTTCTAATTTTTTCAGAAATCCACTGAACTTTCCTGTTATCACCTTTGTACCATCACTACTTATTGCAATACATTTTGTCCAACTATGTTGTAGTTTTAGTAGCTTCATAAAAATCATCAAAAAGACATTTGCAGAACAACATACAGTCAAATTTCTGTATAACGAAGTACCATATGACAGTCCCGCAAAAAAATTTGTTAAATGGAAAATTCGTAAAATAGATTAATACAGTAGTAATACTGTAGTACTGTAATCTTATTTACATAAATAAATTTTCAGAAAATATGTACTGTTAATAAAAACTAAATTACAAGTTCTGGTGGCCTTCATGGCGCGAGTGGTAGCGTCTCGGCCTTTCATCCGGAGCTCGTGGGTTTGAATCCTGGTCAGGGATGGCATTTTCACACATGCTACAAATCATTCATCTATCCTCTGAAGCAATACCTAATGGTGGTCCTGGAGGTTAAACAAAAAGTTATATAAATAAGTTCTATATTTAAATACTGTACTGTAATTGTCTTTTCTTTTTTTTAATAAAAAAAAGAATAGTATTATTATATTAATCCAACAGTTTTTTTCTAATTGACAAAAATAATAAAAAAAAAAAAAAAAAAAAAAAAAAAAGTAAAAACAATCAAAAAGTAAAAAAACAGTAAAAAATTAATAAATTCGTTAAATTAATGAGTGTGTTTAAAAATCTGTAAAACAATTTGTTACAAAGAAGTCTGTCATTTTTGTTTGGATTGTTTTGCTTCCGAAGATAATTTTATTTTCAAAAAAGATTCTAAATTATTCAAGCAATTATACATAATATCTGGTACATTTTCAAATGTATTACTACTTCTTATCATACTGAATGATCGCAATAACTCATCATTAACAGTTGTTACATTATCCATTTCATCTACATCATCTTCAATTTGTGGGTCCATTAGTTTTTTGCATCTGCGTCTGATTATTTCCTCATCATTAGGACACTCTTCTACCACTATTCCATCATCGATCATTAGGTGTTCATCTAATTGCAGTTCTAATTTTGTGTTGCTTTGCAATTTACTGCAGTTGTCAGTAAGAAATTTTGAAATTTCGAGTTCATTTACATTTTCAGTTGTAAAATTATTGTTATTGATGGCTGTTACTGTCTCATTTTTACTTAACCTGGATTTTTAAAGCCAGGTTTAATAACGTTTTAGGTGTTACATAATTGTTTTAGGGGTTACATCATGAGACTATGCTTTAGATATTTCACAATACATTCTTCTAAAGTTATTAAATTTTTAACCAGAACATTGTCATCAATAGCTTTAAAAACCTTCATTAGAATTTTTATTCTATACTGTACTTTTAAATTTTTAATTATACGCTGGTCTACTGGTTGCAGTTTTTAAGTCATACCTGGTGGAAAGTAAGCAACAGTTACAAATTTCATGTTTACAATTACATGACGGGGGGGGGGGGAGATGGGCCGGGCAGTCATCAGATATAAAATAATTTTACGTTTTTGTCTTGACATCTCATCTTCAAGTTTTGTTACGATTTTGTATAAATTTCCGTTGTCATCCAAGCTTTTCTGTTGTAATCATATGATTTGATGGTGTAATCTAATTCGTGCTGTAATCTAAAAATCTAAAATCTAATGTTTAGTCTAATCTAAATCTAATGCTGTAATCTAAATGTAATCATATGATTTATGTTGTAATGTAATGATTTGATGCCTTTAAAGCAATGCCTTTTAGCGACCTCATTGCTTTACTAGAATTTTCCAATTACTAGAATTTTGAGCTTCTCATTACTGGTCATGTTAGTAGCGAACATTACAGTAACCCGTCTTTTGCTGTTCTTTCCACCAAAACGTTTTTAATTTTTAAAAGCTAATGTTTTGTCTGGAAGGCATTTAAAAAATAGCCTGGTCTCATTGGTATTAAAAATATCATTTTCATCATATTCCTGCAGTAAACTAGGCAAGATATTTTCCTTCCATGTTAATACATTCTTCTTTTATATCAGCCCTCTTGCTGCATAAAACCTTTGGACAAGAACATTGTGTAATTTAAACTTGACAAGCCAACCAGTTACTAGATTGAAAATCAGGACAATTTAGAGTTTCAGTGAATTCTAAATTCTTTTCTTTAATAATGGTTCCTGATAACTAGTAAATTTTTTTCATGAACTACAATTAACCAATTGACTACAGCTTCATCAATATCATCGTAAATACAAGATCTAAATCTCTTTCTATTATTATCAAAATTTTCTGTTTGTTTTTTTAATAGAATCTTTATTGTTTAATATTGTGGAAAGAAAATTTGCTGGATACCAAAAAGAATTGCTCTGTCTTTTTTCTTATCTCCTTTTAAACTTTATTGATTACCTGCATTTTTTCTTTGATATACAAACACTTTTTTTTTGGACATTTTTAACAAATCACATACACAATAATACCAGTACACAGAAAATACAAGTTACACCAATATATGGTATAGTACAGTACTGTACTTCAAAAAACAATACGGTGAAATACAGTATTCAAAACTACAAAAAATGCAATGTACTATTGTACTTGCAGTAAGAAAATCAAAATTACCCAAAAATACTACTGGAACAAAACAAAACCACTAGGTCTGTGTCGTACAGTTTAAAGATTAGGACTGAAAAGCAAGTCACTTATACATTAAACTTACTTTTGCAGAAGCATAACACAAAGATAAGAAAGGAATGCAAAACAATTTTAGTTGCTAACATACAGATTCTGGTAACTTTTTGTCATTCATACAGTACACTTATTGTCAAAAAATAATGTAGGCCTACATAAACACAATGCAGTACTTATTCATTATTTTTATCCACTTTATTTTTTTTGTAATTTTCATTTATTACATACAATATACATACTGTATTTACAACAAAAAAGTTTGTTATATAGAAATTTGACTTTGCTAAGTAGAGACAATTTGTAATGTAAGGACAACGTTCACTGTTCAAAAAATTTTGCCGAATGGAAAATTTGCAATTTAGATATTTGTTATATGGAAGTTCAACTGTATTTTCTTTTGATCTGTCCCTTTCGCATTCATACCTCACAAAACATAAAAACTGAGAAATGTTTGCAACATCTGTTGATTCATCAAATTGAATACTAAAATATTCGCTTGAATTCACTTGCTGAGTTATCTGATTGCAAACATTGGCAGCCATGTCATTGATTCGTCTTGATGGTATGTTGTTAGACAGCAACATTTTTTTTGCTTCCTCCATGCTATTAAAACACTGATCATATCAATTGCAGCAAGCAAAATCAGGTTTAAATAAATCATAATTTAAATAACTGTCATTATACAATCTTGTCTTTTTACCAATCGATACACTGGATGTAATAGCTCAATTCATTCTTTTACAAATTTAACCATTTTGCATTAGAATCTAATTGGAAAAAAAAATTGTATCATTTGATCACACAATAAAAAACCAAAACCTCAGTTATTATTTTTTTCAATGAAACTATGCCTTTAAAAATGTAAGTAAAGGCACCTGACATATGCTTTGGATTCAAAACTAAACTGATGTTCTGCAGTCTATTCTCTTTTATACTGCTGAGAGCACGATGTGTTCAAACATATCATGTGCATGAATAAACATGATGCTCTCACAGTGAATATTATGTAAGCAGTCCTAATTACAAGATCATACACATCAAGTTGGAAGCTTGTAAATTGCCCATGTTTGTACAATTATACATGCATGTTCATACCTGTTGCTATCTGACATAGCTAAATAGTTTTAACTAGGTTTCATTGGGTTTGGGTTGGGGGTCATGAGATGTTCATTATATTTTTTTATTTATTTTCATCGTGTACTTCTGTCATAGAGCTAAAAAGGTTGAGAGTCACTGGTCTAGGGTGTTGTGATGTGGTGGATTGTCTATTTTATTATATTATTTTGGCCAAATCAGGTTTAAATCTCCTGTTATACACCTAGAAAACATACTGTGACTCATATATGAGCTCAATGAAGAAATTGATTTCCATAAAGCAATCACAGTTAGAAATGAAACTGCCTGTATTATATCCAACAAGGAAAATTGCTATTTTGTCACCTTTCAAAATTGGGATTGATATTCCTTCTCATTCACATCATTGCTATGGTTTTGTTAGCAGTATTAATTCAAAATGCAGGTTTTGTCAATAATTAAGCGGAGTCTTGGAGCAAAATATGAAGCTGTTTCTTTTTAGTTGACAAATCTTTTATATTGAATGTAAAACTTTCAATAAGAATTTATTATTTTGAACTTTTTTCGACGTAAAACCTATTTATGTCAACAGAGTAGCTATGCTGCTTTTGCCACCACTAAATACACACCATTGATTAATTTGATAGGAAGCTTTTGAAGAAATTGAAAGCTACCTTCAAACCAATGGAAAGCAATTACTGCCTGGTGAATGGAATTGCTATCAAAACTGTCTGTGTTAGCCATTTCTTTGAAGCTTTTTTCTTTATGATTTAGGCCTTAGCTTCATCAGTTATCAATTTCGTTATATTTATAATTTCTTTTATTTGGTGTTAAATTTCTTTACTGCCTAATCTAGGAATTATATTGCCTTATTAAAGGAAACATTAAAAATTTAAGCAACAAAACATAAAGTTAAGAATTTAGTAAAGCAGACAATATAACCTGTTTGCTATAATCAATAAAAGCCGTGATGTTATTGCTATGGAATGGGACAGACAGCTTAAGTACTAAACACACACACACACACACACACACACACACACACACACACACACACACACACACACACCACAACCACCTCATGGATAAACAGCTAACCACATGACCAAGATGCATTTTCTGTGAATTTAAGTTCTTTTAAGGGTGAGAGCTAACCTAGAATGGTCATAGGTGATCTGTAGTGGTCTGAAATAAATTAACTATCAAAAAGCTCATTTTCACAGAAATGTAGCTTTATCAGGTTATCTATCAGTCTTTGTTTATGAATAATTTATAAGAAAATTATTTAAATTTTTATTTATTTAATGTTATGTATGATTTTATTTATTAAGAAATATTTTTTTACAGGGCAATAGAAAAGTGGGGCTCGTTAGAAGCATTAGAAAAGGAAAAACTACAAAAAGAACTTGAAAGAAAATTTTATGAACAGAGTAAGTTATGGGTTTTTTATGTCAGTTGCAGAATTATAAAACTTTATTCTTATGAAAATGAACTGTTTAATGTTTTGTTTTTTTATCCTTTTAACATTGTTATCTTATCTGTTCATCAAAATGTCCTAAGTATTTTTATTTTTTCACATTGGTTTGTTCAGTGGCAGAACAACAAATTTTGGGCCCCCAGGAAGAAAAAACACTTATATTTAGTTATAATTAAAATATAATAGTAATTCCATAAGTAATAGCAAATATTCACAAAAAGAAACAGTTATACAAAATATCTCCTAAATATAATATACTTAAAAAACTATATTTTTAACGCATGTAGAATATATAAAATCACTAACATGGCATGTATCAATAAAATTACTAATAAGTATTATCATCTAGATTGTTTTAAAAGGTGACAATTTTTTTTTTTGAGATTTTAAATTTGCAAAATCTCTTATATCTTCTTCTGTTGCTAAAAGAGATAAATTATGTAAATGTTTTTTCCAGTGGAATTTCTTAAATAACTTTTTATTATTTTTAATTTAGAAAAATATATTTTTGCTACAGCCATAGTGAGTGGTAATGTTAAGAATAAAAATAAAGCAGTTATAATATTTGAAAAACTCGACGAAAATGTATTATATTTAATTATTAGTGGCTCAGCAAATTCTTTCATTTTTAAATTGTGATATTTTTATCCCTCAGTATGGCATATAACATTATTAACTGCATAGGAAAATTATTTGGTAAATCTTCTGGGTAATTTAATTGAAGTGTCTTAAGGAAATTTTAAAATTTCTGCTTAATTTAATTTCACTAAATTTTCAGGCAGCATGAATAAAAATAAATCTATGATATCATTTATTCCATTAAACTTTTTTCAAATTTGATTAATAACTAGATCTAGAATTCAATTAAACACATTTGCCTGGAAAATGCAATCTCCATTATCAAATGTGTGGTCATGGATAATTCATCAAAATGTTTTTTACAGTTCTTTGTCTTTTGCAAAGAAAAGTTGGACTGATATTTCATTTAGCTGTTTGCTATTACCTGCATTACTTTATTACCTGCATTGCTTCATTTTTTTGCAGAAGTACATATTTCTGCATTGTTGTAAATTCTTATATGCTGTTTGTAAAGTTTTTGTTGCTGCCATATAAGATCTAAACTTTTTGATTGTAATAACTTAGAAGCCATGTTTGTTTCATTCAAAATTTTTGATAAAATTACGCAGAGAAAAACAAATTCAAATGTATTCTTTCTTTTTGTAAGCAGAATTGCTTTTTCTTATTCTTCTTTTTTACCACTTTTTAAAATTATTTCAGAAAGAGCTTTCAATATATCAATAAAGCATAATTTGATTGCTGCAGGTGAAGTATATCTTCTGGCCCAGCAAGTAGGATTTAATTTAACATAATTTGTGATTTCCCTGTAATCTTGATAGTAAGTCCCACCTTTAACTATAACAAAAAAAAAAAGTATAAATATTTTCCACAGTTGTAAAAAATTCAGCAACTTCATTACAACTGTTTGCATCATCATTAATTACTAAATATAAATTATGAGATATGCAGTGAATGTGTACGTATAGCATTAGGTTGATCTTTTTTAAGTAGAGCCTTGACTCCATTGTATGTTCCACTCATAATGTTCATCATATCCTTGTTCCCTATGTTTGCTTAATCTTATGTTATTGTTCACCAGAAAATTTATTGTTTCTTTATATAAACTCAACGCTGATTGATTGTGAGTTTCAAAAAACCCAAAAACTATTCTCTTGTTTCTATTCTTGTTATGTAATCTCTTTCATTTTTAATAATTTTTACAAACCTAAATATTTGACTGAGTTGGGGGTTTTTTTTGTTGTGTCTTATGTTGTATCCATTATAATAGTGAAGAAAGGTGCATTATTGATATCAGATATTAGGATTGTTTTCAAACCTGTTGCAAGGCTTTTTAGGAAATTTGTTAATTTTACCACTTCAGATAAACACTCCTGTTCTCTTCTTAATTTTCTTCTTTAGCTGCACCACTTGTATTACTTCATTTATTTATTTCTCATCATAATTATTATAGTATTATAGTAAAAATTATTTGTAGTCATAAATATTATAACTAATAATAATTTTATTATTTTGTAGATACACTTGACACTTCCATACAAAATAGCTGTTTGAATATCTGTTATATGAAATAGATGTTTGGTTAGATTTTTAAATGCCTATCTCACTCATTTCTTTTAACTATAGTGAGCAACAGCTACAGCCAGTGGCACTGCCAGGCAGACATCTTATACATTATCTTATCCAAAAGTAAGAAAAGAAAATATAGATGTCGTAACTACAGGGCTGTTTGCAATTCTTCTAGAAGAAAATAAATAGCAAAATTTGTATGTACTTTAATTATTAAATTCACTAATTTTTTAACTAATGGGGGCCCACCATATGTGCAACATGAACAAAAAGATATTTTTTTATAAGGATATTTTTAATCTAATTTAAATTGGGATAATTTTAACAAAATTTTGGGTGCTTTCGACTTGCCCCCCCCCCCCCTGCTGATGTTAACTTGTTTGTTTTTCCTGGTGTTGTTAAATTTGTTTGGGTGTAATAGTTAAATGTTTATGTAATCTGGTCATAGGATTTTAATATTGTTTGATCAGCCTTGTTTGTAACTGTTGCTAAAACTAGATTTTTATTATATATTTTTTAAAAGTACATGTTCTTTTCTTGTTATTTACAAAAAAAGTTGAATTATTATCTTTACTAAATTGAAAAACTAATCTGGGAAGTTAATAGAATAGCATGTTGTTATTGTAACAAGAAGTGGCAAAATTAATTTTTTCCATGGAATGCCATGCACCAAATTCCAGAAATTTGTGTTTGTATTCACTCAGGATTTATTTTTTATGTTAGTTTTGTGACAATCTACAGTTGCTGCTCTAATAAACTGAGATAGCGTTAAAATGTTCCCTGAATATAATTATTTTATAGAAATTCTCTGCTTTAAATTTTTTACATTGCATTTCTTTCTAAGTATTCTTCTTTGGTAGTTAAACTTTTCTCAGTGATCAGAAAGTTTTTAAAAAAATCCTGAAACAGTTCTTAGAAGTATGATTCATCTGCTTAGAAATATCATTTATGTCAGTGAAGATGAATTAACAACCTTATTCCCTTTCTTTCAGAGACAATCTGAAGCAGGGAAATAAGTAAAAATCAGCTGATGCAAACTTGGGTTATAAATAAGTAATAACAGTCTTTTCATTATTTATAATAATATTTATTTTTATAAATAATAAATATTATAAAATTATAAACTATATTTGTATTATATTATTGTGATATATAATATAATATATTAGTATATTATTATAAGTAATAAATATTAGAAATAATTAAAAGACTGTTTGTGGTTTGTTTTGGTTTTTCTTGATCAGTATAAAGTAATATGTTTGTAACATTTTTGGAATGGATATAATATTTTTCAGATATTTTGGAAAATAGCATAACAGTTTTGAATTAATATTTTAACTGTTGATGTTATTTACTTATAGCTTCTCTTTATTATTTTGAACCCATGTAATTTTTGCTATGTCATGTTAGAACATCTACTGTAACAGCTTCATACCATCAACACAAACATAATCTTCAACAGAAATGGCAGTATCCTTTGTAAACTTGTTTTTTTTTACTACCAGTTTACCTACCTTCATATCTTTTCATAAAAAAAATCTTTACATTTGAGATGTCAATTTCTGAAAACAAATCATTTTCATTCATGGTTTAGGCGACTTTCCTGTTCGGATTCCAGAACATTACGGTATATAAAGTTCATCATTGATTCTGAAGTTTACCCTCAGGGTGATCTTCAACCTGCAGAATTATAAAACATGGCCATCTTCAGTAATCTGTCTTCTAGGATTCCGTACTATTTTTCAGTTATACATTTACAGTTTTAACATTTAATTATTGACATAAACATTGACATAGCAGTCATGCTCGACTCCATAATAATGGCAACTGACAGAAAATGAGATTGGTATTTGTCAATGATTTGGAATATTAGTAGTAGGGGAATGAAACTGGAATATGGTAGTACTTGTTGCTTTGTGTGGCATTTGTTTTTCTGTTATGTTCCAGTTTACATTACTTTTCAATTGTCCCTTGCAGCACCATATGTCAAAAAGGCTGTAAGAAAATATTACTAAAATTATAGACAGTTGAATTTCTGTAACTGTACAAAGTAAAAGTTAAATTACTTCCAGCAAAATTTTTAATAACCAGATTTCAGTTGTTTTTTTGAAAGACCATATGAAAATTAGAACAATTTCTGTGACTGTACAAAGTAAAAGTTAAATTACTTCCAGCAAAATTTTTAATTACCAGATTTCAGTTGTTTTTTAAAGACCAAATGAAAATTATAACTTTAAATTAAGTTTGGGATGAAGTTGAAAATTTTGGTTCTAGAAAAATAAAAGTTTTTATGGGAAAAGGTGTAATTAATCGTTGGTGAACACAGTATATCCCAGTCCCAGTTGTACTTCATAATCCTAATGTTTTATTAAAAAGTATTAATTTTAGGATTTTTGTTACGATTTAAAAAATCAATCCAAAACTTATTTATACATAAATGTTCAAATTGCTAAGACCTTTTTTTATTTAAAATTAATACATATTAATGGCTCTTGCAGGCAGAAAATTGTATCAACTTAAAAAATTTCTTTTGTAAAATCAGTGTTTTGTATTGTTGTTGGTGTTAAAAGTGTTGCCTCAAAATGTTAACCCTTATTTCAGTTTAGAATGAATAAAGGCAAAATATATTTCTTGTGACAGTTTAGGACAAATAAACTTCAGATGATAAATATCCTTAAATTTGAGCAAAGAGTTACTCTAAGGTCTCTACCCACCTTATATCTCCAGAACTACTGGACCGATTTTGATCTAACTTTGTCAGATTACTTCTATATATGGGGCATTGATGCCCTAAATTTTCAGATTAAGCGGTCATGGGGATGAGGCTGTAGAGTAGTGTTTTTCAACCATTTTTTTATGGTGGACCAGTAAAATTATTAAAAAAAAAAAATATGTGGGACCATCAGTGTAAATTTTTTGATGAGCAAAAAAGGAAAAAAGTACTTATCATTATTTATTTTATTAGTAATTAAATTATATGTACATAATAATTAATATCATTTCTCTCTATAAACCAACAGAACAATGTTTTTCTTTTTTTTTGTCTTCAATCATTTGACTGGTTTGATACAGCTCTCCGAGATTTTCTATCTGGTGCCATTTTGATGTACCCCTACATTCGTAACAATTTTTCCTATCTGTCTGTCCCTCCAATACCAAAGCGATTATTCCAGGATGCCTTAAAATGTGGCCTATAAGTCTATCTCTTCTTTTACTTATATTTTTTAAAATGCTTCTTTCTTCATCAATTTGCCGCAGCACCTCTTCATTTGTCACTTTATCCATCCTTCTGATTTTTAACATCCTCCCATAACACCACTTTCAAAAGCTTCTAATCCTTTCTTCTCAGATTCTCAGATCGTCCAAGTTTCACCCCCATATAAAGCTACGCTCCAAACATATATTTTCAAAAATGCTTTCCTGATGTTTAAGTAACTTTTTGATGTAAGCAAATTATATTTCTGACTGAAAGCTCGTTTCACCTGTGCTATTCGGCACAGGTGAAATGAGCTTTCAGTCAGAAATATATCGCTCCTGCTTCATCCATCTTTAGTAATTCTACCTCCAAATAACAAAATTCTTCTACCTCCTTAGTCTTTTCTTGTCCCATTTTTATATTCAGTAGTCCATCTACTTTATTTCTAATACATTTCATTATTTTTTTCTGTTCCTTTTTATTTTAATGAGGTACTTCTTGTGAAGGACTTCATCCATGCCCTTCATTGTTTTTTCTAAATTTTTTTACTCTCAGCTAGAATTACTATATCATCAGCAAATCGTAGCATCTTTATCTTTTCACCTTGCACTGTTACTCTGGATCTAAATTGTTCTTTAACATCATTAACTGCTAGTTTTATGTAAAAATTAAAAAGGAACAGGAATAGGGTTATTTTTAAAAGTAACATTACTTTTAAAAGAACAAAAAAGGCAGTCCTTGTCAAACTTCCTTTTTTATTACTGATTCATTCTTATGCTCTTCAATTATTACTGTTACAATTTGGTTCCTGTAAATTTTAGCAGTTGTTCTTCTATCTCTATACCTGAACCCTAAGCTTCTTAAAATGCTGAACATTTTATTCTAGTCTATGTTATCAAATGTCTTTTCTAAGTCCATAAATGCCATATAATTTTTTTTACTCTCAGCTAGAATTACTATATCATCAGCAAATCGTGATTCCAGAGATATTCTTGGTCTTTGTTACTTAAATTTATCTTATTGCAGTTATTCTCACTTAAAGGTTTAGTTATCCATAAATTCATCTCCTTCAAGTTTATGTTTGAAGGGAAATATTTTTCAAATCCATCATATAATGACTGCATATGTTGACTTTTACTACATTCCTATTATCATCTAATAATCCTTTTGTGTAGTAATAAGAATTAAATACATTAGGATTATTTTGTTCAATTTTTTTTTTAAATGCATCAATTTTGTTAAATATATTAAATGTAATTGTCATACTTACCGGCAAACTTAAATTTAAGTTGTTTATGTAAGAAAATATTTCGCTTAAGTATGCCAGTTTTGCAGTCCAATACATATTGGAAAAATATTTTGATAACAGAGACTGTTTTTTCTATCAAAAATATCTCTCTACTTCTGCTCTTAATTTGTAAAGTTTGATGAGCACTTTTCCTCACGAGAGCCATCTTACTTCTGCATGAATTAAAAGATCTGGTCCTCCCTCTTCGTAAAGAATGGCAAATAATTGATGGCAAATTAATTGTTGATTCCAGGAAAACATCATTTAATTTAGGTGAAATATTTCTGGCTGCTAAGTGCTGGCGATGTATTATGCAGTGTGTTGGTAGTATATCAGGACAAGTGATTTCTTGAATCCTTTTTGTTACTCCACAATGTTTTCCAGTCATATTTGGTGCTCTGTTGGTACACAGACCAATACAATTGAATTAAGGAACTCATCACTATTTTCTGTATAGCGCATTAAATATTCCAAAACAGATCCCATTCAAATTTTTTTTGTGATTTTTTAAGATGTGTGGCACCCAATGTGCAGAAATCTTTCTGAAGCCTAAATGGTCATAAACAGTGTGACCAATAACAGCTCTTGAAACATTAGAAAAAAGAAGGGCCAGGTCAGAAATTGTTGAGGGACAATCTTTTCTGATTTCATCATCAACGCGTTTCAACAAGTCCTCTGTGATTATCAAGGGCCTCCCCGAACTTTCTTCATCATCCACATTACTTCTGTTATTTCTAAATCTTTCACACCATTTCTGGACATTTCTTTCATTCATTACATTATCACTATACACAGCGACTAACTGCCTTTGAATTTTAGCTGAATTAACATTTTAATGGCTTAAAAAACATATGACTCCACATATTTCACAGTCTGCGGCTGCATCGATTTTCCTATTCGCTTTATAATGTAATAACTCAATAGTTATCAAACATACTACAACACGACAACTTACAGACAACAATGCAGAATGTACATTACTAGTGTGGTCGTGAACAACACAGGTTTGCCAACCTTAAGGAGAGAAATGTCCCAGCGGTCTTTAGAGATACCCCTTGTAATTGTGTACCTCTGTTTTTGATTGCAGTCAACTGGACTAAAAGTGTCCAAAAAACCCAAAATTCAAAAAATCTTGATTTTGGACTTTTTCTTAACTGCAGCTGTCATTGAGGGCTTTTCAACGATGTATCATATGTTGTACTTATTTTCATTGGTTCCAGAGATATAGACAAATATAATTTTAATTAATGAAATATTTAGATCTCACAAGGGAAAGGCACATCAGTTCGAATCCAATTTCATCTCCTTTTTTTAACTTTAATAATTATTAACCTCCGATTGTAAAACAATCTTTTACAATAAATAATAATTCAATAATAACAATAAAAAAAAATGAAAAAAAATATCAGAAGTTATTAATGAAATAAAATTTTATATATACCTTTCATTTAAAAAAAAAAGTGTATAATTAATTTAATAGGTGTAAAAGAAGTCATGTGGTGTCCACATCAGAGTTTTTAATTTGTTTCTCATATTTTTGAAGTTTAATTTTTTAAGTGGTATAATTTGTTCAGGGACCAGTAGCATTATCTCTCAGATCAGCACCAGTCCTATGGACCAGTGTTTGTGAGACACTGCTGTAGAGCAAGGTAACAATCAGTTTATGAAAATTTTGCCTAATTAAAGTCATTCTTTCTTAGGCACATTTGTTAACAATTAAAAAGTAACAATATTTGCAAAAAAAGATTTTTTGCAAAATTGCACCCCCCAAAAATGCTGTTCTAGTCATCTGCTTTGTTATGACGTCACATGTGAGCAGTAGAATTGAATAAATGAATAATATTTATTTATGTAAAAAAGTAACTGTCTGGCTGGGTTTTGAATGAGCTGGGTTTCACCCAGTTGACTTGGTACTTAGGACATTAGTCTCGCAGCTACATCAGTCTGCTGATTGTTCAAGTGAAATTTCTTCTCCATAAATTCTGAAATTAGGAATCTGTATCATTAATAATATATTACTGTATGAAATTATATAGTTTTTACCTACCAGTAAATGAACATTTTGTGGTAAAGTTTACAATTAATGGTTGTAAATGGTAATGTATCACTTTGAATTACGCAAAATTCAACTCGACCTTAACTATCTCTTTTTAAAGGATAATTCATAAATAAATTATGATTTACATAATATTAGTAAAACTTAATTTCATCAAAGAAAATTGTTGTTAAATTTTACTAAGAAAATTATTCAGTATTGCTTAAATTTAAAGAATTTCTATGTTATTGAGCAAGATAAATATGTAAATTCATTTTCTGATTGCTATAAATTTAGATTACTGCTGATAAATATGAACGCTACAAAAAAACGCTGTTTTTTTTTTTTTTGTATTGGGAATATTACTTTATTTTTTCAAAAAACTGCGTTGGTTTGGTTCCCAGGAAGGATAGTGAGTCTTTATGTATTTTGAGTGACATCACAAAAAAGATTTTCTATGACAAAACATTAATTGGTTGACTGATTTTTTTACAGTAGTCAAAAGTGTTCTGATATTGAAAATAAATTGCTTCCATTTCTGTGTCTATATGGTTACTGTTTTTTGTTTCATAGCAATATTTACAACTAAACGACAAATGAGAGAGTTTAGAAGAGATGTAAGCAGCCAGACTGAGATGGCTTTAGCACAGACGTCTGGTATATTTTCACCTTCTGGCAAAGTGGTAGTTATTGCTGTTTTCATGTTAGTATGGAATTCATTTACTTAGTTCACTGTTTGTTATTTGAAATTAATTTATATTTTATTCTAACCAGTAATACTAGGGAGGTTAGTTTCAGGTATGATGGTAAACTGCATCCCCTACAAATAAATAGTTTTACTGTCCCACGAATTAATATCCTTGAATTAACGTTCTGGATATTGCAACATGTGAAATAATGTTAAAATATCAGTAGCTTAATTAATTGGTTCTTGTTGACCACAGTTAAACGATGCTGGTTATAATTTCACTGTGTACTGTCTAAATTATAGAAGAAAAAAAAATAAAAACATTGTTACATGCTTCTCAGAAATAGTACAAAACATAAATCTACAAACAACAAGATATGACATCACAGCATTATTATTTATAATGTTAAAAATTATGTTAACTCAATATTATTATCTTTTAAGTTTTTTTATTTATATTTATTTTTTCTAAATTAAACCTAATGAAATGAATGCTGTAATTGTCATACTGTTAAACAACTATTTACTATTTCATTTAATTAATGAACCACCAATTTTTCATTTAACTGATGTGGAAACTGAACAATAAAGTTGTATATTTGTGAAGTTTTCAAAGAAAATATGCCACATGGTAAATATATACCACAAGGTTTTTTCTTGAAATTTCTTTCCAAATGATGACTGAATATATTCCCCAAAGAAAAATTTTGAGGGTTATTTATTTTTACACAATACTCTTAAGTCTTATCTGTGAAGAATGTTTAATTCATTTATTCAGTATCGTACAGTCACGTAAGTTTTTAAACTGTTCACAATAGAGTGTAATGTTTGGTGTAATTTTTAAACAATTGACACCTTGTAAGGAAAATAATTAAACGTTTGTTCATACACTGTCATCTGCCTGTTATGCCAATTTGCTTCAATGATTTGGAAGGACTTAAATTTCATCAGAAAGTTTTAGAATCCTCCTGAAAAAAATTATGTTAACAACTTGTCAGTGCATCTAGATGCAATCTGGGGCCACTGTTTTTAAAATACATTTAACATGCCTAGAAATATTCAAGAAAGACATAACATATTAAAATGATCATTAAACAATTGAAAATATCAATAGCTAATTCATACAAAGTTAGATAGTGCTTAGAGTACTGCACCGTATTTATAAATATGATTTAGCATGCTAATTGCAAAAATTTTTTTTTGGTGTTTATAATTTCTATTTTTGAACTGCATGTATAATATGCTTAAAAATATTCAAGAAAAACATAACATATTTGGATATTTTCTATTGTTATTCAAGGAGATTCTTCTTGCAGTTTTCATTACAATTTTTAATGTCTAGAAGTAATTCGCAATAATTTATAAAATTCATTTAACGTATGTCTTTTGACATACTGAATAATTGGTTTAGAGTAAATTGTCTGAACCTGAACTAACTTAAAATATCTTGCACAGTTCAAAGTCTTTATCTGTCAAATATAATTTAAACAAATAATTTGAAACTGTATTTAAAAATCTTCGCTTTTTGGGTTTACAAATTAAAGGCAATTTTTCATAGGTTCACCAAGTTGAAAATTAGATGATTACTTGTTATAGGACACTATTTTAATTTTTACTGCGTACATTTTATTCTGAAATTTCTATATGCCAATTATAATAATGTTTTTTTTTCTTTCTAAAAGGAATGTTAAATAATTTTCTAACAATAAATTTTTAAAGAATTTTGTTAATTTATAAGTGTTATACATTATGCTTGATTGTGTTAAATTAAGTCAGCAGTCAGGAAAATTTTGATCAGTAAAGTATAACTAACTGTATTCTGTTATTGTACAAGACCATTGCACAATAACAGAAATACATGCTACTGAGCATGTATTTCACACATGCTCAGTAGTGTTAATTGCTTCATTTGCTAGATATCTTTTCATTACTCTGTTGTTTGCCTTAACATTGGAAGTAAATAATGATGACTAGAATAGTAAGCAACTATCTTCTCAACTTAGAAGATCGTAATGCTTCTGAAATTCACACAGTAACAAGTAACAAGTACAAGTAAACAACAGTAACAAGTAACAAGTACAAGTAACAAGTAAAAGAATGATGATGCAATGGTATCGTTAGTTTACTGAAGATCATATAAATGTTCATGATAAATAGTGGAGTGGAAAGTCTTTTGTTTAAAAAGATGACCTTATTTAAAGGAATGCAAATTAATGCTTACTATTAAGTTTCCCAGAATTAGAATTCTTCCACACATTTCATGAAGTAAAGTATAGAGAATTATTACTGCAAAACTAGTTTATTGTAAACTGTGTGCAAGATGGGACATGAAAGTATTGACTGATGCACATAAAAATCAAAGGATGGTATCTGCACATGGATTTTTGGACTGCTTCAAGAGAGAGGAGAACAAATTTTCTTCTTATAAAACTGATGATGAAATGCAGATTTCATACTTCAATGTCAAATCAAAACAATACATGGAATGGCGTCATTCAAGTTCACCTAAGCCAAAACAAGTTAATCAAATTCAGTCAGCTTGGAAGATCTTTGTGACTGTTTTTGGGACAAAAGAAGCATGTCCTACTTGTGGATTTCATGGAACTGAGAATAAAAATTACAGCAGAGGTGTACAAGGAATCATTTTCAAAACTACAATTTGTAATTCAGAACTGGTGATATGGGATGCTGTCATTAGGTGTTTTTCTCATTTATGATAATACATGCCCACATATTACTATCTGCGTTGTTGAAAATATACATCAATATTGATGGAAACTTTTTCATCACCTTCCTTATAGTCTGAAGTTAAAAATAGTTAAAATGAAAAAGGTTTAATTTAATTTTATATCTAAACCAGTTTATAATTCTGTTGCAGTTAGGATCCTCAATTAAGTTCTGAAGAAGTTTTACAGTTTTTTCTGACCTAATGAAAACTTAATTAAGAGGTATTTTTACCCTCGTAACTAATTGTGTCATTACAGCTTTAATTGTATTTTAAACTAATAATATTTGGTAAATTTCTCTTGACTATCTTGAAATTATAGATTCTAAATATTTTATAATTCTTGTTTAATTTTTTCAGCAACGGTGCAAACTTTTTATTTAAGTTATCAGCATGGTTGTATACTGGATCGCATTGTATGTTTTCTGAAGCAGTACATTCATTGGCTGATACAATCAATCAATTAATTCTTGCCTATGGAATACATAAATCAGTTCAGGTATTTACAAATTAGTCCTTCAAGCAGCAATATCTTATTTGGAAAATGTTTTTTTACTTAGATTTATTGTATAAAAAAATTTAAGAAATTCACTTGTATTTTATATCAGATTGCTTAATCCTCCATGGAACCCTTTTTTTATATAATATATTTTAGAAATCCTCACAGAGTATAAATATATTTGTGATTGATGGATGAAGGCTTCACTTGATGAAAGTCCATTATAACAAAAAGAAAATGAAAATGCATTTTTATGTATCATTGTCAGTGAAAAAATAATAAGGATACTGCTGCTGCCACCAATGAAGAATTATATATGAGGTTTCCTTTTTCTCATTAACAGCTTGTCAATATTTGCTTAAACAAAATATAAAATCCTAAAATACTAGAAGCTGTGAAGATTTTACATAGTAATGGAAGCTCTAGGCAAGCCTAGAGCTTGTTTCACTTAAAAAAACAAACACTTGATGCAGAGACATTAGTAAGTAGTTTCAAACATACACTACAAAGATTTCTATTAAGCTGGAAATACCCATAACAAGTTTACAAAAGTTTCTAAATGAGCTGAAGCTTCAGAGTTAGTAGCCAAGGTTATTTCATGAAGATGATTTTGGCTGAAAGGGCAAATTTTATACAGAATTTATTATTATTCAGTCTGAAGCATGTCCATTTCTCTAGAACAGCGATTTGGCCCGATGTTGAAGTATGCTTCAAATTGCCCTAGTAAACCTACATAATTGTAAAAATGTCTGAAATAAAAATGTTTGTGTAATTTCAGGACTTAATGTACTTGGAGTTCATGTTTTGTGTTGGATAACAAAAAAAGGAGTGTGTTGGAATTTAAAAATTTTTGATTGAAGTGTGTTAGGCAATTCATATCTTGAAGTGTTATTCCTGAGCTGATAAATAATTACATATTTTACTTCAGCCAACCCATATTTAATGGGCTTCTCTGCTCTTTGCTATTCAAGTTAGAGACTACCTTGATCAAACTATTCCTGAACTTGGAGGACACTGAAGAACAATTGAGTTTTCACATCATGTTCATGTGATTTGGCGCCTTGTGATTTTTTATTCCGGTCAATTGTCAAAAATATGGTATTTTGTTTTAATCAAAATAACATTAATTGCATCAATCTGTTATTGAAAAGGGATTCCATTGATTTTATAAACCAGGAGAATCATATTAAAAAGATTTGGAATTTAGGGGCTATACTGGATCAAAAGTGCACAAGGCCCGATTGATGATATGTTGAACATGTTCTCTGACATGTATTAAATATATAACAATATTAAACTTTTTTTTTACAAATTAAAAATATTGTAAAAATTGTTTAATAATAATTGGGGAAACTGACTTTTATATGACCCAGTATTTAGTAAAAGATAACTAATGACAAGGTTAATAGTTAGGCAATGTAATTTTTGTTAATTATTGTTTTTTTATCAATTATTTGTAGGCCCTAGATTGTTTTTTGTTATCCTTGTCAACAAGTAATTATCTTCTAAATAACTTCTAAAATACCTTTATCCTGTCTTGCTAGTGTTTTAAATAAAATTATGAAACGTGGAGGTTAAATATCAAAAACATCTGTTTTGTAAGGATACTTTTGAAAGTCATTAATGAGCATACAATACTTAAGATTGGAGTGTGCACATAATGATAAATAGCAAAATTTATTTATTATCTTGAATAAACAGTTAATTACAAACTAACTGTAATAATGAATAAACAGTTCATATGAACTCATAAATCTTGGAGCATGTATATAAAAATATCACAACTGCCCTTATTCACTTTCTTTAGGTTTTTGCTCCCCTTAGAATTTCTACTAACTATTTTTAACTATTCCAATATTTTACACATACTCAGAAAATCATATGCTAAATAACTGAGTTGTATAAAATTAATCTTTTACATAAAATTAATATTTACTGTTTGGACGATTAAGTAAAATTTATATAAACTTTTTTTTGTGTAATTGAATTTTTTATTTTTCTGAAGTGAATTCTGCAGAAATATTTTATGGCTTTTACGCCAATAAATATCCCTAATGTGCATGAAACAAAAATATATAGATTGAAATAATATTATGTATTAAATACAGATACTAAATTCCAGTCTCTTTTTTGTATATTTAACTAATAAAAGAAGTTACAATAAAATATCATCAGAGGTAAAATTGCATGGAATGGTATATCTGTTAACAACAATACATCGCTGAAAGTTATTGTTGCACTGCATGATGTAAGAAATTTTTGTAATTAAAAAGAAAAAAGATTGTTCTGAATGATGATTATTTTAAAATAAACATTCTGTATGTTAACAGCCTATTAATTATTAATTCAACACACATTTCTACATTGAATCATAGTATGTACAATTTAAAAGTGCATTTTGTATTAAAATATAAATATAAAATACTAATTACTAACAAAGTATGGCAACCCTTAAATAACTTTTCAACAGTTAAACATAGAAAAATGAAAATTAGCAAATACTTCTACTTGAATATGATTTATTCTTGATATGAGATGATGAGATTTTGTTATAACTCAGTACATCTCACTATTTGGAGTGTAGTGTAGGCCATTTTTAAATCTAGCTGTGAAAAGTATTCAATGACTGCCATTTTGAGTTAAAGATTTTTATAGCCTGAACTTTTTTATTTTATTTTTTTTTAATGCTCTCTAAAATCATGTATCACAGCCTTACTCATGTCATTCAAAATGTTTGAGTTGTTGCTCCATGGAGGCTTGTGGTATGTATGGTGATTTCATATTGAAAAATAAGCTATTTTAAGATAGAAGTATTTACTAAATTTAACTTTGCTGTGTTTTTAACTGTTGAAAAGTGGTTTAAGGGTTACTGTATTTTGTTAACACTTTGCAAGTTGTAGTTGTTATAAAATTTGTCTAGAATGTTGTGTGAAGGATTAATTCATGTTTTTTGATTTTTTTAAATTTTACTATGTGGAAAACTAAAAATGTGTCACTACATTTCCTTATGAAATGTAGTGGAAATGTAGTGTTTTTTTGTGAGGTGTTGATTGTGTTGTATATGTATGTGAGCATTCAAACTACCGTATTTATTTGAGTACGCCCCCCCTGCCCCTGAATAAGCCCTGCACCACAATTTTCCGGACCGAAAATCTAAAAAAAAAAAAAATATTGAGTATATACTGAGATATTTTAAGGTGCAACAGATATGGTAAAAAAATACGAAAATATTCAGAAAGTAAAGCATTTAATTCGTTCATTACTAATTAATTACCTTAAGTACTAGTTTAGTTCAGAATCAGTAGGCTAGTAAAATGAAAAGAAAGTATCATGTTGAAAAGGATCATTTCAATACACTTTTTAATATGGGATTTTATTTTTAATTACACACTGTCACTGTCAATGTCTGTAGAAGAGTTATACCGGTAGTCTCCACATCACTCTGCCAAAAGTGATCGTCTTCACTACCATCAAGTTCATTAGATATTCCACATTTTTTAAAACTTTTCCTTAATAATTCTGTGGAAATACCTTCCCAATCATCTTTTTTCCAAACACAAATCTGGTTAAAATCTGGGCATTTGATTCTTCCTGTAGGCGTGAGAAAGAAATTTTCATCAGCCATCCATTTACTGTACAGTTGTTTTAATGCAGATTTGAATGGTTTATTAATGCAGGCATCTAGTGGTTGCAATAGAGATGTCAATCCGCCTAGAATTATTACTTGGTCTGTCATACGCTTTTTTAAAATGTCTTTCACTTATCAGTCGTATGCCCCCGATAACTATCCATTACTAGCATACCGGTATTTTTTTTTATTAAGTAAATCTCCTGATCGCTTTTGCCATACTCACCTGATCCAATCTAAAATTAAGGTTTCGTCCATCCAACTTGATTCCTGTGCTCTGGTAATAACTCCATTTACCTGTACGGTAGGAAGAGTTTTTCTTTTAAAAACAATGTACGGAGGTAATTTTGATCCATCAGAAGTAATGCAAAGCATAACACTACATCTTTGTTTTTCATTACTACCAGTCCAAATTGTAACACTTTTTTCACCTTTTTTGTTTACGGTTTTGTCAATGGCATTTCAAAATATATGGGTGTTTGATCAGCGTGTTCTATTTGAAAAGGCAAATAGCCTTTATCTTTTCTAAGATTTATTATGTATTTGTGAAAATGTAGTATTTTTTGTTCATAAGTGTCTGGAAGTCGTTGAGAAATGGTCGATTTCATCTTATTGACAAATCATTTCATGCAAAAAATTGTGTTATCCATCCACGGCTTGCTTTAAAATAAACTTTATTCAATGATTTAATGATTTCCTGAGCATATGATTGACACATTTCTGTCGTGACAGCATAACCGCATTTCCTTTTTTCCATAACAAAGTCATACAATTTTTTTTCTATGTCTGTGTATTTTGGTTTTAAGCCACGAAAAGCCCTTTTATTACCAGTGCCTTTCACCAGAAGTTATTTCTTCTTATGCCAGTCTTGAATGCAGCTTTCATCTACGTCAAATTTTCTTCCTGCCGCCCGATTTCCAGTTTTTTCAGCCTCTTCTATAAGGTACAGTTTTTCATTTACTGTAAAAGATCGTAGACGCTGTCCTTTTGTACTCATTTTAATGGCGTAATTAAAATAAATCACCTTATTAAACTTTACAAGATAAACTAAACAGATAAAATGTACTTAACCATCCACATATACAAACAGTATAATGACTGGCAAATAGACAAGATGATGATGGGTAACTGATACTGTAACTGTAGTGTCATTAGAACCAGATGCAGCCTATACATAATGAATCAGTTTTATAAAAAATGCTGTAACTTCGTTCCTATCAATATGAACAGGATGTTAATAATTATTTAACATCCTATGTATTCTGTATAAGCGGCATCCGGTATTGATAAATGAAAGCCTAATGTAACTATATTTATGTTATTGAATTTAGGTACTTCTAAGAAAACATTTCCTTTACGTAAATTATCCTGGCTAAAGGCTATGTTTCAAGTACGCCCCGCACCCTTATTTTTTCTCTCCAATTCCAAGAAAAAAAGTGCGGGTGTACTCGAATAAATACGGTATTATCTGTTTTTCTTGTTTGTGAGGATCCTTTTACAGCCTTGAATTTTTGTTTATTTTATGTCATATTTAAAAATTTTATTTCAGTTCTGTTATTGTATTTTACTTTTTCTGAAAATTTACATCAAAACTTCCCATGGTTCATCTGTACTGCGGTATTTAGTTGTATGCAACTTTCAGGTGATAATGAGCACCCAATTGTTTCAACCTTAAAAAAAAGAAGAGAAATAAGTCTTAATTATTAGATCATCTATTATAATACAAGTGGTGGTTTTTTAATATTTTTATTTTCTGATTAATTTGAATCTATTTTTATATTTAATTTAATTTATAAAGTTTTTTTATTCAATGGAAAACTAAACTTTATAAAATTTATCAGTTATCAATAAAGTTTATCAATAAGTAAACTAAACTTTATAAAGTTTTTTTTTGTTTTATTTCATAGAGAGCTAACCAGGATCATCCATATGGTTACACAAACATGAAATATGTAGCGTCACTTATATCCGGAGTTGGTATATTTTGTGTTGGTACAGGACTATCTGTATATCATGGTATATATGGTCTGTTAAATCCGGAAGAGATTGAATCATTCTATTGGGTAAGTGTTCATGTTTTTGGATATTAAATTATTTATATTTTATAGCTCTTTTTTGTTTTTATTATGTTCATTATAAACTGATGATGATTATTACATTAACTCATGCTGGGTCATTTACCATCCTCTTCCATCTCTCCCTGTCCATACACCATCCTTCCTGTATTTCCCTATATCTCATCTTCTCTCTATCTAGGTCATCACATTATTAACCCATATTTCCCTTGGTCTCCCTCACCTTCTCTTAACCACTTTCACTGTACTGAAGGAATTTTTTTGGCAGTCTTTCATTCCCTATTCTGTTTACATGACCATACCACTTCTCATACCATATCTCAATTTCATCTACTAAGCTACTGATTCCAACTTATCCTTCTTATTGTATCACTTAAGTACTGTATCCATCCTAGTTTTTCACATCATATTTCTCTTAAATTTCATTTCGGCAGCCTGCACTCTGTTTTTTAACTTATCCCATTACCTAGAAGTCAGGATTTGGGCATAGTTTGATTTAAATAGAAATTTCTTGCAATCCTAACACCTCCTTATCTCACTAAATTACTCATACTTTAGTAAAAACCATTTGCACTCACTTCCTTAACCAGCTTTTCATCGTGAAACTGAACCCAGACAGTTTAAATGCTTGACATGTTCTAGTGCTACCCATTTTACTTCTTCATTACTTTTATTTCCAACTTCTCCCTCCCTGCTTTGTACCAACTTTGTTCTTTTCAACACTAATCCTCATCCTACACTTCTTTATTTCTTTGTTCTACTCATTTATTACTTCCTGGACGTCCTCCTCTGAATCCCCTCTTATCATCATATTGTCTGCAAACAACTAACGTCTTGCTTTTTTCATATTCCATCTTCTCTGTTTCATCTTTTTCATTCTATTTATCAAAATTATAAAGAGAAAAGTGATATTACACTGCTTTGTTGAACTTGACTCTGCTCTAAACCACCTCGATCTTCCTAACACATTATTCACACTACAGTTGTATTCACACTACATTCACTTCTTTCATATATAGTTTAATCATTTTAATAACTCCTGCATACATCTCTTTCTTTTTTAACTCCTCCCATTTCTCAGTCAATGCTATCATACACCTAAACAATGTCCAGAAACACCATTACCTGCTTTATACTCTTTTCCCATTTCTTTTCACAAACTTGGCATAGTATAAATATTACAGCTATAGTTGATCTCCCTCTCCTTAACCCCATTTTTTCTTCCAGTAGTCCCTCTGATTCTCTTCTCTAATGTAAGATCAAATAACTTCATCATATATGGTAAGGGGATTCTTCTGTAATTTTTGCAAACCAATCTGTCACCTTTTTAAAAAGTTGGGATAATAAAGCCTCTCCCCATTCATTTGGAACTACCTTATCCTGTTGAATGGCACTAAACATCTTATGTAACCAGTAATTCCAATAATCCCTGTCACTTTTACAACCTTTTTTTTATAGATACATCATCTATACCAGTTACCTTCCATTCTTCTTTTTCTTTAATCCCTCTTCTATCTTTCATTTTGTTTCCTTTTCTTCCTGAATCGTTTATTCCTACCCCATACTCCTTCGCTGCTCCAACTACAGCTTCTTTAGATTGTGTCCATTCCTGTTCTTCCTCTTTTATTTCACTCTTTGGTATTAGTTTCCTAATTTCTCCCCGAAATTCCTGCTTCTCCGCCTACTTTTTAAATTTCCAAACTTTTAAGTTATTCTTTCTTAATTCCATTCATACAGATATTTTACCATTTCTAAATTTATCAATCATAATTCGGTTATCCCCTCCTGTAACAACTTCCTCTGCTACAGTTGTGGTGTCCATTAACTTCCTTCTACAATCTTTCTTTATTAAGACATAATGAATAACACTTCTGGTACTTCGTTCTCCTCATCCATATCTGGCTACTTTCTTGCTATCCTTTTTTCTAAACCATGAATTACCAATAATAAACCACTTCTTTCACAAAAATGTAGCAGTTTCTTCATTTCTTTCCCATGCCCGTGTAGTCCCATTATCTCTTCTGCTCCACTTCTTTCTTTCCCCACTTGCCCATTGAAGTCCCCTATTATTATTGTTTGTCTCTTTTGAATTACATATTCCATTCTCTTCAGAAAATCCTCAGTTTTTATTTCTGCCCTTTCCTTCTATCCTCATTCTCATCCTTAATATTTACTTCTACATTTACAGGGATCTTTCTACATCTTCCCTTACAATAAAACCTACCCATTTCTAACCACTCTTCCTTTGCTTCAAAAATATCACAAAATCTTCCCTAAGATCCTTTTCCTTTCTAATCTTCCCTGATCCTTTCCATTTTGTTTCACTCAGTCCTAGGATCACTTTGTGGTATTTTATAGAGGGAGAAGTGCCACCAAATACCCCATCTTGCCTCAAGATCATCACTGCTTGTCTGCCACTGTTTATTCGAGTCTCCCCTTATTTGCAGCTAACCATCATACTGATGATGGCCTTTCCACCTATCTGCAACTTGGGTATGCACCTAGGTTTATCCCCGCTATGCTGCAGCTAGATTCCCAAACATTGGCATTGTATTCTGTTTGTATAAATTTTCAAATTAAATTATTTACAATGTTGTTGTTGATCTTTGATTACTGATTAAAGTAATAAAAAATTATGTATTTTTAAAGACAAACTGAACGGAGTTTGCTTTAAACTAACATTTTCTAATCTTAATATTTTCAGCTATTTTATAAAAACTGAAAAAGGTTTTTGAAATGCATTTGTTGGAAAAAGATTAAAAATTAATTTGTCTCTTCAAATTATATTCTACAAACTATTCTTATTTATTAAAATGCACAGTCAATAAATTGTTTAATTAAAAGAATCACCCTTATAATGGTAGATCTGTAAAATTTTCTAAATAAAATTGACTGAAATTATCTCAGTTATATTTTTGCCTTTCTTGAGGCAAGATTTAGTCTCTTTGCCTTTTCAGAACTTCCAATTTTATTATTTTTATATAGCAATGTAATTGTTGGCAGTTTTAAAATTGCTTTGTATGAATTTTTTTACTTCCTAGTACAAAGTAAAGGAAGTATTTGATTGTGAAAAATTTCTGTTTCCAGATTTCAACAGAAATATCCATTTTGACCATCACTGAATCCATTTTGACTAGTTTCGGCGTGACATCTGTACATACATATGTATATGTGTATGTACGTATGTATCTTGCATAACTCAAAAACAATTAGCCGTAGGATGTTGAAATTTTGGATTTAGGACTGTTGTAACATCTAGTTTTGCACCTCCCCTTTTGATTGCAGTCGACTGAACTAAAAGTGCCCAAAAAAAAGCCCAAAATCAAAAAACTAAATTGGATTTTGGACTTTTTTTAACTGCAGTAGTAAGCCCTCATTGAGAGCTTTTCAATGATATATCATAGGTGGTACTTATTTTCATTGGTTCCAGAGGTATAGCCAAAATAAATCTTTATTGATGAAATATTTGGATCTTATAGGAAGACATATTGATTTGAATCAGACTTCATCTCCTTTTTTAATTCTTTTTTTTTTAGTTTAAATATATTGATTTATTAATAATTATTAACTTTTCATTGTAAGAAAAAAAACAACAAATTACGATGAATAATAATTCAGTAATAATAATAAAAAAAAAAAAAATATGAAAAAATATCATAAGTTTTTAATAAAATAAAATTTAATGCTCTTTTCATTTAAAAAAAAAAAAAAAGTGAAAATGTAATTTAATAGACGTACAAGGAAGTTATGTGTTGTCCACATCAGATTTTTTTGTATTACTGACAACTTCTCCTTGAGCTATGTTTTTGAGAAAGTTAATAAAAAGATAATAAACAAAATTATATACATCTTTTAAAATTGTGTGGGGATGTGATTATAATCAGTGTAATCTTGGTGAGAGATAGTTACAATGGATAATGATAACTGATTCTGTGTCATAATATAAGGTTGGTGATAACCAAAAATAATCTGTTTTAATTAAATTAAATTAATGGTATATGTAAAAACTGTTGTTGGAGTCGCCATCATCTAGTACAAGAACTTAGAAATTTCTATTGTATCACCTAGAAGAGAAGATCCAGTGATTGGTGCATGTTATACAATAATATTACTAGTATAATGAATTAGGAAAACTGATTTCTTTATTGATTAATATAATTTTTTTCATTATTATTGCTAATAAAGTAAGTAAGTCTGCTTCTTAACATAAAATTCTGCAATATGGATCCTACTCTAGTCATATTATGAATTTTTTTTTATATCCTTCAGTGGTATAGTTTTGTTCTGAATTATCCTTTTAATTCATTTTTTGTTGTGTTATATAACTATTATTCATCTATTTATTATTATTATTTTATTGGGCATCTTTTTCCATAATTATACGAAGTCTGTTCAGAAAATAATCGAACATTTTTAATTATGCACCAAGATATCTAGTGATGTCCAGTTGGCAGCATTGTGTTCTGCATAACCTCCTCTGTAACAACATGTTCTTGGATTGTTGATATCTCGTTTAGTTTTCGTGTTACTGTTATTTGAGTGCAAAGCGTTTAAGTGTTTTAATGTGCGATCTTCAGGAATAATGATACAACATAAAATTTTGCGTGAAACTGGGGAAAACTTTCACAGAAACGTTTAAAATTTTAAAACAAGCTTATGGAGATGATGCTGTGGGTCGGTATGCAATGTTACGAATGGTTTTCACGATTTAAAAGTGGTCGTCAGTCAATTGAAATGATCCTCGACAAGGAGGGCCTTCGACTTCAAATGATGAAACCCACATTCAAAAAATTAATGATTTGGTGTGTGTAAATCACTGATTGACTGTCATCAGAAAACTTGCAGAAGAGATCAGCATTTCAATTGGATAATGTCATGACATTTTGACTGAAAAATTGACTTACATCAAGCAAAGTTTGTTCCTCATTTGATGAACGAACAGCAGAAAGAACATAGAGTGAACATTTGTTGGCAACTTCTTGAACAAGCTGGTGACGATGAAACATTCATGCAAAGCATCATAACGGGAGACAAAAGCTAGATTTACAACTACGATATTGACACAAAAGTTCAATCATAACTATGGATTGGCAAAAGATCCCCACACCCAAGGATGCACATCAGTCTCAATCCAGTGCCAAAGTGATGGTGCTCTTTGTTTTTTTTTCTTTAATGGAATTGTGCATTTTTATTTCTTGCCTCCAAGGTGAAACGGTGAGCTGTGCATACTATCAAGATGTTTTGCAACAGTTATGTGAAAATGTGCAAAAAGAGACCAGAGTTTTGGCGAGACTACTCATGGTTTCTTCACCAGGACAGTGCACCCGCACACTCAGCTCTGTCAATTCATCAGTTTTGTGCCACAAATAAGAACTTCCCTCAGCATTCCACTTGCTAAACCTGGCTCCTTATGACTTTTTTCTTATTTCCTAAATTAAACTCTGTGATGAAAGGACACTGTTTTGAGACTATTGATGTCTTTAAAGAAAATTTGTCACAGACCTTAAAGACCATTTCAAATAAAGCTATCCAGGGCTGCTTCGTGAAGTGGAAACACTGCTGGGAAAAGTGTGTGAATAGGGGATGGGGAGGGGAGTGTTTCGACAGGAACCAATAATTTGTGAGATTAATATTAAAGATTAAAAAAATAAAGTTCACTTATTTTCTGAACAGATCTCATATTAGTGTTTGGGTTTTTTTGTGTTATGTAGGTGTAAGAAAAAGTGTTCCTGGCTATTCTGTTTTAGATTGTGTATACCAAAACTAACAAAAAATAAAATGAAAATGATTTCTCCTTCGTTTTCCTTCTGTCTGTCATTTTATGGTTTTTAAAGAAAAATTTATATCTCTTAATACTGATTTGAGAAATCATTAGAATATTTGGGACACATGTTTACAGCATTGTTAAATAAAAAATTATGGTGTAAACATGTTCACAAATCTCAAAATGGAGGCCATGTTAAGTTTTCAATCTTTGATATTCTGTTAATTGTTAGCGTTATCAAAATTAACTTTTTGGGTAAAATGTAAAACCTTTCATTGTAAACAAAGTGACTCCTTTTCTTTGAAAATAGGTCAAAACTTGGAGTTAATTTGAGAAAATTGATGATGTAATTTTCAGACAAATTATTAACTCCTCTTATCTGTTGATAATGATTGTAACATTGAAAATGATTATTTAGTTCTAGATTTTAAGTAAATTTTTTTTTGTAAACAATATATGAATCTTTTCTATTTTTAAATCTGTTGTGCATAATTTAAAATGCTGATGGCAGAGTGCTTAAAATTTCTATTGTATTACCACCTAGAAGAGGGGATCCATTGAGTGGTGTATGTTGTAGAATAACATTAATAATAGTAATTTAAAAAACCAATTTCTTTATTGATTTATATCTTTTTTTTCTAGTTTCTTAATATAATTCCTTATTCATTTTTAATTTAATTCCTTATTAATCTTCTCTTGTAAAAATCTTAAAACTTTTCTTTCTGACATTAGCCTGATTGCTTTTATAAATATTTTTTTGAAAATTGCAGGCATATTTTGTTCTTGCTGGTTCATTTGTTTCTGAAGGAGCTACATCACTAGTTGCTTTTAATTCTATTAAAAAAGGTGCACGAGAAGAAGGCTTATCTTTTACTGAATATGGTTGGTAATATTTCATAAAACGTAATTTTGTTCTGTCTTGTCATTTGTTTTACAACTCCACTGACATTGCTGGAATGCCAGTGGATTAAAACTTAAACTTACTGGATTGCTAAAATTACATAAAATAAATAATCCTTTACCTTTAATAAATTTAAAGCAGCACCTGCATATTTCATAGCTACAATACTTAGAATAAAAATGAATCTTAACTATAAACATTGTGTAAAATATGGTTACGAAGTCATAAATAAATTAAATTCTATTAAAGTTAATTCTTACACTAGAATGATTAAATTATGATATCACTAACCTGTACCCTAATATACCATTTGATAAAACAATAGCAATAATAAAAAATAGTTTAAAGGGAACCCTAGAATACATTAATGCGTTAATCATATGTCTTCAAATTTACTTTGAATATGAAAACGATTGTTATTCATAAACAGAAGATTACCAATTGGGATCACCTGTATCTGCTGTTATATCTGAAATATTTATACAAAATTTTGAAAGTATAATAAATAGTTCATGGTTTATTAAATACACACAAAATACCATTATGGACAAGAGATATAGTTGATACAGAATGTTTCAAAATGGATATCGGGGTTTTAAAGTTATGTAATATTTATTAAGTTTTACCTACATTGGTAAATTATACATGAAATGAAAGAGCAACTCAAACAGTTTTTTGTATAAGTGTTCAATATACCATTTGTCACATGGCATTCATTCAGCCCCCATACCTTAATCAGCAAGTCTGGAGTAATTGATGCGACAGCTGCTTCAGTCCTTTGTCTCAAGTTGGGTAGGTCAGCTGGCAGTTGTGGGACATACACTTGATTGTTTATAAACCCCCAAAGAAAAAAAAATTGTACGGAGTCAGATCAGGCAAACGTGGAAGCCACGGCAAACAAGCCCTGTCATTTGGTTCCTGGCAACCAATCCAGCAGTCGGGGAGAATTTCATTCATAATGCTATACATGTATAGCATTATGCCAGTCAGGAAGCGCACCACCTATTGTCAAATAAAGTTCTGTCGTTTGTATTATGGTTGAGGAAAGTCATAGTTCTAGCATATCAAGTTAGTTCATTCCAGACGCAAAACTCCAACAGTCTCAAGTCACATGATATTGGTGGCCAATTCACATTACCTTGCTATGAAATAACAAAACAATTAAATTTTTCTTACAATAACTGCATGGGGTTTCATGGCAGTGTGGCATTTTGCCTTGTCTTGTTGAAACCACATGTGTTCCACATCCATATCATTAATTTAGGCCATAAAAAGTTTGAAATCATCTCAAATATCGAACTCCACTGACAGTAACAGCTTCTCCATTTTCATTTTTGAATAAGTAAGCTCCAATTAATCCCCCAACCCAAAATCCACACCAAACCATGATTCGTTGAGGATATATAGGAAGTTCTTTTTTAGATTCCCAGATCCTCAAATTCAACAATTATCTTTATTGACAATTCCGTTAAGAAGAAAATACCACATTTTCTTCTTAGCACTAAAGATGATATTTTTTGAAAACTCATCAACTCATTATATTTTACAATTTCTACAGGTTCAAGTATTTATTTTTACATAATTTAATCACAGTGTTTACTGATACCAACATATAAAAATCTCTGCTCTGGTTTTACAATGAAAAAAATGGTGCCAAGTTTTAAATATCAATTCATTTTGGAACATTCTTTACAAATATAAAGGTAATAAATATAATAAAATCTATATTGGTGAAACTAATAGATCATTTAAAAAAAAGATTTACAGAACATTACAATGCTAGCAGAAATAAAAAAATGAGGTGTATTTAATGTGGCTGACAATTTGTCAATGTAAGCATAGTATTTGTGGTTGTAAAAATAATTTAGAAACTTTGGAGGTTTGTAATAATGATAAAAAATGAATGTACTTGAAAAATATTTTATTTATAAATTTAAACAAAAGTATGAAATATTGAATCACCAGATTACATTTTAGATGATGTTTTGGTTAAAGATATAGATTTTAGCGATTGCAAACAGTGATATTACAAACAAAGGGAAGTATGACGTTTTAAATTTACGTCATTCCAGTAATGGCAGTGGAGTTACCTGTTTGTCATGACAAATTTTATGGTTATAATAGTGATGATTTAAGTTTTCTTTTAATAATTGATAGATGTAGTTATAGAATTGCATACCAACTGATGATGCAAAAGTCAATTATTGTTAATATTTTTTTAAGTTTACTTAATCTTACTGCGTTTTGATGGTTAAATTTTAGCTAATATTGAATTTAATTAGCGTAGCGGTCAATATGTTAATGAATTATATGAATTTAAAAAAAAGTTATATATTACACATCATAGTTGTGATATGAAAGATGGAGTCAATGGCCTTTATATTTTCTCAAAATTATTTCTAGACGATTCTTTTCATTTCTTAATGCTTTTAATATAACAATGCAATTTAAATAATACTATTAAAGTACAGCCCCTTTTAATTTTTCTTCTTATTTATTTTTCATAATTGATTTTGTTTCTAAATATTTTACTGTTTTAAAGTAATAACTCTTGCTTTAGTTTAAAATAATACAGTTTTTCTGACATTTCAGTCAGTTTGATTTTCATAAAAGTCAAATTTTTAAAACTCATGTTCAGTTGATGTTGCTTGCATAGATTCTCTCTGAATTAAATTCTCCATAAATTTTGTTTGTTTACTGATAATATAACAAAATTACTGCAGTCAAACCTACAAAAAAATAAAGTTTAAATCCCATTTTTTGTTGTACAATAATTTTCTAAAAAAATTACTAGAAATACAATTTTAGGACTTGTTTTATTCATTTTTCAAGTCAAAAACGATACAAAACTATAAAATTTACCCCTTAATTTTAGTTCCAAGTATTTCATTTTGGCTTCTTTTTATTTTTTAGAGCAGAAATTGGGGCAACATTTTTGACAAGCTACTGGTAAATCAAGGAAACAAGAAATTTTTAAAATTAAATATTCTTCTGAAAAAATTATATTAAATTTATTTATAACATTTAAATAGAAAAAAAACATGCTGTTTATGAATACATAACTAAAATTTATTTTTTGATCACATATTGCAGTTTTGTTCCATCTCTGGGTAGATATTTCTGCACTCATAGTGAAACTCAGTACTGTTCAACATAACATTTCAACAGGAATTTCAGCAATTGTTCTTTGAATCTTGGATTTTAGTTCTTCTGTCATAACAGGTCAACCAACTACTATACGTAAAAGGTTGTTAATGAACTACAAATATCAGCAGGAATAAGCATTAATTTTTATTATTAACTAAATGAAAAGACATTTATCTTATGGCTACTACAACATATAACATTAACCAACAATATAAAATACTACGCACTTTGCCTTTAAGATGACCTCAGAAGAAGAAATTGCACACCGACAGATCAGAACTTAAGCCTGGAATGTCACCATTTTTCAAAATTGTGTGGTTGCCAAACGATTGACACACACAGCCTGTTTTGTGCTGTGTTTAGCAAAGTTTTAAGTAATGAATAGAAAGAAAACACAATTTTAATGGGAGAAAAATTGTATAGATAGAGAAAAATTACTATAAAAGAAACGCATTTTGTTTTCTTTAACTCTTATAGCGTCTTAACAACACATACAAGGTCTGTTCAGAAAATAACTGAACATTTTTAATTACGTGCCAACAGAGATATTTAGTGACATGTTGGCAGCTTGTATCCTGCATAATCTCCTCTATAACTACATGTTCTTGGATTGTTGATATCTCGATTAATTTTTATGTTATTTGATTGCAACATGTTTAAGTGTTGGTAGAGATTTTTGTAATGTGTGATTTTCAGGAGCAATGATACAATGTAAAATTTTGCGTGAAACTGGAAAAACCTTTCACAGAAACATTATAACTTTTGAAGCAAGCATACGGAGATGATGCTCTGGGTCATATGCAATGTTACGAATGGTTTTCACGATTTAAAAGTAGTTGTCAGTCAATTGAACTTGACCGTTGACCAAGAAGGCCTTCGACTTCAACTGATGATACCCACATTCAGAAAATCAACGTTCTGGTGCGTGAACTTGCAGAGTTCACTTGCAGAAGAGAACTTGCAGAAGAGGTTGGCATCTCAGTTGGATCATGCCATGACATTTTGGCTGAAAAATTGAACATACTTCAAGTTGCAGCAAAGTTTGTTCCTCATTTGATGACTGAACAGCAGAAAGAATATCAAGTGAATGTTTGTTAGCAACTTCTTGATGGTGAAACATTCACGTAAAGAATCTTAACAGGAGACAAAAGCTGAGTTTACGACTATTGCATTAAGACAAAACTTCAGTCATCACAATAGATTGATTGGCAAAGGATCTCCATGCTCCAAGGAAGCACATCAGTCTCAATCCAGTGTCAAAGTGATGCTCTTTGTTTTTTCGATTTTAATAGAATTGTACATTTTTAATTCTTACCTCAAGGTACAGCACTGAACCATGCATACTATCAAGGCATTTTACAATGGTTATGTGAAAAATCTGGAAAAAGAGACGAGAGTTTTGGCGAGACAACTCATGGTTCCTTCACCATGATAATGCACCTGCACACTCAGCTTTGTCAATTTGTCAGTTTTGTGGCCAAAAATAAGAACACTGTCTTTCCTCAGCCTCCCTACTCACCAGACCTGGCTCCTTGTGATTTTTTCTTATTTCTGAAATTAAAATTGGTGTTTAAAGGATGCCGTTTTGAGACTGTTGATGGCATTAAAGCAAATTGGTCATGAACCTTAAAGGCCATTTCAAATGAAGCTATCCAGGACTGCTTTACAAAGTGGAAACACTGCTGGGAAAAGTGTGTGAATGGGAGAGCAGAGTACTTTGAAGGGGACAAGGACCAATAATATATAAAATTAATAATAAAGATTAAAAAAATAAAGTTCAGTTATTTTCTGAACAGACATTGAACGTAAATACCTTAATTAAAATTATTTTAGAGACATTTTATAACAGTTCAAAGGTACTTGGAATCAAATAGTATAAAGATAACTCATAGATACTTGTTATTCTTATTAATATAATTTTTATAGTTATCAGTGCTTTGAACATTGCAAATTCTACTTGCTTATAATTTATACATAGTTCATGTTTTGGGCCACCAGAAAGAAATCAGGTTACATGTATAAACACATAAATTTTGTGCATCAAATTGATATAAGTAGTGGCCTGTAGACCTTTGTCCATTCTAAAAACTTCTGGATTCAAATAAAAGTTGTTTTTAGTTACTTTTATCATAAAACTTCAAGGAAATTGTCAAAGAACTATTCCTCTGAACAGAATACTCAAAACTTATCTCACTATCTGTTTTATATACACTTAAAAGGTTTCTAATTGGAAATAAATGTGTGATGAAGACCTCTTATGTTTTATATTTGTTATTGGTTGAAACCCCTGGAGACTTTCAAAAATATAAGAATTAACTATTCTTGGGGGAGGTAAAGCTTGGAAAACTTAAATCAGCCAAAAGTTTTTATCTCATTATGAACTTCATAAATTGAACATGACAAGAAAACTTTATTTCTGGCAAAATTTGGAAAATTATATATATGTATCTTTAGTGAAACAGTTCAAAGAGATAGTATTCTCAAAACAAGTTATTGTAATATGATTTCATTTGGTACATACCATATGTAAATCTTACACCATTATACTTGAGAAGTTTTATAACTTTCTTAGCACTTTCACAAAATAATCCATTCTAACTAGATAGTGAATTTCTAGAACACATCAACATTTGTTGATCTCAAATTGGGAATTTTAAAATTTCTTTTATGAAACATTAGCTCTAATAAATAATACATGTTACCTGTTTTGAGTTTTTTTATTGTGGGTTTTCTTGTGGTAACCTAGTTTTTAAAAATGTTTGAAGTTCTGAATTTCTGTTGTGGTAGAGTTGGATTTTTCATGTACCATTTTCTTGTCTTTCACATTTAAGTACATGTAAAATTAAAAAAAATATTTATTTATTTTCTATGAAAAATGTTTTTTGTAAAATAAGGGAAATTCTATAGAAAAAAATCAGACCGTTCAGTCTACAAATTATCTTTCAGTTACAACAGTAATTTAAAAGAAAAAATAGAATTGAATTATAAAAATAATGCATGTTTTAGTGCTTTACACCAAAGTGTTATGAGATCTGTAGATAAAGTAATGAGACTGGTTCAGAAAAACGTTTTATTTACAATCCAGTTATACTAGGAATCTATCACCTTCAAAATAGTTCCCTTGGGAAGCCATGCAATGCTTCAAACAGTTTTCCCACTCTTCATGGTAGTGTTGGAACTCAGAAACTGGAATATCCTTCAGATGGTCAGTTACATTTTTTTTAATGTTTTCTGCTGTTCCAAAATGAGGTGTGTTTTTAAAGTCGGGAACAGGAAAAAATTGCAAGGACTCAAGTCAGGTGAATAAGGCGGTTGAGGAACTACAGGAATGTTTTTCTTTGCCAAAAACTCATTAATTGAGAGTGCAGTGTGACAAGGTGCATTATCATGATGCAACATCCAGTTGTCTTTGATGCCTGGTCTCACAGTGGCAACCGTTTACCACAGTCTGTCTGTAGGCAAAAACTCATTATGGACAATGCCATTACTATCAAAGAAACAACTAAGCATGGTTTTGATGCTCTTTTGGGACGTGGTGAGTTTGAAGTGTGCCACTCCTTGCTCTGGGGATTTGTTTCTTCGTCGTACCCAAATAATAACAAAGATTCATCACCACTAATAACATTTTTTAGAAAATCAGGATAAGTTTCAATTTGTGCTAGAAGATCGCGGCACACTTCCACCCTGTTATTTTTCTGTTCAACAATGAGGTTTTTTGGGACCAATTTTGCAAAAACCTTTTGCATGTCCAATTCATTTGTCAAAATTTTATGGACTGTGTGATGATTCAAATTCAATTGTTCTGCAATCATTCTGACAGTTAATCACTGGTTGTACTGTATCAAGTCTGATTCGCTCAACATTGTTGTCACTTTTTTCAGTAGCACTTGTTTCAAAGTTTCAGTAGCATTCTCACCCAAGTTTAACACATAACTTGATTATACAATGTTGCTCATAATTAGTATCACTCATTTTTGTAATGCACAACAAATACTCGTTTCACAGAAAGTTTGTTTATGTTCCACAAGGCAACAATAGACTAAAAATATTAATACCTAATATAAATCAGCTGTTCACATAACCATATGTTTACTAATAACAGTGTTGCCACTTTGGCTGCCAAAAAAAACTAGTCTACTTTTTTTACAGACCTCGTATAATATATAATTAGTGGCAGTTTTTGAAGACGACCAGTTTACTTCTATGAAAGTATTTCATGGTTGTACTTGAAACCAAATTAAAGTTAAGTTCTATTAGAATAAACAAATTAAAAGTTATTCCATTTAAATTTTATTTATTTAAATATTTTGTTAAAGATTTTAATAAAGCCATCAATATATTAACAAATATTTTAACTGTAAAATTAGAGTACAATGGTATCTATTAGTTAATACATACTTCTGCTGGTTGGGCCCCAAATATGGTTAATTCAACTCAGGGTTATAAATATATAGTTGTAAATAAAAATTGTAAACATTTTTTTAAGGTATTATCGTAAGTTATTAGGTAAAATAACTAAAGTCATGTTTTTTCCCTTTGTTGCAGTATTAAGAGGTAGAGATCCAAGTGTTAATGTTGTATTATTAGAAGATGTTGCTGCAGTTTGTGGAGTCTTGGTTGCTGGTGGCTGTATGGGTTTATCTTCATATTATAATAGTGTTGTACCTGATGCTGTTGGATCTTTGATAATTGGTGGTATTCTTGGCATTGTGGCATCCTTTATTATTTATTCCAATGTAGCTGCTCTTGTTGGAAGGTACAATCTTGTAATTATCTTTAATATTTATATGCTGTTATTATTTATTTTATTACTTATGAAGATCATATTTAAAAATGTTTTTTTATTGAAGTTTTTTGCTGCAGGTTACATTAAATATTCATAGACTCCTTTGTGAGGGTAATAAGCATAAAGAAAAAGAAAAATCCAATTAATGTGTTCACTGCTATGTTGCCAGTAATTACTGGTTTACTGGCTTGTAATCATTTTTGTGATAAAAGTTTTTATATTCAATAAAATACATGTCTGCATCTGATACTATTGATGAAAAGTGCTTAAAACTACATTTTCAAGCTAATTGTATGGTAACCAATCTTGCCTTATATCTATTTATCCCAAAGTAATTTTTATTTTTTTTGTAAATGTATATATATGAGGTGTGATCAAAAAATACGGTGAATAATTTTTTATTAAAAAAAGTAATAAGGTTGCATAGAATTCGATTTAATCTCCTTCAAAGTACTGTCCTTGGCTAGCAATGCACTTATCCCAACGTTGACTCCATGACTGGGAGGCATTTCTGGAAGGTGTCTTTCGGAAGGGCTTTCAGCTGCTCGGTCGTGGCCCTCTGAATGTCAGCAATGGTGTCAAAACGTTTTCCTTTAAGCACAGTTTTAATTTTTGGGAAGAGCCAAAAGTCGCATGGTGGTAAATCCGGTGAGTATGGCGGATGTGGACAGACAGGAACATTTTTTTCGGCCAAAAACTCGCGAATGAGAAGCGAGGTGAGACACGGCGCGTTGTCGTGGTGAAGAAGGAAGCCATTGGTCCATTTTTCTGGTCATTTTCTTCGTATGTCGTTTCGCAAACATTGCAGTACACCCTTATGAAATCAGAGTTTACAGTTGTTCCCCTTGGAACAAGCTCTGATCGCACTATGCCCTCACTATCGAAAAAAACAATGAGCATGACCTTGATGTTGGATTTTGACTGACGTGCCTTTTTAGGGCGAGGAGATGAACTGGTTTTCCATTGGGAACTCTGCATTTTGGTCTCAGGGTCATAATAGCCATAGACCCAACTGTCATCTCCAGTTACAATTTTGGCCTTAAAGTCTGGATCTGCATGAAGACGACCCTTCAACTCCGTGCAAATTGACACACGATTTTCCTTGCGACAGACACGATAAACACAACCTCACTCTAGCGGCTCTGGCAGCTGACTGGCAAGCTCGAACATGTGCCAACTTGTCCTTGCATGTCTCAGTTGATCACGCTCTTGGACAAATTACAGCATATGGATGTAGCGTCGGCAGTTGCCGCTATAAAAATTCATTCACCGTATTTTTTGATCACTCCTCGTACAGGCTGCTAACATATGACAACCCGTAAAGAATTTCTCATCAGTTAAACAGTAAAATGAAATTCAGTGAATGCTTTTCTACCTTGAAACATATTTTTTTGCATGAGACCACCATATCCCCAAACCTCAGGAGAGCAACTCGCAAATTTAAAATGAAAAGGGTCAGACTGTACACATGATTTTAAAGGTCATGGAAAACAAAACAAAAATATTGCCTAAAATATTTCAGAATATGACAACGTCAACCAAAGTGGTGGACATTTAATATTTCTCACAGCTAGTTTCAAAAGTGACCTGTACAGTATGTCTGAAAAGTTTCTGAACTAGATTAATTAAAAATACAGATTTAAAGATAAACGAATTTACTCACATCAACAATCTACATAGAACTCTTCTCTAATTATACACTCGTTGCAGCGCCGGTAGATACCATCAAATGCTCTGGAGAAATCACTTTGTGTGATCACCTCAACTGCTCGTTGAGCAGCCCTTTAAATAGCTGGAATGTTGGTGAAAAGCAGCCTTTCATCTTCAACTTGAGTTTCGAGAACAAAAAATAGTCTGCTGGAGTCAAGTTGGGTGAATAGGGTGGGTGGGATAAGACTGATTTTATTTGCTGTGTAATAACATATTAAAACCATTGCCATGTGTGCCAAGGCATTGTCTTGCAAGAGAGTCCAACTGCCCGAATCCCGGTACTCAGGCCGAATTTGATGAATGCAATGCATCAGGCATTTCATTACTTCCAAAATAGAATTTAGAATTCATGGTTTGACCAGTTGGGCATACACTTATAACATTTTTGTCCTAAACAGCTGTTGACAGCCTCCTGCTTTATTTGTCACCATCTAAAGACTCTCTACCGTCTTTAAACCCCTTCCACAATGTGTATGTTGTACAAGATTTGGTTTCATCACTGAATGCTTGCTGTATCGTAGAATAAGTTTCAGCAAAATATTTTTGAAGTTCAACACAAAATTCTATTGTGCATTCTGTTATTGCGAGCTCGCACAAGGTCACATGAACACAACATATATGACCAAATATAACTCATGACTGGAGTGATGAAATTTTGTACGCATGCTTGTCAGACATCATACTACATAGTTCCTTGGTTGTCCAAGAGATGGCATTACCTGTATCGACTACAGAAATTTATTTCAGGAACTTTTCAAACATACTGCATACAATACACTCCAAGTAGTGGTCTCACACCAAATATTTTATATTTTTATTTTGTATTTTATGTATTTTGTTTTATATTTTTGTTTTCTGGGCAATGATAATGTAAAAATGCGTTCTTCACACCCCTCCAAAAAAAAAGTTTGTACAAGACCTGATTTACACATCATATATATCATCCTCATCTCATTGGGTTATGGGAGATTGCTTATTGTTCACTACTTGAACAGATTGCAATGTACACATTAGGAAAGAACAATATAAAAGTCTTACTGGGCTATTTATACCGCTAGCCTCTTTACCTGTCAGACTGGGCCCAAGTCGAAGCATAAGAACATTTGATCGAGGCATTTGTTGCCATGAATTTCAAATCTGGTCACTTCTCACCGTTCAACAGGTGTTCATTGTGTGTCAGCGGGCAGTATAATAAAAGACGATTGTAAAATGGACCTATACTTTCCAAAAAGGTTTCTCCTTTTTGTCCCTTTCTGGATTCCTACAATTATTATACTTTACTCTCAGGCCTGTTATACTGGTCTTGTTACAATATATGTGTTTAAAAAAATTGAATAAATGTATGAGATGAATGAGTCATTATTGAATAACTCTCATCTCAACACTTCATTCTGAATGATTCGGAAACCTTGCTTCATTAAAAAAAAAATGAGCACATGACAGCAAACAAACCAACACACCATGCTTCTTGAAACAAATGAAACAATAAAAGCCTACAACTCGTAACTTTCCAGAATTTCATATTTTCTTTATCGTATGTTATTTTATTCATTTTCTTTATATTATGTAATATTTTTAAATTGTTATAAAGTAAGTTAAATTTCTGTTGTTATATATAAAACATAAAGAAGAAGTATAAAACATAAGGAAGAGAGTAGAGTATTTCAAAACGCATAGCGATAGAATCATTGTAATAAGGATAAAATCAAAACCTAAACCGACAACGATTGTTAACGTCTATATGCCTACAAGCGCCCATGATGATTGAGGTAGAGTGTGTATACGAAGAGATTGATGAAGCAATTAAACACGTAAAAGGAGATGAAAATTTAATAATAGTTGGAGATTGGAATGCAAGCATTGGAAAAGGCAAGGAAGGAAATATAGTGGGTGAATACGGGCTGGGCAAAAGGAATGAAAGAGGGGACCGACTTATAGAGTTTTGCACGAAGTATAATTTAGTAATTGCCAACACCCAATTTAAAAATCATAATAGAAGAATATACACTTGGAAAAAGCAAGGCGATACTACAAGGTATCAGATAGATTATATCATGGTTAAGCAAAGATTTAGAAATCAACTCGTTGACTGCAAAACTTACCCTGGAGCAGACATTGATAGCGACCATACTTTGGTGATAATGAAATGTAGGTTGGGGTTTAAAAACCTGAAGAAAAGGTGTCAGATGAATCTGTGGAATTTAGAGAAGCTTGAGGAAGAGGAGGTAAAGAAGATTTTTGAGGAGGACATCGCAAGAGGTCTGAGTAAAAAATAAGGTAGAAAATGTAGAAGAAGAATGGGAGAATATTAAAAAAAAATTCTTAAATCAGCAGAAGCAAACTTAGTCGGAATAAAGAGAACTGGTAGAAAACCTTGGGTTTCAGACGATATATTGCAGCTGATGGATGAACATACAAAATATAAGAATGCTAGTGATGAAGAAAGTAAAAGGAACTATCGGCAATTAAGAAATGGTATAAACAGGAAGTGCAAACTGGCAAAAGAAGAGTGGATTAAAGAAAAGTGTTCAGAAGTGGAAAGAGAAATGAAAATTGGTAAAATAGACGGAGCATACAGGAAAGTTAAGGAAAATTTTGGGGTACATAAATTAAAATCTAATAATGTGTTAAACAAAGATGGTACACCAATTTACAGTACAAAAGGAAAAGTCAATAAGTGGGTAGAATATATTGAAGAGTTATATGGAGAATGTGAATTAGAAAATGGTGTTATAGAGAAAGAAGAGGAAGTCGAAGAGGATGAAAGGGGAGAAACAATACTGAGATCTGAATTTAAGAGAGCATTAAAAGATTTAAATGGCAGAAAGGCTCCTGGAATAGACGGAATACCTGTAGAATTACTGCGCAGTGTAGGTGAAGAAGCGATTGATAGATTATACAAACTGGTGTGTAATATTTATGAAAAAGGGGAATTTCCATCAGACTTCAAAAAAAGTGTTATAGTCATGATACCAAAGAAAGCAGGGGCAGATAAATGTGAAGAAAACAGAACAATTAGTTTAACTAGTCATGCATAAAAAATCTTAACTAGAATTCTATACAGAATTGAAAGGAGAGTGGAAGAAGTGTTAGGAGAAGACCAATTTAGTTTCAGGAAAAGTATAGGGACAAGGGAAGCAATTTTAGGCCTCAGATTAATAGTAGAAGGAAGATTAAAGAAAAACAAACCAACATACTTGGCGTTTATAGACCTAGAAAAGGCATTCGATAACGTGGTTTGGAATAAGATGTTCAGCATTTTAAAAACGTTATGGTTCAAATACAGAGATAGAAGAGCAATTGCTAACATGTACAGGAACCAAACAGCAACAGTAATAATTGAAGAATATAAGAAAGAAGCCGTAATAAGAAAGGGAGTCCGACAAGGATGTTCCCTATCTCCGTTACTTTTTAATCTTACATGGATCTAGCAGTTAATGATGTTAAAGAACAATTTAGATTCGGAGTAACAGTACAAGGTGAAAAGATAAAGATGCTACGATTTGCTGATGATATAGTAATTCTAGCTGAGAATAAAAAGGATTTAGAAGAAACAATGAACGGCATAGATGAAGTCCTACGCAAGAACTATCGCATGAAAATAAACAAGAACAAAACAAAAGTAATGAAATGTAGTAGAAATAACAAAGATGGACCACTGAATGTGAAAATAGGAGGAGAAAAGATTATGGAGGTAGAAGAATTTTGTTATTTGGGAAGTAGAATTACTAAAGATGGACGAAGCAGGAGCGATATAAAATGCCGAATAGCACAAGCGAAACGTGCCTTCAGTAAGAAATATAATTTGTTTACATCAAAAATTAATTTAAATGTCAGGAAAAGATTTTTGAAAGTATATGTTTGGAGTGTCGCTTTATATGGAAGTGAAACTTGGACAATCGGAGTATCTGAGAAGAAAAGATTAGAAGCTTTTGAAATGTGGTGCTATAGGAGAATGTTAAAAATCAGATGGGTGGATAAAGTGACAATTGAAGAGGTATTGTGACAAATAGATGAAGAAAGAAGCATTTGGAAAAATATAGTTAAAAGAAGAGACTGACAATATTTTCAATTCAACAAAGCTAAAAAAATTATAGTTTACAAAAAAAATATGGTTACCGTGATGCCCTCTTTCTTGTGAAATTGAAAATCAGGCCAAAGCTGGGATGTACAGTAGCCTCCACACAACAGCGAGCATGGATGATCAGCCTGCACGTCATTACTGTACTATTCTCCGAAACATTGGCACACCATGATTAGTCACCTCTTAGTAGCATAAACATGATGAATTATACAATGGGTAGTAATTGTCACCTCTCCAAGCTTGCCATTACTTGGCAGCAACTGTATATACATATATATATATTGTCGCCGAATGGCTTCGACGGTACGTGGTACCTTAAAATTTTATGGTAGCCCTGAGAACAGCTGTTTGAAGTTCCTAGTTGTGGTGACTAACCTGTTTTTCTGCTGGTTAGAGACTAGGTCCATTCCTCAAGCTGACATAGACACCATCTTCAACTGTTTGGAAGAGAAAGTGTTTTGCTGGTGCGGCTCTGTCCTGCATCCTGACAGATAATGGAACTGCTCTCACAAGCTGGAAGTGGAAGAAGTTATGCTGCCAACACATTGCACGCTGGACTACACCTGTATACCATCTGTGGGAAAATCCCACAAGTTTCGTAATGAGGAGGTGAAGCAACACTGAGAATAGCCCTCAAGCAGGATGTCCAACATCTAACACATCTAACCTGGGATAAGAGTGTGCCACAAGTGCTGTTTGCATTAAGAAATTGGGCCAACGACGTGACCAGCATGCCACCAAGCGAACTGCTCATTGGGAGACAGTTAAAGAGACCCGGCTTCAACCCATTGAGGAAAGATAGGAGAAAGCAACATCACACGAGGATGTCTACTGTCAAAAGACTTTGATAGACAACAGAGAAGAGAAAGTGAGCAACTGACATTTGAGGTGAATGACAAAGTGTTTGTCAGGCAGCACGCCAGCCCTGCTCGAAACAGTTGATATGCAGGATTTGAGGCTCCATGGGAAGGCCCATACATTGTCCTTCAACAATTCATTGACCCAAATTAAGTGGTAAAGTTTGTGGTTTCTTATGTAATTTGAGGTGGGAAATAGGATAAGACAGGTTCCCAGAACTATAACTCCAGTAATTTTTAAGATATCCAATGTAAAATACAAACTTCAGTGTCAAAAAACATATTTTTTTTAGGTTTGTAGTACAATAGCTTTGTTAAATGTATACTATTATATAAAGAGGAAGAGGGTTTTTGTTTGTTTGGGATAAACAAAAAAACTACTCGGATCAACTGCAACCAAATTTTTACCCATGTTTCTTGGCCTAACTGACAAAGGTTTTTGGGTATATTTCATTTTGAAAAATCTCAGAAAAAAACATATTCTTATAAACTCGTATTTAGTAGTGGAGATTTGCTGGTTGAAGCATAAACTTAAATGAATTGTATTAATGAACTCTGAGTTTCTATCACTCTATTGTGGGTTGGGTTTGAACTGAATGATTCGAATCAATTGAATGAATAATACTACAAAAATAATAAAATAAAGTTTACATCAAATAAAATAGTATGAAATTAATGTAAATAATTTCTGTATAATAATAATGGGCTTCCTGTGGAGACTGCATGTGAGGCTACAATGCTAAGGTATGCAAGCACCTCGTAGGAGGCTAGACCAATCATCACCATCAACTGATAACAAATAGGGTGTTCCTGAGGTGCTGTTTGGGAGGTGCAGTGGGGTACTCTTATAATATCTCTGCAAACAATCGTCCAATTTTCAAAATACAAGTGTGGTATTTGTTAAAAGGTTGAAAGCTAACTTTTGCATGCATCAGGTTCACTCTCTATCTAATAGGTAACAGTTATTTGGAAATATTGTTGTATCTTCGCAACCAATCTTCCGATTTTCAAAATCAGATGGGATATTTGTATATGTATGTATAAAGTTTGTCTGATTGTTCTGACCGATTACTTTCAAATCTGTAGGATACATTTGTGTTATCCCAGGGAAGATTTTAAGCTGTAGATCGAGACCCCTAGCTCCCCCGAAGGTTAAGAAATCTAAAATATTCATTATTTCTTCATCCTCAAGGAGGGTGAAACTGTGAAAAAAGATATTCATTAAAAAAAAGATTAATTCTTTTACATCATTATTACATTTCTGCCACTACGGCAAGAGAAATAAGTTATTAGTTTTTTGTTGTTAAAGATATTTGTACTTCAGTTACCATAGTTACTTCTATTCTGTCTTTTGTAATTTAGTTTCTTTTTCAGATTTCTATAAAGCCTGAATATTGTAATTTTTATTTATTAGTATTATTCTCTCAACCATGGGGATAATAACCGGGCAATGATAATGTCAAACTGTTTTTTACCCACAAAAAACAAAAAAAAAATTGAGGATAACAAATAGTGCGGGGATCCAAGGGTGTGAACATGTGGTCAATTATAAGTTCTCATGCCACCAGAGAACTGTCACAATATAAATTTTATCACTGGTACCTGATGTCAGGAGAAAACACACCACTATGTTTACAGTGCGACTGCCATTTAACTGTGCCCCCACATCCTTGTGGATTGCATATATGTTATGTGACCTATTGTCCTACATTTAAATTGCCTTGAAACATTTGTTGAATCCTGGGCAATGGTAAGAAAGTTTTAGACTGGATGTTGTTATTTTTCCGACTTGCTAATATTCTACATAAAATTTAATATTGTGGTGTATATATTTTGTACCAGTGTTGAAAAGTTATTTTAATGTAGTTGTGTTTTTTCTTTTAATTGTTATATGAATTTTATGTTATTTTTACTTCCTTGTATGAAATAAAGGAAACATTGTGATCATGAAAAATTTCGGTTTTCAGATTTCAGTGGAAATATCCATTTTGACCATCCCTGAATCCATTTTGACTAGTTTTGGCATGATGTCTGTACATATGTACATATGTATCTCGCATACTCAAAAACGATTAGTCGTAGGATGTTGAAATTTTGGATTTAGGACTGTTGTAACATCTAGTTGTGCACCTCCCCTTTTGATTGCAATCGACTGAACCAGAAGTGTCCAAAAAAGCCCAGAATCTAAAAAATTGTATTTCGTAAGTTCCAAAGTTATAGCCAAATGAAATTTTAATTAATGAAATATTTGAATCTTATAAGGAGATGACACATTGGTTCAAATCAGAGTTCATCTCCTTTTTTTTAACTTTTTTTTTAATTTAAATATATTGATTTATTAATAATTATTAACCTCTGATTGTAAAATTATTTTTACAATAAATAATTATTCAGTAATAACAATATGAAAAAATATCAGAAGTTATTAATGAAATCAAATTTTATGACCTTTTCATTTAAAAAAAAATGTGTATATGTAATTTAATAGGTGTACAAGTAAGTCATGTATTGTCCACATCAGATTTTTTTATTCTGTTATCCAAGAAGGGGACCTTTTTATCCCTCTCAGACTTTATTAAATTTTGCCTTTATATCCCTCTCAGACTATTAAATTTTATTTAAATTTTTTATTTTTTATTTTTTTGTTTCTTTTTAAATAAAGGTATTTAAAGAAGACCATTGGTATTCTGGGGGACTACTTATTTGTCTATTTTTTACCTGAAACTCTCAGTGGTGAAAGATATTTCTTTACAGCTGATCTTCCACTTTTATTCAAAAATTTGCCACTAAATATATACAACAAATGTAGTTCGTGTTGGATAGGGCTCTGGCTTATTACATATTATAAGTTTGAAATCGCCTAAATCAAGCATATACAAACAGATGGGTTGGTTGAGGAGGCCCACTAACATGTCCTGCAAGGTCTCCTGATCTCTTGACTTTTTCAAATGCCAATTTTTCAAATCTCAACCCTCTTGACTTTTTGTTATGGGGCCATTTGAAGACACTTGTGTATGAAACCTCCATGAATACCATAGAAGAATTGCAGACAAGAATTTTAAATGGGGTTGAGAGGATTTATCAGATACCTGATATCTTGGAAAATTCCAGCAGTCAATGAAAAAGTGCCTGGATGCATGTATTTTGAATGATGATCGCCATTTAGAACAGCTACTGTAGTTTCTTTTATTAATGCTTTATTATCTGATATGTTAATTTATTGTTCTTAAATACATTTTTATTGAAAAAGAAACTGTTCATTTAATGACCAGTGCCTCTCCACTAAATAAAATTTTATTAAATTTGTTTAATGTTACATGATACATTAATAAAATTATTTCATTTGAGATCATTTCAAGTTAATTTAATTTTATTTGGGAGAAATGAAAACTGGTTTTTTAATCTAGAGTGACTCACTTAAAGAAGTTTTGCCATAACTTTGTTATTTACGAACGGAATTGAATAAATAAGGTGTCATTTTCTTTGTTATAAAATGCTTAACTTTTTTTGTATACATAACATTTAAATAAACCAGTGGTTACAAAGATATTAACAATTAATAAGTTTACATGGCCACCGTTTTGAAAGTGTGAGAGATGAGGTTCATTATTTTTGTATAAGTAAACTTCTAGGTATCTTAGCAGTAAAAGAAAATTTTATTTTTTTTTAAATTTTAGATTTTTTTTAAATTTTAATTTTCAATATATATAAATAAAAATCTATCGAGCAAAACTAGAAAAGTTTTGCAAAAGTTTTGCACAATCTTTTGCTGGCTTTTTTTCTGTACTCTGTAATTACAGGTTGTTATCTATTTTAACAGTTCTACAAGTATATATATACACACACACTCACACCATATTTGGTCTAATTGTCAGACATTTTAGTGATTTATAATTTTTGTTTTCAGACTTGTTAAGTAAGATTAGACTGAATTAAGTCAATTAATTGAAGTAAATAATTAGTTCAATAAATAAATTTTTAAGTTCTTAAAAAAAGGATGCTTAGTGAGACCTGTACTTAAAATACCAATTTTTTAAAACTTTAGTTTTTAAAATTGAAAATCTAACTATATCTAATATTAAAGTAACAGTATGGGATCTTTCGTAAAATGAGGGTTTTATGAAATCCGAATTAAGAATTAAAAGATATTTTTATTTTTTTAATAATTTCTGATACTGTATCCGTTTTCCAAGTTGTGACTATTATTAAAATATTACATGAGATAGCTAAATGAAGCAAATAAGATTGAAACATTTTTACTAAAAATTTAATTTTTTTCTTTAGTAATTATACCATATAAATACAGAATAATTTTGGTGATAAAAACTTCATTTGGTCATTGGGATCCAACATTTTTTACTATGATTTTTTTTCAATTATATTTTGCGTAATGTTTATATTATTTTATCAGCGGGTGAGATTGTACCCAAATTTTTTTACTGAACATTTTGATATTTTTCATAGGTTTTTAATTTTTATTTTTTTGTACTCTATATATTCCAAAATAAAGTAATTAAGATCTAAAAACCCTCTGGCGTATTTGAATAAAAATCTGTAAGAGCAAAGCCAGAAAAGTTTGTTGCAACCTTTTGTTGGCTTTATTCTGTACTCTGTGATTATAGCTTGTTATCTTTTTGAACAGTTCCACTAGTATAACCCAAGCATACTTTATGAGAAATAACAGGTTTTAAGAAAGAACAGATCATCACATGTTATCAAGTGATTATGGCTATGGTAAGACCATTTAGAATATATGTGTGAAGGGATGTAAAAAAAATATCACAATACTAAATATTTGCTTCTTGATTAGTTAACTGGGACAGTATAATCTTTTTCTGCCCTGAGGTCTCAATTCAGCAAAGATATCTACATAAGAAATTGCTGAAATATCATTTGAATGATTGATGTGATGCTTGTACTTATATAAAAGCAGTTAAATTTTTTAATTACAGGAATGACAAATGATTTATTTTTATTCATTTATAGGTCAATACCTGAAGAATATCTTAATAAGATTAATGCCGAGTTGGAGTCAGATGTTATGATTAGAGCGATATATGATGTCAAAGGTATTGATATTGGTAATTCACTTATACGTTACAAGGCTGAATTAGATTTTGATGGAAGAGAACTGACTAGGTCATATCTTGATAAACAGGATCTTAATACGCTTTTAGAGGTATGTATTCGGTATGTAATAAGTTGATATGTCATTAAAATTATATCATGGTATCAGCCATATTATTTCAGATTTTTGTTATTTATAGATAAAACTTTAACAGGGGATGTTCCCTTCCAATCATACATGACTAAACATTGATAACAAACTGTCAAAAAAACAGTTTTTACTAATTATTTGTAAATAATTAATTATTAGCAACAGTTTATTATCTAATATTATTTAATTTATGATAAAATTGATTTTTTTTTACTACATTTTCAATTCAGTAGCCTCTTTATTAATTACGTCTGTAGTAGTAGGTAGTCAATTAAGTGGTGTGGTTGAATGGGGAGTTTTCCTATGAATAACTGTTAAAGATAAGAAGTGATCGCTGCTTTCATAAAATGAATATAGTGGTTTAAGGATTGTATATATTACTTAAAAGTGATTTTTAAATTTTAATTTTTGTATATAGTTTTACAAGATTATTATTTAAAGCTGTGAATAAATACATTTTGCAACTATCATTTCTTGAGATCATCAGATTTAAAAACAAAACATAATTTTTAACATTTAAATAATTGTTATAATTAGTTGCTTTTAAAGCTAAATGTTTAAAATAACCAACTATTTAATCAATTTATTTGTTAAAATAAATATCTCATACAAGTTGAGTTGCTTACTTAAAAAAAATACATGTTTATTGGGGAAAAAAATAAGCATAATAGATATATAAAAGAAATAATGACTTTTTGTGTTAATTACTTACTAATTTTCTATTTTCTATTGATAAACTGACAACAATTTTAAAATAGTAGTAATATTATTCAAAATTAACAATCGTTCAATTCTTGTTAATAATTAATCTAGTACTCTCACTCAGTTACTATTATCATTGTTTTACAAGATAATTATAATTTGATTTATTTTAAAAAATAGCTTAACAATCTGTTATAAAGAAATTACTATTGTAAAACAAGTAGATATATACAAATATTATAATATTTTTACAAAGATATCTATACTGATAAAAATATTGTACAATGTTAGCAATTTACAATTTATTTCATAAAATAACCAATTTTAACCAGTATACTACCAAAAAATGTAGAATAACTATAGATGGATTCACTGTTTAATATACTGTATTTACTAATACTGTTTATTTTTATACCTAATAATAAATAATATATTAAAAATTAAATACAAATTCATTAATATGTATATATGTTTTTTATGCTCAAAAAAAAAAAAAAAATCATTGTCATCCTTCATTACAAAGAGTTTTGTGTATTTTGAAAACCTTACATAAAAATGTATATATGAGGTGTGTAAATAAAGTAATGAGACTGGTTCAGAAAAACTTTTTATTTACAATCCAATTATACATGAACTCACATCGCCTTTGAAATACTTCCCTTGGGAAGCCATGTAACGCTTCAAACAGTTTTCTCTTCATACCAGTTTTGGAACTCAGAAACCGAAATATCCTTCAGATGGTCAGTTAAATTTTTTAAATGTTTTCTGCTGTTCCAAAATGTTGTCTTTGAGGTGTGCTTTTAAAGTCGGGAACAGGAAAAGGTCGCAGGGACTCAAGTCAGGTAAATAAGGTGGATGAGGAACTATAGGAATGTTTTTCTTGGCCAAAAACTCATTAATTGAGAGTGCAATGTGACAAGGTGCATTATCATGATACAGCATCCAGTTCTCTTTGATGGTTGGTCTCACGTGGGAAACTCTTTTCCGCAGACTTTCAAGAATTTCTCTGTAAACATTTGATTTACACAGTCTGACCTAGAGGCAAAAACTCCTTATGGACAATGCCATTTCTATTAAAGAAACAAATTAGCATGGTTTTGATTTAATTCATGATGCTGCATCATGACAATGCACCATGTCACATTGCACTCTCAATTAATGAGTTTTTGGCTAAGCAAAACATTTTTGTAATTCCTCAACCACCTTATTCACCTTATTTGAGTACGTGCGACTTTATCCTGCTTCAGGTTTTAAAAAAACACCTCAAAGGTTTAGGAACAGTAGAAAACATAAAAAAATGTAACCAACCTCTGAAGGATATTCAGATTTCTGAGTTCCAACACTGGTATGAAGAGTGGGAAAACCATTTGAAGCATTGCTTGGCTTCCTAAGGGAACTATTTTGAAGAATTTATATATAATTGGATTGTAAATAAAACATTTTTCTGAACCATTCCCATTAATTTATTTACAGACCTTTTTATGTCATTAATTGCAGAGGAATGAAAGTTAGTCAGTAATGCAATCAACTTATCAAATTAGTCAGTAATGCAATCAACTAGTACTACTGGAATCACAAACCAAAATTATATTTTCCACATACATCTTTATATTATAAAACACCTAGTTTTAACAAATTGCATTGAAAAATAAGGTGTTGAACTGTATCATTTATATTGTAATTGCAAACAGGGCACTTTCTTTTTCAGTCAATATATGACTCATTGTATAAAAATACATGACCTATTTGTTGCTAGATGAAACAGGTTATTTTTTTTCTGTTGAGGCTTTTATTAAAAATTGATCATCTAACAAAAGAAATTTGATTATAAAAATGTATACTTTGGAGTATGACCTCTTATGTGGCATCTGTTTGGGCGCATAGGTTGGAAAGAAATCGAGCACTTATTCAAAATTTAAGGATTACCCAGCACAGAGCTTTAATTGTATGCACTGGTGTTTTTAAAACAATCTCCTACAAGGCTACCATTGTATTGGGAAAGGCTACCATTGTATTCACCACTATATCACCAATTGATATAGTGGTGAAAGTTCAGGCAGCCATGTGAAAATTGCGAAGAGGCAGGGAGGCTGAGGTATTTGGGATGCGGTTTCGAGCCAGGTCTGTACCAGAGCTGATCTCAATGCACCGGTTCTAAATTTCAAACAGTTGCCCATCTCCCACCTGCAGAGGAGGCTTTACAGCCTTGCGATGGAAGCATGGCAGCAAGAATGGCACACCACGACTAAGGGAAGGTCCTTGTATAGATTTATACAGGATCTGGGGGGTGGTATACCTCTCATTCGTTTTTAAGGGCAATGGGAGCCTGAATGCTCTCCAACCATGTAAATTTAAATCAATATTTATTTCGGTTCCACCTGGCAGCTGATGAGCTGTGCATCAACGGGGAGGTCCAATTGAACGAACACATGATGTTCGATTGCCCAGCTCTTGGGGTGGCCAGAACCCAGGCCACCCTGGAACTTAGAGGTCAAGGGGAAAATTGGCCATTCACAAGCGGTGAATCAATGTGGTGAGAGCCGCATTTTCAGACTATGTGGGAGTTCCGTGATGTGGTTGATTTGTTCAACTGACATCAGTAGTTTACCTAAGAGAAAAGACTCCTACCCCGTGCTGCTGTAGGAAGCTAACTGAGAGATATGGTTGCCAGATTAAGGCTTCAAGTGCTTTAATGTTGGTGTTCTGTTCCACGTCAAGCCGTCCAGTGCTGCGATCTAGTGGGAGCTAGCGCTTACCGGAGATTTCCGCTCGTACTAGTATTCGACGCTAGAATCCTGATCCAAGGTAGTCACGTCCTACTCTTAGTCCGGGTGGACTCCATTCTTTGTTTGGATAAACGTTAGCTTTAATGTTTTATTTAATCTTATATTTTTTATTTTTATATATCAAGTTATACGTTATGTTACAATTTATTTCATTAATTATCAATACGACAATTCATTAAACCATTATTCAACAAGCAACAAGGCGTTGTCTTCATTCATCACCTTTGAACATACAGTCCAACCTCGCTCTAAAATCTACCATCTCTTCATGGTCCTCCGGGCCAGATATATCAAGTGGATAGCCGGATAGTTAAGTCGACGGATCTACCACATCTCTTTATGGTCATTCGTTTTCACATTCAAGAACCAGATGGTCAAGTCACCGTACCTACTGGATCGACTACTGCATCTTTTAACCTATATTTCATCGTCAAGTTGCTGTATTAACGACACGGATTTAGCCGCTCTACAGCATTCATCCGTGAGTTTCAATATGTTCAAACCAAGTCAAAAACACTGTATTTATAATTTATTTATAAAAAGTGTATCAAAAAATTAAGGTGTATGTTAAAAGTGCAATTAAAAAATTAACATGAGTAAAACATTCAAGTTCATGAATATTTCAATAGTTAAATATTTCAATGTTTTATAATACAGTTAAAATTGTATCTATGAAGCTAGCCAAGTATAAGAAACCAACCCTTGATTCCAGTTTGGACAAGTTTCACTTTATTGTTCTGTACAAAACATGCGCACATATCTCAGGCAATCTTTCTGTTGTTCGCTGACCTGCAAACAGCAGATATTAGCAATATCGTATCATATTTACAACCAAGCCAGTTCTTTCTACTTTATGCATAAGCTATACTTTAACAATGTTATTGTATATGACATTTATCTTTTAACCTTATTTTATAATAACTTGTTTCATTCAAATTTAATATTATTTTGTATATGATTCCAATAAAAATGGTATTCAAGGATTTAATTAAAAAATGAGGCACTATGAAGAATAGTATAGCCAAATTAAAAACATTCATTGAAAGCTTTGATCTTAATTCAGGCGATAACGATCTATTTTCCATTAAGTTTGATAAGTTGTTAGAATAAGAAAAACTATTTTTTGATGTTCAATCTGAAATCAAATTGAAATCAAAAGATACGACTGATAAGACCTTGAAGTTAAGTTGACCTTGATATACTTAAGTTAAACCATAAAAAATTAGAAAATTGTTTCAAAATTTCAGAGGTAACTGATCTAACTAAAGTGATTAACAAACCTAATCCAAATTCTTTAAAACCTATACAAATTGAGCCCTTTCACGGTAATGTGAAGGCTTGGCATAAATTCTTTGATCTTTTTAATAGTTTAGTTCATAACCGAGACGAATTTTCTAATGTTGAAAAATTGTATTACCTTACAAATTTCTTAAGAGGCAATCCTCTTGACGTATTAAAAAATTTATCAGTAACGTCTGAAAATTATGAAACTGCAATAGAACTACTTAAAGCTTGTTATGATAACAAAAGGCTAATAGCATCTAAACATGCTTTAGAAATTATTAATTTAAAACCATTTAAAAAGGAAAATTCTGAAAATTTATCTAAATTCATTTACCAGGTTAATTCAAATATTAATGCATTGAAGAATCTGAATATTGACTATTTAGAATTTATTATAATACAGTTAATTACTCAAAACTTAAATTTAAATACTTTAAGAGACTGGGAAAAAACATTGGAAAATAATGAATTTCCAAAGTTAGAATAACTCATTTCTTTCTTAGAATGTAAGCGCAAACTACTTGAATTCACTGACACCATTCAATGTAATCAAAAGGTACAGCGTCTAATGTAGGTTTTTTTAGCGGCAAAAAATATGATTATTCATAACCTAGTTCTAGTAAAAATGTATTTTATGTAAATAATTCCAATAATTTTATTTGTACATTATGTAAAACTAGCAACCATCCATTGTATCGATGTAATACGGTTTTAAGTTATAATGTTAATGAAAGGAAAAATTATGTCTTAATTATTTAAATAAATGGCATATTGTGAAAAGGTGTCAAAGAAATCGTAAATGTAAAAAATGCTCACAGAAGCATCATACGCTAATTCATTTAGATAAAACGCTGCAATTAAATCTTCTAAGCCGAATCAAGCTCCTTTGGCTAATAATTCATATTGTACTTTGAAATCAGAACCTAACAAGTCTGTTTTACTTGCAACAACTTTAGTTAATGTAAAAGATAAAAAAAAGTAATTTCATCCAAGCCAGGGTCTTGATTCCACTTCGATGATTTCATTTTGTACTGAAAGGTTTGCCGCTAAAATTGGGCTTCAAATCAAACCTGTTTTAATGCCGATCACAGGTATTAGTAATGTTGTTACTACATCTAGGCTTTTTATTTTTATATGTCAAGTTATATGTTATGTTACAATTCATTTCATTATCTTTCAAGATGACAATTCATTAAACTGTTATTCAACAAGCAACAAGGCATTGTCCAATCTCGTCTGAACATACAGTCCAACCTTGTTTTAAAATCTACCAGTTGGACAGGTACTTACTGGCATTCAGCGGCCTAGGTGTGGCAGCGAATTGCTATCTTTGACAAGATAAATTAATTATTGATAGTGATATACGTTTTAGTAGTTGACAGGATGCACGTACCCATTTTAGTGATATATGACAAGTGGGCGGTGGAACACACAAGCGAGTGATGTATGGTATCATGCTTATTCTGCTCATGCTTTTAGGTTAGCTCTAGGAGCTAGTTAGGACACTGGTTGCTAAACTGTTTCGTGGCTCAGTAGCTGTTTGTGGCACAGACATTCGGTCTTATGCTTTAGGGTGATCGAATGAGGTGGTGGTGGGATAAATGCCAAGTAAACCAACCAATATACTTTGAAGAAATGTTTAAATTAAGAGCTCTCTGGTTACTGAATCAGAAAAAAAATGTTCCAGAATATATATTAAACATGTATAAATTACTTCTTAATTTCCCAGAACATTACCTTGTTAATAAATCAAAATTAAAAAATAATCAATTAGTGTAATTACAGATTTTATTGACTTAGGGTATATGTTTAACCAAATTTTAATTAGAAAGAAGTTTTAGCTTATTTATTTTTAAAAACATTGTAATTTTTGTTTATTTTGAAACAATTTTTTTGCTGTAGTTTTCTTTTTATTTATTATTATTGTTATTACTATTTTTATTTATAATATATAATCAATCTATCCTATTAGGCTGCAGTTCCATGTTAATGTATTACAGTTTCATAGCTTTTTGTTCCACCTTCTACCTTTTTCTTTTGTTTCACCTACTATTAGAGCTGCTGATTTTACTGATTGTTTTAATCTTTATATTATAACTTATGGTATACTCTTATATATATATATCTCATTTAGTTTTTTTAATCAGTTACATTTTCTGTAAAACCACTATCATTTTCTTATAGTACAGTATTAAATAAAAAATGAAATCTGTAAATTGGAAAAAACTAAACCAACTTTATTAACAGGAGTTAATAATTATATGGTACCACTTAATTAGTTAAAAAAAAAAACTTCACATGGTCCTGCCATGGACAAAAACAGTTACTAAATACAGTTTAAAACAATTTGTTAAAATTGAACTAACATGTTATAAGATTTTGTAATAATACTGTTCAAAAAATAAAATGTCATGTGTAAAAAAGATTTAAACATTAAAAATAAAAAAATTTTTTTTTTTGATTTGTGTAACTTATAAAATTATGTACAATATAAAAAGAAAGCAAACAAACTATCTTTTACTTTTGTTTATTATAATGATAGCATTGTATTGATTGTTTATCCTGGAGGATCAAATAAAGGGAGTCATCTGTCTTACCAGAAAAATAATCAAGTATTATGTCAGCAGTTATTCATACTGAAATTGTGATGATAATTTCACATGATATGAGCTTTTTATAAGTACCAAGTAATAAGAAACTGTACCACTAGACACTTTTAAAACTTTAGTATTTTAATTACTTGTATGACATTAATTATAGGTTTACATATACAGTACAGTCTGACTGATCCAAACCAATTGGGACCAAGCCCTGTTTGGATTGTGAAATTTTCAGATTAACAGAATTTATTGCAGTTATGCAGCAGAAGCAAAAATCATTCAATTCTGATGAAACGAGTTCACTAGTGTCACTGACCTTGAGCATGCACACAGCACAAGGTCAGTGATAGAGTGGTGAGTCGCTTTTGTTTGTCATACTGTACCATAGTGATACCATATATCATTTTATCACAACATTTGACAGTTTATGACCGTTTTTAAGTAGTAGTATTTTTTTTCTAATTACTTTTTCCTTGTTTACCTCACAATATAAAGCAAATTAGAGGTAAACTACTGTACATAATATGCAATTTTTATAATACAGTTCAGTATCTCTTTTATTTCTACATTACATTATATTAAAATAATATGTACATACAGTACATTGAATGATTTAGAACAGTTTATACTGAAGTAAAACATTCTTGCCTTTTTTCTGAGAAAACAGTTTGCCTTCTCAACTGATATTTTCCAATGTATCACTACTCGGTTCTCTGCTATAATTGTGTCAGTTTGGACGTACCTTAGTGTTAAGTAAATTTGTTATTTGTTGTGTAGTAGCATTTATTAGCTGAATGCTACTAAATTTGAAGTTAATCTTTACAAGAGTACTATACATACTGTATTTGTAATGAGACTGGTACAGTGGCTAGCAAACAGAAGCATACTACATGTACACTTAAAGATAAGCTAGACGTTTTGAATTGTTAAGATATGGTGAGAGTGTGATAAAATTGTTCATGGAGTTCAGTGTAGGTAAAGCCACAGTTAGTGATTGGAAGAAAAACCATACAAAAATTGAACAATTCTGTGCATCTTCTTCAAAAAAATTTCTTGAAGGCCAACATACATCAAGATCATCATAATATGAATAGTTGATGAAGCCCTGTTTCTGTGGTTTACATAGGAGAGAGAAAAAGGCACGCCCTTAAGCGGACCTCTTATTCAAGAGAAGACTATTTATCTCAATAAATTGATAAATGGTGACAATTCATTTACAGCAGGCATCTGGTGGTTAAACAGGGGAAGAAATGTCACAGGATTTGTGAGTTAACTATCAAAGGAAAACAGCTGTCAGTAGATCATATTGTGACAAAGGAGTTCCAGATAAAGTTTGCTGATTTATTATTACGGGAAAAATATTCTCTTCCAACAATGCTGATGAAACTGGCTTGAACTTCAAGCCATTGCAAACAAAAAGTCTGGCATCTAAAGAAGAAGCCCATGCTCTGAGCTTTAAAATCAGCAAGGAGGATGTTATATTGATGGCTTGTAGTAATGCTGCAGGAAATCACAAGCTACCGTTAATGATGATTGGAAAATCTACAAAGCCTTGAGCATTGAAAAACATCAGTATGAAGACTTTTCCAGTATATTATAAGAACCAAAAGAAGACTTGAATGAATAGAAATCTTTTTAAGGAATGATTTCAAAACCAATTTGTTCCTGCAATAAAACATTTTAACAAATAAAATGATGTACCAGCAACAGCAATTCTGTTAATAGACAGTGCTCCATCTCACCCCAATGTGGGTTTACTAACTTGTGGTAAAATCAAGGCAGTCTTCCTACCACCTAATGTTACACCTTTATTACAATCTTTGGATCAGGTTGTCTTGCAAACTTTAAAGCTTGCATATAGAAAAAAATTCTTAAGGAATTCTTAAGACGATATGAGTTCAGATTTTTTATTTCAGAAAATAAAACAGGTGAACATAAGGATGTTGCTTATTGGGTATCTGAATAATGGGATGCTGTATCTGAGCAGTACTTAAGAAAATCTTGGAAAAAAATGTGGCCGACCCTCAGCTTTGTAGAAAGTTCAAATCAGAACAATGAAGCACATCTACTTGAGCTTGTATATAAAACTCCCAGTTGTGAAGAAGCAGTCGATGATGACATAAACGAGTAGATGGCAGCGGATGGTGAAGGACGTGAAAATCTTTTGAATGAGGATATTGTGGCAACCATTACTCAGTAAAACTCTGAGCAACATGATGACGAGGCTAGTGGTAATCCAGACCATAGTCTAAGAAAACATGTTTATTGATCTCATCAGATTTTTAATGAAGTGGAAATGAATGATCTTGAAGAACAGTGTGTTAAATTTTGCTTCAAACTTTGTAAAACTTTCACAGAGACATTTGTTGAAATGCTTCAGCAACAATTGTAGAAGTCTGTATAAGCAGATCACCGCAGTACGTATGATTTAATTATTTTTTCCTTCTATTTGAACAGGTGATTTTTACATTGATGTAATTCATCCTTTGGTTTGTAAAGATCACTGTTTATCTGTGCAAAAGATTGTTGAGGAAGTGAGCATCAGCATAAGATCATATGCAATTTTAATGAAAAAACATATATTGCATCTCCTGCAAAATTTGTACCATGTTTGCCGACCATTGATCAGATATAGAATCGTTTTAACACTATTCAAGACCTTCTTGAATGACCTTTACACCTATCTTTCTCCTTGAATGACCATTTTCACTGGCATTGTACTGATACTGGTAAAAATATTTTGAAAAAAATTATAATTAGGATAAGGTTTATGGTTACAATATTGAATCAAAGATGCAATTTTTACAGTTTGTGGGAAAAGGATCACCCTGATCAGAAACCTTCATGAGTCAATCAAACATGAAGGTAATGTTGGTGGTTTTTGCTTTGACTGGAAAGGCTTGGTCCATTATGAATTCATTCCACGTAATTGAACAGTAAACAAGAAGTTATACATGGAAGTTTTATTACATTTGACAGATGTTGTACACAGAATGAGGCTTGAACTGTAAGAAAACCAGAGTTAGAGTAAGAAAACCATCCATCATGCTAATCCATGCATCACTTTTTTTCTGTGATTACCTGGCAAAGGTTGATACAGTCATTGTGCCTCATCCACCCTTCTCTATACTTGGCCATAGCAGACTTTTATTTGTTTCTGAAATTGAAGGTAACCTTTAAAGGACGTCATTTTCAAACCATAAACAGATTGAAAAACATATAATATAACAGCTGTTTACTTTCTTAAAAAGCATATGCCAGGAAATGTTCCAAAAGGGGATAAAAGATTGGGAATGTTGTAGTGCCAGTAACAGATAACTACTTTGAAGGGGACAAGCCTGTGTACATTTTTAAATACATTAATAAACTTTATATTATACAAATTAAGTCTTTCTTTTTTTACAACTTGTACATTCTTAAATTATTTTTCAGTACCCACATCCAGTCGTGCAGTATTATTATGTACTGCACATTTAATGAATTTTTAACTCATTTAATAAATATAAGTTGATTGTTCTGTAAACTAACCAATTTACTACGTAATGGTAGACTCGTAATGGTTTGATCTATTTCATGCTGGAATTATATATACATAGATCATCTTGTAAATTTAAACTATTATGTTAATTAGGATTCATTTTACTTTTTCTTCTAATATTAAAGTTTTCCCTCAATTGTAAAAAAAAAAAAATGTTAATGTAAAATATAAAAAGTTCTTTGTTTATAAGTTTTACTCTCGCCAACTAATAGAGTTTAATGGATACATTTTATTACCAGCTAATGTTTAAATTTATGTCTAAAACTATTCTCAAGCTTAAATAAAAACATTGCCAAAAGAATCTTTTAGATTGGCCAAGTAATTCTTCAGTTTTAAAAAACACCAGTACTTGTACATTTATACAGACGTTTTGATTTTTACATAAAGATAATAATTTTGTAGTTGTTTGTGATTCTGGATGTCTGTTCTAATTTAAGGAAAATTTTATTGAGATTTTATTTCTTTTGATTATTTTTCTTCCATTCTTAAAAGTGGAAAAAAATAAATAAAAAATAGATAAATCTTTATTCTAGATGCAACATTAAACTACATTACATACATAGACCTTGTTAATAAGTCAAATTATAAATATAAAAACACATTATAAGATAAATAATTGATGTTTCTAAAGTTCATTTTATTTTGTCTTCAGTCATATGACTGGTTTGATGCAGCGCTCCAAGATTTCCTATCTAGTGCCAGTCGTTTCATTTCAGTATACCCCCTACATCCTACATTGCTAACAATTTGTTTTACATATTCCAAATGTTGCCTGCCTGCACAGTTTTTCCCTTCTATCTGTCCTTCCAATATTAAAGCGACTATTCCAGGATGCCTTAATATGTGACCTGTAAGTCAGTCTCTTCTTTTAACTATAATTTTCCTAATGCTTCTTTCTTCATTAATGTGCCGGAACAGCTCTTCATTTGTCACTTTATACACCATCTGATTTTTAACATTCTCCTATAGCACCACATTTCAAAATACATTCTCGTATTTCACCACGCTTCAAGTAAAGTACATATACTTTAAAAATGTTTTCCTGATATTTAAATTAATTTTTGATATAAACAAATTATATTTCTGAATGAAGGCTCTTGTTTTGCCTGTTCTATTCGGCATTTTATATTGCTCCTGCTTTGTCCATCTTTAGTAATTCTACTTCCCAAATAACAAAATTCTTCTACCTCCATAATCTTTTCTCTTCCTATTTTTATACTCAGTGGTTCATCTACATTATTTCTTCTACATGTCATTACTTTTGTTTTGTTCTTGTTTATTTTCATGCAGTAGTTCTTGCATAGGACTTCATCCATACTGTTCATTGTTTCTTTTAAATTAATCTCAGCTAGAATTACTATATCATCAGCAAATCGTAGCATCTTTATCTTTTCACCTTGTACTGTTACTCCGAATCTAAATTGTTCTTTAACATCATTAACTGCTAGATCCATGTAAAGATTAAAAAGTAACGAAGATAGGGAACATCCTTGTCGAACTCCCTTTCTTATTACGGCTTCCTTCTTATTACGGCTTCTTTCTTATGTTCTTCAATTATTACTGTTGCTGTTTGGTTCCTGTACATGTTAGAAATTATTCTTCTATCTTTGTATTTGAACCCTAATTTATTAAAAATGCTGAACATTTGATTCTAGTCTATGTTATCGAAAGCCTTTTCCAGGTCTATAAATGCTAAGTATGTTGATTTGTTTTTCTTTAATCTTCCTTCTACTATTAATCTGAGTGCTAAAATTGCTTCTCTTGTCCCTATACCTTTTTCCTGAAACCAAATAGGTCTTCTTCTAATACTTGTTCCACTTTTCTCTCAATTCTTCTGTACAGAATTCTGTTTAAGATTTTTTATGCATGACTAGTAAGCTAATTGTTTTGTATTCATCACATTTATCTGTTCCTGCTTTCTTTGGTATCATGACTATAACACTATTTTTGAAATCTGACTGAACTTTCCCTTTTTCGTAAATATTACACACCAGTTTGTATAATCTATCAACCGCTTCCTCACCTGCAATGCACAGTAATTCTGCAGATATCTGTCTATTCCAGGAGCCTTTCTGCCATTCAAATCTTTTAATGCTCTCTTAAATTCAGATCTCAGTATTGTTTCTCCCCTTTCATCCTCTTCGACTTCCTCTTCTTTCTCTATAACACCATTTTCTAATTCACATTCTCCATATAACTCTTCAATATATTCTACCCACTTATTGACTTTTCCTTTTGTACTGTAAATTGGTGTACCATCTTTGTTTAACACATTATTAGATTTTAATTTATGTACCCCAAAATTTTCCTTAACTTTCCTGTATCCTTCGTCTATTTTACCAATGTTCATTTCACTTTCCACTTCTGAATACGTTTCTTTAATCCACTCTTCTTTTGCTAGTTTGCACTTCCTGTTTATAGTATTTCTTAATTGTCAATAGTTCCTTTTACTTTCTTCATCACTAGCATTCTTATATTTTCTACATTCATCCATCAGCTGCAATATATCATATGAAATCCAAGGTTTTCTACCAGTTCTCTTTGTTCCGCCTAAGTTCGCTCTTGCTGATTAAAGAATTTCCTTTTTAACATTCTCCCATTCTTCTTCTACATTTTTTTTACTTAGATTTTTTCCCTACACTTTCTACCTTATCTTTTTTACTTAATACCTCCTATGATGTCCTTTTCAAAAATCTTCTTTACCTCCTCTTTCTCAAGCTTCTCTAAATTCCACCAATTCATGTAACACCTTTTCTTCAGGTTTTTAAACCCCAATCTACATTTCATTATCACTAAATTATGGTCGCCATCAATGTTTGCTCTAGGGTAAGCTTTGCAGTTGATGAGTTGATTTCTAAATCTTTGCTTAACCATGAAATAATCTATCTGATGTCTTGCAGTGTCACCTGCCTTTTTCCATGCGTATATTCTTCTATTATGATTTTTAATTTGGATTTTGGCAGTTATTAAATTATATTTTGTGCAAAACTCTATAAGTCGGTCCCCTCTTTAATTTCTTTTGCCCAGCCCATATTCACCCACAATATTTCCTTCCTTGCCTTTTCCAATGCTTGCATTCTAATCTCCAACTAATATTAAGTTTTCGTCCCCTTTTATGTGTTTAATTGCTTCGTCAATTTTTCTTTGTATACACGCTGTAGTCACCACCCGGAGATGCAAACAGGGGACTAGCTTACCTTCGGAATATTTTATCAAGGAAGGCGCCTCCGTCTTTGTTACTATAGAGAGTTACATTCTCTTGGAAAAAAAGCAGCTGTAGTTTACCGTTGCTTTCAGCTGCACAGTACTCAGACGATTGAGTGATGTTGATATGGCTGTTTTAAGTGTTTCTGACCTATGCTCTTAACAACTGCTAAAAGAGCTGCTGCTCTCTTTCAGGAATCATTCCTTAGTCTGGCTATCAACAGATACCTTTCCAATATGGTTACATCTTCATTTCAGCTATTCTGTATCATTGAGCACTCAAGCCCCCTCACCATTGGCTAGGTCTCATGATTCATAGAGGGAGCTAAAGTCCATATTAATTATTTAAATACAATCACATGAAATAACTAATGCTTTTTAATTAATATTATTTAAAAATTCATTAACAGAGTAATATTATTTCCATAGAAGAAAATCTTTTAATTGTATTAATAAATTGGTGAGAAGATTTTTCAAATTATTTGGCAGTTTATTAAAAATGGCAATGGACACATAATAAAGCCCTTTCTCGTAAGCCGAAGTTTTGTGTGTTACATAAAACCAGTTCTGTTGTCTGGTTTGGTAAAGATTGATACTTTTATTTTTTAAGAAAATAATAATTTTTGTGTTTAGCAAAGATATTCCATATTCATAAATATAAACATAAAGATAAGTTAATTGTATTAATTTTCTAAATCTGCCAATTTCTGTGGCAGAGTAGCTACAACTCTGCCACATTCACATTCTTTGTATTTTTTTATTGTGAATTTTTTCATCAGTCAAGAAAAAAATCTATCTATACAATTTATTTTTATGAGTGCCAGATGATGATCTGACAGCATAGTTTTATATCTTAAAATCTCATTCTAACTTTGAGAAAGCCTCAACTATATGAAAATATGTGCAGGCATAATAGATATCTATATAAACGTAATTATTATATTTAACATCCATTGTTTACTTTTAAAAGTTAAAAATAAATTTTAATATTTATAATTTGTTGATCCTTTTTTTACTTTATTTAATTTTTTTTTGTAGGAAGTTAAGAATTTTAAAGATATTGATGAATTGGAAGGTTTCATGTTAAAACACAGTGAGGCTATTATTGACATGATGGGTGGGGAAATTGACAGAATAGAATTGAAATTGAGGGTAAGTATTTTATACAGTTCTTTCATTTGTCTGCTTTATTTTTCATATTATTATTATTATTTACTTAAGAGTTTTATATAATTTGAATTTCTTAAATTTATTGTCTTAAATTTCTATTATCGATGGAGGGTCCTCATTTTAAGTGCGCTGCCATTGGAATCTTGTAAATAAGAAAAGGTACAAAGAACTTAAAATAGGGAAGTTTCTTTGACTTTTGAGTGCATTAAATATACTATTGGCATACTTGAGATGTCTACCATTTTTTCAATATGGTGACCAACTTATTTTTTTTAAATGGGAGCTTTGAACATTTTTAGATACAGCACATAATTTTAATTCATGTTTACTAATAGACATTTTTTCTAAATGCCACCTTTCAGAAGCTACACTTAATCTCCATTTGTACTTTTTGACAGCAAAACATTATATATAACAGATTTCTCAAAAAGTGAGTCTTACTTAGACTTTCACCACGGTTAGTTGTGAATTTGTTTTCATAAAAACTGTATATGTCTTATGGTGTGTGACTTTATGAACTTATTATAAAAACCTTATCTTTTTCATTGTCCTTTTATAGTTTTTTAACAGAAATTCCATCCAAAAATGTTGAGATATTTACAAAAATTTTATAATCCACCTTTCTCTATGAAATAAATAATCATGTGATTTTACAATTTCAGATTTTCAAATTGGTGGTCATTTTAGTTTTGTTTAATCGTTAATATCTCAATAAATATTTACTCAGTCAAATTATTATTTTTTTAAATAATGGCACATCACAATTTTTTATTATTTTTTCAAGCAACCATGTTATGTAGGATATCATAGCATGTAGCAAGGCTCCAGTTCATAGAACCATCAATATTAATTCTGTGATATAGAGCTATGATTTCAGTTCCAAACAGGTTATTGGGCAATAATTATGGTTAGGTGTATTTTTCATTCGCTATCAAATTTCTGTTCTGAAAAACTAAAATTAAATTACTATTTTTTTTTCCAATTTAAATTTCTATTTTTTTATACTCCTACAAACTTTGAGGTTATATGGTAAATTAATCGTAAAGAAAATAATGTTTGTTAATTTTACTGTTTAAACCCATCCTTAGCGATAAATGGAAAAGACGTGGCTAAATTTTTTATGGTGTTGAAAAATGGACAAAAAATGGAAAGTGACCGTCTTGAGATTCAAAAATTTATTTTATTTTTTCTCAAAAGCTAGAGCTGTGTACATGATTCACTTGTAATCTACATAGTTCTGAGGAAATGTAAAACTTTACGTTGAAATTTTGCTACTAGTTCAGTATATGAAAAAACATGTTTCATTTTGTAGTTTGAGTAATTATGATGATGACATCTCATTCAGTTTGTGTAGTTGAGATAATTTTAAAGAGTGTGAACGGTTTTTTATGTACAAGTGATAATGAACGTTTTGCAGATTCTGAAAGTATATTGATAGTAATGGTAGTAGTAGTACTAATGATAATATGACAGGGAAGTATGTACTGAAATAGACCTAAACAGAAGTGGGTATGTCATCATAAAGAAAACAGTGTGTTGAAATCCTGATTACTGATTATTCTGATATATTCAGAGTTATTCAGATGATAAATTTTCAGTATTATATGATGCCATAAATGAATTTCTGGATGAAACATTTTGAGTTCATGTTGTAAATGAAACAAAGGCTTTTGCCAGGTAAAACTCAAACGGTTGGGTAAGTGTTGCACCTGATGAATGCTTCTGTATTTCATGTTTAATCTAATGTCAGAGTATAAAAAATGTATTATAAATTATTACTGGTTGTCTAGAAAAATGAGCCATGGTCTGAACTAATGCTATAAGACCAATTCAAAATTATTTTTAGATATCTCCATTTCTGTTCTCTCCATATTCTCTTCTACTACTGTCTATGAAATGATAAATTACAAAAAGTAGTTGTTGAATATTTATGTGACAAATTTAAAAAGTACTTTACACCAGGTAGAAATTTTTTGGTAATGAAAGCCTCATTGCTTTCTGGGGAGAGCTGTTGTACATTCAATCCAGTCCCTAAATATGTGCCAGATTTGGAATAAGAATTTAGAAAACAAATGTTGTCAAAACTGGATATTGTCATAATTTTAAAATTTATGTTAAAGAGGATCAGGTAAACCCTATCAGAAATTTTGGAGTTAGTAAACGAATGGTATTTAATGTAAATAGAGACCTCCTACAAAAGGGCAGAATATTCTACTTGGACAATCCCTTAACATATTTTTAGGATTATTGAAGCAGGGAACTTATGCAATGGATACAATTAAAACTAATTGAGTAAGCTTGTGTTAAGAAATTTTAAAAATAAATTTGAAAAAAGGAAAATGAATTTCTTCTTCTTACAATGTGTAGTGTCTAAAATGTGTGAAAGAAAGAAAAAAAAATGTTGTGATGATGTCTTCTTTACAAAAAAACTCTATTATGTGTCAGTTATTCCTCAGAGGGAAAATAGGAAAAAAATGTACAGCCTGTTTTAAAGCTAAGTTGTTAATGAGTATTACAAATTTATTTGTGGAGTGGATAAACAGGATCAAACACTATTTGCTTTTGCTCCCATGTATTGTTAGAGCAAAGGGTGTAAAAGAGGGTGTAAAAGTTGTTTTTTTATTTATTTGATGTGGCAGTTTACAATGTCAGTGTGATTCATAGATTACTTCTTAAAAGTAAAACAAAACATGCCCAAACTGTCATTGATTTTCTGTTAAATGTAGCTGAAAAGTTACTGGAGAGAGTAACACTACCTTGGCATAAAAAAAATGAAATCTAGGGTGTCCACTTTCATTAGCTGACAGCCCAATGCATCTGCAAGCAGAAAGGGAAAAAATTCCATCTACTACTATAGCAGTCTTCCAGAAAATATAGAAATTGTAGTCCTCACTAAAAGAGATCAGAAACCATATTAGTGCAAAAAGTATCATAGCAAAAAGTATAAGTAGTTAATTATCAGTGTTAATAAAAATTAGGACTTAAAATAAATGCAAAAGAATAATGGCGTCAGTATAAAATAAGGAAAGAAAAATTATGTGATTTTACGGTTAATTAATAGAGATATTGCATGTAGTCAATGAACAGCATGTACTGTGTAAAAGTAGCTCAGTTGCCACTGACAATTTATCCAGGAAAGATTTAGACTGAAGTGAGTTAAACATTTTAATTCATTTTTTTAATTTAGTGTTTTATAATATTTAATATTCAGAAGTGATGATTTAGAATCTGATGTAATCAGCAAAATTCCACATTTCTGTTAGAACTGTTATTTATTTTATACTTTTATAATAATAAAAAATGATAACACATCATTTGCCATAATTTAAATGTTATTGATTCAAAATAAAAGTAAACCTGATAATTTCAGGTTGCTTTTAATAACAAAGCAGTTGAAAATTGGACAGTTGATGAAGACATTAGAATTGGGCTTACTTTCATAAAGTTAAATATAAAACTTATATAAACTATATATAAACTGAGTGGGATAAAATATCATTAAACAAATGTTTTCTTGTAGAATTTAGTTTGTTATTAGTAATATTTGTAGGTGATAAAATCTACAAATATCGTGATCACAGTATGTTGATTATAAAATGTTTTTTTCTTTCTTTCACACTTCTAGAATGTCTAAAATTAGTTTTAAAAAAAGAATTGTTTAGCTACAGCACTTACACAATTATGTTTCAGAGAAAATTTCCTGATATTCGGCATTGTGATCTTGAAATACTGTAATAAATTAGTTGCAGATAGATAATGAAATGTAAATTGTTGAAGGCTGTGATATGTAAGTACTTATTGTTAATTAAGAAGTAAATATTTGTGTGTATTTTGAATTGAAGGAAGGTATGATTAAAACTTTAAATTGCACTAATGTAACATAGAGTTAATTTTTAAGTCTAGATTTTTCTTGTTTGATATTTAATTATTAGTTTCATATTATACAGGCTAAGCAACATAAAACCAAACCCATAATGAAACCGCTATCCAACAGTATTTATGAAAGACTCTCGCACAACTAGTACGACTAGTGGGTGTGTATGTTACTACTGATTGTTGCTGTTGTTTGTCAGGTGGTTACATGTCAGTGCAGTATAAGTTTTGTTGTAGAGTAGTTGGGTTTGTGTAAAATACCTTATTCAATCCAGGAGAGGATAGCTACAGTTGAGGCCTATATTTGTTCTGGATCGTTTGAAGAATCACATTAAGTATTCGTAGAAATATTTCCAAATGCCTGTATCCCAATGAAGAGTAGCATACATGATTTAGTTAAAAAATGGCGTACAACAGGTTCAGTTTCAAATGCAAAATGAAATAGACAACCTTCCATTATGATTCCATAGGCCATTGCCGATATTGAAAGAAGAATTACGCCAGTTCAAATAAATCACTACGCAAGTTATCCCAACAATTTGGTGTTAAATATACATCTTATTGTAAAATCCTGGATGAATCCTGGTTTTATTTATCCGGCCATGTTAATTCGCAGAACAACAGGATAGTGAGGAATCCTTAGGAGATATTCGAGCGTCCACTTCACGATGAGAAAATTGCTGTTTGGTGTGCAGTTTTTGGTAATCGTATAGTGGAACCAATATTTTTGGACCGGACTGTCAATACACAAGTTCACCTCACAATTTTTGAAGAATTCTATGCACAATTAACTGATAATAAAAGTGAAAACAAAGTATAGCTTCTTCCAACAAGACGGAGGAATGTGTTGCACATTAAACGTTTCACTGAATCGTGTTCATGCAGCTTTCACAAATGAACGAGCTGTCAGCAGAGGATGGTGCCTCCATGTTCCCGAGAGTTATCCGTTTGCGATTTTTTTCCTTTCGGGCTACTTAAAGGAATCCCCACAATATTGATGAACAGATTGTGAACATTCAACCAGAAATCAACGCAATTGACCGATGTTTTGCGTCAGACGACTCTCAATATGATCAGTTGAGCACAAAAGTGCATCAATGCCCAGGGTGGTCATTATGAACATGTTTTATAACAATAAGGTAAAAAATTTCAACATTTAAATTACTTTCTATGGTTTTCTTATTTAATTTATCCTCATCATTCATAAACTTTCATTTCAACTTTAACTGACCAATTCTGCAGCGGTTACGTTATGGGTTCAGTTTTATGTTGCTCATCCTGTATTTATTTTTTTAGATTTTTATCATAATAAAATAATTAATTAGAAAATAAAAACAAGATTTTTCTGTGATTTCCACAAAATTTATTTAAAAATGATAAGTCAGTTTTAAATAAATTAAAATGAAATTTTTAAATAAAAAAACATTTCGTTTTCATTTTCTAGTTTGTTGTTATTGATTTTCACCAAGTAAAGGCATTTTCCATCAATCATAAAATAACTTTTAGTCTCTATGTAATATACATAATAAAAGTAACATCTCTGTTCTCTGGTTGCTATGTAGTCCAACTACAAGAGATAGGTTTGTAGTTTAAAATATTCATTATGAATTATGTTCAAAAGTTCTAATTTAGCAGACTTTCAAAGTATTATCTTTTAAGATGTTACGTATTTTATGGTTATCTTGTAATGGTTAATAATATAAATTTAAATTATAATTCTTGATATTTTAAAATCTGTTAAACTTTAGTCTTAATTCTTATACAGGATTATTCAAATGAATTTTACAATAAAGAGAAAAAATATTCTTACTCTCTGTTTGGGTGATAACTTTTGCTGATCACTGTTATGTTAAAATTCTATAAATTTTAATTCCGACAATAAACTACTGAGGGAGGGGGCATTAATTCAGCAAAAGAATGGAGGACTAGTGAGAAATCTTTCTTTGTATCTCCCTATTTTGAATTGAAGTAGCACATTTTTGTGATTATTTCAGAATAGATTTAATAGACATATTTCACCTTTAGAATGCTATCAAGTAATGTAAGGACTCTCTTGGGCATAAGTGCATTATTAAAGGTTAACACATAGAGCATCCCTGAAATTATGATGCAGTAATGAAATGACTACAGATTGCCTTTATCTAAGGTTCATACTAATAACAAAGTGGGTTTGCTGCTTGAAATTTCCCATTTAAAAGTTTTGCATATTCTCAGGAAATGACGATCTACTCTTACAAATCGTAAATTTGGCATTCTCTCAAAAATTAAAAAGATACAGAGTAGTGAGTGACTGGTAGGATATGCGGCTTTAAATTTCAAAAAGTGTATGATTCTATGATCAATTTATGAATAAATTATGATTTTTTTTTTTTTTTTAGATTAATTCACTTTCTTAATCTCTATATTAAAGTTAGTTGACTCAACATTCACCTGTGTGGGAATGAGAGTAAATAAATTAGCACCTGAAAATGAAAGTTCAACATTGGATGATTTTTGCTGTGACTAAAATTTATGTTTACCTTTCTTTTATGTTAGATAATATCTCTCATTCCCACCAAAAACACCCTTTTTGCAGAATGTAAATTCTTCTCTTTTATTTATTTTTACTCTTCTCAAGATAATAAAAGTTTTAAGTATTGGCTGCCAAAATTTCTTGACCTTATTCTGTTGAATTTCTTCTTTTGGAGTTTATTGAAAATTTAATTTTTTTATCCCATGACACTTAAACATAAAAACTCAAGAATTCATATTAATTCATGACATAGTAGACATTTATCAGAGTATGAAAAATAAAGACTGGGATGTAGTTTTATATTGTGTTAAAGTGTGTAGATTTACTCATAGAGTAGCCGTTAAAGCTAGTATAGGAAAGCGTCAGTTTACTAGTGGTACTTTGATGCGCATAAAGTGGCCAAAGAACAAATTTTTGGCACCCCCTTGCAAAATTTAGTTTTGAGTGCCCCTACAAAGAAAAGCAACTGGTATTTGGTTATATTCTTATTAAAATATAGTAGTCATTCTATAAATGACAAAAAGAAATGAATACAAAATTTCTCCTAAATACAATATACTTAAAAAACTATATTTTTAACCCATTTTAAATATATAAAATTACTAACATGGTATCAATAAAATTATTAATAATCATTATTATCTAGTTATTGTTTCTTATTTTGAGATTTTAAATTTGCAAAATCTCTTATGAATCCTTTTTTCCACTACGTTAGCAATTTTTGTTTCTATTGCTAAAAGAGATAAATTATGTAAATGTTTTTCTCCAATTGAATTTCTTAAATAATTTTTTATTATTTTTAATTTAGAAAAGATCATTCCACTGTAGTCACAGTGACTGGTAATGTTAAGAATAAAACTAAAGCAGTTAAAGTATCTGAAAAACTTGACAACAGTGTATTATATTTAACTATTAGCAGTCCAACAAATTCTTTCATATTTTAAATTGTGACAAGCTCATCCCTCAGCATAGCAGATAACATTATTAATTGCATAGGGAAATTATTAGAAAAATTCAGCAACTTCATTACAACTTTTTACAGCATCATTAATAACTAAATTTAATTATGAGATACTCAATGAATGTACATAGCATTTGGTTGATTTATTTAAAAATAGCCTGGACTCTGTTGTATGCACCACTCATAATGTTTGCTCCTTCACATCTTTGTCCCCTAAATTTGCTTAATTTTATGTTGTAGTTTTTCTGAAAATTTATTGTTTCTTTTTATAAAACAGATGCTGTTTGATTATGAATTTAAAAAACCCCCAAAAATTTATTTTTTTTCTATTCTGTTTGGTTCGTCTCATTCATTTTTAATAATTTTTACAAATCTAAATATTCGACTGAGTTTGTATGTTTTTGCTATATTGTTTGTTGTATCCATTATAATAGTAAAAAAGATGTATTACTGATACGAGATATTATAATCATTTTCAAACGTGTTGCAAGGCAATTATTTTGTGCTGGATCTCTTGAGGTCTACATGAGTCAGATAATATAATCATTTTTTCACATTCTCTATCAATATTTTATTTTGAGAATTCACAATATCAGTGGAAAATGTAATCTCAATTTCAGTATCTAAAACTTGTTGAGCAAATTTGATTGTAACTTCCGTCACATTTGAACATTCTAGAATTCTATTTTCATCTTTATTATCATTATTGTTATTGCCCAAGTTTTCTTCATTGTAGATGTGTGTTGTTTTTCTAGCTTTGTCGTAACAGGTTTTAGGAAATTTGTTAATTTTGCTACTTAAGATAAGCAATTCTGGTCTCTTCTTAATTTTCTTCTTTTAGCTGCACTGCTAGTGCTACTTAATTTCTTTTCCATCTTCATTCCTTAAAACTTATAATCATAGCAATATATATTCATAATATCTGCACTGTTGTTGAAATGGAATAAAAAGCTACACTAGATACTTACATAAATTTTTTGTTGTAATATTTCAGTTTACAATAATTTATAATACATATAATTATTATAATATAGGTAATAATAATTTCAGTATTTTGTAAACATACTTGACACTTCCATATGAAATAGCTATTTGGATATATGCCTATCTCACTCTAACCTATAACTATAGTAAGCAACAGCTGCAGCCAGTGACACCACCAGGTGGACATTTTATACATTATCAATCCAAAAGTAACAAAAGAAAATGTAAGATGTCGTTATTATAGGGCTGTTTGTAATTCTTCTAGAAGAAAATATATAGCAAAATTTGTTTGTACTTGAGAATAATGGGGGTCCACGCTGTGCAAAACTTGTACAAAAAAGTATTTTTAATCTAATTAAATTAAGTATAGTTTTAATACAATTTATGACCCTTTTCTACTTTGTTCCCTCCCCCGTGTTGCGGGGTCATGCAGTATTATAGTTCCACCACTGCCTACATATATCTTTCTTCATATATTCAGTGGTTAACATTAGTTACCAAAAAAAATTGAAACTATTGACTTCATCATGAAAAAGTAATATTTCTGATGACTTTTATGATGGATAGATGAATTTAAAAAGTATACCTCTCTTAAAATTACTTTGATCAACAGTTCATTACCATAAGTGGTTTTTAGATAGCGATGAATGTTACTAATGTTCACTTTTTCTGCTGTTAAAAATTCACTCACTGTGCATTGTTTAGAAACATTGAGCATGTGTACTCAACTTCATTATAGTAGTGACTGACCTATCACTTAATGTTATGCAACATTTTATTCTCCAGTTATGTTCCAGTATGCATTACATTTACAAGGTTTTTTTTTTAATATACAATATTACTCTGTTTATGAATTTAAAAAAAAAGTGTGTGATATATATATATATATATATATATATATATATATATATATATATACAGTGTATATATAAAGTATATACTCAATTTTAAATTTTTAATATGGATTTTAATAAGATATTTTCTTTATATTATAATTAATGGTAGTGCTTATAAAAATGATCTGATTACAATTTTTTCTTTACATAAAGAATATTGTTTTAAAGTTAATAATTATCTAATTTTGCTTTATGGAAAGCAAATTAAGTGCTAAATAACATATTTAAAATAAGGGTTCAACCTCATAATTATAAACACTTGTGTATAATAATAATTTTTCCTAATGTGTGGAATATTGTTATAGAGGTGGTTTATTATTGTATATTAAATCCTGGTTTGATAAAAACATCTTAAAATTTTATTAAAATTACCATTATTTAGTGTTTAAAATTAATATTAATTAGTATTTGTTTAATGCTGAAATAAACAAAATTCTGAAAACAGTTAAAATCATAACTACTGGTTATAAGATTGAAATTTCTAAAAAAGAAGATTTTTAGTATGGAGAAAGATGTGTTAGGTTTGTGATATCTTTTTTTTTACAGTATAAACAGTATACAGTAACTAATTTATGTATATATTATTTGTAGGTTTAGAGATAAGCTGTATTAACCTGGTGTGTTGTAGTAGACATTTCCAGTTGTGCTTGCTGATATTTTTTAATTAGGTAAGTTGATTGCTTATGCTTATCAAATTATTAATTAATGCTTAACAAACTTTTTGTTTGTTCATGTTAACTATATTTAAATGATGATTAATCTGAGTTTTTTCCCAGTGATAACCATGTAACATTAACATTTATAAACGTGGTACTTAGAGAAATCACCTAGGGAATATAATCATTTTTGATTCCAATTTAAAAATGTTTAAATTAATTCTTTAATTAAGAACGACAGAACGTTTTAGGTAGGTTTCATTCTTTTTGATTATTTGAGATAGCATAAATCTCTGCTGTTTTCTGAACACTGTTTACTATTGGCTATCAACTGACTGGTATTTTTTACTGATTAGTTTGTTGGGATTCTGATCAGCTGATCCAATGGAAGTTACCAGCATTTCCCACACTATATGTTAGGCTGATTCTATTGCTGACTGAGGTCTCTCACTTGACTTAAAATTCAGTTTGAAGTTTTTTGGTTGATGGTATATCCATAATTTTCATATTTTTGAATTTTTTTGTTCTTAGAAGGTGGAATAGATTGTGACAATTTGGATGCATAATTGTAGAGACAGCATAAAGAAATGGACAAACTCCTATAACTTACATTGTTGTATATTATGGCTTAATTGAAAAACGTGCTGAATATGTCATTAGTTTTTAATTTTTATAATTTTTCTCATAAGTTTAATCATCTCCTTTACATATGAGATTAAAAAAATTAAACTAAATTTTTTTTCTCTGGTGCATATACAGGTATTTTGAAATGTGCATTTAGGGTCATTACATTACACAGGAACTTATGAATAAACCCACATTTGTCTATTTTAATTAGTTTCTGTGTAGTATTCATCTAAGTAGGCATTGATTGGGTCCTTCAGTGTGATTTTTGTGATAACTGATTTACACAAACAAAGAATTACAGTGATTTTATGTTAAGTTTGGCAAAAATTTTATTTTAACACATCTAAGAGACATATGAGGACACCCTCGCCACACATTACTGCTTAGTTAGTGGTTTAATCATTTTAAAAAAGAATCTATGGAAGATGATGAAATCATATAAGTAAAAAACCAAATTATTAAAAATTTTAAGATGTGCTCCTACTAATTAAAGAGCCCTTCCCAAACAAAAGTGAAGACGTATCTCTCGTAACAAAGGGCTAATACCTTTGACAGAATGGCCCCAAAAGTTGTCTCTAAGTGGCATATTAATTGATGTAACAACTTCCAGGTGCCTGCACCCTGACATATTTTACCCATTTCTTACCTGTTATGCAACAAACCTTTTTCATGTTTACACATTAAAACTTCACAGTAAAAGTTTCATCCTTATAAAATATTCTTTAAGCTATAACATACAGTAGTAATTTTTATCAACTGTCACCATAGCAAAATATCAAAATTTTTTATATTTCACTGTGAATTTTAATATCCTTCATTTTAATATCCTTTGTGTAACATGCACCCAATCTTTGGTCAAGTTAGGAAAAACTGTATGCAAGTTTTTAATCAAATAATCAAATAAATATACTACATAACAAAAAGAAGAAGAAGTCAGCTATATTTAAGTTATTAGGCAAAAAAATAATGTAAAACATTAATTTGAATTTATGAGGTCGGTTCAAAAAGTAACCAGTTTTTTTTAAAATAAAAAATTATTGAATATTTACAGCATTAAATAAGTAATCACCTTAAAAATACTCTCCATCCTGTTATAAACACCTTTTCCAACATTCCTGCCCATTTGACAGGCGCCCACTATGAGTGTCATCTTTAGTACTAAAACACTTATGCCAGTTGTAAACCTCTATTTTCTTTATTGCCGATTCTCCATATGCTTGTTTAAGCTGCATTAATGTCTTAACAGTAATTTTTTTTAAGCAAAATGCAAAATTTGAGGTTTGTGAACCATCAGTAACTGTCATTTTTCACTGATGTACATGATGTGAAACAAATTACTTAAGTATTTTTGTGTGCAAACAGGAAATGTTTGATATACAGCTATGTTATGATGTCATACTGCAAACATGAAAACCAATAATTTCCTCATTATAATTGTTATTTTAAACTGATCGAGTCAATTTTGGGAACTTTTAGAACATAAAATATGAGTGGCTCCCACATAACAATTGCTGGAATCTTTTAATATATTTATTGTTAAGTTAGTTACTATTATTATCTTTTCTGCCAAGATCATTGTAGTTTCTATGTTTAGTACTGCTTATCTTTATTAGCTTCATTCTTTTATCTCTTATTGACACATGTCAGAACCACTCCATTGTCAAAACTTATTATATTGATATCTTGTATTTCTGTTGATCATTATACAGTGTTTAGTCAATGCCTTTCCCTATATTTGACATCATGCCTTATTTGGTCTTCTTCTTGCTTATTTGTTATTAATGGTTATATTTATCTTTTAATTTTGTTTATCTATTTCCCGCTTTCAATAAGTCGAGGTTCTTGAAAAGTATATTCACTTGATTATTGATCTGTTCATTTATGATTGTTCTATTGTTACTTTTTAATTTAAAAATTTCTAGATTTTCTAACATGTTCATTTTTCTCCCTTTAACGCACTTGTGAATTAATTTTGTTCCATTTTTAATTGATTTTGATTCTTCCATTTTCATTGCGGGTATGTCCCTTTCATTGAATTAATTTTGTTGATTCTTCCATTTTCATTGGGGTATGTTCTTTTATTGATTGCATTAATTAGAATCATTTTTTGATTTTTGAGAAATCAAAGAGGGACATACCCCATTGAAAATTGGAAGAATCAACAAAATTAATCCATAAATGTGTTAAAGGAGGAAGAATGAACATTTCAAAAATCTAGAACTCTTTAAATTAAAAAGTAACAATAAAACGATCATAAATGAACAGATTAGTAATCAAGTGAATGTCCTTTTCAAGAACCTCAATTTATTGAAAGTAGGAAATAGGTAAATAAAATTAAAAGGTAAGTATAACCATTAATAACAAATAAACAAGCAGACGATCAGATAAGGCATGATGTCAAATATAGGGAGGGGCATTAACTAAACACTATATAAAGATCGACAGAAATATAAAGTATGAGTACAATAGGTTTTGACAATTAAGTGGTTCCGAAACGTGTCAACAAGAGATAAATGAATGATTCTAAGAAAGATAAGCAGTACTAAACATAGAAACTGTGTATTGTTAATTGAAAATATAATGTATTATATATTAATACATTTTCTGTTTCTGTTTTTCAGTTAGTGCAGGTATATTGTTCATGATGTATCCTTAGAAATTTACTTAAAGCACTTCTAACAAGGATCTGCATTATTATAAACATGTTATTCCTTAGTATTATTCTGCATATATGTATGTACATTAATATTATGAAGATTGTTTTATGGAGGTAACAAATTATATGTGTATGATATTTTTTGTGGCTGTAAAAAATTTGCCTTTTAACAAAATCAATTGTCCTATATAGATGAAAGTATGTAATGAAATTAAAGTAATGAAAATTTTCTATAATTAATTTTTGTTAAATGACATTAACAAGTTTCTCAGATAAAAGTGATTCAGTTTTGTGGTGAATAATAAAATGGTATTTAATTTACAATTACCTGTATATATTATTAGAACTGTTTGCTAATAATAACCGTAGTACGTAAAATTTAATTTATCCTCCAGTTGTATCATTAATATTATTTATTTTATATTATATAATTTTATTTATTTGAACTTTTAATGACTGTTTTATTTTAATTTTTGCTTTCTTCTTTTTGATTAAGTTAAATATCATGTATTTAAAATGCATACATAATAATATGATTAATTTATTAAAATGAATTAAGTGAAAGAAATTATTTTTTTTCGCTTTATTTTTGTAATTCAAGAGGAGTTATGTAGTATTGTATATGCATGTATAACAGATACAGAATTTATTTAAATGAAATTTTTTGGGATATCAGAATTATATGTTCTATGTTGAGTTATTATTTATATCAAATATTTATTTTTTCTCAGTTTTGGCCATCTGTGGTCTGTGTAAACAACTTTATATATGGTTTAATCTTTTTAATCTAGATTTTCAATTTTTTGTGAATGGAGCAATTTTCTCCTCAGACCACACAAAGTTATTGACTTGTTTTGTTAGTTCTTGAAACCCACTGAAATTCTTGATGTTGTCTTTAAATATGTTTTGATTTAGTGTTTCTTCATTGGTGATGTTTATTTGTTGTATATTTTTGTGGGTGTTGTTGATCCATCTGCTTTTTTTTAAGCTTTGATGTGCTTGAGGTTTAGTGAGTGTTTTCATTGATGTGAGAAATATGGCCTTAGAATAGGATCTTGTGTTTAAGATTATATCAGTGAGTTTTTCATACTGTGTGAAGTTCCTTGTTGGCACAGAGTATGTAGTTATCATTCCTTTTTCTTGGCCTAGGATTTTCCTGAGCATATTTCTTTTTACTATATCTGTAATTATATTATTATATTTGTTATTATTATTATTATTACTATTATTATTATTATAAATGTAGTATTAATTATTATATGAGTATATTGTTTTTTTAAGTTTAGATATTCAATGTAACATAGTATTTTACAACAAATTACTATTAACTACAAAGACTCTCAAAGTATCATGACAGGGATTTTTTAATTGAAGAATAAGTTGTTTTAACTCTTCTTTATTATTATTTTTTAAATTGATAATAAATTAATAACATTTTATTTAACTACCTGTGCAAGAATGATTTTATTGATCTGTTTAATATTGTGTAAGTTATTCTATCTATGCAATTTTATTGATTTGTCTATAAGCAGCTGATTCACTTGTTAATGTATGGGTAAAAGTTCTGGGCCTCACACAGAAATGGCATTAGTACCCTTAATTTCTTAATGGCATTGCAAGATTTCAGTCTTCATTAGTTTACTAAAAGAGTTCCAAGTTTCTGCATAACTTAGTATAATATTTACAGGTCATCAAAGTGGAGAATTAGGGCCTATTTTTTTGGAAAGTGGAAAAATCTTGAAATTTGTACAGTGATTAAATACTTTTTTTGAGAGGTTTGTGAAAAGAAAATTAAAGAAGAGCTTGATATGACATTGGGAGACGCTTCTCCATCAAATACAATAGTTAAATGCTGAGTCATGGAATTTAAAATGGGTCGAACCTGCACTAACAGTAAACCACACACTGACTATGCCAAATAATAGAAAAATTACACAAAATCATTTTGGCAGATAGACGAGTGACAGAGAATGAATTAACAGAGAGTGTAGGGATGTCAACAGAATGCTTGCGCAACATTTTGCACAAACATTTGGACATGAACAAGCTGTGTGTTGGATGGGTCTGTGTTTGCTCATACCCGATCGTAAAAACATTTCAAGCGATTGTCTCAAGCTATTTCGGCATAATCTAGAGGAATCTCTATGTTGATTTATAATGGTTGATGAGGCTTGGGTTCATCATTACACTCCCGAGAGAAAAGAGCAGTCAAAACAATGGGTTGAAAAATATCAACTTGCTCCAAAAAAAGCAAACGCCACTTTTCGCACAAAAAAGTTATGGCAACTGTTTTTTTGGGATGCATGTGGGATAATTTTTATTGATTATTATCTTAAAAAAGTATAAAATAATAAGTGGAAAATATTATGTGACCCTATTGCAGCATTCCAATGATGAGATTAAGGAAAAACGATCACATCTGTCAAAAAAATAGTGCTTTTCCATCAAGGCAATGATCCAGCTCACCAGTGCTTCAGTCATTGCAATGGCAAAAATCAAAAAATTATGGTTCGAATTGCTCCAACATTTTCCATATTCACCAGATCCAGGTACTATGTTTCCTAATAATAAAAAATGGCTTGGAGGGAGGAGATTTTCAACCAATGATGAAGTTAATGTCACCATATATAGTTATTTTAAGGAGTTGGATAAATCGACTTATCAAAATGGTGTTGTGCTCTTGTGAAATGCTGGGCTTAGTATACAGACCTTAATAGTGACTGTGTTGAAAAGTAAATTGAAATGTATCCAGAAAAATGTTGTTTTCTTGTCCAGGCCTGGAACTTTCCACCCTGCCTTCATGATAAGAGAACATGCAAATTTTGACATCCTTGAATTGCCAAGGTAGAATGGTTTTCAATTAGAAGTCGATAATAGAGCGGTGGCTGGGAGACATTATCAAGAGCCGATGTCTTTAAAATATAACTAGTCCAGCCAGCCTTGAATTGCTTATCTTCTGCATGGGAAAACTGAAGAAAGATGATCTTCTTCCTTTCTACCTAAGAAAGGTATGTGTTGTTGACAACAAACAAGTATAGAGAATACTTTCTGTTAGTACACACACTGTACTGTACTCTTATTGGTGCAAACATTAACTCTTGATACCAATATGACACTCCTTTTTCAGATTTATTATTTTTATGTGAGATTAGCTAATTTACAGATATACTTTTTTCAATTAATTAATTCTTTTTTATTGCCAACAAGCTTATTGTAAAAAAAATACTATTTTTATTAAAAAAACTTTTAATATTAAATTTTTTTTATTATTAGAAATTTCAAAAATTAATATAAAAATTGTTTTGAATAATAAATATTGATAAGACTTGAATCTTAGTGACAAGAGTGATATTTTCAATTAAACAGTTATTTACTTATTTACCAGCCCCAGTTTTGATTCTTGAATGTTTTAATCTTATAAACTTATTCAAAAGTTTTTGGATAACCATAGAATTTAATTCAATAATAACCATTGTATAAAATTGTGATTATTGAATTATTAAGGTTAATAGTTAATTTTACAAATTTGTCCTTAAATATTGACACATTTAATTTAATTTTTTTTTTGTAGGAATTGATTCAAAATTCTTGTTCTATTGTAAGTCATTCTCCTCATCTACATGTTCTTGGAAGCACTACCTCTAGTTATCTTTTCATTATTGCTTATTTTGTCAGACCCATTACCTTGTTTGTTTTGGATTAGATTTGATTTTATTTAGAATAGAAAGTCTGGTTTCCACACATTGGATTAAAATAGGAATAACAATAACAGCTCAGAAGGTATTTCATCCACTAGTTTGGTTTTTTAAAACTTGTGGATAGAAAACAGAATATTTGGACCATTTGAAAGGTATGTAAAGACTTGCCACTCTAGTGAATCTATCAAAGAAGTTGTTGCCTTGCTTGCTTTTAGAAAATGTAAGTATAATGCCATAGATGGATAAAGAGTAATAACTGACTCGACACCCATAGTACTCATCTGATGAATAATGAATAAATGAGAAAAAAGGGAAGGAAGTAAATGAAATTGGTCAACCCAAAAGTCTCTAATTATAGTCATTTACATTATTGCTTAAGTCTATTAATACCAGGTAATGCTAAACATTTGTAGATTAATTATTGCAGTGGAAATGCTACATAAGCTATCATCTTTTTTCTATCATTGTATATGTATTTCTTGTTGAAGCAATTCAGAACAAATTTCTTTATATTGCATTGATAGTGAGTATCCATATACTTTAATTTTGTGAACTGTAATCTTTATGTTTTATTTAAATGTTTGCAAAGATTACCTTCTCTGGGGTACATAAAAAAATTATTAAATTCCTGTGGGAAAATTTTTATAACTGGTTAATAATGCATTAACATAAAAATGACAGCTAAAACAAATGAATAATTATGTACATTTTTGGGATTGTGGTTTTTTGTGAGTACGTCGTTAAATATTTATTTTATTTTTATTATTAGAACTATTTAGTTTAATCAGGAAGATGAGATGTATGATTAAATGATTGGAGTAAAGGTGCTAAAGCTTGACAGAAATCAAACACAAGACCAGTTGATTTAGTCATCAGTGTACTAATTTAGTCATTGATGTACTAAACTCTACTTAACTGTTGTTTTTGATAACACTTCTCTTATACTTCTATTAATATATTCGATTAAAAGCATTTTACTTTATTAATTTGTATTTGATTGCACATATAAAAAATTTAGACAGACTGACTCATTAATGAAAAATGTATTATTAAAAATGATTTATTAATATAATTATTAAATGAAATTCAGCTTAGATTGTTACCGTTTTTAATTTTTATTACTCCCAATTTAGTTTTGTGATAATACTGTCTGTTTTGATACACAATTTTCTTACTTCATCTTTTTCCATAAATGTTATGTTTTCATAACATTGCTGTCTATAAATATTAAAATTCAGTGAAAATTATTGAAATATTAATTTAAAGGTTTATCATACTGGTATTAGCATATACATATTGCATGATTAATGTTGGGTTAAGGAAAAAAGTTAATTCATATTTTAATGCAAAAGTAAATGCAAAAATGTTTTTATATTTCAAGTGAAGTTTATTAAACCAAATAAATGCTATTTAAATCAACCACCATAATAATTGTAAATATATAATTATTAATATATAACAACCTCCATTTTGCCATTTTTGAGGTAAAATCATAACCCGGTCACTAAATAAAATAGTTTTATAAATGATTTTCACAGGCTTCTTTTGAAGCCTATGTTATACCATTAAGAGAGTTCTGTAGATATCAGACCAAAAAGTAGTTTGATATTGCAAGGTCAGGCAGGGTATGTGGTAAAACCTTAATGAATCAAAGCTTCCAAGCTCTCTTAATTTTTGATGGCTCACCAAATATGAGTATGTATGGGGTCTGATGTTGTGAAGGAAGATAAAAACTTTCCTATCAATCAATTCAGGTCACTTTATCACATTTGCTTTGTGTAATCTTTCCATTTGTTGAGAATAGCGAATGAAATCTATCATTTGACTAGCAGCAGCAGCCACATAGCGAACCACTGTTTGCAGAGCTTCACTTTACCTCATCCTTGATCTTTTCCATACATTATTGTCGTGCATGATAATTTTTTAATGTTGTATATGATCATTACTGTTTTTCATAATTTGTAATGAACCGTTTCAAAAATGATTTGATTTTGTTTTAGCAAAAATTTGCAGATGGAAATTCCATTCATTAATTTTTTCATTGTTAAACCATTTAGCATCCGAAGATTGAAATTTTTTTATATCCAGCCTTCTTCAAACGATGTAAAACTGTTTTTTGGTCGAAACTGTTTTCTGATATCATAACTACAGATTTGGTTAATATGACCAGGGTTATGCAATCCTAAAGCCTTCTGACTACTGGGAAGATATGCTGAAAAAAACCAACACCCCTAAAAAAAAATGTGTGTATGTATTATATAAATATATATGTATGTATATATATAATATGGAAAGAAAGTTTTAATTAAAATTTTTTAAATTATAACAGAATTAATATGCAATGTTTAATAATCTTAGGTCAATTTTGTGTATAAATTTTTGAATTTCCATGGTAAAAGAACGTGATGAGAATGGTGGTAGAGGTATGGTTTCTCCTGTCTGATGGAAGTATGCTTATTAAAATATCTATTTTTAGGCTTTATAATTCTCTTATCATAATTGTTAAATACATATTTTTTATCGTTTACAGTATTGTTTTGATACTTTTGTAATTTATTACATTGTAAAAAAGAAAACTACTTTATAAAATACAAAAAACATTTCTGTGTAATGTATTATTTCTTTTAGCTTGAATTTTTATAATTTTTTAAAAAATCCTTAAAACTTTTTTCACTTTCCATAAGTTTTCTGATACCTATAATTTAAGTGAAAGGATATTTTTATAGTGCAATCAGTTTTTGAGTGAACAAACCACATTTTCCAACACAATGATATGAGATATACATTCGAAATTTCAATTAATTGATTTTTTAATTAAGAAAATCAGAATCATTTTCTAGGTAAAAATGCTTCATTGAGAAAAGTTGTAATAAAATTTGAAGGATGACAGGTATATTAGTTACTTATAAAGAAAGTAAGAAGTACTATTATTTGATTAGTCAGACCTCGGATGAAGCTGTTACATAAGCAACAAGTTGTGTCACTTTTTATTTTTATTTTTTTCCCGGGCCGGTTATCCAATTAAGTATATGCAGCCCGAGGGAGTGTCCTTTTACTCTAAGGGGGCCTCCCCACCCACCGGCTGTACGTCCGACACGGCAGTTTGGCTCCCCCCAGTCGGATCTTTTCTTTTATTATTGCCTGCCTCAAATTCCCAAGACCAGGACCGAGTCCGGCTATGCCATCCCCAGCCCAAGCCCCAGGAACTGGGTCTCGGTCTTGTGCTTTGCCTGCCTCTAACCCCGCAGAACACCGGCAAGGCCTGACTATGTCGTTCCCTACCGCCCCCCGCAGGGCCGGGACTCAGTCTTGAATTTTATTACCCCATTATTAATGTTAAAATCCTCTCCTTCTTCCCTCGTCATCCTTTAACCTTATTACTTGAGTTACGAAAGATTCAAATCTGTGCCAGTTGTTCTTATCGGCTGTCAGGAACGATAGCATGTCTAAAGCAGTCAAAACCTGTATCCCATAGCGCCATCTCAGGGTTAACCATCTGGGGCATGTGAATAAGGTATGTTCCGCTGTGTTCTTCTCAACACAAAACATACATGTTGAGGAGTCTCGACGTCCAAATCGATGTAGTTATTTTTCGAAGTTTCCATGTCCTGTCATGGCCTGTGTGGTATAAAAACTCATTTCTCCATGTTTTCTTTTAATCCATCTTCGGATGTCAGGAACCATTTTTCTTGTTCAAGAGGCAGTCACGCATCTGTCCCATCTCTCCTGCCACTTATCATATATGACTTCGTTGGCCTCGTCTTGTCCATGCCGTGAAAACGTAGCCATCGCTCTAGGACCAAGAGTTCTATAGGTGGGACTGATGCCAACACGCATGCTGCCTCATGAGATGGTGCGGTATGCGCTTATAACCCCAATCAGCATCCTCCTGTGCACACTCTGAATGCATCTGACATTTTTATTGATGTTCATAGCTCTATGCCAAATCGGGGCGGCGTATAACAAGGTAGAAGTCAATGCCGAAGCAATAATCTTTCGTTTGGAAGCTTTCGGCGCAGCCGTTCTTGACATAAGACCCAGCCAAGATTTCAGTAACCCCTCAGATTCCCCACATTTACTGGCTATGTGGGAGCTGAAGGTCAGCGACTTGTCGATAATTACTCCTAGATATTTAGTGTGTTGTACTCTCCGTATATTATATCCGCCTATTTTGAGGTCTAGCTTACGAATGTTTCTTCTGCTTGCTAATATGTTATACTCACATTTTTCAAGGGACAGGGTCAGACCGACACTTGTCAGCCACTCATGAATGGCACCCAGAGCGATGTTCGCAATAAATTCTAAGTCATCTACAGCTCTGGCCCCGACAAGAACAGCCAGATCGTCAGCATACGCCACTAATTCGGTGCCAGCAGGCATTTGTAATCTCAATATATTTGTCAAAAGCTATAATCCATAATAATGGGCCAAGAACCGACCCCTGGGGAACACCGCCCAATATCTGGTGCCTGATAGTTCCGTCGAGTGTTTCAACCTCAGTCCACCTTTCGTTTAGATAGTCTGCCACCTGTCTCTGGAGATATGGGCTGATCTGTTTTCTGTGCAGCGCCTCCAAAACTGAACCCCACCTGACTGTGCCAAAAGCGTTTTTAATGTCTAGCGTGATAAACAGAGGAATTCTCCTGGTTCGCCAGGACCCGGCTCTAGTATCATGTGCCCAGGATAGTATTTTATTAATGGCATGAACTGCCGACTTTCCCTTTCTGAAACCATATTGGTTATCATGTAATCCATTCTTGTCTTCTAATTCCTGGGATAACTTGCCGGCAATTAGCCTCTCTGCCACCTTGCCCATGTGATTAATTAAACTAAGGGGCCTGTATGCTGTCGAATTTGCATCTGTAGTTCATTTAGGTAGAAATACGGTTCGGGAAGCCTTCCAGCAGTCAGGGAAAATTTTGTGTGAGACACCAAAATTGGTGATGTTGGTCATCTCCCAAGGGACTTTTCTCATTAGTCCCTTGAGGATAGCGGCTTGAATGCCGTCAGGTCCCGGACTTTTTATATCTCTAAGGCGGCCTATTGCTTCTTTGACCTCTTCTTGCGTGAATCTATATCTTTCACAGTCCGGCCATTCAAATCGGCAAGCATCTCTGACAGGGAACAAATCTGTTAGTTGTGCTGTTGCATTCTTCGACGTGAGGACGGGCAGACGTCGTCCGAACCTCTTCATAACTATTTGGTAAGCCCGCTCCTAGGGGTCGGAGGCCAATTCGGAGCATAATTCCCTCCATCGGTCCCTTTTTGCACGCTTGATCATGCAGTTAAGCTCTCGCCTTGCCGCCGCAAATTCATTAAGTGCGGCTTCAAAAGGAGGGCCGCCTCCTGCTCGTAATCTATATTTCTTCCTTCTCCAGTACTGTAACCTGTTGCGCTGCAGTGCTATTTCTGGTGACCACCAGTAAACTGGATGCTTTCTATTAACCGATTGGTGGATCCTAGTCGTTTCCTCTGTAATTATATTCTGCAGGACTAATGGTGTGAGCTCATTACTATTTATCAATTTAGCAGCAGTCCTATTGACAACCGTATCAATTTGCCATCCGTTTAAACGTGGCGGTTTAGAAGAGGCATGGGCAGGAGATTGAGAGTTGTCCATGACCAACAAGGTGGCGCGATGGTCACTGCCTGTGTCCGATTCGAGCACACACCAGTGGAAGGTGTGTGCATCCCATCTACTGTCGACCAAGGAGAGATCAAGAACCGCTCTGTGTCCTCTTGCCTCGAAGGTATGTGTGCCGTCGTTAAGACAAATAAGGCCAGTAGCCATCATCATATTCGTGAAAATCTGACCTCTGTTGTTTGTGTATTGACTACCAGCTATAATGGCTTTGCAGTTAAAGTCACCCATTAATATGACCCTTATGGGTGCTTGTATTATTATGATTGTTAGTCTATCGATATATGTCTTGAAGTCTTCAAGTACAATGTTAGGACTGATATAGCCTGCTACTAGTAAAAATTCAGCAAGTGTGATGGCCAGGATCCCCTCCTCCCGGTGGTGCAGTTGCCACGGGCATCTGTTGCTGTAACTCCTGATTGCAACATCACCAGCAATGTCGGCTGTCCAGACATGACGAGCAGCTTCGATTCTGTTTGGGTCGGTTATAATTAATAAATCGGCCTCAACTTCCATAGCAGTCGCTCCCACTAAATCATGGGAGAGACGGCTCCTATTAGCATTGGTCATCAATAACCTAGGTATTTCCTCTGGAGCCACACTTCACGCCTCTGGTGCGGTGAGATTCGCTGCCACAGTTCAAACACTTCATGCCCTCTCTGCAGTCCCTTATAATGTGCCCTTTTGCCCCGCATTGAAGCAGGGGGCAGATCTATCGGGTCCCTTACAATCTGCGGTCCTGTGTCCAGTAGCCCAGCATCTGTGGCATTTATCGTTGTCTATGCGAATGTAGGCCCTGCAATGTACCCAGCCTATCTTTAATCTGCTGGCAACTAATTTGGTTGCCGTTCTGTAGTTGGTGATGACTGTGGCATTGCGCGTATCTCCGTAGGCATGTCTGAGAGATGTCACTCTGAATGTCTCGGCAGAGCCCGCCACTGCAGCAATTGCGTCGTTGATTTCCCTTTCAGTAGTGTCAGCATTTAGGTCTTTGATGTGAACAACTGGTCGCCGATCTCCTCTAGTCCGCAAGTCGACTTGCAGCTCCGCTGCTCTGTCTCACAGGGTGGTCGTAAACTGTGCCGCTTTGTCTTCGCCCTTGATTCGGACTTCCAATTCGTCATTTCTGCCCTTCCTAAGGGACAGTACTTCCCCTGCCTCTTCCTTAGTTACTGTATTTTTTACTGTCTTGAGTAGATCAGCAAAGTCTTTGCCTTGTGCCTTCACTACTATGATTTTACTTCCCTCGACAGGAGGTGTAGCACGTCGTCTGGAGGCAGACCTAGATCTTGTCCGGCTTGTATCAGCCATCCCAGGGACAACTAGGGAGACCATCGTGGCATTATTCCTATTCATATATATTAACAGCTTTTTAATAATGTTTCCATGGGGACCACCGGGCAATATATATGTGTCATCAGTTGTTTTGTCCAACACTCTCCGTAGTGCTTTTAATAAGCATCCGGCCATCTGTTTATCCTCCTGAGTCGAGTCGTAGAAAATTGTGAATTTATTCTTTTGTTTTGCATTCTCCTCTATATCTGTCATCATAGTAGAGACGTTGTGAGCTATCATCCCAGGTAGGATTTGTTCAGACGTAGCTCTTCTGGATTTAGGAATGTCTACAAACTCGCATGTATCCCCCTGACCGCCTGCGGGGGAGGAGACCGCCTTAAATTTCCCCATGGCACGTGAGGACCATCTTTGAGGAAGTCTCTCTATCAGTTCTTCATCAGTGAGCTCAATATCTAGTATATCGGCTTGCTCCAGTGATATCGCCTCGGTCTGAGTTGCCTGTGTCACCACATTTAATGGTGGTGACATCTCAGATAAGGCTTTCAGTCCCATATATATTTTCTTGAGTTCCAGTTCATGCTCACCAATGTATTTAGATAGTCCTGGGCCCATATGCTGTTTTAGGGCCATCATAACTAGGCCCAGTTAGTACGTGATGCTGCCAAGACTATTTGGGTTTGACTCTTCTTCCTCGGAGGAGCCCTGCCTGAATCGTTTTTTGCCTTTGGAATCGGCCACCTTTTTAACTGACGCGGTTTTGGATGTTCCAGCACTTTGTGCGGTCATTTCTTCCGTAGGAAGGGACCCACGGCGTCTCATTGTCTATGGTTGTACTCTTTGGACAATTCCGCGTCCAACGAGTACCCACACGATATAATAGGAGACCCCAACATTTTGGTTCGGTAAAATGTATAAGTTGAAAAATGAGGTCCAAAATTGGTGGAGGAGGTGTCAGGGGGTAGGGAAGTTTATGAATCGAATTTGGGTCAAGGAATTTTGGTTCTATGGTCTATGGATCGGGAGTTATGATGGAAAGACTGTTTCCCCTATATATCGCTTACTAGGACTTAGACTAAATTCGTACAATTATTCAACTTGAGTGGAAAATTTTTAAGTGTTTGTTTACCAGTTAGAACTATGCAGGTATTGTCCAGTCAGTTTAACTTAGAATATTTCAGTAAAATTGTCTATTATATAACCTCAATTTTTTGTTATTAACTTCGTAAAAAATAGTTAATACTCAAAATAGATGTATGTTAATATCTTCTCTTATGTCACTTTCACATAAAATCACTATGTATCACCAAAAATATAACTTAGAGCCTCCAAAATGAGGCATAAAGTTACCTTATAGTCACTTAAACCAATTCAGAAAAAAAACTCTTGATAAAAAGGTAAATCCACGTCCAAATCTCATAAAAATTTACAGTTGTATCCGTTAACCAAAGCACTTAAATTCCCAACAGTCCAAATCAATGAATTCGCCAAAAAACCAATCGAAAAAACTATAAAACGCAGAGCTCAAATAGACAAGTCTTTACAGACTGAGTATCCTCACTCGACTAAGTTGTGTCACATAAAGCTGTGTAGCCGCACTTAGTTATTTTTCTTATAAATTTGGCATCACAGTGATGTCTACTTCTTGCTATTTACTGCTTATATTTTATATGCAATGTAAATTATGTTTTTTGGTCAAGATTTTCTCATTTAGGTTAAGATTTTTTGTGATGTTTGGGAGTTGGGCCATCAGACTATGAAAGAGAAAAGATGTAGAGAACAAAATTCAAAATCATAAAAATGTAGTTAAAAATCCTGGTCAGGAAGAAATTCTTTGAATTAGGTCATTCTTATAAAGTATTTCTGTTTGTGAGCAAAGGAGAATGAGTACTTATGCAAAGAGTACAAAATTAATTAAACACTGAAATAAGATTCATGATTAAATTTTTTTCTGTTGGCTTTAGACAGTGGGTATGATGAAATAACAATGTTTGTTTCATTATCATAAATTTGTCAATTTTAGTCGTAAGACATAGTGCCCATCATCAGTGGCCCTACACTCTGGACACAAGCCTGAATTAATCAAATCAAATCTGGCCAACCTATATCCAAAAGCACCATGTTCAGCCCTACACTCTGGACACAAGCCTGAATTAATCAAACCAAATCTGGCCAACCTATCTCCAAAAGCACCATGTTCAGAAAGAAACTGTAATATGCTGATTGGGGAAAACCCACCTTACTACCTGCATGCTTCTCAGAACAGGAAAAATACTATACATGTAATGGCCATCGAACAATTTAGTCTACCTGATTGCCATAAATGGAAACATTGGTCGTCTATTTCTTTTATGCACCCAGAGGTAAGTTGGTCTACCTTCTTAGGGTCGTAATGTAATTGGTGAAGTTATAATGCTTACAGCATTATAACTTCATATACACCCTTATATAGAACATGCATGGTTCTGAAATTAAGCCCCCAATCGAATTGAACTAGTCTCTGAACACTGAAGGAAGTAGAACAAGCCTTTTTGGCAGCATTTGTAAGCGCTTCTTGAATCAAAGATTTTTATCAAGGATAACACATTGATACTTCTGCAGCAGGACATATATAGTTTGTTGACCTGCCTTTGATACAAGAGGTTGTCATATAACAGCTAGCTTGCCCTTGAGCTACATTATTTTTGTTTTCTCTGGGCTAAACACCATCTTATGTTGCAAACTCCAAAATCATCCTGCAAGCCTGGGTTGCCCTGAATTTGATCTCATTCCTCAAATCTCCTTTAACCAGCAAAAGCTCATCATCCGCAAACACAGTGAACAGCATCCACTGGGTAACCTCAACCACATCAAAGTATCGGATTCAACAAGCCAGAGCAGTGTTCCTAAAACACTCCCTGGCAAACAACCTTTAGATAGTGTTTTTTCCTACTTCTGAGACAACATCTCAGAAGTATGAAGTAACTATGTAAAAACTAAAAACTAACTATGTAACACATACAGTCCATTTTGTGTACAATCACTCTTCTACAGCTGAAACAGGGCAGAGGGCCACCAAAAAATTATTAAAAGCCCCTGATATATATAAAAGATACCTAAGCTGTACTCGGATTCACTAGAAGAAACAATGTTCATAACCTTAAGAATAGCATTTGTGCCCCTACCTGGGCAGAAACATACTACTGATCATCCAACAATAACTTTATAGAATTCAATCTATCAGTAACATGAAGATTCAGTTCCTTCTCAAAAACCTTTCCAATACTTTCTAGTCAAAGTACCAACATAAATCCCGATAGACAAGGAGCTCTTCCATGATTCCATCGAAACCTGGGGCTTTATTCCTACCAGAGCTGACGTACCTCTACTTCTGTAATTTCCACAGATAAAACATTAGAGCTAAAAGCAGCAACTTCCTCTCAGACTGATGATATTAGGTTTCCTCTCAGACTGATGATATTAGGTTTCATTAGTCACAACATCATCTGGCAATAAATCATTCAATAGAATATCTAAAACCTCAGCTTTATTAGAAACAGCAACCAGCTGGGTCGAGATAGCCAACAAAAGAATATTTTTCTTTCCCGTATTTCCTTGGTCTCTTAACAAAAAATTGCCAAGAATCCCTTTGTTCTGACCCAATAAAAGTATTCAAACTTCTGCCTTTGATAATCAACTACCAAAACCGCTTGCCACTCAGGATTACTCTTCCCCACTGAGCAGCTCTCCTGAGACAGTACGCAGACTGATTCAACAAAGACAACTATCTAATCCACCAAGGAGCAATTCTCTCTTGACCCGAACGACAGGGAATTGAATTCTCAGTGGAATCGATGAAAGCCAAAGAAAACCTTTCTGCCAGGTCTTCCAGTTAAAATCATCCAGAATTAAGTCTAAGACATGGAGTTTAGCAGAGAGATTATTAACAAATTTAGTCAATCCGTCTTCCTGTGCAGGAAGTGCCCCTGATAAACAGGGACATTGTATCTATAAGCATCTTGCAGCTTCCTAACCAACTTGTAGATAATTAATTGATGATCAGTAGAAGAATCATCAACAGACCCAAGCATCAACCCTATCAGGAATATTCTTTCCAATAATATTATTAATATTTGTTGCAGCAAACAATCTCCTCATCTACCGTTCCAGCATATGCTGGTAACTCACCATAAACATTAAATATCTCTAATCCATAGTGCAAGAAAGCCTTCCAACTAATTCACCACTGTCATCTGTGATTCCACTATGCCAAAGAAGTGACTTAGCATTGACACCAGCACCTAGCACTGTAGGACAGTTACCAGTGAGACCAAGAATTTTATTCCACTTTTTTAAATGTTCCTCACTGGGATCTCTATACTAAAAATATGAATTAACAACACAGAAATCAAGACCATCAATAACAAGTTTAACAGTGTCTTGATTGAGTATCAGAAACTTGCCTCAAAAAGACACAATCCAATGTCCTCCGACATAGAACTCCAAACATACTGTTACTTCCTGTGCAAAGGTTTTGGCAACCAATAAAACCTTGCAGATTGCTCTGTACCATGGCAATGTATTATTTCAATATCCATTTTGAAATATCTGGATGTTGCAGAATAATTATATTGAGGGACCTCCTTTTAACAGCTTTACCTAACTCTATCTGAGCAATGTAAGCACCTTGAGAATTTATCTGTTGAAACTTAACTTTGCAATTAATTAACATATGAGGTCTGTAAATAAAGTAATGAGATTGGTTCAGAAAAACTTTTTAATTACAATCTAATTATACATAGACTCTATCACCTTCGAAATAGTTCCCTTGGTAAGCCACACAATGGATTTTCCACTCTTCATAGCAGTGTTGGAACTCAGAAACCGGAATATCCTTCATATGATTGGTTACATTTTTTTTATATTTTCTGCTGTTCCAAAATGTTGTCCTTTGAAGTGTTTTTTTAAAGTCGGGAACAGGAAAAAGTCACAGGGACTCAAGTTAGGTGAATAAGGTAGTTGAACTACAGGAATGTTTTTCTTTGCCAAAAACTCATTAATTGAGAGTGCAGTGTGACAAGGTGCATTGTCATGATACATTGATGATCTTCAACTGATCAAATGATCTTCAGTCTTTCCTGCAGGCAAAAATTCCTTATGGACAATGCCATTACTATAGAAGAAACAAATTAGTATGGTTTTGATTTTTGATTTACTCATTTTTGCTTTACCTAAAACTTGGGCTCATGACAGTGCATCATTTCCATACGCCCTTCTTAATTTTTAAAAAGCTTCAGTAGCATTTGCACCAAGTTTTAACACAAAACTTGATTGCCCAACGTTGCTCATAATTAGTATCACTCATTTTTGTAACGCACAGCAAAAATTTGTTTTACAAAAATTTTATTTACATCTCACATGGCAACAAGAAACTAAAAATATTAATACCTAATATAAATCAGCTGTTCATATAACCATATGTTTACTAGTAACTTTACAGTATTGCCACTTTGGCTGCCAAAAAAAACTAATCTCATTACTTTATTTACAGATCTCGTATGTCTCAACAGCTCTCAAAAAACAACCACAGTCCTTTCTGTTGACTGAGTGCTTGCAATCTTTGCACAACCTTCTGCAATTTACACAAGTAGGAGCCTCAGGTGTTTTAGGATACCTTTCACGCTTGTAACTCTCATTACCATAATGCACACACAGTGAAGGATATTGACAGTATTTAGCTCTATAGCCAAATCTACAATGCTTAAAACATTGCTATACTCCTTGACTCTACAAGAAGAGAAATCCACAAACAACCTACTCTCAGCAACAAACTTGTTAAACAGAGTAGGCCAACTTTAAATATACCGTGATACCTTTGGGCATCCAAAGTTTTGAACAAAATCCTGCACTCAGACTTGAATGTCACCTCATCCAAGTTTGTGTTTTTCTCTTGTATGAGAGAGACAATTTCCTCCTCAGGCAACAATCTGTCATAGTCAGTGACTCGAGGCCTCCTTTTAAGTTTCTGATCACCTTGACCTCCAACTTTTACTAACAACAGATTCTGAAATTACTAACTGTTTCTTTGTCATTCACTACAACAGTCTGACCTTTCTTAGTATCCTGTATGTTGCTAATTTTCAAATTTGACCTCTTGCCCTGAAGTGCAATTTCAAAATCCTCTCTAATTTCTTTAATTGTGTTTGTGAAACTCTCCTTCCTGTTTAGGAAGATAATTTCTGGCTGCTTGTGGGCCTCCTACTTGTCTTTAAGCAGTACCTTGGTGTAACATTTCCACTCCACTATAATAGGCACAAGTGTTGGTACCAGGTAAGAAACTGCATTTTTAACTACAACCTCCTTGACTTCAGTTGGCTTAGAGGCAATCCATTCTCCAGAGCAGAAAACATTACCTTAAACTCTTTAAGGCTTGGATCACTTGTCCCCTTCAACTGCTTCAAAGGCCTTCAAAAAACCCCAACAACTGCTCACATTGTTACTCCAATTGTGCTAGTAGAGGGACTAAACTACCAGCCCTGCCTCCAGCCTTAACAAAATCACTGAGACTAGGTTTTGGTACCCGGGTAGATGAGCCTGCCTGACTAGTTTGGCTTTCGTAATTGAAGGAGAAGGTGGAAACATCCTACACTTTCTTCTCAACAACCTCTTCATTTCTAACGTGTTTGGGTTTTCCCTGAGACTGTCCAGACTGTACAATCAATATCTTCGCCAGTGCTTCCCAAATAAAATAAGCTGATCTATCTACTTACTTATTGATATGTACTACTTTGTTGGGCAAGCCCACAAATGTGATAACTGCTTACAGTGAGACACGGGTAGCCAGAGATCTGATTGTCCTCCTGTCACTCTTTGCATTTCTTAGCTGCTGCTGAATCGTTTACACAAGTCCAAACAATTAGGAAAATATTGATTATAACCCTGCTCTGAAAAGAGTGCAAGCAGGACTAGGACAAGCCCAACCTGGATGAACCCTTGCTTGTATCAGGCTGGTTGTAGCAGCAGTCGTTGCCACATGCCTGGTAGAACAAAAACTCGATCGCTTTACAAGGTCCTCTATGCGGCAGGTGCATGTCTTCAAACATCAGATACCAAGAATGATCTTGGTGAAAATATCACCATCATGTGTTTCAGGCAAGTGATGAGTGCTCTATTCTTTTAATAGAGATGCTGTTAAAGCCTTAATTGGTAAGAATGCAATTTAAATGTAGGTAAAATTTAATTTTTTTTAACTTTATGTACCATAGTTTTTATGCATTTAATATTTATGGATGTAATTCATTAACCATTTTTTTTTTGTTCACAATACTTTTAGCTAAAAGTTATTTATTTTTTTTATAATTTTCAAACTAAAACGTTATAAATATGTATTATTGTTATTATTATATGTACTGTATGGATGTATAGTAAAGTTTAAATTTACATTTTTGTGTTTATAAACTTAACAAAAAGTATTTGCAAAATCTCCTTACAACATATATAACCTAACTACTTGACTTTGTAAAACGAAAACTGGATAAAATAAACCTGCATAATAATGGATTCTTGTACATTCAGTGTGTTCAAGTGCACTACATCAATATATAACTTTGACTTAATTTACATTTGTTTTTGGAAATGGTCACCTTGAAGATCCAGATATATCTCCATGTGTTTCTTCTTGTCCTCACAAGTTCTTCATGCAGAATCTTCTTGGTGAAATCACGAACAGCAGTCTGGAGTTTCTCGATGCTGTGGAAGCTTCCTCAGTAAATGTTACTTTCTGCATAATCCCAGAAGTAATAGTTTGGTGAGCTTAAGTTTGGAAAATGAGATGGATGCAAGGTCTTAGAAATGACTTCAAAATCCTCTCACAATAACTTCATGGATTGCTTGATTGTATGGATGGTGGCATCATCTTGTTGAATCTGAGCATTGTTAATATCATCCTCAGTTAGCTCACCCATGAACTAGTGAATGATTACACAATAAAGGGTTGAATTTATTGTTTCTTGAAGAATGTTAGCCTGACTATTCTTCTGAATATTGCAGTCCACATCCCAATCTTCTGGTCTAGTAGAGGAATTTCATATGTGGGTTGTTGGCAGACCATAAATGTGAATTCTGTGCATTCCTTGACAAATAGAACCAAGCCTCTTTGGTGTGAAGACAGTCCAAAATATTGTCAGAATTGTCTACTAGAAACTGATGAAACCATTCATAGTATTGACTTTACTCTCCATAGTCTGTGGCCAATAACTTTTGAACTGCTTTCAATTTATATGGGATGAGACAGCTCTAATGAATTGCCTTGTGTGCAGTTTCAACACTGATGATTTTTTGTCCAGCCAACTTTTGCAAGGAATTGCTGGGACCAGTGGTGGCTCGTAGATAAAGTTAGTGGGGATGCTGCTCCAGAGAATTTGTTTCTGAGTCTTTTCAAGGCCATGGTTAAAGTTTTCTGTGAAATAAAAGAACCAAAAAAAAAAAAAAATTAATCATATAGAATAGCTGGAAGAAGGATAATAATCTAATTCTACACTTTATTACATTCAAGAATATAATACATGATTTTTCAAAAACCATATTCGGTTTAACCGAATAAATAATAAAATAGTAATACAGATAATATTATTAGATAATAACTTAATAAAATGTCCACTTATAGTGGACATTTTAGTCCAACATTATAGTCCAATGGTGCTTAATTTAAATTTCTACATATACAGAAACAAATACAAAATTAGTTTTTACTAATTACCTTCTCTTTCACCCTTACAGCATGATTTTGGACAGATTTGGCAATCAAAGAGCCCTTGCTTTCCTTTTTGACATCTTCTGATCACTACTGAAAAACAACTACACACCTTCATATTCCTTCCACTGACTAAACTAGAAAAGGAAACGAACAAGGAACATTCCATACACACATTGAGCAAAATACCTTCCACCAGCATTCCAGGGTCGGCACTGCGGGAATAACTGCTCTCTCTTCCTCACATGCAGATTCCTATGCGCACAACAGCCAGACACCATGCCGCTGGAACTGTGAAGCCCATAGTTCCATACAAAGATTTTTGTATGTTTTTCATAAATTGGGGGATGGCTACTAACATTAAGCTTAAGGATTTTATATATTGTACAATTATAAAGAAAGAACTAAATAAAAAAGGACTCATTATGTTGTTATTAATAATATTAAGTGGCAAATGTGGGTGCTGCAGTTTCACAGTGCCTATACGCGAGCTGCCACTGGTTGGGACTACATGCATAGCAGCTGATATGTCTTGCCAGTTTTTTTTTTTCATTGAGTGTTAATGGTCTACCATTTCACTGTAGTCATTTACTGATACTGTCTTCCTAAATTTCTTCATGAGCACTCATACAATATGTTAATTAAAAACCGGTTTACCTGGAAGTGTAATGGAAACTGGTCCTTTACTGTTTATGTGTACTCATTCTGCTCATGGAAAATGTGTTCAATTAAAATATTTCCTTTTTTAAAGTTAACACCATTCTGAACAATCATGTAAAGACAAGATGTCAGTCGTTCAAGGCAATGAACACACAATGAACAAAAAAAAAGACACACCTTGTCTCAACAGCATGACTTGTTGTGAAAGGAGAATGCACGCAATGCAGGATTACCAATCTTTGCAGTTACTAGCAGCATATAGAATAAAATCCCTCAATGTATAATCATATCTATGTAGCTGTTTAATTACGTTTTGAATTAACTGATTTTTAATAAGAATAATGATAGAATATAACAACACTATTACATAGATTTTTGCCAAAACCTTTCTTAATGTTAAAGCCAAGATGAATGAGTAACATTCATAAAGTTTTCAGTAATGATTCTATTTGTTTACATAATTAAAACAATGGTAAAACATTAAAAAAAAAAAAGAGGCTGAAATTCAATAGAACGTGATCAGTGTTTTAATAGATAATAAACAAGCTGAAATGTTGGTATTATTAAAAATTATAATGAATTGTCTTTATCGGGCTGAACAGTTATTAAATATGCTCATGTACTCATGAGCATATTTAATAACTGTTAACAGTTTTTTTAACTAAGATTGAAATTACTCACCACTTTAGTTTGTATTTTCAAACTATTCTCCTGAGCTGAAAATTGCTGTTAATGACCTGCAATTTGATTACCGAGTGAACGTTATAAAAAATGTAATAACAACTGAAACTGATTTTGAAATAAAATTCCAAAAAATCTTTTAAACAACAATAAAAGTTGGGCCATATTTCTTCAATTACTTGCATTCATTATTGATTTAAAATTTCTTTAAATCAATAATCCCAAAGTTGGGCCATATTTCTTTAATCACACTTTAACAACCATAATGAAATAGTTATGATAATTCCATTTTGCATTTCTTAGGTATTTTTTGTGGACTTATTTTTAGAATTTAGTTACAATACTTTTATTTTAATAGTTGTTGTAATAATTGATCTATTTAATTTATTTTTAATTTTGTAAGTACATTTTCAATAATCTTGTGGTGCATAATATAAAATAAGTTATTTTTCTTAATGATAAAATTTGCTTAGAATAGTATCTTACAAGATAGTTGTATCTTACAATATAGTCAATTAAATCAGGTTTTATGCCATATCTAAAATTTATTATTGTTTCAATTATTTTGAAGAAAGGCTGTAAGAATTATGGTGAATTTTGTATTTAAAGTTTCTCTTTTTTATTTGTTTTCCTGGCTTTGCCGTTTTAATATTTCATAATTTTTTTAAAAGATTACATAAAATCTATTTAAGAACAGAGTTTTATCTGTTGTTTGTTTTTGAACCTGTGAGATAATAGAGTGCAATATCATGATCATTTTTTAACAAAAAAAAATTCCTGTTTTTTCTATTTAAATGTTTTTTTATGGCTATATGTTTTTGAATTATATATACAACTGAAAGTTGTATCTTTAAGATGGTCATTATTAAACACAAATTTCATTATGATACAGGTATTCAACCGATCAAAATCCTTCCTTTTTTCAACCACTGACCAATCAGAAGCAGGTTATTATTTAACGTATCAACTATTTTTTTTTACTTCTATTTTAATATGATTTAGTAGTTAGCAAGCAGAGGTTAATTTCAGAGTACATCAATAGGTAACTACATTTCTATATTATACTGTTTATCGTTTTGCTAATTATGTAGGATTCTGAGGGAAAATGTTTTTAACACTGATTGATATTAAAGAAAAGGCAGAGCTTATATTTCATATGACCTATTGCCACAGTAATGTATTGTTTAATACATTTTGTCAAAAATAAAAAAAAAATAGTCCATAAACAGTTTTTTCTATCACTGTTTAAATCAATAATCCCAATATTTTCTCAGCCGTTGAAAAAATATGGTATGCAGCTCTCTATAATTGTCATTAATGCACTCTTTTGAAAATTTACGATACTCTCCAAGGCTTGTGCCATCAATGGCTATCATTTTAGGCTAGTTGGATAATGTACTATAATAACACTATTACAATACAATCAGTTTCATAATTTTCTAATTGATAAGTTGGAAAAAATTTCTAAAGAAAAAAGAATGTCTATTAAAACTTGTGGGATTCTCAGTTATTTGTTAGAGAAGTAATAGTTGAATTATAATACTATGACTGCTGTTTTTTTTCAACCTCTGCATCTAAGTAAACAAGAGATAAGTGGGAGCCAGGTCTGCGCGTCATGCAACTGTGTCATCCCCACCACAACTTCTGCCATTGCTGGCTCCATTGCATCAGTCTGAGCCAAGCTATGGGCAATTGATTATGGCTGCTATGATTGATACTCTTGCTAAGTGTGAGTTGTGAAATGTAATACAGTTTCTGCAAGCAGAAGGATGTTGTCCCGCTGAAATACATTGCAAAATGAGCCTAGTGTATGATGAAAACTTTTATGAGTGATGGTAGTGCACAGGAATGGTGTAGGAAATTTAAAAAGGGGAATGGACATCTTTGACAAAGGTGGACAAGGACACAAGCCTGTCGCTACTGTACAGCTGGTTGAGCGTGTTGATGATTTTGTCTGCGACAAACGGAAGGTTATGATAAGTGAACTTTCTGTAGAAATCCCAGAAATTTCAAGGTCTTCTTTGTACACAATTGTGACTAAAACGTACGATACTGGAAACTGTGTGCACACTGGGTCCCAAAAATGTGCAGGGATGATCACAAAATGCAGTGAATGATAATGAGGGGGAAGAGTTTTTAAAGTTTATTGTTACTGGCGATGAGACTTGGATCCAGTTTGACGATCCAGAAACCAAAGAACAGTTTAAGCAATGGATGTACACTTCTTCAAACAAGCCAAAAAAGTTCAGACGCAGTGCAACAGGAAAATAATGGCCACCTTTTTTTGGGACCATAAAGGTGTCTTGTTGGTGGAGCAGAGGACAACAGTAACAAAGGAAGTTTATTGTGACTTTACATCATCTCTGCAGAATAAACAAAGAGGCATGCTCTCATCTGGCGTGGTTTTGATACACAGATACACAACAATGCATGACCACACTGTGCTAATGTGATGCAAGACCTTCACAAACAATTCAATTGGGAAGTTTTCAACCATCCTCCGTTTAGTCCAGACCTTGCATCTAGCGATTTTCATCTCTTCAAGAATTGAAGGCTTCGTTAGGTGGACAACACTTCGCCACCAATGAAGAACTTCAGGAGGCTGTCAATACGTACCTTATCTCACTGGCAGCAAACTTCTTTGAAGAGGGAATCAGAAAGCTGGTGTCACGATGTGACAATTACCTCAATTGTTTTGGTGATTATGTAGAAAAAAAGTTAGATACTACTCAACTTTTAGTTATAAAATCATTTTGTTATGTCAATGTGTCTTTTTTTATAGCCCATCGGAGGTTGAAAGAAAATAGCCCTCATATTTACATACTGTAATTGTATTGGTACAGTTCAGTATAAAAAATTTCTTACCTTTACTAACAGCCAAAATAAAAATTTTTATGCTAATGGCTGGCTACCTCATCTAAACCAATTATTGGAAAAACATGTTATATACCTAAAAGACATGTATGGAATTAAAAGAAAAGATTAAAAGAAAAAAAAGATTAGAATTAAAAGAAAGATATGTATAGAATTAGTAATTTCAATATCTTTTAATTAAGTTATTGAATGCTGAAATTAGACTATCAACAAATAATGGATGATTTTTATGAGCAATTTTCTGTGTTAACTGTAAATTTTCTTCAATCACCTTTTTCCTATTTAATCTAATGTTTGTAGATGTAACTCTGAAGAAATAAATCTCTTCCTTTTGAGAAGTATCATAATTTGTTATTCAGTATTAATAATTAAATGTTTATTAAAGATGTTTATTTTCTACATTTTTAATAGATACAGTTATTAAGCAGCCGATGTTTTTAGGATGTTTAATTTGTCACAAGCAATTATTCATCATAAGAATACCTTGTGACGTTAGTATTTTGGCTGCTGTACAATCAAGTATATTTTTATTTTTATTACTATCAATCCTAAATATTTACACCATTGTTTTAGAACACCATTTCCCAAGCTTTTCTTATAATGGGAACATTCAGTGAATCTTGAAATTTAATGGAACCTGATTATTTTGTAGGATAGGTAGGTATGATAAAATAAGTGAGGAAATTTAAGCGTTAAAAAAGTAATAACTATTCATTGTCAAATCATAATTATTTAAAACATAAAAATCATAAGATAAACTAACAATGCATTTTATATATATTGTAAAATTACATTTTGGATGACTTCAATGTATTTAGATCTTTGAACTACTTTGAACTAATTGAACTACTTTGAACTAATTTAAATGTGATATTGGGCACAATATTAGAAAGTCAAATTCTCATACCTGATGTAATATTGAATCTGTTCCTAGACTTATATTTGTTTGCAGCATAATATCAGAATTCTACTGCAATAATATGTGGTTGTAAAAGAATGTAAAACATGAATAGTTAAATAAAAGTTTAACATGGTGGGTTACTTCACTGTTAAATTTATCCACAAATCATGTAATAGCAGTTTATTGTTCTTTTTTCATTTTAAATTTGAGTCTATAATTAACTGGATTAGTTTTTCATAATCATTTGATGTAAAGTGTCCGGCTTATCTGTTAAAAATTTCTTTGGTTAAAAAATTTGTAAATTGCAGGAAAACAATCAAAATTATTCTCTTCAGTGGTAGAATTCCAGAATTGTAACTTCCTATCATAAACTGTAATTTTATCTTTTATTATAAATTGCAATATTCTTTCCTTATAATGTTATTTTTATTTCATTGCTCAATGTAAAAATAGCTTCCAGTTACACAAGATTCAACAACCATAATGAATTTATTAAAAATTCAATGAAATTTTATCTTAAATTATTTGACATTAAGAATGGACATTTTATTGAATGGATACCTCTGTAATTCACTAATGCTTGAAGATGTCATTGACAAGCCGGATAAGTGATTTTGTTTGAACTTGCAGTATTTAAAATCATTAAAGGTTATTATTAGTTTTAATAATTTTTCACAGTTATTTAAACCACTTATTAACTTCTTACAGGACATAGTTTCAGAACCGCTGTTTTAGAACATAAGATTTAATAATTAAAAATTTTTTAATGATTAATTAAACATTTATAAAGGATTATTCTTAATTATTTGTATAATTTGATTGTTAATTAATCTATACTATAATAAATTTTTTGGGTTTCCGTGAAGAAGAAATTAATTATTGTAAAATTCTATCAAGAAATGTAAGGAGAATAAAAATAAATTTTAAGTTCCTATGACTAGGTATATGTGTAGAAGTAATATGAAGTATGTTTTCTTTTTTCACATCCTTCTATTGTTCGTAAACTACGTAGTATTTTTAGTAGTTATTATGTATTTTTGGTAGATAACAGATGTCATTTCTGTGATGGTGCTTATCTATCTGTAGAATAAATGTTTGTAAGTTTGAAAAATGTGATTCATAATCTTCAGCATATAGTCTCTTTTTTTGCTGTCTTAAATCTTTCCTTTTTTTGTTTGAAACTTCTTTCTCTAATTTTATTTATTTTTATTAATAATACATTTTTGTAAAATGAAAAATTAAACAAAATTATATATAGGGAATACATGTTATAATATTAATATTTGTAGCAATTTAGTTTTTATTTTTATTTTTCTGGCAATTGGTACTTAAAATAGTGTCTATATTTTTTAATGGGTATTTAAATCTTTATGTTGTAAAATAAGGTTTTTTTGAATTAGAAATTAATAGAGTTATGGGAAAAAAATAATAGAAAGTATAGAATACAGTATACTATATACTAAAACTAATTGCTTCCAAAGATTGATTATTTGTAGGAACAATGAAAAAGAAAATTGTTTTTATCACAAACCTTATAATTTTGCTTAATATTTTGACATGAAGAATCATTATTAAAAGTGTTTTTTTATTAACTTTTTTCTTTTAAAGCATTAATGCAATTATAATTTTGATAACATGTAATTAGTTTAGTTTTTCAGCAGTTTGACTAAATTAATAAAAATATAATGATATTATTCTTTCGTTGATTATAGTGTAGTAATGCTTATGTGTACTTTTCTTCCATTGACTTTAGATTTTATTCATTATTGTATGTATCATTTTTTATTTTTGTAAAATAGTTAATACTTACTGATAAATTTATTACGTCTCTTATCTATTCTTAAGTTGTATGCAAAAGTAATAAACCTTAACAAATAAATTAAATTTAAATAACTTTTGTTATGAAATTTTGTTAAATTTTTTTATAATTAGCATTCATTTTCTCAGTACCTATGATATAAATGTCTCTTTTGTTTTACCACTCCTGTATTAGAAGTGATTCATATTAAAATATGAGAAAACCAGTTTTTCTTTTTACATAACTTATCGATTCGAATATGTGATACAAACTTATATAATGGGTTTTTTCAGATTTATTCAATGGATTGGTATTTCATCCTAGACTGTTTAAAGCCTTCTATTTTTGCTTTGTATAAGTGATTCAGTTTTAATTACATCCCCAACTTTTTAAAGTTAACCATTTCCTTTACTATTTTTTTTTTTTTATAAATGTTAGACTGATATTGTTATGTTACTATAATAAATTTAAGGAGAATACATATTTTGATAATTTGAATAAAAGAAGTAATTTTAACATTTATAAGTTATTATTGATTCATATAAAGTCATTTGCTTTATTTTTGTAAAATATTATCTTGTAGCATGGAAGTAAAATTTAAAATATTATGTATTGTAAAATAAAACAGTGTTTATGATAATATTCATCACCACCATGCTAAAGTAACGAATGTGAAAAATTGCATTTTCCAGATTCGTCAGTTTACGATTAATCAAACATCCTGCATCTTGTGGTAAATTATCCAATGCATGTCTCTTTTAGGAAGGCTAGTTTAAACCTTTTCACTTTTATGAATATGCATTCCTATTTAAAATTTAGGAAACTGTTGTTCAGCTCCTCAAAAAAGTTGAGTTTTTCACATTCGTTACTTTAGTATGGTGGGGACAATGATGTATGAATTTTATGTTCTCTTTTATATGAGACATTGCATCACATTTTTAACATGCATCTGTAATATGACAGCAAACCATTTCATATCCCAAGAAATTGTCAGATCTCATAGCATGCAATTTTTCTTATAGGAGCAAAAAAAATCTCATAAAACAAACAGAGCTTTAAGATATAGTAACAAGGGTAACAAAAACGAATGGACCGGACTGAACACTTAATAAGAGGAAATGATCACTAGACTACATTATGGAGACCTCAGGAATGAAAAACAGTGGGAGGAAGATATGAGGAATTTGCATAGAGGAGGGTGACTTGTCTGAGAGTTGCTTGGGATAGGACAGTGTGGAAAATAATCATGCCTGTTTTCTGCAAAGTATGATGTAGATATTTTGAAAAATAGTTGATGCATGTGAAGTGAAGTAAAGAACCGTAAATAAATTTCTTTTTCTTTTAATTGAATCCTCATAGTATATTAGTATTATTTGATGATGATTTTTAACTAAAAATTATGTAAACAACTCTTTATTTTTGTTAACCTCAGCCAATGCTGATTGATGAATGAGGTGCTTACAGGGGTATTCAAAATTTGTCTGGAAACAAATTCACCAGACTGTCAGTGATGTGTATGGTTTCATGGACCCCAGACAGGAGCATACACCCAATCAATAGAAAGCATGTGGAGTTCGAGTAAGTAACGAATAAAGTGGAGGGTGGCACCAGTCGAGAGTAGCTGGACTCGTACTTGGTAAAGTTATATGAGGCCAGCTTCACTAAAGTCATGATTTATTTGAGCATATTCTGAGAGAAAGCTGGCTACTGGCTTCCCCAGTGAAAGTGTGTGGTAATAATTTAGTAATAATGCAATTAATAATAATTATTATTTATAATTAATTTAGTAATAAAGATTATAATAACATAATACAACTTAAAAATTGGTTAATTTCACTTTCTTGACACTTAAAAAAAGTTTAGAGATTCTATTCTTTTTAAAACCAAACTGTTAATCATCTATACATTCAATTCAAAGTTGTAAACTGTTCTAGTGTGTATTTTTGGTAATCAGAAGCTTAAACTGATAGTCCAGCATTTCTTAAACTTGCAAGTTTAAATTTTCAGTCTCTGAATCAACACAGATTTTTTTACTTTCATCTTACAATGAAGTGTATTGTAGTCAATTTTATAAATATTTCAATTTAAAAAAAAAGTTTGAAGTTAAAAATTCTTAACACGTTGCTTGATGACTATGTTTTTTTTAAATTTTATGATTTAATACAAAAATCTTAAGTCTCCATTCAAACATTTTTTGTAACAGAAAGGTGGCTTCAAAATTATCATTTTGATTTCCTTCAACAATCTAATGTTTTATCACTTCAAAAGCATTCTGCTTTAAGTTTGGAGTAGACACAATTTCTTTCAGATTTATATTCATCTTTATTATCCTGTTTTTATAGACTAGTTTAACTCCACTTAAAATTAGTCACTTAATTGATTTGATAGTCCCATATTATTGGTATACTTAAGTCATTAGCATCAATTAGAGAAATGCCAATCAAATCTAAGTGCTGAACTGTAATTGAGCTTACACTCAGAAACATCAAAATAAAAAACAAGTAGTTTTAATGAAATAAACTACTATAAGTAAAAAAGTAGAAAAAACAAAAATTACAATTATGGTAAACCCACTTCTTAAGTTCACAACATTTTGTTTTTAAAATTATCAGTAGTAATATATTTAAAAAAAAGGTTTTCTGATTTAAATTCATGGCAAGACAGGAAATAAAAAACCAATTTGAAAGATTAAATTTACCTCGAGTATATGGTATGTGGATGGCAGGCAATCAGTTTCACTGGAGTTGGGTTACGACAAGAAAAAGTACAAAAACATGACATAGTTCTACTATGTAACATTTTCTAGCGCTATTCCGTATCACTTCAATGAATTATCTGTATTAGTAAGAAAGGAGTGAGTGAATTAAATAGTTCAGTGAGAAAAAGGAAAGGGTAAAAGACTATAAAAGTAGCCTACGTCATTTAGAAGTTCAGTACGAACGATGCAACACCCATGACTTGATGAAAACAATTCAATCAATCTTACCCTTCTTCGCTCCCCATCATTCAATTTCTACTCTTCGCTAATTAAAAACTCTCCTTTAGAATAAAAGTTTTATCGTATAGAAATTACTTTAACAGATTACTTTAATTCAGTAACTTCAGTGCTACTTCTCAACAGTTGTTAATCTAAATCTAAAAGTTAGCAGTATAGAAAATTTGTTATGTAATTTGTTCACTTTTCTCAGATTGAGAAACAAAAAGAATTTATGTCATTTAATTGTATTAACAGTGAATAATAATATTTAATTACGTTATTACGTTAGAAATTCTCATTTGATGTTTTTTCAATCAAATATTCAAATGCATGTTTATATAATAAGTAATATGAACAAAAACAAAAAAAATAAATAAGAATACTTGTTCATTTAAATTTGTTATAACTCTTCCATTTATTTTTATCGACATCCTCTAGCCCTAATCCAGATATTTCCACATCACCAATTATTCTCTTATACTGCATTGTTAATAATCATCACTTTTTTCTTTTTTCACCCTCTGGATTGGTCTAGTGGTAAAAATTGTCATTATAAATCAGTTGAGATCAAACTCAACAGTTCTAAGGTTGAAATCTTAGTAAAAGTAGTTGCTTTTATTTGGATTTGAATACTAGATAGTGGATACTGAATTTCTTTGGTGGTTGGGTTTCAGTTGATCACACATCTTAGCCTCTCTCTTTTTCCTGTTTAGCCTCCGGTAACTGTCGTTTAGATAATAATACTAAAGAGGATGAATGAGGATGATATGTATGAGTGTAAATGAAGTGTAATCTTGTACATTCTCAGTTCGATTATTCCTGAGATGTGTGGTTAAGTGAAACCCAACCACCAAAGAACACCAGTATCCATGATCTAGTATTCAAATCCGTGTAAAAATAACTGGCTTTACTAGGACTTGAACGCTGGAACTCTCGGCTTCCAGATCAGCTGATTTGGGAAGACGCGTTCACCACTAGACCAACCCGGTGGGTTTGCAATGGTTGGCCTGAGTCTGTTTAAGACTACATGGTTACCAGTACATGTGCACAGCATTGATAAGTCACTAATGACTAATTATTGACTGTAAATTAAAAATTATTATTTTTCTTCTTTAATCTTCTTCTTGCTATTTTATAACCTTTGACAACTTTACAGATAACTTATGTCAGCTATCCTCTCTATATGAACAAACTCACCTCAGCCAAACTTTCTAAATTAGTTTTCTATATTCTGATCCATATAGGATCATAGTCCTCAATATGATCTAAATAAAAAAGAGGATGTATGTAATTATTATTATTCTTCATTTAATTAATGATAGTTCTTTAAATGAAATATCATTATTTATTTACACAACAGGTGGTTTAACATTCTAATAACCTTCTTATCCAAAATTATCTTTTTCCTTTGTACTTCCACTTTTGAAATTCCATTCTTAGCTAAAATTGAACGTGAATAACAGAAACTTATTACTTTTACTTTACTGGTTGTATAGTTATACTGTACAGTACTATCTAAGGAAAAGTATGTGGATCTGTTCATATTTTGCATGTCACTTTCGGGTTTTTTCCCAACCTTGACATTTCATAACCCCCCTCTTAACAAAAAAACATAATTTCATCATTGAAATATTCCAAAAGGATTTATGTGCATATATAATTTTGTATGTTAACCTGTTATTGGTTGATATCTCCAGACTGAATTGACTGATTTGAATGAAATTTGGCATTATAATTTCTGTATACGTGGTGATACCTTATACACATGCCTTTAATTTTTGTTACAATCAGTAAAGGGGGCAAGGAGATACAGACCTCATACATCTTGCATCTCAAAATTGTAATTGAAAGTTAGATAAACCTTTTCATATAATTTGATATCCCTTAGGTAGCTAGAATAGTTACCTAATATAAAGAAAGCTAGAATAGCTTTCTGATGGTGTTTGGTCTTGTTAAAACCCCCATAAAGGGTTGAAAAAAAACTTTTATCTTTTTTTGTTGTTTCTGCATCAAAGTTGCATTCATAAGCTAATCAGATGATTCATTTACATTAATTTGCCACTTATATAATGTGTTGGGGTGATTTCACTCAGAAGTAGAAAATATATTTATATTTTTTTTTTTGCTTTTTTTCATCAGTTAATGTTTTGCTTGGTGTATTCAGACTAGATTAATTGATTTTTATTAAATTTTTTATATCTTCTGAATAGGGGACGTTGATGCTATTTTATTTAGGTTAGTCAAAGAATAGAATAATAATTTATTTACATAATTCTTCACTTGCATACTTACATGTTTTAAATACAACACTTAATTTTTCTGCTAATTAGTAGTCTGTTGAGGGTAGCCCTTGGTAGCCAGAGTTGTATGATTAATACCAAGCTGGGAAAGATATTTAACATTTTACCAGCTTTTATAAATCTTAAATCAGTTCAATTTTCTCACTTTTTATTCAGTTTTATAAAAATTTATTTTTGTGCCCCACTTCTAACAGTTCTGAAGAACTTTCTTAATTATGAAATCAGTTGTTTGTGATATTATTTAATTGTTTGCAAATAAAAGATGGAATAAACTGAATCCATAATATCTATAAACTCATTCATTTGTAATCAGACCACCATTACAAACTCATTTTTGTGTAAACACTAAACAGTATGTATGACATAATTCTATGAAAAGTTGTTAGCAGTTTGGAACATTTGTCCCATATTTACATTTGATAATGAGAACCTGCTTTATAGTTTAATACAACCGACGTACAATAATTACGGAGATCTTGAAGTCAACCATTTGTTTCCATAACAACTTTCTTGTAATTCTGTCACGTCCTTTTTCCCAATCTACAAAAAAAAATAAACTGCTGGTCTTTAATTTTGTCCCTATATTTCTCTAGCAACTGACTTAAATGAAAATATGGTATACACAAAATGTGCTAGAGGTAAATCCATATTATTTCTCCACACACAGAGTGTAACCTATTTTTTATTAGTTTTTGCAAAGACCGTCACTAACATACTGACTATTGACTTCTTACTATTGTAAACCCTCTTGGATAATATAAACTTCCATAATGTAAACAGGGTTCAACTATTTTGTTTATATCTACTTTCCATTTAACTGTTATCCATATGTAATGATTATTTTGTTATAGCATACAGTGCAATTAATGCCTCATTATGAAATTTGATTGATTCAAATGGAAGTTATTTTTTATTTTTGTGCTACATTGATTTATTTAGAACAAATTTTCTGACTATTTAACTAAAAAAAAAGTATACTCTTTTTTTTGCCATAAAATATAGCAAAAGGTATAAATTTGTGAATAATATAGCTGATAAAAAAGAAAACTAAATGCACTTATTGACATGACACCTTACAGTCAAATTTAATAATTTTTTATCAAGAATAAATAATACTAATAATAATAGTTAAAATATTCTCTCATTTGAGTAAATTATAAGGTTTTCAACTAATTATTTAATTTTACAGTTATATGACAACAGACTTATAACTTGCTTATATTTCTACCTCCTTGTATGAAGTAAAGGAGTATTGTGATTGTGAAAAATTTTTGTTTTCAGATTTCAATAGAAATAACCATTTTGGGCATCCCTCAATCCATTTTCACTGGTTTCGGCGTGATGTATGTATGTACGTATCTCGCATAACTCAAAAACGATTAGTCATTAGGTTGTTGAAATTTTTGATTTAGGACTGCTGTAACATCTAGTTGTGCACCTCTCCTTGTGATTGCAATTGACTGAACCAAACGTGTTAAAAAAGCCCAAAATTTAATTTCTGTTAAAAGTTTAATTTCTGTTTAATTTTATTTAATTGTTCTGGAATTTCTGTTTAATTTTATGTACATTAAAGTTAATTACCGAGTGACTGAAAAAATAGACCCTCTCAAGAACAACATATACACTGAGGTATACTTGCCCAATCTTTAATAAATTGTAAAAAATTCTTATCTTTTAGTTCATTACTCCTTGATATTGTCAGAATATTTAGAATATTCTGATATTGTCGATATTCTCCCTAAATCGGAGTTGATAATCATCTTGATTATTTGTTTTTTGTTGCCAATCATTTAATTGCCCTTTGGTTTGATATAATTCTTCTGATTTTAATTTGTGTACACGTTCTCTAGTTTAAGCAAATTTGTAACTGTCCACTTTATTAAAGAATTGGAAGATTGTATTGCACCTTCAAATGAAATAAGTTTAAATGAAGTGCAGCAAAAAATGTGTATATGTAATAATTTGATAAGCATACAAGGAAGTCATGTGGTATCCATGTCAGGTTTGCCTTTATTTCTGCAATCAAAAGTGTAATCTGGTAACACTGGTTTTAAGCATCAATAAATAAGGAAAATAAGTAAAATTTTTTCAGATGTGGCTGAAGATATTCATGAAACTTCTTTCTAGATGGTAGTAGTGTTAAAAGTACATCTTACAATCATTTGTTCATGGCTCTAAAGAACCAAAATACTCTGTCCTCACTTATCCAACAATTATCACCACCAGACAAAGACCTGTCTAGTTTAGATGATTCTTCTCACCAATTATTATATCACCGTATTTGTAGACAACAGGTCTGGAAACAACCATTCGATTGCCTAGCTGTATGACCCATTACTATATACTGTTAAAACCACATTTCTTTTCTGTTTGAGGAGAAAAGAATTCTTCAGTCATTTAAATATGTCACTTAGTCATGACAGTAACAAGATTCCCATCATTGTCCTCGAAAAAAAATGGAGCAATTATTTCAGAGGCTGTTGTTGTAAATCATATGGTGACTTTAGAACTCTTCAGTGGTTCTTAATGTACTTTATTAGAATTGTTTGTTGCCCAACACTAAAAGTCTGGGTTTATTTACATACGTTAAATACCAACATTCATTAGCTTAACTTTTATAACATTCAAAATTTGTTGGCAAAAATCATACAATTAAACCAGTTTAGGCCATTTAATGTTTTGTACCGATGGATTTGAAGTTTTTATAATGAGTCTTTCAAATACTGTAGTTTGACAAGATGAGTGAAATTTAATGATGATGGGGTGATCATTTGAGGTTTTACAGTATCACAGCTCTTTTGCTGTCTGTGTATAAATACATTACTTTGCTTAACAGGAGGCGTCTTCGTTAGCACTGAATGATGTTTTACAAAATTCTGTGCCCAGACTTTATTAGCATGGGTTGATGGTAACACATCATTCTGATTGATATTGAAGCGGTGTCGAAACAACCCTTATGAAGCCATAAAACTATTGCCATTTTTTGTTGAATGCTATGATCCCAAACGCACACCATTTACCCTTTTAATGCTCCATCAAAATTAATTGCTATATTGGGAAGAATTTTGTGTTGTGGGAAAAAATGACATGTTTGTGATCGCCTGTTTCAATGGTTCACCATTGCATTTTCCAATCCATTATAATCTTCATTTTAAATTTGTGTGGTAAATTAAGTTAAACGGAAGCAAAATAGAACAAGTTGCCAGCCTCCATGGTGTGAGTGGTAGTATCTTGACCTTTCATCCAAAGGTCTCGGGTTCAAATCCCGGTGTCAGGCATGGCATTTTCACACATGCTACAAATAATTCCTCTCATCCTCTGAAGGAATACCTAACAGTGGATCTGGAGGTTAAACTACAAAAAAAAAGAACAAGTTAGAGAGTATACCTGTTTAGGGAGTAAAATAACGAAATATGGTAAAAGTAAGAGAGATAATATAGGTAAAATCAGTAATAAAGAGATCTTGTAGATAATTGGAGAAAAAGAAGTTTTTGGTAAACTATTGTGAAGAGAAGGGATGAACTTATTGGCCATATTGTGAGTTGGGAAAGCTTATTAAAAACAATAATAGAAGATTACATAGAAGGAAAAAAAGGAAGAATAAGACCAAGACTAAGTACATGAAACAAATTGCTAATGATATGGGATGTAACTCGTATGACGAGATGAAACGGAGAGTGCAGATTAGAACAAAATGCAGGACTACCACAAACCAATCTGAGAATTGTTAAGTAAGGAAGAAGAAAAAGAAATAGTCATAATGATAATCTTTTATCTCCCTCTAACCTCTGATATTATCAGAGGTAAACAGTGGTAAGAAAAATAAAGATAACCAATTTATGAATAAATAATAAATTTAATGTTATGTGCTACTGGGTGTTATTTTATAAACATGGTCAAAATTTTTTCCGTCTGATGTTGGGATGATAACGCTGAAATATTTTCCAGCGAGCTGAAAAAATGGCCTTTATGATGCAATCGTTATTACACACCTTCCTCTTTTTCTGTTTAGCATCTAGAACCACCATAAGGTATTATTTCAAAGGATGAATGAGGATGATACTCGTACGTATGAATGTAAATGAAATCTAGTCTTGTAGTCTCAGGTCGATCGTTCCTGAGATGTGTGGTTAATTGAAACCCAACCACCAAAAAACACCGGTATCCACAATCAAGTATTAAAATCCTTATAAAAGTAACTTGTCATTACTAGAATTTGAACCTTAGACTCTCGACTTCGAAATCAGCTGATTTACGATGACGAGTTTAACCGCTACACCAACCTGGTGGGTTGTTATATATCACATACTATTAATATTACGGTGTGCCGGGCGGCCACTTTGAATATCTGTTGTTAAAATATAGTAAATATGTACAGTTTTGCTAATGTAAATTAAGAATGTAATTTTATTTATGTTCTCTTTTTTTTCGTTTTATTCATAATTATGAGAACTGTTCTGTTAATTCGTTTGAGAGAAATGGATATTGCTATTTTTTTTTTTTTTTTTTTTTAAATTAATTGACTATTATTTTTAACAGAGGTTATTATTTTTTTAAATACACACATATAAATAATGTAATATTTAAATAAAATCGCTTTTTACTTGGTTTGAATGTACATTCTAGCTTAATTGTAGAGTAAGATTTACATTTATATTTGTATCATGTTTATGGTCTAAATTTTCATGCGTTAGAAATTGAAAAAAAAAGAAGAAATTATTGCTTTGATTGAAGAATATATAAATTTTTGTTAAAATATAAAAATATATTATTTAATTACATATTTTTATATAATGTATATTATATTATTTTAATTTATATTAAAATGTAATTTGTATATTAAAATTACGAGTAATATATTAAATAAAATCAGAAATTAACAAGAAAGATAAATGTATATGCTAATAATTTAATAATAACGGTAAATATTATTTGTAATATAATAAATTTAAAATCATTCTCCGATAAAGCGTCTATTTTAAAAAATGAATAGATAAATAAAATTGCATGCAATACAAAAAGTTGTGATATTCAGAAAGTACGAGTAAATATTGTGTAATTAATAATTAAATTAGCAGTGACAGAGTAGTATTGAAAGACATCACGTACAGAAAAAAATGTTTTAGTGGTCTTTTATTAAAAGAAGTTATTGTACTTTGACGTCAGAAATGTATAAAAAAGTTTATTTCACCAAACAGAGCCGGTTTGTTGCTTGGCTCTTTGCAACGTAGTAATATTAGTAGGAGGCGTTCGCGTTGTTTAAAATTACTTACGCATTCAGAAGAGTGTAAATATAAAGGAATATTGTTTGTTGTGAAACGCGACAATAAATCAGTAAAATGGAAATAATTTGATGCATAAATAAAATTATTTCTAGAAATATTCTCTTTATTGTTTTATTTTTTTACTGAAACATTATACAGTCATAATAGAATCTCTTGTTTGATTTTACATATTGTACTGGATTAATGAAGATATATTTATGTATATAATATAATTTTTCAATTTTATTCACTTTTAAGAAAAGGGTGTAATTCAAAATATAACACTAAGATTTAAAGTATTATTTCAAAAATACATTTTTTAACGTATTTCACAAAAGGAGGAGATTTACAATTGACTAGTCTATAACCTAGACCCACCGGTTTGGTCTAGTGGTGAACCCGTCTTCCCAAATCAGCTGATTTAGAAGTCGAGAGTTCCAGCGGTTCAAGTCCTAGTAAAGTTAATTATTTTTACACGTATTTGAATACTAGATCGTGGATACCTGTGTTCTTTGGTGGTTCGGTTTCAATTAACCACACATCTCAGCAATGGTTGAACTGAGAATGTACAAGATCACACTTCATATACACTCATACATATCATCCTTGGTATTATCTGAACGGTAGTTACCGTAGGCTAAACAGGAAAAAGAAAGAAAGAGCCAGCCTATATGCTAAAGACTTTTCATTTCTACTTTCCCATATGTAGTTCTATTGTCGCTACAGCAGCAGCAGCAGCAGCATAGCTTTAAAGGGAAAGTATAGCGATCGGCCAAAATTTTGGGTATTGAGGTTTTTCAAAATATTGACGTTTCAAGAACCCCTTTAGTCCAAAAAAAGTTGAAGTAATTTCCAGATGTACGCATATACGCGAGTTTGTCTGTATATTGATTAATATTTCCGGACTGGCTGGATAAATTCTTCGAAAAAGGTTAAAAAAATTCCAACGATGGGACGTTGAAAATTTGGGAAAAAATTAATAACAGGAGGAGTCTTTTCGATATTTTTAATTTTTGTGCGGTGGTTGTAGAAAATTGAGGTTTAGTATGATGAAAGTACTTATTAAGTTATTTAAAATTCTTGCGCGCGCAAGTTTTAAGCTGATCGGTTTTAGGAGTGGAATGATGTACATTATTTCTAAACAGTTTTTATCTCATTTCTTAAAAATCTGTACAACCTTCGAAATTTGACACAAATACGAGTATTTGGCTATATATATTCTAGCTTTGGTCTGATTTTCGACCCTATCGTACTACTAGAGGGCGTCATGGTACTCATATTTTTTTTGTTGCATTGAACTATAATTTTTTTTAGCCTTGTTGCACCAAATTGAGCCAATTTATTGATGTAAATAATTACTGCAGTATAAATAAAGCCTCCAAAAACAAGGAAAATTAAATGATATTTCACTTATAATGTTAATTTTTTTAAACTTTAATTTTCAATATTGAGAATATTTTATGTCTATTGTGAATATAGATGATATGGGTACTTTCTCAAAAAGGGATCCTATGGACTTGACTTAAGAATTTAAAAAAAACATTTTAATTTTGTTAATAATTTTTTTTATACTTATTTGTTTTTCAAGTTCTGGCTGTTGTAATAAAATATTATAATTATATAAATATATATTATACGATTAGTTGTTGACCGAGGGGTCAAATGGAACCCAATTTTTTTACTAAAAATATTTTTAAAAATAAATTATACTTTATGTATATATATATATATACATAGTGTAATTTTATAGATAAAAACAAAATTTTGTTATGGGGGTCAACTAGAACCCAAAATATTTTATTAAGAATTTTAATTTTTTTTCAATTTTACTTTTAACTGTAATGTTTATTAATTGATTGATTATTATTTAAAGACCGTATGGCGTATTGGTAATAAAAATCTATCAAGGACAAGCCAGGAAAGTTATGCATATTTTTTCCGAATTTGTTTTTCTAGAGTAATCAGGAAAATGAAACTTTTTGTTAATAAAATCCAATTTTTATTTTGAAAAAAATAAAGAAAAAATAGAATCTTTTTCTCCAAAAATGTAATTTCTCAGACTATTGAATAAATTATAACTTTAGTTTCCACATAACTAACTGGTTTTGTAACTGTATGCAATATTTAAAGGAGTTCAAACAGATATTTTTAATAAAAATGCAATTAAAATCGTTTTTAAACGACTGCCCAAAAAGTAGAGTAATAATATATTTAGGGTGTATGTATGTGTTCCACCATAGCCACTTAACGGCTGAACCGATTTAAATGTATGATCCCGCGTTGGAATTCTTATGTTACCGGGATTGTCATAGGCTAAATAAATGTGTGTGTGTGTGTGTGTGTGTGTGTGTGTGTGTGTGTGTATACATTTTTAAATGTATTGGGGGGAGCTCTTTTATATAGAATAATTACTAATTATTAATTATAGTTTAATTGAGCTCTAATATAGGACAGTGACTGTATAGAGCCGCGACTGCATTTAAAAATGTTATTGAAGGACAACATTTTCTTACTATTGTAAGACCTGGTGAGAACTTGATCATTAGACACCTTAAATGCATGCTATTTCTACAACATGAAAAATATATTTAAATAAATTAAAACTGTTTGAAAGTCGATTGATCACCCATTATTTTATTTATTTAAATACTGCGTAACGATATTTAGTCCTTTATTTCCATATCTTATTTCTTTTTTTGTTCCATTTACTGTCGTTTTTTTAGTTCAATCATTTTTTATTTTATTTTTATTTTTTTTTTGCAGCGTGTTTTTTAATTTTTAAATTATTATTTTTTATTAATAATAACATCATAGAAAATAGGAATAAAATTATTTATTTTTTCGTGCATAATAACTTGGATTGAAACTTGAAAGAATGAGACAGCGTTATTATTTTTTTTTTGACATAATATTTGTAATTTTCGTTGAACTACCATTATAACAGATTTTGCCTTTACGTACATCATGGATGGATGTAGCAGGTTTTTCAATTGCATGACTTTTTTTTGTAATTTTTCATCTTAAATAACGAATTTCATTATACGGTAAAAATTGAAGCCAAAGTGATAAAGAATCTAGTGGTACCAAAATCTCAATTTCTTTTGGATGTAGCTGGTTTGCAAACGGATACTCAAGTAGTATACACGTTGTTGAGTATTTTTTAAAGTTTTATGTGTGTTCAAACTTCATTCATTCTCAAATAGGCCAGTTATTGCAATAATTCATTGTTTATTTTTTAGAGTAACTTCGAATGCCTAACCCCTTTTAAAGTTTTGTTTCTAGATAACTAAGTAGAAGATTACTTTAATAAAAAATAACATCTTTGACGATTTCAAAACCTTTTCGTTGTCACGGTCATTAATTATATACGATGCATAATCAGGAGTCGATAATACTGGCCTATACATATCGCGTGCAACCGCCGAGGCTTTTGTGAAATTGAAATTTGAACCTTATTTCACACTTTCCACACTCACGAGATTTGGTGCCCTGCGATTTTGTGCCCTGCGATTTTCACTTAATTTCGCAATTAAAGAGGGATATTAATAGTATTCATTTCACCACGGATGATAAACGTTAAAGGAGCAGTGAGATTGTTGACTAAGAAAAGGCCTTCCCAGCATTCTTCCCTGACGAAATGAAAAAACTGGTTCATTGTTAGAAGACATGTGTAGTTATAAACTTCGCATTTAGGTTTTTGTAGCAAATAAAATGTACTTAGTGCCATATTTCTCTCGTTTGATCATCACTTCTCATTTGCGAATCATGAGCGGCTGTGCATTATATTTCAGTTATCTCTCGTAGCAACAGAAGCATAATAAGGTTTACTTAGGGCTATAAGTCGAAGTGTTGTAAATTATACGAAAAGACTTATTGTTTGGTTCGATATAGGTGAATATTGTTTCTTTTTAAGAATAAACGAGTATATTCTTTTTTTTAGTCAAGATTGTACATTTATAAATGTACAATCATGACTAATTTATAAATGTATTACTTATCGGTTTACACGATCTATACTTATGGTTGCTAAACATTGATCTGCTAGCCAATTTTTGTGTTTTGAAAACTTGTTCTGACTTTTTGAGGGAGCCCCAAGAATTTATTATGCTTGAGACGGGAATATACCTGTACGTAATAATAAATATTTGATAACGATGACAAGCTTAGTGTTTTATTAAGTAGCAATTTTTATCTTCTACTCGTCAATCACCAAATTAACTAAAGTTGGATGTCTTAATAAATACCCTAACATTCTAGTTCGTCTTTTTCAAAAAATAAATACTTACTCAATTCTTTGTTTAATTTCTATTACTCAGCATTAATATTAAGGGGTTTTATGCTTATAATTTAGGCCCTGAAAATTGGAAAGAAAATTAATTTTTTTTTTAATATTATAATTTATAATTTATTTTATAATTTATAATATAGGTTTTTAAAATCAAAATAAGTTAATTTAATAAGTCTGAAATTAATTTTTTACGTTTATATAACTTCATAATAAATTTCTCTTACTACACTTCCAAAGAGAAGTTGAATCGGCTGATTGAGAGGGATGCACGTGGTGATTTTTTAAAAAAATCTTAATAATTATTTAATAATTAAAAATCTGATATGGAAACTACATGATTTCCTTGAACGCCTATTACACTACGTATACACAAAAAGTACATAAAACTTAATTTCATTAATAACTTCTGATATTTTTTTTTTATTGTTATTATTGAATTATTATTTATAGTAAAAAGTAAAAATACAAATAAGTATTAATACACAGCTTCATAGTCGGGAAAGTAAAAATTACATTTGTTTTCACTGTTTAGAGTCTTATAAACGGTTTTTTTCTTTTTCTGTTTAGTCTTCGGAACCACCGTCAGGATTACTTAAAAGGATGATGAGGATGATATTCAGGGTCATTCACGGGAACCGGATGTTTTTAAAATAATCATAAAAAATTGAATATTTACTTAAAAAAAGTTTTATTAATACTGAAACACTTGTTAAATCAAAGCATTTGTTACTTACTCATGAACGAAAAATTATGTCCGGCAAGTGATGTCCATTTTGGGCAATACATTGTTGTAGCCTTTCACGGTAACTGGCCTCAATTCTTTGCAGCATGTCTACATCAATCTAGGTGACGTGATGATGAATTGCGATCTTTAGGTCCTCCAATGTTCGCGGCTTATTGCCGTACGCACGCGATTTCAGAAACCCCCACAGAAAAAAATCACAACTACTCAAGTCGGGGAACCGAGGGGGCCAAGGAATGTCGCCAAATCTGGAAACGATCCGTCCCGGAAACAAGTTACGGAGAAAAGCCATAGTTGCCCTCGCTTTGTGCGCTGTAGCTCCATCCTGCTGGAATAACACATTTTGAAAATCGATCCCCCGGTTTCGTAACTCAGGGTGAAAAATGTATTCAACATCGCAATGTAACGATCAGCTGTTACAGTTACTGCAGCGTCATTTTCTTCAAAAAAATTTGGCCAAATAACACCGACTTTTCCTATTGCACACCAGTCAGTCACCTTTGGGCTATGAAGTGGTCTCTCGTGAAGCTGATATGGGTTTCTTTCTGCCCAATACCGGCAATTCTGTTTGTTGACGAAGCCATTCAGATGAAAATGGGCTTAGTCACTCATTAACAATAACAAATTTTCATTTTCTTCAAAAATGGTAAACATTTGTCGACAAAATTGTAATCGCTGCGTGAAATCTGGCTCGTTTAACTGCTGCACGACGGCTATCTTGTAAGGATGGAAATGCAGGTCTGTATGCAGAATTCGTCTTACCGTACTTGTGCTCATTTGAAGCACTGCTGAATGCCTCTGAATAGAGCGGCGTGGGCTTCTGACATTGGCTTCCCTTACTCGTTCGATGTTCTCCGGAGTGCTAGCAGTTCGTCGGGGACCCGGTGGTTTTTTCTTCAGTATTGAACCACTTGTTTACCCATCGTAATATTGTGTTACGAGAAGGGACACTTGCATTACGATGTATATTAAACTGACGGCGGAAATCTCGCTGAACAGCAGTTACGGATTCGTCATTTCGCACAAAACTGTTATACGCATACAGGCGTTGGTCTAGCGTCCACGGATCCATCTCAACGACTAAAATGTAAATGCTATGAACAAAGGAAACGTCAGACACCAGCCACGTGCCCCTCCCACCACGAACGCCCGAGTACAACCCACTTCAAAAACATCCGGTTCCCGTGAAATACTCTGTATATGAGTGTAAATGAATTGTAGTCTTGTACAATCTCAGGTCGACTATTTCTCAGATGCGTGGTTAATTGAAACCCAGCCACCAAAGAACACCGGTATCCACGATCTAGTATTCAAATCTGTGTAAAGCAACTGCCTTTATTAGGATTTGAAGGTTAGAACTCTCGACTTCGAAATCAGCTGATTTGCGAAGACGCGTTCGACCACTAGACCAACCCGGTGGGTCTTATAAACGGTTGCATTAAGGAAAATACACTGAAGAATAAAAGTAATTTTAAAATATTTATTTCTATTGAAAATTGACACTAAGGGCTGCTATTTAAAAAATACAAGTCGGCTGCCAAATTGGAAAAATGAAGATGTCATTTTTTTAATTCTTAGGGGAAAAAGGACTGTTTTTATTTGAAGTTTTTTGTAGTTTTTACAGTTTAAAAAGTATTAATTTTGGCCACACTAATAATTTAGTAAAAACTTGTGCATTCCACTGGAGAACATAAAAATCCTCTTACGAACGGTTTTAAAAGGATCATATAACATTATGTAATTTAATTATAAAATTATAATTTAATGGAAAACATATCCAAATTAAATTATGAACTGTAGTATCGTGTATATGATTTATTATTTTAACTGTGCTATCGCAAAGAAAATTTGTTGCTCATAAAGTGTAGAATTTAATGTTTGAACATACAACATTAATTACATAATTTGTTGGAAATAAATCGTAGTTTTGCTCCGTATATCATATAGTTAGACACTTCTGAGGGTTTTATTAGTGATTATAGTTTCATCTATTTATATATAAATATATATATTAACTTACATCGGTAACATTTGATAAAATCATACAATTTAGAACAGCTAAGTTAAATTACATCAAGTTTGTACAGTACAGTTTTAGTCAGTTCAACCTTTGCGTGTGTTACTTTGAAACTATGTTTCAAGTTATATTCTGTCTGCTTTGCCCGGAACTGCAACAATACATACTGCAACTATCGGGTAGAATTAACTAAAAAAAGAAAACAAAATAAAAATACAACTACCACTATTACACCAAGACTGTACCACAATAACAACTGAAACATGAACATTTTCTTCTCTATGCCCCCGAATCTAGCATGCCCTTTTACAGTCAGTAATGTATATGTAACATTGCGTGCAGTTTTCAAAAATTCTTGTTAATAGGAAAATAAGTTTAATTACATATATTTAATTTTTTTAAATGATTAATGTAGTTTAGTTTTGATATAAAAAATCGCGCTACTCCCTTGTTTATTTCCAAATAATTTTCGGTATTTTATCTGACAGCAAAAATTATAGTCTTTTTTTTATATCTTCTTTAGCCGGCGTATAATGGCCACCGTAATAATACGAGTAAATACAGAATGTTAATAACGTATAGGTACTCTAATAAACTTTTAATAACTTATAGATAGAAAAATGTGATTAGCAAAAACTCCTTCAAAACGATTTATATTTCCACATGAGATCACTACTTGGGCTGTCTGTAATGTAGGCTACTTTTGAAACTAACTGTGAAATGTTAAACGGTCGTCATTTTTATTAAGGTTGTCTTAGCCCGATTTTTTTACTTTAGAAGTTTTAGTTTTCAATGATCATTAACACTATGTTTTACAATCTTACTTTATCCACTCAAATCGTTTAGTTTCCCTCTTTCTCCCGTGGGAGCCCACTAGAAGTTTTGGGCGTGTGTTAGTCTCACGCCGAAAAATCGTTTCATTTGCTAAATTTGCATACAACTGTTGAAAAGCTATTTAAGGGTTTCCCATTCTCTGTTAACAAGTACACGTTCATATATATATATATATGTGTGTGTGTGTGTGTTTGAAAAAGAACTCAGTTTTAAATTGAATTTACTTCATTACCTTTAGGATTACAAGTTTGAAACAAGAACAAAGGACAACAAGATTTTTTAAATCTTAAACAAAAGAACTTTTAAAAAAAATTTTAAACAAGAATTTTACCATGAAGTCTAAAGTTTTTTTTGCCTCGTACTGTAATTTTAAATGAGCTCATTTACAGTCCTGCAGTCGTCAAACCAATTATCCACCTCATTCCGCATTCCGGCGAGCATGTCTGCAGGAATCACTTTCATGGCTCCTGTTAATATTTGGCGTAAATGGTTAAGGGACTGGATTTTTCCTTGATGTACGATGTCTTTACTTAACCCGAAAAGAATAAATCCATCGGGGTCAAACAGGAACTTCGCGGTGGCCAAGCGATGGGTGGTTTTCTGCATATACGGCCTTCTGGGAACCTGTCGTTGAGCGCAATCCGCATAACTTCTGCATGATCTTGGGAAGCTCCTTCCTGTTGGAAAATTACGCCTTTCATATTTTCAGTCTGCGGAAACACAACATTTTCTAACAGGTCCGAGTGTACTTTGCTTGTAATAGTCTGCTCATGAGGAAAAAATGGCCAAAAAATTCGATTGCTTTATGTCACATCAGACATTCACTTTCATATAGTTGCGGACAAATTCCACCGATTCGTGTGAATTTCCGGAATCCCATAATCAACAATTATGGGGATTTATGACTCCATAACATTAAATTTTGTTTTATCAGAAAATAAAATACGCTGCACTTGGTTTTTATCAGCAGAAATTGAGTCTAACATGGTCTGTTGAAATCTAAAATTGAACTGTTGTAGCTTATTATTAGGTTTAATATCACGGATTCCTGCAGTTTATAAGCACGGAGTTTCAATAGTTTGCGAACATCTCGGACATTGCTTTTAGAAATATTTAATTGCGAGTAACACTGCGAATTTTTCAACTTTATCGGAAAGATAGTCGAATTTTTTTCTGTGTTTTTCGGAAATTTTTTAGGCCTACCCAGTAAGTGTCTTTTCAAAACGCTTCCGGTTTCCAAAAACTGTTCTCACCACTTACGTATGCTTTTGTCACTCGGAGAATTTCTACGATAGACTCGCGTATAATTTCTTTGTACGATAGTCGCTGATTTTGATTTTGCGAACCAGTCAGTACACGTATTGTACTTTCTCTAGTTGCTACCCCATGTACTGATCCCGGACTCAAAACAGCTTTGTCTATGCAATAGTTTAACGCAGTTGCTGTCTGATTGAAAAAATGAAAGCTAAACCTGATTCATTGCCACTTCAAGATTACTCATAAAACACTATTGAGAGTGCTGCAGATAAAATTATATTCGTTTTTAAAACCCCGAAATTCTTTTTCGGACACCAAACGGTATATACATATACATACACACGCGCACGCGCGCACACGGAATAGAGAGAGTGTAAAAATTCTATAGTACTTTTCTCGTAAAGATAGTGAAAAAGTACGAATAATCATAAGTCTGGTAACGGTTTGTTTTCGAGTTAGGGCTAGCGAAAAATTTCGCCCAGATTTTTGTTCTAATAATACTATTCTAAATAATAAGTATTCTAAATAATGATCTACTCTAAAACTCTAAACTTGAGAAAAATTAGAATTTTATTTGCAATCTAACATTAAACATGAACAAATCGAGTTTTACGTTTTGATAGTGCAAGATTTTCAGAATTGTTTATTTTTTCTTTAAAAATGGATGTTTAAAACTTTTACTCACTTTTTATTAATTTTTCGCGATCACAATACTTCATTTACTTCGTACAAGGTAGTAATAAAAAAATATCAGGGTAGCATATAAACAGATCTTCATGACGTATAATGATCTGATTTATTGTAATAGTTTTTCTAATGTAATACATACAGCTGAAAGCAACTGTACTACTCTTTAATAAAACTACTTATCCTAAATTTAACGATACTATTTTTCCTTAGCGTAACGTAAACAGAACAAGTGCTGTATTTCATTTAGATAATTGATTAATTTTACTGTATTATAATAATAATAATAATAATAATAATAATAATAATAATAATAATAATAATAATAATAATAATAATAATAATAATAATAATAATAATAATAATAATAATAATAATAATACGTAAATATAACAGAATAATTATTATAATTTAATAAAATGAACCAAAATGATTTAACATTTTTAAATATAAAGTTCCTATGAGTTCTATAGAGGATAACAAAAATCGATGGTAGATTTGTTTTAAAAATACAATTTAACGCCACTAAATTACATTTTGACATTTCAGTGATGAATTGAATAGAGTAATAATAATGAAGTACCCCATCCTTTTCTAAAATGTCATCTCTGTCGTTTTCTGGTTCTTAATACGCAGCAAAATAAATGCACTTTTTATCAGAAATATGATTTTTTTTATTATGTTGCCTTTAGTCTATAAAAGTAATAATATTCATCCAAATGTTACTTGATTTGATTTTTTAAAAAAATTAATGTTATTTAATATTATCAATATAACTTTTAATAATCTTATACAATTCTAATATTTGTTTTGATTAAACAAAATTATAAAAATTAATTTTTCTTATCTCTTATAGTTAAAATGTTTTTAAAAGATGTTTTTTATTCGTTTTGGGGTAAGCATAAGATATGTTTATTAAAGCATAAAGTTTTATTTCTTTTCAGATAAAATGATTATTGCTAGAGTGTTAGGATGCTGAAATTTAAAAAAAATATATATATAAAACAGATTAAAAAAAAGAAAAAAGAAGGAAAAATGAGGGTACGTTCATTATTTTAACCGATTTCAAAAGCGAAAAGAATTATACAAGATTTAAGTTCAGTTCTTTTCTCTTCTATATTGCGCTATAGCGCGGTTAGTTTTTTGTGGGCGAACGGGTGGAAGATACTTACAAGTTAAAAATTCGTCGCGTTTGATAATTTATTCCCGATGTAGAAGGCTTTGGATCGCTCCGGCAATCGGTAATGGTTGCAGAAGATTGTCGAAGAGGGGGGAGAGATCGGGTTGCTCTGTTCTAAAGTAAGAAAAGGAGGGAGGGCAAGTAACTTTGTCCAAGCAACTTTTCTCTGCGTGACTCACTAAATCTCGGCTTTTCGGGCGGGAAAACAGGGAACGAAAGGCAGTGTAGAGAAGTAGAATACTTATTTTTCAGCCACCCTTTTTCTACTTCATTCTGCCCCGACTCTTCCCTCCCGGTTCGCCGTTCTAACTACGGTCGTAACCCGGCTTCTTCTCTACCATAAAATCCTCCCTCCAGTTCAATTTTAAATTGCCAGTCCTGTCGGATGTTCCTAGAACCGCGCGCGACAACTTTTCTACAGGCCAGCCGCTCTCTGTCTTCACTTTAACTCTCCATGAAGACTGTCTGCATCCTAATTCACGGCAATTCGATGATAATTTCATTTTAACACCGCTAAAAATAGTCTACCTGATTTAAAATATTTTCTCGATAACAGAATATTTTCTAATTATTACTATATTTTTTAATAATTTATATTTTCTTCAGGTTATTAAATAACATTGCATAACTGCCTTTAATATTCTTGACATTAAGAAATCACAAGATGGTGGTTTAAATTACTTACAATAAAATTAATTGGAGCAAGGTTGTAAGCAAATTTAAATGAATTGCTTTGAATTCTTATAATACAAATCATAAATTTCTATTGAAAATAATACAGTATATATTTCGTCTTATAAAAATACATTTTATAAAATACGAACGATTAGATGGGTTTACAAACTCACTTCTCAGTGAGGTTATCATTGAAAAGCAGATTTTAATTTATAAACATTAGCGATACTGGTACTATTTACATTTAACCCAACTTTTTCTATTAGGTATAAACATCATGGAGAAAGAATACTTTTTGTTAGAAATAGACTATACCTTAATATCCGCGGACAAAATTTAATTTAATAGGTAGTTTGTAACCATGCAAGCTTAATTATAGATAAAATAGTTGTTTGGCGTTTCTAAGGTAAATATAATATTGCTAATCGAGTGAATAGAATTCCTGTTAATGATAACGGTAGTATTTTTGTTGCCTATAAAGATAAATGATGTTTATATATTTTAGTAGATTAGTTATCTTGAGATGATAAATTGATTTCTTTGTAACAAAATCAAACCTTATTGATTTGTTTTAAAACGTTAAACGTTTTTCGTCATTATTAAGCATTTATTGTGGTTACTTATATTTTGATCGCTAGGAGCTTCCTTAAAAAGTTTCCAGTATAAAAAAAGCCGGCAATGAATTGCATAACTTGTACGCTGAAGTTATGCAATTAATTATAACGCAGGCCAAGTTATGCAATTCAATTTTTTTTATTAAAAAACTGAAATTAGACCAACCCGGTGGGCTAGTCGGATTTCAATAGTAGACAGAGGATACCGGTGGAGTTTGTTGTTTTGTGGTTTGAATGTCTATCGACGTAGAAAATATACAGATGGAAAAAAATTCCTATTAACTCCTTCTCTGAAGCAAGATAAAGCTAAAAAAGAGAAATATATTGTCATTTATTGGGGAGGAGGTGAATATTAAATAAAATTTTTTGATAATTTGTGAACTCGATAAAAAAAACTTAAACTTTTTTGAGAATTTTTTTTACCAAAGTGTCCAATTAATAATTTGAAATTTTATTTCGACCAAAACAGCTCTACTTACTTTTCCATTTTCTGTAAAAAATGAATTACATTCTTTCCCTTTGAAGTTAGTATCTCTCTACCAGCTTTGAAGAAAATCGGTCAACGGGGTCCAGATTTATAAGACGAAGTACAGGCCAGCATATACATTCGTAATACACCCGTCTGACAAATATAAATTTTTGGACTTGGAAAATTTTTTTTGCAGATTATTTAGAATGTATTTAAATCTCTTTTTTGGTAAAAGAATTATTTTTTTAAATGTCTCCTTAAGGCACAAAACTTAAAAAATTTTTTGTTGAAAAAATTCAGGCGATACGCTGCAGTTTTCGATAAGAATTTAAGAAGGTAGAACAGTGAAATGGGCTCTGGTAATTAACCTAGGTAGAGCTTTGGTTCTGGTATTTGAGAGTGTAATGCGTTGATAAACATCTAACATTAATAATACAAGAATTTACAAGAAGAGAATCCTGTTATCCTTCTTACGCCTACACCAAAATTTGACCTACAAGAGGTGCCCGGTAAGTCGAGCAACTCGTGGAAAATCGGGTTTCCAAACCCAGCGTGAAACTGAGTCGGTGAATAGACTGGTGTTGGGGCTGCTTCTCCTCAGTTCCTGATGGTTATAAACCAAATGTAAAGTCATCTCAGGCACTAGTATCCAGTTCCTACTATACGTATTCCAGAGAGACTTAAGCCACATCAGAGAGGAGCATAAGTAAACTGCAGGCTCAGGAAATAAGATTTCTTTGATGTGTGTTGGGTAAAACTAGACGAGATCGCATTGGAAACGGTAACATAAGAACGACCGTGAATACAAAGACTATTATTCAGATGGCAGGAAGGTCAATTAAGATAGCTGGGATTTGTCATCTGAAAAAGCGATGATAGGCTGTCCAGTAGGGTGTGAAAACGCAAGACAGACGGGAAGAAGAGGTCGGAGTATGCACAGGAAACTGTGGGAGGGTGAGTTAGGGACGGTTTTGTGAGACGGGGATGGGTTGAAACTGGAGTAGAGAGAGGCAGGTGGCTAGAGATTGAAAAACAAAGAGATCTCTCCTAACCTCGACACCTGGTGGTAGAAGAGGGCACGGACGAGAAGAAGAAGAAGAAGAAGAAGATGAATATAGTCAATGTGTGAAATGGGTGTTCTCAGAGGTATTTATATTTTTTTTTAAGCGTTTTAACTAAATAATAAATCGTCAAAACAGTATTGTTCATTTTCAAGTAATTTTTAAAATCTTTAGGATTAATCTCATGTAATTCTCTAGCGTAATGTGCGTATAAATTTCTTGTTTTTAAACCATTTCTTTTGATAATTATCTGTCTGTTAAAAAAACCATAGAAATTTCTATTATTTTTTACCGCTTAATAAGCTGTATTACTTAACTTGATTTCTTATTGTGCAGTGGAAGCTAAACACAGGTGTAATGAAAATACCACTCGTCAAACATCTGTGTTTTAAACTGAACGGAATTCTTAGCCTGTATACTTGGAACGTGTAAATAAAATATGAAATTTTCATTTATAAACGAACGCGCAAGTATTTCTCGTTCCAAGGATGCGAGTTTGGCATGTCTAATTTAAACTACGTTTGTGGGTGAAGCCAAATCAGCGAGTAAGTACGTTGCATTCCAAGAACGCGTTCCTAACATCTGTGTTATTGGCCATATATTATGTTTAATCTGTTTAAGGGAGACCGTGAACCGTGAGGCAACGATTTGGAATAAAGAATAATTATTTTATTTTGTTTAAGTTTGTACTTCGTTGGATATTTTAAAGATCAATTCTAATATTTGATGGTTCTGGTCGTGTTAGAGTGTGAATGATAGTTTTACAGAATATTTTTACTTATTGATATTTTGTGTTCTTGTAAATTACTGGTCTTTTTCAGAAGTCGTCTTACAGAATGATTTAGTTCGAGAGAGTTCGTTGTAATAGCTTTGTAACTATGTGAGGATAGATTAATAAAACTGGTGAAGAATAAAGTAAAATACTAATGAGGACATATAATAAAATATTTCAGTATATATTTGTGCAAATACACGTTAAGGTATGGTAGAAAATTTACTATAGAAAATCTTATCCGCAAAGTAATGTTATTACTTTAAAAGAAACGTTTCCATTTAATTTTTAAATAAAATGGACCGAAAAGCTTTTAGCTTGTTTAGTTAATTTATTGAAAATAATACGGTATTTTTAAGTAGACCTTAATATTATAATCTCCTTAAGAGAAAATAATTCTATCGTTTGATTTAATAAAAGAAAATATTTTTTAGGAATAAATGAAATAAATAAATATTTTCTCACAATTTAAATTTAAAGTGTGTCAATTTAAATTTTTAAATAAAATGGACCGAAAAGCTTTTAGCTTGTTTAGTTAATTTATTGAAAATAATACGGTATTTTTAAGTAGACCTTAATATTATAATCTCCTTAAGAGAAAATAATTCTATCGTTTGATTTAATAAAAGAAAATATTTTTTAGGAATAAATGAAATAAATAAATATTTTCTCACAATTTAAATTTAAAGTGTGAAATGGAATAAACAGATTTATAAAAAGAAAAAAAAATACTAAAATAGCACAACAAAATAGGTACCGCATAAATGAAACATCATTAACTTATGTATTAAAACTTGAGAAGGGTAATTCGATAACACTTGTTACCATAGCAACAAGCTCTACGTTTCCAAACACGTCCTACATTTTCAAAGTTAGACCATCCTTACATCAAATGATGTCTTAAATTCAAAGTGAAAAAAGCCTAAACCTTTTATCCTTGGCGTAGCAGTAATCACGTAACATATAACCCCGAATTCACACACACATTCATGCCTGCCTGCGCACACTCAAACAAATAACACACACAAACACATGTCAACGCATCTGTTCCTTGAATACAAACTAAAATTTGTTCAATACAACCTTGGATTTGTAGACTAAATTTATTTAAATCCATATTGCCTTGATATGCTTATTAGAAAAATTAAATAAATAAATCTTCATTCTGATCAGAACATAAAAATAAATTACAAGATAAAAGATAGACGTATTTAAAAGTCAATATTAATTATTTAAATACAAAGAAAATATGTTAAGGTAAATGCATTAAATATATATTTATGTAAGTAAATGCATTAATATGTATAAAAAAATTACTACAAAATAATTCACAATTTAGAATCCGCTAATGAAAATTATTTTGAGCTCATACTAATGTACACGTCGAACAGGATGTAGATAAATGATAGTTTTGGTTTAAATTAATACTACCTAAAAGTTCATCGACAGAATTATTATTTCCATAAAACAAAATTTTTGAATTGTATTTTCAATAAATTGGTTAACGATTTTTCAGACAGTTCAGTAATTTATTAAAAATGTCATTGGAAACATAATAAGGTTCTTTCCTGTAAACCGAAATTTTGTGTTAAATCTTACGAAAACAGTTCCGTTGTTTGATTTGATAAAGATGGATATTGCTATTTTTAAGGATAAATGACCATTCTTTTCAGCAAAGATTGCATATTGAGATTGCATACGAGGCATATCCGGAAGGTAAGCACCTTTCCTTTCTACAACCTGCGCAGCGCTGCGATCGCAGCGCTTACCTTGCGAACTAAATTCTCTCATTCGTTGGATTTCGATAAACGTCATTGCAAATACAGCTAAGTTTGTTTACAATTGATTAAACATCGTTTAAAATGTTCATGTCATTCGAGAACCGCTGATTGTGAAATTAAGGCCGTCATCTGAATTTCATTCCTATAAATATCAAACCAGCTGACATTCATCGACAGATAGTGAAGTTTAGGATGAAAAAGCTATAAGTCGTGGAATGGTTAGAAAATGGATGCAGCAATTCAATGAGGGACGGAGTAATACGCATGACGAACAAAAGAGCGTGCGCGTTCCGTCGTGAGTAACGATATGGTTATGCGAGTGGATGAAAAGATTAAAAATAAATAAATCGACGGTTTACAATTTCTTTGTTATTATTATTGACTTCCCTGAAATTTCATTTCAAACATTTCTGAATGAAATCGTAATACAAAACCGAAGCTATCACAAACTCTGCTCAAGTTGGACGTCGAAAATATTGACGGAGGTTCATAAAATCAGGCGATTAGACTCTGCTCAGTATTTTCTCACTCGATACGAAAATGAAGGTGCTGAGTGACTACCATTTGTTTCTCCATCTCAAGTGATCTCTTGCTTGTCAAAAAATGACAATGGCGATGTAAAAATGCTGCACCACACTGGTTATATTTATTAGCGGCGCAGTTTTTTGAGGAAGAAATGAAAAACTGATTACAAGATATTAAAAGTGTCTTAATGGTGGAAATTATGTAGAAAAAAAATTATACTCTCATGAAAGGTATACAGAAGAGTATAAAAACGTAAGTAATAATAAAATTATTCTGCTGGAAGTTATGTTCATTTTTTAATAACAAAACGGCTTTTACTTTCTGGATACGCCTGTAATTTTTTAAATATAGGACTACACGATTAATACTTATGGATCTGTTTTCTTATGAATATGTATTTTTGTATCTTAAAAACTCGTTCAGACGTTTTGAGAGCGTACTAAGAGGCGATATTATTCTTTTTTACCAGAAACAAATTTTTCTTTATTATTATTATTATGCTTTTACGGCAACATGGGACCACTTAAGTCAATTTTAGTTAGATCTTTTCAGAGAAGCGTGTTATTCTACTCTTCCGAGCTGCCCAGTATTTCTTCATCCGTTCAGATCTTGCTTTCTTTTCATCATCTGTAAACACCCTCTTCGTTGTATTTTGTCGTTTGTCTGTCTTTTGTTTAAATCTAATGTTTTTGTCTTCTAGCTTTGTAATTTTTTCAGTTTTATTCTGTAGATCAGTCAGGGAGATTCCCAATTTTTTCATATCTTCTCTAATTTCTTTGATCCATCCTACTTCTAGTTTTTGGAACCTGAGCTTTTCAATGATATTTCTTGACAGTCTTGTTTCCGGTGTTCTTATGAGATGATCAAAGAAAGAGATTCTTTTTTTCCGCATAGTATCAGTAACAGGCTCTATTTCTCGATACACCACCTCATTTGGCACAATCCACCATTGGCCTTCTTTTTGGTGTTTTTTATTGATACACGTTCTGAGAATTCTCCTCTCTATTTTCGAATTTTATCAATTCGGTTTTTCTGAGTGATTTTGAAAAGGGTCTCGCTTCCGTAGGTGACTTCTGACTGAATTACAGTTTTATAATGATTAAGTTTTGTTTGTCGAAAGGCATTTTTTGTTATATGTTGACCAAGTTAATTTTTGGGATTTAATCATTTTATTTGTCCTGTTTTGCCATGTCACTTTTTCATTTAAATTATAAGTTATTATTTCCCTAGATATTTAAATTGTTTTACTATTTTAATTTTCTGATTGTTTACCGTAATGTGCTCTATTACCAGAGGATCTATGGCCATTAGTTCAGTTTTTTCGAAAGAGATATAAAGCCCTATCTTTTGTGCTAGGTTTTGAAGGCTCATGATTTGTGTTTTGGCTTCTTGAATATTATTTGCTAAAAGAGCGAGGTCATCTGCAAATCCCAGGCAGTTTAGTGTGATGGAGGTTTTCTTAGTACCCATTATTATATTTTTGGGATTTATTTCATACCATTTTCTCATGAAAAATTCGAGGGCGTAGATAAAAAGGAGTGGTGAGAAGCCGTCTCCTTGCCTCAATACAGTTTTTATGGAGAAGGGTCGAGAGAGTTCACCTCTGAATTTCACTCTGGACTGGGTATTGGTTAAAGTTAATTTTATCATGTTTACGAGTTTAGGGTGAAGGCCCAGGTTTCTCAGATTATTCAGCATGGATGGTCGGTGTATACAATCATAGGCCCTTTTAAAGTCGACGAAGATGATTATTAGTTGTTTTTTTCGTCTTTTGTATAAGTCCATCTTAAGTTTTAGGAATATTATTTGCTCCGGGCAACTTCTCTATGGCCTAAATCCTCCTTGGTACTCCCCAAGTTCCAGTTCAAGTTGATCTTTGCATCGGTTGTATATGATTCTCGACAGGATTTTGTATGCGCAATCCAGGAGAGATATGCCTCTGTAGTTTTCCGGATTAGTTTTATCCCCTTTTTTATGTAATGGATGAATGAGGGCTGTGGTCCAGTGTTCTGGAAATTTTTCTTCGTTCCATATTTTCACGAGGCATAGATGTAGGAAATTTTTGACTGAATAAACTGATTAGTGTTTCCAGAGTTCTGCGAAAAGCTGGTCTTCTCTGCTTGCTTTATAGTTTTTTATTTCATTTAAGGCTGCGAGAACTGCTTGAATTGTGCGGGTTGATATTTACCAGTGAAGTTTTAACTGGAATTTCAGTGTCATTCTCAAAAAGTTCTGGGTGGTCGTCACAGTTGAGGAGTCTATTGAAGGTTTCTGTCAAAACTTCAGTTTTTTCTTTATTGGTGTGAACCAAATTTCCTTTTTTTCCTCTCAGCATAAGGGTGGGTGGTTCATATCTTTGAAGAGCCTGACCAAAAATTTTATAATAGTCTCGGGAGCTATAATATTATTATTAGTATTATTTTATAATAGTTTCTTCTATTTGTTGAATCAAGTTTTTTTGGGCTTGTCGTTTGGTTCCTCTTATAATTTTCTGAGTTATTTTCCTTTGTTTGGTGAATTCGTGGTTAGATTTTTCAGTTTTCCGGGTTTGGTGATTGATCCAAGCCCGGTGTCGTTCTTCGAATGCTTTGCCACATTCTTCATTCCACCATTGGTGTTTTTTTCTTGGGTTTATAGGGGCTAGTTCTTCAGTTGGGATGTCAATTCTTTTAAATTATTAGTTAATTATGTGGATCATAAGCTTTTTTGTTTTTAGGTTGGGATTTTTTCTTTTTATGTGGGTTGAATTTTATTTTAACTTTAATTAAGTAATCGTCCGATCCAGTATCTGTTCCTCTCAAGACTTTATCATTATAAATCTCCTTCTGATAATTCTGGTCCATACAAACATGATCGAGTTGTCATTCCCCTTTTTTCCAAGTCTGTCTGTCTTGTTTCCAAGTCTTAAAATTTGTTTGGTTTTCTCATAAAATAGGTGTATTTTGAGATCATATTATGGTTTCTGCAAAATTCGACAAGCCTTTGGCCGTTCTTGTTAGTTTTCTTCTGGGCAGGCCATTTTCCGATAATATCACGATATCTTCGTTCTTTACAAAGTTGGGCATTAAAGTCCCCTATTTAAATCTTGGTGTGGGTCTTATTTATATTGTTTGTCCATTATGTCAGTTTTTAGTTTGCCGGGTTGAGTTAGAGAATTAATGTTGTGAGTGGCAATGTAGTTTATTTGCTTGTGTTTTATCCTCAATTTTGAAGTTGTGTTGTTTTTGGGTGTTTCCAAACGCTCCGATTCGTTATCTTTTAAGCAGCGGCCCACCGGATCCGAGTGCAGCCTTCTCTGGTATTTACCAGACGGTGGATTTTTTCTTAAAAGACCTTCCATATTTGACTTTCAAAGGCAAGTCAGTCTTGGGTGGAAATAAATTCCCGAGTTACAACTCTGGATGTGATCCAGAGAGGTGATTCCGATTTAGTTCACCAGTAGAAATCTCCACTTTTCTAAGCGGCTATCCATACGAACCAACGTGGGGGCGCGAACCGATTTTCTTAATTGAGATTTTAAGTACGGAAAAAAGTTTGAAATCGGTTCCGGAATCATTTCGTCCATTTTTCTTTATATATATATATATATTTTTTTTTTTTGGCAAAATAGATATTAAGTAAATGACAACCTTAACATTTTTCTAAGGCGCTTTAGACAAAATTAGTACGGCTTTTTTGTTATAAACGAAATCAATTTGATCAACCCACGAGAACTTGTTGTTCAATATAACAACCAAAAAATTAGCTTTGTTCAGTCTTCAATCCAATAGTTTCGATTTTTTTAATAAAATAGTTCAATTAAATTTATAAAAACAATTAAGTAATTTGTTTGGCAATTGTTTTTTTCAAAATATAACAATACAATATAAGAATATAGATTTAAATCTGGTGATAATATTTAACTGATAACCAGGTATTTAAAGAGAAATTTCAAACCAAGTTTGAGATCTAACAGGTGTTAAAAATGTCGATAAATTAAATTTGAATGAATCTGTCTAGTTTTAAAACTACGTCATTGTCGCCATTTCAGTTGTTTACCACAACCAATCACACAAATACGAGCAGCCAGCGAGAGGTGAACGATGAGCGGTAAAAGGGAGAGAGTGAGTGAGTGAGTGAGTGAGTGAGTGAGTGAGTGAGTGAGTGAAAGAGAGACAAAGCTGTTAATAATATACACAAACATTTATTACACAGCACAAACAGGAACGTATAGGCAGAAAGAGAAGAAAGTTTGAGTCGTAGTGTTTCAGAAGAGAAGATGGGGTATCTCCTCCTCCTCCTACCACTGCATTCCCCTCCAAGCTACCCACTCGCTCACCTGGTCGCTATGGTAACCACTTTTAATAACCACTTTTATTGCCTACTTGTGTCGCTCTTAAAATCCTCTAACTTGTAAGTGATGTATGAGAAAGCGTGCAGGAAATATAATCTTCTTCAGTTAACCTATTACAAATTGTAGGCTACACAAACACAGACACACTCTAATATAAACACAATTAGGTAAACAATCTTTATAATTGTAATTTAATACTTTTAAAAATAATTAATTGTTATATTTTAACATTACCTTAGGTTTTTATAATTTTGTATTATTATCAGGGCTATACATATACCGCACCGGCCCACAACCATAATTCAAGCTCATTATTTTCAATTTAATGAGAAACTATTTTTATTTTACATCACATAAATATCTAGTAATTTAAAGAAAGTAAAAGAGAAAATAATAATAATAAAATTGTTAAAATTCTTAATTGTATGGGGTTTATAATAAGATGTATAAAAAGGTATAACTCTATAGATCGGTCCACAATTTTGATGTCTGGATTTTTGCAAATGTCGACTTTTCACTACACCTGAGTCCAAAAAATAAAAAAATAAAAATAAATAAATAGAAATATCATAGAAATTTCCGAAATATTAACATCCTCGGATTGGCTTAACATAGATTTTAATAAATGACTCAAAATATTTCTGTATATTCCGGGATTGGTGGCATTAAATTTAGGAAAAAAAGTTAAAGTTGGAGAGGAGTAGTTTTGGGCCATTTTGATTTTTTAAAATTTTCTGTAGTAGTCGTAGAAAATTGAGCTTTACTACAATGAAAATACTTTTTAGTTATTTAAAACTCCAATATTTTATCTTAATCAGAATCAGGCGTGGAAGGATATTCAATGTTATTTCTAAATAGTTTTCATCTCGTATCTCGAAAACATGTCGAGTAAAAAGTTGAAATTTTGCATAAATATTTCTTCTATACATTCTAAAATCAGGCCAGTTTTGATCTACTTTTGACCTCATCAGTTAAGGTATCCATTTATTTTAATTTCCCTCCCACCACTAACTATACAGATCGTCCCAGAGGCGTTGGGAAAACTTAACGTACTGATTCAGGACATCAAAATAAAATAAAAAAGTTGATGTGAACAAATACTCTTCTATCTTCTTTTTCCTTCTGTCCTCGGTTTTGTTTTCCTCAGTGACTATCTCAGTAAATCTCAAAGATTGAGATTTTTTAATTAAATTTGGTGTATATGTACCCAACAATGTTCTCGTAGTTTGCAATTCTAAGATTGATTTGCAGCGGTTCTCTTAAGTATGCGATCCTCAGCTAGTCATATAAGGTCTGTAAAACGTTTGGCAATCCATCTCTTCCATAATCTGACTGATGTACTCTCTACTAAGTCTGCCTCTATAATTTTATCCTTCCACCATCCTAACCAGTATATCATGAAAGAGTCCATCATGTCTCAATATATGTCCTATTCGGTTATCTCTTCTCCATTTTCTTTTACTCCAAAAAAGAGACACTTAACACAGTTATTTTTATTATTATATTTCATCGTGATTTTTTTTATTCAAAATCATTTTGGAATAATGATTATCGGTGTTATTATGATTACTCACTTCATTTCTATAATTTTTGTTGTTGGGTCAAATGTTGAAAATAGTCTTGTCATTTTCAGATTATTATTCTATTTTTTTATTTAGTTCTGTCATGAGAAATAGGTTTATTATGTATGATTTCAATAAAACTTCGTCATTTGTCACTCGATCAATCCTCAAAATACGTATCACCCTTCTAAAACACCACAATTAATAGCTTCAATCCTTCTTTTTTTGTCTGTACCAAGGATCCAAGGAGTACATTATTTTACAGATGTGAGACATGGTCTCACATCCGTAAAATAATCCATACAAACGTCTTGAATAAAATTTTCCTCAATTTTCAATAAATATTTTTGGATACAAACATTCCTTTCTTTTTATTGAAGCCGGTTTTAGTCTGGCCCTACCTTCCTTTTACCGCCCTCATCAGATGATATTTTTCAGCCAAGATGTATGAATTCCTCTGTATTACCTAAATGGTGACCATTACCTAAATAGTGACCATTTTTCCACCTAAATGGTGACCGTGGTTATGTCAGCCTTTGTTCCATGCTTGCTACCCACCAGAATTTTAGCCTTGTTTGTATTTAACCCCATATTTTATTTATCATAGTGAGATCTTTCCATTTTTTCCAGTATTAGAGTCAAATCTTCTCAATTTTGAGCAAGGACTGCATTTTTGACTTTTCATATTTTTTATTTATTTTATCGCTCACCTTCCTGTATTCCACTTTTCTCTCTTCAGAGTCAAAGTTTTTTAAATTTCTCCTCTTTTTAATCATATGCAGCAACTCATAAGTCATCCATTCCTTCCTGATCTGAGGTCTTCCTATTGTTCTTCAGGCGACTTAAGCAGACCGTTCTTAATAACTCCTCATTACGATTCAATGGTTGCATCCTGTTGAGCTAAAGGTATTTCGTCAGTCTTCTGTTTACATTTCTTCTGAATTTCTAAATCCTTAAGCTTCATTAATTTTAGAGATCAATTTCTATTTTTGTTCATCGGTTTTTTAAATTTAAGTTGACACTTTCCTACAATGACATTGTGGTCACTATGTGTCGCTTGCGTTTGCTCTATAGTCTTTCATTTGATTTTTAAACATTGGGTTGGCTTCAATCAACCAAACATCTCAGGAATGGTCGATCTTAGACTTTACAAGACTACACTTTATTTACATTCATACATATAATCCTCATTTATCCTCTGAAGTAAAACCTTACGGTAGTTCCGGAGGCTAAACAGAAAAAGAAAGTCCCCTTCTGGATATTCGATTACTCTGGAATGTTTTATTAGAGCCCGCTTTATCATAATTTCTGATACTCGGGATATCCTAGGAATTTTTAATGTGCGGTTTCCCCTCGCCTTCCACATTTTAGCCGTTGTCCAGTAATAGTTCATCCACCTTTAGAAGAGGCTTCTGTCCCTAAGGACATAAGGGTGCCCTGACTACTATCCGCTCATTCGCTCTCAAAGAGGCCGTTGGCGCTGAATAAATAGGGTCTCCTTATTTTGAGAGACACTCAGTTCCTGCATTCGTTAGCCGCTTAAACAAAAATTGCCCTCTCTCTACCACAAAGAGGTGAATGTCAGGAGTTCCTCTTTATCGATAACAGGACCTTAAAGATTTTTTCTATATCCTAAAATTCTTTAGAGAAGACCCAACAATCATCTTATTCAAAATAAATATGTTTGAAAATTTCAAAATTGCGACCGTTTAAAATTTTGAATCATTTATTCTCCGCAAATGTTAGGCTATCGAAATATGTTCTATTAAATAAAATATTAAGCATTTTGTTATAAACAAAATGAGATCCATTTGTTCAAATCGGATAAGCAGCTGAGATATGTCTATGGGTGGAGTGATAGGTTTACATATTCTTCGAGTGGAAGTGGTGGCCTTAAAAGGATCCATCAAACCATCTAACTTTAAATAGGAATAAAATCGTTGCGCTGTGCTTCTAAGGTGGTCGTAATATTGCTAATCGCGTGGATAAAATTTCCATTAATGGAAACGATTGTATTTCTGTTGACCTAAAAGCGGTATTTCTGTATGTCTAATTAAAGAAAAAAAATCTCTTTGGATGTTCAGATTAATTTCTATTCCAACAAAATAAATCGTATTAGTTTTTAAATGCCCTTACACAAAGTTAAATTTATCATTAAATATTTTTTATGCCTACGTATAATTTAATTAAAGCATATCATCTCTGCTCCCTCAAAAAGTGAGATGAACTTTTAAGGTAGAAAAATGGGCTGTCAGAACATTGTTTGGTGCCCCTAAGCATGAATGCTGTAGACACGAAATTAAAAAAAAAATTAAAATGTTAAATTTTTAAATGTATATATTTACGAACGTGCAACCTTTTCTAAAAAGAATAGTCGTTTATTCTTAAAAACCATACAGTATCTAAATCACGTTTATTAAATCAGATAACAAAACCTGTATTGTGTACTCAACACAATACTATGGCTTAAAAAAAGTGCCTTGTTATGCTTCCACCACCATTTTGATTAAATTAAAAATTAAAAAAAAAAAGAATAAAAAATTTTAAAAACTTCTTCCCACAAATTTATTTAATACACAATTAAACTTTTTTTTTACAGAAAAAATAATATTGTAAGGTTTATAAAATGCATAAAATATATAAATATCAATTTTTAAAATCAAGTGTAAGATCCTAAAATGGCGGAAAAATTATATTTAAATAATAGAAAAAAAAATTATGCCATAAAACTTCCAAACCACGAGTTTCAAAATTGTATTAACTTAGCGTATGTAGGACTTCATAGAGATTAATTAATACTATAAAAACTCATTTGCACAACGTGTAGATTAAAAAAAAAAATTAAATTTAACATAACAGAAATGTGAAACCTTTTAATTGTAACAGATACTGAAAAGAAACCGTCATATAAGACGATAAAATTATGATTAACATATTACGTGATATGGGAATTTTAAAACAGAAATAATCCCTTAAAAACTGTAATCTTGATATAAAATAATGACATTATTCAGCTATTCAGCTAATTATATTATAATGACTTATATTAAATGTCATAATTATATATATATATATATATATATATATATATATATATATATATATACTAGATAAAATATACATAAATATAAAATCGATAAATTGCAATTGCATTAAATCAAACAATAATACTCAGATTTAATATGCAAAAATGAAGTATGTAATAAGTTGCATGTTAACATGTAATATATAATCTGAGTTAAGTAGAAATTAGAGATAATAACTTTGTTAGAAATGAATTAATACGTAATTGGGGAAACAGTAATAATAATAATAATAATTTTTTTTTGGGTGAGAGGTGAAAATGCATTTACGCACGGACCTGTCGGGCCGCAGTGGGTGCCTGCACGGAGTGTCGGTCTCCCACTGATAGTCTTATCCAACTGTCTTCAGCAGACTACCGATTAAAACCCCACCCCCTTTCTACCTGGACGCGACCCGGAGAACCGTTTTACACATTACTTCAGGCCGAGTTCTCCTATCCTACCCTGAGAAGAGCGCTACCTAATTTCACCTGGCACAGGACTATTCAGGACGCCCTTCTTGGACCTGAGATTGTCTCCGACGAATCAGATCATACTCTATTTGCTGCTCAGATCACCAAACATCATCACAAGCACGTTGTGGGGGCTCAGTACTCCGAGATCCACCTCTAGTGTCCCTCGATCTGCCGCCCACCAAGCACATTTGAAAAAGGTGTGCTCGGCGTCGTCCCGTATAATAATAATAATAGAAATAATAATATCCCGGAAAATCCAACCCAACGTCTGTTGAATAACAACATTTTTTAATGTTACATAAATGTAACATTAAAAAAGAAAAGATGTAACATAATGTAACAAAATGTAGGACGCAGGACAAATTCATGATTTTCATGCACGTCTTATAGCTCTGAACTATTCTTATTAGTTGCTGTAAATTCTACAGTGCAGTTATCTTCTTTTGTTTCTTAAATTTTTGCTTCTTTTATTTAAAAAAAATGGAATTAATATTTAAATTAATTATAAAATAGATCCATATTATTTTAATGGTACACTTTCCATGTTTCCAAATTCTGATATCTTTTAATTCCGTTCTAGTCATATTAAAATATCTCCTCTAAGTTTCCGACCTAACCTATTCAATCTTTTCCTTCTCTAAATTGTAACTCTTCGATTTAACGGAATTTCTTATTGTAATCCTTGCATAAAAAAGTAAGTATAAATAGAAAATAAATTATTAAAGATGAAAAGTGGTTCGTATATAAATAAATAACAGAACTAAATGCAGCGATATATTTTTTTAAGTGCGGCACCGCATACTAAAATTCTATTTCAATAACTTTTTTTGTTTGAAATGTTTATTACTGATATACGTTCTGATATCAGCTGAACGATATTTTCACCACTGGGTAATAGCTTTAAAAATGTGGTGAATTCTCTCTTTATAAAATTGGTACTTTATTAAAAGATATGTTGATGATATTGCTACAGTGATCGATATTTTTTTTATCTTGCAGCATCTCACCTAGTCATATATTTCTTATTTTATCTCATTGTGAACATTTCTTATTCGACAGAAAATCATCATTCCCGGATATGAGCTATAATAATTTATTTTCATAAAAAACATAACCCTATCGATTTACAGAGATCATAATTTACATGTAAAATATTTTTGCGAGTAGGAACTGGTTTCCATTATGAATAAAAGACAATTTATATTGTATTTTATTCTTTTTTATTATAAAATTACCAAATTTTTTAATTAATTTTGATTTTTGGGAAACAATTAAATTTTTTAAGCCGACCTCGGTGGCTGAGTATGTATCGTCTTGGAATTTGGTGAGGAGGTCCAGAGTTCGAATCCCGGTTAGGCATGGCATCTTTTCATACGCTACCGATCTTCACCGGGGTATAATGATCGTAGCTATTGATTCCCTCTCTTTTATATCGATAATATCTATTAAAGAATTAAAATTTCTTAAAAAATAAAAAAAATTAATTATACAGTGATCATTTTAAGTGTGTCAAAGTAGAAATCTTGTAAAACGAAAAGCTACGAAGAATTTTAAACGGGATAATTTTTCTTGGTTTTTTGGAATTAAACTACCTCCATGTTTCCTTTCTTCATGTTAACTTTTATTCATATTTGAAATCGACGTTTTTCTAAAATGGGATTCAACTTCATTTTTACTTTCCTGGCATCATATCACTTAAGCTATTCCGTAAGAAGGAAAGTATGTAATCAGTCAAAAAATGGGGTATCGGTTTTTTTTTAAAATTTCTCGACGTTTCATGACCCAGGGACCCCAAAAAGCAAAAATAGGGGGTAATGTTCGTACGTACGTACGTACATAGCTACTCGTATGTACGCATGAATATACCTGTGTAGCTTAATAACTTTTAACCGAAAAATCCGATTTTCTTGAAATTTTGTACAGACTCGTGTCTATATGAGAAAATATTTCGTTAAAATTTTAGTTCAATATCTCTAGGGGATAGAGTAAGTTTTTTGGGGACAATCTTCTCAAAATTTTGCAAACATAACCCTACTCTATTAAGCGTAGTAGATGCGTGCATGCTTATCTTACCGTTTTTAAAAAACTTGTGTCCCAAACTTCCCCATAATTCAAATTCGTGTAATTTTTTTACGAATCGCGTTTTTATCAAAATCTCACCTTTTTCTCAATTGTTTTCTTTGGAGACCGTAATTAATTAGTAGATTCATACTCGAGAATCACGTTGTACACTTAAGCAGCACAACTTCTACTTACGTTAGCAGTTTATTAACATCTGAAATCAACGCCGTTTGATTATTCTGTAATTTGTAAGCATTACTCTGCTTTTGTAAGCATTTAAAATGATGTGTTTTTTCGCACGACTTAAGGGCTTTTTTTCGGAGCCCACAAATCTTTATATATAAAAATGTTAAGTTCGTTTGTGTACGCTTCAAAAACTCAAATGTTCTGCACCGATTGAGCTCAAATTTTAGCACGATATATAACCCGCATCAAAAATTGTTTTTATCTATTTTTCGCATCAGTCACATACCCGCGACCGCGAGAAAACAGAAAACAGTTTTTTTAACGGTGAGCTGTGTACCAGTGACCGCGCCATCTGCCGGAAGCGAGGGGAACACTCGCCATACTAGCTAACGACAACCGCAGTCACATGTGAAACAATACATGTTCCCAATTACATTGTTTATTAACAAAAAAAAAAAACGTATCCACTTGTATCTGATTCAGATTGTTATACAATCTGAATTAAATATTCACTTTAATCGAGGTACTTTTGTATGATCGTGTTGTGATTGAGCTGCGCCTATCACCAAGCTCCGAATTTATTAGAAAACGACCAACAGTGGGATATATGTATTAATGACGAGTGCAACACTGCACATCCAAACCAAATTCTCGCATTATTCGCAATTATATTGACCGCTTGCTTCCCTTCATCTCCCACAGAGTTATGGGAAAGATATGGATCGCATATGGCTGAGGATATTTTGCATAGTGTACGCCTAGAAAATACCAATATGACCATGGAATTTACAGAGGGCATTTACAACGAATACAACGCATTGATAAATATTGAAGACAAGTGCTTAGCTATTGCAAATAAAGATTGCTTCATTTGATGTGGATTTACGCCGTGAACAGAGTTACAATATTGGTGATCTTCAGTCATATGTCCAATCAAACATTTCCAAATTAACGCGTGAACAGAAAGGCATTTATGATCGCATAATGCAAATGATAAATGACGGAGTTGGACCTTCTTCTTTAAAAAAACTGAAGCGGAAGCAGAGACTAGGAATAACTGGCAGACCGAATGGTCTGTCTCATTGGTTGGGGTATGGACAAGACGATTGATCCCTGATCTGGAGGTCTGGCTGGAAAGAAAACACGGCAATCTGGATTATTATGACACAACTAATGTCTGAGAATGGCTCATTTGGCTATTACTTGCATAGATTTGGCAAAAGGTTATCGCCTATATGTATCTACTGTAACGATGTTGAACATACAATCTTCGATTGTCGCAAATGGGCCCAGTACAGAAACGAAATGGCAGCAAACAACTTAACAGCTGAAAATCTGGTCGGGTGGTTATTGGTCAATGAAGCAAACTGGGACTGGTTTGCGAATTTCGCAAGAAATATCCTCAGGATAAAAGAAGAAGACTCAAGACGCCAGGGATTATAGGGGCCCAATTGTAGGAAAGGGAGGACAGCCCTGCCCCGGAGGGCCTGTATGCTCAGGTATGCGGGTTCCTGTGATGGGGTGGTACTCCTGGGGCAGGCTGTATGGGAAAATGTAAAGACCGAGTCCCGACCGGCGGTGTTCGTCCCAGGGGCGCTTCGATGCTTTCTCGGGCTGGCACCGTCGGTTTGAGGCAGGGCATAAAGTCGAGACCCGGTTCTCTGCGGGGGGGGGGGACTGTATAGCCGGACCTCGTCTCTTCCGTGGGGGATTTGAGGCAGGCGCTAAAAGAATGATCCGGAACCGGGGGGGCTAACCTGCCGTGCCGGGTGTAAATCCGGTGGGTGGGGGACGCCCCCTTAGAGTCAAATGGACACGTTCCTGGGCCGAGTATACTAAAGTGGATGTCCAGCCCGGGAATGTTGGGGGGGGGGAAATATATATGTATATAAAGAATAAAAGAGTTTTGTCGGATTCTTTTAATATTCCCTGATCGTATACTCCAAATATAAACCTATTATTAATAACGTATTTTATTTATCTTTTTTTTTCATAAATCTAAGTTAAGATAGAACGCATTACACTTAAAAATCATACAATTTACTAAACAATTGTATGGTTATTAAAGATGGAAGTATTTTGTTCTTAATTGTGTGTGTATGGGTTTTAGATTTAAACATGGCTCATCCATATACACACAAAACGATACATGGAGAAAATCATAAATATATTCGAGTTAGTATGTGTGTGTGTGTGTGTGTGTGTGTGTATGCGCGTGCGCACACACACCTATTTGTCTGTGGGAGTAGTCATACTTTTAAAAAAATATATACAGAAATAAATACGATGTGAAACATTATTGATATTGTTTTTTTTTTTTATAAGTTAGAAGAAAAAAAATCGTAAATAATTTCATTTGGACTCCCTCTTCCCCAGAGCCCGATATTTTGGAAATTCAATTCCCTTTCTCATGAGGGTGAAAGAATTGATTATATTTGAATAAATTTGTATTGACATTATTCAACTCAAAACTACTTACAGGTTTTATATATATACACATATTTTTTTTATTTATAAATTTTTGAGCTATGGGTCGAATATTGAAATTCAACATTTTAATATAGTAAAAAAGAAATATTGTTTCTGTCACAAAATTTAATGTGTTTATTATTAATTTTATTTTATTTTTTTGTAAAGGGAAGTTATTTGTTATTTAATACTTTCTTTACTGTTAACATTTATTTCAAGGTTTACATGATCAATGAATTATTAAATTGTTTATTAAAATTAATGTAAATTTATTCAGTTTAATAGAACTTGTATGTTAAATTTACAGCAAAAATTAAGAGTTAAATAGAATTTTAATCGTTAAATTGTATTCTTCTCGTCATCATGTAGTATTTGAAATTACTGTATTTAAAAATTAAAAGAATAATGTAAGCCATTTACATAAAATTTACGACGTTTTTTTATTAAACAAAATCCCTAATTACGGTTAATCAAGCAATTTTTAGCAAACGAATCTGTCTTTAATTGGGAGGCAAAAACATCCACTGTCAATAATATCTATATATTTACCTAAACCCCGAAGATGAAATCACTCCACTGTATGGACAGATTCAGTTACATCTCGATAAGCCTTTACTGTAGTCTGGGCATAGCGAAATTTATTTTGCCTTTATGGAACATCTTTTTTTCCTTGTAATTTTAAGATATACAGACTGGTTATATAAAAATCCTCAGTCAGTAACCAAATACACATTTGAAATTCAATACAACACGGTACAAAGAAAAGGAAGGGTGTTCTATTGAGGATGACAATAAAATTTCCATTGTAACAAAAAAAAAGTGCATTATTTCTCGAAAATTGTACTACTACTTTTAATCAGATTCTTCTCCCGACCATAGCCACTTGAAGAACTTTACCACAATTGGCAGAGAGATATATAAACTATAGATATATAAATCTTTTATTCTGATCGGTACATAATAAAATATAATATAGACCACATTAGAAATGGATAGATATACTACTCCACGGAATAGAAAAAGAACTGCCCTGCATTTTGTCATCGGCATTGTTCAAAATTACCTTGAAGATATGATAAGAAATATCAAAAATTATAAGAAAGAGAAAAATAAATAAGTAGGAGAATGAAAAATAAATGTTGATGTTATGGTAATCCTACCTGATGGTACATACGCGCTACAAAAACTGTTAATAGTCCTGGAGGAAGGAATGAAAAAGTATCGAATATAAGTATAATTTATACTTATATTTATGAAAATAAATATAAGTAAAACTAAAGCAATGAAGATAAATAACAAAGAGGATTTAATGGAATAGCAAATAAAGGATAAAATAAAAAGTAAAATAAATATAGATATTTGGGACGACGGTAAGAACGCAATGGAAATAAAAGGAAGAATAGGGTTGCCAAAGGAAGCCTTCAATAAGAGCTAATTACTGTGCAGTAATAGTCTACATGCTATCATTTAAGAGTCATTTAACTCTAAGAGTTAAGGAGAGGTTAGCCGAATGCTATGTTGTATGGAAATGAAGCATTAAAATGAGGGAGAGAGGGCTGGATTTTGGCTTTTGAGATGAGGATAAGAAGAAATGAAGATGGAAGATAAAGTCAGAAAGAAGGAAATAATGAACAGGATTAAAGGAGAAGTACCTCTTATGAGGGAAGTACAAAAAAGAAAAAGAATAACCTGTTAGGACGTGTGATTAAAAGAAGTGGAATCTTGATAACTGCATTGAAAGGGTCAGTAAAAGGAGAAAGAAGAAGCATGAAGTTAACAGACGAAGGGAGGATTGGAAACTTAGGAGGACAAAGAAGAAAGCTTGGGACGAGAAGATGGACCACCAGATGATGAAAGTCGAAATTAATTATTTAAAAAATATAAACATTATGGTAAAATATACATCATGGACGATACTAAATATTAAAAATAAATCACAATTCAGAAAGCGTTAATGAAAATTATTTGATTACATATTTATGCATATGTTAAATAAAATTCAGAAATTTAAGGGTATTTTTAAATAAATTTTTTATTACGTATTATTTAAAATTGTATATTTTTCACTTGATCTACGAAATTATGTCAAGAATTTTAAGAATCTTGCTATATCACTGAACATTGTCAATAGATTCAAGCATATTTATTTCGAAAAGAGAAACAGTTTCTATGAAATAATATTATTATGTTCATAATAAATAATAATCTGTCATTATTAAAATAAATATAATTTTTTCCCAGTATTATTTAGTTTTCATGATTAAATAGTTTTTTCTATTCTAGATTCAGTTATATTAAACACATTTAGCTATATAACAGTAATAATTAGAAAAAAACTGGATTTTTGTATTTTCTTCTTTATAATTGCCTAAAAACTGGTTAAAAAATATTATTCAAGGCTTACCAAAATGGATCACCTCTTTTTATATGATTTTTTCATAAATTTATCTCCTATTATATTTATTTTGTATTTCATCGAACCGCATTATTTTTATCACCCTCTTTTACAATACACTCTGTTTTTCTTATCGTCCATTTTTCGCATTGAACATAAAGCGCTACTCTTCATAAAAATATTTTCAATAATTTCATCCTACTTCTTCGATAGATATTTATTACTAGTAGATTTATTTTCTGAATGGAAGCATTCTCAGGTCGTTCCAAGTTACTTTTAATCTCTACTTAAATTTTCCATTCATTATAATTTTACTACATAAATAATAAATATACTCGTACAACCAAATATATTTTATGTTCTATCTGAATATTTAATTCATATCATTCTCCTTTCTGAGACATTTTATTCCCTTTTCTTTTACTGTAATCTAAAATAAATTTCTTTCGCCTAGTAATAAATCAAAGATATTTAGTATCTTCTAATTCAGTTTTTTAGTTTTTATTAAAAGAACAATGAAATCATTATTTTTATCCTTCATTAGTTAGTCCAGTTTTCCCTTGAGATTATAGTTTTCTTCTTCTACGAGGGTCGTTCAATAATTACACGCAAATTTTTCTGAAGCTAAAACAGTTCATTTAATCAATGTTACATTTTTTTTTACATTCAAACATAATCTGTCATTCAAACATAATCTGTCAATAATAATATATTTGTTCCAGCTCTAAATCAGATTATTTGTACTTGCTGCAAAGAAATTTTTGTCTTGATGTTCGAACCAATTTAGCACATTTTCTTAGACGTTGTCATTGCTACTTCTCAATTTCTTACCACTTAGCGCCTCCTTGAATGTGCAAAACAAGTGGAAATCCTATGGGCCCGAGTCAGAACAGTATGGAGGGCAAGGTAGTACTTCCCGATGCAATTTGTCGATAGTTTTCCGAGTTACCTGAGTTGTGTGAGCTCGAATATTATCGTAAAGCAGAATTATGGCTGTGTTGAGGAACAGGACGTTTTCCAACACTGCTGCATCTCTTTTCCATAAGCCTATCACAGTAGTACGCGTTGTTTATTCGATGATCTTCTAGAAAATCGAAAAAACCGGGTCTTTTACATCCCAAAATATTATAATCATGATAATTTCTGTTGTGGTCGGGTTCGGAATTTTTTCTTTACAGCTAAACTCCTGTATTTTCACGTCATGCTCTGTCTTTTTGATTCTAGTTTATAATGTTGAATCCACATCTCATCAGGTTAGAATACTGTGTAAAAAAGCATCTCCTTCGTGCTGATACCGTTATCTCATCTCTGTTCACGTGCGAAGTCTTGTTTCCTTACGGTGATCTATCGACTCTCTTAGTCCATCTTGCGCTTGTTTTACGGTATTCGAGTTGCTCAGTGACATTTATAAACTTTACCAACACTAGTAATTTTTCAGCTAAGATTTCAACTGTAACCTGTCGGGCTTCTTGGATAAGAGGGTTTGGGAGTTTCAAGCCCCGGAATTAAAACTTCAATCGGACGTCCAGAACGGTGCTGAGTCACTCGCTGAGTTTGAATATTTTTACTCAGTTGAAAATATTTCTGGGGTTCATACAAATTTGTCTATATTGTTTGTTCATATGAGAGTAAATTTTATTCGGTTTTTCACCTTTGGAAAGCAAAAACCCGAACTACTACATGCTGTTCAATTAATTTGGAAATTTTAAGAGGATTTGCTATCTCGTAAACTGGAATTTTGAGGTTACGAACACATAAAATTTTAATCAAACAGCTTATCAAAAATATCACCGCAGGGTTAGCAACTTACTGTTTTGAAAGTATCATAATCCCCTTAACAACTATTTTGCCTACAGGGCTATTTTTGCCTTTAATTATTTCGATTGCCCTCATATATACAAATTCAAAAGCAATAGAGGCAGTTTACACCTTATTTATTCCACTTTTAATTTCCGGCTTTATATCCTATGTATACGGCTCAAATATATTGAGTAGCATATAATATGTTATATAAGAAAAAGCATGCTAATCGGATCAATTGTCACATGTTGGGAGTTTTGTAGATTTTGACGTTTCATGACTCTCTCCAAACCAAAAATCATAATTTTGGCATTCCGTAATGTAAGTACTATGTATGAAGTACTGTTTTTTGTTTTTAATAATTCCAGTCTGGATAGAGCTAATTAAGTAAAATCAAGCTCGGTGATGATTGTATATGGGATATCGATATCATTTAATTTTAAAAGCTCTCTGTCGAGAGAGAGCAGGATACGGTGATAATGGGTCTCATTTCTCAAAATTTAACTCAAAGGGTAGGTAAATTTTTTCACTTAATCTAATGCCGATTTGATAGCTAGAATACTTTCCGATGGTGTAATCTTAATCAATTCCCCATAACAGGATGGTGGCAAAAAAAAAAAGATTTTTTTCTTTTTTATCCAGTCACATTCTTGTATTAATTAGATATTTCGATTACATTACTATATCATTTTGGTTATGTATTTAGGTAATTTCATTCAGAGGTGGGGGATAATATCACTATTTTTTTTCATCAGTAATCGTTTTGTTTGATATACTCAGACTAAATTATTTTTGTATTTACAAAAATAGATAATTGTACGCGCACAATTATTAATAGATAATTAATTATTTTAAATTATTATTTAAAACAGATAAATAATAATGGTGTACGCTCTTTCTCTTTTTTACGCGCGCACACACACACACACACACACACACACACACACACACACACACACACACACACACACACACACACATACACATACACATACACATACACATACACATACACATACACATACACATACACATACACATACACATACACATACACATACACATACACATACACATACACATACACATACACATACACATACACATACACATACACATACACATACACATACACATACACATACACATACACATACACATACACATACACATACACATACACATACACATACACATACACATACACATACACATACACATACACATACACATACACATACACATACACATACACATACACATACACATACACATACACATACACATACACATACACATACACATACACATACACATACACATACACATACACATACACATACACATACACATACACATACACATACACATACACATACACATACACATACACATACACATACACATACACATACACATACACATACACATACACATACACATACACATACACATACACATACACATACACATACACATACACATACACATACACATACACATACACATACACATACACATACACATACACATACACATACACATACACATACACATACACATACACATACACATACACATACACATACACATACACATACACATACACATACACATACACATACACATACACATACACATACACATACACATACACATACACATACACATACACATACACATACACATACACATACACATACACATACACATACACATACACATACACATACACATACACATACACATACACATACACATACACATACACATACACATACACATACACATACACATACACATACACATACACATACACATACACATACACATACACATACACATACACATACACATACACATACACATACACATACACATACACATACACATACACATACACATACACATACACATACACATACACATACACATACACATACACATACACATACACATACACATACACATACACATACACATACACATACACATACACATACACATACACATACACATACACATACACATACACATACACATACACATACACATACACATACACATACACATACACATACACATACACATACACATACACATACACATACACATACACATACACATACACATACACATACACATACACATACACATACACATACACATACACATACACATACACATACACATACACATACACATACACATACACATACACATACACATACACATACACATACACATACACATACACATACACATACACATACACATACACATACACATACACATACACATACACATACACATACACATACACATACACATACACATACACATACACATACACATACACATACACATACACATACACATACACATACACATACACATACACATACACATACACATACACATACACATACACATACACATACACATACACATACACATACACATACACATACACATACACATACACATACACATACACATACACATACACATACACATACACATACACATACACATACACATACACATACACATACACATACACATACACATACACATACACATACACATACACATACACATACACATACACATACACATACACATACACATACACATACACATACACATACACATACACATACACATACACATACACATACACATACACATACACATACACATACACATACACATACACATACACATACACATACACATACACATACACATACACATACACATACACATACACATACACATACACATACACATACACATACACATACACATACACATACACATACACATACACATACACATACACATACACATACACATACACATACACATACACATACACATACACATACACATACACATACACATACACATACACATACACATACACATACACATACACATACACATACACATACACATACACATACACATACACATAAACATAAACATAAACATAAACATAAACATAAACATAAACATAAACATAAACATAAACATACACATACACATACACATACGCGCGCACAATTGATTTCTGAATATGGTTTTACATAATTCTTTACATGCATAAGTTCATATTTTAATGTTCCACTTAGTTTTCTTCATAACTACTTATCTACCCCTTGATAGACAACTACGTAAAAGTGCATTGCCCTTCTATGTAATTAATTCAGAATTTTCTTAACATTTTATTTATTTTATTTTACATTATCAATTCTTTTTCTAGACCTGTTCTTATTGTTATTCTTATTTCTCCACCTTCTTAAAATATCTTATATTAAATGTTTCAACTGACTACTTTTTTATGAGGTTTTTAAATGATAATTCAATTTCGTGTTTAAATAATGATAAAGGTAAAATTATAAAACAAATACGTGTACACTAGTAAGCTATTTTCTTTCATTTTTTTTATGATATGCACTCCTAATGCAGAGTTGTTATAAATTCATCATGTGCTGAAATAGCAGATACTCTAACTGAATTTTAAGGAAAGTTTACTCTGTATTTGATTTTTTCCGTTTTTGTTACATTCCGTTATCAAATCGAATAGCGTATTCCTTGAAATCTGAAGCAGTCCAGACAGATCAATTTATTTTCCACTTGACTGTTATTTGGTCGAATAAAATACACCTCACTATAAAGATTCTTAGCTGATTTTGTCTTTTTGAAACGTATGTGTTTTTAAAAATGATCGTGCATTTCTTGGCTAATGTTATTTATTTATTCAACAGGCACTCACTCGATTATAGAAGGTATAAAATGTTGAAAATATTAGATCCTTCCTAGGAATCGAATCAGCGTTCTATTTAATTGCTGTTTGTGCCGACTATTTTACTTTATTTTCTTATTTATATTTTTGTCCTTTGACCGTTATTTTCAAATAATTCTTAATACAATTGACCTTTTTCTATTACTTTTAAATGAAGTCGAATTTTACAAAATATTATCTGTTTTTAATTGATATTATTTACATTAATTTTCTTTCAAATTAGTCACAAAGTTTTCTTTTAGTTGACAATTTAACAAAATTATTTAAAACTAAACCTAAAAAAAATGTTGTATTTTTTTATTTTTAGCCGACATTACTAAAAAAACAAATTTGAGACAGTTATGAGAACCATTTAAAAAATAATTTTCAGGTCGTATGACATTCAGAAAAAAATGTACATCTATACTATTATATAAAGAGGAAGGTTTTTTTTTTATTCGGGATAAACATAAAAATTACCCGATCAATCCCCACCAAATTTTTACCTGTGTTTCTTGGCATAACTGAGAAGGTTAATAAATATATTTCATCTCGAAAAAATATTATAAACAACAATAAAAATCACGTTAAAAAGATAATGCTTCACTGCCACCACACGTTGTATGTTTACTCTCCACAAAGCCGCGGATATGTTGCGCTCAGGTAACATTTACGCAGTATATTGGTTCTCCGCTAGGTGGCGGACATATTGCGCTAAATTTTGTCTACATAATCACGAGAGCGTAAGCTGCCGATAATTGTTAATTATTGAATATCAGACAATTTCAATTCGTTTCTTTGATATACACATAGTAGTAAGGTTAATGCAGTTGTTTTCGATTTTTCAGGTAATATGATACATTGGTTCTGTAATATGCGATAAAAATTTGATTATTCAAATTTATAAAATTAAATAAATAAAAATAAGTAAATGAAAATACAAATATAAAATATTAATAAAAATAATCTACTCTTAGAAATTATAAATAATCTGTAAATTAATTGACAACAGACTGCTTCTAGCGGTAAAGTAAAGCTTTGCTTTTAGCGAGGAGGAAGAAGCCGTGTGCAGCCGCCCGGCGCACAACCATTGGTCCGCTCGGCGCCAATAGCATATAAAGTAAAAATGTGAGCACATACAACAAACAAACAAACCCACGTACCATAATTTTTTTTGTAGAGCATGATTTTGGCGGTATTTGTTAAGCGATAAATAATTGATTATTCAAAGTTATTTATTTATCTATCTATTAATAAATAAATTTGTTTCTATTTTGGCGGTATTTGTTGAGTTCTTTTTCTAAAACCATACCGAAACGGAAGAGACGAAGTATTGGTAGAAAATCTACAGATGCCAGGCGAATGTCTACAACGCGTTTACACGAGACTATAGAAGAGGGCGGGATGTATTTTACAATGCTATACAAATAGGAAAGTCACTTTAAAGTTCAAATCTGCTTTTGAATATGATCTTCATTTAGATTATATTAATAGTAAAGATTTACAAGTTGGTGCAATGATTAAAATATGCAATCATTGTTTTGCAAAAAAAAAAAACGAAAGATGAAGCATTTGGCATGTGTTATTCTGGTGGAAAGTTTCACTTCCTACACTTAATAAGCTGTCAGAACCAATCAACTGTTTAACTTTAAGATCTCATCCTTTGTCAAGACATTTTCTCTGTAATGTTGGAAAATACAACACATTATTTCAGATGACTTCTTTCTGTGCTAAACTAATTGTAGAAAGGAATTTTATGCCTAACATTAAAATTCAAGATCAAGTTTACCATCACATAGGAAGTTTATTGTCAGTACCTCGTATGGATCAACAATTTTTACAAATTTACTTCCTTTCTGATGCTGATCAAACTTCTTCTCATACTAATATCGTTCCAAACTTGAAGAAGGAAATAATAACAGCACTCCAGCAAGTTTTGCTGGAACAAAATAATTTGATCAAAGAGTTTAAATGCAGTATTGACAATACATCTCTGGGTAACGCGGAAGATTTTAAATTAATAATTCATGCTGATCGTGTAGCTGTTAATCAGCATAGGGGTCGCTATAATGCTCCAACTACTAATGAAATTTCTATTTTACTGATCGATAAAGATTAAGGACCTAGAGACATAATCTTACGTTGTCGTGACGGCCAAATGCAACGTGTGTCTGAGCTTCATCACTCTTATGATTTTTTATAATATCCCTTATGTTTTGAAGAGTGAAGATGGTTATTATGTAATTAATCCCAAATAATAATGAAGAAAATAAAGCAGTTTTCTGCATGCAATTTTATGGTTATGGACTTATGTTTCGAGATAACATTGACAATTTTTTACATTATTACAGAAACTTATTTAATCAATATTGTGTCGACGTGATGGGCAGAATGATCACTGAAAGATTAGCCTTTATTCGTAATAACCAAAAAAGATTACGTGCTGATGAATACATTCATCTTCGAGATACTGTGCAGCAAGGCACCAATGTTAATGCTAACAACATGGGTCAAAGTGTCATACTTCCTCATCGTTCACTCGTTCACCACGGTATATGTATGAGAAATCTCAAGATGCTATGACATACGTGCGTAAATATGGGAGACCAGATTTATTTATAACTTTTACGTGCAATTCTGAATGGCCAGAATTAAAAAACAAGCTATTCACTGGTCATAAATCTCTTGATAGACACGATATTATATCCTGAATTTTCCATTTGAAAATGAAAAAACTCCTAGAACTTACTGACAAAAAGAAATATTTGGTTCGGTCAACTGCTATGCGCTAAGTGTTGAGTTGCAAAAACGAGGCTTATTTCATTGTCACATATTGGTATGGTTAGTGACTAAAAATGATCTAACGAAATTGATCTTATCGTATAAACTGAACTCCCTGATAAAAATTTTGACCCATTACGATATTGTTTGTAAACGTATGTATCACGGACCATGTGTTGATGATATAAATAAGTCATCACCATGAATGATAAATGGAAAATTTTCAAAAAATTATCCTGGAATGTAAATTTGCAAAACTCAAATTGCAGATAACGGTTACCCAACTTATGGCCGGAGAAGTCCAGAGAACGCAGGTCATATGACAACTTTAAACATGCAAGGTAACATAATTGATATTCATAATAAATGCATCGTCTCACGTTGTCCACTATTGTCACGTTGCTGTAATACTCACATAAATGTTGAATTTTGCAACTCCGTGCAAGCGAGTCGGTATATCTGTAAATATATTACGAAAGGCTCAGATCAAGTAACTTATGCGGTTGAAAATCAAAGTGATGAATTGAATCAATACATTAATGGTAGATATATATGTAAACCTGAGGCCGATTGGCGCTTTTTTTACTTTCCAATACATTTACGTTATCCACTATTGTTCACTTAGAAAACTATCAAGTATTTATTTCTCTGAACAAAATCTCCAACAAGTCCTTGAAAATTCACAGAAGACCACTCTTATTGCTTTTTTTGAGCTTTTTTCAGTCCGATGAATGCTAAAACACTGTTATATCCTGCAAGTTTCTAAATACTATACTACCTATAATAATAAGTTTAGCAGAATAAAGCGCGGAACTGACATAGAAGGATTTCCTGGAATCAAAACATGTTTCAGAAACATTTTAAAATAAAAATAATACTATAAGATTAAGTTGTTAAGTAAAATTTATTTAATATTTAAAAAAAAAATTATAAATATTATTATTTTTCGGTTTTTAAGAATGCAAAAATCAAATAATGTTTAGTATCATGAAGTTAATAATTTTATTAAATTAAATAAATGAAAATAAAAATGATGTATGCTATTATTATTATTAGTAGTAGTAGTAGTTTAAATAGTGTTTTATTGAATTTGCTGAAAACAATTCCGAAGAATTCAAATTCAGCGAACTATTCGCTGAGTAAAATGAGGATAAAATTACCATAATGATAACGGGCTGTACGTTGTAGCAGAATAATGGACTGTAGTATACATAAAATAAATACACACTGATTGAAAACTAAATATACTATATTTATAAGATTAACAATATTTAAACTATATTACTATGATGCAGAGGCCGTACTGGCGTGCATGTATACTCTAAGACTGTCCAACTCCGACTGATACACTATATTACAATGATGCAGAGGCCGTACTGGCGTGCATGATTACTATAAGACTGTCCAACTTCAACTGATAGTATACAGAATGTTCTTAATACTAAAGCTGCCCATAGGCAGCGTTGAGTGTCTGATTTTAAACCAAACACATAATGAGAATAGTATTAAAATGTTCATTAAAAATTTGGGTCCAGTTTGAACTACTTATAAATTATTTCTCTACCTTAAGAATTATCCAAATTAAAAGTACAATTTAGAAAAAAAATCAAAATTCTTAGTTAAAAATATTGGGTTCTAATTGATCCCTTTAACCAAGTTACATTTTTATCTTCAAAATTACACTGTATTTTTGATTTTTGTACTCAATTCCCATTAGAGTACAACTGATACAATTGTATCAGTTGTACTCTAATGGGAATTGTACTTAAATGGGAATTAAAATGAAAAAAATTAATATTATTATGTTCATAACAGTTGAATGTCAATAGTTAAAATAAGTCAACGTTAAAAGAAAAAAGTCCTGTTAGTAAGATGTTTACAACTGTTATGAACATAATAATTTAAATTTTGTTTTCATTTTAACCTATTTATAAAAATTTATATGGATGGACAACTATAAAATTCATAATTAATTAGCAATCAATGATGATAGAGGAATAATCCGAAAGCGCTTGGATAGTCAATATTCACAATTGTTGGCAAGTGAATACTTTATTTTTATATAAAGCCATAGATTCGTTTATTTTTTATTTTTTCACCTATATTTCTAATTGCTACTGTTACGACATAGATATAAAGAAAAGTACAGCAATCCACTAAAATACTGAATGTCAGAAGTTTTGCAAATTTTGACGTTTCAAAGCATCTCTTAGTCCAAAAAATACAAAAAAAAAGTTATAGAAATTTTCGGAAGATGTATGTACACGCTTACATGTGCAGGCCTGTATTTTTACTAAAAACTCCGGATTAACTCTATATAAATTTCTCAAAAATGGAACAAAATAATTCTATATATAAGGTATTAATGACATTCAATTTTGGATAAGATTAAAAAAAAAGTAGTGCGGTTTTCGACATTTTTAATTTTTGTTATTTTGTTTAGTCCTCGTAGAAAATTGAGCTCTAGCACGATAAAAAGTACTTTAGTATTTAAAATTCCAATGTTTAAGTCCATCGAATTTATGGCTGGTGTAACATTCAACATTATTTTTAAATAGTTTCCACCTGGAATCTCGAAAAACCTGTTGACCAAAAAAAAAAGAAGGTAGAAATTTTGCATAAATATTTGGTTATATATATTCCAGCTTTTCCGAAATTTTTTATCCTACTGGACAAGGGAACGTAACGGTATCCAGTTTATTTTTTTTTTTAGAAAAATATTATTTCTTAAACCTTGTTGAATAACATTGTCCCAGATCAGGCACTGAAGTACTACTTACTGAAGTAAATAAGTAATCCGATAAATAAAATTATTAGCCCTAAAAATCATGTGATCTGATTGGAACCGGTTACTTTAAATATTTTTATATAGTTGAATTTTAAATTTTGAAAATTCAACTCTACTAACTGTAGTAACTTTATAATGTACACGTCAGGGAAAGTTTTTAAAAAAGGAGATCCCATGGGACCTTTTCATATTGTAGCTGTTATTAAAAATGTTATATGAGGTAGCTGTCCAACAAGATGTCAAATAGTTGAAATTTTTGTACTCAACAATTTTATCTTTTTCCAGTTGCACTCTAAATATTTCATAAACAATTCGTTAATATTTAAAAATCCTAAAGGGTATTTGAAATAAAAATCTGTCAAGGGCAAAGCCTGGAATAGAGGGCAATCCCTTTGCCAGATTTTTGGTAATGTTTAGGGCTTAATTTCCAGATAGATATTAAAGAATAAGTTTTTTGTAATTTCCTTAATAGTTTAAGGTAAATATCAGATTATAAGTCATGCACTAGCACTATTATTTCTTTCAAACGATTTATTTTTCAAATTATTTAATTTCTTCTTTTTTAATTTTTATTTTTAACTTATATTAGAATTTCCTTCATGTCCGCATTTAAAACTTACTGGCAGTAGAATCCTGTATTTTAAGATACAATAAAATAAATATAGAAAATAATACTTAGCTATTTTTGAAGTTGCTAACATTTTTTTCTTCTTTTTTCCCGATAAAGATTGCAGTGATGTCATATGGGGTTTTCCCGCTAATGTATACGTTGTAATTTGTTTAACTAATGAGTAATAAGCAACCCCCTTTCCGGCTCAATGAGATGAGGATGATATGTACGACATGTAAATGAGTTGTAAGCTTGTACAGACTCAGGCCGACCGTCCTAAGGCTTATATTGAACCCCAACCACCATAGTACACCGGTATCCACTGTTTAGTATTCAAATTCGTAAAAAAGCAATTAACTTTTACTAGGATTTGAACCTCAGAACCTTCGTCACAAATCAGTCGTTAAACAACTGACTTGCGACGATGAGTATATCGGCCCGGTGAACTCATATCATACGGTTAAAATTTAGATTTTATAATTTACAATAATTAAATTATAGATTGTGATTTTTGCATAAAATCATGCTTTTGTCTGATAAAAAGTCGTTCTAGTCCTGTATGAATTATAAAATGCGGTTTATATTAAAACTGGAACGGCCCCTTTGTTCAAATAATAAACAGATTTCTATAAAGAATTTTGAAAGGAAAAATTACTATATATCAATTTAAAAAAAAGTGAGCAGCCGGTTGTTAATTGGATCTGCTTCTTAGGATTATGTTAATTTATGTTTGCTTCTTATTATGTTGATTTATAAGAAATTATAAAAAATTTAAAGAGCCCGTAATTGCATAAAAAAACGATAATTATAAGTAATTTTAATATAGCAATTTTTTTTCGTTGAAAAGTCTACAAAAATGAGTCATGTGTATAATTAATGTTAGTACAGAAATTCGAGCGATAAAGTCGTAAACAGCGCGCTGTTCCGTTCAACCATTATATAAAAACATTGGAGCGTAGAGGCTGCGTCAAAACATATTTAGGGGACTGTTTAAATTAACTTTAGTAAACATGTGATAGTCTAATATTATATTTAATAGACTGGAAAACTTGAGAAAGGGCAATATTCATCAGGGGTAATTACTGTGATAATAAGTTCACACACTAAATTGCTTCATATTTAATTGACACTTTATTGCTGTTTAAAGTATAAGCTATATAAGAGTAAGCATGCTAATCGGCTAAAAAATGAAATGTCACGAGTTTTGCAGGACTTGACATTTCATGATCCCCTATAATAAAAATAAACACAAAAAAACACAATTTAGCATTGAAAAATTCCTGAAGACTGTTGACCTGTTTTTTGCTGGATATTTCCAAACAGGAAGGATCGATTTGGACGAAATTTGCACGACGATTTCTGATTAAATTAAATTGATACCGTTTAATTTTGGTCATAATTGTTCAAAGAGGCAAGAAGATACGGATCTCATATGTGAAAATTTAGAGTGAAGGTAAATTTTTTAGTTGTTGCAGTCCTGTGCCTCAAATCGAGGGGGATCAGTAGGTAGCAGAGGCTCAAACACAAAGTCCTTTATTAAACTACAAAGGATAACATCACGTCAGATCGGGTGATCTTGGAAGTCACTGCAAACAAGCTCTGTCAACGGGTTGTGCCGACTGATCCAGCGATAGGGGAAATCATCATTTAATCACCTCGTACGGAGTTATGCCGGTGAAGAAGTGCATCATCTTATTGCCAAATAATATTCTCTGGTTCATCTTACGGTTGAGGAAAGGGCCGTGTAGGCAGCACGTCAAAATAAGCAACTTCTTCTACGCTTGCTTCAGCGAAAAAGAACAGCCGTTAAACTTACAGTAGGTGTATTGTACAAACAAAACATTTAATTTTATTATTTGCGCTTTGCGTTGTGAGAGTTCAATGGGATTTTCTGACCCCCCTAAGATACAAAAATTATGTATGTCAACTTTTCCTAGACGAAATTTTGACTCGTCATTAAATACAATACGATGAAGAAAGCCATCATCTTCGTGCCAACAACATTTCAATTACGAAGTCGGTACGCACTGCATATTCTGTAAGTTCCAGCCTATAATAGTTGTAAACTGTATGAATGGGCTCATACAATAAATCCTAGAATTCCAATGGCTAGTATTGCATAGATTATTATTCCTAAGTGTCCGAATATTACAATTTTTCCTTTTTCGTTTGTAACGGTATCTGAGATTAATCCAGATTCTGGTAAGATTAGAGTGTATAGTTCTGGATGTCCAAAAATCAAAATAGGTGTTGGTTTTTGGGTAGATACCCCCCTTCTGTTGGGTCAAAGAAAGATGTATTGAAGTTTCGATCTGTTAGTAGTATTGAAATTGCTTTTGCTAGTACAGGTAGTGAAACTAGAAAACCAAAAAACAAATAAGTAAAATAACCATAAAAATTATTTCCATAAAAAACTTTTAATAAAAAAGGAAAAGAACCAAAAAGATTATAAAAAGTTTAAAAAACCGATATCAGATTAAAAATTGCTAAGGGATAGGTTTTACAGTTTAAGGGCTGTCCGACTTGTATAATTTTAAAGGTCAAAGTCAATGTTTTTAGCATTTCCTTAAAATACTCCACATGGCCATCACTAGTATCGCTATTTCACTTTCCAAACAGATATTTTATACTCAGAAAATACTTCCTGTCATGTTCAACATTTTCTTCAAAAATCCTGAATCCTGGATATTCTGAACTTAGGATTGAGGATTTTTGAAAATAAATTAAAGTAAATTTTTCGTGTAAAGTAGATTTCTACTTTTCCCTTTACAAAGACATTCGGTCGTTTGAAACTGATCACGTCATCAAAAAATAGTATTGTCATTTGGAGGATCGTGATTAAACTTTCTACGAAACGCACATTGAACTGTATCTGCAGATTTACATTTGGCAAACTGCAAAACACAGAAGGCTTCCTATTATGGAGTCGCCATTTTTGATACTGATGTAAAGCGGAAAAATTTGGAATCGATCTGTGGCATGAGCGCAACTAAACATTTTCTTGCTCTTTCATTATAACCTTAAATCAACACTACATTTCATACAAGAGGTATTATAAAGATTAAAACCGTGACATTATTTTTTTTTGTATCCCCGGTGTATAAATATATATGTATAATTTATTTGGTTTAAATATATGGGGTATCCATTCAATTTTTAACTTAATCAGACAAGGGGGTGGGATGTTTACCACGATTTAAACATTTTTTCTTTCCTCATAGGAATATGAAATTTGGGCAGCGGTAATACTGTAAGAGTTGTTTTTAGTACTGAAATTTTAAGTCGATCGAATTTAGGATTGGGAATCCAATTAGCTTAATCTAGAGGTTTGTTTTGTATTTCCAAAAGGGACTATTACAAAATATGAAAATTTGAAAGAAATATTCATTTACATTTGCTCCTTTAAATTTTGACCCTGATCTAAACAAAAGGGATCGAGGAAAATAATTTTTATCCAAAATAATTGTTGTTTTTAGTTTTTGTTTAATATCTTTAAACCGGCTTAATCATTAAGCATAAAATTAGCCCAAAATGTTTAAGTGGATGAGATATTAATTTTATTTAGTTTTAAGCCCCTACAGACAAATGTGTGAGACACACACGTTTGCCATATACTATGAAACGGTAGACTAGCCGTGTACGTTTCTAATGTTATTAAACAGACTTTATATTAAAACTGAAATTTAATTAAAATTTTTCATTTTAAAGAAATCGTACAACGGTATATTAATTTCTACATGAAGTAAATATTACTACACTCGGCACGCCATACCACATAAATATAAACATATTTATATTTAAACACCACAAATATAAACACATGTGGGGAAATATCCCCACAATCATTAAACACTCTAAAAATCAGTTTCTAATGTCGTTTTTTATTTTTTATTTTTTACTACATTTTTTTCTAAAATCGTAAAATAAATAAATAAATAAAAAATAAAATACATTATGATTAGCAATTTATTAATGAAAAAAGTAAAATAAATCTGAAACTTCTTCTGCATAAAAGGACCGTATAAAGTCTTCTTTTTTGTAAGCTTCGTTTAATAGTATCCAGTTTGCTTGATTTTTTGGTCTTATTTTAATATAAGATCGTTTTTAATCTTAAAACTCTTATAAACAAACGCCTAAGCACAAATGAAATTTATAAAATAATAAAAAATATTTAATAATGAGTGAAACAAAATAAATGAAATAAACTAAAACTAGAATAGTTACGAATTTCATTAGACATTAAGTAAATTGTTTAAATATTTGAAATAAACTGACAGGTATGCATAGTGAAAACAACTGACAAAGCCGGCTGTCAAAGTCAGATGTAAACCATTGTACCGAATGTTTCTCCACAAATACTTTGTTAAAAACTTATTTTTAACTTTTAATAACATCTTTACTGTATTCACGAATTCCAAACTAAATTAAATTAAAGTAACTTGTTTTTTGTCTTTTTTTTCCAGAAAACAGTCATACTTATTTGATACATTTCCATAATTATTTGTCAGTAATAATCTTCTTTTTAATTTTTTTATTTAAAAAAATAAATAAATTTCGAAATTCTTACGTTTGCTTGAATAAGATTTCTGAGGAATTTATTCATATCATTTTATTCTGAAACAAATATTCTACAAGAATCACAAAATAATCAAAATTTTGTTTAACATTTTTGTGACTATTACTCGTTTAAGAAAATTATATTACGCCAAACATAAAGTAGTGGTTTTTCCAGCCCAATGTTTTGTCTTTTAACCCAGATTGCTCAAAAACTACTAAAAGTACAGTTCTGGAACTTAATTTTTAAAAAAAATTTCAGGTCAGATTTCACGAATACCAAATCGTGGGATACCGGTGTTCTTTGGCGGTTGGGTTTTCTATTAACCACACATTTCAGGAATGGTCGACCTGAAACTGTACTAGACTACACTTCACTTACATTCACACATATCAAACTCATACATCCTCTGAAGGATACCTTACGGTGGTTGCGAAGGCTTAACAGAAAAAGAGAGAGGCAGATTTCATATAAAACCACTAAATTTATCTCTTAATTTGGATCCCAAGAATTACAGTTTGGCTTAATTTTACCGAAGGCGCAGAAATCAGGGCGAAATATTTTGTCAGCAGACACTCGATAACGAAGTGTTTCCGAACCCATTTTTGTATGAACTTTCTTATTATTTTCATATCCTGAAAGTTTGTTACATTTTTCGTGAATACCCGTGTATATTAGTGATCGGTGTAGGCGATCTTAGCAAAGTTTTTAAGAGTTGGATCAAAAGGAGGAATAAAAACTTCGAATTGAGCCCCCTTAAGTAGGTTATTTGAGGTCTGTTTTTGGCGAAAAATAGAAAAATAATAGAAAATAAGTTACTATGTAGTTTAAGAAAATTTAAATTACTGGGAAACGTTATTCGTATAAGTACGTATCGTATGTCGGCCGGTATTTTGATTATCTTTGGACAGGCTCAACGTAAATTCGTCAAAACAACTCTGTATGTATGAGGTTGGTGATATTAAATATTGGAAAAGATTAAAGAAGAGGGAGAGCTAGTTTTCGAAATTTTGAATTTATGTTGTTTTTTTTTGTAATGGTCATAGAATATTGAGCGTTAGTTCATTGAAGGTAGGTGATAATAAATTATTTAAAATTCATACATTTTAAGTCAAACGGATCTAGGGAAGATAATCGGCATTTGTAAACAGATTTAATCTTTTATCTTGCAAAAATGTTCATCGAAAAAGTTGAAATTTGGCGAAAATATTTGGCTCAATCAAAGATTATTTGTTATATTTGGCTGAAAAAAAAAAAAAATAAAAAAAAAAAAAAAATATATATATATATATATATATATATATATATATCAAATATATACAAGATTTTCGACCACATCAGACAAGGAGGCATGACGGTACCCATATTTTCTTTTTAATCTATAATAATCTTTGTTAGCTTTGTTGAATAAAATTACACTGAATCGGACTGACTATTAAATTAAATAATTACTCCGATCAATAAACTTTGGAACAAAAAAAAAAACACAAGAGGGTTAAATGGTATCCATACTTAAAATACCAAATTAAAAAAAAATAATTTTTAAAATTGAAATCCATCTGTATCTAGTATTTATTAATGTAGACGTTATGGATAACTTTTAAAACAAGGTTTTTCTGAACATTTTGAAATATTTGTGATTGTATTCTAAATATTATATAATTAAGTCATTAATATTTGTAAACTCTGCGGCGTATTGAAAATGAAAATCTGTCAAGGTAAAACTGGGAGAGTTAGTTCTATTTATGGGATGTTGATGGCATTAAATTTTGACGAAATTAAATAAGGACGAGGAATAGCTTTCACACTTTTACTTTTTGACTTCTGTACAGCGATCATAGAAAATAGAGCTTTTGTATGATGAAATTACTAATTAAGTTATTTAAAATTCCAAAGTTTTAAATCGATCGGATTTTTTTTCCATGAAGGCGGGGAAAGCTCTTCCAGCCTTCATGGAAAGAACTTAGGAAAGAACTAGTGCCAGCTAGTATCTGTCCACCATATTAAAGCGCTTGGAGTTTTAACTGGCTGGTGGCCAGCCAATATCTCTGGATTAGTTTCCCGCAGCAGCACGGTAGGAGTCTTATATCATTAAATAATCTACCAATGTCGGTTGAACAACGGAACCGCATCGAGGAATTCCCACACGGTTCGGCAATGCGGCTCTCGCCACACTGACTCGCCGTTTGTGAGCGGCCAATTTTCCCCTTGACCTCTAAGTTCCAGGGTGGCCCGGTCTCTGCCCCCCCCCCCAAGAGCAGGGCAGTCAAACATCATATGCTTATTTGACTGGACCTCCCCGCAGACGCACAACTCATCAGCCGCCAGGCAGAACTGAAACAGATATTGGTTTAAATTAACATGATTGGTGAGCACCTGGGCACCCGTTGCCCTTAAAAACGAACTTGAGGCATACCATCCCCCCAGTCCTGCATACAAGGATCTTCCCTTAGTCGTGGCGTGCCATTCCAGCTGCCATACATCCATCGCGAGGCTCCATAGCCTCTTCCGCAGACGGGAGATGGGCAACTGAATGAAATATAGATCTGGTGCATTGAGATCACCGTTCCGCTCCGGTACTGGTCCGGCCAAATGCCTCGGCCTCCCGACCTCTTCTAAACTTCCACATGGCTGCCCGAACTTTCACCACTAAATCGATTGGGAGAGCCTTTCCCAATACGGTAATAGCCTCAAAGAAGGTTGTTTTAAAAACACCAGTGCATACTATTAAGACTCTGCGCTGGGAACTCCTTAAATTTTGAAGTAGTCCTCTATTCATATCGCCCAAACGGGCGCCGCGTAGGCGGTCGTGCTCTCAAAGACACCTCGGTACACCATGTACATTTGATGGCCCGACAAACCATAGTCTTTCCGAGTAATCATTCTAAGTTTGTGCATCACTGAGACGGCGTCCGCCGCTACTTGCTTAATGTGGTTACTACACAGCAACTTCTCATCTAACAAAACACCTAGGTACTTATGAGCCCTCACTCGGCTGATTACACAGCCTTTGTATTAATTGTGGGGGTTACGACTGCACGATAATTTGTCTGCACCCTTGAGAAGCATATACTTCGTCTTGGGCATAGAAATCTTTAAATTTTGCATGTTCATCCAGCCCTCCGCGGTCGGCAAAGCCGCCTGCGCTCTACTTTTTAGCTGTGGTCGTGAATTACCACGAACTAACAGAGACAGTCATCAGCAAACGCCTAGGCCGTGACCCCTTCTGGGGATGCCAATCCCAGAAATCCATCAAAAACCAGGTTCCACAGAAGAGGACCAACAGGTATTTTGGTTGGTCAAACTTATCCTCCCCATGCCTACGACAGACCCACTTTTCCATGCTCCGGATGAACTCGTGAGTCTATCGACCAGTAACGGCAGCATCCCATCTCTCTTGCCACTTTTCTAGTAGTGAGGTCCAATCCTGTTCCTTCGTTTTGTTCACTCGCCTATCAACGCATTCATTAATCTTGAGGTCTAGAGGTGGCATCCCGGCAACCACAAATACTGCCTTGGTTGAAATGCTCTTATATGCAGAAGCGATTCGGAGCGCCATCCTTCTCTGAATCTTGTTGAGTGCGTTCGTGCACCTCTCGTATTGCGAAGCTCTGAACTAAACTGGGCTAGCGTATGAAGTGACGGTTCTCACAAATGTGGCCAGCATCCTCCTTGATACTTGTGGAACTCCTATGGAGCTCCTTGTGGAGCTCTTCAAACTCATGAAGATTATAGATTCTTCATGAGTTTGAAGAGCGCCATTGCGACCTTCTCCACCGTTTTGTGAATATTCACTGAGAACCTCATACTTTTATCCAGTCATACACCCAGTTTTTTAACAGACATAACTGGGGGTGTATGACTGACTCTTCCACTTGGATAGTCATTTGGGGGAGCTTCATCCTGCCAGCGGGGATAAGGACTTCTGTCTTTTCCGTGGCCAGTGCCAATCCCTTAACCTCTATCCAAAATAAAAAAATTAAATTTCCTTACCTTAAGACATTTACAAAAAAATTATACATGGAAAATTGAGGCATTACAATATTGCAGTTATTACAGTGATCTTTTACTGTATTGAAATACCAAATTTGACTAACCTATAATATTTTCTCAAATCGAAAGGAAAATTCTAAGGAGAATGTATGGTCTCAGAAAAAATGAAAAATGGTACTGATAGAATGAGACTTTTATAACCTTAGAAGATTTAAAAACCACAATTAGATAAAGCAAATTAAAATTCTTGGATGTATGTCCGAAAGAACCCAAAAAGATTAAATAAAAAACCTTCGAAAAACTGAAAAGAATACATAAATCGGATGAAAGAGTAAGTTTAAAAGCTAAGGATAAAAGGGAATGACTGCTAGGGTAGGATGAGGTTTAGAGAAGTTATTTATTATCTAAAGATTTTTACGGATGAAGGAAGAAAGAGGATCAGAGGAAAATGGATAGAAGAAAAAAACGAGAGCAGTCCGATAAAATGAAGGAGATATAGAAAAAAAAATATATTGGCGTGGTCTCTAGTAGGCCGCTTTGAAATTAAAAAAAAAATAAATATACATAGTTAACTAAGGGAGTAGAATGGTAATAATTTCGTTAACGTTAAAAAATTGATTAGTAGAAAACAGAAAAAAATGGAAAATAGCATTAAACCTGCAAAATAGCTAGCTGATCGTCATCCAAAAAAAATAAAATAAATTTAATAATATTATTAAAATATTAAATTATCCAACAAAATTTAATTCTTTATCAAGCTAAAAAAGCTGAAAGTAGAAAAAAAAAAATTTAATAAAATTTCTACTTTTTTAATTTTTACTAAAAAAAAAAACTAAAAGCTATTTTAAGTGGATTAAAGGTTTAGCAACGTGAATGTATTTTATTTATAATAAATAAAGTAACTGGTATTTCTATACGTACCATGTTCTGAATTCCATTCATACTTTTTACCTTTGTATATTTGTACATTTTTTTTTTAATTTAAATAAAAAACTCATGTAAATTTTTATTTGTTTTGAAAATTAAATTTATATATATGTCAGGTGAGATGTTTTGTCACGAGACCGTAATAACATTTTGACATTACAATGCGTGTTGACACGTAGGGTGCTCTCATAACATAATGGTGAGTGTGTAATACATGTATGCGGTATTGCGTGCGTGCATAGTTTTTGTTTTTTCCTTTTCTCTGTTTTCTACTATTCACTCCCTCCTCCTCTTTTTAAGCATCAGATGTCGTTTTGAGTCTGAACCACAGGTAACCATGGATACTCTGAACTTTTCCCGTCATTACTTCAATCGATAAGATTGAAGTAATTTTCTTTTTTTTCTTTTTTAAGAAACAACAAATTGTTTTTGAGCAATTTATTTCTATTACCGGTCGCCAAAAGGATTGCGCGACCATAAGTAAAACGCTTGACTGAGAGTAACGTGTCAGGAGACCATCCAAAGATAGCTTAACTTAAATCACAGTATCATTCCAAGGATCACGCACTCCGATGATCATCTATGCCCTCAAAGATCAGCGAGGTCCAGTACGTGTAGCCTCCTCAATCGTCTTACTTCTTCACCATTGTCCAGTAAATTCAATGCCAGATGATTCGTATGCTTGTCCAGCTTTGATATGCAGTATCTACTGGTCCTCCGTATCTTTCAACGAACGTGTGGCATCTCAAGATACCTTTGCATCTCATAGTTCCTAGAGAAACATGGAGCCCCTGATAACATCCTGAGCACCTTGTTTTGAAACCGTTGGGTGATTTCAACGTTACTACTAGTCTCCCGTACTTGTGTAACATACCTCCATATTGATTCCATGAAAATCTTATATACCAACAATTTATTCGTCAAGAACAAATGAGACCAGCACATTCGTGCAAGTTTAGTACTCAGTTATCTTCTCTTCTTTCTGACGTAATCCTTCCAGATTAATCGATTATTTAAATATCGGTACGGTAGGTACCGTACAGTATCCCACATCAGTAATGAGAGTATTGTCTATTCGAACAGGAGGACGATTACTTCTCCTGATGGTAAATGTCATGTGTCTTGATTTGGCAGGATTGACTTTCACCCTTCATCTACGCAGCCATTCATTTATAAGGTTGAGTGCAGCTTATCGTTTCCCCGAGACAAGGTCCGGATTCAATCGCTGTCATCTGCGAAGGACGCAACTGTGACATCTTCCTGTACTGGAAAGTTCCTGTAGTTTATATCAAATATAAAATCGGACCTAAAACAGAACTCTGCAAAACGTCTGATAGATGGTCTATGCAGACAGACAATTCTTGATTATGTTGATAGAACCGTCCATCTAGGTACCTGTAACACAATACCGGTTGAGGTAGGTTTGATTTCAGTTTGTAAAGGAGACCGGAAAGCCAAATTTTGTCGAATGCTTGTTGTTCGTCTAGGAAAGCTACCGAAAAGTATTCCTTTCTTTCTAGATAGCCACTGATAACATTAACAATTCTGTGGGGCTGCTCGGTGGATGAATGGCGCCTCTGAAGCCAACCTTGTGATTAGGGACAACGTTACCCTTCTCTAAGGCCCTCTATAAATGGATTCAGTTTTGTAATTTATATATGCGGATTAATACATTTAAAAATCTCAGCCGTATTTAAATACTCTTACATTTTTTCCCGATGTGCTAATTTGCCTATATCAATTGATGTGCAGGTGATATTAAAGAATGGAAACGGCTTTATATTTAAAAACTGAGAGACACTAGAAAGTAGGAACGGTCTGTTACTAGTCTGTGTTATGTGTGATTTTCTCTCCTCAGATGATGTAAATTACTCGATTTTTTATTTTTTATTTTCCCGTTTATATATTTATACTATGTACAACATACGAGTATTGAATTATACTATATACTATGCACAATATATCTCGTAACTACTATTCACTGTACTGCATTAAGGAAAGTAAGCGAGTCAAGTGTTTCATGTCGGGATATTTTCAGATCCTGAAATTTCCTGACTCCTTCACCTCAAAAAACACAAATTTTAGCATTATAAAATCCCAGAAGGATATATGCACACATGTGCAAATGTGTGAATACATGAAGACCTGTTTTTTTTTGCATATTATGCACTGGATGATCTAATTTAGATAAAATTTAACATGATGATTTGTGTATACGGTAGCATTGATGCCATTTATTTCGTTCACAATCGATCAAACAAGGGGAGAAATGTGAACATTATCGGTTTCGTATTTTAAAACTTTACTCATGAAATTAAATTTTTTCACATAATTAAATACCCTTTATGTAGGTAAGACACTTTCTGATAGTGTTTGACTAAATACCACGAGAAAAGGGGTAAAAAATACTTAAAGGGTAGGTAATTGTTGCATAACGGTAAATCGTACTCTGATTAGCTGGGTACATTATACGATATTACCTAAAAAATTAAAGTTAGAGTAGGCTTCTACAAAAAAGTAATTAGGGTAATAATGAGATCTTTTGTAAAAGAAGGACAGTGGAGCTGTATTTTGATCCCAGAGGTAGCTGCGTGGGTCAATAGACCACATTGGGAGGTGGACTTGTGTACGGGTCAGTGGCTAACTGGTCACGGGTCGTTTAAGGTCTGAGGTGTACGGATCAATGTCACTGTTGCGAAGAAACAGACACGGTGGAGCAAATCTTTTTCGTGTGACCCAAGTGGAAGGAAGAATGGCCATGTGATGGTTTGGACTCGTCGGGGGGAATCATGCAGTTGATGCTCTCGTCCGGTGAGGGTTGGACGATGTGTACACAGTGGTTTAGAAGAGTGCTCCACCAGAAGCTGTTGGAGGAAGAACGTGAGGAGGTCAGCGAGGATGTCGGTTGAGGGCGGTGCTGGGCGCCAGCCTTCGGGGGCGGGTGACAAGGAGTGCGTCGGCATTGTCGTCACCAATGGCTCCCGCGGGATGCGTTCCTGCCGTGTGAAGGATCCACGGTTTGGTTTAGGCATCCACTCGTCAAAAGAAAGATTCACGCTCCCGAGAAAGGACGGTGGAAGAAGAGTACTCGATATTAAAAATCTATGCTACGGCCAGAACGAAAACTTAAGGGATTACTTCCATAGCAAGCAACACCCCTTCTATCAAGGCATCGTAGTGGCAGACCAAAACTATTACGCCATTAAACCTAGCCACGGGACTAACATCGTAGAACACATGAAAGAGAGCAATGAAGATAAAATTCTAGATTGGGGAAGGAAAGAGCTGCATGGAAGATATAGGCACCGTCTAGACCGGGAAAGAGTCGACAAACCAGCTTCAAATAATTGGCTTGTGCAAGGAAAGTTACATTCCGAGACGGAAGGGTTTATGGGTAGCATACAGGATCAAGTAATAGCAACAAGAAATTTTAAGAAATTTATTCTTAAAGAAAATATCAACAAAAAAAGTAGGCTATGTATGCAACACAATGAAACAATAGAACATGCTCCGACGGAGTACACCAGGAGGCACAACAACGTAGCAAAAATTGTACACATAGAACTCTGCAACATATACAAATTAGCGTTTCAAAATAGGCCCTGCTGTACTTATGAGCCAGCCTCCTTTTTGGAGAACACAACGCAAACATTTTCTGTAATTAAGGAATTGTAACAGCATAACCTATCTGCTGTGTAATAAGCCAGATATAGTAGTAGTTGACAAAATGGAAAAAGTAACTTACCTAATAGACGTAGCCATCCCATGAAGTAACAACATGAACATTAAACACAAAGAGAAGCTGCAGAAATATACAGATCTTGCTTTTGAAATTAAAGAAATGTGGAATCAAAAAGAAGTTTACTTAATCCCAATAATTATATCTGCGGAGGGAATGATACCATCTACTTTGCACAATAGTCTTGAGAAACTGAAGATCCAGTGGAAGACCCACGCGCTAATGCAAAGGAGCGTGATAATTGACACCTGCCATGTTGCCTGGAAGGCACTTAGTCAACAATAGCAAGCCTAATCTTGTTGATATAAATTACTCCGAGTTTAGGGAATGTCACCGGCAAAACAAAAAGCTGTGAAAGTGTGGAGTAATAATAATAATAATTTGCAATACTCTTACAAATTAAATGGCTAGGTCAGATAATATTATTTACTTTATTTACCACAATATTTAATTTTAAAACTTAAATGTTTGTAATCCTTAATTATTTAATACAATAAATTTTTGTAAGCATACCATTCCATAAGAAATGTTCAAAATGCAAATGAACTCAGTTGAAAAGATATTAGCGTGAGCAACAGCGTGTAGTATTAAAAAAAAAAATATTTATCGAAATGAATATCGGCAAGCGAAAAATTAATTGATTTATTGCAGAATGTTTCAGTATTTTATTTTTGCGCAAAATTCTTTTTTTATGAATAATTGAAGTACAAATCATTTCATTTATATCCATATTTGAAATACTATACTATATACTACTACATCCAATAATACTATTATTTTGAAATAAAGAGAAAAGTTAGTTATTTTACGTCAACAGATTTTTTGTTTTCCCGTACGTATAACGATACACTTAGATAAAAAGAATCTCGTAAACAAAATGTTTATCTTTCGCACTCAAACGAAAAGAAACGTAAAAGTTATAGATGTATAAATTTAAAAAAAAGTTGATACATAATAAAAAATAAATTTTTTTTAAAATGGATTTATTAATTTTTATAACTAATGTTTTTTGCTTTTGGTAAATTCATTAATTAGTTTCTTTTCATTTCAGACTTTTTTATCGATAAAATTATATTTAATTTTAATATTATTACAGTTAGCGCTTTTTCATCTTTATCGATAGGCTATTAACATTCTAACATCGCCTATATATATATATATATATATATATTTTTTTTTTATGTGTCTATATATATATATATATACACTAATGTAAACTGTATATATATATATATATATATATACAATAATTTTCATTATATATATATATATATATATATATATATATATAGACACATAAAAAAAAAAAATATATATATATATATATATATACACATGTATATACACACACACACGCACACATAAAAAAAACAAAATAAAACGGCTTGACGAATTGACACAACGAAAGAAAAAAACAATCTTAAATACATTACTATTGTTATATAACACACAAAACATAAAGCAAAGCAAGTTACAAAATGTTAAAAGACGTTCGTTTGTTTAGTACTGGTCAGTTAGTTAACAGAACATACAGTTGTTGAGGGTCTCAGGCACGTGACCAAGCTTCTCTTTGCTGTGTATATGAATACTTCAGTTCGCATTGTGATTCCGTCCTGAATGCTTCAGTTACGTGCATGTTTTTGTTATTATACATAAGTTATTGTTTAATTCTAGTGTACGAAATTATAAAAATTAATGAGATTATGTGTTGTTTTTCTTACTCTTTAGTATTACGCATTGTTTTTAAAAAATATGTAATTATTCTCATCGTACCGTTTATAATGCGTCCATCGTTGCAGCAGTATTTTCAAGGTATGTTTTCTAAGAGGTTTCTAAAAATAAAGGTAATTAAAGATTTATTAATTTAACTAATTAAAGTGTAATTTTTTATGAGTAGTCTTATATTTATGCTATTAAAAAGTAATAATTATATTTCTTCCTTCAGAATGTATTTATAACCCTACTTGTTATAACATAAACGTTTCATTATTTTTTTATCGTGTTAAATACAAACAAAAATTTGTTTTTATGTGTAGAAATCCTATTCCAATTAAATTTAATTCTTAATTAGTAAATAACTAAATGATTATTTATTTATTTTTACTCTAGATAATTTCCTTTTTGACTCTAGTAAGACTTATTAAATTTACAGGCTAACATTATAAGGGTTCACAGAATTTACACTAATATCAAATTTATTCATATTCATTACATTATATTAGTGTTAATGTTCAAGCAGGCTGTTTCTGTTACATTGGATCAGCCTCTTTAAAAAAAGGAAAGAAGTTGAATAGACCTATTCATTTGATAAATTGTAATAACCTTAAGATTATTTAAGGATTGTTATTATTATGTAATATATATTAAGGCTGTGTAAGTTAGGATGACTGCAGGATTTAGTTCAATTAGCCGTCCATCACTATTTTTATTATACGAATTCTGTTTGCTGCCCAACACGCTTTATTTTAAGAACAGTTTTATATGTTTAGATAACCTAAGAGTGGTGGAAAATTTTGTATTAAATTAAAAACAAATAACGATTCTGTGCCTCAATGTTGTTTACCGAAATGAAAACAAAACATTAGTCTGCCTTGTATGCAATTTTGCATTTACACGACACTCTCTCCGCGGTCGTCACTTTACGCTAAACACCATTTCATACTCACGTTCGCACGGCTTCTCTTTAAGTAAAATATTAGCATTTTGGAAAAAAAGCGATACTGTTTTTCGTTTTATATATATATCATGAAGCTCGAATAAATTAGATGGTAACTCCGTTCTCTAATACAAACTAATACTGACCGGAACATGGTTAAACTATTAATTTATTATTAAGACAATTAACTATTATTATTCCCAATAAAATGGATGATCAGCAAACGGGGATGCATATTATAAAAATACAACTACCGTGTTAATTGTATCGTAAAAAGAAAATTATAGAAAAAGTATAGTTGCACCATTAGAATCATTAATCTTTTCTACGTAAAATGTATTAAAGAATACTTGCGTGCCGTTAAGAGTTTCCTTTACAATGCGTAAAAACACGGTATTTCAGGGTTTTCTTTTTTAAAAGTAAAATTTAGACATCTATTAAAGGATAACCGACGGCAATAAAAATGTGATATTCTAATATCTTGTTAATTTATCCCTTATTTTTTAGCTGTTGAGTACCTGTGCGATTAAAATGCTAATGCCATTTGACTAATGCCATAAAATGACTAGAGCTTACTATGTTCGTTAGATCTTATATTAATAAAAAGGTCAGTAATTTTTTCACAGGTATATGTTATTTTACAACTGCAATCCTTTATAGATATCTAAATATATAAAACAAGAGGTGGTTACGATGTTTCCACCATCGTGTAAATGAACAAATTAAATTCGAAATAATGGGGGGTATTCAGAGTATCTCAAATCCCGAAGGGACAGACACGTAACTGAGAACCAAGGGCCCCGGGCAGGGGTAAAGTTGCAAAAAAACATTTTTTCCGTTTATATCGAGAAATATGCGTCGGATGAAAAATGTATAAATTTTATTTCTTTTTCTAAGATATGCAATCTTTTGCTTTTTTGTGAAATCAGTAGTTTTTGCAAAAAATGATAAAAACGCATAAAAGATTAGTCCAACTGTTCAACCTTCATTAAATCTTTTCACAAGTTTAGAAAGACAATTTTTTTTTGTATTTATTTAACTATGTATCATAAGATTAGAAATAAATGTATTTACATAAAAATGTGAAAACAAATTCTTAATTTGGTTATTGTTTTTCAATAAAAAGGAATTATTTTATTATTAAGATAAAAATAGAGCTTAAAACTATTGAATTGAAAAGGGTCTCTATTCAAACATTCGCGACATAAAACGCGTCCAGAAGAATTATTTAAATCAAACGTGTAATTTGCATTTATAGAGATTAAATTTCTGTTTTACATCTTTATTCGACGATGGGCCGATTCCATTTTGTTTACTTGATTTCCTAAGGCTATTTTTGTTCCCGTTACATTCTGCACTTTCTCGGAGGTATTTAAAATCTTTTTCTTTTTACATTTTTGAACGCCTGGGTTTAAAAAAAAATTGGGATATTTTGATATTTGTCATATATCGTGATTTTTCGAAGGGTATCAACAATTTGTTTTTTCTGCTGTTTCTCGTAATATTTTATTTGATCTGTTACTATTATGGAATCGTTCGATAAGTCATAATCAAAATGATCTGCGAACGTGAGACCGTAACTATGCGACGTCTTCCTGTTCCAATTTTGAAGGATAACATTTTTTAAGACGAGCACTTTTGAAAGTTCATCTCCCTATATTACTTTTGTTTTTATGGAGAAAGGATTACAAATTTTTATTAAAAATTTAACTTCAGAAGTAATGTTTTTCTGATTTTGTTGTCCACGCCGAATTCTTTTGGCTTTTTAAAAAGGTATCGTCAATCAACAGAATCATATGTTTTTTTAAAGTTAACAGACACCGCTGTGTAGTTTTTAGTTGTTGATTGTGCTTCGCTGATAAAAGGTTTAACCTGAAGTATTGTTAAATAAGGTTTAAGAGAATGTATTTGTACAAGATCTGGGCTCGCTAAATCCACCTTTTTAGTATCCTAATTCTTTTTTTTATTAGGATTCAATTAGATTTTGCAGTCCTTTAGATAGATAATATTTTTGTATGAACGGGTAACAAGTTGTTTACATCTGTTTTGTTTTTGTTTTTTTTTGAATGGAAATCAAAGTTGATTTCCATTCCAAAAAAAATAAATGCTTTAACGTAATTAAAAATTAATTGTGTTTTAATACATATTTAATTATTTTTTGTAGATAGGAGATGATTTGTCAATTTGTACTGAGTTTAGCTAGCATAAAATGCGTACAAAAAAGATTTATACTTTTGTAGAAGTTTAACTGGAAATTCTTTCTATCAGCATATTTCGATGGATTAACATTCTACGTAATTTCTGCCGTGTCCTTTAAAAGTTGTAATAAAAACAAATACATTTAACATGCTTTGTAAAGTTATCCAATTATAATTCTTTTTTTCGTGGAAAACATCGTAAAATGACGCCTGCTGTGTGCTATTACTTGTTGTATGTTGAGGCTCTTAATGCAGTTAATAAACAATTTTAAACGTACCACGAACTCTCATGACATCCAATTAAGTTATGTTATACAAATTAAATATTCCGTTTGTGAATGCCTAAAAATGGTTTTCACGTTTTCAATCGTATTCTGGATGCGAGTTTAATTAAAAGGGCTAAGTGCTTTGTCACTGTTATCCATCCTAAAATTCACCAAATTAGTTTTTTTTTAATAATATTTATTTATTTTTTATATTGATGAATAAAGTTTGTTAAAATTACCATTCTAACTATTTGTGAAAATATTAAAGGAATAACTAATCTTCAAATATTATCATATCTTTTATTTACATAGGTGTCATTACGCCATAAATATCAAAACATTACAATGTGTTGTACACTCTGGTTCAAAAAAAGTTTACTACGTAAATATATTCTAAGACGATTTTTTTTTTATTACAAAAAATAATAATTATACATTACTACCCGTTATTCGTGATGTAATAAAATATTGTTCCGCAAGAAATAAAAAATTGAAAAATAAATGTTTCCGTTAGTTTCTCTGCTTATCGATTTGTAAATTTGTGTTTTCTCTCTGTTTAATCCGTTACAGCAGAATATATCTTATCTTTATTCCGGCTGAGAGCTAAATCTTACATTTTTGGAGCAGTTTGTATTAGTGATTATACAACAAACGAACGAGAAATGAACCTTCTCCAGACCATGAATTCGGCTGTTATCAAACCATGTACTACCAGGTTAACCGTGATTCCTTCTCCTGACCACGCTTTTGTGTTGTTGAATGCGAACACCCGCTCTACCCGGTAATACGAAACCTGACTAGTGCGATGTCAGTTGTTATCACTGAAGGCCCCAGTCTTTTCCTATAAATGTCACTGTGATTCGGGTTAAACGATCTAATTATGTTACCCAACAACCCCATTTGAAGCTCCGGTTGTCAATAAACTCTTCCCGCTTCAAATGAAGTTCGTTGCCTAGATCAATGGTTCATTATCGACGGCAGACCTGGATCGATGCTTATAATTGTCTTCGGCCACGATCAATCCTAACTTGGTTCATTCATCAGGATCCAGCCAACTTGTCGAGCGAATTAAAACGCTTGCTATTTGGCAATCGACCAAAGAGAAGTAACTTTGTTTGAATCCACTCCGCTACGCGGTGAGGTAGGGGTGTTTGATCTGCAGAAATGTCACCGTTGAACATCTTTATGTCGCATGGTAATGTGATCTCCCATTCAACCAGAAATTCCCATAATTTTCTATAGATCAACAGCTGGTCGTACAGCCAACCAACTGTGTACCCCAAATCTAGTTTTGTGTATGAGACTGGCGATCCAGGTTGACTTGGAGATCCCTGATTGTGTACTTTCAAATTATGGAAAAATAAAAATATTAACGTCCCGCTAAGCGCGTTAATATTGAAACAAATAAACAACTTTGTGATAACAGTGACTCTGGTTAGTGGAAAGGAATGTAAAGTAAAAAATACACATGGCTGGAAAAAATTAAAAAGAACAGTACTATCAAGGTGATATAGAGAAGTGTTGTTTGTTTTTTTTTATAACAATTATACGTTCATTTTAGGGGTACTACAACCGGGACCTCATAAACTAGAAAAGCTAAAAACAAGCTTTAACTGGGGAATCTTTTTTCGATTTTTTAGTGCATTAAAAACATCCTACTAGCATGTTTGAAATTTCAGTTATTTGTCCAATAAAGAGTTCGACCATTTTTATTTGTGGAAACCCCAAATTTCGGTAAAATTTTCGGATACAACACATAATTATATACTTTTTATATTTTATTCTTGGCATTTTCCCCTAACCGGAACCATTTGTAGCTACAGTTCATCTTTAATCGAATCTACATATTTATAAATTATATATATATATTTTATATATTTATATAATCTAAGACAATGTTTATAAAGTATGGAAACCCTTAAATAACTTTTCAGTCGTTAAACATATAAAGAGAAACAGCAAATGCTAGTAACTTGAAACGATCTGTTTTTTTTTGGTGAGGCCACCACAACCCCCAAGCATCTAGGGGCGTGGGCAACAACTAAAAAATTTTAAATACAAAGAGTTTGTATTTAAAAATTTTAATATCTATCCTACATACTTAACCTACACATTTATCATATTCTACAGTAAACCTGAGTTAAATAATATTGTGAATAATGAAATATTATTATTATTATGCAGTTGGGCAAAAAGTTACAATTTTCTGAAGTGCATCATTTTGACCCAACTGATGCTACCATTAAAATTCACACGAGTTCAGTAAGTAACAGTCTGCTTTTACCGTACTCGTTACGGTTTCTCCTTATGGCAAAGCCCACCACGATTTGATCGTTTGATTATGTGCAGCCCAACGAGATATTAACAGTGAATACAAATAGACAATACCAGATCACTACCTTGTCTGTAGTTATCTACAGGCCAACATGGATAACAGTTTTACAAAACTATTTATTTAATCACTTATTATGATGATTTAAACGATATTATATCATAATTTTATATAAATTCGGCAGACATAACAAAAGCAGAGTGCGGAGTCATTAGAGAAAAGACCCTAAAAATTTATCAGAGTAAAATAATTTTTTTTTATATAATTCAGTATCTCTTAGGATGCTTATATAATTCTGGTTTGCTTTTTTGTTCCCATCGGAAATTAAATTAAAAGGAGAACGGAAAAATTCTTTTTCCACTTTCTTCATGTGTCGTAAAACTTTCCTTAGCGTAAACTTTCATTTAACTATTATAAATTACATATTTGAAAAATTTACATAATTTTATTTTGAGGTCAGTCGGTTTAGGGAAGTGAAGTGTACTTAAGACTAATTAAATATCTCGAAATCATGGTGGCGTTTAGGAACAGGGAGGCAGCTCCCATGTCTAGGATTCCTGGGCACGTCCATGCGCAAGAATGGGTGAGCGGGTTCTTCTGATGATGTCATGGAGGACCCTCATGGTATGAGCGGGTGGACGCGTTGCGAAGGTCATATGAAATATATGTCCCGAGCATTAGGTTAGGGCAGTTCCTTAATGGAGGGGTGCCTGGGCTTTCCTGAATAGGAGGTTCAGGTATTCTGGTGATATGACTGAGACCACTATGGGTGATTTCCTAAGTGGATGATAACAGGGTGGGTGGGTAGTCATCCATCATGACATTCGGGGACGATTAAAGAGATGCTTTACGGCGATTCCTGGTTGCCCCTATTTTAAAAGATGGTTGATAAAAAAACAAATCTCGAAAACGGTCTTTCATTTGGAGGTTTCGGGTTCGAATCCCAGTTAGGAATGGCATTTTTTATACGCTAAAAATTTCCATCTGGGATTTGAACCCGTAATCTCAAAAAAAAAATTAATTAATAAAACTCGATAACGGTTTATCATACAATTTTGAAATTTTCTAGCGGTAATTGGGTGTCAAAAATGTATCCGTTATAAATTTGTTGATTCAAACAGTTGAGGAGGTAATCTATGAATAAATCTGATTGCGTATTTCAATAATCTAACGCAAAACCCTTTTCAAAGTTACACAGTTTTTCTTCATTTGAATGGTTTTATGATATTCTCTTTTACTTTTCCATTCTACGCTAATCTTTTGACCTTATAATATTTTATACGATTAATAAAATATCCGTAATAGATCTTTCTACTAATTTAGTTAAAATACTCATAAATCTAAAAGATTTTCTTTTATTGGAACAGTATTTTTATGTTGATCATTTTTCAAATAATGAATAAAACTAAATTTTCTGCCCTTTCGTTTAAAATGTATCAATAATATTTACTCAAATTTCATTAACGCTTATAAATTGTTTATTTTTTTATTCTTATCTTAATTACGTAATGTTGTCAGAAATTTACGTAAGTATTATTTCATGTATTTATATATTTTTAGTTAATTCATCGTAATTATAGCGCCAGATGATCTCTAAGTTAAATAAATTTCATTTTTTATTTTGTAGTAATGTATTAAAGTGGAAGGAAATTTTAATCAAATTTCTTTATAATTTGTTAGAGGGGTATGGCGTTGAATTTGTAAATCTCTGTTAAAAATAAATATATAAACAAAACTATATTTAGTTAGCGATTGCGTTGATAAAAAGACTCCTGATGATATTTTGTGAAATTAAAAGAAATTTATTAAGTTTTTCATTCATATTTTACTTCCCTGGCATTATCTAAATAGCTATTACGTGGAAAAAATAAGCAGCTATTTAAACAGGTGATACAGCATTTATAAGTTATAAGGGACTTATGATCCGTCAAAATTTTACACGTTGGGGGCTTTTATTCTTAACGTTTCACTTTTTATGCAAATTTTTTTTCATATAGTTTTTTACACGCGTACATAATACTTTAATTAAATATTCCATTTAATTTTCCTTCCAAAAGCAAAACCAATGTTTTTTTTTTGTTTTTTTTTGTAATATGTATTGTTAACGATCAAATAACTAACCATATCTAATTAGTTTTTTGCAGTTTGTTATTTTTTGGACAAAAAATGTAATAGTTCATTTTCCAAACCATACCCACTCGAGTAAAATATGGCGGGTTTTGTCGAAACTAACAAAAAAAAAAAAACCTATGTTATTTTGTACTAATTAAATAAAGAGATTTACATAGAAATTAAAATTAACTATTTAACGTGAATGATGTGGTATTCGAAAAAATTATGTTTTTAAACAAATTTTAAATTAATTTTTGATGAGAGGAAGAAATACTGTATAGATCATGTTATGATATTAAGTAAATAATTGAGATTATAATCACGATTGAAGGATAATTAAATAATTATCCGGTTCCAGAAAATTGTACACGTTCTTCTGCAGAGGCGTACATATTACATCTAACTATCTTATAGGTAGTGGACACTTACTGTTTAATGTTAGATTGTTTATCTAAACAGGTTAACTGCTACATCCAAAACAGCAATAATTGAATACACTGCTACAAAAAATTTCCCCAGTATCTTTTCAATGTACATTTTTTTTACAAAATTTCATTCTGTCCTCTTAAATTCTTCGTAATTATAATGAAAAAAGTGAGACATAAATTTGTGCCTCATTACATTTCACTGAGAGAGACACGAGAGTGGTGTCTCAAAAAAAAAATATATAGACAATGAAACTTACTTGAGGTGTCTTACCAGTTCATTTTCTAAACAAGGTTTCTTTTGAGTAAAATATGGCTGATTTTTGTCTAAACTATGTTACTTTTTATTTATTGAATACGGAAATTTATATGGAAATTAGAATTAACCATTATTATAACGCTAAAGATGTGGTATTTGAAAAATATATATTTTAAACCTAATGTTAACTTAATTTTAACATTTTCAAGTACAGTATACTGTTTTGTTTACAAGGGTAATTAACGAGGAAAAAAACCGTTTTTTCACTCATCTGAAATAATGAAATCGAACAATATAGGTTTGTATAGTTCATGGGAAAAACTTTATATCAAGTTTTGTTTGTATAAATCAACTTTTCATTTTATATAACAATCTTTAATAACATAATTGAAAAGGAGTTTTGACATGGAAAAAAGTAAATGTTTCTAATGAAAGTAGCAATTTAAAAATATTTAAAACAAGTTTATTTTCATTACTTATAAGTTTTATCTATAATTATTTCTACGTAATAGTGTTTAAAAAAATAAATAAAAACCACTCAGGCACATTTGTATAGGACATACCCACTTGACTTGTTTACAGTCCTAAATAAAAAAATTATTCTACAGATTAAACTTATTTTGTAAAATTTTATAAAAAGAATATAAAATTTATTCTTTTGGGAAATAGTAATTTTTTTAGCAGACAATGCACAAGGAAGCTAAGTATGGCGTTACAATTGTAATAATTTCTCCATTATATGTTTTTGTCCTTGAAAATAGACGCAGTAAAAACCCAGTTATTATAATGCGACATTAAAACGGATTTCATAGCTCTGTTGCGCATATAATTTAAAACCCAGAATCGGATCTCATAGCTGTCAACCAACTCTTTCCGTACTGCATGAAAAAAGTTAAAAAAAATTAGGTCACCACTTATTCGGGCTGTTTTTGCGTCCGGGATGGAATTTTTACACATTCCAATTTTTACTTTACTGATTATTTAGAACTAACAAAAAAGAATTGAAGTACACTTTTATGAAGTTAGTTAATTCTTATAAAATCACACTTTCATAACGATGTGCAATTAACAATAGTTAAAATTTAAAAACAAATAAAATTAGCCTGGACCATTATATTTGCATGTAAATTGTACAGAATGATTCAAGAATTTAACAAATTTTCAGGACAAGTTCTACTGTGAAGATAAAGAAGAAAGTTCATATAAACATAGGTTCGAAAATGCTTCATTAGGGAGTGTCGGTTGGCCAAAAATTTCGCCCTGATTTCTGCGGCTTCGGTTAAATTAGGCCAGACTGTAATTCTTGGGAACCGATTAAGAGGTAATTCAGTGCTTTTATGTAAACTCTGACCAGAAAAATTGGAAAAAAATTATGTATCAAAACTCTATTTCAATAGTGTTTGAGAAATCTTTGGTAAAAGACCAAAATTTAATTCGAAAAGCATAATTATATGTTTGACATAAAATAACTTTGTTAAATAATATACGCATAAAACAAATTTTGTAGAGAATTTGATTCTGAGTAAAATGGTATGAATTTAGTCCTCAGAACGTTATCTAAACGGAAGAATTTCGAAGATTGTTAAAAACAAAATATATCAAAATTGGAAGATTTTATTTAGTTATTGAACGGAACAAAATGTTCAATATCACAAAACAAAAGAATAAGATATTTTTGAAAAAAAATCAAAATTAAAAAAGAAAATGAAAGATCGAATAAAACATGACAATAAAACAATCGGACATTAATTTTATTCATTTAAAAAAGTTATTTTATGCAAAACATAAAACAGTGTGTTTTTCACATAAAACTTACTTAATACAGCATGTTTTATAAAAATTGATGAATAAAACGTTAGAGAAAACACACTAATATGCTGTTTTATACCGGTTATTTTAAACATATTAACATATTTAACATATTAATCAAAGTTAGCGAGCGAAACGAGCTTAGGTTAATGTCAAGTGAAGCAATAACAGATTGGAAAATGTACCCGAGAGATATGTACCCGACTATGTGTGCTGATCATTTATTAAAAATCCCAAAAATGTAGGTGATACAGGAATGACAGTAGAAATAGACAAGTCCACATTTTCAAACAGAAAGTACAATAAAGGCAGAATTTTTCCAAATCAGTGGGTATCTGCAGAGAAATTACAAATATAATTAACCGAACTTAACCTACGCTTGCCCGCTAACCTTGACTAATTAACATTAAAACTTGATTATTTAAATAATAAATTCAGAAATTATTTATTATTATTAATATTTTTCCCTGCCTCCCGGAACCAGACCCCCAATTAAGCATGAACACGTTCCGGGAGGTGCCTTTACCTCTAGTCGCCAGACGAGGGAAATGCCAGGCCCGGCTATGCCGTTATTCCAGCAACCGGGACTCGGTTCTTTGTGCTTCGCCTGTAACGGGGACACCCCCGAAGGGACGGCCCCGCCGGAACTCAGTCTTTTAGCTCAGGGGCTCGAGAGACCCGCACTTCATCACCGCCGTCTACCCGTGCAAGCACGGGCGAACGGCAGCTCCATACGGAGCTATCCCTCACTCCCTCGCTTCCCGATATTTCAGTTGCAGTATTCCCGATACAAACCCCGTCACAGTATCGAAGTCCACCGAACTTCGTAACATCATTCCAACGATGGTCCCCACCTCGAGATGCCCAGTTACGGCAGTACAGTCACGGCGTTCCTCGTCCCACTACGGGCACTGGAATATCACGTGTTCAGGCGTGTCTAACTCTCAACAGTAGGGGCAGAAGGAGTCTTCAGCTCTTTTTCGTCCACACAAGTATGAACGAAAGACTCCATGGCCAGAAATTGAGTCAGCCAGAATCCCAGTTCGCCAAACTTCCTCTCGGCCCACGGCTCAATGTGCGCGATCAAACGATGCGTCCACAAAAGGGAGGTGGACGCATCCCACCTGGCTTGCCAATCCCTGTAGACAGTTCTGTTGACATCGTTCTTAGACATACCGTGATCAATTTGCTCAAGAGCCGCCACCAGCTGCTGAAGTGGCGGCATCCCAGTCGCCACCAGCACGTCTCAGTCGAGACAGAGGCGTATTCCGACGCCACCTTAAGAGCCATACGGCGCTGTACTCTCTCCAACAGTGTTCTGTTACGCCCTACCGCCATGTCTCGCTTCCACACTGGCGCGCCGTAAAGAAGAATTGAGTTTGCCACATGCGCGTACAGCCTCCTCTTTAACGTACGAGGCCCTTAAACATTCGATAATAACTTAACCAAGTACTTGACAATCTACCCAGTTTTCTCACTCACCGCCTGGACGTGACGAGTGACTAACATTATTTATTATTAAATAATCAAAACATTACTGTAAATTAGCCGCGGTTAGCGAGCGTAGGTTAAGTTTGGTTAGATTATATTTATAATTATAAACAAACTGTAATGCTTATATTTTTTATATGTAAAATATTTTAATACGGAGAATGTTTAAAATGACCGGTCTAAAACAGCATTTTAGTGTGTTTTCTCTAATTTATTATTGGGTTGTGTGTATTGAGTTATAGGGTTACTGCGGTATTTCTCTAATGTTTTATTCATCGATTATTGTAAAAAATTCGATATTAAGTAATTTTTATGCGAAAAGTGCTAATAAAGTGGGGGGGCATAAAACGAAAAAGTACCCAGATTTCATATAAAACCACTAAAGTTACTCCTTAATTTGGGTCCCAAGAGTTACGGTCTGAATTAATTTTACAGAAGGAGCAGAAACCAGGGCGAAATATTTCGCTAGCCGACATCTATTAACGAAGCGTTTCCAAACATTTTTTATATAAACTTTCATTTTTATTTGCCGAATGTATGTCCCGAATATTTTTTACATTCTTCGTGAATTCTACCTGTATATTACATAAAGGATCTGCAAAACGAATTTGTTACAATTTATTTAGTAACATAATACGTTTTTTACTGGGGTTATTTTACAGAAAATTATATTTTTAAAAAGTTTCTTACTTTTCGTTTCGTATAAACTGCTTACTCCTTTAAACTTCCTAAATTTCCATTATCCTTTTTGTGCTGGTGTCTGTGTATGTTTGCGTAGAGAAATGTAAGAATTAAGGAAAAACGTACGTAAAGTCATTGTAATTATTCCCATGAGAGATTACAGAGATTTAGTAAATCTTACACTATGACAGCTTTCTAACAAAGTGTAAGCTGCAGTTATAAAATCATAAATACGCCGGAATTTGGAAGAGTAAAATCTGTAAACTACAGGTTCTTTTATGTTTGTTCTCCTATTGAGGAGTATTTCCATTCCCGGTAAACAACACAAATCGAGGAAGGTTCATATTAAAACAAATTTTTGACACTCGTGAAACAAAAACTACTTTTTGTAGGCGATAAACTCGTAAATTATACTCCGCACTTACTAAATAATAGTTTACAGATAAAACCGTGAGTTAAAGAAAAAAAATTGAAGTAGAAAATCAAAGAAAACTCCTATTTGAATTTGATGTAATGGACTTTGAATTAAAACGTATACATAAGTCGTTATGTCTAATGAAAGATGTCTTGTGGTAAGTGTTAAAAACGTTCATTATCAAACCGCGATTTATCAGTTTTTTTTTTACATTATTACCCAAAAAAAGTGTAAATGTCTTTAGGGTGTATGTATGTATGTTTATTTCATTGTAACAGCTCAACGGCCGTACCGATTTAGATGTATGTTGGGTTGGAATCTTTACGTTTCTGGGAGTGCCATAGGCTATACAAATTTATATATATATAAAAATAAATGTAGTAGTGGAGATTTGCCGGTTGAAGCACGACTTTAATGAATTGAATTAATGAACTGTGAAGTGTGGGCTGTGTTAGCTGCGTTTGAACAGAATGATTCAAATCAATCGAATGAATGGAATTACAAAAATAATAGAATTAAGTTTACTTTAAATAAAATAGTAGTAAATAAATTTAAAAAACTTTTTGTTTAATAATAATGGGCTTCCCGTGGGAACTGCGTGTGAGGCTAGAGTGGTGAGGTGATTCGAGCACATTGTGCGAGGCTAGACCAATCCTCACCATCAACTGTTAACAAACGGGGTGCCTCCCTGTTTTGGGAGATGTAATGAGGTGCTCTTATAATATCTCTGCAAACAATCGTCCGATTTTCAAAATTCAAACGGGGTATTTGTTAGTACGTTTAAGGCTAACTTTTGCATGCGTCAAGTACACTCTCGATCTAACAGATACGGCTATTCTGAAATTTTTGTTATATCTTCGCAACCAATCTTCCGATTTTCAAAATTCAAACGGAGTATTTGCTAGTAAAAGACAAAATCGCGATGGAACCAAACCAGAACAAAAATTAACTGATATACTCAGAAAAGTTGAGTGGTCTATGCTACGCCAAGACCAGCTTGAGTCCGGCGAGCTCCACAAATGGTATTTGTAGAGATTGATGACAGTACTATTAGAGGTAATGCTGTCGGCATCGGATTGAGGATCGAGCCCACTATTGTAGAATTTCATGCTTTAGGGCGACAGGGCAAAGGAGAACGGCGTATGCTGCCTCTAATACTGTGCTTGGCTGTGACGGTGCATAAACTACAAGGGTTTACTTAAGATAGAATTGTCGTAGATCTGAACAGTCACATCTTTGCCAAGAGCGAGGCCTACGTAGCACTGAGTCGTATTGTCTCACGCCCTGAATAATAATTGTCCTATATTAAAGAGTTCTGAATAGTAATTATCCTATATTAAAGAGCTCCCGACTACTTTTAAAAAGTTTCGTTAAAGAACAAAATTTTCTTATCGATGTAAGACCTGGTGAGAACTTAATCATTAGCAATCTTAAATGCTTGCTATTTCTACAACGTGAAAAATATATTTAAACAAATTAAAATTGTCTGGAAATTGATTGGTCACCCATTATTCTATTTAATTAAATACTACATAACGGTGTTTAGTGCTTTATTTTCATACATTGCTTTCTTTTTTTTAATTCGATTTATTGTCGTTTTTTTAGTTTTATTTTTTTAAATATTATTTTGGCAGTCGTGTTTTTTGATTTTTGTAATTGTTTTTATTATGTATTATAAGTGGTTTGATAATTGTATGTTTGCTATTATAATTTTTCAGTTCTTTTCCATTCTGTGAATTATAATAATAATAATGTGCAACTGAACCAAAAGTGTTCAAAAAAGTCCAAAATCCAAAAATATTTCGACTTTGAACTTTTTCTTAACTGCTGTAATAAACTCTCATTGATAGCTTTTCAACATACATCATAAGTGGTATTTATTTCATTATTTCCAGAGTTATAGCCAAATGAAAGTTTAATTAATGAAATATTTGGATCTTACAAGAGGAAGGAACATCGGTTCAAATTCTGTGTAACTGACCACTTCATTAAAGAATTGGAGGATCGTATCGCACTTTCAAATGAAATAAGTTTAAATGAAGTGCAGCAAAAAAATGTTATATGTAATTTAATAGGCGTACAAGGAAGTCATGTGGTGTCCACAGAAGATTTTTATATTATAATTAGTTATGCATTTTATGATGCTGCTAATCAAAGTGTATCACGGTTTCCCTTCATTCATCCGGCAAACTATTGTGCCGATTTAATTTTGTAATCTCCTGTTATACATTAAAAAAAAAACTCATATCATCAGCATGTTATAAAATTTATTCTTCTACACTGATTCCTTCATCTTATTTAAAAAAATTTTTGATAATATTTTCAAAATAAATATTAAATAAGATGCTGGTAGGCTGTACTCTTGTCTGACTAGTTTTTCGGTCAAGGACTTAATCTGAGCACCGTTTAATTCCATATTCATTTTCTGATTCAGGTAAATACTTTAATTAATGTTCTATCTTTTCAGTCTACTTTTCGGCTGCTAAATATTTCGTTTAATTTAACCCAATTGGCATTGATGAATGCTTTTTCCATATTTATAATTCATTCGCTTATTCCTTTACCTCATTTTAGTTTTTTCCGTTACTTATATTACGTGATGTATTTTTTTAAATTTATATAATTGACATGTTTTACTAGCATATGACAATGCTGATTATGTCTGAGCAACATTTGATAGCGATAATTGTTTTGTTTTTTCGCATAATATTTTTAAAATTTTTTTCTGTTGCACTGGAATTTATCCACCCTATAAGGAAAATAACTACATATCAATTAACTCATACAGAATTCTTGTGAAGCAAGACCACAATAGTGCGAGAGTAGCGTTCTAGTTTATCGCCCGCATGTATGTTGCAGGAGAGGCCTGTATCTAATGACATAATAGAGTTTCTGATTAATGATCCGGTGGTGGAGAAGCAACGTAAGCTGTTTTACGAGAGCATGGTATAGGCTATGCACAAGCGAATGCATTATTATTGATATCATGTCCTCTATATTAAAGCTAGGTTGGCATAATTTTCGTTCTGCTTAGAAATAATAATCTACCTTTTACCAAAAAATATTAAAATAATTTTGTAATTTTGATGATAATAATAAATAAGTTTCGTTTTTGAAAAATTAACAGTATATAAAAATTTTAAGATTTATTTTGTGCATTATAATTTTTCCTAATTCACCTTTAGAAATTGAGAAATGAGTAGTCTAAAGTTACACGTACAGATTATTAAATCGTTCATTCTTAAAGTTCAAGAATTTTTATTTGTTTATTTGTAAGTATTTATTTTATAGTAATTATTCCCGGCTACATATTTATATTACTGTACAGTGTACTACATAATAAAAAGAGGAAAGTGTGTTGTTAATCGGATAAAAAATTTTCAGATTTTTTGCGGAACTTGTCCTGATCCTCACTAATAAAAAAAAGGTACTATTTTATACTGAAAAATTCCAAAAGATTGTGTATACGTACGTACGGATATTTATATAGACCTACTTTTTGCTTGATATCTTCAGTCTGGATGAAATTTGGTAGGATAATTTCTGTGTTTGGGAAACTGATGCCATTTGATTTTGAAAACAATCTGTCGAGAAAGCAGAGTGATATGGAAATAACGGGGCAATACCTTAAAGTTACATTCTTGTTCTAATTAGATGATTCCGTTACATTAGTATGTAACTTTGGTTGTGTATTAAAGCTACTTCATTCAGCTGTAAGTTTAATCCATTTTTTTGCTTTTTTATCAGTTAACTGATAATGCTTGATATCTTGATGATTTGCTCGATATCTTCGGACTGGTTTAATTTATTTTTTATGAAATTTTGTAAGTAAATTTTTTTTTGAAATTTTGACCTCAAAATATTTGTCTGGATCGTTGATGCCACTACTAATTTTGCTTACAACTGGTCAGGAGATTGGGAGAGGATTTTATCATAATTATTGTTGAAATATCTCAAAATTTTACTCAAAAAGTAGAATAATTTATTTATATAACTCTTTACTCTCATGCATGAATTTTTATTTTCTAGTTAATGTTCTTTGTAAGTAACAGTCTGTCGAGAGGGAAGCCTTTGGTAACCGAAATTAAATAACTTTTTCGGCAATCCGGGAAACGTATGCTACTTTTTACCGGTTATTTTAAGAATAATGAAAGCTTAGTGATTTTACTTTCGTACATCATAGTGACATCATAGCTCTAGCTAGAGCTATGATGCAAGAAGGAAATTATGGTAATCAGTCGAAAAATGGGATACGGTTTTTTTTTGCATTTCTCGACGTTTCATTACTCAGGGACTCCAAAAATAAGTGGAGAGGGTAATGTTCGGATGTACATATTTACATGTGTTGTGTTTGAAGCTTAATAACCTTTGATTGGATAAACCGATTTTGATGAAAATTGGCACAGAGGCTTGTGAATGTAGGGCAATTCGTTGGTAAAGTTTTGGGATTAATATCTCCAGGGGGTAAAGTAGATAGTTTTTTGGGGTCAATTTTCTCAAAATTTTCAAAAACATAACCTCATTTTATATTAAGCTCAGTACATGCGTACATGCTTATCTTAACATATAAAAAAAATTGCCTCCAAATTTTCCCCTTCCCTAAACATCGAAACAAAAGTTACCTTTTATTGATTATTTTTAACAGATTTTTTTAATTTCTTCCTAGGCGTAGTAGTATTGCAGATAGCCCAAAAAATATTTTAATGAGAGTGGGGGAGCCAATCAAAGTTTAAAAATATCAATTTTTGGATCATTTAAAAACTTTTTTTAGTTTATTTAAACTTATAACAATAATATTACGAAAAAATTTATCGTAATTCAGCCACTCCCCCCAAAAAAAATCTTAGGTAACATTTTATTGGTTGTACATTTTGCAGAGAAATTGTTTTTAATTTCTTTCATTATCATAGTAAACGTCGGCAGATCAATAAATTTTTTTAGAAGGTGTTTTTTGGGGTGGGGGAACAGTAAAAAATAAAAATTATCGATTTAAAAAAGTAACCAATCGATTGGTTATCGATTTTAAAGAATAAATAACCAATACCAAGAAAGTATAACAATTCTGTTGTCAGTTTTTTTACATACTCTTATTTCCTTGCTAAAAACATTTTTTTCTAACCAATTGTAAAAAATTTTAGAAGTTAATGAATGTAATCGGTCCAGTTGTACGACAGATGTTTCATTAATTGATAATTTCCTAATTAACGTTTCATTCCTTGACCTCCTAGATTTCTTTACTTGACTTAGTACGATCTCTTTTTGTAAATTCACGTAAAACTGAAATGTTATTAAGCTTATTGAAAATTTCTCCAAGAGAATATAGGATAAATTTGGGGCAATTCTTGAATTGATATTTTATCCCTCAAATTCGATTTATTAAATAAAACTATTAATTTCTATTTTAATAATCATTTCTTTTAAGTTACTTTCGTTCCGGAATGGTAGTGTCTCAATCTTCCATCCAGAGGGTCTCGGGTTTGAATTCCGGGTCATGCATAACATTTTTTATACATTACAAAATTCCAATTTTTTATTTCGTGTAAAAGCTTCGTGTTTATATTGTAAATAAACTCTCTTTCCCCACTGCAAAAAAAGTTATGAATAAATTTATTTCTAAATTATAATTAATTTAAACAAAATATATATATATATATATATATATTTTTTTTCTTTCTCAGACATATTATACAGAATGATTGACGAAGGATATATAACAAACTTTCAGGTCATGTTCTAGTGGAGAAAATAAAAAGAAGGTTCATGTATAGGTTCGGAAATTCTACGTTAGTAGGGTATCGGCTGGCGAAATATTTCACTCTGATTACTGCGCTTTCAGTAAAATCAAACCAGACTGTAATTCTTGGTACACAAATTAAGGAGGAAATTTAGTGGTTTTATATGTAATTTGGATTAAAAAATTGAAAAAATAGGTCTGAGAACTGTATTTTTTGCCAGCCGTCAATCGCTAACGAAGCAAAGCTATCCTTTCCAAACCTATCATTATATGAAGTTTCTTCTTTACGTAGAACATGTTCTGACGTTTTGTTACATTCTTCGTGAATTACTCTGTATTATAATAGATTACAAATTTTAAACACAAATGGGCTTTTATAGTATTAGTTACAAACCTGGCCAGATTGGATGAACAAATTTTTTAATTCTAGATTGCCGGTTGATAAATAATAATTTTTATTAAAAAAAATAAATAAATAAATAATCGTAATAAGTTACAAATTCTGCCAAAAATTACAGCTCTTATCGATGATAACGACTTTGTATCTCCGTAAAATTCTGGAGTAATTTTAATTTTTTTTTTCTACTTCTATAAATATTTCCATCCATTGATCATATTTTACGATATGGTAAATTATTATTCAGAACCCGTTGTAAATATCCAAATAATATTATACAATAGTATTCTTAAATTAATAAATTGTAAAAGAAATGTTCAAGAATGTTTACAAACAATTAAACTCGTGGTCGCAAAATCAGCTGATTTTCGAAGTCGAGAGTTCTAAGGTTCTAAACCTTGTAAAAGCAGTTGCTTTAATATGGATTTGAATGCTACACTGTGGATACCGGTGTTCTTTGGTGATTGGGTCTAAATTAACCACGCGTCTCAGGAGTGGTCGGCCTGAGTCTGTTCAAGACTACACATTTACCAGTACTTTTACATGCCAGACAATTTTAGCATTAAAACATTCCTGAAAGAAGACGTGCTCGTGTAATGTACAGTAATGTTGGCCTATTTTTTCCTTGATATCTCCAGACTGGAGAGATCAGTTTGGATGAAAATTTGTACGATGATTTCTATTTATGGAGCATTTTACAGTCAGTTAAGGGCAATCCATCGGGATATTCTAGTTGTGAACTCGTCATCGCAAATCAGCTGATTTCGAAGTCGAGAGTTCTAAGATTCAAATCCTAGTAAAGTTAATAACTGCCTTTACTTTTATACGGATTTGAATACAAGAACGTGGATACCGGTGTTCTTTGATGGTTGGATTTCAATTAACCACGCATCTCAGGAACGGTCGTTCTGAGACTGTACAAGACTACAATTCATTTACAATCATATTTATCATCCTCATTCATCCTGTGAAGTAATACCTTACGGTGGTTCAGGAAGCTAAACAGAGAAAAAAAGTCGGTTAAGTGCACAAGGAGATACGCACCTCTTAAGTCCTCCCGTATCTCAAAATTTTCTCAAAGTGTAGGTAAATTTATTCACATAAAAAAATGATTAGTGTGTTAAAATACTTTCTGATAGTGTTTGGTCTTATCCACATAAAGGAGTGGCAGTAAAAAACTTCTTTTATATTTTTTATCGTTTCTGGATGATCCAAAATCTCATTCTGGGGTCTTATTCGGATGGAGTATAATAAGCCCAGTTGTTTAGTCTTTTTCGTCAGTCATCATTTGGTTTGATATCATCATCCTGGCTTAATCGATTTGTAAGATAATTTCTGATAGGTCATTAATACCATTTAATTCTGACTGCAATCAGCCAGTGAAGGGGGAAATGTTTTAACAATCAGTCGGAGGTGGGAAGTGGCGAGGTTTTTCACCATTAGTCCAAAAAAAATCTTACTCAAAGAGTAGAATAGTTATTTTAAGTAATATCTTTTAAGACGATTATATAATTTACTTCGTGTTGTATCCTATCGGACCCTAAAACAAAAGGGTGAGGAGAAGAAATCTTTATTTTTTTCATGTATCTTATAAATTTCCTTATTTATTGGCTAAATAAGGTCACATATTTAAAAAAAAAAAAATGTTTATTTTAAATCAGCTTGTTTAAATGGTGCTGGGAGGTGTTCTCTTCTAAGAATAATTAAATATGTCGTTAACCGGTTTTCATATAATTTTGAAATTTTGCACATTGAATTGGGCGTCAAAATGTAACCTTTGTAAAATCTTTGGGTTAAGTAAACAAGGTGGGTGAATGGGGTAATATAAGAATAATTGTATATTTGAATAACGGTTTTTTATGCAAAATTCAAGTATTGTACATTAATAATCTATGGTACATTAAAGGTATTAATGACCTATACTCAGAAATTATCTTACAAATCGATTAAGCCAGGAAAATAAAGGTTTAAAAAAATTGTTATTTTAAAAAGGGTTTCATTCAGTCTCTTTTTTGAGGCTAAATAATTTATTTATTAAGAGTTATTTATTTCATTAAGTCAGTCCGATTTAATACAATATTATTGTATCAAGAAAAAGCAATATATATATATATATATATATATATATATATATATATATATATAAATATATATATATTTAAGGGCAATCCATCGGGATATTCTAGTTGTGAACTCGTCATCGCAAATCAGCTGATTTCGAAGAGCACTCTCGTGTGTGTGTGTGTGTTGTGTGTGTGTGTGTGTGTGTGTGTGTGTGTGTGTGTGTGTGTGTGTGTGTGTGTGTGTGTGTAATATCATCAAAGTACCTCCATCTTGTTCAATGGAGTCGAAATTCAGGGCAAGGCTGAGATAAATATCGCAAAAATTTCAGTTTTTTGATCACCACGTTTTCGAGATATGGGGGGAAAGTGTTTAGAAATAATGTAGAATATCTCCACCCCAATATCCGATTCAAATTTTAAATAACTTGATAAGTATCTTCATTGTACTAAAGCTTAATTTTCTAGGACCTCTAACCGAAAAGTATGTATAGAATTAGCAGTCAATTAGTCAATGCTGCTCAGTGGTAGTAGAGTTTACTGCTGTTTAGTATTTATGGCAAACGCAATAGTAGAACGGTGGAAAAGTAAGTAAAGAATTTTTTTGAGCCATTCTCGAAGAACTTCTGTTTAGCCAGTTCAGAGATATTAATCAAAATACAAGTCAACATACCTGCATAGAAGTTCGTGCGTACATATTCCAGAGATTGCTATGAAGATTTTTTTACGGTTTTTGAGCTCAAAGAGGTCATTAAACGACGGCATTCGTAAAATTGAAATTTTGGACCGATCTATATACTTTTATCATATAATCTATATACTTTTTTATTTTTCGATCTATGTACATTTGTAGCTTTTATATAGCACCATTAAAGCTGTAACTAGGAAAGTATAGAAAGTAAAAAAAAAAAAAATTAAATAAAAATCGGTAAATTATTTTTTTTTTAGGTTTTAATGGTTTTTTTTTGATGGGGGTCTGTTATTTTTTTAAATTTTACTAAAGTTATTTTTAATTCAATATAAAGTAAATTTAATTGTTGAAATGATATAATTTTAAACGTTATCGTTCCGTGTTAAAAGTATTTTTTTGTTATAGAAAATTTAATAGAATCAAATTCTTTATTAATGAAACAAAATTACCCGAATGATAGGATTAGGGAAATTTAAATAATAATACGATAATTTTGTTCTGTTATACGATATATTTGTGCGGTAAGACTGTCTCACAGAGAGCGCTACATTCAGCTGGAAGTATCAGTCAATGCTGATCAGTGGCAGTAGAGTTTACTACTATTTAGTGTTTGTGGCAAGCAGCAGCTGGTGTTTTTTATTTTTTAAATATCCAACCCTTGATAATACTTAAATAGATGCTCTAATAAATATAGACCTTTAAATATTCTGCTACTATATATATATCCACCTAATAAGGTAAAATATCAACTCATTATATTCTTGTTGTTTATTTAAATTTTTTTTTTTTAAAATAAATGTTAATATAAAGATAATTTAACTATTCTGCGTGCTCATCGACATTTCTTGTAAAATTCAACTGTTTTTATTGTTTTTTTTTGTTTTTTTTAATATTTTCTACTCGCCGAATAAATATTTTATTGTGCAAAAACACAAAAAAAAAATGTTAATGTATATAAAAGCTTCAAATATTTTAAAGTTTTTATTTTCATTATTAGCTTCGTAGTTAACGAAAACATATTTATCTACCATTTTTATAATTAAATAAAATGAAGTACTTTATTTTATATATAAAAAAAGTTCACCTACATTAAATTAGTTTAAAAATAACATTGTTTAAAATATTATTTATTTATTTATATAAATAAGTTATTTCCGTAATTATTAATGCCAAAATATTATGAGTTTTTATTATATTTAATTATTAAAAAACAAAACGGGATAAAATCAGTAATTTAAAATTTAAAAAGCCGTGTTTTAAATATTAAATGATCATACTTGTATGCAGATAATAAAAACTAGGGATCAAATTTGTTCACTATAATTTTGTTACTACAGTAAAAACAAATTAATAACCCAAACAAAAATAATTATCATAAATAATTATATAAAAATATTAACATTATTTTAAAATTATTTAAATTTTATGTTTTTATGAATGTAGTTAAATATTTTCGAAGGGTGTGTAAATGTACGTACGCATTAATGTTATCTACAAATTAAAAATTTGTGGATTTAGGAAAAAAGAAAAAAAGGATAAAACGTCTTTTGATTAATTTTTCTAATTTATCCTTTACTTTCCTTTGGAGGGGGGAGAAATATATTTTATTTTTATGTCCAAATAAAAGCAAAAATTTCTTAATTTGTTTTCACGATTCCATAATTAATTGACGTACAATCTAAAAATTAAAATCGTAATCATGGATGGTAACCAATAAATAGCCTAATTATAATCTATGTAACTTTCTCATGCGCGCGCGCGCATGTGTGTGTGAATTTGTTTCATATTTGTGACTATGATTGTTTTATTTAATGAATTGGATTTAATTATTATATTAAAATAAGGAGATTAATTATTAATAATAAAAAAGGGATATTTAGATATATATCATATTCATTATTATTATTTACTATGCTTTGACACAATCTTATCTTCTGAAAGTATATTTTATAAATTAAAAAAATTAGGCTGAAAACCTACTTACAGTTTGTTTCGGCGTTTTACTGGACGGATCGCGCTGATTTTTATTTATTCTGCTCGGAATGACTAACATATATGTCATCAAGCGTCATCAGACCGCATACTTGTGTTTCTTTTGAGAATTCCTCATTTATTATTTAATTGAAGAAACTTCCGAGGTTATTTCGCACAGGAAAATCGCTTTAAGGGTTTGTCGATGCTTGATGACATATCTGCGGGCCATTTCGAGCAGAATAAAAACAAATTAGCCCGATCTGGCCACTAGAACGTTTGGAGAGACTGGAAATAGGCTTTTAGCACGCATTTTACCTGTGGAAGAAAAGGAAAGAGAAAAAGAATGGGGAGGGGGAGACGCGTCGTAAATGGAGAAGGCTTTTAGCCGATTTTTTAAATTATATATCATTACTTTGTAATAATAACACTGCGGAACAGCAAGAGACCACTCGTATTTATTAATAATTTTCATCTTGGGTAAAATAATAAATTTTCTTTGATTAAGTGGGCGGAAAAAGGTCGTATGTTATATTTGATTAGGTTTAGTAAAACTAAGTTTCCTTAATCCTTCATCAACATAAACAAAAGAAAAAAAATCTTTAATTTATATTTGATAAAAATTTGATTATACAAAACTTATATAAAAATATAAAAGAAATAAATTAATAGTAAAATGTTTGCTTATGCATAAGGTAAGTTCCGAAAACAAAATTAAAATATCATATTATGGAAATAAATTTTCTCTCTATTTTGTCTATGATTAAACTTTGTGCTGGTATCGATGTAATCATGATGAAAATCTATATTCGCTTTTGTCTTTTGGAAAAATTTGATGATTTCACGGTTTAAAATGTTATTACTTTTTTTTTGCATAATCTGTTAAATGATCATATGCTGAAATTTTAACCGAATGAACTTAATGGTCTAAAAATTATTATACTAAAACAAATTCCATTCGAAATAAAACGGTTTATTGAATTCAAATATCCGATTATATAATTCAAATCTGATGGAATTATTGATTTTTTTTTTGACTTTATTTGAGGTCAAAATCGCAATTATAAAGCCGAAAGAAAAATCCGGAAATAATAAAATTTTGTTGTATTTTAATAAAATATTCAGTTATAGTATGAAAAATAACTTTCTGAAAACGATGAATATTCGAATTTATTTTTAGTTCTTTTATACCTTATAAAAAATTTGAATCTTTACCTAAACTTTGAGATTAATTTTTAATAATTCATGCGCTATTGTAATACTTTATTATTTATTTTTATCGTCCTTAAATCAGAACACATTTTATAATCTGAATTTGTAACATATAACGTTCTTCCATTGAAAATTAACTTCTAATGAAAATTAGCTTTAGAGTTCATATATCCTAAAATCAATCGTAAAAAACACAATTTATACAAAGAATTTTAAGAAAAATAACTGCTTCTTAAGTAATTGTAACATCGAATTTTTGGGTTAATTATTATTTATTATTATCTTTTTTAAATGGATGGTCTTCTTTCATCCCTTGTAGGTATCACATCTTCCATGAAGTTACCTGATCTAAACAGGGAAGCGGTTAAGTTCTACGTAAAGGAAGAGAAGAAATCAGTAAAGTATATGAAAACTTTAACATGCTGCACCAATCCTATCAGAAAATATGTACTAATATGTCATTAAAAACATTATAGCTTAAAAATTGAAATAAAAATATATACTAGAACGTATATAGTCAATCGTTTACAGTACATAACGAAGGTACATAGTTAAATATGTAAAATTGAAAATAGTAGCTACACTACGTCTATCTTAAATCTAATGTCAAATACGATTTGTTTAACATTCGTATAAATTACATTGTTGATAAATCAAAACCAAAGTTGACCATATATTACAATATAATTCGATAATTGCATTATCTGTAAAATTTCCTAATATTTTTCTTAATAAAATAAAGACGCTCATTGAATATATTTACTCCACTATCATTAATTTAATTAAAGCTATTTGCACTTTTAACTGTTTGTAACCACACATTCAGTTTACAATATTCGAATAGTTTATGCCTTCTATCATTCACGTCTGGTCTCCTGACAGTTGTACTAGAAATATCAACGTCGAATACGTTGCTTTATAAATGAACTTTCTGTATATTTTTTCTAAACTCTTACGAAGCAATGTATTATACTCATCTTCATAACATATTTGATGTGCACTCGACCCTCGATGGCGTAACTTCCAAAGGAATTTTCTTTGCACGGCCTGAATTTGAAAATTAGTAATCTCTCTGTTAAAATAAAAAATCATAGAACAGTACTTAAAAACCGATAACGGTTTGGTAGAGGTACCTGATGGTGTTAATTTGTTTAAGTGCCTACACCTAAAAAAACGCAAGATTCCTTCGTACTTTCGATGTGTTAATGTCACTTGTGCAAAAAGCAACTTAGCATCAATAATGATGCCTAAATCACAAATCGTGTCTGTACGATGTGTTACCAGGTACCCTATTCTGTATTAGTACCCAACCAGTAAAGTCTTCCCAACAATAATAATAACAAATGAAATTTATCTAATTATTCATTCGAAAATAAATAAACAAATATAATAATAAAAGTCAAGCATATGAAATAAAATGTAATATGTAAATGCGAAAGTTTGTCTGTATTAAGGTTAGTTTGTATGCAAAAGCGCCAAGCGAGAACCAACCGACCGATTGCTTTCAAATTTTCAGGATACATTCGTGTTATCCCAAGGAAGGTTTAAAGCCATAGATTGAAGCCGTAGCTTCCTTGGGGGTGATGGGGTAAGAGATTAAAATATTCATTAAAGAAACAAAATTTATCCTTTTACATCATTATATTTCTGTAAACATAAAATGACTAATTCTTCTTTCTTTAATGAATATCTGTAAAGTATTTAATATTTTCAAACCATGAGTACAACGAACGCGTCGGGGGACCAGACGAGGACTCCCGCGTCAGAGCTTGCTTCGCTCGCCCTACCGCCTAGAAAAATACTTAAATAACTATGCATAAATAAATATATTAAATTATTTGCGAAATTTTCCATTACAGGGATTATAATTATTAGTGGGTTTATGACTATAAAAATATTCTTTGAAAAAATAAAGATTGAAATAAAGCTAGAAACAAAAATACAAATTTTAATTAACTTTATTTCACACACACACATACAGACGTATAAGTTTATACAAATATATATAAATTACCATCTCATAAGCAAAAAAATAAAAAGAATTAAAATTTTCGTACTAAAAAATTTGTTTTTACGTTACGGAATATTACATTTTAAAAAAAATATAAAATAATAAAGATTAGTTGTATTTAACTAATTCAAATTCTGAAACATTATAATTTTATCTATTAAAAAATAACAACTGATAAAGAGTTACAAAACTTTTCCGGATTCCTCTTTGACAAATTTTTATTTAAAGTACGTTTTATTTTAATTAAGTAAGTACGTTTTATTTTAAGTAGGTTTATTAAATACTAGCAGACCCTGCAATACTTCGCTATTACTAGATTTGAGCATATATATATAGATTAAATGAACGCAATTGAAAGTTTGATAAAAAAAACATTAAAAAACTAAACATTACGAAACTTCACAAAATTTAACCTTTCACTTTATAAAGTCAGAATGTAAATAAATCCAATTGGCAAAGCAACAGCACTACCTATCGGATTTAATCCAAACTACTCTCTAAACACAGTAGTCGGTTCAACATATCCCTAACTTTCTTTCTACTTGTCAGATCGAGGATTTCATTACCTTTAAACCTTCTCCGGACAACGCAGACCATTTTGCAAAAACTGCGCGTAAATCGATTCAGTAGTATTTTAATGTATAGCGGATACACATACGAACATTTCCTTATATATATATATATATATATATATATATATATATATATAGAAGAAGAAAGTCTGTTTGTATATTTATTTGTTTGTTTCATAAATATATCGACACCGGGCCACGTAGCGGGTACAGTTTTGCAAAAATCTTTCTTTCACCTAAGTAATATATATTCTGAATATGAGCCAAATCGGTTCATAAATACAATTTTTCCAAATATGTCAACCCCTGCGCCACCTAGCGGATCCATTTCTTGCAGAGGTATTTTTTTTCATGTAAGCAATATATATTCTGAGTATCAGCCAAATTGGACTATAAATACAATTTTTCGAAGGTTCTTGATCCTAGCGCCACCTAGCGGGTTGAACCCAATTCAGAAACTTTCGCGAACGTGCGCCCAATAACTCGCCAAAGTTTCATCGCAATCTGATGGATGGTACAGGAACACATACGGGACAAACAAACATTCATTGTTGTATAAATAGAAGATTATGACTTTATTAAAATCAATCAAACCAGAATACAAAATGAAAAACGATTTTAGACATCGACTTTAGAACTCGATTTCTATGAACTGTCTTTAAAGATTCCTCGGCATATTTCACTAGGAGACAGAGAGTGCCGAATGTAGCAACGTAAAATTTAATATCGCGCGTAAAAATTAACATCCCGTTGTACGATTTCTTTGAAAGGAAAAAAATTAATTTCACGCTTTAATATAAAATATATTTAATGATATTAGAAGAAAACCTATAAAATGTGAAATTTTATACCGTCTTACCAACTTGTTTTAGTGGTTTAAAACCTAATGCAATAAATTAAGATTTCGTGTATATAAATCTTTGGACTAATATAGTGTTTGATTGTTAAGTAAATTTAGAAATATTAACCGAGATTTAACAAAACAATTATTTTATGTACCTATTAACCCTATTACCCTTACCCTCTTGATAGAATTTAAGAGAAGCTAAATATTATTTCCGTGTTTCATGATTATCCGTTTAGCAATTATGTAATAAAGAACTGAAAAAAGTGAGCTAGTTACACATCCATCCCTTACCATTCGATCGACTAAAAACGTCATTATTGTGAATCATTCATGTGGTTCTACTACTGAACCATATTTCAAGTTCGTACTATGCCCCAAAAAATTGAATATTTAAAAGCATGGTAAATATTCCATTTCTTTGTCTGATAAATTAAAATTTATTAGTATTAATTACATATATAGAGATATTTGAGCCAAATTTCAAGTTTTAATGTTTACGTAGTCCGAAGAGATTAACTAAAAAAAAACCAGACAAACGTACGTACTTCATGAAAAGTGCAAAATTTTGACTGATCATACTTTTCCATATACCTTACTAATTCTTGGCCGTGAATTCGTTTGCGTGGAATTTGTACCTAGAATAAGTTTTCAAAAGAAACATTAGATTTTTAAAACCGTTTGGATTTTTGACAAAACTAGTGAAATAAGTGATCTTTTGTTTTCAAAGAAAAGATTAAATAACAGTTTTATGACTGTAACATCTTCGTTTCCTGAGATGTAGAATTTTCATTATAAACGTTTTACCACTTATAGATGGCGTTTTCCAAAATCCTTCCTTAGTGGGTGCCTCTACCTTATAAAAATCATGTAGCCTCCAAAATTCATCTAACTAAGTTAAGCGGTTTGAGCTGTGTGTGCATGAGTCATTAAGGACTTTTTGTTCTAAATATATGTGTAAAAAAAGTGGAAATATTTAAAGAAAATAAATATTTCATCTACATAAATTTACATGTATAAACTCATAGAATAGGCAATTGTTAGGAAATGGTACTGGATCCCCAATGTTTAATACTGGAGTATAAAAATAGGGGAAAATCAGTTTGTATTTAAGATGGCAATTTAAAAAAAAATTAAATTAATTATACATGAAGTTTATTATAGAAAATGATATCAAATGGTGAATTGGAATTTTATTATATCTGAAATTACAACAGGTATCTAATAACAATTTTAGAAATTTGCTAGTAGACTATTAGGAAGTTTCTTCCCGGTTGTTTTCTAACGGGAATTTTTCCAGTGAATTTATTTTAATTGACGTTGAGATCGGGGTGAAATAATAAGGCTCAAATTCATATTCTTTGAAGGTGATTTTTATTTCTAGATACATTGATTTTCTTCTTTTTTTAGTGTCGACTACCACTTATTTTATTTATTTCGTACGTATTCAAACAAAAAATATTTTAATCAAAAGAAATTTGTCTTGTTATAAAACTTTATGTTTTTCCTTTATTTCACATCCTATTGCAAAGATAATAAAAATATATTTACTCTTTATTATGAATCTATTTATTTGTCCTTATTTAAACTATAATAAAAAAATCTTTATATAATAAATTTATGTTTATTTATTAAAGAATAAATACTTCCCAAATTATTGTTTATGTTTATATTGCACCCCACCATTAAAATACAGTCCTATGACTTCCAAAAAAATGCGTTTTAAATTTTAACACTAAGAAAATCTAAATATTTATCTTAATTATCTACCTAATATTTATCTATACTAGATATCGTATCTATATCCATGAGATATAAGCTTAATTTATTAAACACGTTTTAACTATTTGAATAAAACTTGACGGTTGATATTATTTTACAGGGAAGGAATAAATATTGTTTGTGACTTTAAACCACATATTATTAGATTATATATTTTTTTATTTTTTGTAATTATCCTATTTTATGTTAAGCTAAATATTTAAAAACCTTAATTTAATAAAAAAAAATTATTTTGAAATAAATATAATTAAAGATTATTTTTTTACATGTGTACTATTTAACTTTTATTAAAAAAAAATAATAAAATGGTAATGTATCTACAAGAAATAATTATTTACAAAAAAGGTAGAAGTCTAACTTACGACACTATTTAGTGGGAGTGCGATATATCCACATAAATTGTAAATAAATTTTTGTATCTTTAAATTAAATATCGAATTTTAATTTGTTATAATACTTTCTGGATGAGATGTACAGTGTTGATATCAGTCTAGAATAAAAGAGAAAAACGTTAATTTTAGTTAATTAGTTAATTTAGCGCACATGACCGTACATTGCTAGCGGAACTAGTAAAGATGGTGTCTTCTGAAAAGAAAGCCTTCTGTGTTTTGCAGTCTCAATGAAAATCTGTAGTTACCAGTTCAACGTTCTTTTCGTGGAAAGTATAATTGTAATCCTCCGAGTTACAGTAAAAAATCATCGATGACATAATCAGTTTGAAACGATCAGATGTCCGTGTAAAAGGAAGAATACGGGACGGCTAAGAAAGGTTCCCTTACGTGTAAGAAACCTTTTCTGTGCAGTACTAAAAAATCTGTTCTCGGAAGACCAGCCGTACACTAGCGATGACAATGATGACAGTGGGGAAGATTTTAAGGAAACGCTTACATAAGCGTGCGTACTGTTTACAGCTGTTACAGGTTTTGAAGCCTATCGAATACGTTGAACTTTAAAATCGAAATGTTGCAACATAAAGATGACAACTTACTTGATCAACTGTGTTTAGTGACGAGTCAACATTTCATCTTAGGTGGTAAATTAACACCCATAACGTCCGTATGTGGGTCAAAAATTCCCATGAATTCTTCTTACCATGCGAAAGGAATTTCCTAAAATTACATGTTTTCTGTGTGATATCTCATCAGCAAGTTTACCGGTCGTTTTTTTTTCACTGAAGCACGCTTGGAAGGAGTTTATTATTTGAATATGCTGCGTAGGACGGCTCTTTCCTCAGATCAAAGATGGACAAGAAAATTTTATTTGTCAATAATATGAAGCACTTCCCATAACTCAGTACAGAATCGGTTGATTGACATTTTCTCCCAGCGCTGGAGCAGTCGGCATGGAGGCGATGACAGAACTTGTTTGTGATGGCCTATCAGTCGAATTTGTGATGGCTAAGGTCAATCGATCTGAGCCTGATTTCTTTCTTTGGGGTTTTATAAAGAATCTTGTGTATGCGCTTCCACTACCTACTACTGATCTACCCAATTTGAAGGACATGATTGAAGCAGCTTTCGTTTTCATTACTCCAGACAAACTGGTTAAAGTGTTGGACGAACACTGCTATTGATCGGAAGTGTGTGCCTTGTGATGAAAGTTGCTTAAATTGAACACTACGAGATGAGTTACTCCTTCATTTTTTTGTGATTTATTACTATAAGTCAAAGTTAAGAGATATTTAAATAGCCTTAATATTTCAGTTTTCTTTTTTGACCGTTTTATAAACTGAATAAGAAGAAGACAAATTATTATCCTGGTATTTTATGAAAGAAATCCTTTTTTATGGATAACTGTAGGAGTTTTGAGTTACATTATTTGCATAGAACTTCAGTTTTTTATTCTGGCTCTGTATTTGGACAGAATTACATTTTAATTAAGTTTTCTGATTTTAATCTCATTAAATTTTTACTCTGAGTGATTTGATACATTAAAATATCACGTGTAAATCATATAACCAAATAATAATTTATTTCAGATTTATCATAATAATGATAATAATTTTATTTATATATTACTATTTTTTTAAATGTTAATGTAAAAATTTTATTTTTAATTCTCTTTTTCGTTTTGGCTAATTATGAACCACAGATTTAACACTTTAATTTAGCATCCCTCTTTTTTCTTTCCTGCCAGTACGTTTTCAGGCTCTCGATAAACGTTTTCAAGCTTCTTCTTCAAAGTAGAAAACCTTCGTATCTGATCATCTTTTTTAAACCTCAATTTCCAGATTTTCCTAAATTCCCGATTTTTTCGGTCCGAAATTTTTATTCCTAAGTTTTCCTTAACTTTAATCCAATATACGTTTTTATTTATTTTTTCTAAATAAAAGAGAAGGATTTTTCTTGAGAATTCTATTATCACTCATATTTGAAATATAACATATGAAATCCATTTTCTTCTCAATCATTTTTCCTTAAATTTCTGGTCAAGCACTGTGGTCGGATTTTATATATATGTATATACTGTGTCGCCCTTTGTAGAACCAAATATTTTCCTTTAAAAGTCTATTTTCTTTCTTTTACATTTATTTTTAAAGACCCGTGTCAACCACCGTCAAACATTCGACAGGGAACATTTCTAGATGAATCAACGTAGGCAGATGCATTAATTTTGCATTTATAAAGATTGATTTTTTATTGTACGTGTTTTGTGTTAGACGATAGGCAGATTTCATTTTGATCACCCAATCTTATTTTTTTTTTTCTATTTCATTCCATAGTTTTGTCAAGGTATTAGAACTGTTTTCCTTTTTCTATATTAACACATCTAGTTATTAAAAACATTCAAGCATTCTTGATTTTTGTCATATTTTTTTTTTCCGGATGAAGTGGAGGAAGAAAAACTTCCCACTTAAACAAGCCAGCAAAGCACCGTGCACTGCCGGGAACGGGTGGGAAAAACTGATGCGGATAATGTTTAACACCGTTGGCCGGCTTGTGGGGATTGAACACACCAAAAAACCTTTCACTCCGTTTATCACGTCCGGGAGCCGGTTTAACCTAAAAAGGGCATGCGCGTACTCCCGAACGGGTCTCCTCTTCAGGCGTGTTCATGTTCGTCATTCTCCTGGAAACCTGGAGCTAAAGAATAGATTACTAAGTGTACTAAAAATAAAAGGGCATGGATACTTATGGTGCCTCTCTTGACTCACACGGAGGATCTGGTGTTCCAGGAGCGTCACTACTACCGTCCACCCGCGCTTGTGAAGACAAACGACGGTTCCAATGTTAGGCTGACCTCACCCTCCGGTCCATCTGTCCCACAACGCCATTTTTCATTACTCGGATCTTAACAAGTCTTCACGAATTTTTTATGATAATCAGGATCTTCTACGGGGTGAGGAGGCCAGCCTTCTGGCCTTCTCATCCTTATTCCTGACAACGTCAGTAACGAACATAGCATTTTACTAATGATATTATCAACACCAAGTTGTCCGTCCGAAAGGATAACTGTTCTGTGCTCGGCTACCCACCTCGAGCACTCAAACACAGCATGAGCTGGAGTATCTATGTTCTCGCAATATACACAGATGTTATCAATTGATCTGTGTTTACAGTGAAGGTAATCTCCAATGGTTCGTGGCCGGTCAGGAATCCGACAAAACAAAACCTTAGCTCCCCGAACCCCCTCCCGTATCACGGTCGAAGATCCTGAATTAAGCTGAACGCCCAGCGACCAGTTTCGGGACGGTCCTATCTCGTTTGCTACTCGCTTAACATTTCTTGAGTAACCTCACCCTTTTCCATACTACTGTGAATGAAAACCCTCATTCTTGCCAACTGCTGTACCGGGGGTATCCGCGCGATGACCAATGTTGCGTCTGTGGAGACAGATCTAAAGCCACATATGACTTAAGACTATTCTTCATACTCTTTTGTCATATATTGTGTTTTTCCAAAATATAACCGTAGGTACGTTCTTTTGTTTTTTTTTATAATGTTATTATTTGTTTTGTTGATATTTTGTGAGCGTCTGACAAGACAACCGTATCATCAACGAAGGCGAGGTAGTAAATTCATGTGGCGTCATTATTTGTCAGTTTTGAAGGCAGTACTGTGTTTATTCTTCACATTTGTTTCTCCACTCGCTGATAACCTTTTCAAATAGAGTTATGTTTTAGAAAATGTACTGAAAAACATTGGTGAAAGTCCATTTTCATATCTTACAGGAATAAGATTAGAAATGTCGTCTAAAAATTAAAATTTTATATTTTGTTTATTATATTTTATAAGTTTTATTAGAAATTATTTCAAATAATATTTTAATTATCTTAAAAATATTACATTTGTACTAAATATTTTTTTATTGAGTTATCTATCATTTAACTGGTTTGATGCAATTTATATTTACTTTCTGCTGAATGCTAATTTTTTAACCTCAAGATGAGTATTACATCTTTCAATCTCAGTTATTTCTTTTTATTTAATTTTTTTCTCTACATTTTTATTCTTTGTACATTTCATATTAAAAAAATTAATTAAACTGTTTTAATATAAGACCAACCAATGTATTTTGTCTGTTTTTTTGATTATGCCACACTTACTCTCCTCTCGCGTTTTTCTCAAGATCACTTCATTTCGTACTTCATCAACCCTCCTATTTTTCAACATTCTACTGTAATACACATTTCAAATACCTTTATTTTTTATATTATGCTTTTTCTATTGTCATAGTTTCACCAAAATAAAGCGCTATACACCAAACATACAATTTTAGAATATTTTTGTAATTTTTAGAGCTTTGTTTTTTTTTATGTAATTTTTCTTTGCGTATGTCAGTCTGCTTGTGATGTCAACAGTTATTTTCTATGTACGTTGAAGTTTTATTATTATTATTATTATTGTAATATTACTAAATATGAAATATATAAAAGTTAATTAATAAACTTGTGATAACTCGGGAACCAACTTAGTTCCTCGTATAAACAGTTATGTGATAATAAATTTAACGGAAAAATTATATAATTTATAGATAATATTGAATTTATTTATCACGGTTATTCATTATACAAAAATAAACATACAATTAAAAATAAATTTTCATAAATTAAGGTCACGGTTTTTTTAAGCATGAAATGATTTTAAGCACTGAAAAAAATAAATTTTATAAAATTCTGTCAGAGGAAATTCCAAGATACATTTAACTCTGTTCTTTATTGGTATCTACCAAGAGCAGTTTTTACAGAATTTATATGTAACATGTTTCTCTCTCTATTCATAGATAAACTTCACCAAAATATTTGGATATTTTGTAAATGAAAAACTGAAAGATAACTTGAGGAAGAAATAAAATAAAAATATGAGAGTGATTTTTATTTCATATCTAATCCTTATAAATAAATAAATGTAAACTATATCTTTCCTTAGTAGAATCGTCGACTAGACTTCGGATTAATTTTTGGGGTGCATTTTACGAAAATATATAATTATTTTTAGTATCATACAAAGGAAAATTAATCGAATAATTGCGAAAATATTTCGAAATTAACTTCAAGGCCAATTTTTTGATTTTAAGTATTTTTGCACAAAAATACTGTGTGTACAAAGTAATGAACTTTTTTTTATAAAATAAATGGAATAAAACCAATTATTTATTTTTCATTCTGTTCAATAAGCAACCTATCATTCGGCTTAATGAGATAAAGTAGATATATATGACATGTAAACAAAGTGTAACAGACTCAATCCGACTATTCCCGAGACTCGTAGTTAATTGGACTCCAACCACCAAAACTACAACGATATCTACTGTAGATTATTCAAATCCTAGTGAAAGCAGAAACATTTTCTAGAATTTGAACTTCAGAATCATCGACTTCGAAAATCAGCTGTTGAACAACCGATTTTCGATGAAGAGTTAACCACTAAACCAGCCCGGTTGGCAAATCAAATAGTGTTTAATTTTTACTGGCAAAAATTGCAGTCTAGGTATAGTTCTTCATGCCTAAATTTAAACATTACATCCTTCAATAAATTCTACGCTTACTTTACTCCAAGAAGCTATATCTAATTACCTGAGTTTGTAAAACAAAAATTATGTAAAGTTATGTAAGATATTAAAAAAAATAAAATGAAAAATTGGTATATAAAATAGCCTCATACAGTGGAAGAAATATTTTTAGTGTTTTTCAATAGATTTGTATGTATTTTTATATTATTACTATATTTTTTTATTTATCTTATTATTTGTAATATTAGGATATTTAATTACGAAATTCACGCCGGAGAAGTTTTTTGTACTATTTAGATTAGTTCTGTTTCGCTGTAAGCTATTAATTTTTATTTTTTATTTTAACAGTAAAATTCCCATTAACTAAATAACAATCCTGTGCATTTAAGATTTAAAGGCTATACCTGAAAAGGTACTTAATCTTACTCATTTAATTGTTAAAGTTCCATTTCTATAATTTTAGGAGTTACAGAAATTAGTTTATGTAAATTTATAATTAATTGTTATGAATTATCTAACGTGTTTTAAATGTAACGGTTTAAAATAAAAGATTTTAAATTGAATTGATTTGAGCTACTGTATGTATAAATTATTACAAGGTTATGTTGACGCTAACATCTCTCTGCTGAATACGAATCCTGAATGTTTAAACAATCAGGATTTGTATAAAACAAATTCGTATAAATAAACGAATGTATAAATTCGTTTATTTTTGCATATTATAAATACATAAAAAAATTATACTTAGTGCCCTAAAACAAAGCTATAGTATCCCGCCATATGCCAAATCCATCCCTGATTTAAAAAAAAATAAACAATCATTACAAAAATTAAAATAATTAAATCATATAAAAATACAAAAATTAAAACCTAACAGCAAAAGTGTAAATTTAGCTAAGAAATTAAAAATGATTATGAAAATTTGAACAAAAAACAATATATAAAATGATAATAATTTGTAATTTCTAATCTATTAAAAAAATATTAATAATAAAAAAAAATTAAAATGTCTATTAAAATTTAATAAAAAATATGCATTAAACAAAAATATGATATTTTTAATTTATCGATTAATTTTTATTTAAGTTTTAATGTTTTAATAAAGTAAAAATTTAATTTTTCAAATAATTATAGATTTTTAAAGTTCTTCAATACGTTTTAATTAGATACTCAAAATAGAATATCGGAAGATTAAAATCAGTTTACGAAGCTCGCGCGTGCGCGCACACACAAATAATGTGTAAAAATCAACATATATTGTGATAACAAAAGTTATCGTGTAAACCTTGTTATTCATATTAATGAACTATAATACAATTTAAACCAAAAGCAAATTGTTTAAAACGTTCATCAACGTGTTAACAGAAATATACTTCGGATAATATTTAATTTAAATTAAATAATAATAATATTATAGAGATAATTTAAATTATCTCTGTAAGTGAAGTACTAAATTTAGAAATCTGTATATTACAACTATAAATTTAATTCTACTATTAAAACTATTGTAGATAAAAAAATCATCAATTTATTCATTAGACACACACACACACACACACACACACATATATATATATATATATATATATATATATATATATATATATATATATACAAATAGAATCAAGGAATTCTTATTGAGTAAATGAAAATTAAGGGCGCCAAATTCTCTATAAAACAATTCTGTTTTGATTTGTAACATATTATTTTAATTAAAATATTTAAACTTGTTAGTAATTACCCTGATGATAGTAATCGTACACCTAATTATATGTTGGACTAATCCAAAATAAATCGATCGCAAAATTCGACTATCCAAAAAATCTCTTAGTATGATTTAATATTTACGATAAGATCTATGTTTTGTTGAATAACATTCTACGAAATTGGGCTGACGTACTGATGCAAATAATTATTCTAATAAATACATTTTTAAGCTCCAAAATTACAGTGGGGCTGAATGGGATTCGTACTTAAGATATAAACTTTTTTTAAACTTTAATTTTGAAGACTGAAAATCTGACTGGAATAAGATATTAATGGTAGACAAGAAATATTTATTTTAAAAAAAGAAGTTACATGGGATCCGTCTTTAGAATTAATTTTTTTTTTAATAAATTACCTCCCCCCCGATCTTCGTGACGGAGTGGTAGCGTCTTGGCCTTTCAAACGAAGGTTCCGGTTTCGAATCTAGGTTAGGCATGGCATTTTTCATATTCTTAAAAAAAATCCACTTCCATATTTCCACGTTTAAGCTTCAAAAAACTTCAGTGGTGAATTAATTCATCAAACAAACAAAAATTATTCTATCTGTTTATTGGTTGTGGCTGGAATTAAAAATGTTAAATGTGGTAGCTGTCGAGCAAGGAGGTAAAATGAAAACTAATATTTTACTAAATTCTTTTTCAGTAATGGTACAATGAATACAATAATCGATAGATGAAGCCGTTGCTTAATGAAAATCCATGTTGACAAAAAAATTAAACAAATAATTATGTTATTTGAGTTTTTTTCTAAATTCTCAGAAAATTAGACAACATATTTGTTTAATTTCTTTTTTTAATAAATTTAGTATAATTTTGTTTATAAAATCGTCATTTGGTGAATGGATTGGGACTCGCCACCATGTATATACAAAGTATTTTGATAATTTCTCAATTATACTTTTAACATGCACAATTGTTAAAGTAGAAATAAAGTTATTTGATGAAGGGGATTTATACTTTTACTAAATGTTTTGATATTTTTCTCTATTTCAATCTAAGAATTGCATAATTAATCCATCTTTATTAAAACAGCTTATGGCGTATTTCAAATAAAAATCTGTCAAGGATAATACCTAAAACATTACGTAACCCTTTGCAAGCTTTTTTTATTTATGTTCAACTACCTTAATATTTAATAGTATTGTGTCGAGAAGGATGACAATAAATATATCTTTTGTCATTGTTTCATTATCTTCTTTATTTTTTTTTTATTTACATGACATTGCAATTAATAATTAATTTTCTCTTGAATAACATACAACATGATTGACAATAGAGGCAGATATGTAATCCTTTTTAATCCTGAAAGTTATTTTTTGGCAGTGTTAATTTTCAACTATTGTTGTTATAATACTACTAACTAAAGTAAGTATTGAAGTTATTTTTTTTATACTTTGAGGTCCCTGAGTCCAAAAATTCAAAAATAAAATAAAATAAAAATTTAGTAAGCCTGTATCAGAAATACACTCATAAATGTTATAATAAAAAATCATTTCTTGTCTTGTTAATAATGGCAAATAACCAAGTTGTCAAACCCTTCTTTTTCCTGTTTAGCCTCCGGTAATTACCTTTCAAATAATACTTCAGAGGATGAATGAGGATGATATGTATGAGTGTAAATGAAGTTAAAACCTGTGGGTTGGTTCAAACTAAATTCTTCAAAAATGGCTCAAATAATTTTACAAATAGGACAACGGTGGCATTAAATTTTATTCAAAATAAAAAAAGGGGAGGGAAAAATTTCGCTATTTTGAATATTTTAATTTTTGTATAGAGGTCGTAGAAAATAAATTGAGCTTTAGTACGATAAAAATACCCGTGTGTTTCAAAATTAATATCGGGGTTTTAAAGATATGTAATATTTCACAAACACTGATCAATTATACATGAAATGAAAGTTCAACTCAAATAGTTTTAGATTTAGGCAAGCTCTGAAGTCTACAAATTACGGTTTGCGTGCTAGTTTTGCAAGTGAAATGATGCACCGACTTTCTCTATCATGTAATCAGTGACGAATCAACATTTCATGTTAATGGAAAAGTAAACACTCATAATGTGTCTACCTGAGGATCTTCACGAAATATTGCAAGGTGAACGAGAGTCCCAAAACTAAATGTTTTTTGTGCCGTATCCCGACAGCAAGTTTACGGGCCGTTCTTTTGGGATGAAGCAAGTATGTTTGGAATGAACTATCTTGATAAGCTACAAATACGGCTCTTTCCTCAACTGCAATACGAACCGTAGAATCTTATTTGGAAACAAGATGGTGGCCTCCTCACTGGTATAACGCTGTACGTTATCGCTTGAATGAAATTGTCCCCGACCGCTGGATTAGTCACCAGGAACCAGATGACAGGTCTTGTTTGCTGTGGCCTCCACGTTCACCTGATCTGACCCCGTGCGATTTTTTTCTGTATTTTTAAATCCCCAAAAACAAGGGGTTGAGTAGGATCCTACGTAAAATATTAAGTTTTTTATATAACTTTAATTTTCATGATTGAAAATCCACCTGTATTTAGTATTGAGCGTATATATTATACGTATAATATGTAGACGACATGGGAATTCTTAAAAAATAGAACGCCCTGTGATCCAATCTCTCTCTCCTTGTACGTCCTTGTACAATGTAAAGGAAGTATTGTAATAGCGAAAAATTTCGGTTTTCTGATTTCAATATCCATTTTCATCATCCCTGAATCATACGTACGTACAGGCGTCACGTACAAACTGTGCGTGACGGTACGTACGTGTGTATACAGTCAGACGTGTAAATAAATTTGGATTTTGGACTTTTTCTTAATTACAGTAATAAGCCCTCGTTGAGAGCTTTTCAACATATATCATAAGTGGAACCTATTTTTACTGGTTACAGTGTTATAGCCAAATAAAATTTTAATAACTGAAATATGGGGATTTTACATGGGGAAGCATGTCGGTTCGAATCCGATTTCATATACATATATTTTTTTAAACTTTTTTCTTCAATATAAATATATTGATTTATTAATAATTAATTATATACTTCTGATTATAAAAAAAAAACTTTTAGCAATAAATAATAATTCAATAATAACAATACGAATAAAAATGAATAAAATCAGAAGTTATTAGTGAAATAAAACCTTTATGTATTTTTCGTTATATTCAAAAATTTTTACAATCAGAGACTAATAATTATTAATAAATCAATATATTTAAATTAAAAAAAAAAGTTAAAAAAAATAATTATATGAAGTCGGATTCGAAGCGACATGTGCTTGGTTATGGATCCGACACGTTCTCACTTACACCACATATACTTGAGCGACGTGAAACAAAATTAATACATAAACTAATATAAAATGCTGATACGGATACCATAAAAAAATGTGATGCTATGTGGTGTCCACCACAATACAATTGTGTAACTCTCCACTTTACTAAAGAATTAGAGGATCGTATCTCACTTTCAAATGAAATAAGTTTAAGTGAAGTGCAGCAAAAAACGTGTATATGTAATTTAACAGGCGTATAAGGAAGTCATGTCGTGTTCACATCAGATTTTTTTCTGTTTAGTCTCCGGAACCATCGTAAGGTATTGGTTTAGAGGATTAATGAGGATATGTGTGAATGTAATAGTCTTGTACAATCTCAGGTCGACCATTCATGAAATGTGTGGTTAATTGAAATTCAACCACCAAAGAACACTGGTATTCACGATGTAATCCGTATCACAGTAACCGTCTTTACTAGGATTTGAACTTTAGAACTCTTGACTTTGAAATCAGATGATTTGCGATAACGAGTTCACCACTAAACCAATCCACGATCCAACCTAAGAATTAAAAAAAAAATTCATTTTTATTAATATTTGATACTTACCCTTTTTCAAATAATAGCTGTTATAAAAAATATTATATGAGATAGCTGACGGGCAAGGAAATCAAATGGGACCAAAATCTTTAAGTTAAACATTTTAATTTTTTTTACGTCATTTCGTCAAGGGAGTCGAATAGAATCCAAAAATTTGTATCACAAATTTTTTTTTTCTTATTTACACTTTTAATATTGCATATTTTTGAAGGCAAAAACACAATTTGATTAAGGGGAGCAAATAGGATCCAACTTTTTTTTCCTTAGTAATTATAATATTTTTCATAATTTTTACTAATATTTACATAATGATTTCATTAATTTTTAAAAACTTTGCGGTTATTTGAAATAAAACTGCCATTGTCAAAGCCAGGCTTTTTTTACATACTGTAGTTATAGTAAAGAAAACTATACAAGATTGCAAAGTTTTGTAAATGGTCAAATTAAAAAAAAAAAAAAGTTAAATAAGAAAATAAGTTAAAAAAGTAATTTTTATATAGGTATATTTGTAGATTCTGGGTTGATGTCGATCTTATTTTATATATTTGCAGTGGATGAACGTATAGCTGGTTAATTTAATAGGGTGATTTGTGTGTATGGGGTGTTGTTGCTCATTAAATTTCTATGAATATCGGTCAAGGGGGTTAGGATTGTGCTCCTTTTATCATAGTGGTTTTAAATAAATAAAATACAACCAGAAAATTTATACTACCACATTGTCAGCTATTTATTTATATTTTTTTTAATTATTTGCTTTTTAATATTATATTATATTTTTTTAATATTCGATTTAGCTTTTATAAAAAAAAAAATATTTCCTGAAATTTGAATAAATGTAATAACGATTTTAATTTTTCTAACAACTCAAATTATGTTTAATTTAATCTTTTTTTTAAGTACTAAATTAATGAAATAAACCACTTTATTAGCTTTTTTTTTTATTAACAATTGTTTATTAAGTAGGTTTATTTGTAATTCTATAATTGCAAACGTGATGTAAATAAATAACGAAATACAGTTGACATTATAACTAAGTTCGGTATTTATTTTACGAGTTTCCTATTACAGTTTTAAAAGTACAGTAATTTAAACTTTGTTTATTTATATCTTTTTTTTTTATGTGGTTAAGGTGCGATATATTACACAGTAAACGGGCGAGTGAAAATAGGATTGATTCAACTTGTAAGAATGATTGACATACCTAAATATAAAAATACTCTTGGTATTTTATGTTCTATAAAAGATAACTCAGAGTCAGTCTGCGATGCATACCAAACAGTAAAAAAAGAATTTTACTTTTGTAACAAATACGCTAGTGTAGTTAACTTAAAATACAGCAAATAAATAAACTTTATTTCGCATAAATCACCTTTCACGTTAGTGATCTATAACTCAAACAAATAAAAAAGGATATATTTTAATTTAAGCAATGATATTTTATACTTTACATATATATATATATATATATATATATATATATACAATATTAATCCTTTATTTATGTTATCATAACGTTTTAGAAGTTAATAATTGGATGTAGAAAAAAATAAACTACATTGTATTGAAAAAGCGAAGTACTCTTTTAAAAGTTTCCTCACATTTAACTACACAGTAATTTATTTTTAATCTGATAGATTTCATTGCCTACTGGTTGATTGTATTAATCTGTCAGGTCAACAATACTTACAACTTAAAAAGCGTTTGAGAAGACGTAACAGCAATATTTCCTCACATCAAAGTACAGTGTCATTCAGGAAAACGGAAAATTTTGAAAACTACATATTTTTTTGAAAAATTTATATTAAATTTATTTATAACATTTAAATAGAAAAAAAACATGCCATTTATGTATACACACACAAAATTGATTTTTTGAAAATCACATCTTGTAGGTGAGCTCCGTCTTTACGTAGACATTATTTCCAGTGTCATAATGAGACTGCACGGTTCAACGTAACATTTCAACGGAATTTTAGCAATTTCTGTTCGAATCTTGGCTTTTTGCTTGGGATCTTCTGACTGGAGGATTAATTTGGATGAAATTGTTGTGCCTGCTGATTTCTCTTATAAATTAAATATTTGTTAAATATGGGGCATTGATTCCATCTAATTCTTATTTCGATTGGTGAAAGGGGTGAGGAGATACTATGAAAATGGTTATTGTATCTAAAAGTTTTTCAGAGTAAAATAATGCTTTTAAAAAGTTTGTTATTTGCATTATTACGTATTTTAATGTCCGTTTTCCTTCCGAGTAGTATCTGTTAACGGCGAATTATTTGCGACACTCAAGTGTTTGACAAAGTCATCCGCCTAGTTACATTGCTCTTGATGTAATAAAATCCGTAATTTTAATATAAATACGTACATCAAATGATCTGATATTCAAATAATTAGTTATACAAAAATTGCCGTTAGTTTTACGTAATTGTTTTCTTGAAACGATCCGGTTTTTAATATAGTATTAATAAAAGTATTCTACGATATATTGATTATGTTATGAAAGAACTTTTTGACGAAAACAATAAGCTCGTATCCGTTTTTCTGTCATAAAAGCGGCTTGCTTATCTAACTACTCCTTTACGTGTAAATGTGTATATATGTATGTGTAAGGGTTCATGTAGCAGGGCGAGGAGGTTGCGACATATTGGACTGTATAAGGTGAATGGAAGTGTGTATGTGTGTGCGCGCGCGCGACGGGTATAATAGTAAAGAAAGTGGCAAGTAAGTTATAACAGAATAAGGCAGACAGACCTCATGCAGGAAAACTTAAAACCCTCGAGACTAAACTTACACACAAGAACTCTGGTGGAATCCATTTAAACTGAAAACTCCCTCAAAATAAACATCCCCCAATATTGCCTTTTTCAAAATTCCGTTATCCCCTCCTACCGTTACCTCTTCTTTTACTTCATCTGTATGTTGTTGTTGTGCCAGTAGTTGTTTCCGCTCAGAATTTCCCAAGGCGTTCTATTCTTATTATCTGCTTTTCTTTTTACTTCATGACTTAAATAGATCTGGAATAAATTGAAGAGTAAAGTCTTATAGCCGACAATTTTTGAGCGTATCTAAATTTGCATTCTTAGAATTACATCAAAACTTTGATTTATCACTTCAAAAATTGAAAAAAATACCCAAATATTTTTATAAATAAACAAATCTTTATTCATTATATTATATAATAATTCATTATATTAATCTCGTCAACGTATGATAAATTATAAATATAAAAATAAATTATACTAAAAAATTAATTCGTTGAAAGTTTATCGTAAATACAAACATATGAGATAATGTTAAAATAAATACATTAATACACAAATTTAGAATCCGCTAATGGCAGTTATTTTGAGCGCATATTTGCGTACAAAAACTCTTATCTTTTAGTTCATTACTTCTCTGATATTGTCGGGCAATATTCTCCCTAAATCGGAGTTTATCATTATTTCGTTTCATTTTTTTCTGTTGCCAATCATTTAATCGCTCTTTGGTATGATGTAATTCTTCTATCTTAATTTGTGTACACGTTTTCTAGTTTCAGCAATTAAGTAACTGTCCACTTTATTAAAGAATTGGAGGATCGTATCGCATTTTCAAACGAAATAAGTTTAAATGAAGTGCAGCAAAAAATGTTTATATGTAATTTAATAGGTGTACAAGGAAGTCATGTGGTTTTACATTAGATTTTTTATTTATTTATATTAGTATTGTGTTTTATTTGTAGATGTTCAAATTAATTCAAATATAGATGATTTCTGCGAAGTATTAGTAACCAGCAAGCCATAGATGTAGCAGCCAGATCCGCGATATGAATCCCTTAGATCTCTTGTATGAGGTATATGAAGGCGTTAGTACATACTCAACGTCGCGTCAAGGAAAATTAACTTTTACATTGAATCCTGTTTATCCCCCCGGGAAGTAAAAGAATAAAACCAAAAAATAACAAACAAAAAAACAGCCCAATAGTGTTGGAGAACATTTTAAGCAATTGACGTCTTGGTTAAAAAAAATTGGTTTGTTGATAATTTTTTTTTGTCAGATTTTTTAAAATAATTTTTTATTCAAAATTAACAAATTTAATCTTTTATACTTGTTTTTTCTTTCATGATATTTTGAATGTCGTGCCTAAATTTATAAACTTTTGCTTGGTGGTAACTTTTTGTTTTTGTTGATTGTTTATTTTTTAAACTTGTTATATTTTTACACCAGATGTTTGTTGTTTATTATCTTTTATTACAATTATTTTTATAATTAGGATTCGGTTAGCCAGCAAACATTATTCACTGTTTTTATTGTGGACTGCTAACCGTAGTTGTTATTTATACAATAATAATTTATATATTTTTTTATAGCTTAACAATTAAGAAATATTATTAAGTATTATGTAAGTTATAGAGATGCTATTCAATTTTCTTTGTTTGGAATGGGAAACAGGATCGGATAATTGAACCTATGTTCTTTTAAATTTCTATACCAGTTAGGAGTATATATAATTTTTTTTTAATAATTAAACGATAAAAATGCGATATTACTAGATTGCAGTTGGTTATTTTTAACTCTGAAATGAACTTAGAATTCTTCTCTTTCTTTACTTTTACGTTAAGCTAATAATTACTTTAGCTAAAGTATTTTGTGTGGTTGAAAGGTAAAATATTGTACCAGTATTCTCAGTTTGGGGTTCTAGACCCCGGCTACTCTGCACTCGGATTTCGCCTGTTATTTTTATTTTCATTAAGTTAAATGCTAGGAGTAGCGTACCTTGATTGTAGACAGCCATTATCAAAGATATATATGCTTTAGTAACTTCCATTTCCAGATCGCTTGAAATCTACGAGCTACTGACTGTAAATAAATTAAAGCTTCCTTCAGACTGAATTTCATTAGTGTTTTTTTCTCTACTTTTCTTTTTAATAGTTTAGAAAATGAATTAAAGAATTTCGCAAACGAATTTATTTTAGTATTATAATATTTTTATTAGTTAGGATAGATATTATTTTTACGTTAGTATTTTTATGTGTAAAGGAAATTATTATAACGGGAAAAATTTAGGTACTCGGTGTGTTAGATCTTTTGAAATTTCGAAAAAACCTGAAACAAAAAATTGAAAATTAATTCACGTAATTCTGTATTTACTGGTATGTTGTGTGTTGACTCAGGTTTGTTCAATATTTTTAGAACGGGCAATCATACAATCATTAAATTTAGATATTGTCATTTGTGTGTATGGAGCATTAATGATTTCGATTTCTATGACTGACTGACAGATTTTAAAGATTTAAAAAGAAAAATATACCTTTTCACTCGCCCTGATAAAATTTTTAATCAGAACATATATATATATATATAAAGCGCACGCACGCACCCCCTCCACACACACACACACACACACACACACACACACGGAGAGAGAGAGAGAGAGAGAAAGAAACGGAGTTTTTATAAAGTAATGTAACAATTAAATAACGAAATTCAACAGTTAAAATAAAAAAATGAAATTTAGCAAATGGTACTAAATCGAAAGGATCTAATTTTTCGGTTTTTGATAAACACATGCCAAGCACCCAGGAAATCCCACAGAACAACTAAAACCTTTTAAAAGGGAAATATTGAGTTTTAAGAAAAAACTACTTTTGACGTAAAAATCTTTGAACTACGACAACCCTAAACAAAATAGCAGCCATCTAATTTTGCTCACAACTAGTTTTTTTAAAGTAATCTACAGTACTTCTTAAATAACTACACGACAGTAAAACATTAAAAAAAAAATTATGTCAAATGCTTTTTCAAAAAAGGTTATTTTTCGATGTGAGACAATTGCTTGTGGTGTAGACCATTTTTAAAATAGCTGTGATTTTTGTTACGTCAATACTTTTTTTTCAGTGTTTTTTAAAAGTACTACCACAATTACGCTAGTTTTATTTAAAATTTTTGAGTATTTCTTCATGAGGTCTTGGTGGTATGATAGTCTTATAACAAACAGAGTCCGTTTTGATATAAGAATACATTCTAAATTTAATTTTTGTATGTTTAACTGTTAAATAATTACTAAAATTTGTCAAGCATTTATTTAAACTATATATACGTTTTTTAAATATTAACTTAAAACATTGACTGGTCTGTCCCTCCTCACCTTTCTACAAGATATATTTAATAATTTTTAAAAATTTATCAATCAATATACATTTTACTAGTAAAAAATAATATGAGTAAAAGTTAAGACCGTAGTTGTTGAAACGTTTGTAGTTCTCGGTTGATGCAGTAATAAAAGGCATCAGAGGGAATTTGGGGTACCCGGTTTTATTATAACTAGAGGAAAGCATGATAATCATGCCAAAAATCACCTTTTACAGATTTCTTTCGATTCTGGTTGACTGAGGACCACATGAAGTAACATTTTTGCATTCATTTATCTTTTTTCTGGGCTTTCTTTTTTCTGGACTTCCAGTAGGTCTTCATTCTTTCGCTTTGTTTTTTGCCTTCTCTCTTCTGAACAGACGTTGTTATTGGTTTATTTTTTATCCTTTTCTTGGAAACCGTTGAAAGTTTTCTTAATGTTGTTCTATCATTATTATGCCTTCAGATATGAGTATTTTCATTTGTTTTTGTCCTTTTCAACCACAGAGGTTCATTAATTTCTGTTATTTTTATTATAAATGCGATTAAAGATTTATTGTGTGAGTCTGTGGCCAAAATATTTTTTCTTTTTCTGATAGAATCTTACTTTTTCTCACTTTCATTTTATTTGTAACGATCTTTATTAGTTCTGAATCTGTACTCGTTTTTACCGATTTTTATTGGTCTGAGAATTTTTCTCAAAATTTTCCTTTCTTTTTACTTTCCCGGCGTATATAGCTAGAATACTGTAGCTGTTTTGAAAAAGAAGTATGGTGATCAAAACTGCGGTATCGGGTATTTTTAAATTCTTTACGTTTTAAAATCCAATCAGTTCATCTAGATAATTGATTCTCAAACTTTTTCGCCCACCGCCCACATTGAGAATCAAAAATTTTCTATTGCCCCAAAAACTTTTAAACTTACCATCTGTTAAAAATAATAATTGAAATTGGTGATTTTAAGATGCGCTCTTAAAAACAGCAATTACAATTATTATTTTTAAACGTGGCATATCCTATTTCTGAGTTGAAATTCACATTTTAAATGAGAACGATTAAAACGCATATTTAATCATATTTGGAAGTATTTTTATTAAAATTGCTTTCAAAATTATTAAAATTGTGTCTATATAGTTATACAACAACAATAGTGACAGCATATTCAATATAACAATATAATAATTTTGAAAATTTTCAATTGAAAAATTACACTTACATTAATGTGAAGGATAAATCTGATCTGCTTTAACGAGTTTGTTAATATCAGGCTCGAATTTACTTAAAGACAGTCATAAGTCACCTCGATCAGTAACGTGCAGCCTATTTGTCATTTTAGTTAGCAACGTTTCTACAGCACTAAATCCACGTTCAGACAAACACGACGATGGGAAGGTAGGTAATTAATTTTAGTTTGAAATAACAGGAAAATATAATTTTTGCCTGTTTTTTTTTTTTAATCAGCCATCGCCTTCCTAGACCGCCTGAACGCCCCCAATTTTCTGTGGGCCTTCTACAGCCCCACCTGAAGGCCTTCAGCGCTCACAAGGGGGTGCAAATTGGCTCAAAATATTTCATTGATTATACCTTTATTTTTTTTTTCAGTAGGGAATTTGAGGATATCGTGAAAAACCAAATTTCGATTTTCTTTAGAGTCAGTCATTTTAGAGAAAACTTTATTAAAGTAAATTTCTTGCCTACAATGCATTACATAAATAATCCAAATTCTTTTTTTCGAAATATTAACCCCATCTCTTAAATTGAAATATATATTTATTTTTTCCCCGCTGTCTGCTTTGGTTTTAAATATTTTTGGAAGTTTATACTTCATATATAGAACTATCAAGAAACGTTTACAATTTTTTTTTTTTTTTAAATCACAGACCCCCGGAACTAAAATGGAGAAAACTTCTTTTTCTTATTTTAGCCTTTAACGTTAGATTTAGAGAAAACTTTACTTAAGAAAACTTGTTAAGCTTAACTTGCATATGAATATTTTTAGAAAAGTTTTTCTTAAAACGTATTTCCTACCTCTAAAATATAAATTCTCTGTTTTTTGTTATTTAGTTCTAGCTCTTTTCATTTTTATTATCAACAAATTTTTTTTGTGTTTTTTTTCTTCACTTAAAGGGCTATTAAATTTAAAGTAGCTTTGGCATTTATATTCCGGATCCAAAATGAGAAGTAATTTTTTTATTACTATCATAAAATTTGTACTTTATTTGTATTAGTAATAAAATTTATCGTGACTAAAATAAATTTTTTCTGGGGAAAAAATGTTTACGCGTAGCTGGGAAAGTCATGCAATAATTTACCAGCTTTTTTCCAATTGCATTTATTTCACTTGATTTCAGACTTAAGTGCTCTCTGATGGGTACATAACTTTTCGATTATCGTATTGTAATGCCTGATTTTGACTTTTATTGAGATGTTCTTTCTGTTTCACCTATTATTATTACTATTATTTTTTATTTATAATCTACTGCGTGGAATCATAAAACGTTGAGAAATTATATTGGCGGGTATCGCCAATTTATTATTCATTTCTGGACGTTTGGAGATCCCATGAGTAAAAGATACAACGCAGAACGTAATTCTGTATGCATGGTGTGTGTGTGTTAATATAATCATAAAATTTGGTATGGGTGTTTATATGAAGCATTGATGATTTTAAATTTTTATCAAAATCAGACTAGGGAGTTGGATAGTTCTTTTAATTTATGCTGGATTTAAATACAATCAGAAAAGTTTCGCAACCATATTTTTTTCCTTTTTATTATATATGTTTTGTTGTATATTATTTAATTTATCTAATTAATATTTAAGTTTTCGTTTCTTACATTATAACCTTAATTTAGGTTATATCAGAGTAAACCAGACCTATTATAATCAGAAATTTTTTTTAATTAATGTAAAATTTCATTTAAAAATTTAGGTTATAACCATTTAATTGCCTGAGATTTTAATAAAATACAACCAGACGGTTGTTTTAAGATTTTATAATATTTCACATGTGGAATATTTACTGGATTAGAGAAATTTTACATTTGTATTGTATTTTATTAACTGGGTTTTATTTTAGATTATTAAAGTTATAATCTAAGTTATTTATACAGTAAAAAAAGGCTTACTACTATTTTTCACTTACCGATGGATGATAGATAAATTTTTTCGCGTGCCTGACCGGGATTCAAACATGGGACCTCCAGATGAAAGACCGAGACGCTACCACTCGGCGGTTATTATTGTTTAATAAAAACTCGTTTTAACTAAATGTTATTCAGCCATTTAACTCTTTTAATGGTATTGTTCGTTCCTTTTTGTTCTGTTTTAATCATTTATCGTCAATTTATATGTTACATGTTTTATCATTAGTTGTCATTACATTTCCGGCTATGTAGTTAACACTATAACACTGTATTATAAAATAGAAAATGTTCTGATTGGGTCAGATTTTACATACAGGAATTCTTTAATTTCTTGACATTTCTTATCCTTTCTAACCAAACAAAAGAAAAAAAAATTAGGGATTGAAAAATTCCGGAAGGATGAACCTATGTATGAGTTTATATATGTTGGTCTGTTATATGCTTGATATCTCCAGACTAGATGAACGGTGTTGTTTGGTGGTTGGGTTTCAATTAACTACACATCTCAGAAATGATCGACCTGAGACAGTACAAGACTACACTTCATTTACATTCATATAAATCATCCTCATTCATCCTCTGAAGTAATACCTTACGGTGGTTCCGGAGGCTAAACAGAAAAAGAAAAAACTTGATGAACCGATTTGGATAAAATTTGAGGATTCTCTGCATGCATCTTTATATGGAGCATTGAAGCTATTTAATTTGTTAATTTGGTTATAATCGTTCAAGGTGCAGGAATACAAGAATCTTGCGGATCGCATATTTCAAACGTTTTACTCAAAGGATGGAAAACGTGTTTAAGTAATTTAATATTTCTTAGGTAAGATAAATTCTGATAATGTTTTATCTTACTCAGACCCATCAAAAAGGCGGTGGAGAGGGGTGAAAAACACTTTTTTCTTTGGAGTCAAAGTCACATTCTTGTACTAATTAAATGATTTAAATACGATAGTATAATGCATTGGATTATTTATTTAGGAAATTTAATTTACGAATGGGGAATAATAAGCCGAATTTTGTTGCTTGTTTCGTCAGTTATCGTTTTATCTGATATTCAGACTGAATTAACCGATTTTTATGAAATTTTTTTACGATGACTTATAAATGTGGGTCGCCATTTAATTTTGGTTACAGTCGTGTAAGAGGTTGAGGAGATCCACGGGTTCTAAATTTCACAGTTTTATTCAAAGAATAAAATATTTTTTTACACAATTCTATATTAAGCACTGTAATGTTTCAGTTAATTTTCCTCGTAAATAGACGTCTGTCTAGAGCAAAGCTTTCGATAGAAGGTGAAGCCGGGAAAGTTATATTTTTACTAACATTAACTTTAATTTTGTGGTGGAGTGGTGGCGTCTCGGCTTTCCATCCGAGGTCCCGGGTTTGAATCCCGGTCAGACATGGCATTTTTCATACACTATAAAAATTTCATTTCCATAACCTTTTCACAAGCTTCAGTTTTATTTGGCGATATCATCAAAAACAACAAAAACAACTATTTTTTACTATTTTCTTTTCTTTAAAAATTTAGTATCTGTTTTTAATTTTAATTATTTTTCAAATTGAGTTTCTATTTAAAATTAAATTTGTTTGCTATTCAATATTTCAAATTAATTTCTGTCCACACAAAATAATATCGTTAGAGAATTTATTAAATCGGGGAGTTAATTTACTCTAAAATATTTTCTTTAATAGGAGTTACTGCACGAATATTGCTAAGTAGTATTTTAAAAGGAAGTAGGGTAAGACCATCTGATTCTTTTATAAAGTATAGCTCTCATTCTTTACTTACATCCTTAAACATTTTGTATATACTAGCTCCCCGTCGCAGTTTTGTCTGCGCGCTATATGGATACTTGCGTTCCATAGCGGTCAATTTTTTTATTTTAGGTTTTTTTAGTCAAGTAACCGGAGGTAGGAGCAGCCAGTCACTCGTATAGTAACGGTGGCAGTGGCTGTGTTGGTTGAGCCACAGCGTCATATACCTTCGCACCCCTTAAAAAACGGAAATTAAAAATAAACCTGAAAATGGTTTATAAATATTTGTCTGAAGAGTGTTTGCAAGCCCAAATCTACTGAATATCTCGTTTATTATAGCCGGGTTTGGGAAAATTTACAATCATTTATATATATATTTTTCGAGATGAAATATATCCCAAAACCTTTTCAGTTATGCAAAAAAACATAGGTAAAAATTTAGTAGCGATAGATGTGGTAGTTTTTTTTTGTTTATCCCGAACAAAAAACTCTCTTCCCCTTTACGTAATTGTAGAGATATATACGTTACATAATGTAACATGTATATTAATGTGACTTTGATTACAAAGAAAAAAATATTTTTCACTTCTCTCCCCCACCTGTTTGATGTGTCTGAGTAAGATCAAACACTATCAGAATATATCTTGCAAAAAAAGTATTAAATTTTGTAAGGTGTATGTTATATCTTATTAATTTAAGTAGTTACAATTATATATTAAAGTACTTTTATGTATGTTACACGTAGAAAAACTAAAATGTATATTATTCTTTTGAATGGCTAATTTTATGATTACATAATAATATAATATTGGATAATTTTTTTATTATATTTCATTAGTAGCTATCTGGAATTGTTGCTATACTATTTAACGTATTATTTCATTATATATAAATTTTAATTTTATTATTTAAGCTGATTCTTTCTCGGGTTTGTCTGATTATCTATTTAAGAGATTAATTTTTAAATTATTTAAAAAAAGACTTATTTACAATACAGATTTTGACTATTTTAATTGTTTTGTTGTGCATTTATTTATTCATCAAAGTTAGTTATGTTAAAAAATTAAGGAATATAACAGCTTAGCCAAGAATAAAGTGATATGAAGAATTTGTTTAATTTAAAAATTAAAATGTTCTTTCTTTATTAAGACAAATGTCCTTTTTATTAAGCATATACGGTTGCTTTCTAGCGAACGCTTGTGTCGTGCAACTTCCAATTGTTGTAAAACATATCCACAACGATGTATTCTGTTGTATATTAAGATTAATTTCTTAAATAGACGTATTATTAAATAAAATAGTGTAATTTTGTTAAAATTATGTAACAATATAATGTAAATTAAATAAAATTATTAGCAAACATATTATTATACGAAAATAATAAGCATGATTTTATAAATAAATTAATAAAGATTTAATTTTTTATAGATTAACGTTATTTTGAAATCATTTATTTTATTTATAAATATTTAGGCCGGTAGAATTTTAATATTTGAGAAAGCAATTGTGTTTATTACTGTAAACCATTTTATATAATTTCTAAGTCGTGTCCGTAAATTGGAGCCGTGATTAAGAAAAACAAGTGTCCTATGCTCGGAATATTAAACGAAATGAGAAACAATTGTTTATTTAATTTTTATATTGAGACAAGTATACTAAGCCCCTCGTATTTAGATGATATTCATTCATACGATAAGACACATTCACTTAGAGTAGCATTATAATGAATTTCATAACTCTCATAGTAAGTGTATCAATAATATAATGGTGGGGTTTAAATAGCCATAATTTTGGAACACAAAATTATAGAAAAAAGAAGTGTACATTAAAATGAAAAAAAAAAAATTATCAAGAATCTTATCTGTTCAGCATATGCGTTCTTATAGTTGCACTACAGATGTCAAAATGATTTATCTCTTATATACCATATACGACCATATATACCATATACGACGGAGAACCGGAGGTTCTCCGTCGTATATGGTAATCCCCGTCATATCCCCGGAGAACCTCCGTCGTATATGTCCGGTTCTCCGTCGTTTCGTAGACGAAACGGTGTACAATGATCTGTTTTTTTAGACGGTACAAATTTGGACAAAGAACACCACTGTTTTTACATAATCACATAATTAAAATAGGGGTAAGATCTGGAGACTGAAGGCTATTCGCACTTCTCGACGACTCGTCTTCGAGGAAATATTTAGTACTCGCGCACGAATGTGCCGAAAAGTGGAGAAGCTGCACTCTCTCTCCTAATGCTATCTCCTCCCTGATAATCGTATCAGCATTAGGAAGAGCGCCCGAACGCTATTCCTAAGCTGAATCTCGGTGAAAATCAGTTACCGAAGCGTTTGGTTACAACCTGAAATCCTCCGTTCCATACATCTCTGTCCACATTATCACAGAGTTGTCGTCAGCTACCTCTTTTTGCAGCAGCAACGGTCAATCTATATTTCCGCCTTAGTTCTCAGAGCTTGGACGCCGCCTCGCATATAAGCCGTTCGTTTCCACCACAGTTAACTTTCTGCAGTCTCCGGTGTCCCGCCCAACATAGTTCAGAAAGTTCTGATGATCATCAGCAAACTATCTTCTGGCCTGGCTTAAACTTAACAAAAACACCGACCCCATCACACTCCTCTGACTATGCAAGACGCTCATCGTGGGGTCTTGCGACCCACCAGTTTGGTGGCAATTATCTCCCTCAATTTACGGCAAACATCATCCGAAAACTGGAATGTATTTTCATCACTGAAAACAAACTCCTTATCGTGATCTAATCTCTCCATTATATTTAGCAAATTTTAATAATTTAATTTTGTCTTATGTGAAAATTTTATGTAATTCCAAAATTTTATAATTTAAGCAGTTGTTTTTGGAACACCTAACTCTACAAAACATTCCCGTATTGTTTCTTTAGGACTATGCAAATAATTTGTTCGCACAACTTCAATGTCATAGTCGTCCTGTATCTGAATACTTTAATAATCTGCCCGTTTCTCCGAGTCGTTTGTCCCATCGGCGAATGTTATTTTCTTGTGGTAGTTCTTCATTGAACACACAATATTATTCACGTTTATCAAGTGTAATCGAAACAAAATTAAAAAGAAAACTTATTGAACCTTCTTCCTAATCACTGTGATTCCAACTTCAGGACAGTCAATGGCTTTTGGAACACAGAGCATATCAGCTCATATTAGAGCTGGTTTATAGACCGAAAACTTGGACAGTTTATTTTCATGTTGAGGTACACTTAATGTCTTTGTCATTTTTTTTCCGAAACTGTAATTGTTTTGAAATTACAGGCGGACAACATGAAACAATGAGGAATTTTTCTGTAAAGGAGTTGGTGATGTTTTACGAGCTGCGTTTCAGTTCGATGATATTAGGCCTTCTATTTTTACACGTAACAAACTTACATTTATGTTTAACTGATGTTCCGAAAATAGTTTATTATTATAATATTTTTTAATATGTCAAACCCACTGAAATTTAGGTATATTAAAAAAAAAGAATAATTTTTAAAATATTTTTCGTTATTGAGGGCAATTTATTATTATTCTTTATTCTTCATTTCTTCTTCTTGTTCATTGAATCTGCCTGTCTTTCGATATATTTAAGAGAATGTCCTCCATTTGCCTTGCTTCTGAGTTTCTTCCATTTCTAATATCTATAAACATCCCAATATTTCTTCTTCCTCTTGTCTTCTTCTTTCTACTTATACCTGTTTGATTTTTATCGATTCCATTTTCTACGTAGTGCAGTGCGTTCATTAAGTCATGGAACCTAAAACGATCCTGCATTTGTAAGTTTATTGTTTCAGGTGATGCGATATTATTTTGTTGAAACTGTACTACACAGTCAAAACACATAGGTGATGTGACTCGTCGCTCCTCCGTTTTCTGTGTTACTAGTATCACAGCAGTACAATAAGCATGAAGTTTTCACAAGCTCAGCATCTATTTAATATTGGATATTATTTAATCACTCGATATTATTTTGAATTCAGGAATATTTTTAAGTAATTTTCCAAATAGTGTTGTATGAAGTAAATTAATTGTTTTTCGATCGGTGTATAGATTTCGTGAAAAAAGAATATGTACCCGATCGTAAACGTAGTCGTCCGTCAATATTCAATAAAGTCAGTTTACATGACACTCATTTGTCGATTTATCCTTTAGGAAACTCACTCGTTAAACTTTCTCAGCAGACTGGAATTTTGGCGGGGGTTGTTCACAAGACTATAGAAAAACTCGTTACGCCCATATAGAATTTGAGTAGTGCAATAATTCTGAGGTCCTGACGTTAATAGACCACTTCAACAGGAGGTTCATTCGAAGTAAATGTTTTAGACGATGGTTTTTATTCAAATGAAGTGTGCGGTTCCCCACTGGGTTAGTCTAGTGGTGAACGCGTCTTCGCAAATCAGCTGATTTCGAAGTCGAGAGTTCTAAGGTTCAAATCCTAGTAAAGGCAGTTACTTTTATACGGATTTGAATACTAGGTCGTGGATACCGGTATTCTTTTGTGATTGGGTTTCAATTAACCACACATCTCAGGAATGTTCGATCTGAGACTTTATGTGAAAATGAAGATTACTAGTTTTGATACTTCATTTACACTTATTCATATCATCTTCATTCATTCTCTGAAGTAATACCTTAACGCGGTTCCGGAGGCTAAACATTGAAAGAAACGATATATGAACAGGAGTTCATTCTGAATAGAAAGAATATATGAACGGGATACAAATAATAGAGCCGGGAGTTCTTAAGAATCCTCTATTTAACATTAAAGGTTACATTCTCAAAACGTGGTTTGCGGTATCGCGACGAAACGTGGTCAGACCCATTTCTTCATAGACACGTTAATTGTAGAACTTTATTTGGAAATTATTACAAATTTCGTAGCCTTGCTTGAAGCCAAAGAACAAACTACTGGTTTCCAGGAGGATGGTGTTTCATACCACACTGCGGATTCGATTATGGAATTGTTACATGAATTTTTCGATTATGTGTAATTGTTTGATGACGAGTACTATGGTCTCTCTGAATCTTTAGTAGTAGATTGTTTGTATGGTATCGTCTGAAAGATATATTTTTCACGATAAACCCGCAAATGTTTGATGAATAAAACGAAAATATCGAAGAAAGCATCTTTAACATCATGTAGCAATTCTAAAAAAAGTTGTACTGAACATGAAGGAAACGATTTGACGCCTGCATCAACGTTCAAAATCCATTTTGAACGTGACATTCAGGTACAAAAAAATTTAAGTATAATTTATTTGTAAGATTTTATGAACATTTTGTATATACAGTAGTCTTAATCTTGATGGATTTCTTTTCCTTAAATTCTTTACCAAATTCTGTTCTCTCATATTCTTCTCAATAATTAATTTTTTTCTTATATTACTTTTCATGTTTGGATATAGATATATCCTCTAAACAATTGATTCCCAAACTGTGTGCCGCGGCCTCTTCACGGAAGCGCCGCGAAATACTGTAAAAGCTTCATAATTAATTGAACCAAGACATTTATAGTTATTAATTTAATGTTAATAAAGTAAAAAAATAATGAAGAAATACGACTTTATTATTTTTTTATCTATTATTTACGAGTAGTCGTACTTTTTCTTAGGGTAGGACGCCATAGAAAAATTTTAATTGAAAAAGGGCGCCGCGACTCGGAAAAGTTTGGGAACCACTACTCTAAACAGTAACAGGAAACCTCTTCTTTTCAGCTAATAAAAAATATTTTTTATTTTCACTTCTCAAAAAGTAATTTTGAACGAATAAACAAATACAGGTAACGATAAGATAAAAATATTACGATTTACGGGCGTAGAAAAATAATTTTTAATAAGCGTAATCTTTTATAGATGCTCTATATTTTATTATGTTTTCTAAATCTATGAATGAGAAAAAAGTTGATAAAAAAAATTAATATATCACTTAATGTTAGGATAATTTTTTTCTGAAGGGATAACAATAACAGAGGTAGATCTAAATAAATAATATCGTAGTAGTATTTTAAATTAATTTTCTCTTTATAATTTATTTATTTTTAGTTCCTTGTGAATATAGTTAAAAAGTAATGGTAATATATATGATAAATGACTAGGATATTTTTAACATTGAAATGCGTTTGCATGGTGTATGTAGGTGTGTATATTTTCTCTATATGATTTACTGGTACATGCGATGAAAATGAAAAGTGTTTCGTAGTTTAATGTCACGAGTAACAGTGACTGTGGGTATATGTATATATATATTACATTTTTTTTTAGCTATAGTTAAGATTTGTTAACATACAAGCAATTTATATAGTACGTATTATTTGTTTGTCTGTGTGTGTGTGCGCGCGCGCATGTACGTACAGTAGAGCAGCGTTATTGATGATTAATGTTCTTTCAACAGTTCCGCTTCTTTTATTTTCAACAATGTGAAGTGAACAAGGCAGCAGCTCCAGTTAGACAAGTGGGGCAGGCGCTTAGAGCGGAGGGGGAGATTCCTCTTACTGTGTAATAGATCTAACAATATATTCTTTAACAGTCTGATGTCTACCAGCTCCCTTTTGTGTGTGTGTGTGTATATATATATATAAATGTATTTATAAAACTCCTTACAAGAAATACTAAATCAGAGGATTTATATTGGGAAATTTTTTTTTCGATAAGAAACTAGATATTTTTTGGTTTGTAAATTTCATATTTTGATAGATAAAATGTATTTAATACAAAGTTGAGTTTGCGTCATTCGCGAATTTTAATTTTAACGTTTCCATTTGACAAATGGAAACGTTAATTTTTAATAGTTTTCTCGATCTTCCCAGTGAGTAATAGAATCATTCGTATTACTCTTGTGATTTTATTTATGGGGGCTAAATAATTAATTCATGAATCCCTACATATCTAAACACGTTACCACCTGTTTACCCAAATCAGTTAACCAGATTAATTCGTACGATATTCTTGGATGTCTTCAAGAATCTAGTTCAGCTTTCTTAATTTGAAGCCCGTATACAGTTGCGTTCATTATTCCTGCAATGAGTATATAAATTGTTATATCTATGAAATATCAGGCCAGAATGTATTGTTAATTAAAACCCAGCTTAGATTGATAACTGGTGATAATGTTTGAGGAAGTGTTAACGTTGAAATATAAGTGGTATAGCCAGGCCTTGAACTGTCGACCTTCAAAACGGGAAGTTAATCGCTATTCAGTTATAACTATGTCTGGTTAATTTATCGTCAATTTTCCTGTTATGATTGATTTTTAAAAGATTATACGACTACAAAAAGTAGATTATCAATTATCAATCGACTATATAAAATGGCAATTGAATGTGATTCATCCAATACGATATTGTGAAACTGTCCCCTGAGTAATTATGAACACAAGCAATGTGCTCATAATGACCATAGTTAAACAAAAAAAAAACAAAAAAAAATTAAATAAATACAGATCTTATATTTATTGTACGCATATCAGGGTAATTAATTAAGGCCACTGCTCTGGGGATAAAACGGTTTATTATTATTATTTTCGATTGGAGTCTCTTGGATCACGCAAAGCTAATACGATTCAATTTCCTGCGTTAAATGCGGCTCTCATTTTTCTTCGACGGATTCTCTTTCTTTCTTCTGTCCACTTGGTTCCTGGTCTCTTCGGGACTTCATTCTTTGTACTTCCTATTTACCAGTCTTTTGTCTACAATTTTCTGTCTAAAATTTCCGAATAATTTATCTGAGTTTTTTCTAAGTCTTTTGATTACCGTGTTGTAGTGCCTGATTTCTGTGTTCAATTATTTATAAGCGATTTTTATTGTAGATTTTTTGGGGTTTTTCCGTAGGCTCTCTTGTGCTTTTGTAGGCGAATATTCTGTACTGTTTTCTGTCCTCCTGTAAGTTCAAGGATATCGCAAAGACATTTGAAGCATGGGACTCTTCCAATTCGTCCGTATTTTGTAATTAATAATTGGACGTCAACTTTCGAGGAGATTAACTCGGTTTTTGGGAAGGAATTTGTAAGCGACTTTTTCAGCACATTCGTAGGTGATTTTTATTTGTTTGATTGCCATGAGCTCATTGCCTGCTAGAACGACTAGATCGTCTGCGAAAGCTAGGTATGAAATTTTGATGTTATCTTTAGGTCGACCATGTTGTATAGGTTTCCAGTAGTTTTGATTTTTCAATCATTTTTCCTATCCTCGGATGACTTTGTCCAGAACAAGGTTGAAGAGAAAAAGGACATCGCCTTATCAGACGCCGGTATTTATCAAAAAGAGTTCGAATATTTTGCCCATGATTTTCACTTGGGGAAGTGTCAGCAAGTGTTTGTTTGATGAAGTTCAGCGTTTTAAAAAATGAAGATATTAAATTGATTTTTGGCGTGTGCAATCTTCATGTGAATATCCAAAAATTAATTTTTAGATTTTTTTTTAAATTCTACCTTGGAAAGGGTGAAGAAATGTAAAAATTTCAAAAAATAATTACAAATTTTCCCGATACAGACTATATTAAACGAAATATTCACTCTATTTGAGCTTGCAAATACTCATCACATAAATATCTAAAAAGAATTTTCGAGTTTTCTGAATTTTAAAGGGATAAAAAAACAAATTATTTTTTATATTTTTGCCGTTTTATGATACCGCTGTTGATCCAAACTTACGAGTTTTGCTAAGGTTGTGATGGTAATTTATATTTGTAATTCTTATGAAGTCTAAAAACCAGTTAGTGGGTTCTGCACTGACCAAACTGCTGCTCTGAAGAAATTACATATACTGATACTTTTTATAAATTGAACAGGCTTTAATTTTTATTTATTATTATTCTCACTAACATGAGTTTAATGAATACAGGGGGATCAGAGGACAGTGCCCCCCTGGCTAGAAGGAAAAGGCGAGCGAAGAGAGCCCTGATCGGCTAAACATCACCTAACCGCCACGGCATACGCAAGTGGTTACTTGCGTATACGCTAGCGTATTTGCGTACTTATAGCTACGTAACCACATAGCGTATTTGCGTTACGCTATATGGTTTATAGTGCTGGGGAAGCGGCGACGGGTATGCTAGTATATATTTATACAACAGATATATTTCAGAAAGGGCCTGCAAAGGAAAATTTAATCACTCGTCTATTTATGAAAATTATTTAACGATAAAATTTTTTATTAAATTTCTAGTATCTCAAGAACTGTTTACTTAATTTAAATAAAACAACAAAATAAAATTCAGTTAATTTTCTTTAAATTAAATTCCACAAATCCTACAGGAATCATATAAACTAATGTAGTTAATTTTGAGAGTTGTCTATTATTGTTTTCCATCTTTTATTTAATGTTCTAATTTAAATGACTGATAATATATAACATATATATAAAATGTGTAGTAAGAGACGCAAACCAAAATTATTACACAAAAAATACATCATACCACTTGGTTTAAAGCTTTATGGCTCGTCTAATAATGACATTTTCAGGATAAAATTACGCCTAAAAGGTTTTCTAAAAAAATAATTTTAAATTTTCTTGAACTTTTCAACGTGTTTAATTTTAACGTTTAACTTTTTCAGCACGGTTTTAGGAAAAAAAATGTCTACTGACACAACCAATCATAGTTTTTAAATTAATTACGAAGATAACAAAAAGAATTAAATTTTCAGTTATTTTGGATCTACTCGAATGTGAAATATTCGATTGCTTTCACATTTTTTATTGAAAAGGTTTGAAGAAAATCTTAAAGGAACTGCTTAAATCGGTTAAAGTATTGTCTTACCAACTGTAAACCGTAAGTAGTTAACATATCATCGTTTGATAATAATACACGTAAAATTTAGGATCTCACTTCAATATGTAGAACGCGAAGTTTCTCAGGGAAGGTTCTCGTGTTCCCTTGATCTTTTATTGTTTATTAGTGACCTGCCTCAAAGTGTTGAGCTATTTATTATAACCCTTTTCACAGACAAAATAATTGTATCAATATTTGAAAATAATTATTTAAAATAAATGGAAAAATGATTATTCGTTGGATGAAATGTAACAATCTATTTTTAAATATAGATAAAACCTTTGCGTTTTGATTTTCATTGCTGATAGAGTAGATGGAATTTGGTTAATTGCGTTGATAGGGATTGTATTTCTAAAATCCAGGGGAAATTTCTGGGTGTATAAATGAAAACAAGTTCGAGTAGGATAATCAAATTGATTTCGTTTGTAGCAAAATCAAGCCGTACTGTTCGCTCTGAACGCCTTAATAAAACGCTAAACTTGTCAACATTATTAAATATTTATTATGCCTCCGTGTATGTGCTCGTGTAAAGTGTAATGTCATCTCTTAAATGTCGGTCAAAAGTCAGAACCGGATTTTAAAGTACAAAAACAGGCTGTCAGATCATTAACTAGTGCCCTTAAGTATGAATACATTTAGAAAACTAAATATTTTAACTTATCCTAGTGTTTTTATCTATGAATACGCAATTTTTTCTAAAAATATCTGTTAATTATTTAAAAAAAAAATATATATATATCTACCTTTACTAAACTAGACAACGGAGCTATTTTCTTATAACTCAGCAGAATACTTCAGCTTACGAGAAAGACCTATTAAGCTTCCGTTACCATTTTTAATAAACTGCCGAACTATATGAAAAAATTTCCTAAGTAATATATTTAAAATAGTATTAATAAATTCTCTTTTATGGAAAAATAATTATTATTTTGTTGAATTTTTAAGCAATATTAATTAAAAAAAAACTTCTTTCTTTCTTTTTGCTTCAGTCATTTGATAGGTTGATGCAGCTCTCCAAGATTCCCTATCTAGTGCTAGTCGTTTCATTTCGGTATACCTCCTACATCCTACATCCCTAACAATTTGTTCTACATATTCCAAACGTTGCCTGCCTACACAAGTTTTTCCTTCCTATATTTTTCCAAATGCTTCTTTCTTCATCTATTTGCCGCCAACAACTTTTCATTTGTCACTTTTTTCACCCGCCTGATTTTTAACGTTCTCCTATAGCACCGCATTTTAAAATCTTCTAATATTTTCTTCTCAGGTACTCCGATCGTCCAAGTTTGACTTCCATATAAAGCGACGCTCCAAACGTATACGTTCAAAAATATTTTTCTGATATTTTAATTAATTTTTGAGGTAAACAAATTATATTTCTGACTGAAGGCTCGTTTCGCCTGTGCTATTCGGCATTTTATATCGCTCCTGCTTCGTCCATCATTAGTAATTCTACTTCCCAAATAACAAAATTCTTCTACCTCCGTAATCTTTTCTCCTCCTATTTTCACATTCAGTGGTTCATCTTCGTTATTTCTACTACATTTCATTACTTTCGTTTTGTTCTTATTTACTTTCATGCAGTAGTAAAAAAAAAAATAAACAGATTTATCAGTAAAAATGTTTTCATAATTTATGTACGTTTAACGTTCATAAAAATGTGCTGAAAATAATTTTCAACAGCGGCTTCTGAATTTTGAATTATTTTGTTGTAATTCTTTTATTTAATGTATTTTCCTTAAAATTATTATTCCATGTGTTTGTATTTAAATAATGAATGTAGTCGTTAAAGACATCTATTTTTTTTAAATTTATAACGTATTCTTTATAATTTCTTAAATTGAACTGAACTAAATAATATATTTTTATGTTCCGGTGAAAATAGTGATTTATTTATTTATAAATATAAATAATATTTGTAAAATAATCATCCTTATCGGCCCCAGCGGTTTCTTCGTTTTAAACGAGCATTATTAAATTCAAATCAAACCTGAAAAACTGATATTGTGATTTAAAAGTAATAAATAAAGTTTTAATCCAATATATTGATTTCAATCACCGTAATGTTGTAAATGAAGTAATTAATTGGAACAACTACCATTTATGGAATATGGATTATTATATAGTGTATTTGTAGGAAATTTTTCACCGAGCATCGGTGGTTCAGTGGTAGAATGCTCGCCTGCCACGCGGGCGACCCGGGTTCGATTCCCGGCCGATGCATTTATTTTTTTATTTAAATTTTTGAATAATTAAATCTTTCTTACCATTTGCTTTATTCATTATGTTAATTATTTATTTTTATTATCTATTACAATATCCTTTGAGGAGTAGAGTTAATTATTAATCGATATGTTTTCTGTATATACAATATTTAGTATCGGACTATTTATTTGATTTATACCTAATACAAAACCAAAGTTCCGGTCTCCTTCGCGGAGTGGTGACGTCTCGACCTTTCATCCGGAGTACCCGGGTTCGAATCCCGGTCAGGCAGGACATTTTTCATACGCTACAAAAATTCCATTTTCATATTCTCACTGACAAGCCTCAGGCTTGTATATGGAATTAATTCCTCAGGCAAAAAGAAGTAATATCCTTATGAACTGGAATCATTTAATTAGTACAAGAATAGTCTTTAAGCTAAAAAACTACATAAATGAAAACGGAGCCTTCTCCCTCCCCTCGTTCTGGGGTTTGAATCAGATCAAACATCAACGGATAGTATCGTAATTATGTAAGGAGTATTACATTATGTGAAAAAATCTATTTACACTTGAGTAAAATTTTGCGTTATGGGGCACATGAGGTTCGTATCTCCTTTCCCCTAGACCGATTTTAATGAAAATTAGATAGCATTAACGCTCTGTATACAGAAATCAACATGTCACATTTCATCCAATTCGGTCGATACAGTTTAGAGGTGTTACATATAAAACAGACCAACATTCATTCATAGATACATCGTACGTGCATACATGTTCTAAAATGTTTAATGATAAAATTGTGTTTTTTTTTTTTTTTTTAAAGGGGGGTCATGAACATCAAGATCTACAAAAAAACCGGACGTACAATATTTGTTCGAATTAGGATACTTTCACTTATATTATACGCTACACGTCCTTATTGAAAGGATCCAGTAACCCCCACCATGACATTAATCACCAGCTACAAAATTCATTATTGCCCATCTATATCTATTATTGGGTACCCTGTTATGTTTTTTTTATAAATAAATCAATAAATATTAAAACTTTCGATGTTTTTCTAATCATGCAGTACATAATGGTAATAACTAAACGAGTGATCCTCGATTTTGCTGAATAAAGGGTTCAAAGGCTAAAAAGTATATATTAATAATGATAATTAAAAAAAAAATAGAAATAACAATAAGCAAGTCAAAATTAAACTGGAAGATAAGTTTCAAGAAAAAAAAATCCCTTTTGGCAAACCGAAAGGTAGAGGTAGATAGATGTTACCGGTGCTAAGTAGGGAATAAAAAAGATTGCCACCATAAAGTTAAGAAAAACTTCAAATTTACTCAATACGACAATGGTGCATGTGAAAAAATGTTTCACATGTTTATCATATGAAACCTTCTTACAATTCCAACATTTTGGTCATCCGTTGGCGTAAGGGTTGGTCATATCACAATTTCTTTCAGACAAAGGTGTTAGGTAATGTTTAGAGGACTAAGACCACTTTAAACCGATTCGATACTGTGCCTATTAAGTGAGGTATGATCCTTTTTGTCTTCAAAACCTAATTTTTTCAACCCCCTGGGCCGATGGTTGGTAATATAAAAAAAACTTTACTCAGATAAGTTTTAGGCCCTTATCCAAAGAATAGTAGGAACTTTAAATGAATTCGATATTTTACTTAATAAAAAAGATATAGCGACATTTTGTTTTTTCGAAAAAGCCCCCCCCCCATTTCCAACCCCGTGGTCCGATTTTGGCTGTTGACGAACTCGACCGAGATTTTGAGTCCAGTTATTTTTAAGGAACAATGTGAAAATAATTGGCGCAAAATTAGGGGCAGTTATCGTGTCCACAAGAAAGTGAAATATATATATAAATGAACTTTTGAACTGACGGTGGTTTTGGGGTCTGGCGGATGTGAAACGCGAAGATATGTCGACATTTTTCGGAAGTCGAATCATGGTACGCATTACAATAGGTAGATTTCATAAGAAATCTACCTATATCTACCTTAATAGGTAGATTTCTTATGAAATCTACCTAATAAGTCCCTCAAGTGTCTTTATATAGTGGAAAAGTTTAGTAAAATGATAAAATGAATTTTTAACTTAATATTTCGCTATATTTGATAATTTTCTGCATTTCCCTCAAAAGCTATAAAAAAATAAAAACACTTATTTTTCATATCGAATATTATTTTTTAATCCGGGAATTTTAGATTTTAAATAATAATTAAAATTCATATGGTTACATCTGTTACATTAAAAAAAGCCGAAACGCATGAAATAATATTAAGGTAGTAAATACGTAATTATAATAAATACATAAAATTACAAAGTAAATATTTTATGTGTTTTAATTAATTGAAATATTTTTTTCTAAAATCCAATCTCATCCGGTAAATTATAAAAATTGTTTTATCAAAATAAACTGAACATCGTTGCGGATAAAAAATAGGCCATCCAAACAAAGTTATTTTAAATTTTATTTTTTCGCAGACTTTTTTTAGTCAAAAGTATTATTTTTTAATTTTCTACAAACAGTGTTTCAGTCTTAATTTTTCTTTTCAAAAGTTTTCTGTTTCCCTCTCCATAGGACCTCCATGGAGCTTAGGACATGACAGCCTCATAGAAACAAAATATCTTCCTTGAAACAAAATACAACATGACTTCCTTGTGCGCCTATTAAATTACTTATACCCATTTTTAAAAGGACATTAAATTTTATTTCATTAATAACTTCTGATAGTTTTTTATATATTTTTTTGTTGTTATTATTCAATTATTATTTATTGTAAAAATTTGTTTACAACCAGAGGTTATTAATTATTAATAAATCAATATATTTAAGATAAAAAAATAGAAAGTGAAGTCTTATTCCAACCGATGTACTTTCCTCTTGTAAGATCCAAATACTTCATTATTAATATTTTATTTTGCTATAATTCTGGAACCAATACAAATAAGTACCACTTATCATATATCGTTGAATAGCTCTGAATGAAGGTTCATTACTGCAGTTAAGAGAAAGTCCAAAATTTTTTTTTGATTTTAGGCTTTTTGGACACTTCTGGTTCAGTCGATTGTAATTAAAAGAGGAGTTTCACAACTAGATGTTACAACAGCCCTCAATCCAAAATTTCAACATCCTACGGCTAACTGTTTTTGACTTATGCGAGATACATACGTACGTACAGACGTCACGCCGAAACTACTCAAAATAGATTCAGGGATGATCAAAATGCATATTTCCGTTGAAATCTGAAAACCGAATTTTTTCGCGATCTTAATAATTCCTTTACTTCGTACAAGGAAGTAAAAAGACAGATCGATTCGGAGTGGCTAATCACTCCAAAATAAATCCGAATCGATAATTATTAACTTATTTTTTTTGAATTTGAACAGCTGTCTAACAATACATAATCATCTGTTTTTAATCATTTTTATCAGCTATTTTGTAATAAGTAAAATGGTGGTTTATCTGAAATTGATGATTTTATTTGAAAGCCGCCATTTTGTTTCTACAAAAACTGAAAAGTTAAGATTTTTACAATCTTCGTTTAGAACCGGTGGGGAATACGCGCGTGATACTAAATCAAAAGTGTATACCTCTTGGGGGAACACGTTGTATATATTATGGGTATTTATTAATATGTTTCGTGTGTTATGAAATTTAAAATTTTTGGAGAAAAAGATTGTTAAAGTACTTAAAGATGGCTATGTAATGAAATAAAATATATTAATTTGAAATATATATGAGGGATAACTGTTAAGTAAAGACCGCTGGGAAATTTTTCTCCTTAAGGTAAGCGAACCTGTGTCGTTCATGGCCATGTTAGTAATGTACACACTGCGTTGTTGTCTGTTGTTGTATCTTTGATTATGTGTGAGTTATTACGTTATAAAATGAATAGGAAAATCGGTGTTGCCGCCGACTGTGAAATACGTGGATTCATACATTTTTTAAAACGTCAAAACGTTATGCCGGCTGAAATTCATAGGTAATAGGTTGCTGTGTACGGTGATAATGTATGGATGAAAAAACGTCCGAAAATGGTGTGAAAGGTTTAGAAATAACAGAATTAAAGTGCATGATGAAGAACCTTGATAATTACCGAGGACTTGTTGAAACGCGTCGATGATGAAATCAGAAATGATCGTCGCTCAACGATTTCCGACCTGGCTCTTCTTTTTCCTGATGTTTCAAGAGCTATTATCGGTCGCATTGTTCATAACCATTTAGGCTTCAGAAAGGTTTGTGTACGTCGGGTGCCGCACGTTGTAACGGAACGTCACAAAAAATCCGAATGGAATCTGCTTTGGAATTTTTGATACACAGAAAAAGGTGGTGAGTTCCTTAATTCAATTTTTATCGGCGATGAAACAAGGATTTAGTATTACACGGCAGAGAGAAAACGGCAGTCAATGGCGTTATCCTTAATCACCAACTACACCAACAAAGGTCAAGCCACAGCTATTTAGACGCAACTGATGGCCACAGTCTTTTGGGATCGGTTTGGCATACTGCTGATTGATTTCATGCCACGTGGAACGACTAAAATGCAGAAGCCTATTGCGAAACTCTACGTAAGTTACGGCGTGCCATTCAAAATCGGCGACGTGGGCGGCTGACCGACAGCGTCGTTCTGCTGCATGATACACATCTTGATGCACGTTCACATCTTGCGGGTCCGACACGTGATTTACTGAGAACATTTGGATGTGACATTTACGGTCACCCACCATATAGTCCGGACTAAGTTCCTTCTGATTTCTTGTTCAGGAAATTGAAAGAATTTTTCAGCGGTAAGCAATCGCGGGTGACGATGAACTTAAAAATGCTGTTAATCAGTGGTGAAATGGACTGACGGGAGAAGAATACGACGAGGGTATATTGAAGCTGGTGTATCGCTACGATAAATTTCTTAATTCATGTGGTGATTATATAGAGAAATAGTATAAGGCATGCAGTTTAAGAAAAATAAGAAACATTTATAAAGTTTTGGGAATAAATATTTTTACAGTAAAACGGTCTTTACTTTAGAGATAACCTCTCGTTTATACGAATTTATGAATTTCAGCGGGGACTGTAGCTACATTATGGTTGTATTGCTTTTGAATATTGATTCAGTTGAATTCAGTGTTTTGTTTGTTTTTGACAGTTTTTATTAATTGGTGGATACTTAAAAAAGTTGTACAAGCGTATACCCTAATGTTGTCATAAGGCGTGGTTAGGGGGAGCTCAATATTATAGCAGTGTGGGAACGAGAAAAATTTAGAATAAGCGGATAGTGTTTTACTATTAGTATACATTGGTCAGGTCATAGAGAAGCTACTGGAACGTATAAAATGTACCACAACAACAGATACTACATTGGCGAGTCCCGAGGAGAAAAACTCAAAAGATAAAAAAAAAATGAAATAAAATAGTATGCAAATCCAGAGGGAAAATGAAATGAATAGAACAGAGAATGTAACACGCAACAAAGGGGAGTTCAAAGCAGGTGGGCAATAAAAAGCACCTGATAACGCCTTTGTGTCTGATAACTGCATTTTTATACCTTTTCACAGTATCGAATTTTACAATCCTGAACAGACTATAAGTGCTATAGAAGCAAACTGTGACGCTTGTGAACCAAAATCCGAAATACCAAAGTGCTGATATAAACTGCTGTACTATACAACAAACACGCAATTTTGCTACGTTCGTTTTACCCCATATACTTCACCTTAAACTCAAAATAATTTTCATTTTTTTATGAAATTTGTTTTCGTTCATTTTACAAAAAACGTATTTGTTTCTGTTTATTTTTCAGTGTAATTTCCCGAAAAAATAATCCTTTTCAATTAAAAATTTGAAGCTTTTAACCGTGAGGAATTATAAACTAAATTATCAGTTCAAATTAAATCCACACAAAAAATTAATTTTAATAACTTAAAATTTAAAAAAAAATAAAAATACTTTTTTTGTCTTCAGTCATTTGACTGGTTTGATGCAGCTCTTCAACATTCCCTATCTAGTGCTAGTCGTTTCATTTCGGTATACCCCCTACATCCTACATCCCTAACAATTTGTTTTACATATTCCAAACGTGGCCTGCCTACACAATTTTTTCCTACTACCTGTCCTTCCAATATTACAGCGACTTTAGCGACCAGGATGCCTTAGTATGTGGCCCATATGTCTGTCTCTTCTTTTAGCTATATTTTTCCAAATGCTTCTTTCTTCATCTATTTGCCGCAACACCTCTTCATTTGTCACTTTATCCACCCATCTGATTTTTAACATTCTCCTGTAGCACACAATTTCAAAAGCTTCTAATCTTTTCTTCTCAGATACTCCGATCGTCCAAGTTTCACTTCCATGTAAAGCGACACTCCAAACATATACTTTCAAAAATCTTTTCCTGATATTTAAATTAATTTTTGATGTAAACAAATTATATTTCTTACTGAAGGTTCGTTTCGCTTGTGCTATTCGGCATTTTATATCGCTCCTGCTTCCTCCATCTTTAGTAATTCTACTTCCCAAATAACAAAATTCTTCTACCTCCATAATCTTTTCTTCTCCTCTTTTCACATTCAGTGGTTCATCTTCGTTATTTCTACTTCATTTCATTACTTTTGTTTTATTCTTGTTTATTTTCATGCGATAGTTCTTGCGTAGGACTTCATCTATGCCGTTCATTGTTTCTTCTAAATCCTTTTTACTCTCGGCTAGAATTACTATATCAACAGCAAATCGTAGCATCTTTAAAATACTTATACAATTAATTAACAATTATAATACTTTGTGTATTATATTGTGTCCTAGCCGTAATAATTACACGCGATTTAAAATTAATCAAAGAAGTTAAACCTGAAAATACTACGTTAAATTTTTTAAGAATAGCAAGCATAACATGCCAGGCTTACTAGGACGAGTGAAGTTTTTACCATTATCTTTATTTTATTTTTACATGTAATCATGCCTACCAAAATTCAGATGTTAATCACTTTCATTCTGTTCACCATACGGAATGACTGTAATGAAAATTATTAATTTCAGAGAAACCAGTTGTGAATACTGCTTTTAGTACCTCAGGTGGTTTACATGCATCATAAAAATACGAATGATTGGAATATACTGTGTAAATCAACAAAATTAACATTGTAACCACTCCGCCCTGATCTCCATGGTGGAATGGTAGTATGTTTGGCGCGATCGTTGGAATCCCTCGACCTTCTTTGTTGGATCTTGAACCAGGTGATCATTGTTGGGTGAATGTTCATTCCAGCGTTTTCGCCACTTGGAGGCTACGTCAACAGAATTGATACTTTCTAAATCAGCTCAGGAAGGTTTGCGTGACCTCAGCCGAGTTGTTGGCATCATACAAGGGGGAGGTCTTATGAGAAGTGATCCTCTTGATCAAGTCTACCTTAGCCGCTTTCCTACTTAGATCTTGCGGAGCAATATTAGCCAGGACAGGCAACCTCTGAATGTGAGTAGATCTACGAGTACCAGTGATAACCCTCATGGCTTCATCAAGTTGTACATCAATCTTTGTTGTGTGGGTGCTGTTTTTCCACACAGGGCGCAATATTCACTAGCCGAATACACAAGAGCGAATGCAGCAGAACGTAGAGTATTGGCGTAAGTGCTTCTGGTAATCTTGCGAAGTAGATTTACTCCTGAGCCATGCTTCTTAGATAACTTGATGCACTGTTGTTTGAACGTCAAGGACCGATCCAGAATGATTCCCAGATATATTGAATTGTAATTATGGGGCACTTCGATTCCATCGAAAGTCACATGTAGCTTCCTTAGGGCTTCTTTGACATATTTTACAGTTACAGACCACCAGGGGGCGCTGCAGTAGATATATTTCTCTAAAATGGCTGGGCCGAGTTTGATGCGATTTTTTCCATAACCTAACTTAAGTATCATGTCAGAGCAGGTTCTTAGACATGTTTTACGGTTATAGGCCACCAGAGGCGCTGCAGTGGATGTGTTTCTCTAGAACGGCCGGTCCGATTTTGATGCGGTTTTTGCATTACCTAACATAAGTATCACTTCAGAGCAGGTGCTTAGATTAGTTTTACGGTTATAAGCCGCCATGGGGCGCTGCAGTAGATATGTTTCTTCAAAACGGCTTCGTGGGTTTTAACAATTTTTAATTTTGTTACTTGTTTATTTTATTTTAATTTGTAACAGTAAAATCTGGTAAAGAATTGCGTAATTAATAAGAAAATAAAAATAGGCTTATTATCGCTCACCCAAAAATGAAGTGATAAAATATATAAAAAATGGCATACTAATTTAATGGAGTCATCTAACTGGCACAAGATATAAAAAAATTAAAAGTTTTTTGCCCCCACCTTTTTACAGGGATTAAATTAGATCAAACACCATCAGAAAGTGTCTTAACTACCTAGGGGGGATTAAATAATGGGAAAAAGTTATTTCTCATTGAACGAAATGCAAAGGTTCTGGGACTGGTAAAATCTGTATTTACCTCATTACCGTTTATGGCCAAAATTAAATGGCGTGAATACTTCGTATACAGAAATCATTGTATCAAATTGTCCATCTAATTTGTAAATATTAAGCAAAAAACTGGCCATAGTACTACATAAATCCTTCTGGAATTTTTCAGTAGTGAAATTGTGTTTTTCATTTAGAGCAGGAGGTTATGAAACTTCATTATCGTTTTTTTTTTTGTAAAGGTGGGGAATCCATTTTACAGATGCCGGGATCGCTAATAGGTTCCGCAAGATGTTGTTAAATGCGTATATGTACCTGCGCACTGCCGACTAAACCTATACACCTGGCTACCAGCTCTTTCTGGAATTGCTTAAAGAAGCATTACTTCTGGAAAGGGGGGTGATGCACCCACACACACATTCATGCACTACAATGCAATATATTACCGTCCAAACAATACATAGCAATAACGCATAGAAAAAGCGAGTAAATTAAAATAAATCTTTAAAAACTTTTTAACTTATTTTATTTTTCATCGAAATTTACATATTAAATATATATATATATATATATATATATATATATATATATATATATATATATATATATATTCAGAGTCAAAAGGTTATGGATTGGATTTAATTTATTTTTCAATAATTTTTTCACGTTAAGGGAACGAAATTTGTTTATTAAAAAAATAAATACAGCATACTGGTTAATTATCAACCATTTTTGATTTAATATTTATTTAATTTGAATGAATAAGAAATGTAGAGAAATACCATTTATTATACGAATTTGTATTAAAAAAATCCTTTAAAATTAATTACTGTGGAAAGGAGTAAGTACGGTACTTCGTAACATTAAATAACGTACAATTTAGCGTGGAATGCTGTTCATAAAACAATTCCCCGGCTTATTATTTTCTTGCTTGAGTACACTACCCCACTTAACACGATGTATTTAATCGCATTTTTATTTATAAATATCAAATTATGCTTGATGCACTGATAGTGTATCTTATAACCATTGTTACACACATTTTTTTCTTTTTAATCGCTTTGAACATACATTTCAGTTGTTTAATTTTTCAAATATTGTGTCCGTAAAATAATAGTGGGGTTTTAAGTGGTTGTAACTTCAGAATAAAGCACTGAAGAGAGATGAACAATAGGTTAAGTGAAAGAGAAACATTCAAAGTTTCTTATCTGTTCGGTAGATTTCGACGGGTGCTCTCTTAGTTCTCTGCAGACATCAAGACGATATTCCATCTCTTGCCATACATGGAAGATAACATCCGGCGTGATAGAAGAAATAGCTTCAGTGATCCTATCTTTTAAATAGTCCAAATTTCGAACTTGAACGGACTCCTTTTGTGTTTTTACATGACTTCATAGAAATCCATGGCGGTAAGTTCTGGAGACTGTGGGGGCCGGCAAAATGTGGAATAGCTTCGTCTAACTGGAAAATGGAATTCTCCGGTATTTGGGGCGCTGCATACCCTTCTGACATATCCAGGAAGATGTTCCCCGTTGTTGTTTTTTCATCAAAAAAGAAGGAGCCAATAACTTTGTCTTGTCCAATAACGCACCACATATATTCACAGTCAGGCTGATGTTCAATAACGGGATGTGGAGGTTCATTATCTCATACACGAACATTAAGCCATTGTAACTCATCCAGAAACATGAAACGTTGCTTTATCACTAAAAATGAATTTGTTTGAAAAATTATAATCCTGCTCTAACTTATCCAGAATATCTACGGTAAAATCAGATCGTTTCAGTTTGTCTTGCGGATAAAGTTGTTGTAACATTTGTCTATAACAAACAACTGTTCACAATTTAATTTGTGAACAGTTGTTTTAGGAATACCCAACTGTCTGGAAGACTTCCGCACGAATTTCTTCGGGGTGCGCAATAAACATTTTCGCATTACTTCAATAGTTTCATCAGACAATGATGACCGTCCTGGATAAATTTGCTTCAGTAGGCTGCCTGTTTCTTTGAGTTGTTTGTCCCATCCCTAATATTATTTTCATGCGGCGGGTCTTCATTGTACTCACGACATGACTTCATTGTGTTCACGTCTAACACTTGTATCTGACTCAAACGTAGCAAGCTACAACACCCTTTTTTGCTTTCCGAAGGTGAAAAACCGTTTCAAATTTACTCCCGACGACCAAGTAATACGTTATATGAACCGCGGACATTTTTACAAGCGGGTAGAAAGATTTAATAACAGTTGACTATCAGTGACTGAAGCATCGAGCATAGAGAATGAGCACCATTCTGGAAGTCCAACTGAAGTTTTAACTCCAGTGCTTGAAATTGCATTATTCACTCTCTCATTCAAGAAGAAGGAGGGATTACAGTTGAGATTATTAACGAAAACCTACGATTAATGGTACAGTTATCATCAACAAGCTCAAGTACCGTAAAATAAGCGTAATATGGGTTCTACGAATCAACAGATCACCACAAGGAGGCTCTGTTTCACAGAGCTGAAACATTGGCGTATTAGCAGGAAGGCTATCAAAAAGATAGAACATGCATTTGAAGCACAGAAGTTCACCTTTCAAGAAAAATTTCCGAACCTAATCATCAGCGAGAAAAATCATGATGGCAATCATATGGGATGCAAGAGGTCTGATTTTTGTCTATTTTCTAGAAGATTAGCGAACAATAGGCAGCGAATAATATTGGACACGCTTATCAACTACCAACAAAGTGAAACCAGGATTGTTGAAAAAAAAACCTCTGTGTCTCGGCGCAAAGGCATCATTCTGCTTCATGATAACGCCCGGATTCATACAGGTAACTCGAGAAACCATCGAAAAATTGCATCGGGAAGTTCTACCTCTAACTCCATGGGGCTGACTTAGCCCCATGGATTTCCTCCGTTTGGTCCACTTAAGGAGGTGCTACGTGATAAGAAGTTGAGAAGTGGCAATGAAGACGTCAAAAAAAATTTTCTAAATTGGTTCCGACATCAAGATAAAGAATTCCTAGCAGCAAGTATGAATAAACCGAAGATTTATTATGTTAAACGTGAAACAAATGTGACAGATTAAATAAGAAGTTTTAACTACAGAACAATTTGTGTCTTTAATTTCGGAATGACCTTATAAATATATATACTATATGAAATTTTTGTCCGCCATATTGAATCAAAAATTTTTAGGTAGATTTCATAAGAAATCTACCTATTGTAATGGGTACCATGATTCGACTTCGGGAAAATTTCAAAATATCTTCGCGTTTCATATCCTTCAGACCTCAAAACCACCGTCAGTTAAAATGTTTATATATATATATATATATATATATATATTTCACATTCTTGTGGACACGATAACTGCCGTAATTTTACGCCAATTACTTTCAAATTGATACATAAAATATAACAACCCAAAATCTTGGTCGACTTCATTAATGGGAAAAATTGGACCATGGGAGTGGAAATAGGGGGCTTTTTCGAAAAAAAAAAAAATCGCCTGTATAACTTTTTTATTAAGTAAAATATCGAACTCGTTTAAAGTTTCTACTATTCTTTGGATAAGGGCCTAAAACGTATCTTAGTAAAGTCTTTAGATGTCACCAACCACTGGTCCAGGGGGTGGAAAAAATGGGGTTTCGAAGACAAAAAGCTCATACCTCGCTTATTAGGCACAGTATCGAATCGGTTTAAAGTGGTCGTTAGTCCTCCAAACATCACCTAAAACCTTTGTCTGAAACAATTTTTGATAGCAACCCTTACGACAAAGGATGACCAAAATGTTGCTGGAATTGTAAGAAGGTGGTGCTTTCGTATGATAAACATGTGAAACGTTTTTTCAGATGCAACCATTTTCGTATTGAGGAAATTTGAAGTTTTTCTTAACTTTAAGGTGGAAATCTTTTATATCCTCTACTCAGCACCGGTGAAATCTACCTCCGCCTTCAGGCGTGCCGAAAGGGATTTTTTAAAATAGGAAGGTGAACATGTGATATATGATTTCAATTAAAAATCTTACTAGTCGCCAGACTTCAAGCAGTCGGGTGAACCCCGTGAGGGGGAGCAAATGGAACATTTTAAATGGATAAGGTAGGATTGTGATAAACTATTTTAAAGAGAATTAAGAAAGAAAATTTGGCGTAAAATTGGGCTATGGCAGTTCCTAATAAAAATGACTGCTATTTAATATTTTTTTCTGCAAGTGGTTAAGATTGTCTCTTAAATAACTGCTTAAAAAAAAAGTAGCAAATTCTATCTTTATCATTTGGTAAAATATTTTTTCTACTTAATTCAACTTTTTAAAATTTGTTAGGGGTTTTCATTCTTTATTAATAATCTGAAAGTATTTTTACTATGTTGCTTAAAAAAATTCTCCGTAACATTTTTAATTAATTAAGTTAATCAAGAAAATTATAATTTTTTTAAATTGCAAAACCAGATTAAAAATAAAATTTTAAATGCTCCTGGTATTGGAGTAAATACGATACTTATTACAAATTATGTCCATGAATGAAGGAATAATGAAAACATATCTGTTCTCAAATTCAAACTATTTATTTCAGTTCATATTTTCTTCAAGATTTTTTAAATTCTTAATTAAAAAAAAAAAAGAAAAAAGGAAAGGCAAGAAATACTGTGTTTTCGTAGAGAAATTTTTTATTTTATACAAATAAATTTGAATGATTTAATAGTGTAATTAAATTGTTTTTTATGAATTTTTCTTTGACGATGCAGTAACTCGTTAAGTTATATGACGGTTGGTATACGTAATATCTGTTCTGAAACAGATAAATTACTATTTGAAATAACCTTTAAAATTTTTGATTGAATAAATTATGGTAATAAAATTTTTATTTTATTATAATTAATTTTAGTAAAATAATACTTTGTACATTATATTTTATAATCATAAAATAATAATTTACTATGCGATACAATGAAGGACGCCCCAAGCTTTTATTATTCGTGATATCAAGGAATTTTGTAAATAAATTCATTCAATATGCATTATTATAATTAAATGTAGCTGAGAGATGTAATAAATAAATATTTGCATAAGAGTATATTCACTACCGTGAATAAAAAACAGACTTATAGATCATCATTATCAATATAAAATGTTATTTGAATTTAATCAAAGAGAGTTTATAAACATTTATTTTTGATTTAATATGAAAGTGAAATTATTTTTCTTTTATTAGTGCATCTTTTTTCATTCTTTTTTCAATAAATGTGTATTTAAAAAAAAAAATTATTATTTTTTTATTTTATACTTTTAGTCTCACTTAGACAAAAAAAACACCTGATGTGGGCACCACGTAACTTTCTTGTACGTCTATTAAATTAAATATACACATTTTTTTTTAAAATGAAAAGTACAAAACAATTTTATTTCATTAATAACTTCTGATATTTTTTCATATTTTTTCTTCTTTTATATTATTATTGAATTAAAATTTATCGTAAATTTTTTTTACAATAAAGGTTATTAATAAATCTATATATTTAAGATCCAAATATTTCATTAAATAAGGTTTTGTTCGGCTGTAACTCTGGAACCAATGAAAATAAGTACCACTTATCATATATCGTTGAAAAGCTCTCGATGAGAGCTTATTACTGGAGTTAAAGAAAAATTCCAAAATCCAAATTATTTTGGATTTTGGGCTTTTTTGGTTGAGTCGATTTCAATCAAAAGGGAAGGCGCACAATGAGATTTTACAACAGTCCTAAATCCAAAATTTCAACATCCTCCGGCTAATCGTTTTTGAGTTATGCGAGATACATACGTACGTACAGATATCACGCCGAAACTTGTCATTATGTGTTCAGTGATGGTCAAATGAATATTTCCATTGAAATCTGAAAACTGAAATTTTTCGTGATCACAATACTTCTTTACTTTATAAGTTGAAAAGATAGAATAAGAAAAATTACGGTACGTTTAATCTAATAAGACTATCGGTAAAATCGTATTGATGACCTAATTCCGATTCCACCTCCACTACTTCCTTAAAAAAAGTCGCACAAAAAAAATTCACTTTCTTTTTTAAGAATAAGGAAATACGTGCAAACTAATACAAGTTATACGTATCTCTCTTTTTTTCCCTTTTAGCCTCCGGAACCACCGTAAGGTATTACTTTAGAGGATACGTATGAATGTAAATGAAGTGGTCTTATACTGTCTCAGGTCGATCGCTCCTGAGATGTGTGGTTAATTGAAATCCAACCACCAAAGAACACCGGTATCCACGATTTATTATTCAAATCAGTATAAAAGTAACTGCCTTTACTAGGATTTGTACCTTAAAACTCTCGACTTCGAAATCAGCTGATATGCGATCACGAGTTTAACCGCTAGACCAACCCGGTGGGTTAGGTTATACGTATTTAATTGTAAATAAATTAACTGCTCTCTGGAAGACTCCACCTCCATAAACATCAAGAGTATCGTTTTTACTAATTAATAACAATTTGATGTTGAAGAAACAGTCGTGTTGCCACGATTCAGGAGCGAAAATGAATAACCGACTCTAACAAATTTGTGCGTAAATTTAAGAGCACTGATTCAGTGACACCGGTTGAGAGCTGTTCATACATAACCTATCTTCACGGTACTGGCTGTTCATTTTCTTGCGTAGCAGAAAGCACAACTGCATGATACACTGCGTCGAAGTCTTTGCATGCATGCGCGGTTATTTGAATTTCCGTTATTTTCAAACAATAAATTTTGTATGAAAATAGTTATTTTTATTGAATTTTTTGTTATTACAATGCATTGTCATCGACAACAACTGTGTGGAAAGTTTCACCCATCTATATCATCTGGAAGTATGATAAATATTGCTGACAAAATTCTGACCTTCCCGCCGTGCGACACTGTGCCCAGAGCAAGTTAAATAAAAGCGTATAAAATACTCCCGCATTCATTTTCCGTTTTATTTTTATTACCGTGAAAATAAAGAAAAAATACAGTTTTTAAAGATATTCTCGGATAAGTCAAATTTGGACAGCTATAAAAAAACAACCGATTAAAAACGAAAAAAGAAAGATTTTTGGCATTTTTCTCGGAAATTTTGAGGTTATGTTAAAAAGTGACCTCTGCAAAAGTTGTAGATTTTTGCATGATCCACAACTTTTGTATTGGAAAAACTTTTTTATCCCCCAACCTCCCAAATTACCCGTCCACTACCTCCGCTCATGCATTTATTTTTTTTACGTTTATTATAAGCCCCTTTTCCATTTTCACTTATAAAAGTCCAGGTAACAATTTTTTTTAAGTATGATTTGGTTGGACTAGCAATCATAGTTACAAAATTTTTTTATCTAGTCCACATTTGTTTTAAACAGAATTATCTAACTAAATTATTATTTTTTTCAATCTGTTATATAATTTAACTTACAAGTAATATACATTTTTCTAACTAAAAGAACAGAAATATCTTGAGCAGTTATGCGCAAGACCGACGTTTCATTATTTGGTTTTAATATTTTTTAAAAATTAGGTTTGATGTTGCTAATTTAAGATATTGCAGATAAAAAAACGACAACGTTCCAAATTACAGCATCAAAACGAGCCACGCTTCTAACTTGCCTCCGGTCAATTTTTTTCTCATGAACTCAAGAACGACTCAACCAGACCTCATAAAATTTTCACATGCACGATATCAGAAACACTACTATAGCATATCAAAATTTCATTGATTTTGATCTTGTAGTTTTGGAGATTTTCTAGCCACAAAACTTGATACATAGGCCTATATATATGTAATATTTTATGTTAAAATTTTTAATGTTACAGACAACTGCTTGATATTAATTAATTTACAAAAAATAATTAAACAACATTCACTTCATTTTCAAGTGAGTCTTTTTCAAGTGTTACTAAACCAAAACTTATAAAATCATACGTTAAATAATATACCGTTCTTATTATTCAGCCGACTGAAAATTTTAATAAATGATAAAAATAAACCTAAAACGTAATTCTTTACGAATAATGCCTCTAATGAAATGAAAACTATTAAATTATACTAGAATAAATATTACTTATATTTATATTACTATATTTTTAATTTAATTAGAGGTAATTATTTATTAATTTATTTTTCCGTTATTTAATTATTTTCTCTAATTTATTAATATTAAATGGTTGTATAAAATTAGGAATTTTAACGTAAAATGTTTATTATATATATATATATATATATATATTAAATAATATTTAAATTATAAACTAATTAATTAAAAATAATATTTAAATTATGTTATAATTTATATTAAATTTATTTTTATATTTTATATATATATATATATATATATATATATATATATGTGTGTGTGTGTGTGTGTGTGTGTGTATGTGTGTGTGTATGACGAAACTGAAATTTAAGTGAATGGTATTTACAAATAGAATAAACTCTGATTGTTGAAATTTCAAATTTTCATCAAGAGAAATAATTAAAATTGTTCAATAACAATTTAAATTACGTACTAAATGTTACATATTAACACGCACCCTACTGTCAGTAGTAAAATACGAAATTTTCTTTATTACTGTGTAGATTTATAAAATATATAATAATCAATGAAAATAATTTTATTTAATTAGTAAATTTATTATTTACTTTTTAATTTATTTTCCTTATGTGTACGTTGCAATCTGTTGAACTAGTGAACAATAAGAAAACTTCCCACGCTCAAATGAATAAGGATGATGATAAGTATGATGTGTAATCTTGTACAGACTCAGACCGACCATCCCTGAGTCGTGTGGACACCAAATTTTACCGGTATCCACCGTCCAGTATTCAAATCTGTATAAAAGCAAGTAACTTTTACTAGAATTCTAACCTCAGAACCTTTGACTTCGAAATCAGTTCTTAAACGACTGATTTGCCACGACGAGTTAACCACTATACCAGCCCGGTGGGCTAACTAGTGAAAAAAATTGATCTTTTTTTTAAATTAGTGAAATAAAAAAAATTTCTGAATACAGAGTGATTCACGAAGAACGTAACAAAGATTCAGATATGTTCTATTGGTGAAAATATAGAAGAAAGTTCATGTTACATATATAGATTCGGAAACGATTCCTTAGCGAGTATCGGCTGGCGACAGTGGTTTAATGCATAGTTAAAATCTGCTATATTTTTTTTGTTTTTAATAAACTTCGTAATTGTTACGTTTTTAATTACTTTACATTCATATCATGTTATTCAAAATCAAATTCTCTATTAGTTTTGTTTATAACTATTATGTGTTTATTACCTATTTAACAAAATTATTTTACACTAAACTGAAATAGTATGTTTTCCAACCCCAGTCTTTTGCCTTTTATTCCAAAATTCTCAAAAAAATACTAAAAGTACAGTTCTTGAGCTTATATTTCATAGAAAACCATTAAATTTACCCTTCAATTTGGTCCTAAGAATTAATCTTTTTTTTCTCCTGCTTCTCTGGGTCGGATCGGCATTCAAAAAATACTCAATCCAGGAGGACATGGCTTGAGGATCCTGGTGGCCTCAAGCCACCAGGGAGGGAAACAAAGTGCGGCTATGCCGTTCCCAAATCCCCCCCTAGTAGATCCTCCCTGTAAGAATTACAATCTGGCTTAATTTTATTGAAGGCGCAAACATTAGGGAGAAATTTTTCGCCAGCTGATACACTCTTACGAAGCATTTCGAAACGTATGTCTATACGAACTTTTCTCTTTATTTTCACCAGTAAAACATGTCCTGATCTGTTACATTCTTGGTGAATCACGCTGTATCGGTCTGTAAACAAGTCGAGAACAAATACAAGTATATAATGCATTGCAACCAGATTATACTTGAACAAAAGAACTGCTTTACATGGGTGTCATTTTAATTCATAAAATAGTTTCAAATCTACCTTCATTATTTCAAATTGTTATAGTTGGATTATTGTTGTACTAAGAATTCTAACAGTTTAAAATTTAAAGCAAAATATCGTCAGATCCTAAAATGTGCTTCTTTTGAAAAAAAAACCCTTTAATCGAACTGGCATTCTAAAAAATGATAAATAGCTTTTAGATAAACACGTTGGAATATCAAATTTTCATACCTGTCGATTATTTAGCATATGAACCACAGGTATATTTTAAATAACTTAGTGTAATATTTTTATGAAATATTATTACTGTGATACTATGAATTATCACCACAGCCTGATGCTGACAATGCTATAAATACTTATTGGCACGGAAAAAAATATAAATGTACTAATGAAATATTTTAAACCGGTCCTTGAGCACGATTTAAAGTAAATATTCAGTCCAGCAGTCGTTATAACTTAACTAACCATTACAATCCGATTGTCTCAGACTATGTTTGGACATTTCAGGTAGTAGCGCTAATTGTATTACCTCTCAAAGTTTAGAAAGCTCAGTTGATGCTTACGATGATGATAGATTGCTGGACCGGCTTCTTCCTACCAATAACATCCTATCGTGGTACTCTCTCCTGATTTTAGCTTTTATTGAGTTCTTTTTTGATTGTCTATATGGTTTGTTGGAATTATTTTTATTATAATTGATTATTTTAAGTTTTAATGCTATTAACTACGGTATGATAAAAAAAAGTTAAATAAAAAACAACTTTAAATTGTGCTTACAATTTATTCACCTTTTAAATAATGAATTTGAATAATTATTTAATTTCAAATATAAATAATTTTGTAACATTTTATATTTTACTTGTTTTATAAAGTGTATAGTAGTATATAATATATACTAGTAAACTGTGTATAAAGCCTTATAAACTGTATTATTATTATTATTTAAAATTTAAATGGCCATTACTTAAGATTTAAATCATCCAGATCTTAATTGACTTAACTTAAAAATCATTTGTTTAGCGATCAAAAATACACGAACAACATTTATAATCTTTTTTACTTAATTCTTTATACATATGTATATGCTACCAGTTTAACAATTGTTTCTTACCAATTGAAAAAACGCTAAAACATTAACCGGCTTTGGATGGAAAGAGTAAGAGGTGGGCATTCCAAAAGAAGACCAGTTTTACGTTACGTGTAATACAACAATAAATAGCCTTGCATGTCACTAGTATATACTTTTTGTTAGCATTAACAATTGTAATATATAATCAAACCACTGATTTAGGAAATCATTTAACATAAAATAAAATTATCTGGAATGTTTCTATGTCCATATATATACACAAACAAACACACACGCACACACACACACACACACACACACACACACACACACACACACACACACACACACACACACACACACACACACACACACACACACACACACACACACACACACACACATATATATATATATATTTATAATACTGTAGTAAAATTTTTAATTCTAATAATACTTCGTCCAAAAAAGGAAGGATAATATATCAAAATTTGTAAAAGAGAAGCTTACATTTACATAGGTATTTAAAAACTGATTATTAAACCTAATATGACATTTATTTACTTATCACAAATAATTACAGCAAATAACTTTTTTCTTTAATAGTGATATAAATTATGGTAAGGCACATAATTAAGTTTATGTGATATAAGACACGTGCTAGGAGTTGTATTTAAATTCAATGGAATGAAAAGTAAAGACTAGTACACCATCTGGACAATCTTATACTGACACTACCCTTCTCAAAAAGGGAAATAAATTAAAAACATAAACAAAAAAATAAAAATTGAAAAACATTTTGTTTCGTCTTAATGAAACACTAACCTTGTAACCATTATTAAATATTTATTGCATTCACGTATATTGCCGTCTAAAGAATTAATGATATGTTAATATTAATCACATCAAACCAATATTTCGTAATTTTCTTGTCAGAATTAAATATTTACAGTCTGTTCCCTTGGAACAATTAATAGTTGCGTTAAATGTTTAAAACTGACTTTAAGAAAATCCAACAAAAATTAACTTCTCTGTATTCTATTTTATTCTGGATGACACTCTGTAAAAGCCACCTATGGATGAAAAATGAAATTAATTTTTTTTATTGGGTGAAAAAATGCCGTGCCTGACCGGGATTCAAACTCAGAACTTTCAGATAGAATGCCACTCCTCCACGAAAATCCGTATTTTGTTATTTAAAAACTGGTTAACTTACCTATGTATTTATTTTTATAATTCTGTATTAAAAATTAGATCCATAAACTAGACAGCAAAACTGTTTTCCTGTAAATCAACAAAATAACTTCGGCTTACGGAAAAGGACCGTAATATGTATGCTTCCGATATCATTTTCAATAATTCTTCCCACCAATCTATTTAAATTACAATTATTTATTTTATAGCAAACATTTTTATCTGTCAAGAAATTTTTAAATAATAAAAGAATATATATTTAAACCTAAATTTTTGTATTAACGCCTTCTGAGTTATAATTTATTTACGGAAAAAAATTCTTATTTTATAATAGAATTTTTAAAATCGGTTTTATAATTAATTTTTTTAAAGGTAAAATTATTTTAACCGTTTTAGTTTTATTTATATTTAAAACATGTATATGTCTACTAATAAAACGAAGCCAATAAAAAACGATTCAGTTTGAAAGATACAATATAAATTGATTCCGAATGTGAATTAAGGTTCTCTGGTGTGTGTAAATAAATATTAATATTTTACCCAAAGTTTTTAAATAATTTTGGAATTTCTACGCCAAAGTGTTTTAAATATTTGAATGACAATGCACTACACAACAAAAATTCAGTTTTAATTGTTGCTATTATGACAGAAATGAATATATTCAAATCGTTGAAAATTATTTAAAAAAAGTAATTTATTTATTTTTTTTTAATAAGTTATCTGTAAAACAACTTACAGTGATGGTAAACTTAAAACCGCCAGAGAAAATTCCGTTTCGAAATTAAAAAGAAATCTTGCGCAGTTCTTCGCAAGAAGACCGACTTTTCGTTATTTTATTTTGTCTCCACACTCCAACTTGCAGTATCATAACGTAACGAACTACGCTTCTAAGTTGCCCCGCTCAAATTTTTTCGATCTTAAATTTGCGTAACTCAACAATGACTCAACCATCTTCAACGAATTTCATATGTGCGCGATTTCAGATACACTAATACAGCATATCTAAATTTAAATGAAATCGATCCAGTAGTTTTCGAGCCACAAAATTAAGTAAACCACATTCTAAGTGAATGGAACTTTCATATTCGTCATACCTCAAAACGTAAAGAATAATTCGTTTTCATCCCCCATTTCTAATGTGCGATCGAAAGTAATATCCTACTTTCTTCAAAAAGTCTGTAAAAAAATCATTGAAATCAATCCTTTTGAGGAAGAGTCTTTTATTTGGAGCTGCTTAAAAAATTCATACGGATAAAATTGAGAACTTTATACATTTTTTATGTTAAAATAAATAAAATAAAATTATAAACTATTTTATTATCACATATTACTTTTTATTAAAGAGAATAGTTTTTAAAAATTAAATATAATTTAAAATTTAATTCAAAGAAGTAAGTCATTTTGAATAAAATAGTATTTCAAATTATAATGAGTATTATTATAGTGATGTATAAGGAGGGAAATTAGGAAATAAAAATAAACCGGATCCGAGAAATAATTATGTCTTTATCGATGTTTTGCTCTCGTTACAGAAAATTAATTGAAACATTAAAATATTCGAATAAAGAATTATGTAGAAGGACTATTCTACTTTTGAATAAAACGTTTAGATACAAGATCTATAGTAATGAGATGAGATGAGAATGATAGGTATGACGTAAATGAGGTGTAGTCTTGTCTTGTGCAGATTCAGGCTAACCATTCTTGAGATGTGTGGTTAATTGGACCCAAACCATAAAAGTTCACCGGTATCCACCGTTTAGTATTGAAATCCGTGTAAAAGAAATTAACTTTTACTAGGATTTGAATAAAACTTTTGACTTTTAAAATCAGTTGTGAAACAAAAACTTACGACGATGAGTTAACCACTAGATCAGGTGGACTAATATTCAAAAGTAATGGTACAAAATTTCATAAAGATCGTTAATCTAGTCTGAAATTAGCAAGCAAATCGATAGATGATAAAAAAGAGGTCGATTATTCTTTCATCACTGATTTAAATCGCTCAAATATTTAACCAATGTGACATATAAAGGTAATGGAATCATCTAATTAGTACAAGAAACTGACTTAGAGTGCAGAAATTACCAAAGAGAAAAAAAGGTGTTTGATGCCCCCACCATCTCTCTGTAAATGTTCTTTTACCACATTTAGAAGACCGGGTTTAAATTGTGGTCTTATTTACGTTATTTGTCAAAATATATATATATATATATATATATATATATATATATATATATATATATATATATATATATTGACAAATGATTTTAGTGATTTATATATATATATATATATATATTATATATTATATACTATATATATTATATATTATATATATATATATATATTAGCTCTATCCACCACGCTTCGCTGTGGCACATTGTGATTGCATGGATGAGAAATGAGAAACAAAGCAAAGCATACGTTTCATAGAAGTTTAATTTTGCAATACTTATGGATATACAATATTGTTTGTTTTTCCACTGTCTGCGTAGAAAGGCTATCTGGTTTGCCGACTCGGGAACACACAACATACAGTTGCCCATGTGAGAAGCAATCCACATCTAAATCTAAACCACACAATTCTAAAGATTGACCTTGAGCTTTATTGATTGTGATTGCAAATGGCAAACGAATTGGGAATTGCAGTCTTTTAAATTAAAATGGTGTATCGGTCGGGATTATGGGTATTCGAGGAATGAAGACATCTTCACCTTTGAAAGGCCCCGCTAAAATCGTTGCTTCCACTACGTTATTCATCAATTTCTTAACTGCAAGTCGCGTGCCGTTGCAGAGTTTTGGCTCATTAACATTCCGCAACAGGATAGTTGTCAGTTTTTGATCGAACCGTTGCTAGAATCAATCTAATGAGGAATGTTTTCCAAGTTCCTCCTGGCGCATCCAAGAAGAAGGTCCCCCCAACTCCGTCATTTATCATTTGCATTTTGCGATCATAAATGCCTTTCTGTTCACGCGTTAATTTGGGAATGTTTTAGTGGACATATGACTGAAGATCACCAATTTTGTAACTCTGTTCACGGCGTAAATCCACATCAAATGAAGCAATCGCAGCTCGGGTGGGTGCTGGCATTCCCAATTGACTAAGAACTTTATTTGCAATAGCTAAGCACTTGTCTTCAATATTTATCAATGCGTTGTATTCGTTGTAAATGCCTTCTGTAAATTCCATGGTCATATTGGTATTTTCTAGGCGTACTCTATGCAAAATATCCTCAGCCATATGCGATCGATATCTTTCCCATAACTCTGTGGGAAATGAAGAGAAGCAAGCGGTCAATATAATTGCGAATAACGCGCGAATTTGGTTTGGATGTGCAGTGTTGCACGCGTCACTAATACATATATCCCACTGTTGGTCGTTTTCTAATAAATTCAGAGCTTGGTGAAAGGCGCAGCTCAATGACGACACGATCACACAAAAGTACCTCGATTAAAGTGAGTATTTAATTCAAATTGTATAACAATCTGAATCAGATGCAAGTGGATACGTTTTTTTTTTTTGTTAATAAACAATGTATGAACATGAATTAATAAACATGTGCTGCGGTCCTGTCGTTAGCTATTATGGTGAATGTTCCCCTCGCTTCCGGCAGATGGCGCGGTCACTGGTACACAGCTGACCGTTAAAAAAACTGTTTTCTCGCGGTCGCGGGTATGTGACTGATGCGAAAAATAGATAAAAACAATCTTTGATGCGGGTTATATATCGTGCTAAAATTTGAGCTCAATCGGTGCAGAACATTTGAGTTTTTGAAGCGTACACAAACGAACTTAACATTTTTATATATAAAGATTTGTGGGCTCCGAAAAAAGCCCTTAAGTCGTGCGAAAAAACACATCATTTTAAATGCTTACAAAAGCAGAGTAATGCTTACAAATTACAGAATAATCAAACGGCGTTGATTTCAGATGTTAATAAACTGCTAACGTAAGTAGAAGTTGTGCTGCTTCAGTGTACAACGTGATTTTCGAGTATGAATCTACTAATGAATTACGGTCTCCAAAGAAAACAAAACTCCGCAGGTCAATTGAGAAAAAGGTGAGATTTTGATAAAAACGCGATTCGTAAAAAAATTACACGAATTTGAATCATTTAGAAATAGTTTAGCGGTGTATTATGTCCTTTGGAAGAGAATTCGGTTATTGTCTTCGACAACGCTTCTTGACATTAAACGAAAAGAATTCCAGCCGTGTTATAAAAAAAACAATGATATCAAAATGTGGCTTAGTTCAAAAGGAATAATTTTTGAAGAGGTTTAAGTTTATTCAGCTCCTTTTATTCGAGCTCCTTTTATTTTACTCGTGCTTTTATTCAGCTCCTAACGAATATGTTTGCCGGCCTCCGTGGCGCGAGTGGAAACGTCTCGGACTTTAATCCGGTGGTTCCGAGTTGGAATCCCGGTCAGGCATGCCATTTTCATACGCTATAAATCAATCATATCATCATCTGAAGCAATGCATAACGGTGGTTTCGGAGGTTAGAAAAAACCAAAAAAAAAACCGAATACTTAGTTGTGTGGTTTCAGTGTTACTATTTGTGAATTTTGTTCTTTGCTTTTACATAGCAAAATACATACGTTAAATTACCAAAAAACGATTTTTTGGTCATATATATAAAAAAATAACCTAACAAAGGATTTTTTGGTCATTATGTAGGGATATTATTTTCTGTGTATTTGGTTATTTCGACTTTTTTTTGTTTGCACAGTCTTAAGTCTATCTGGGCTATAAGAAAGTTGGGTGTTTTAATTTATTTACTGTAAGTAATTCTTCTTCGTGGCTTTTCTTTTTGTTTTGGTGTTTTTTTTGTTTTTTTTTTAAAATAAAATACAGATGTTTAAGCTGTTAAATATAATTCAAAGAAATTTGTTACTTAATCAGTTGTGATTTTGTTTACATTGGCAACGGCCATACGGGCTCTTTGTGATTGGTCGTTGTGTTTGACAGCGGCCATCTTGCATTGATCTGATTGGTTTTCCTTTGTTTACATTTCCATCTGATTTATTAGCCTCTTATTTATTAAAAAACTGTACAAATTAAAAATAGATAGATAGATTTATTAAAAATAGATGAAAACAATCTTTGATGCGGGTTATATATCGTGCTAAAATTTGAGCTCAATTGGTGCAGAACATTATGCGTTTTTGAAACCGTACACAAATGAACTTAACATTTATATATATATATAGATATAAATCACCGCATCAAAGAAAAAAAATGTTAAAAATTATTTTTGTTAAAAATGAAAAAAATAAAATAGTGTTTTTTATTTGTTAAAACAATTATTTACTCCATGAACCTAGATAATTATGGTTAATACCTTTTATTAGCAAGATGAATTTTATAAAGAAAATAATCTAATACTGATTCACTAAATTTTAATTACGTTATTTTTCTTTTGTTACTGCTTGAATATATTATTTTATACATTTTAGATAAAACCTTATTTAATAAATACAGTTATATTAAATTTTAAACTCTTTATTTATTTACATCCTTATATAAATAAAATTATTGAATTAATGAATGGTTTTCTTACTAAATGTTTGATATTAGTCACAATATAACTCTGAAATATATAAACAGTTATAATTTTCTGTCTTAAATAAAATTGTTAAACTGAACGATATTTTTTCAACAATAAATAAGAAATAGAGGTAAAAAACAAGAAAAAATTAAGAATGCAAGATTTAAAGAAAAAAAAACGAGACTAAAAAACAAAGAGTTGAAAGAAAATGGAGAGTAAATTAAAACTTTTAAGGCAGTTTTTATCAGAAACAGTAACTTCAAATTCAAAACAGCAACTTAACGATAAATTAGAACGTGATCGTTTGTGTCGCTGACAAGTACGACTAACAAAAATATACGAACAACGTAGAGCTAAATTGGAACGCGATTGTTTACATCATTTGCAAATTAAGACTGAAAGTTCTGTAAAATTTAATTCGGACACACCGTCTGGAGAAGTGCTCTTCAACAAACGAAAGAAATGATCGATTTCAGGTTGAGCTTATATGTGGAACTTAGCAGTTTACCTAACATAACAATATTAAACATCATTGACAGCAATGAGAACTGCTGTGGAACTTTTCCGCTGACATGGAGCCGACTTGAATGTACATCGCCGTGGAATCAAACAAATCAACATATTTGTTTAAAAAAAATTCTTGTTAAATATATGTAATTGACAATAGAAGTACAATAATAGATAATAAACAATGTTTAAGCGTTCCATATAATAAGTAAAAAAAAAGTAAAAATTTCTCTTACCGGCCCGATTTCATTTATTAAACAACGAATAAATACATAATCACATTTTCAGAAATAATACAATTCCTATGATTATTCGTTGTTTAATAAATGAAATCGGGCCGGTAAGAGAAATTTTTACTTTTTTTTACTTATTATATGGAACGCTTAAACATTGTTTATTATCTATTATTGTATATCTATTGTCTATTACATGTATTTAACATGTATTTTTTTAAACATAATTCTAAATTATTAACAGATTTTGATAATAGAAATGTAGTGTCTTACCTTTTTTTGATATCAGTATCATTTTCTTAAAAACAGTTTTATTTAAGAAAGTTTTATTTTATATTACAGAAAGTTTTGTTTTTTTTTTTCATGGAAAAAATGATATCTGCGAAACTCTTACAGTACGGTTTACAATTTCAATGTAATTTTAATTTTTTCGGATTGATATTAACGTTTTTGTTGTTGACAACAAAATTTTCGACTATAATATATATGAATAACTTTCTCGGAAAAGTTATGGAACTATGCCGGTTTTGTTGTAAAAATCGATAGTAGAAAAAATTACAGTTTCACATTTAATAAAAGTGTTTAACACACTTGATTAATAAAGAATTACGAATTGTGTTATCATTGTATTTTTTCGTGTCCTTTAGAAACTCTTCAGGTTTTCGACTATAATATATATGAATAACTTTCTCGGAAAAGTTATGGAACTATGCCGGTTTTGTTGTAAAAATCGATAGTAGAAAAAATTACAGTTTCACATTTAATAAAAGTGTTTAACACACTTGATTAATAAAGAATTACGAATTGTGTTATCATTGTATTTTTTCGTGTCCTTTAGAAACTCTTCAGGTTTAACAATAACTTTTAAAAAGTAAACGTCTATATAAATCGTAATTTAATTTTACGTATGACGATAATTTATAATACTAAAAAACGTATATGCAGAACTGATTGTCTGCCATTCTGCAGTGCTACACGTGGAATGAGGGGGGAGGGAAATTTAATGTTTAGAATGTGGAAGGGGGTCGCTCGGGTGGATATAGTTGGGTTTTGATATACGACCGAGCCTACAAACCTCCACTCCCGTCTACCGTACTCCTGCACGGCGGGTGAGTTTTCCCAACAATTTATTTTCTCTCTTGCATGCATTATTAATTTTTCATTTCGATTGCATCCGAGTGTCATAGCCATAAGGTCTCTAATGAATGCTCTTTACGTGGGAAACACAGCCTTATCGCCTTCCGCCGCCAACTCTCATGTTATTCGTAGTATACTTCTACGTGATCATCTGTAAGAGTAATGGATTTTTATTCAACATTTTGTTATAATAAATTTTTGCTTCTGTTACAATGATAGTAAACTCCTGTCTATTTTATTTTTTAATTCAAGTCATTTGTTCCATTAAAAGTGCAAGCTTTATTATTTAATTAACATTGCATATTAAATTAAAAAATACAAAAACATTCTCCGGTTAAAAAAAAAAACAAAATATAAATATTTTTAATAATTCATACATTTATTGTACGTTAATTGTATCGAGCTTAATACAGCATAAACATTAAAAGTTTTAGATATAACCATACGGAGATTTACATAAAAACCTCCAACAATGTTGATGTGTCTTTTTCGTATTTACATCATATTTTTCAGAGGGTTATGTTTTTAATCCGGGTTAATAGAACTAGAAGAAAATATTTCCTTGTAGGATTACAAATTGAAGCTAACCAAAATGGTTGCAACCGGTTATTATATTATTATACAATTAATTTTGTTGCTTCTAAATTTTTTTTTTTAATATATCCTCGTACATTTTTTAAAATGTATTGCAGTTTAATAGATTACACTTTAAATAACTTATTATACGAGACATATTCAATAAGTAAGGCCCGTCGGCTTATATTTAAATATTAGCGGGCCTGAAGACAGTTTCACGCATGCAGGGCCATCTATCGAACCCACCGGGTTGGTCTAGTGGTTAACGCGTCTTCCCAAATCAGCTGATTTGGAAGTCGAGAGTTCCAGCGTTCAAGTCCTAGTAAAGCCAATTATTTTTACACGGATTTGAATACTAAATCGTGGATACCGGTGTTCTTTGGTGGTTGGGTTTCAATTAACCACACATCTCCGGAATGGTCGAACTGAGAATGTACAAGACTACACTTCATTTACACTCATACATATCATCCTCATTCATCCTCTGAAGAATTATCTAAACGGTAGTTACCGGAGGCTAAACAGGAAAAAGAAAGGGCCATCTATCGGCTATTTGCGAAGCCACTGCAGTTATTTTGATTCAGAAGTCGTTTGCCTACCGGTGAATGCAGATTGCAATGTCCACGAAAATCGTTTATCCCGCCAGTTGTGAAGTAGCGCTGTGATTCGATTTGTGTATGCAAAATGATCTTCAACTGCTGAAATTCATCGGGAGCTGTGCCTAATGTATGGACTTACAGTAATGAGTAAAGAAAAGGTTAGACAACGGTGCCGAGATTTTAAAAATGGCCGCACAAGTGTGAATGACGAAGAGCGGAATGGCAGGCCCAGTATTCAGACCGACGAAATCGTTCAACAACGGAACCGAAAACTGCGATGTGATTGACGATTAGTGCACTGGCTGATGAATTCCGCATGTTGGACGCCCTCTTATGTACACTATTGTCTCAGAAAAGCTCGGATATCAAAAATTGTGTGCAAGGTGGGTACCAAAAATGCTCACCGACCAACGCAAAGAGCAAAGAATGCAGTGGACGAGCATTTTTGGACCGATATCAACAAGATGGAGATGATTTTTTTTCCACATTGTAACGGGCGATGAGACGTGGATATCCTACACCAACGCAGAATATAAAAAAACGGCCAATGCAGTGGCGCCATTCAAGTTCCTCAAAACTTTAAAATAGTTAAAGCAATCTCCGTACTCGAGTCGAAAAATATTGGCTACCGTTTTTTGGAACGAAAAGTGCGCCATTTTGGTTGATTTCATGGAACGTGGTTCAACAATTACAGATGACGTGTACTGCAAAACGCTCACCAAACTGATACATAGGATCCAAAATCGACGACGCGGGAAACTGTCATCCAGCGTAATCCTTCACGACAACATGCATCCTCACATTGCTGCCTCAACCAAGAATGGGATTCAAAATTTTCGTTGGGAACTTTCTGACCACCTTCCATATAGTCCCCACTTTCCACCAAGCAACTACTTCCTCGTCTTGCATTTGAAAAAGTGGCTTGGTGGTTAGCGGTTTAAAACGATGAGGAACTCAAGACTGCCGTTGTTAACTGGTTCAATTTCCAGGCGGCGAAATTCTATGCAGAGGGGTTAAAGAAACTGGTGCAGCGTTACGAATAGTGTTTAGAACTGAATGGCGATTACGTGGAAAAGTGAAGTAGATTTTTTGTAACCTAAAACTGTATGTAAAACCTTTTCTCACGAGTTAATTTTTTTAATGACCAAACAGCCCTTACTTTATGAATATGCCACGTATAATTTGAACATTTTTATTCCTGTAAAACCACTTACTTATGTACCCATCATAAGGGGGATGAGTAGCTGATACATTACTATTGGTCAGTTATTATTTTACTTTTTTTTTGCGGTAGTAGAACTCCAGTTAATTGGGTGGAGATTGATGAAATCAGGTATAAGCTTCTTGGGCCAAATTTGTGCAAAACGTTGTTCGCAAACCGTGAATCTATTTGACCGAATGTTTGAACTTTTGTATGCATGATCCATTTTCTATACTATTAGACGGTGCAGGGTTCAATTCTAGTATTTCTAGGTATTTTGGTTTCAGAGTTATATCGACTTTTTAAAGCTAATCGATTGACTTTCCCTTTCGCAGCTGATCAAGTCCTACAATATCATAAAATTTTTTTATATGGGGAAAATTTAGGAAAAATTTATTTATAAAGAAGTGATCCCTAACAACAAAAATTGTTTTAAAAAATACAATTGTTTAAAAATATTGAAAAAAGTAACTTTTATGAAAATAATTGCTCCATTTTGGTGTTTTAGATAAAACTACCTTAATTTTAATAGCTCTTCAAATCGTGAACAAAAAAAATTAGCAATAAAAATAATTAAGAATTATAGCCCAAAAAAACCGTTTTTAATAAACGTTTAAGAAAACGATTTTTAAAATTATTCAAATATAGGTTAGTCTTAAAAATTTATTTAAGTAAAGTTTTCTCTAAATCTAACATCCCCATCGATAAAGGCTAAAATAAGAAACAGAAAATTTTCCAAAAACCTTTCTAGGTCAGAGATCTATAATTTAAGAAAAAAAAGATAGATATTTCTTGACAGGTATGTATATGTAGTGTAAACTTTCAAAAAAATGTTTGAAAAAATATTTAACCCAAAGGGAAATAGAGTAAAGAAAAACAAAAAAAAAATCATATTTCAGGTTTAAGAGGTGGGGGTTATTTTTTAAAAAAAATTTTAATTTTTTTATTGTAGATAATAATCTATGCATTGTAGATTCGCGATATCCTCCACCCTTCAACGAATTTTGAAAAAAATGAATATGTTCATTACCCTTTATAGAAATAAAAATATTTCTGCAGAAATATAAAAAAAAAATTTATGCCAAATTTGAAGAAAATTGGTTTGATCAATCGTGAGATATAAGGCCAAAAGCCGTGCGACACACATATGTACGCACATACATAATGATCTAGATGAAACTAGTTCTGCCCAAAAACGTAAAGATTTGCAAAACTCTGTTTTTGATTACATTATTATAGCCTATGAAACAATAAAAAACTTTTGTAGGTAGGTTTTATGAATGATGTAGTAGTCAAAACCTTTACTTTTTTGTAATATTTCCAAAATAAATTTGTTAGTCTGTGTTATACGAGAGGAAAGGTAAGGCCAGGGAGGGGAGCCCCTGACTAGACGGTCGGGCGAGCGAAGAGATCCCTGACCGGCTAGTTTTAAATAATTGATATGAAATTTCATCATTATTTTTTTGTTTGCAAAAAACGTGATACACTTTTAAGAAATTGTTTAATTGATCTGCAACTAGGTAGAGTAATAAATAAGGGTTAGATAAAAAATATGTTATAATATCAAATTTTTATTACCGTCGATTATTCTTTTATAGTTATCTACATTTTACGTTACTGAAAAACCTCCTGAAAAAAATTGTAAATCAGAATAATCTACATTCAAAAAACTCAGAACATCTCTTGAAATTTAGTTTTATTTTCATATTAAAACAGTGAAAGTAGAAAACGACGTGCAAGTTTTGTTCTACAAATTTTATGGAGGCAATAAAATTGATCCTTATGGTAGAATTTATTTTTTTTTACGTTTCTTTTTGATGACATAATAACGCAACAAAGTCATCAGCCAAGTTATATCGATGGTGCTTAGCGTAGTTCTTTGACTAATTACAAAAAGTAAAATATAACTGTGTAAAAAGTTATTATTATTTGTATTTTAAAATAACCTTAATATCTACACACACGTTTAATGACCTCGATTAAACCTAGTAAACATTTTTTTAATTCGCAACAATCAGATCAAACGGTACAAGTTTTCTACTCTTATAAGCAAGAGTAATTTTTCTTAGTCATTTAATACCTTGTTATTAACTACTGCATTAATCAAATTATTGAATGCAAGGAAAATGTAAATGGATGAGCGAAGAGATTAATAAAAGGTTATACGAACCATTATGATGGTTCGTTTATTAGTGAAGAGATATCGTATTCGTGACGGTTAGGTAGCGCAGTTTGATTGCTCGTTTCCGGATCGCTTATAGACTTTTACGTGATGTTTTGGATCTTGTACAACATTATTTATTTTTGGACTTTATCAGTCTATACATGATTATCTTTAATATGGGACCAATCAGACTTAAATCAGATAAGATAAAATTTTTAAATCGTGTTCATTGAAGTCGTGCTTCACAATAATAAGTATATAGTTATAGAAGAGTAAAAATTAAAAACTCCTGTCTTTAAATAAGATGAATTTTTCTATAGTTTTCTGTTAAGTAATACACGTCATTTTATATAATTTTTAAATGACAGGTGGGAACCAATACGTTCTACGCACTTTTATATTCTTAATCGAGAATTTTTCATTACTTGCCGTAACATGGTTATGGAGCAACTTCTTGAAATTTTAATTTTAGTTCCACTACCGTTTTTCGGTCACTCGATATACGTCTTTCTCTTTAGCAAATTCAAAGAAAAAATCGCATTAGGACAAATCGAGAGATCTAGCCAGCCAAACAATGTCACTATTTGTTGGGTATGATATGGTTTGGAGAGAGTTATTTTAAAGCAGTATTAGACATACGAGCAGTATGATTTTTAGCATCGTGTTGGTGGAACCATAATTTATGAAATTCGAACTAATTCTTACCTGAAAAATATTGTGATCGTGCTGATGTAACACGCCGTAATAACGGTTGTAGAATTTCTTCGATCGTCTTGAAAAATTATCACTCCGATAATCCCAGATGATATGTTTACACAACGTTGTGATTTTTGGATTACGCAAAGGTTTCTCATGTAATTGAAGTGAGTTTCTAGCGTTCCAGTATCGATTATTCTGCTTATTTACGTAGCCGTCCGGGCGAAAATGAGCTTCATCTTACGTAAATTATATGTTGGATTAAGTTTATTCTTAATTTAACTTAACTTCGGCTTATTATTAATTGTTTTTAATTGTTAATAATAATTAATTTTTAATTGTTTTTATTTATTTTTAATAAGTTAAAAAAAAATTTAAATATATATATTTTTTAATAAATATATCATTTTAAAACGAAACTGTTGTTTTCAATAAAAAAAGTTTTATTTTTGTGAATGTGTTACTATGTACGATGCTGTTTTAAATCTGAGATAATCTTTCCGAATCTTTGTTGTATGTATGCTAGTTTGCTAATATCTGATAAATTTTTTGTTTTCATTCTCGTTGTTTTTATTTATATTTATTTTGGTTAGAAGTGCCTCATTTAGTGTACTGTGAAATTCAGTTCGAGAATGCTTTCATTAAAGCATAAAAATACTTCAAATCAACATTTTCCTCCATCTCATTGATACAAATCACAAATCTAAGTAAATCTTGAAATTATACAAAACAAATAAAAAAAATCTGATGTGGACAACACATGACTTCCTTGTACGCCTATTAAATTACATATACACAGTTTTTAAAAATTAAAAGTACATAAAATTTTATTTCACTAATAACTTCTGATTTTTTCAATTTTTATTGTTATTATTGAATATTTATTTATTGTAAAAAATGTTTTACAATCTGAGGTTAATAACTGTTAATAAATCAATATACTTAAATTAAAAAAAAGGAGATGAAGACGGATTTGAATCTATACGCCTTCCCCTTATAAGATCTAAATATTTCATTAATTAAAATTTTATTTGGCTATAACTATGGAACCAATGAAAATAACTGCCACTTATGATAATTCGTTGAAAAGCACTCAATGAGGGCTTATTACTGCAGTTATGAAAAAGTAAAAAATCCCAATTTTTTTGGCTTTTTTGGACACTTTTGGTCCCAGTTGATTGCAATCAAAGGAAAGGTGCACAACTAGATGTTACAACTGTCCTAAATCCAAAATTTCAACGTTTTCGACTAATCTAATAATGATTAATAATCTAATAATTTTTATAAAAAGTATGAAAAAAATCAGAAGTTATTAGTGAAAAAAAAATTTTATGTAATTTTAATAATGTATATACGTAATTTGATAGACGTACAAGGAAGTCATTTGGTGTCCACATCAGATTTTTTAAATTTATTTTTAATTTGTATATCTATTATTGAATAGATATATATATATATATATATATATATATATATATATTTACTGGACTGTAATGTTTAGAGACATATTTAAAAGTTATTTAACTTACGTTGATTATTATAATAATAAAGTAGCTCAATAAATTTAGTTAACCGTAATCGTTAAATAAAATCAACAAAGCGTGGGTGTGTACTTTTCCAATTGAAGATATTCCAATGCAGGTATATTATATTATAAAGTGTTGCGAACAGAGAATGAAAGGCTTTCCTTGTTATTTCTAAAGTCTGATTCAATTAGGTCTGTTATTCGGTTTAGACATACTTATTTGTAACTTATAATTAGTTATACATTATCTTCGTTAATAGAAAATTGTATTTAACTTTAACAAGAACGATAGAGATTTACCTTCGTTATGTGTGTTTGATATACGTTCCACGAGTACATCTTTGTTATATGGCTTTGATTACTTAGACGAAATTATTTAGTTTATATTAATGCAAGTTTAGTTAAATTTTGTTTAACAACGTCAACTATTTGTTTTTTGTTGAAATATTTTACTAACTGGTTCTCTGTTTGGTAGAAGTATCTAAAATACGAAATAAAAAAAAATTGTTTTTCCATAAATTTAACGTTTGAATTATAAACTTTTACAATTTTATTCTGTAACTTTATAATATTATTTGAGATAGTTATAACAATCTTATAAATAATATTACATTCTATATGCATATTTTGGGTCCTAATGATCATTTTAGACGATGTCTTCGATAGGTACAATTGGAAGTGAGGCGGTATACCATGTAAACGGTTGTGTTTTGTAAAAATCTCTTAAAATGTTTTACTTACTGTAACGTAATATTTATAAAAATAGCGTTGTTTTTATAAAAACAGCTGACTACAAAGTTGTTACATTTTCTTGATATTGGATTTTATTTTTAAATAGTAGAAAAATATGATACAACAAAATATTTACCCAAGATTTCCTTTTTGAGAAATATGATGAAAGTTTATTGTAATATTTTTTTCTTAGCTTATTTTATTTTAAATTATCTAAAAAAACTGTTTTAGTATATTACAAAATAACTGATATTTTTTATCTTTGATCCGTTTCCCCATCCCCAATAATTGCATCAAAGTATTTTTTGGGTTGCTTGCATTTATGCTATGCTTAAGAAGACAAAAAAGAATCGGTTAAAAATATGCAATAAATAATAAGATAGGTTTTTTAGATTTTTGAGGATCGGGAAATTTGGGGGCAATTTTTTTTTTTAATTGTAAGATAAGCATGTACGCATGTACTGAACTTAATATAAAGTGGGGTTATGTTAGCAAACTTTTGAGAAATTTGACACCAAACTTTTATTAACAAATTGTTATATTTACACGAGTCTTCCATATTTCATTATAATAGGTATACCCAGTCAAAGGTTTTAGTTTAAGCTTTAAACATGCCATCACACGTGCATACGTACATACGAACATTATCCTCCCTTGAATCCCTTGAGGAAAAGTTCTCGATTTAAAGTTCTTTGTAAATTTTTTTGTTAGATTCCGATGGTAGTACGCTTAAAAAGAATATTCTGTATAACACTTTTTTTTAAAATGGGATATACTTATTTATTTCAGTCTTTTTTACGTCATGTAATAAGCAATCTGAGGTATAAAAAATGTATTTAATAAAGCTACTTTTTGTTAAGAGTAATTATGCTCACTGTACAAACAGTTCCAGTGTGGTGAACGAGTAATCATTTATATAACAGTGTCACTTACATTTCAGTGGTCTTAGCATACTGATTACTTTTCTCGGTGAAGAAGACAATGGGAAGTCCATCCCTCCTTACTTGCTCTGGTAAACATGTCATGGAATTCATGTTACCCATAAATTTTAGTATGTAGTCTTTGAGTTATATGTGTGAATCATGTAAAACCGGCTACAATGTGTATTACGGGTTAAAAATTGACATAAAAATCTTATTTCTATTTTATATCACATAAATAATGAAAATCTTATATAAAATGTTAATTAAAAAAAAAAAATATCAATCTTGTAAAAAGATATTAATTTATTTTTGGAAATATCTTCTTTTTTATTTATATACTGTATCCTTTCTTATACTAAATAAGGCAGACTAAAAAGGATGGATCTTCTATAATTTTTTTAAAATTTATCCAATAAAATTATTAGTTAAAACAGGTGGAAATTGTTAATTTGACTTGCATGTATTTTTAATTTCCCGTTTGTAGCTCTTCTATTGTTGTAACAGCACTGTAACTATAAACTAAAACTGCAATTGACTAAAATTCTGGGTTTTGGGCTTTATTTTTGCAAATAATGATGTTTTAAATCTCTCAAAAACATAAAAAGTTAAACATTTCCGGAAGATGTTTATACTTGTTTTGGATACTACTTTAATTAATATTTCTGGACTGGCTCAACATAAATTCTTTGAAAATTGCTCAAAAGATGTTTATATATATATATATATATATATATAGGGCATTGATGACATTACATTTTGGGTAAAATTAATGAAGGGGGAGAGGTAGTTATTGACATTTTGAATTTTTTACTTTTTGTGTAGCGGTCGTAGAAAAATGAGCTTTAGTACGATGAAAATACTTATTAAAGGACAGCCTTACTTCCTATCTTATGTAATGTTAATCATTTACATGACTTCTCAGCTTATAATTTAGATAGAGCCTTAATTTTTTGTTTGTTTTAAGCAGCCCTCTTTTCTGTAGTTTTTGACGCAAGGGTTTGTTAATATCTTTGATATAGCAATTTCAAAAAAAATTCTGACGGTCTATATTTTTACTTCAAAAAATACTTTAAAAATTCATAATTGTTTTTATAGTGAATTAGTCGCAAAAAGATTGTCTTAGGAACTAGATAGATATAAGTATGCTATATATGCCTTACAAAGTTTAAGATGACAACTCTAATAGGGCCTGAGAAAACTTGCATCTAGGTTTAAAAACATTAATTTTCTGAAAATGGCAATTAAAAATCATTCTGCACAAATATCTACTGTTACTTACCTTATGAATGATCTGGTAAGCATCAGGTTCATACGCTGGTTCATCTGAACCTTCCTGTTTTGCATACAAGTCTTCCAAAGTGCGGGCTTGTTGAACTTTTCTTTTTGAGTTCAGCTACTACCTTTTAAGCTTGGTGTATCCTCCTTCTATCAAGCTTTTTCATGGTTACTACTAAATACTTCCCAGTACTAAGTCCCATATGTATCATGACCGTACATTTAGTAATATAGCTATCATTGAAAGAGGAAATAGCATCAAAAACCCCAAATTCAAGTGTTGGTAACTTAACAAATATCCGTTTCGGGAGTCGCGTCCAATTAACATTATTCAACGATTCATTTGGGTTCTGACACTTTTCCCTTTCAGACACTTTTTTGCCAGATTCACGAAAAATGGGTTTTATTTCTGCCATAATGATGAGGAAGATGAAAGTGCTGCCTGAGATCATTTTCTTCTTTTTTCTGAATACTTGCACCAGGTCTCCGCATCTGCAGGGCACAGCTGATGCATTGGTTTTTAATTCGAAAAACCAACGTGAAAGACTTCTGCCCATGTAGATTATTTCATAGCAGTAATACTATGCAAATTCCTTCGAATTTCCAATCCGTAAAATGTTTGCAGCTTCTATATTGCTCCATCAGTCAAACGACTTTTTCCAGACAGGGATTTTTCGTCAACCTGCTTATTTTTTTAGATTTTAGCATATGTAGTCTAGATCCATTCTCTTCTGAAGACGTCCAACACATTCAACGTTTTCAGTGGGCACATCTGAACCGTGTATGGTTTGCTTCAGATACTGCAATGAAGCCTTTTGAATCTCCATCACCTAAGTATTGAGTATATCTGACATTGTACTTAGGCATGGATTTTCAAAAGATTTCAAGAGCTCCTGCTACTTCCATATCTATCTCCACTAATGCCCAAATAATTAGCAGTACAATTAACTCCATATTCGTTATTATTTTTACCAGTACAATTGCAATTTTTTTTTCACTTCAGTCTGACTGTTTGATGCAACTCTTCAAGATTCCCTTTCTAATGCTAGTCGTTTCATTTCAGTGTATCCCCTACATCCTACATCCCTAACAATTTGTTTTACATATTTCAAAAGTTTCCTGGCTGCACAAGTTTTTCCTTCTATCTGTCCCTTCAATATTCCTCAATGAATATTCTAAGGAATAGTACCTCCATAGACTTTTCTCTTCCTATTTTTACATTCAGTGGTCCATCTTCATTGTTTCTACTACATTTCATTACTTTTGTTTTGTTCTTGATTATTTCCACGCAGCAGTTCTTTTGTGGACTTCATTCATTCCATTCATTGTTTCTTCTAAATTTTTTTTACTCTCAGCTAGAATTATTATATCATCAGAAAATCGTAGCATCTTTATCTTTTCACCTTGTACTGTTACTCCGGATCTAAATTGTTCTTTAACATCATTAACTGCTAGTTCTATGTAAAGATTAAAAAGTAACGGGGATAGGGAACATCCTTGTCAGACTCCCTTTTTTATTACAGCTTCTTTCTTATGTTCTTCAATTATTACTGTTGCTGTTTGGTTCCTGTAATTGTTAGAAATTGTTCTTCTATCACTGTATTTGAATCCTAACTTTTTTAAAATGCTGAACATTTTATTTCAGTCTACATTATCGAATGCCTTTTCTAGGTCTATAAATGCCAAATATGTTAGTTTGATTTTATTTAATCTTCTTTCTACTATTAATCTGAGTGCTAAAATTGCTACCCTTGTCCCTATACTTTTCCTGAAACCAAATTGGTCTTCTCCTAATACTTCTTCTACTCTCCTCTCAATTCTTCTGTACAGAATTCTAGTTAAGATTTTTGATGCATGACTAGTTAAACTAATTATTCTGTATTCTTCACATTTATTTGCTCCCGCTTTCTTTAGTATTATGATTCTAACATTCTTTTTGAAGTCTGAAAGAACTCCACCTTTTTTGTGAATATTACACACCAGTTTGTTTAATTTATCAATCGCTTCCTCACCAACACTGCGCAGTAATTCTGCAGGTATTCAGTCTATTCTAGGAGCCTTTCTGCCATTCAAATCTTTTAATGCTTTCTTAAATTCAGATCTCAGTATTGTGTCTCCCCTTTCATTCTCTTTGACTTCTTCTTTCCTTTTCTTTAACACCATTTTCTAATTCATTTCCTCCATATAACGCTTCAATATATTTCACCCACCTATCGCCGTTTCCTTTCGTATTATAAATTGGTGTACCATCTTTGTTTAACAAATTGTTAGATTTTAATTTATTTAACCCAAAATTTTCCTTAACTTTCCTGTCTGCTCCATCTATTTTACCAATGTTCATTTCTCTTTCCACTTCTGAACACTTTTCTTTATAGTATATCTTAATTGTCGATAGTTCCTTTTACTTTCTTCATCATTAGCATTCTTATATTTCCTACATTCATCCATCAGCTGCAATATATCCTTTGAAATCCAGGTTTTACCTTATCTTTTTCACTCACACCTCTTACGATGTCCTCCTCAAAAATCTTCTTTACCTCCTCTTCCTCAAGTTTCTCTAAATTTCACCGATTCATCTGACACCTTTTCTTCAGGATTTTAAACCTCAATCTACACTTCATTGTCACTAAATTATGGTCGTTATCAATGTCTGCTCCAGGGTAAGCTTTGCAGGGTAAGCTTTGATTTCTAAATCTTTGCTTAACCATGATATAAGGTATCTGATACCTTGCAGTATCACCTGGCTTTTTCCATGTGTATATTCTTATATTATGATTTTTAAACTGGGTGTTGGCAATTACTGAATTATACTTCATGCGAAACTCTATAAGTTGGTCCCCTCTTTCATTCCTTTCTCCCAGTCCGTATTCACCCACTATATTTCCTTCCTTGCCTTTTCCAATGCTTGTCTCCAATTATTATTAAATTTTCATCCTTCTTTGTGTGTTTAATTGCTTCGTCAATTTCTTCGTATACACACTCTACCTCATCATCATCATGGTCACTTCTAGGCATATGACGTTAACAATTGTCAGTTTAGGTTTTGATTTTATCCTTATTACAATGATTCTATCGCTATGCAATTTGAAATACTCTACTCTCTTCCCTATCTCCTTGTTCATTACAAAACCTTACTCCTGCCTGCCCATTATTTGAAGCTGAGTTAATTATTCTAAAATCACTTGAACAAAAGTCGTCTTCCTCTTCCCATCAAACCTCGCTAATTCCTTCTACATCTACATTTATCCTATCCATTTCCCTCTTTAAATTTTCTAACCTACGTACCTTTTTTAGAATGCAATATTTAGATAAAATTGCTGTGATCAGGACTTTTACACTATCAACGGATGTCACAGTCAGCAACAAACAGATCTCAATTTCCCCTACTCATTACTCCTGCTTCCCCAACACTATTATTCATTGACTTTCTACCTATGTGTTGCATAACAGAATCCAAAACAAAATCATGATCATCATGATGTATAGGAGGCGCTGTTAAATTCATAATAGCTCAAAACAACTACACGGAAGTATATACCTTTCCCACTGTTCGTAAACTATAAACAAGTCTCGGGTTAAAATCGTAATATATATATATATATTTTTGTTTTTTTTTAATTTTCTATACAATAATTTCACAATTAAAAAATTATTTACAGTTATCACAATTAGAACAAAAAATGTTTATTTTACTTTACTGACCAGCCCAGTAGCTGATTTCTTTTCTAATGACAAGTTATGCCGACAATGTTTACAAATAGCAATGGCTTTCAACATATTTTCCAGCTGTTTCAAATTTATAATGTATTCTAAAGATTCATTTTTATTATCATAAGTACCCAAATGATCTTGTAATTTCAACTTAGAATTAGAACTCCATTTTGTTACACTACTAGATGAAATAGGCGTACCTTAGCACTTGTTGATGGATGAGAAGAATGGCCTTCAATTTTCTAGATGCTTACGTTTTTGAGTAAACGAAGTGTAATGTGGACACTACATAACTTCCTTGTACTCCTATTAAATTACATATATCTTTTATTACATTTTTTTTTTCAAATTTTTTAGTTATTGAATTGTAATTTATTGAAGTTTGATGTACGGATGTATGAAATAACATACTTTTTTAAATTTCTATTACTGTAAGGTAGCTTAACGTTAAAATCACGTTCTTGACCCATTATTGATCATCCTAACGGCCTGTGTATTTGGTTTACTGGCATTTCTTCCACCACCACACCTCTCGATCCCCTTAAAGCGTAAGACCGAATGTCCGTGCCATAAAGGGGTACTGTGCCTCAAACAGTTTAAGCGACCAGTATCCTATGTAGCTCCTAGAGCTAACCGAACGGTATAAGCTTGGTTAAACACACAATTAGCTTTTGTGTCCAGCCGTTCACTTGTAATATATTAAACTAAATCGGCTAGGGGCACCTTGTTTATACTATAATATGTGACTATCGTAAATATAAATTTAACTTAAATAAATCTAAAAACAGCAATTCGCTGCCACGCCTATGTCGCTGAATGCCAGCAAGTACCTGTCCAAAATTTATATCGCTTGGAGCTGTTAACCGATAGCCGACCATTTCTTTAACATAGCCTCCTATAGCAGCTCGGTAGGAGTCTTTTCTTTTAATAAGCTATCGATGCCGGTTGAACAACGCAACCGCATCAAGGAACTCCCACATGATCCGACAATTCGGCTTACGCCACATCGATTCGTCGTTCGTGAGTGACCAATTTTTCCCTTGACCTCTAATAACAGGGTGATCCGATTATTGGTCCTCCAACAGCGGGGCAGTCGAACATCATATGCTTATTCGACTGGACCTCCTCGCAGACGCACAGCTCAATTGCCAGGTGGAACCTGAACAGATATTGTCTCAAATTATTATGATCGGTGAGTATCTGGGCTCCCGTTGCCCTTAAAAATGAACTTTAGGCGTTTCATTCCCCCAAATCCTGTATAAATCTATTCTAGGATCATCCCTTAGTCGTTTTGTTACATTCCTGCTGCTATGTTTCCATCACGAGGCTCTGAAGCCTCTTCCGCAGGCAGGAGATAGGCAACTACCGGCCTGTGTAATCAAATCCAACATTTCTACATCATCTTCTGTGTTATTACTATCAACTGAAATCGGTAAAGATGGTACGAGACTTATTTGGCTCAGCACTTGTACACGCAAAGTTTCTTTCGTATCTAAATGCTCGGTGTGAACGACATATCTCTCAATTCGTCTTGTTATGCCTGTTTCCTTTATTTCTAGCAGCATTTATTGAGCTTATATTATAAAGCCGCAAAAAATGTTTCATTTTTACTAGTTTTTGGTTTTTTAATATTACTTTAGAGTTTTCTTTTATTTAAGCTTAAATTTACTGCAATCCGGCCACGTATTCGCTTATAATGCTTTTCTGAATGTAATTGTATGATAAAATCCAAATATAACTTGAGAATCGCGTATGTAAAGGATAGGGAGGAAATGGGAGTTTCGAATCTAGTTTAATACAAATCGTACATCTTTTACATCAGACAAATTTAAGACAAATCTAATTTAAAGACAAAATAAATTTTTCTTTAAAACAATTTGTTTTGGTTAAATCCAATTTTAATGATTAGATTTACTACACAAATATATCATTATTTCGTTTTATTGTAATTTCGTGCTTGAATTTGTATCATTGTGACCAATTTTAAAATATTTTAAGTCGATACTTGATCAGGGCTGGTTATTTATTGGTAGATTTAAAAAAAAGAATAATTTGACACGACTACAAAATTTCGGTATTTAAAATTTATTATTTTCTTCATTTTAGTTTTGTTTTAATATAATTTTTTATATTTTTTTAAAATTCAATTTTAATTATTTAAAAAAAAACTATAAATATGTATTTTCTTTTCCATTTAAAATGTTACAGAATAATCTCAATTTTTTTTATTATTTATTTAAGAGTTATTTTTTACTTTAACAAATATTTTTCCTATGTTTTACCTATCCAGGGGACTCTTGTTTTAGTTTTTCCAGTCGCTTTATATTTTAAGCTTACTTGCAGCAGCAAAACTGTTTTGTATGTTTGCCGGTAAGCAAGTGTAAACGTATGTATGTATGAGTGTGTATATGTGTGTATGTAGTGGTCCAACAAATGGTATGGTACCCCCCTGAGGCTGAGAGAACAGAACACAGCACACCAGTACACCGATAGTGCAGTGCAGGGCCTATCGATCGTACAGCTAGGAGGACAAGGGGGTAGCGAACCCTAACTGTCTGAGTGCCCTATATCCCCAGTACCGGCTTTGCTTGGCCCAGTTCAGTTTTGTTTAATCAAAAACAGATTAAACAAAAATATCGTTATAGGCATTACTAAGGTTTTTTCCTTTTTAATGCGAGAAATAATAATTAAAAATTTAATATCCACCAGGAATACAAATTTGAATAACATTAAGTTGTAACTCCGGCTCTTTGTCTCAACGTGTTTTGATTTGAATAATTAATTTATATTCAGAGAAAATAAGAAAAAAATTACGGTAGCTTGTATTTATTTATTTTTTTAATATTTATATAATTTCACAATTATTACGTCGCAATAAAACTTCGACAATCTATAAGTATTAACTTAAGATACATTTTTCTCATTTCTTTTTCATTTTGTTGTAAAACTTTTACGTTACAGTAATTACTCGTAGTTGAAAATTCCAGAATATCGTGAAATTCATTCAATAGAATTGGTAATAGAACCCCCATGTAATTCACAGATGCCTATTTTCTTTTATGGCAATGTTTTTATATATATACTCGTATACACCAAAATTCAATAAAACCTGTCTGTTATCTGTTTAATACAAGTCAATTTCTATCTAAAATATTCATCTGACAGTTTGTTGTGAGTGAATATAGAGTTTTATCTGGACAGATGATTGACGTATCATATGTGTACAAGACAACGCTGTTCTTTTGTATTAAACATATAAGTAATAATATACAAATAATTAACATAAATATTAAGAAAACGCAAAAAAAAACTTTTTTTATAAAGGTTATGACTGGTTTGAAAGTTAATTAAATATTTTGGTTGTCATTATTAATTAGTTTTAACGATAATTAATTATAATACTAATCGAATAAAAATTAATTATGTTGTACAGTTTTAAATTTTCATACATGATTGCATTTTAAGAGATGTAAGATTTGAATAATTCAGTTATTTTAAAAGGGTGAAAGAGTTAATTATCGTACATACAATAAAAATGAAAACGTAATATTTATTAATTTTTATAATTAATATATAGATATCTATGAAAAAAATAATAAAATAAGCTTATATATATATATATTTAAATTTGTATTTAATTTTCCGGCGAAACAGTATTCTGACTGCGTAGCATAAAATATGTTAATTAGGCTAATTTTTTCAGATCTTGAAATTTCAGTACTTCCTCTAAACAGAACAGAAAAATTACAATTTTACCATTGAAAGATTTCGGCAGGATGCGTGTCCGTACCTATGTATGTGTGAATGTATGTTGATCTCCTTTTTTCTTGATATCTTCAGACTATTGATCGATTTGAATGAAGTTTTATAAAATTATTTTTGTACATGAAACATTGAAGACATTTAATTTTGGTCACAATCGTTTTAGAGGTTAGGAATACATGAATCTTACGGATCGCGTACCTCAAACCTTTTGTACAAAGGATCGGTAAATGTGCATAATTTAATGTCGCTCATGTAAGATAGATTCTGATGATGTTTGTCCTTACCTAAGTAAGGACAAGGACTTTAGTCGCGCAACCCAAACGACAACAAATTTTTTTTTAGAAAGCCTTTTTATTAATTTACAAAATAATATTAACATTTTCAAAAGTATTAGTTACAAGTTTATAATAAGTGCTGGAAATGCTCACCGTAATTTTCAATGCATGCATCAACGCGTTTTCTTACATTGTGTGCGACATTTTTCAGTGTAGCAGCAGTGATGTTTGATATTCAGTGCTCAGTATTTTGTTTAAGTTCATCAAATATATGCGGGTTGTTTGAGTACATATTATCTTTCAAAAAGCCCCGACAAATAAAAATTGGGAAGTCTCAGGTACGGTTAACCAGGAGGCCATAGACCACGAGAAATTATTAGGTCATCGAAGAAATCGCGAAGAAACTGCATACTACTGTTCGCCGTGTGTACAGTTGCTCCGTCTTGTTGTAGCCAGCAATCGCGTTAATCAGCGTGTAGCAAAGCTATAAACTGCATGATTATTTCTTGATACCGTTCAACTGTGATGATCTTCGAAAAAAGATCGGCCTGACAATTCTCCGACGAGATACACCATACCACACTACACCCCAATTTTTTGGGAATATAATGGCTGTTAATGGAACACATGTGGGTTCTCTGAAAACCATATTTTGTAATTTTGACTGTTAACATATCCGCTAAGATGAAACCAAGGTTAATCGCTGAAAAAATCCTTGTCTAGAACAGATTTGTCATTTCGAATGAAGCTTCTACAATGAACCAAATACAATAGTGCATTCGTTTCTCCTTATCTGGTTCTTGGAGCTGATAACTTACGTTAATCCGGTACGGATGTAATTTTAGAACTTTAGTAGACTTATGAACACTTCCATAAGATAGCCCAATCTGGTTACGGTCATGCACACTACCTGTATCCCGAAAACGATTGAATAAACGATAGTCTCACAAATTAAATAAACGTAATCCACACATTAGCATCTGGAAAAACATTTACAAAATATTCTTGATGCTTCGTGTACCATTTGGATTCTCAGTAACTCACAACAATAAAGACGCATTGTTCTTGCGTAAAATACATTGCTGCTCAGACGAAACAAACTGCTTGGTGCCACGCCCACTGTTGCCTGGAGGCGTGATCTAGCTGTGCTACACTATTCTATCACACAAAAAGTTACCCTAACTAGAATGCAGGAATATACAGGTGTAAAAAGAAATCGGGGTTTTAAAATAACTTATTATCTCTTTAACTTACAGTAATGAATCAAAAATAGAATGAAAGATTAAGCTTTACAATTTTTTTCTACAAGTGTTCAATGTAAGTTGTTTTCGTTACGTGGTCCACATCCAGTCGATAGGAGAGTTCGTCCCATACTTTAACGCGCATGTCTGGAGTAAAGGAAGTCATAGCTGCTTCTAACCTGTACCTCAAATCGGGGAGATCAGTAGGCAGCGGAGGCGCATACACAAGATTCTTTATAAAACCCCAAAGGAAAAAAATAATATGGAATCAGATCCAGATCGGGTGGCCTCGATGGACACCGCATATAAGCCGTATCATCCGGTCCATGCCGACCGATCCAGCGGTTGTGGAAAACGTCATTCGACCGATCCCGTACAGAGTTTTACCGGTGAGGAGGCGCAGCATCTTGATGCCAAATAATTCTCTGGTCTACCTTACAGTCGAGGAAAGAGTCGAGTACGCAGCATATCCAAATAAGCGGCTCCTCCTATTACGCTAGCTTCGGCGAGGAAAAACACGGCCGGTAAACTTGTCGTCCGGATACTGCACAGAAAACATTTAATTTTGGGGAATCCTTTCTGTGTTGTAAGTTTTTGTAGATGAAAACTACCAGACCTCCAGATCAGACTACTGAGACCCCCAGATCTTCTCCCAGGACGTAATGTATGATCTTTTCCACTAAGATGAACTGCTCACTCATCTCTAAACACGATACTAAGAAAGTCGTCATCCTGATGCTGCAATATTTCATAGCTTGTAACAGTTGTATACGGTGTGGATGCGTACATAAGCGTCTCCTTAAAATATTTCACGTTATTACCGGAATTTCTAGTTCAAGGGTGGCCTTCCTAATAGATTTTTTAGGACTACGTAGGAAAGATTTTCAACATTTTCTTGACATCCTTGGTCGTCCCGTACCTTACTCTTCCCTTTACACGGACGTCCCGTCGTTTCAACCCAAATGTCCCTTCGACGAATATGTAGGAATATCTTCGTTATTGCCACTAGAAGGATCATAATACAAATTTTTAGGAATCCACGTCGAATATAACTTCTGATTCACATTAGAAAACTGCAAAATACAGAGAACTTTCTGTTTAAGAGTCGTCATTTTGTTTATGTTGCTCCTGTCAAGAAAAACAAATGGGAATTAATTTACGAATATGCACGCAACTAAAATTATCTATTTCCTCTTTAATTCTAGCCTTAAGTGTACACCTCATCCAAGAGATGTTATAAGAAATTAAAATCCCGATATTATTTTTATATTTTTACACCCGGTATATTACACATTTTTACATATCGTTTCCCAGATAATTTTCTTAAATTTTCGTTTATAAATCAGATTTAAATTAGTCTGTACATTAATTAAAATGCAATACGATTCAGTAACATGAATCGTATTGCATTGTAATACCCACCTCTATCAAACCAGATAATAGAACTGTTTTCGTAAAACTCAACAAAATACTTTGGTTTACAAGAAAGGGCCTTATAATGTTCCCGTTGCTATTTTTAGTAAATTAACTAACAATTTAAAAAATTTCCGACCAATTTATTTAAAAAATACTTTCAAAAGATGACGATGGATTATTATAAAAAGACTTATAATGATTCTGGGCGATTTATAAAGATGTGTAAAAATCCTTTACGGGCTCTTTATAACCTGATTCGCTAGCTGTTTATAAAAAATGTAGGCATATTTTGAGAGAACAAAAATCAAGTTACATGGTAAGTTGCAATTAAATTTTGGTTTTTCTAAATAATACTTCACCGGCTAACGCTTTACTGGCTTCAAACCAGCGACCGTATTGTTCTCCCCATTATAAATCCATCTGTGGAGAAACATCTAAAATTCGATGTGTTAATTTGAAAGATGAAATAAATTTTTATTCTGATGGTTTTATAAAAAATCTAGATCTTTTCAATATAAGATAAATTATAAATATAAAATCAAATTATTAGATAAAAAATATGAAATTTAAATTTCATATTAATAAAATAAAAAATCCATGAAGTAATGTAAGGTAAATTCATTAATATTAAAAAAAAAAAAAAAAAAAAAAAAAAAATACTAAAAAATAATTCACATTTCAGAATCCGCTTTAAAAATCATTTTGATTATATATTTATGTACACAATGAACAGGATGCAGAAAATCGTGTTTTTTTTTGAATTCGTATTATTTAAAATTCATCAACAGAGCAATATTGTTTCTGTAAGAGAACTTTTTAATTGTATTTTAAATAAATTAAAAGGGAAACTTTTTAAAAAGTTTGGTAATTTATTAAAAAGTTATAGAGGAAACAAAATAAAGCTCTTTATCAAAAGCCGAAGTATTGTATTGAGTTACACGAAAAACAGTTCCGTTGTCTGTTTTGGTAAGGTTGAATGATCGTTAACGAAATTAAAATTTTTTTTACATTCTCACAATTATTTTTAGACCTTCTGTAATGTGAATATAAATTATTCAAAATTTTATATGTTAAGAACACAAATAGTTAAAAATTTATAATAATTATTTATTCTAAATTTATTTATACTTTTAATTTTAATATTAAATAAAATGTCGCTTATTTTTGTTTTTTTATGTTTTTTCAATGTTTTATATTTAAATATTTTTTGCCTCTTGCTCTAGTTTGAAATAACGATAAGTAAACATGTATCGTCCTAATGATACTCAGTACAACTTTCAATAATTAATTAGTAATATAACTTACATATGACCGTATATTTTTAATCTAATAAATAAATATAATCTAATAAATAGGTAATATTTATGATCTTTATATAATTTATTATCCTTTTTTAAGAATCCATTTTATATTTTCCTTTTGCAGCATCTGTTTTTAGGAGTAAATATTTACTTGTCGTAATTCAGGTTTATTAATCCAACAGTGATTACTTTTGAGGTGGTTAGACGATAGAGGAAGTGATATGTTTATCTGAAGAATACCATATTCTAATTATATATATATATATATATGTACATATTTATATATATATGCTAGCCGGCCCGTCTAGCCAGAATCTGGACCCTCCTGGCTCAGGTCAGCCCAGACGAATCCCAGAGCCAATTCGGGTTCCTCGGGGCCTCACGGGGCCAAGGGGCCTACCCCATGGCCGCAGAGCTCGCCATTCTTAATTTACCAGGAGGACCAGTGCCCCCTGCGTACCTGCAGAGCTTGCTTCGATCACTATTCCCATCTATCCAGAGGGATAAACCCCCTGGAACCCCACACTGTACGTTATCCCTATGGTTGTGAGAATAATACTGGTACATAATAATTATAGTATTCAGCTATTATAGAAATCTGAAAAAGAGACTAAATTACAAGAGATGGAATACTAGTAACTATGGTAATAAAGTACACAGCTTTTACGACGAAAGATTCGTAACTCAATTCTTTGCCATGGTATCAGAAGTACAATAATGAAATAAAAGGATTAACCTATTTTTTCCTTAATGAATATCTTCAATTCACAACTTCACTCTCATTTGTGGCGACGAAATAATGAATATTCTTAATATTTTAACCTTTAAGGACCTCGGTCGATGGCTTAAAACCTTTCCTGGGATAACACGAACGTATCGTACAAATTTGAAAGTAATCGGCCAGTTGGTTCTCGCGTGATGCGATAACAAACAAATAGACAAAATTTATATATATATGTACATTTCTGAATAACCGTGATCTGTTAGATCAAGAGTGTACCTGATGCATGCTAAAGTTAGCCTTCTACCTACTAACAAATACCCCGTTTGAATTTTTAAAATCGGACGATTGAACCCAATTTCACCTCCCAAAACAGCGTCACAGGGGCACCCCGTTTGTTACCAGTTGGTGGTGATGCTTAGTCTAGGCTCCCACGAGGTACTGACATGCCTCACATGCAGTCCCTACGAGGAAGGTCATTATTATTAAACGGAAATTTGTTAAACGTGTTTAATATTATTTTATTTAACGTAAATTTAATTCTGTTATTCTTGTAATATTCATTCGATTAATTCGAATCACTCGGTTCAAACCCAACTGACATAGCGATAGAGACTCGCAGTTTATTAAATCAATTCCTTAAAGTTTGTCTTCAACCGGAAAATCTCCACTACTTTATGTATATCTTTTCTTTTTTTTTTTTAGTTTTTTCGAGATGAAATATATCTAAAACCTTCTCAATTATGCCAAGAAACATTGGTAAAAATTTGACTGCGATTGATCAAGTAGTCTCTTTGTTTATCCCGAACAAACAAAATCCCTCTTTCAATTTATATAACAATATAGATATAGATATTTACAGAGAGAGTACGCGTAAGGAAGAGTGGGAGAATAAGAAATGAAATTAAATCCGTCCACCTCGAAATTATCTATTTTTCTGTACTTTAGATACCACCACATCCCAAATATCTTTGGTTCCATAGAGGGTAATTCAAAATTTTTAAATAGAAATAAAAATCTTAAATCCTCTTATTGATAATCTTAAGTAAAGATAAAAATCTTTTCTTAAAATCCCTACGACAAAACTTTGCCTATGACAGCCCTATCCAAAAATAAAAAAAGAAAATTAAATGGCCGCCATTTTGGTTAGGGATTTTCATTTTTACATTTTTACAGGGATTGGTTTTTACATGAAAATTGTTATATTTATAAATACTATTTAAAATGTTGTGTCACAACCTTACTTTTAAAAAAAAATTGAGTTTTTTTGAGGTTTTTTAAACCTTTTGAAAAGTTTTGAGTTGTGCCTCCTCGCCGTTCTGGGAGTTTCCTAGATGCTTGCGGGTGTAATGGTCTCATATGGAAAAATAGATTACTTTGAGGTATCAGTACTTATAACATTTTATTTTTGTATGTTTAATCGTTGAAAGATTATTTTAAGGGTTGTCTTACTTCTTTAACATTCTGTGTATAAACCAAAAAAAAAGAAATATATTTTTTATATGTATTTTCAATTTCAATTTAAAAAAAAAAAATAAATTACGCAATATTTATTTTAGATCAATTTTATAAATATTTATTTTTAAAATTAATTTCTTCATTTACATATCCTTTATTATTTTTCTTTTTTACTGTAGTTTTTACGGTTTCTCAGAGATCTCTGTTTTTCAGAACGTATGTATGAAAATTAGATTAAAAGAACGAGCTTGGTTAAACTAATTTCCAAGATGGTAAAATTTGCACATTTTACACTTAAAAATTAAACTACATTGATCTTAATGTAAATTTCCACACATATTCGACAAACAAAAGCGCTAAACGTAAATGAAAAATAAAAATTAATACAGCAACAAGTAAGTGAAAAAATTATTTTTATTTACAATTTTACGTGTATATATACATGCACATATACGCGTATATATACAGTCGTATATACATAGTGTGCACACACTACGAACGTGCGCGTGCGCGTGCGCGTTTGTGAACATGTACGTTTCAGTGGATCGTAAAATTTACTTTTAAATATTTTTTTCATTTGCCTTTGAAAGACATTAATTTAAGATTTAAATTTAAGACGGTAATAAACTGTTACAGAATACGAATACAAATGTGGTAATAATATTTCAAAATCTTTTTTATTTTAATCTCATTGTATAGACGTATATTACAAAGGAAAAAACACATTTTTTATTTTAGTGACTTATTCCAAGTAAAACAATCGTTAACATTTTATTTTATATATTTTAGATAAATATTTATTTAATGGCTAATACCCTAAAAAATGATTATTTTATAAAAGAAAAAGCTTAAGATCGTGCAATATTATCCGTATATATAAAACAAAGTTTTTGACTAACTCATCAGCGCACATCTCAAACTGCTAAACCTAGTTAGATGAATTTTGGAGGATATATTATTTTTATAAAGTATTTATATTATTATTTTTATAAAGTAGCTATTCGGTAAGGAAGGACTTTGAAAACTCCTTCTATAAGGAAGTGGACCTTTGAAAATAAAATTATACTGTTTCACCATTTTTCAAAGATCCAATTTGGGATGGGAATAATGAGGGGAGAAATTTACCCTAATGCTGTGTTTTATCGTGACTAAGACAAGATCCTGTTATAGTTCCCTAAAACAGGCGAAAATTGAAGTACGGAAAGATTGCTTCTCTCGTGGACATTTTTATGTGGCCTGCTCCAGAGAGTACGCTCACCTAATTTTCTGATGGTTCTCGCATCTGAAGGGAAAACCGCTAATATAGTTGACAATTAAATTCTCAAATAGGTTTATTTGTAGAGTTTTTTATTCGTCTAAAGAAAAAATCTTTGAACGTAAACATCGCTGGTCAATATACTCTATATTATACCAACATTTCAAGGATAAAGCCAATCACTAGAAACGATTTGAAATAAATCAATTTTACTTTCCCGTTGAGCACTAAAGAAGAGTTGTAGCTGTAGAAGGGAAAGTATTGTAATTGGTCCAATTTCGGAATATGCGGTTTATACCGGATCTTGACCTTTTGACTCCTAAGGAACACAAAAAACCAAAAAAAAAACCGGATGGAAATTTTCCGAATGTTCTTTGTAAGTGTATGTCCCCCCATCGGTGTCGCATTCTAAATCATCTTATATATCCATAAATACTGGAATAATTTTGACCAAACCTGGTCAGATTACTTCTATATATGGGGCATGGCATTGATGCCATTAAATTTTACCAAGGTCACTCTTGGTATCTCGAAATTTCGCCTAATTAAGGTCTTATTTTTCTTAGGCACATTTGTTAACAATTAAAAAAATAGTAATATTTGCAAAACAACTTTGGCAAAATTGCATCCCCCGCCCTAAAAATATTTTAAACTAATGTCTAAGTAGGTATACTGCGTCAGTAGGTACCCCCTGACATCACAAGGAGCGCAAGTGAAGCACTGACGTGCTAAATTAAGTTGTGTGCGTATGCTGTGTAAGTCGCGTGACGGAAAAATCCTACAATTGTGTTATCAGCTTATTTTTTGCCAATATGCCCGTTAAATTATTTTAGAATTTGAAAAAAAAATCGAATGTTTCTTTTGTAGATTTATTGTATGTTCAGATCCAAAATTCATGCGAATGAAGCTGCAAGCAAAAGAAATTCTATAAATATAGTAGATTTGATTTACTAAGCATTTGTCACCGTTGGTATTAATACAATTGTATAAATTAAATTTCCACTCGCCAACAATTTTCAAAATATATTTCCAAGTACTTTTGGAGCCGTTACTCCATTATCAGGGATTTCCCATAAGATGTTAATTCAAATTCAAATGTATAATCATATTTAAATTAATAATTGTTTACGACTATTATAATAATAGTCGTAAACATCTTACAGACATGACGTTACAGTCGTATTGACGTACAAATTAATTTTATTTTTTGACAACCGACTATTGTGAACGTAACAATTTTTAATTTAAATGGTATTAAACATTTGAATTTGAATTAACATCTTATGGGAAATCCCTGATGATGGAGTAACGGCTTCGGAAGTACTCGGTTATATATATTTAAAATTGTTGGTAAGTGGAAGTTTAATTTATACAAATATAGTAGTTTATTTAAAATGACAAAAAAATTGTTTTTAAATACATTATCAATAAGGTAAAAAAATAAACGAATATTTCACAATTACTTTTCCTTCTTTTGAATTGAAAATGTTTTTACTGTTTTTTTTTTAATCGAATAAAAATAGAACACATTTTGAAAATGTCCTACAACTTACAAATAATATTTTCTTAAATATTTATTATTATTTTTATATAAAGTATGGCAGCTTGTGAAATATATATGCCATAAAAAGGGGTACGGTACGTGGTTAGTACAAGCGTATTGATATTTAGGAACAGAGTAAAAGCATTATTATTGTAATTAAAACTACATGCATTGAGATGCGGTTAGATTTTAAGTGCGGTTACTTTTTCATTTAGTTTGTAAAACGTGCACGGAAGGAAGCTACTGTACTTTAATAAAACAGAGAGAGGAAAAATAAAACATTAGTATGAAAAACACGGCAGTTTTTATTTTACTTTTTCTGTTTTTTTATTTTTAGTGTTTAAACATATAACTACATAAATTTAAACTTTGAATTATTTATGAATTACAATTAATTTCTTAGTACGTATAAATAAAATTTTTATATCTTAAAGACATGCAATATTTAAGAAATATTTTTATTTGTAAATAATACAGTTTACTAATTTGAACCATTTTAATTAATCCTTTGCTTTCGTAAAAAAATATTAAAATTAAAACAACAGTTGTAAACTTTAATGGAATAGTAACAGAAAATTGTAGAATAAAAATAAATTATATATTTCTTTTAGCTAACATATATAAATATATTCTTTTAAACAACTTTTTTTGTGTACACTGTTCAAACTTATAATAAAATTTGTACTCTTTCTCATTTGTTTAATTTAACTTTTAAAAAGTTTGTTCGTTATCTTTTTGAATTAAATAATTTTATTTTGCTTGTTATCTAACATATAAAAAATGAAAAAAATCTTTCAGTATAATTAGTAATATATTGTATTATATTTTGTAAGCTGTATCTTTTTGTATTTAATGATTCGCCTGAAAAAATAATAAATTAACAAATAAGAATGTTATTCTGATCGGCACATAAATCACACTTATATTTTTATATATCACATTAGGAATGTGTAGGTAGGCTATTTTAAGGATAAAAAATCTGATGTAGACACCACATGACTTCCTCGTACGCCTATTAAATTACATATACACATTGTCTTAAAATGAAAAGTACGTAAAATTTTATTTCATTAATATCTTCTGATAGTTTTTCACATTTATTCTTTTTTAGGAAGATTTCATAAGAAAGCTACCTGTTGTAATACCATGAATCAACTTCGGGAAAATTTCAACATATCTTCGCATTTTACATTCCCCAGACCCCAAAACCACTGTCAGTTCAAAGTTTGTATATACATTTATATATATTTCCATTTTTTGTGGACACGATAACTGCCGTAATTTGTTCGCCAATCACTTTCAAATTGATACATAAATTAAAACGATCCATAATCTCGGTCGAGCTCGTTAATGGGAAAAATCGTACCATTGGGGTGAAAATGCGGGTGATTTTTCGAATAAACAAAATACCACTATAACATTATTATTAAGTAAAATATCGAACTCGTTTAAAGTTCCTACTATTCTTTGGATACGGACCTAAAACTTATGTAAGTAAAGTCTTTTGATATCACCAACCATTGGCTCAGGGGGTAGAAAAAATGGGGTTTTGAAGACAAAAAAAAATCATACCTTCCGTAACAGGCACAGATCGAATTGGTTTAAAGCGGTCGTTAGTCCTCTAAACATTACCTAAAACTTTTCTCTAAAACAATTTTTGATATGACCAACCCTTACGGCAAGGGATGACCAACAGATTGCTTGAGTTGTAAGATGATGGGGCTTGTCATATGCTAAACATTTGAAACTTTTTTCACATGCAACCATTGTCGTATTCAGTAAATTTGAAATTTTTCTTAACTTTAAGGTGGAAATATTTTTTATTCTCTACCGGTGAAATCTACCTCCGCCTTCCGGCGTGCCGAAAGGGATTTTTTTTTTATTGTTATTGAATTAATTTATTGTAAATGTTTTTTTACAATCAGAGGTTGTAAGATCCAAGTATTTCATTAATTAAAATTTTACTTTGCTATAACTCTGGAACCAATGAAAATAAGTACCGCTACATATCATCACTAAACATATCCACCATATAGTTGTACATCTATACATATCGTTGAAAAGCTCTTAATGACAACTTATTACTGCAGTTAAAAAATATATTTTTGGTCACTTTTAGTCCAGTCGACTGCAATCAAAAGGGGATGTGGACAACTAGATGTTACAAGAGTCCTAAATCCAAAATTTCAACATCCTACGGCTAATCGTTTTTGAGTTATGCGAGATACGTACGTACGTACGTACAGACGTCACGCCGAAACTAGTCAAAATGGATTCAGGGTTAGTCAAAATGGATATTTCCGTTGAAATCTGAAAACCGAAATATTTTGCGACACAATACTTCCTTTACTTCGTACAATTAAATAAAAACTAATAAAGCAAGAGTTTGAGTACCGCCTTCTTTATCTGTTTAAGAGCATGCTGGAAATTAGAAAATCTGACAATTTTAAACTCCCAACTTTTTCCGGATGGATCAAGGAAACCGCAGTAAAATTTAGATCAAAGCAGCATGACAAAATACACAATTAATTACTAGAAAAAATTGATTAAGTACCATATTAATTACTTAAAATATAAAAACAGGAAATAATATTAGATAAAAAACATGAAGATACTGAATATTTAAAAAAAATAATTCACAATTCAGAAGCCGCTAGTTTAATTATTTTGAGTATATGTTACGTACAGGTTGAACGGGATTCAGAACCTTTAGAATTCTTTTATTTTTTATTAGTATTACTTAAAAATACATCGATTGAATAGATAGTTTTGCAAAAGAAAATCGTTTAATTGCATTTTAAATAAATATGTATGTGAATTTTTAAATTCTTTGTTATTTTATTAAAAATGGAAAAGTGGATGCATAATAATGCCCTTTCTTGTAAATCGAAGTATTACGTTGAGTTACAAGGAAATATTTCTGTTGTATGGTTTGATAATAGAAATAAATGTAGTTTTTTTTAGGAATAAATGAATATTATTTTTAATTAAGATTGAATATTCACAAATATAAACACTAGTTTAAATTAACCTTTTAATTTTCTAAATATCGATATACATAATTCATAATTATGAGCGGCAATCAATCGATTTTGTTTTTATCTTGAAAACTCGATTTTCAAGATTTTCTATTTTACGAGAATCCAAAGAGATATTATAAGAGGAAAAGTAATAAAAAATTCTTACCAAATCACATGTATTCTAATCATAATCAAGTTTCATTTCCTGTCTTACAAATGTTCAATGTACCACTAGAAGCAACACGGACAACATCAAGGCGATAAGAGAATTCCTCCCAGATGCGTAGAAACGATGTTTGTCGGTATTGGTAGACGAAAAACAGGATCTTTAACATATCCCCACAATACATCACATACATGCATCCTAATCACATACGGTTAAATCTAGAGATCTCGCAGACCAAGCACAAAGAACAAGATCTTGGGCACCGTTTCAACCAATCCATCGTTGGGGTACGTTTAATTCAAAAACTTTGTACCATCAGGTGCCAATGAGGTGGTGCCCATCTAGTTGTAAAATGAAGCCATCAGAATCTGCTTGCAGTAACGAGAAGAGAAAATTTTGGAGTTTGTCGAAAAAGGTTTGTTCTATAATGGTGTTTTCCTCGAAGAAAAAGGGACCCTAAACCTTGTCGTTACACACTACACACCTTAGGAGAATCTCTCACGCTCAGCTGTTAATTGCGGGGCTTCCAAACCCAAAATGCAAACATCATGATGATCGACTGTGTCAATTTAGTGAAAGGTCGCTTCATCAGTGAAAATTAAACGTGAAATGAAGATAGCATCTTCAATTTTCTCCAGCATCGATTCACAAAATTCCATTCGCTTCCTTTTGTCATTATAGGAAAGTGCTCGAGCGAGCTGCAGTCTCTATGGTTTCATTTGTGGATGTTTTCTTAGCACACTCCTTGTTTGAGGAATCGCAAGCTCACGGCTTGCTTGATTTGTGGACTAATGTGGGCTACGCTGAAACGCAACACGAATTCTCTTCACTTGTTCCTCCGAAACCCGTGGTTGAACTGGAAATTTCCCTTTACATAGACACCCAGTCTCCTCACACTGTCAAAACTACTGTTGAATGTTCTTCGGAGAGGGCGGATTAATGTCGAACCGCCTTCGAAAAGCACGCTGCACCGTGACTACCGAATTTGTTTTCGCGAACTCGAGAACACAGAACGCCTTTTGTTGTTGGCTCCCATTTTGAGGTCACTATAACTAACGCACTCATGCGGTAGTTAATCGAAATTAGAAATCTACTCTTTCAAATGATCTGTGACTCATTCTACATCGGTTCTATTGAACTGAAAAATTGCATCTTGAAATCGGTACATTCTTTTTGAATAACCCGTTTTACATGAGAATACAATAATAAATATTTAATTATGATAAAAGCTTAGCGCTTTATTAAGACACTTCAAAGTAAAACAGAACGGTTTATTCTTATTACAAACGAATGGTATTAACTAATAGTTTAGTGGAGGAAATGAAAACTGGCACGAAATTATTTTTTTATTCGAGCTTAGAGTTATACTAATATTTTCTATAATAAATCTTCTTTTTGAGAACCGATTTAGGAAATACAAGATGCTATCTTATTTACATTGAAACGATACTTCCTAAGCAGTAGTTCTTGAAAAATTTAAATTAAGTGAAATTAAAATGATTTTTTAAATTTACAAACAGTAAATTTTCATGTTTGTTTATTTTACACTTTACAATGTTTAATACAATGTATATTTTTATAGTTTACAATGTTCATTTATTTAACAGGAAACATTAAAAAGTAAACGCAAATTTTATTAAAATAATTTTATTAATAATGGAGATAGAATTTTTGCCGTCCTCCATGTCAGACTAGTAGCGTGTCGGACATTAATCTGGAGGTTCCAGGTTCGAATCCTGATCAAGCATGGCATTTTTCATACGCTAGAAAATTCTATTTTTCTATTCCCACGTTCAAGCTTCAAGAACTTCTATGGTGAATTAATTATCAAACAAGGTATAGATTTATTTAAAGATAATGAAATGTAGTTTCTTGATATATGTTTATAGGCATTTTTATTGTTGTTTCCTGATGTTAGTTTGCAGGGCGCCTCTTGGGTAAGCCCGAATAAGTACGTGAACCAATGTCTTTCTCGGCAAGGCGCTTTCCGGGACAGGCTACAGAGGTTTGGCCTGGTGGACTAAGGAATGTGTCCGTAACGCGGACAATTGGATGATGTACATCATGTTCTGTATGTCTGTTCAGAGTTGATGCGGACGGAGATTATCTGTCGGCTCGATATTATAGGGTCGGCGCTGGATCTCCGTGTCAATTGGCGAAACCAGGCCGAATGGATAATAGTTGAGAATTTTATACACTATTTGGCAAAAGAAAGGAGGGCATTTAGGGTGCCGCCTGGGCTTTCCCGCTTTCTTCTTTTGTTTTTTTTTTTTGCAACTGGTAAGTTTTTTTTTTTTTTTTGTCTTCAGTCATTTGACTGGTTTGATGCAGCTCTCCAAGATTCCCTATCCAGTGCCAGTCGTTTCATTTCAGTATACCCTCTACATCCTACATCCCCAACAATTTGTTTTACATATTCCAAACATGGCCTGCCTACACAATTTTTCCCTTCTACCTGTCCTTCCAAAATTAAAGTGACTATTCCAGGATGCCTTAGTATGTGGCCTATAAGTCTGTCTCTTCTTTTAACTATATTTTTCCAAATGCTTCTTTCTTCATCTATTTGCCGCAATACCTCCTCATTTGTCACTTTATCCACCCATCTGATTTTTAACATTCTCCTATAGCACCACATTTCAAAAGCGTCTAACCTTTTCTTCTCAGATACTCCGATTGTCCAAGTTTCACTTCCATATAAAGCGACACTCCAAACATACACTTTCAAAAATCTTTTCCTGACATTTAAATTAATTTTTGATGTAAACAACTTATATTTCTTACTGAAGGCTCGTTTAGCTTGTGCTATTCGGCATTTTATATCGCTCCTGCTTCGTCCATCTTTAGTAATTCTACTTCCCAAATAACAAAATTCTACTACATTTCATTACTTTTGTTTTGTTCTTGTTTATTTTCATGCGATAGTTCTTGCGTAGGACTTCATCAATGCCGTTCATTGTTTCTTCTAAATCCTTTTTATTCTCGGCTAGAATTACTATATCATCAGCAAATCGTAGCATCTTTATCTTTTCACCTTGTACTGTTACTCCGAATCTAAATTGTTCTTTAACATCATTAACTGCTAGTTCCATGTAAAGATTAAAAAGTAACGGAGATAGAGAACATCCTTGTCGGACTCCCTTTCTTATTATGGCTTCTTTCTTATGTTCTTCAATTGCTACTGTTGCTGTTTGGTTCCTGTACATGTTAGCAATTGTTCTTCTATCTCTGTATTTGAACCCTAATTTTTTTAAAATGCTGAACATTTTATTCCAGTCTACGTTATCGAATGTCTTTTCTAGGTCTATAAACGCCAAGTATGTTGGTTTGTTTTTCTTTAATCTTCCTTCTACTATTAATCTGAGGCCTAAAATTGCTTCCCTTGTCCCTATACTTTTCCTGAAACCAAATTGGTCTTCTCCTAACACTTCCTCCACTCTCCTCTCAATTCTTCTGTATAGAATTCTAGTTAAGATTTTTGATGCATGACTAGTTAAACTAATTGTTCTGTATTCTTCACATTTATCTGCCCCTGATTTCTTTGGTATCATTACTATAACACTTTTTTTGAAGTCTGATGGAAATTCCCCTTTTTCATAAATATTACACACCAGTTTGTATAATCTATCAATCGCCTCCTCCCCTGCACTGCGCAGTAATTCTACAGGTATTCCGTATATTCCAGGAGCCTTTCTGCCATTTAAATCTTTTAATGCTCTCTTAAATTCAGATCTCAGTATTGTTTCTCCCATTTCATCCTCCTCAACTTCCTCTTCTTCCTCTATAACACCATTTTCTAATTCACATTCTCCATATAACTCTTCAATATATTCTACCCACTTATTGACTTTTCCTTTTGTACTGTAAATTGGTGTACCATCTTTGTTTAACACATTATTAGATTTTAATTTATGTACCCCAAAATTTTCCTTAACTTTCCTGTATGCTCCGTCTATTTTACCAATGTTCATTTCTCTTTCCACTTCTGAACACTTTTCTTTAATCCACTCTTCTTTCGCCAGTTTGCACTTCCTGTTTATAGCATTTCTTAATTTCCGATAGTTCCTTTTACTTTCTTCATCACTAGCATTCTTATATTTTCTACGTTCATCCATCAGCTGCAATATATCGTCTGAAACCCAAGGTTTTCTACCAGTTCTCTTTATTCCGCCTAAGTTTGCTTCTGCTGATTTAAGAATTTCCTTTTTAACATTCTCCCATTCTTCTTCTACATTTTCTATCTTATCTTTTTTACTCAGACCTCTTGCGATGTCCTCCTCAAAAATCTTCTTCACCTCCTCTTCCTCAAGCTTCTCTAAATTCCACCGATTCATCTGACACCTTTTCTTCAGGTTTTTAAACCCCAATCTACATTTCATTATCACCAAATTATGGTCGCTATCAATGTCTGCTCCAGGGTAAGTTTTGCAGTCCACGAGTTGATTTCTAAATCTTTGCTTAACCATGATATAATCTATCTGATACCTTGCAGTATCGCCTGGCTTTTTCCAAGTGTATATTCTTCTATTATGATTTTTAAATTGGGTGTTGGCAATTACTAAATTATACTTCGTGCAAAACTCTATAAGTCGGTCCCCTCTTTCATTCCTTTTGCCCAGCCCGTATTCACCCACTATATTTCCTTCCTTGCCTTTTCCAATGCTTGCATTCCAATCTCCAACTATTATTAAATTTTCATCTCCTTTTACGTGTTTAATTGCTTCATCAATCTCTTCGTATACAAATTCTACCTCATCATCATCATGGGCGCTTGTAGGCATATAGACGTTAACAATCGTTGTCGGTTTAGGTTTTGAATTTATCCTTATTACAATGACTCTATCGCTATGCGTCTTGAAATACTCCACTCTCCTCCCTATTTTCTTGTTCATCACGAAACCTACTCCTGCCTGCCCATTATTTGACGCTGAGTTAATTATTCTAAAGTCACCCGACCAAAAGTCGCCTTCCTCTTCCCACCGAACCTCACTAATTCCTACTATATCCACGTTTACCCTATCCATTTCCCTTTTTAAATTCTCTAGCCTACCAACCTTTTTTAAGGTTCTAACATTCCACGCTCCGACTCGTAGAATGTTATTTTTTACTTTTCTGGTGACCCCTTCCTTAGTAGTCCCCACCCGGAGATCCGAACGGGGGACTATTTTACCTCCGGAATATTTTACCAAGGAAGGCGCCTCCATTATTGCTTTTGAAAATGCAGAGCCACATTTTCTTGGAAAAAAAAACAGCTGTAGTTTTCCATTGCTTTCAGCTGCGCAGTACTCAGAGGACTGAGTGATGTTGATATGGCCGTTTAAGTCATTGTGACTTACGCCCCTAACAACTACTGAAAGAGCTGCTGCCCTCTTTCAGGAATCATTCCTTAGTCTGGCTCTCAACAGATACCTCTCCGATATGGTTGCACCTTCGGTCCAGTTACTCTGTATCCCTGAGCACTCAAGCCCCCTCACCAACGGCAAGGTCTCATGATTCATAGAGGAGGGTAAGTTTTTTAGGGTTAGTATTATACCCATGGGAATGTCACATGTGGCGTCGGTGATATCCTGACTGAGGCAAGAACAAGGCTGAGAGATGCCTTTTGGCGAGGTTTTGACCTCCGGTCCATGACAGCTAGACTTGCGGGGGGGGGGGGGGGAGTGGCGTGGCAACTTCGAATCCCGGTCAGGCTTGGAATTTTTTCATACGCTAAAAAGTTAATTTCTTTTCATTCATAAAAAAAGTATTGTAATTAGCCGTACGCCTGCTTTTACCAGAGATAATAATAAGTAAATAAAGAGAATTTATCAGTAGGTCTAAATTTTTGGATAAAATAAATTAATTACACAATAATTACAAAATTAATTATACAAACTTGAACGTAATTTCATAATTTTTTTTATATATTGTTATAATGTTTTAATTACTACCACTATCACAAACAACCACCACCCCACCAACCACTACTACTACTACTACTACTACTACTACTACTACTACTACTACTACTACTACTACTACTACTACTACTACTACTACTACTACTACTCCTACTGCTACTGCTACTACTATTATTTTAATTAATACTTTTTTTATTCTCCCAATTATTTTAACATGAAGTGTTGGTATAAGAAAAGTTTCTTTAACGGGTCAAAGTGTTAATCTGTGGCTTTTATTCGTTTCTGGATATTTTAAGATTAAAAACCAAGGGAGAAATTTGTCTCTCTTCTCTCTGTGTTTTTGTGTATTTGGTGAGTGCGCGCGCACCCGCGTACGTTAATCTAATTTTTTATTACATCTGGAAAGAATGAATAAATCTTTTATTGTAATCCGTACATGGCAATACATTATACAGATCACGTCATTATAATATAAATTATAAATAAAAAACCATAAATTTTAAAATAAAAAATATATTTGATCAAAGCCGGTATTAATTATTTAAAATGATTCGCGTAAAATGTTGCAAACTTTCAGAACATATTCTACTGGTGAAAATAAAGATGAACGTTCTTGTAAACCTAGGTTCGGAAACGTTTCGTTAGACAGTGTCGGCTGGCGAAAGATTTCCCCAGATTAAGCCAGACTGTAAGTCTTGGGACCTAAATTAAGGGGTAATTCTTGTAGTTTAATATGAAATCTGATCTGAAAAAACGAAAAAAAAAATAGGTCCCAGAAATATATTTATTAGTTTTCGGGAAAACTGGGGTAAAAGACAAAAGGTGGGGGTAGAAAAACACACTATTTTAGGTCTGGCGTTACTTATTTAAATCTGAGTGAAATGTTATGAATAAGGTCTACAGAAACTAAATACAAACGTATGAATTTTGAGGCCAGTTTATAAGTCCGCCACGTCCAATCTAGCTGTTTAAAAAGGTCGCATTTAAGTGTTGTCTAACTGTTAGAGGAAAGTGTGAAGTTGCCCCGTCTGCTGGAAAAGCGACTGCTTTGTTATCAGATGGTCTTTCGTCAACCGACAATCTCTAACGAAGCGTTTCCGAACGTATGTTTATTTGAACTTTCTTCTTTATTTTCACCAATAGAAAATGTCTTGACAGTTTGTGTTACGTTCTTCGTGAATCACTTTGTATAAATAGATTAAATAACTTTAAAGTAATATAAGAAATTACTGTTTAATAATTCACAATTCTGAAATCGTTATAAATTATTATTTTTAGCATATATATTTGTACATGTTGAAGAGGAACGTTTCATTTTTTGATTAGTATTATTTAATAATTCATCGATAAAATATTTTTTTTTTTGTAAAGGAGAATCTTTTAATTGTATTTTAAATATTGGTTGGAGATTTTCTTAACTTTTCAACAATTTATTAAAAATGGCAACAGGATCATTACAATTCCTTTCTCTAAATCTAAAGTATTGTGTTGAATTACACGAAAACGGTTCCGTTGTTTGGTTTGTTAGAGATATTGCAATATTTTTTTAAGAATAAATGAGTATACTTTTTAGCGAACTTAGCACTATTCATAAATATCAACACAAAGTTAACATTTTTCATTTTATAAATATCGATATACAAGATTCATACTTATGGGTCCCAGACAATAATTTGACAGCACATTTTTCTATCTTATAATCCGTTCTTACTTTTTGGGGGGATCTCAAGAGATGACCATCAAATAGATATATAATCTTATATTTGTTATAATGATCGATGTGTACTTGTATGATAAGTTGGTGTAGTTTAATTTCTTTGAAAATCAGAGAATTTCTTAGTTATCTCTTTTTCGAGGTAAGTTATTACCAAAATGTACTTGATGATAACTTCTCTGCACAACTTGTGAATTGTGAATACGTAAAAAGATATAATCTAATGAAATGTTTATAGGACACTTTTAAATATTATTAGTATTATTGTAAAAAAAAAAATTAAAATATTTTTCTTAAACTTTTCATAACGGGAGACGACAGCTCGGTTTACGGCAACGACATTGAGACAAAAATTCAATCTTCAAAAAATCGCACATTACAATAATCGCTACTAACACTTACAACACGTTACCCTCAAATAACAATAACACGAAAATTAAACGAGATAACAACAGCCCAAGAATATGTGGTTACAAAGGAGCTTATGCCAACCGCACGTCACTAAATATCTCCATTGGCGCGTATTTAAAAATGTTCGATTACTCTCTGAATAGGCCTCGTATATACTACATAGTAAAGAAAATGGGATAAATTGAATTATAAGCGAATTGATCATTATCTGGAATCTAACCTGAGATCAGTTATCCATTGGTCAGCTTACATGATTATTATTATCTAGTCAGCCGTTGCGTTGCGAGATTTTCAATTAATTTTTAACTCGACAAATTCGGCAAAAAAAGTGGGTTGTGAGAAATATAAAAGGTTTGCATTATAAAACCCACTGCATCTACCAATTTGTTAAATTTATTTATTTTTTATAATTATAAATATGTATTTATAAATGTTCCCTCCCACGATCTAATTTTCGTAAACTAACTTGTATCCTGGTATGATTTTACATGAAGTTTTTTATGTAACTTTTTAATGATTTGTTGAGGATTGTTCGTGACCTAACCCAAAAAAAAATTATTTTTAAAATTTTAAACATAGATTACATGAAGCCGGGCTATGTTTTAATCTATGCTTATCTATGTGTAATCTATGTTTATCTTGTGTAGATATTATATGTATTATACAGCTGAATTCACAACGGTATATTATAAAAGTTAATAAAAATGTAGAAATAAAAAAAATTATGTAACTTTTTGCCACAATTTCAATTAAACTAAATTGTAACGTCGTGACAAACTTGTTAACACGTTAATAATAACTAACTGCAGCTATGTAATTCATTACAACTACGAGTATATTGTACTTGAACGAAAGAACTTTCCATTTCACACCCTTTTTTATCCATAAAATAGTTGCAAATCTACGTTCATCACAAGTAACCTTTATTTTATTTCGATTTCAAATTTTTATAATATTTATTTTATTTTTATTTATTTTACGTTTCTAACGGTACTAAATATATCGCAAAACGCCCATCAGATCATGAAATTTTGTTCTTGTTTTTTAAAAAAAAAGGTTACAAATAATTCTACCTAACTCGTACTTTGCAAAGTCATAAATAAGGGTTAGATGAAAAAAATGTTCAAATTTTTTTTTTCAAAAACATCAAATTTATTTCGTTGTCTTATTTCATTATAGCTAACTAAATTATACTTTTCCAAAAGTCTTCTGAAAAAATATTTGTTTTCTATTTTAACTAATAAAAAGAAAAACAAATAAAACATACGCAACTGTTGTTTTAGATATTATACTCTAAAAAGATTGATGATGTAATGGTACAATTAAATTTTTATTAAATTTTTTTTCGATGACAATAAAACAGTAAAGTCATCCATCAAGCTGTATCGTAGTATAATAATAATAATAATAATACATATATATATATATATATATATATAAATTATACGAACCATATTATTAACCTCACACAAACAATATAAACACACACACATTATTTTTATAATTTGATTGTTAAAAATAATTTTAATACATACTTACATATATATATAAGAAACAAATTTGAAAGTGGGATTCGTATTTAAAGATTAAGACATATTAAATATAAATTGTAATAATTTTATAACAAAACGGCTTGTAGAAAATGGCCTAGACGATCCATCTTTTTTCTTGCAGGAGCTTACATTTTAGTGAAATTTAAAATTTAAACTATATTTGCCAAAAAATAAATAACAGCAAAAAAAAATTACAAATAAGATCATTCACTGCATAATAATATAAAAAAATTAAGTCAATTTATTGCTCTATCAGCAAAAGATGACGATTATTTTCCCTTTTTTCTTCTTGTACACTAAATTCTTTCAGTTGGTTTTTATTAAAAAAAAGAAATTGAGATTTTGTATATAAAGCTTATATTTGTAAGAGAAAAAAAATATTTATATATTTCAACGAATAGTAAAAGTCAGTGTTAGCAATCAAAGTTAAAACATCCTTAATTCTTCGTTTGTTCATAAATTACCTTAAAAAACACATTTTTTGGCATATGAAAGTTTTCTTTGTGTTCGTAATGTGCTGAATTCAAAAATCCAATCAGAATATTTCCATCATCCACAGTTTTTTTGTGATAATATTTTTGAAGTATTACTTTTGTTGTAACAAATCCCCTACTGGTTAACTCGGAAATGATTCTTCTATTTCCACATATAAAGTTAGGGCTTTTCAAAAACGTTTTAAGGCGACTGATAAAAGTGGTGCTGGATTTAATTATAAAAAGAAAAGTTTCCTCGTGTTAGTGACTAATTAAAATCAAGAAAGGAAATTTTGTGGGTCCCCAAATAAAAACTTTGATTAGAGATGAACAATCGAAGAACTATTAAACCAAGTCTAAAAGTCAACGTGGATATCATTTAAAAGTGTTCTGGTAAACGTTTTAGGAAATCATAAATCCCTGAAATTTTCGGTGAATTATTACATCTTAAGAATAAATAGGATGTGTAATATGTTCCTAAAAATTCTATTCTTGGATTCATATCCGGATTTTTCCGGACAATTTCGGCGTCTTCAATGACGATCTCAGGAACGCTTCCATCGGCAAATCTCATTCACGGAAAACAGATACCAGTAACAGTGGAATACCAGAATGTTCGCCGATTATTGTTGGACGCTAAAGAGGTATGTTCCAGGTGCCAAACAAAAAGGAAACAAGTTCCACATTTTAGGTTTGTTAAATACGGTCCTTAGTGCACGTAAATTTTTAAAATTCTTTCAATTTTTACCTAAGTACCACAAAAAAAACAAACGGTGAATGATGGAAAAATATGTTTATACATTTGAAAGTTCTATTAGAATCACAAATTTTATTCTTTGTGCCAAAAAAAATTAATTTTTTTCCTCATTTATAAAAAGATATTTTGCAGTTATATAATATGCTAAGAGGTTAACAATGAATGTTTTAAGATTGGATTAAAATATGGATTCTCCCGGTCTATTAATCATTATCTTTTAAAAAAACTTATGTTTTTGCGGTTGCATATATCTTTTATCTTCTTATTAATTTAATCAGAAGTAAATTTTTGGGTTTTTTAATATTTGTACAACTTCAGTGGTTGTTTTGTATATTTGAATAATTGGGAAAATTCATGTTTAGTAAAACAATATATAATTTATAAGCATTGGCAAAATAATTTTAAAAAATACAAAAAAAAAACCGTAACTTACCGTGGGTGGACATACCTATTAGACCTGTTGTATTGTATTATTACAAAGGATCCTTTTATTTAATTCGGAGATAGTAATTTTTTTTTTTTTTTTTTGGCGTTCTTTAGATAAAGCGAGCTGGCGGACGGCCCTCGAGTGAAATAAAGTAACAGGCTCGCGGCATAAATAAAGCGTTGTCTGACGGTGACACGGAGTGCAATAGAGCTTATTGTAAAGCGTCGCGTTACGGGTTTGTCGAGGGAAAACAGACCTTGTGATTCAACCATTTGTTACTCGGTAATGAGGACATCATTACACTACCGGCTAATGGGACCGCTTGGGACTACGCAGACGTTCTGCAGGCTTTTAAATTAGCGCCAACCCCCTCCCACCATTTTCCCTTATTCCATGAAGTCTAATGTCGGCTTGTGATAAACACCGCAGAAAATTAGAAGGGGATATGTTTACGATCTGCAATGGCTTTTATATAATTTCTTTCCAATTACTGTAGAAATAAAAACCAATTCTCCATATAACTACCCTACTTAACCGGCTTGCTTTTATATATCTCAACAAAACACACACACACACATATATATATATATATATATATATATATATATATATATATACACACTTATACACACGCGCGCGCGCGAACTGTAAGCAATGAATCTTGCATAATAGAAAAAATCGTTTAAAAAGAAAACCTACAGTAACCTAATAATGAGTTGTCTGTTTAATTAATTATTGAAAAATCTGAGTTTTGCGTTTGATTAATTTTAGTATAAATACTAATTCGGAACAAATTGCTACAAAACGTTTTTCATTTATATTAAAAAAAAATTTACAAAAGATGATTTAAGTCAAAGTTGATCTTTTTTACCGGTAATGTAAATAGTAAATAGCTGAAAAACATTGCACAAAAAAACAGCAAATAGCTGTTAACAGCTTGCAAATAGCTTGTAAACAGTAAATAGCTGAAAAACATTCCCGGCTTTGCCCTTGCCAAATTTTTACTTCAGGTATGCCGAAGGATTTTAAAATATTAATGATTTAATTAGCAGTATTTAGGATACAACTGTTAAAAATATCTAAATGTTCAATAAAAATATTTGGGTTCGATTTTATTACCTTCTTCATTAAACGACGTATTAACCTTAAAAAGCTGACAACAAATTTGTAATACTTTTCTGGCATTGATTATTTAATTCGTACGTAGTGGAGAAATAATTATACATGAAAAAAGTTTCCAAAAAACTAGAAAAGGTTTTAAAATTTCAGAAAATCGATATTTTGTTTCTGATACCCGAACTCCAAAATCGCCTTCATATGTACATACATTTGGAGGTACGTACTTCTTAATAAGTTCGTACCCCTTAGTTTTACTCCCTTGTACGAAATAAAGGAAGTATTGTGATAGCGAAAATTTCAGTTTTCAAATTTCAACGGAAATATCCACTTTGACCATCCCTGTTTCCATTTTGATTAGTTTCGGCTGACGTCTGTACGTAACTATGAATCTCGAATAACTAAAAAACGATTAATCGTAATAAATTGAAATTTTGGATTTAGGATTGTTGTAACATCTAGTTGTGGTGCACAACTAGAGGAAAGGAAAAAGGAAAGGTGGTTTCCTTTTGATTGCAATCGACTGAACCAAAAGTGTCCAAAAAAGCCCAAAATCCAAAAGATATGGATTTTGCAATTTTTCTTAACTGCAGTAATAAGCTCTCATTGAGGGCTTTTCAACGATATATCATAAGTAGTACTTATTTTCATTGGTTCCAGAATTATAGCCAAACGAAATTATAATTCATGAAATATTTGGATCTAGTAAGGGGAAGGCACATCACTTTTTTAATTTAAATATATTCATTTATTAATAATTATTAACCTCTGGTTGTAAAAAAATATATATAATAAATGATAATTCAATAATAACAATAAAAAAAAAATAAATAAAATATGAAAATATATCAATAGTTATTAATGAAGGGAATGGAATGGAATGCAAAGTTGGCAGGAGTTTATTACTCCCTACTCCATCGCAGAACCTGGACAGAGTCCCTTGCTGCTGGATCATTCTAATCGGGCTTGTTTTTTTTAAAAGGGTTATTTTTAATCTCGGATCTAGTTTTTCAAGTTTTGTCTATTAATTAATTAGTGAATTTAAGACGGATTTAATTGCATTCCAATCCGTTGTTAAACCAGCGTTATCGAACCCATTTCATGGGCCGACCGCGGAAGGCTAGGCTTATAAAGCCTGTCCTCCCGACGTAATTCCTCTTCAGACCGTCCACTGAAGTCCTTTCGGTGCTAACTCTTAATAGGCTAGCAGGAATACGCCACAACGGGGCACTACCTGTAAGGAGGGAGCAATGCCCTATTCCGGAGGAGTCGCAATTGCTGGGTTATTTTATTTTACTGTAAGTTTTGAAATAGGAGAGGTTGTTTATTAATGAAATAAACTTTTATGTACTTTTCATTTTAAAAAAAATGTCTATATGTAATTTAATAGGCGTTCAAGGAAATCATGTGGTGTACTCAATCGATTTTTGTTCTTTTTGGGGATTATTGGTCATTAAACATCAAGAAATGAAAAAAAAAACTATATCCCATTTTTGGACTTATTATCATACTTTCATTCTTGCTGCATAGTTCTGATACTAGTTAAGTAAAAATTATGAGGGATTTAAAATATAATTTTTAAAAAATCAGTATTTTAGTATTATATGTGGGTTCTATTTGACCTCCCTTGTTCAACAGCTACCTCATTTAACGTTTTAAATAACAGCCACAACTTTTACACCAGGTAGAGGTATCAAAAATTGCAAAAAAATCAAAACTTTTTTAAATTCTTAAGTCGAATCCTTATAAGAAAAGAAAAGTTTCCATGTTGTCTGTCTATATTGACAGCAGATAAAGTTGAATTTTCAATCTGAAGATTAAAAAAAAGTCGATATATAAGTATGGATCCCAATCAGCCCTCTTGTCTTTTGGCGCTTAAAATTATATTTATTGGTGTAATTATTTACTTCAATCGGGTATCTTTATTTACAAAACAGTTTATTTTAATAAATTTCGTAATTCACCCTTATCAGATGGAGAAAAAATCAGATTGAAGTTGGGATATACATATATATAGCAAAATGTTTGTGCAAAAATTCAACTCGGGGGGGTAAGTCAAGGAAATATATTTTCTTTTATTATTTTTGTAAATTACAATTTTTTTGGCTTTGCTGAATAACATCGCATTGAATTAGGCCGATTTATTGACGTGAATAATTAATTCCAATAAAAAAACTTTTAATCCTAAAAAACAAGCTTTTTTGTAAAGCTGTGTTAAATTTTTTTAAACTACCTGTACTTATAAAAAATAGGTTAGTTTTATATTTCTATGTATAGCAGTATTTTTAACGTTCAGTCATCTTTGGATCATTATTACATAATTTTCCTTTTTTATTTTCTCAGAACTTCCTTATTATCTCTGCTTGTTTTTTTTTTGTTTCTTCGCGCTCCACTAGAGATTTTTTTTAGGTATTATTTTTTCTTGAAACTTAAGATTCATCAATCAATTTCCTAAAAGTCTGTATATCTTATATACGATTTTTGTTTCATTAGCTCCTCAAAGCCTTTTTAGATCTCTTTGTACCAATCTGCTTTTGTCTTATTTTATTAATAAGATTAAAAGAAGACTAGAAACATTTCTTTCGTGATCTAGAAGAACTTAAAATCAGTTAAGAGATTATTCTGGGAAGAGAAGAGAATCTTAAACGAAAAATCCATCCTCCCTATCTATCTAAACGAAAAATCCTCCCTAAAAAAGAGAAATGCAGCATAATTACACAGAAGAAATAAGGGCAGTCAGGTCTCTACGTATGAAAACTGTATGAAAATATACTGGTAGAAAAAGAAAAGCAGATTGCTCATCCTCGAATTCGTTCTTCAAGGATTTCGAAATAATGGATTGATTAGTTCTCAGTGCTCCTCAATGGGCGTAACAATATTAATAATAAAATTAAAAATGTTCTTTGTCGGTTTGTTATTGTTCATTTTATGCATAGATGTCCATAGAATTTTATCCTTCTTTTCCTCATTGTTGTTTCAATGTTTCTTATTTCTTGATATACCTTTCCCTTGTTGGTACTTCCATCCTTATATTTTGGGCCGTGTATTTTTGCGAGGATTCGTTTTCAATACTGCTTATGTTTTTGCTAGAGAATGTTTGTAATGTTTCTGAACCACATCAGGTCTCTAGAAGGATTATTCGTTCTTAATATTGATTAATATATTCGTTTCTTAATATTGATTTTTTATTGTACAGGTTTCCAATTAAATGATACGACGCTATTTCCATTTTCTGTACTTTAGTTTTCATGAACTTTTTTTCTAGTCCTGTTGGGGTTATTAATTTTTCTAAATATTTTAATTTATTCAATTGTTTTAGTTTCTCATACTTTAATTTCATTGTTTTTGAGTTTTGGACCGAAAATTCCAAGAATATAATAAAATTAGTAAAATAAATATAAATTAAAAAATAAGTAAATATGGCTTTATTAATTTAAGATTTAAATTAAAAATCTTAGAATTTATTGGTAATGAGTATGGTTTTGTTAGATTTAAAAAGAAAAAAAAAATTATTATTAAAATTATTTAAAATTATGTAATATTTTCAGGTATAGTATATCAAGGGAACAGAAAATGTGAACTAGGTCATGAATAGGAGGTTTAAAGTATACATATCTACCGGCACACTATAGTTTACTTTATAAACAAGCTTAAATTCAGTTAGTGTGAAATGTTTTGTTTGTTTTCCGGTTATATATGCGCGCTGGTATCAAAGTTCATAGGGCCTCAAAGTTTGAAAGTTGAGGTTTGACCACACCGACACTAACACAGACTGACTAACAACTTTCATACCTTGAGAGAGTTGTGCTACTCTAATTTTCATTTCTAAATGGATTCTAAATGTAACAATAATATCTTTCTCACCACCGACCCGAAGTACTAAAATTATCTTTGTTATTATTATTATTTTATATTTACTTTCCTTAACCAATTCTTTTAGTTTAAAATTAAATAGTTAATAAAATTATAAAAATCTTAAATTCTATTCATCCTGGTCAGGTCCGACATTTTCAGGTAACGGTGATTAAAAAAAAAAAAACAATTCTCAGATAATTTACATAGTACTTAAAAGAAAAAAAAACAACCCTTAAAAAATTTAATCACAACAGTTCTTAAATAAATATAAAATTACCGTTTAAATAAAAAATATCATTAAAATAAATTCGAATAGCTCAAAATACTAAAAGACAGTTTACATTAAAAAAAATCTAAATACGATGAGTAGTTATTTCGATCTTTAAATCTCATCATCAGTAAATTATATAAAGTTAGAAATAAGGTAAGTTTTTTCTCTTATAAAAGAACTATTACTTAAAATAATAACTAATTAAATAATTCCTTTGGGGCAAATAAAAAATAAAACATTTTAGGAGTGAATTTATCTACGTTTGTAAAATAACAAATAATTGTTGACATAAATATAAATTATGATTAAGCAGACTGAAAAGTATAAAATTAGCCTAAAAATAGACATAACTAATGAAATTTTTATTAAAATTGTTTACTACAATGTCATAAAAGCCCCTTATGTTTTGAATAGCTCCTCATTATTTGATTGTGGTATTTTTAATTTATTTTTATTAAATTTAACTATTTCTGTTGGATGTAGGAAAATTTAATATTATTTCAAAATATTAAATTTTGGATAATATCAAATATTCTACTAGTGGTTCTATGTTATCTTATGAGTTTATCAGTAAATTAAAAAAATTCTTTTTTAGTCTTAAAAGATTATTTATTAAAAAAAGATTATTCTAATTCTTCATCAACTGATGATTATTTCGCTATGAAAATTTTGAAATAAATTTTGTAAAACTTTTTTGAGTTTTGTACTAACTGGTTTACCTTCCCGTCTATATAGTGGTATAGTAAAGTTATAGCTCTAGAAGGGAAAGTATTATAATCGGTCCAATTTGGTTATATGCGGTTTTTGATCGGATCTTGATGTTTTGATACACTTAAGGAATCCAAAAAACCGGATGGAAATTTTCCGGATGTTAATGTTCGAATGAACGTGTGTGTGTTTTCGGTGTTAGCTTCTGAATTACCTTATATCTCCCGAACTACTGGACAGATTTTGACCAAACTTGGTCAATTACTTCTATATATCGGGCATTGATGTCATTAAATTTTCAACTTAAAAAGTCATGGAGATGAGGCTGTAGAGCAACGTCACCCCCAGTAACTCAAGATTTTGCCTAATTAAGATCATATTTTTCTTAGGCACATTTGCTAACTATTAAAAAATAACAGTATTTGCAAAAAATAACTTTTGCAAAATCGTACCTCCACCCCCAAAAATGCTGTAAACTACTGCTATGTTGTGACGTCATAGGTGAGCAGTAGAATTAAATAAATAAATAATATTTGAAGTGTAAAAAAGTAATTCGGTGTGGCTGGGTCTAGAACTCGATCGCCCGGTTGACTCGATACCTAGTGCGTTAAGTCTCGCAGCTACACCAGTCTACCGAATGTAAAAGCGGAATTTGTTCTATCTAAGCTGTGAAATTAGATTAGTTTAGTTAGTGCCGACCGTTATCGCTAGTATCGCCACACCCGTGCGAATTAAATACGGTATGTGCACGCGGTTTAGTTAGAATCATTGAATTAAATAATCGAAAAAATATTATATTTAAATAAAATGATAAATATTTAAAATAAATTTGTGTATGTTTGTATGTGAGTTCTATATATGTACGTGTGAGTAAATCGTGGATCTGAAACAACCCACAATTTTGAGATTGTTGACTTTTCCGTCATGCGATTCTTTAGCCGCGTGACGGGAAAATCCTGTAACTGTGTTATCAGCTGTTTTCGCTCGCAAAAATATAATTTAGTAGTACAAAATAAGAAAAATAAACCGCGACTTTGACAAAAATTTGCACAGAGATTCGTTTGAGAGAAATCACTTTCGGTTGTATAAGGTAAGGTACAACTGTTAATTTACCATACAATGATGGTAACTGGAACGTACGTAATAACTAGGCGCAATGTTGCTAAACTTGTAATTCCTTGGAACATATGAAGGTGAATAAAAAGTCGCTTTTGATAATTTTGATAATACCGCAAAAAAATATACATCGTACCTCGTCACTTTTACAATCATAATTGCATCAAAACTTATATATCTGGTGTTTACCTGACGGTAGGTCCCTTACGCCACGCTGTCTCCATTTATCCCAGTCCCAAGCTTTCTTCTTCATCCGTTTGTTGCTTCTAATGTTCACCTATTAACTTCATCCTTCTTCCTCGCTTCCATTCTCCTTCTGCCATGACTTCCTCATTCTTCACTTAATCCGTCTACCTTACTTCCCCCATCATTCTCTAAATTCACAACTCAAAAACCTTAATCTAATTCCTTTTCCTCTTTCTCGTCGTCCATGCTTCACTTCCAAACAACATAGCATTTTGCTAACCTCAATTGTAACTCTAAGTCCAGAATTTTCCTACATGGTAATTTCCTCTTCTTATTGAAAGCTTTCTTTACCAATATATATTTAAAATATATACAAAATAGTTTAGGATGTTTCTATTACAGTTTAGGCATCTGGTTTGTCTAGCATTTTTCCCACCTCCACCTCATTCGGTCGCCCTAGAGAATAAGACCGAATGTCCAAGCCACAAACGGCTACGGTGCTCAAAACGGTTTAGGGATCAATATCCTAATTAGCTCCTAGAGCTTACCTAACAGCGTGAGCGGAATAAGCGTGGTGCCTTACACCACTCGCTTTCGTGTTCTACCGCTCAGTAATCAATATTACTAAAATGGATAGGCGCACCCCGTCTACATACTAAAATATATGACTTGTCAATAAATTAAAATGTATTCCTATTTGCTGCCACGCCTGGGTCGCTGAGTGCGAGCAAGTACCTGTCCACCATATATAGCACTTGGAGCTATATTTGACCGATGGCCAGCCATTTCTCGAGGGTAGCTTTTATAGCAAGTGGTAGGATTCTTACACCCCTTAAACTATTGATGCCGGTTGAAAAAAGCAACGGCATCACAGAACTCTCACACGGTCCGACAGTGCGGCTCATGCCACATTGACTCGCCGCATATGAGTGGCCAACTTTCCCCTTGACCTCTAAGTTCCAGGGTGGCCTAAGTTCTGGCTCACCCCAAAAGCTCCCCTTGCCCTTAAAAAGAAATAGATGCTTACCACCCCCCAAGTCCTGTTTAAATCTATGCAAGGTCCAACCCTTAGTCATGGCGTGCCATTGCTTAGTCTTGCTGCCATGCTTCCATCGCGAGGCTTCCATCCCGCCTCCTCCGCAGGCGGGGGATGGCCAACTGTTCGAAATTTCGAACCGGTGCGTTGCGATCACCGTTACGCTCCAGTACAGGCCCGGCTTGGAAACCACATCCGGTATTTGGAAACCACATTCCAAATACCTCGGGCCTCCCAAACTCTTTACAATTTCCACATAGCCGCCCGAACTTTCATCACTAAATCGATTGAGGAGCCTTTCCCAATACGGTGATATCTTTGTAGGAGTTTGCCCTAAACATACCAGTGCATTGGTTTGCTTGGCATTTCTCTTGCCACAACCCCATTCGGTCGCCCTAAAGCATAAGACTGAATGTCTGTTCCACAAACGGCTACTGAGCCTCGAACAGTTTAGCAACCAGTATCCTAACATAGCTCCTAGAGCTTACCTAACAGCATGAGCGGACTAAGCATGGTGCCATACACCATCGGTTGACGTGTCCCAACCGCTCACTTGTCATATATTTGCTAAAATGGGTAGGCGCACCCCGTCAACTACTAAAAATATATATGACATCCATAATAAAATTTATTTCGTCTAGGCAGCAATTCACTGCCACGCCTAGGTCGTTGAATGCCAGCAAGTAGCTGTCTACCATTTTATAGCGCTTTGAGCCATAATAATTGGCTAGTAGTCAGCCATACTCAGTGTTAGCTTCCCACGGCAATGCGGTAAGAGTCTTTCTCTTCAGCAAACTACGGATGCCGATTGAACAAAGCAACCCCATCTAGAAACTCCCACACGGTCCGATAATGCGGCTCTCGCCATATTGACTCGCCGTTTTTGAGTGGCCAATTTTCCCTTTGACCTCTAAGTTCTAGGGTGGCCCGGTCTCTGGCCCCTCGCAAGAACAGTGCAGTCAAACATCAGGTGTTTGTTTGACGGACCTACCCGCAGACGCACAGCTCATCAGCTGCCAAGCGGAACCGAAACAGATATTGGTTAAACTTAACGTGGTTTGTGAGCATCCGGGCATCCGTTGCCCTTAAAAACGAGCTCGAGGCATACTATCCTTCCAAATTCTGTATAAGTTATACAAGGGTCTTCGCTTAATGATGATTCCCATTCCAGTTGCCATGCTTCCATCGCGAGGCTCTGCAGCCTCTTCCGCAGGCGGAAGATGGGCAACTGAACGAAATTTAGATCTGGTGCATTGTGATCGCCGTTCCACTCCGGTACTGGCTCGGCTCGAAACCGCATCCTAAATACCTCGGCCTCCGGCCTCTTTGCAAATTCCACATGGCTGCCCGAACTTTCACCACTAAATCGATTAGAAGAGCCTTTCCCAATACGGTGGTACTCTCGTAGGAGGTTGTTTTAAAAACACCAGTGCATACAATTAAGGCTCTGCGCCACAAAAGAGCATTCTTTCGAAGATACCTCGTTAAACCACGTACATTTGACGGCCAGACAACTCATAGTCTTTCCGAGCAATCCTCCTAAATTTGTGCAGTACTGAGACGGCGTCCGCCGCTACTTGCCTAATGTGGTTGCTAAAATCAACTTTTCATAATATAAATACACCTAGCTACTTATGAACTCTCACTCGGCTGTTACACAGGCTTTATATTTAATATGGGGTTTGGGACTGTACGATAATTTGTCTGCGCCCTTGAAAACCATAAACTTCATCTTGGCCACAGAATTCTTTAAATTTTGAATGTCAATCCAGCCCTCTGCAGTTAACAAGGCCGCCTGCACCCGGTCTTCTAGCTGTGGTCGTGAATTACCACGAACTAAAAGGAGACAGTCATAGGCGAAAGCCTGGGCCGTGGCCCCTTCTCGAAATATCAATCCCAGAAATCCGACGAATACCAGGTTCCACAGCAGGGGACCGAGAACGGAACCCAGCGGGCTTCCCCTGGTAACGGATTTTTCTACAACTAGGTGCGCATCCTTAAACAGAGCCGTACGGTTAGAGAAATAGTCACGTACCACGGCCTGCAGGGCTACGGGAACATTGCGGCGTAACTGATATTGAACAGAACTTCAACAAAAGGAAGAAAATGCTGTCTCTACGTCAATAAAAGTTTCCAAACATATTTACAGTCGGCACTTTCCATCTCGGCGAGAGTATCTAAAATGCAATCCTCGGTGCCAACTCCTTTCAAGCCTTTCAAGCCGTATTGGTCTCGATTTAGAAAACCGTTCATATCGATGTTTTCCCAGAGCCGTTCCACAAACAGCCCTTCAACCAACTTGCCGATTACCGACAAGAGGCTGATGGGTCGATAACTGCTGACCTCACTCGGATCCTTTCCTGATTTTAAGAGCACAAAGCCACCTTCCAACAAGTCTGAAAGCAACCCCAGCTAAGGCTCCCGAGGGAACATAGTTTAGGCATAGAAAAAACATGATTTATTTAAACATAGGTCTGGAAACGTAATTTTTTCGATATACGGCTTAAGAAAGATTTTGTCTACAATTCTGCATTAAATTATTATTTAATGTAACTTGACTGAAGATCGGTTTAATTTTTTGAATTTATTTATTATAACATTTTTATATGAGATTTTTAATGGCCATAAATTACAATCGTCCTTTTGCAAAAAATGCAAAAGATGAGAACCAAGTCTTGATAAGGAAAATCCAAGAAAGAAATTCAGAGGTAGGTCCAGTAAAAACATAAACTAAATATAACATAAACATATTTTTATTTATTCAAGGTATTTCGAGTAAGTGGGAAATTTTGAAAATTACAACGATCGGTAACGCTGAATCATAAATAAATAGAACGTAACTTATACCATCTTACGAATCATAAATCATTGAAATGCTTTGAAATGGAATGATACTGTCTCAAAAACTTCATTCCATAATGAAGTGTGGAAAACTCTCATAATGAATTTCGATGGCACTTTAAGTTAGGACGCACTCTATTTTTATTTCTATTGTTTGTATTGTATTTTTATTTTTATTTCTATTTTTTAGTATTGAACGGGTGCGCAGTTTTTTGAGAACAGTTTCGTTTCTGTAAAAGAAACCTTTAATAGGTACTTTTACGTACGCCAGACAGTACGTAAGATTCGTCGAGCTGCTGTCGAAAATTATTTAATTCGTTATAAAGCAAAATCTCTATAGTTTTATCGTTCGAGTTTTCTAATATGATAATATGATTTACCGTAATATCTATACAAGTTAATACTTGTCATTATTGTCTATAAAAGAGTTACAAACATAATAAACAAAAAATTGGGTGGAAACAAAAATTCTATAAACAAAAATTTGGGTGGAAAAGTAAACAGAACATTAAAGTATGTTAAGTAACGTAAAAAACTATGTAAAAAAAATTACTCTACATTATAAAATACGAGACCTATAAAGTCCCATATATTTTTCTCTACCTTTGCCTGAGCTTACATGACATCGATGCTTCGTATACAGAAATCATCGTACCAGATTTCCTCCAAATCGGTCCATCCAGACCAAAGGTATCAAACATAAGACAGGCCAACATATATATCCGAAAGTTTTCAACGCTAAATCTATGTTTCTGTGGTTAGAGGAGATAAATGAATCGTCCAAGATTTTCATAAACCCGACATTTAAAATTTGACCGGATTAGATAATTTCGCTTATATATATAATCTATAGATATAAAATACAATTATGTAGCCGAAAAAAGAAAAGAATTATTTAAACCAATGCTATTGGTTACTGATTATTGGTTAAATATAAAAAGAACAATTACTTACGGGTTAAATTGAGAAATCCACCTTTTTTTTTAAAGTGGTTAATAAAAAGAAACCAAAACAATTATTTTCTTACTTAAAAAATATTTTATTTTTTCTCTTGATAAAGTAAATTAATGATTTTAATTCATATTAAATTTTTTCTATAGTTAAATTTTGTTACTTAGTAGATTTTGCTCTTATTACTGCAAAGTAGATGGGTTCAATTGTAAAATTGTTTGTTTACATTGGGAAATATTTTTTTTGTTTTGTTTTGTAATGAAAAAAGAAACCGAAGAAAATGTTTTTTAGTACTTTATGTAATTTTTAGTTTGTTTTTAAAATAAATAAAAATATTTGACGGTGATGAAATAACATTTTTAATAAATAATTTAACAATAAAAAACACTCCTGTTAAGTCAGCTGTTTAATACAGTCTGTTTAGTTTTAAAATTGTGTTGTGTTTTATGTGTAAAAATTTAAAAAAAAAATTGTGTTCGTTGAATATTTTCAGTGAATTTTCCGTTTATTTCGATTGTGATTTTTGTTTAATAATTATTTAGTTTAACCTGATTTATACAAAAACTTTATTTATAGTTACTTTTTTACGGTTAACCTTTAGAAATAATGTGCATTTTCAATTTAACCTCTACTACATTATAAATGCCATTATTATCCAATGCAAAAAACCAACAACGGGACACCGATAAATTCGTTTATAAACATATTTTATGAGTAATTTTATTACCTGTTCTAACAAGCAGCAGTTCTGTGCAGTTCGTTAAAATTTAATATAATTATATAGAATCCACCAAAATATTTAACTACATATATTCTCTTATACTGTACGGGTATAATGTCATCCCTTATTGTAAGAGTTCTTTTTTAAGGTAGAAATTGGTGCCCGTAAGATTATCGGTACGATAATCGTGTAGGCGTATACATAAAGTTTAATATAATTTACGTTTTTAAAAATATCCTGCTTTTGATAAAAAAAAGGTCACTTATATTTTTAAAAGATTACCTACCTTTACCCAATCCAACAACAATCAATACTTAGCTTACTAGAAAGGGTTTTATTCTTCCGTTGCCATTTTTAATTGTAGAAACATTTGAAAAATCTCCCCACAAATTTATTTAAAATGATTTAAAGACTTTCTTTTACGAAAACATTACTGTGTGGACGAATTTTTAAATAATACTAACTAAACAAATTCAGTTTTTATCTTCATCCCGTTCAACGTGTACGTAAATATATGTTCAAAATAGTGTTCAGTAGCTGTTTCTGAATTGTAAATTATTTTTTTTTATAATTTTGAAAAATTGGTTGTCTCATCAACCAACTTTCTCAAAATAACTCTCTCAGCATTTTTAGGAGGAACGTGAAAAGTAATTATATTTTTTTATAATAATATTTTTAATCAATTTGAGAAATAAGAAATAAAGATAACTTATTTATTTTAACATATCAAAATTGTTGATGTTTGTTATATTTTTATTAAATATAGATTTCAGTTAATTATACAAATTCGTATAAAAATTAGAATTTTTTTCTTAATAATCAGTAACTAAAAAATATCGTGCAAAGTAACTTATTTAAATTTAAATATATATATATTTTTTGTATAGTTAAATTCATATTAAAATACGAATTTCAATTCTACAAATACGGTAAGTACAATTATGTGACATTTAAAAACACGAGGGAGTATATATAAATATATATATTTTTTATTCTAACATTTTTATTCTTTGTTGTATTGTTGACTGTTGCTAAGCGATATGGTTAATTACAATTTCTTGTATGTAAACATAAAACATAATTCAGTTATTAAAATTCAACGAAACAGTAAACATAAACATGTTCACAAACATACACCATTTTATTTTTTGTTCAAATTAACGTCATATATCATAATTATTCTACTAAACAAAAGAATACATTTATTATTTCTTTTGCAAAAAAAAAAAAAAAAAAAATCATAATTATAATTTTTTGTGAAACGACAGGAAATAACATTAAATCAAAATGGATGCCATGTCAAAGAAGGAAAAGTTGGCCAGAGGGTCAGCCGTTATTAAAGTAATGAGAGTGAATCCTCGACCGGGACGCTATTTAAAATCGTATATAGATCCACGTAAAATACCAAAACCGCCTAGAGTTGGAGCACCTAAAGGTGTATTGGCTGAAATGCCTCATCTTGATCTTAAAAGCGCTCTTTTTCAAGTATTACCGAACTCTGCAAGAATTCAAGGAAATATTCCTTATGTGGAACCGAAAATAGATCCGTGTATCTTTGATGAAGGCGTTTACGATCCTAAAAATGGATTACCGGACGGAGATAAATTATTAGGTTATTTCGGTTACAAAAATTGGATAAATGGTATTACACCTGCTGACGATAATAATCTAGCAGAACATTTTAATATTCTGCTGGGACTATTGATGAGCATGGCGATCGATCCAGAAAATCAGAATTTTGCGGATGCAGAAGCTTATCCGTGCGTTCAATTCTTAAGAACAATTAAAACTCCAGACGGCGAAGTACCTTATAATGTGGGTTCTTTTATCGAATATCTTGAATTTGTAGCTCAAAAGATGCTTGACGAAGGGTAACAGCAGCTTGTCATTATTGTTATGTCTTATAAAAATGTGTAAACCATCGAATTTGATAACGATTAGTATGTATTTGTCGATGTTGATAGCTAAAACAGGATATAAGCTACTTTTAAAACCTTGTGATGTTTGTAAGTCTCGTCTACTCAAATTGTTTTTTAATTGTCCTTTGAATTAAAATAATGATATAAAATTTTATGGATTGGATCTGTAAAGAAGAATCATTTATTTCTGTTTTCGTACCTTGAGCATATACTGAATTAGTTGACTTCTGGCATAGGCTTTTTTACATGTTGTTTTTAATTTTTTTTTTTGTTTAAAGATAATTTTTATAAATACATAATCTAACATCATTATAAACGTACATCAGTAATGGTAAAAGTAAAAAAATTTTAATCCATAATGTACTGAAATTAAATAAATTTTATTTAAAAAAAAAAATAGTTAATTTGTGTTTTTAATTAATTATAATTAGAGGTAATTTGGTAGAAATTGCTTAGGTATGTTTAATACATACCTAAACTTATTGTGCTTAAATGTACTTAAATTACATAATTTTTTGAGGTAGTAAGCGGCTAACGAAGGCTGGGACCGAGAATCTCCCGGGATAGGAGATCCCCTTCTACAAATAACAGCAGCCTGTATGGAGGGTGGAGGAGCGATAGATGGCAGGGCACCCTCTTGCCCTTAGAATGGGAATCATTTCCTAATGACTGATGAAAACCAAAAGTTCAACGGCATAGGATTCGGATGGTAAGGGAAACGACCGCATTAAAGACCTTTGTGGTTATCCCTAGTCCCATTGGATTATGCTCGTTCCTGAGAAGAAATTGTCCGGAGTAATAGGCTCACAATCGTTAATAGGCACTATTTCAGGAGGATAACACTCAGGACTGAAAGAAGTGTAAAGAATCCAGTTAAAACCTGTAAAAATATCACGAAATTTATGCGTAAACGAAATTTTGTGACCTAACACTTAACAGTGTTCTTTAGTGGTTGGGTTTTTCAATCAACCACACAACTCAGAAATGGTCGAACTGAGACTGTACACTACACTTCATTTATATTCAAACATATCATCCTCATTCATCCTCTGAAGTAATACCTGAACGGTAATTCCCGGAGGCTAAACAGGAAAAAAGAAAGTTAATAAACATGAACGTAATTTAGGGTAGATATTTCCGTTTTAAAAGAAAGAAAAAATTAGTTTGATTTGATGCTATATAAAATACTTCGTATGAAGTGTCTTGTATGGAAATGAAGCAACGATGATGACAGAGGGGGAGGGAGTGGATTGAAGCATTTGAGACGTGGATATGGAGAAGTATGTAGAAAGTAACATGAACGGATAAGTGAAGAATAAGGAAGTAATTAACAGGATTAAAGTAGAAGGGGAGTTCACAAAAGAAAAGGAAACCGGTTATATGTGATAAAAGGAAGTGGAATCTTTACAAACTGCATAGGAAGGGTCAGTAAAAGAAGGAAGCAAGGATGAAGGATGAAAGATGAAGGTTAATAGATGATGTGGAAGATTGGAAACAGTATTGGAACGAAGACTGGAGTCAGTGTTGTAAGGACCTACCCCCAGAACACCAGTGATCATTGTAAAGAGCGGGCATTAACAACTATAGTCATTGCCCGGTGAAAATTAGCAGCATATGAAAAGATGCCATGCCTGACCTGGGATTCGAACCCGGGAACTCCACACGAATTGCCGAGACTCCTTTATCTTCTGTTATTTATTTTATAAAGCAATATATCGTTTACGAAGAAATCTTTTTATTTTTTAATAAAATGGTTATATCTTAATTAAAAATAATTATTTTTTACTACAATTATTAATTTTATTGTGATAAATTTTTTTTTATAGAAAGTTACATTAATTATTTTTATATAGGAAATAGTTTTTCCTTAAAATTATTACTGGGAATGACACTATAGATTGATAAAGAAAGGAGACATTTCACTCTTCGTGTGGTTATATTGATTCATAAAAATTTTTTTCTTATCACTACAATTTATTTATCTAAAGATTGAATATTCATCTTAACTTTCTAAATTTATTCTTAGAACTCTCGTCCTTTTACTTGCAGATTAGTGCATTATCTATTCAAAAACTTAAAACTATTTAATTTTCTTAAAAATTATTTAGTTTTTTATTATAGTTTTAAGTCGTAGAAAAATTTTGCTTGTATTTCTGATTTTTTAAAAAATCCAGTTTAAAAAAAATTATTCGTCTTAAAAAAAACTATAAATTCAAAACATTTCTCATTCAAGATCATCGCTGGTTGAGGCATATGCTTAAAAAAAAAATCTGATGTGGACACCACATGACTTTTTTTTTAAATTTCCGGGACCACCGCTAGGTATTGCTTCAGAGGATGAGATGAATGATTTATAGTGTGTGAAAATGCCATGCCTGACCGGATATCGAACCCGGGACCTCCGGATGAAAGGCCGAGACACTACCACTCGCACCACAGAGGCCGGCATCTTTGTACGCCTATTAAATTACACACATTTTTGCTGCACTTCATTTAAACTTATTTCATTTGAAAGTGAGATACGATCCTCCAATTCTTTAACAAAAGTGGACAGTTACACAACTGGTAAAGTATTAATTATTATTAACATTAATATTTATAAAACTATTAACTGAAAAATCTTACCTAAAGTTTTAGGTTAGAATAAATTTCCCTTTATTACTCTAAATAGAAGTACTTTAAATACATACTTTAAATGTATTTATTTAAAGTATGTATCTAATACTATGTTTTTTTAAATTATTTTCATATAACCATCTACAAAATGAAAACAAAAACGAAACAGGAGAAGGTTACTAAATTTTATAGCAATATTTATTATCAAGTAGGCTGAAACAAATGCATAAATAAAAATAATACGATTATAAATTATAATTCTCCATTTATATTAAATAATTAAATGTTTCACCAAATTTGATGTGAATACTACATGACTTCCTTGTACGCCTATTTAATTACATATATACGTTTTAAAAGTAAATAAAATTTTATTTTACTAATAATTAATGATTTTCTTCATTTTTTTTTGTTGCTGTTATTGAATTACTGTTTATTGTAAAATTTTTGCAATCAGAGGTTAATAATTACTTATTAATAAATCATATATTGATTTATTAGGCCGAATGGTAGCGTCTCGGTCTTTCATCCGGAGGTTCCAGGTTCGAATTCCAGTCAGGCATGGCATTTTCACACACGCTACAAATCAATTCATCTCATACTCTGAAGCAATACCTAACTGTGAACCCGGAGGTTTAATTTAAAAAAGTCTGATTCGAACCGATGAATTGATTGAAAACCTCTCGATGAGGGCTTATTGTTGCAGTTAAGAAAAAACCTATCTATTTACTAGAAAACCTATCTATTTGATATGGAAAAAAATATTCCTTTTTAAAGCATTCCTTCCAATAGATTCCACACTGCATGTGTTAGGAAATCCTCCCATAGTGCTAATGAAAAGTACTACATTTTTAAATGATTTTCAAAAATTGTGAGAATTTCTTTACAAATTAAAAAATATACATTAATGGTTGCTAGTATCATGAAAATTTATAAAATAAAAAATGAAATTAAAAAAAATAAAGTTTTCTTTAATTTATCAGCTTTTTAGCCGACTTTCATCAAGAGTTCTAAAAGATTGGCTGAAGGCAGCTTGACAAAATAAAGTGGTTGATTTGTGAACAAATAAACCGTCATTTTAAAATAAGTTGTATATAAGAGGCTACCGCCATGTAAAAATCACAATGCCAGTTAACTGATCACAATGCCAGGAATATAGACAACGCAATGAGGGGGGTTCTTCCTTTTTCCTGTTTAGCCTCCGGTAACTACCGTTTAGATAATTCTTCAGAGGATGAATGAGGATGATATGTATGAGTGTAGTCTTGTACATTCTCAGTTCGATTATTCCTGAGATGTGTGGTTAAGTGAAACCCAACCACCACCAAAGAACACCAGTATCCATGATCTAGTATTCAAATCCGTGTAAAAATAACTGGCTTTACTAGGACTTGAACGCTGTAACTCTCGACTTCCAAATCAGCTGATTTGGGAAGACGCGTTAACCACTAGACCAACCCGGTGGGTTAATGAGGGGGGGGTTATAAAGGAACTTTTTAACCACCACCATTGATGTTCTCCACTTACAAACTACTCAATGTAATTTTCGTAGCATAGTTAAAACATTACATTTCTTTTTACTCTTAAATTTTGGCACATTTCAAGGTTTTTTTACCGCTTTTAACCATTCAAATTTCCCAGTGTAAGGAATTACCACAGTGATGGAATAGCGCGGCACTACCTAGAAGCACAGGCTTTATGCATGCTTATCTCCATTCACAAATTTATTAATAATCGATGGATGAAGCCTTTACTTGATAAAAATCTATGATAAAAAGAAACTGAAAACAAGATATGTTTTTGATTTTTACAAAATTAATTTTAAAAATTGCTTCGATACTCAATAACTTCCTTAAATGTTACGTAAAGAATACTAAAGCCGAATACTGCTTTTGTTTTCTACACGTAAACTGAATATAGCTTTTGTAAGTATTTCTGTATAAAGTCGAAAAAGCTTTAAAATTATCTTGTGAAAGTAAAATAAAATATTTTGTTTCCACTTTTCTTTTATCACAAATTTATTTGTCATCCTATTCATATTTTTTAAAATGACCAGTCTAGATAGGATAGAGTTAAAACTTCATATCTGTACGAAACTTCTTATGAAATATTGATGGCAATAAAATTTGAATTTAAAATTAATATTTTAATGTGTACGAAAGTTACTTAAGTGGTTATAAAAATGATCATTGATATAAGTGGATGAAAGGAAGGTTTTTGTGAATAAAATTCTGTAAATAAAACATAAATATTCAAAATTAAAATACTCGACTGCTAAAAAAAAAAATCATTGCCGACAAACACTACTCTTTAATTTAGGATAATTACTAATATAGAATAATTAAAGAGCATGCGGGTGACAATTTTGTGTATAATAATTTATATAGTACATTTCTTTTTCAATTTTTTTAAATTTATTTAAATATTACCTACAACGCCTATAACGCTATAGGCCTATAACTCTACCGGTAATGTAAGGATTCTAACGAGGGCTCATACATTTGAATCAGTTCAGTTGTTGAGCTCCTTTTTGGGCAGTCGTGTGAAAACAACAACTTGACACGTATGGTTTCCGAATCGTTCAGAATGAAGTTTGATATGCGAGTTATTCATTTATCTGATAGATTTTTTCAAATTAAAAAAAAAAATTAAACATTAATCATATTTATATAGCCTGTGACACTGTTGGTTACGTAAGGATTCCAACGCCGGGTTATAATTTAAATCGGTTCAGCCGTTGTTGAGCTGTTACGGTGGAAAAATATACGAGTACATATATACACCCTAAATGCATTACACTCCTTTCTGTCAGTCGCGTAAAAGTATTTGATCCTATAATTGATAAATATTTGATTAGTTTAGAAAGCGCAACAATTTTGAAATACATAAATTATTATATTCGAGTCCAGATGTAATTATTATAATAATTACCAGAATATTATAATAATTAGAATGATCAAAAGTCGTAGATTGCGGTAGGCAGAACACTTCTCTTGAATGGGGAACGAAAGAGTTGCTGCTAGAGTGTTAGTTTTGACATCAGATGAAAGAAGATATTTGAAAAGATCAACTCGACGTTGGGAAGATAATTTTTTATTTTATTTTGAAAAATCCGGTGTAGAACCACGCGATTAGGTTGGGTTGGCTCTAGGTAGAAAGAGTTGTCGACCTACCGCGTTGGTCTAGTGGTAAACGCGTCTTCGCAAATCAGCTGATTTCGAAGTTGAGAGTTCTAAGGTTCAAATCCTAGTAAAGGTTTTTATACGGATTTGTAAAAACTTTTGCACAGATTTGAATGTTAGGTCGCGGATACCGGTGTTTGGTGGTTGGGGTTCAATTAACCACACATCTCAGAAGTGGTTGACCTGAGACTGTATAAGACTACACTTCACTTATTCTTTTATATATTATTCTCATTCATCCTCTGAAATAATAACTGACGGTGATCCCGGAGGCTAAACAGGGAAAAAAAGGAAGAGTTGTCAGACCTTTGTTAGTGAATTTTCGATTTCCTGAGGTCATGGAATCGGTCAGTAACTGAGTAAGAGAAATTTCTTTACAACGTCAGGAAAGTTATCAAACCTGCCGATTTTTTTACGTATGTTTAAGCTTTAATCATAAACAGAATTATCTAATGTTATACAAGAGGTTTTACTGGTAGTTACGTTGTATAATTTAACCGATTCCAAATTGTAATTTTACCACATTGAAGATATATGAAATAAGAAATAATCTATTAAATTGTTTTTCCCAAATATGTATTACTACATTTTTGTTTTCAAGTACATGAAAGATGTTTTAAAATCTTCCACACATTGAGGAAAGTTTTGAGGTACGGAACCTTTCTTTTTTTTTCTATTTATCCTCCGGATACGGATTTGAATACTAGATCTTGGATACCGGTGTTTTTTGGTTGCTGGGTTTCAATTAACCACACATTTCAGGAATGGTCGACTTGGGACTGTTCAAGACTATACTTCATTTGCATTCATTACATATCATCCATTTAAAGTAATACCTTACGGTGGTTCCGGAGACAAAACAGAAAAAGAGACAGGCTATTACCCCCACCTCTTAATTTAATTCCCGAATATATAAAAAAACGACATATTAGTGTAACGGAATCGGAATCCAAAAATTACAAAAAAAAAGAGTTTTTATCTATATCTCGGTATTTCCTTGCTCCCTTGACCGATTGTAACCTAAATCAAATGGCTTCAATGCCCCATTCATCGAGCTAATTATATCCTAATCAGTTCATTCAACCTGTAAATATCAAGCAAGAAATAGGTTAACATGCGTACACCTACTAGAAGTTTTCAATGCTAAAATGTGTTTTTTGGCTAGAGGAGGTCAAAACATTAAGGTTTGCTGACATGGGAATTTTTATTCCATTAGCATACTTTCACTTATATAGTATATTGTACAGCTATACAGTATAATTATACAGCCGGTAAAGTAAATATTATACATGCCATTTGTTTTAAAATAAGTATAAATATTTTTTTATGTATAATACAATCTAATAATAAAGGTGCCCTTACATAAACAAATGCAAATTTAGAGTATTTAGATATTGTAATTACTTAACAGAGTAACGATAGTAAAAATAATTTTATTTTACAATATTTAAAAAATGTCTATAATAAAGGTCTTGTACTGAGTTATTGTGTATATAATGCAATTGATGTATTTTATTTATTTTTCAGGTGAGTTTACAAAAATATGAAATAGAAAATAACTGTAAATAATGTAAGTATTCTATATTATTTTAAATTAAACACTTTATCGACTATACAAAGTCTGATACTGTCACACGTTACACTATGCATTGTATTATTTGTTTATGTTTATAAAGTACAACTAAATAGCTGGAAAAGAAAGATACAATTAACTGTTATCATTTTTGGCAATTTAGTAGAAAGCATAAATTTAGTTAAGAATATCCAAGTCATATAAACATCCATCTCAGATTGCCCAAAATGCTTACTTAGCAAGCATAAAACTAATCCCAAGAAAAATGAAGACAACTTAAGGTTCATTTACACCTATAAAATTCCCGCCAATGAACAAAATGCAAGGGAGGGGATAACGGTTTAACGTTCTATAATTAAAAACTTTTAGGAATTTTAATAAATGTAAAATACAGAATGGTTGTTAGCTCACCGGGTTGGTCTAGTGGTTAACTCGTCGTAAATCACTAGTTTAATAAGTGATTTTCGTAGTCGAAGGTTCTGAATTCAAAGGTATCATGATATCGTTGAAAAGCTCTCTTTGAGGGCTTGTTACTGCAGTTAAGAAAAAGTCAAAATCCAAATTTTTTGGATTTTGGGCTTTCTTGGACACTTTTAGCCCAGTTGACTGCAATCAAAAGGGGAGATGCACAACAGATGTTACAACAGTTCTATATCCAAAATTTCAATATTCTACGGCTAATCCTTTTTGAGTTATGCCAAATACATACGTACGTACACACAGACGTCACGCCGAATCTAGTCAAAATCGATTCAGGGATGGTGAAAAAAGATATTTCCGTTGAAATCTGAAAACTGAAATTTTTCGCGATCACAAAAATTTTTCTTCGTTTATTTCGTATATGGAAGTAAAAATATAGAATAATAGACTTACAAGAAGTTTTTCTCTTAAAGTATGGCAATTATGAAATTAATATGCTCTGTAATTTTACTTTTACGATGTAAAGGATGTATTGTGATCGCGAAATATTTCGGTTTTCAGTTTTTAAATGAAATATCCATTTTGACCATACCTGAATACATTTTGACTAGTTTCGGTCGTAACGTCTGTACGTACGTATATATCTCGCATAACTGAAAAATTATTAGCCGTAGAATGTTGAAATTTTGGATTTAGGACTGTTTTAACATCTAGTTGTGCACTTCCCCTTCTGACTGCTATCGGCTGGACCAAAAGTGTCCAAAAAAGCCCAAAATCAAAAAAAAAAAATGACTTTTGGACTTTTTCTTAACTACAGTAATAAGCCCCCTAATTGAGAGCTTTTCAACGATATATTATAAATGGTACTTAATTTCATTGGTTCAAGAGTTATAGCCAAATGAAATTTTAATTAATGAAAATTTGGATCTTACAAGGGGAAGGCACATCGGTTCGAATCAATTTCATTTCCTTATTTTTTTTTTTTTAGTTTAAGTATATTGATAATTATTAATCTCTAAATGTAAAAAAATGTTTACAATAAATAACAATTCAAGTATCATGAGATGAAAAAATATCAGAAATTATTAATGAAATAAAAGTTTATGTACTTTTCATTAAAAAAAAAAATCTGATGTTGGCCCCATATGACTTCCTCCTACGGCTATTAAATATATTCACATATTTTAAAATAAAAATTACATAAAATTTTATTTCATTAGTAACTTCTGATATCTTTTCATTTTTTTAATTATTATTTATCGTAAAATTTCTGTTACAGTCGGAGATTAATAATTATTAATAAATCAATATATTTAAGTTAAAAAAAGAAAAAAGGAAGTGAAGTCTGATTCAAACCGATGTGCCTTCCCCTTGTAAGATCCAAATATTTCATTAATTAAAATTTCATTTGGCTGTAACTCTTGAACCTATGAAAGTAAGTATCATTCATAAGTGATATCGTTGAAAAGCTCTCAATGAAGGCTTATTATTGCAGTTAAGAAAAAGTCCAAAATCCATACTTTTTTGATTTTGGGCTTTTTTTTGACGCCTTTGGTCTAGCCGATTGCAATCAAAAGGGGAAGTGCAGAACTACATGTTACGATAGTCCTAAATCCAAAATTACAACATCCTACGGGTAATCGTTTTTCAGTTATGCGAGATACATACGCACGTACATACGTCACGCCGAATCTAGTCAAAATGGATTCAGGGATGGTCAAAATGTCTATTTCCGTTGAAATCTTACAACCGAAATTTTTTGCAATAACAATACTTACTTTACTTCATACAGGGAAGTAAAAATGTGTATATGTAATTTAATAGGCAAACAAGGAAGTTACGTGGTGCCAAAAACAGATTTTTTAAATAGACTCCAGATTTCGATTTAAGATTTTACAAGAAAGACAATGGTGAAACTCGTCTTTATGTTAGTGCGTTCATTATCGAGTTATAAGTATTCAAAGTTGCTGACTGAAAAATCTTGTCATTATTATTCATAATTATGAATTCATTCATTATGAATTATCATTCATAATTCATACAGTAACGCACTTCAGACTATAAATTGCTATAATAATAATAAATTTCAGTTTTATAAGCTATACCTGATGCAGGAACTTTCGGAAGATGATTTTCACCGCCGAGTTGAGTATTGTGATATTATATTGCAAATTTTTCAAATACAATAGTATTTATGGATGAAGCGACTTTTATGTTAAATGGCCATGTGAATAAGCAAAACTGTCGGTATTGGAGCAATAATAATCCCTGTTGGGTGTTGAAAGTCCGTTCACAGCACCCTCAGAAACTGAACATTTGGGCGGGAATCGTTTGTCATTGTATTTTAGGGCCTTTTATTTTAGAAGATAATGTTATAGGAGATGCTTACTGCAACTTGGTAGCCGATAGAATTTTACCAATTATTCGGGAAAATTTTGGACAATAATTAAACAATAACGTATGGTTTCAACAGCATGGATGCACTACCTCTTTATTATCTAAAGGTACGACAAATTCTAAATGAACAATCTCCAAATCGCTGAATAGGTCGGAGAGAAGTCATAGTATGGGCTGCCAGGTCCCCAGATCTGTCTCCTCTGAATTACTTTTTTTGGGGTATCTGAAACATAATGTTTACAAAACAAAACCGCAGACATTGATGAATTAAAAAGAAGAATAATTGACAAATCTGCTCGTGTACCACCGTTCATGATGAACAAGCTGTAAATTGATATTATTTGGGAATAGCATACTGCCAAGCTGTAGAGGGGAAGCATTTTGAACATTTATTTTTGAATGGTATCCTTTCAAAATATATTTCATTAGTAATTTACGATCGTGACATTTATTTAAAACTAAAAATAAATATTGTAATATTTAATGTAAATAATATCACTTGATATAGCCGTTTAATTTGCTGTTGCATTGTAATAAGCAAATTTTAATTAGTTATTGTTTAATAATATCATCAATATTATAGCAGCTTAAAAAGTTCTTTATTGTATGCATTACGAATGTAAAATGGAATAAAATATTTTATGCTGCGCATTTTATCTCGTTTTATTGTTAACACGTTTTTTCCGTCATTGCAAATTTGAATGCTCATAACTCGATAACGAAGGCATTAATTTGTTGTACCATAGTTTTTGTTGTAAAATTTTAAAACGAAATCTTTTCTCATATGTCCACCTTCCTATTTAAAAAAAATAAGTTTGATTCAATATGGCGGATCCAAGATGGCGAACAAAAATTAAAAACCCATCAAATTTTGCAAACAGCAAATTTTTTTTTTTTTTTTTGTAAATGCAAATTTTTTTAATATGTAGAACTCCATTTCTTTCTGCCTCCAAATATTAGTGTAAAACTGTTTACATACTTAAATATCTTCCTGTTCATGTAATAAGGTATTTTATTTTATATGCACCTTTCCATAATAATTTAATAATTTTTTTCCAACATCGATCACTGTAGGACCACATAGAATTAACCATATTGAGTTAACTTCTGGCTAGTTTTTTATCTCTCCAATACTCCTTCATTCTTTCACTGTGCCACTTCCTTCTTTTCCTTTCAATTTTTCTAAGCACCCTTCTTTCTTTTAAATACGTCACGTTTATTTTCTCCCTTAGATAATTTTTAATTTGCTTGTACCATTTAACGTTCGTCTTGTTACCACTACACTTGTCTAAGATTCTCTTCGTAAGCCTTCTTAAATCCATTCTTGTCAGATGTCCGTAGAATGCCAGTTTTCGCTTACGTATTGCGTGATAAGACCAAACTCTCAATAAAGTTCCTCATTCTTTCTTAATTTTCCAACTAAAGTTAATTTTTCTGAGCTCTAGGAATTTCCTTAGTAATCGTAACAAAGACAAGCTGTGCGAAAAAGATTAGCTTTTCATAATTAAAAATTAAATTTCTCGACCCAATGCTCTTAAAATTGAGTGCTTCTCGATCATAACTAACCAGTCCTTTCCATTCAATATAAAAACCATATCCTGCTTTCCTAATTCATTTCTTTCCAACCAAAAGAACGTAATATTCTCGAGAATCCCACATAAACCTAGAAATTGTACAATTATTTCCTCCTGTAGAACGATACGTAGGAAGCATGCGAGTCTTATATTAGAATGTGCTAAATATTGCACATTATTTAAGGTGGCGGCTTACTTCTTACTCTCTGGACACGTTATTATAAATTTTTTGTTTAAATTATTTGTTTACTCCCTCTCACCAAATTTAAATTTAATTTATGATATACATCGTCTAGCTCTCTTAAATCACACTTCTTTGCATTTCTGGTTCATTTTCTATAGAATAACTCTAAATTAATCTTTCTACGTATCTCTATATTTATACGCGTATTAAACACCATATCTCACTTAAACATTTCAATAGCCATCCATACTCTTACTGCCATCCCACGTCTTTTCCGTTGCAATTTCCATTAATCTTTTGAGTAACCTGTTGTCGGGAAGGGATAACGTCTTCATAAATACTTAAATTTGATATCACAGTGAAATATGTAGATTCTCAGTAGTTCAAATATATTCTTAATAAAAACGGGGATTGTATTCCAATCAAGCAATGAAAATTCAATGTGCGTCAACATTTTTTCTCGTTTACATCTCCAAACTTGGGTTCCTTATGAAAGGTTGTTGTTCTAAAGTAGCGTCAAACAAATACTTCGCTGATATTTGGACATATTTTCTAACAAAAATTTTTCCAGGTAATTTACAACAAATTTTATTTCAGCTGATTTCATACGTATAAATTTGAATGATATTATTATTTTTTATTTTACTTTGACAGGATTATCAGGAGTTGGACTAACCTGTGCCTGTCTTGTGTATACATTAATTTTATAATTTTTGTTTTTTAATATATTTTTAGGTGATTTTACAAATTTATTAAAATTTTGTTTCGTAGCAGTTGGATGATGGGAGGGGAATGAATAATACAAGGATTTTAGGGTTCGTTTAATACGTACATCCATTCCTACATCACAAGCACAGTAGGTTGTTTGCGGTTGTTTGGAATAAATCCAGTGCAAGATAGTTTGCAATCCTTTCGTGCCAACACATCTACCACATAAATCCTTTAAAACAACTCTGTACTGAGCCTATCTTCCTTTATCCTTTACTCTTCTTTATCCTTTATACGAACCTTTGCCTTGACTTTGTGCTTTCTTGTTTTCTATACTCATTGTACAATTATACTGTTTGTGCTATTTATCTATAGATTGTGCTATTCTCTACTGTCATGTTCTGTATTTTGTTATGATTCAAACACTTCTAAATATCTTAAACCATATGATTATATTATGTACATTGTTTACTTAAAGTTTTATCGCGTGACTTTTTCTTCGTTTTATTTCATCCGCTGTATATTATTGTAAAGTATTTTGAAGCTTTATTTTTAATTTCAAACTCAAAAACAAAACTTCAAAAAAATTAAAAAAAAAACTTCTCTACATTTCTCCTATGTATTTATTATAATATATTATTGTTATGTACATTTAAATTATAAAATATAAGTAATAAATACTTAGTATAAACAACAATTAGTTATTTTTACTGTTTATTTTAAAATTATAATAAGAATGCAGTTTCTTTTAAATAAACAAATAAATATTCTATTTTAATCGGTACATCATCATCATTATCAAAATAATAAGAATAATATTATATAAATGAAATCAGGAATAAGTTAATGTGTTACTTCATGGATAAAAATAAATACCCTAGGATTTCCCTGGATGGATCAAGGGAAACTATGGCAACACCTTGATCGGAGCAGCGTAAGAAAATCTACACAATTAATTATAATATTAAAAAAATAGTTATGATTAAACTCCATGTTAATTATTTAAATTTTATAAACATATGAAATAATATTAAGGAAAAGAGAGATGCATGAAAAAAATAAATATATCTCGTAAAAAAGGTTGTCTTAACATTCTCGGCTTTGGTCTTGACAAATTTTTGTTTCTAATACGCCATAGGGGGTTTTAAATATTATTGACTTAATTATGCTGTATTTAGAGTAAAATTGCTAAAAGATCAAAATGTTCAATAAAAATTCTGAAGTGAACACCACATGACTTTCTTGTATATCTATTAAATTACATATATACTTTTTTTTAAATGAAAAGTACATACAATTTTATTTCATTAATAACTTCTGATATTTTATCATATTTTTTTATTTTTATTTTTTATTGTTATTGTTATTATTGAATTATTATTTATTGTAATTTTTTTTACAATCGGAGGTTAATGATTAATTATTAATAAATCAATATATTTAAATTTAAAAAAAAATGATTAAGTCGGATTTGAACCGATGTGCCTTCCCCTTGTAAGATCCAAATATTTAATTAATTAAAATTTAATTTCGCTATAACTCTGGAACCAAAGAAAATAAGTACCACTTATGAGATTTGGTTGAAAAGCTATCAATGAGGGTTTATTACTGTGGTTAAGAAAAAGTCCAAAATCCAATTTTTTTGAATTTTAGGCTTTTTTGGACACTATTGGTCCAGTTGATTGCAATCAAACGGGGAGGTGCACAACTAGATGTTACAACGGTCTTAAATCCAAAATTTCAACATCCTACTGCTAATCGTTTTGAGTTATGCAAGATACATACGCACATACGTACGTACAGACGTCACGCCGAAACTAGTCAAAATAGATTCAGGGATGGTCAAAATAGATATTCTGTTGAAACCTGAAAAACCGAAATTTTTTGCGATCACAATACTTCCTTTACTTCGTATATGGAAGCAAAAAGGAGACGGGTAGTTTTCCGTATTTTGAATTCTTGATTTCTGGTAGTGAGGTCTTAGAAAATTGAACTTAAGTACGATGGAAGTTATTCAGTTATTTAAAATTCTAAATTATTAATTTTGTCGGATTTTGGGGTGGAGGATATTCAACATTATTTCTTATTTTCCCCATTTTTCGAAAACCCCAAAAAAACGTTGACCAAAAGATTTGAAATTTTTCAAAAATATTTGGCTTTATATATCCCAGATTTTCTCTGATTTTTGACTCCATCGAAGAAGAGATATCACATTAATCATATATTTTCATTCCCCTCTTCTGGGAGTTGTTAGCCAAACTTAAGGGACTGTTTCAGGATATCAAAATTAATGAAATTGTTCATATGGATAAATGACCTTATATTTTTTCCGTCTGTCAACCATTCTGCAAGTTGGCCAAAATTAGGGATAATATAAACGGAATCTTATTAATAATTTACTGAATATTGAATACTCAATAATAAATCAATACAACTACAAAACTTGAGGATCACGGTAACTGCCAAACAATAACTATTTCAACAATACTCTTCTGTGATTCTTCCTTGCCGTACTTCTACTTTCCTGCGTCTTACACTTTTTTGCCATATGTATACATCTCCTACAATGTTTTTTTAAAATCTTTTTAAACACGTGTATTTTAAAAATGGATTGAGATATTTTAATGAAATTTGGAGGATATGTAGCCAACAAAACTTTCTACCAAATAAATACGTTTGAAAGTTTTACATTTGAAAAATTCAAAATAGCGGCCGTTAAAATATTATTTTTATGAATAGTTTCGTTAAGCATCAGTTTAATAGAATTATGTTTAATTAGATAAAATATTGAACCTTTAATCGTGAACAATACGATACCTCATTTATCCAAGTCGGTTGGCAAACAGTAGAGGTATGGCTGAAATTGTTTAACGTTATAAGGGAATTATACGATGAGATACTAAGTTCTACATGAGGTAAACATTGCTACATTCGGTGCCTTCTACTACCTGTTTTTATCGTTTATTCCAACTTGAGGCCTGACCTGCCTTAATATGAACATAGCTCCAAAGGAGAATCAAAAATTATGATCTAGACCATACTTTTAAACACTGCGTGCCTATTCGGTCTGCAGCACGATCCCCGTGGTGTTATATCTGAGGTAAGAACGTCAAATTCTGCGGTATGCTTCCCTACGCTGCAGAAACCGATACAACACCGTTTGTTCTGCGGTGTTCTCCTTCCTGGAATAATCACATTCCTCAGAGGGTCTCAACGTCCGCGCGTACAGATATGCTTTTAAACACCCGTGACTGATAAGGAACTGGAGCACTTGAATTTCAGTTTTCAGTTTTCCGTGTTTGCGGTCCAGCCATCTCTGGATTCAAGTCGGAATCATCATCTGGAATCAAATCGGTAGATCCATCTGCCCTTCGTCAACTGATCTCAACCCTCTACCACCTATCATCATTATCTTTTTTCTGATTAGCCTCCGGAACCACCGTAAGGTATTACTTTAGAGGATGAATGAGGATGATATACATGAATCTAAATGAAGTATGTTCTGGTACAGTCTCAGGTCGATCATTCCTGCGATGTGTGGTTAATTGAAACCCAACCAGCACCAAAGAACACCGGTATCCACGATCGAGTATTCAGATCGGTATAAAAGTAAATGCCTTTACTAGGATTTGAATCTTAGAACTCTCGACTTCGAAATCAGCTGATTTGCGATGACGAGTTAACCAATAGACCAGCTCTGTGGGCTAAACGTCTACCACCTAGTGAATACTACCCAATTTCTAGGAATTCATTATCACAAACTGATTTCCAAATCGTTTCCTATTTTTGAGTATATTTCATAAGATATTTGATCAATTTTAAATAAAAATAATAGACATTAATATTAAAATATCCAACGTCGTTATTTCAAATAACTATCATAAGTGAAGCCGGGAAATTTATACAAACTTGCCGCTTTTCTTTAACTCATATTTATTATGAATTTACCTGTTTGCATTATTTTTTTTTACATTTTAATAAGCTGCTCTCTCTTTTAATAACGTATAAGAACATTATAAATACATGTAAATTTTATTCAATTGACACATTAAGAATAAAGTTTGTTTATAATATTAAGTTTGGAGATCTTCATTGTACTAGTAGTGGGGTTGACTAGTAGTAATTGAATCACACATTCTTAACTGATCGTCTTTACTGATTGAATGGAACTTTAATTTAATCAGTCGATGCTGGTATCGAAGTTGGTCGATTAATTTTGAATGGATACATTCATTTAAGTCATAACGACTGAAATAGTTTTTTCCATTATTGATTATCTGTAAAGTAAAATATTTTAAAACAATAGTATGGTATAATTTGAATCTACTCATTTATTTAAATGTATTAAGTTACAAATAGTTGACTTAATTTACTGAAATTTTTGTTATATAAAGTGATTCATGAAGAATGTAACAAACTTTCTGGAGATGTTCTACTGGTGAAAATAAATAAAAAAGTTCATATAAACTTAGACTCGGAAAACTTCGTTAGCTAATGTAGGTTGGCGAAATATTTCGCCATGATTTCTGCACCTTCGGTAAAATTAATCCAGACTGTAACTCGTGGGACCCAAACTAAGGACTAAATTAGCGGTTTTTTATGAAATATGACTTCAACATTGAAAAAAAGGTCCCAGAACTGTATATTTAACATTTTAGAGAAATCTGGAGGAAAATACACACGATTGGAGTAGAAAACCACACTGTTTTATGTTTGGTGTAAAATAACTTTGCTAAATGGGTAATAAATTCAAAGAAAACAAGGGAAAAGATTGTGATCTTTTCTCTTGTTTTCTTAAATATAATAATATAATAATATAATATGATCTCTTGATCTTTTCTCAAGGGAAAAGATTGTGATCTTTTCTCTTGTTTTCTTAAATATAATAATATAATATAATATCCATCTCTTAAAAAACCATACAATTGATTGTATGGTTTTTTAAGAGATGGGTATTATTTTTTAAAGATAGATTGACAGTGTCTTTTTTAAGCAAAGATTACAGCTTCATAAATATTTTCATAAGGATGAATGTGTTAATCAGTCCGGAGATATTAATCTAACTAAACACACGTACGTACGTACGTACATACATCTACCGGAAATTTTCTATTTCTTTTTTTTATACTTCTTTCAAGCAATGATACTTGCAAAAATCCTGATCCCAAAATTTTGGTCGGTCGCTATACTTTTTCTTTATAGGTGTTCTATAAAGAAAAAGTATAGCTCTATTATACCTTATATAGCTCTTTTGCAGCAACAATAGAGCTATATACGGGAAAATAAAAATATATTTTTTGATTAGTTACTCTTCTATTCAACTTTTCACATAGTTTTTTATTTGATAATATTTTATTATTATTTATTCTTAATATCCATTGATTCGTTACGTTGCAGTGAATTAATTATTAATATAAAAAAACACAAATTAATTACGGTTTTTAATTCTCTTATTATTTAATAGTAGGAATTTCTATAAAGTAGTTCTTAAATTAATTTAAGCATTTATTTTTTATTGATTGTTTTGTTAGTGGATAATAACAATAATCTTCGAGTATTAAATGGCACACGTTTTTAATGGAGTGGACCATCATCACACGTAAATTTTCACCTTGGGTTAATTGTGTCAACCCACTCTCGGTACCCAAACGACTTCAGTAACGGATCCTTATCTGATAAAGTATTATTTTTAGAATTTTCTTCCTCATTCGGTAATGAACATGACTTGTCTACATTAGGAATTTGAACGGGTAAAGGAACAGAAATCTTTGCACTTTTAGGTTGAAATTCAAAGGTTGCATTTTTTAAATCAAGATGTGGCATTTCAGCGGCCATTCCTTTCGGTCTATTACCTTTCGGTGGAGCCTTAGGTATTTTACGAGGATCGATATACGACTTTAAATAGTGCCCCGGTCGAGGGTTCACTTTCATTACTTTAATGACGGCCGATCCTCTTGCAAGCTTTTCCTTCTTTGACATCGAATCCATTTCGGATTAATCATCCTAAAAAAACTAAGAATTTAATATCTGAATTGTTTTAATTCTTACAGATATGTTTTACTACATTTTTTTATGTTGCATAGCAACTATAAATTGTGTTTATTGGAAATAAATATTTAAAATATCAATCCCCATTAAAATCAGTACTGCTACTTTTAAGCATATTACTCATCAAGCTACTACACAAATAGACGATGTATTTTTTTGATTTGTTTCTGGTTACCGCGAAAACTTCTGAACGTACGAATGCGTACTACAGTTCAAAAATTACAAATCTCACTTTTATGTAAATCATGAAATAAAACAAGTAAAAGTAAATAACCATGATCATCTTTTAGTAAATACTAGAAAAAAAGTGCCGCGAAAATGTTGCATGGTTTAAGTTTCATAACACATTATTTTGTTAAATGTTTTTGCCAACTGTAACTAAATATAGTTCATGAATTTAGAGTACTAACAACTCACAGCTCTAACCCCAATGTTTTCCTTTTTTAAAAGGAAAATATAAAAAAAATTTATATTCCAAACACAAATATAATTTTAGATAAATCGTTCGAACGATGAATCGTTCGTGCACATCTACCTACTGCGCATGTGTTCTACACCGTGGAACGAAAACGTTAACCGTGAAACCAAAGTGAGTTAAAGAAAAGGATGTAAGAAAGTACATTTAAATAGTTTTTAAAATCATAAATAGATCAAATTAAGAAGGTAGGATAATAAAACGGGTTTCAAAAATAATTTTGATTTCCACATTATAAATAGAGGCGGAAATGTAACATTAATGATACAAATTTTTTGCGCGTTTATTTAGGGTTCGATTCCACTGTAAGCGGACACACCAGAAGACCAGCAAAGATTTAAAAAAATATAAAATGTTCAGAGAGGTTCAAACGTAACAATTACTCTTTTGACCGTTTTTCAACCACCAAACGAGACCTTTATTTTTCTTCAGACTGCTGGTCGTACCGACCAGAATAATCGATATTGATGTATTTTTGAATATTACTTCGAAGTGACTGAGAACGATTTCTGCGGAATCAATACATTTTCTGGAAATCAGTGACCATCTTAAACTATTTTTAAAACCCTAAAAAATATAATCAAATGTTATTTTTATATCCAATTTGTAATACTCTTCAGATTTTTTCGGGATATTCTTTTAACTGTAAGTGATAATTTATTTATTTTTTCGTTTTCTTTTTACATGTCAATCATTTTCATGAGGAAATCGTTCTATTTATCTAGAGGAACTAAACATCGGATGCAAAACTGAAGCCAACTAAGGTAGTAATAATTTTAAACCACAAAATGCTACTCTTGTCTTGTCTGGCCCCGAGGTTATGTTCCATTTCTGTTAGACCATCGGGTAGCCAACAGAATTACGTTTAGTCAGTTGTGGTCTGTCAGTTTCCAATTAAACCGTACCTTTTTTATACACGGCTTCCCCTGCACTCAAATTACGATTATGCAGGGTGATCCATAAAAAATATGTTTTTTATATGCTTTTCTTTAGCTCACTTTCATTCAACGGTTACCGCTTGGTAAACTGTATTTAACGCGCAGATGGTGGAAACGAATAGTACACATGCGCAGCAGGTTTTTGTGAGGAGCATTGATGTAGTCGATAACCAACGTAACGCTTCGACCACCCTTGTATGGAGGTATCGAAAACTCTTATTATATTTACTCCCGTAAATATTTAAACATCGTATTAATAAAAAGTATAAAATAAAGAATTTTAAGAAATGCTTTTAAAAAAAAAATGGATTACCCAATAAACCTAGATAGAAGATAATTTTGTTTTCAACAAAAGAATACGTCTAAAGTTGTCTATTTTCGCAAGACCACAATGAAAAGCATGGTGCGTGCTTTCATATTCAGTATCTACATAAATTGACAAAGGTTTTGATGAAAAATGGAAATAACTGCTTTAATGTACAATATCTAGGAAATCTCTTTGGATGGACTAAAGTTAAGATGCAAAATAGAACTGAGGCGCGCCCCATGCTTTCCATTGTGTTCTTGCGAAAATAGACAACTTTATACATATTATTTTCTTGAAAACAAAATTATCTTCTATTTATGTTTACTGGGTAATCCATTTTTTAGATTTCTTAAAAGCATTTTTTTTAAAAATAGTTATAAGTAAACTATACTAACCAGTAAATATTTGTATTTATCGTTATTTTTTGTGATTATTTTGAATTTTTATTATTATTATTTTTGTTTTTTGTATGTATTTGGGAATGAATAAATTGTCTTTCACTGGTGGTATTCAATTTATTATTATTATTAAATGCATAGATAAATGATCTTTCCTTGTTGCTTACACCATTATCCATGACATTACCTTCCCCGGAAATCCGACTAGAAAAATTAGACATCAGGAGTATTTTGGATAGGATATAGCTATATATTTATAACCGGGGTATTCTGGAATTCTGGTATTAATGAAGTGATATCTCGTTCTTTTTGTATTTATCGTTCTTTTTTGTATTTATGCCGCGTTGACTATGACTGCGTTAAATTTGCCTTCGGGAAAGTTGTCTCTTCCTTACGGCACACCCGTTATCCATCCGCCATCCGCTATCCGCACTCGTTCATCCATCCTTCATAAAAGCCACGTAGTATAGGGGGTGGGGAGTAGTAAAGAATTGTAACTAACAATTAATAACTTCAGTTAACCTAAGTATTATAAAAAAACTAAATTATTCTACCAGGGTATAAAGCAAATTAATAGATTACATCGATTACATCGATTATGGGTGGTATATTATTCTGTGATAAGCAAGAAGAATTATGTTCTCTACTAATAACAAGGTAAAACGAGGTAAAGCCTTTCCTAAAACAGGTTAAATAGTTTAACTAAAAGGTCGCAGTAAAAACTAAATAAATGATTACGATATTAGATTCAAAATTACGAATATTATTATTAATTACAAACAAAAAGATATCTTTGTGAAGATCTTCATATTTTGTTTAAAAAAATAAGCTCTAAACTTAAAAATAAGCGCAAAGAGTGTCGCTCAAATAACTCTTTTCAAAGCTTTTAAAAAATGTATACAACATGTAGCGCTATTAAATATGACGCTTAATGAGCCTTTTAGCAATTCCCTCTAATGTTTAACTAGCATCAGATTATTCTGCTGTTTTATGCGAAGGTCGGCATGATTTCTCATTTCTCAGCAATTACCGGCATGTTTATTAGATTACATGTTGCTTCGCACCTTAATTTTATATTACGTACCCAGTAATTTAAAGAGCATTTAGGTAAAGATTTAAGTGTAACTTTTGTGTATTACAAATTAGAGTAGTTGAGGGTTGTTCTCTGATTTTTGTAGTGACAATTTAATCTTTACTTAATTTTCTCTAAACGTAACATATAAATTAGTATTTTATGAATACCGTATAATCATTTTTATTGCTTAAAATAACGAGTTACGTACGAGTTTATATATTCCTAGTTTATATACTCATATATATTAAAAAAATATTTAAATAAAAAAATAATGAATGTAAGTTTCCTCCTGTACAACTTAATTCAAATCCAATGAACTGTTCTTATCGTAATAGCTTTGCCGGTATACAAACTCAAAATCATAAGGTAAATCAAAATAATGATATAAAGAGAAAAAAGTGTATATAATATATAAATGTATGTGATATGATATATATATATATATATATATATATATTTGTATAAAAGTTGTACAGGAAACTTACCATTCATTATTTTTTTATTTAAATATTTAAAAAAAATTAATTTCACAGTTAAAAATGTACTATTTTTCTTTTGGAATTTTTTTCAATTGAAATGATTGCACGACTTTCGTTTGTGGAACTATTCGACTAAGCTTCTAACTGCTTCTACAGACGTTTGAAAAATATCAAGCAAATTACATGGTAAAGTCAAGTAGCAAACCGGCTGTTCGGTGAAATAAAATTATTTTATTAATCTTATGACATTATACTGCGTACCAGGAAACTGTTAATAGTTGTAAATAATAAGTAGAACTAGATTTTATGTAAAGGCTTCATTTCTAAAATGTTTTATGTTTGTAAATGTTATGTAAAACAAATGTTTTATGTATGTATGATAACATTTTTTCTCGATACTCCAAGAACAATATTTAATCCCTCGTCGTTATAATAGTTATTTTTAGTTATTATCTACGTCTTATTATTCAACTCATCAAAACGAATCTATTGACAGGTAGAATTGATAGAAAGTTAGTTATTATGTAATTGAAATTGAGAAAACTTTTAAATGTCTAAATTTTTATTTACTAATTGTAATTGATTTTTTCTGATTGAATACTTTACACTCTAACACACACGTGCGCGCGCGCACACACGCACACACGTTACTTATTTTTAAAAATATTTTTTTTAAGTATATTTTTCACACGCCATACCTACCAACTTTTATCTTTAATCTTTTAGATTATAAATTAATTATATATTAAAACAAAATTCAAAATAAATTATACAAAAAAGACAGTTTTTGATAATGAGACATTTTATTGTTAATCGTAACTTTCGGAAAACAATAACTTGACTGGTTTTTCGGATTCCAAATAAAATACCAGTTTAATATTTTTTAATTAATAACCATTGATGACAGCAATAGCTATTATTATTATTACTGTTCCACGCGCGGCTTTTTAATTCATAAAATACTTTCAGATCTATTTATTTACCTTCAAATTTTACATCTATATCTATTTCTTATATTAAATTTGTGTTGCGCTCATGATTCCAATGATGTCTAATTTGTTGTAAAACAACAGTCAGATCGTGGAATACAATTCTTCGGCAAAAATATCATGTATCTTTTAAGAAATTATTTAGGGAATTAGTATTCAGAAGATTGATAAATAAGGATTACATGAACAACTTGCTAGAATATTACATTTTCATCACTGTCGGTTAAGTTTTTAAGCCTATTTAAATTTTACTTTTACGAAAATTTATTGATAAACTGAGTTTTTTATATTTTTATATTAATAAAAAGAAAATTCAAAAACGACGCTGAAGAGTTTTACACGTTTTACGCAGAAAAGATTGCGATTGTAATACTGTAATTAAATTTTTTTCTACGATTTCTTTTTGGTGATATAATACGGTTAAGTCAATCGCCAAGTTATGTCATGCTTAGTATAAATAAACGTAAATAACTAGAAAACTTGGTTGAAATATACCCTAATCGTGCAAATAAAATAAGGAAAAATTATATATTAGGCATATAATGCAATATATTTATTATTAGAATTTTTTTTACATGTTTAACATAACCACAAAATCCAGTTAGCTTAAAATGAATCAAAATAGGATGGTTTTAATTCAAATTTATGTAAACAAAGAAAATGATTTTAATGAAATGAAGTTAGGAAGGTTAATAAAAAAAAAAGGTTGTTCATAATGTAATACTCTCCCTCGATTTCTTATATTTATTAGGAAGTGAGTTAGAGAGCTTTACTATTTCATATTTATTATGAAGTGAATTAGGAAGCTTTAAAAATTATTTAAAAAAATCGAATTTTCATTAAATTTTACCTGTGTTTTACCTGTTCCATTTCAAAACGAATATTTTTGTTTCAATTTTTTTATATAAATTTAAAAATTCACATTTTTTAAAATCAAATCATAATTAGTCTAATTATGCAGGACTATTATGAAAAAAAATCGTACAATTTAATTCTTCTATTTAGTAGAGAATTTTGAAAAACCCCTTAAATATTCTATTACCATTATCATGGGATTACCACACGGTTGGTAAGAATCATCGGTGACGTCATCCTGCACTCCAGTTGCTCGTTAAATTCAAGACCATGTATTACGCTAAAATGCGTAATACTACAGTTTGAAACAGATAATTCATTATTTTAAATCAAAATCAATTCTGCAGAATAAATTTATTTTGTTCATAAATACATTTTACTTAGATCATCAGACCTATCTTATATGATTATATATATATATTTCATATTTTATATCTTCGAGATATTAAATTTTATTCATATGCAAGTATAAAACTTTGAAATTAAATTCCTACGTTCAGCGAAAAAGTGTATATGTCATCTTGAAAGTAATAATTAATTGAAGAAGAAAAATCAGAAGCGATTGGGAACAGAAATTTTTGCACTTTTCGGTTGAAATTCAAAGACGGCATTTTTAACATCGAGATGAGGCATTTCAGCGGCCATTCCTTTCGGTCAATTAGCTTTCGGTGGAGCCTTAGGCATTTTACGAATATCGATATATGACTTTAAATAGTGTCCCGGTCGTGGGTTTACTCTCATTACTTTAATGACTGCCGATCCTCGCGCAAGTTTTTCCTTTTTTGACATAGAATCCATGGCGAGTTAATAAAAATAATTTGCCGGATTAACATAAAATTTTGAATGAACATTAATGTATTATTAAAGAAGTTTAATACACCGTTAAAAATAACGTGTTGCTTAGCAATTTCAAATGATGTGTCTATTTTCTAGATACTCCTCTATTATCTTAAATAATAATTTTTTTCATTTGGTATTACATTAAAGAAAAATTGAATATTTTTTGATTTGAAAAGTAATTATGGATAGTGGTTTCGGTACCTCATTAAGGGGAGTAATTCCATTTTATTAGAAGGTGTATCCGGGGATCGAGATGATAAATGTGCGACTATTACCATGACACCCACTTTCGAATAACTTCAACTACTATCGAATAATTATCGCTAACAAAATTGTACAATTTTTTAAAAAAAGAGGTAAAAACGGAATAAATAAATAAATTTTCTTACCGTGCTTTTGGATGCACTTAGAGGTGAAAATTCACCGATAACTGTGTGTTGCTTTCGAATATATTATCCATGGAACATGTAGCATGAAACATGAACTCGGCTAACTAAAAGTGTGGTGTCACCATGTATTTATTCCGTCATTTAAGTGAGCCCACAAACGTTCTGTATGCTGTGTTTGTGCTCCGTTGTCGGATTCTTCAAAATTAAATTCGCGGTTAATCGTCTCATACCGCCTGCAGGTCGTTGTTTGTGCGCTTTCCAGCGGTAGGGTAAATTGTAAAACCCACTTCCTCTGAAAATTTAAAATTACCTTTCATAGTAATTTTAATAAACGAAATGTTTACTGTTTAGGCCTTTAAAATTTGTTTTTAGCGGCTTCAACAATAAACATTTTGTTTTTTCCTTTACGTATTCCTATGAAAATCCACGGTTGAGGCAGTACTCTTTCTGTATTTGATTTTCGGCGAGTTAATAAACTTTCTTCAATTTCGATAACTCATCTGGTTCCATCGATATTTGATCTTCTATTGATATTAATAATATTTTTACCCTGTTTGTACGAACATATTTCGGTCATTCCAGTCGAAAACTGTGCGCTTATAGATATTCAACTGGCTATCGCAAAAATCGACACGAGTTAAGACAGTAATTAAAATAAATGACGTGACAAACAGTACCTCTCTCTTTTTCTGTTTAGCCTCCGGAACTACCGTAAGGTATTACTTCAGAAGATGAATGAGGATGATATGTATGAGTGTGAATGAAGTGTAGGTCTTGTACAGTTTCTCTCCTGAAAAATGTGGTTAATTGAAACCCAAACACTAAAAGAACACCTGTATTCACGATTTCATTCAAATCCGTATAAAAGTAACCTTTATACCTTTACTAAGATTTGAACCTTAGACCTCCCGAATTCGAAATATTCTGATTTACGATGACGAGTTAACCACTAGACCAGCCTGATGGGTTAACGGTAAACATGCAAACAAGATCCCCACACGCGTCACGGTTTTGGCTTGAACGATTTATCATTACACTTCCGAAACGGTGATTCTCTTAAGTACAGTTTCATTTCATGACGTCTTTTGCAAATCGGATTGCTGGGAGGAATTCCACGCTTTCAAAAAAAGTTTACAAATAGTTTTACGTGCGTTACAATTCATTTATATATTTATTTATTTTAATATATACATTTCTAAACTTTACCCTTTATTTACAAGATTTTCTAGTCACATTAAGTAAGAAATAAAGAAACTTTCATCCCAGGAACTATTTTTTCTCTTTTTTTATCATTATAGACAGAAGATCGTAAAAATTACTGTGTACTGAGTAATTTTTTTTAACAGTCTTCCAGAATAAAAGGAAGAAAGAAAGATCGGCAAGAAGTCCGGCGTGCAAAATTTGATCCAATTAGTAACACACTTTGCCTTATGTTACAACTATACATCATATCTACTCACCGAAGTAATAAATAAGGTTTTATCTGTATAGTTAATTTGCTGTACAGAAACTTTTGGTATATTGATTTCTTGTGTTAAAACCCAGCCTGTATATATATATAAACCTAAGCTTATATATAAACCAAACTTTTCATAGTTTACTACTTGCACGGCCCTAACGTTCTTTTATTTGGTAAGATGGCCCCTTAAGTAATTATTTTAATTTTTTTCGATTTAATTTTTTTTCATAAGAAGAACAACGGACAACTTGTTTTGTTATTATTTTTTGAAACAGCTGTATTGCTATTTTTTTATTATTAAATCAGTTGCCAAGTAACAACAGTTTTGTATAAGAGCGAGACCAGATATGTCAATATAATGTTTCCGAACACATCATAATATTTATTCACAATGAATGTCACAAATTTAAATTTCTGATTCATATAAATTGAGAATTTATTACAATTTAATTCTCAATTAAAAATAACTCGAATACATCTAAATTTTTTGTAAACACATAACAGATCAAAATTTTTTGTTAAATTTTATTAAAAATAATAATAATGTACCAAAATCTTTTGTGTAAATTACAAATATTTATTATTAATTCATCCTTCTGATTTTACAAGTAAGTTATATATTCTTTTTTTAATTATCTTAAGAAAGTTATTTTTATTAATACACAATGGATGCTATGTCAAAGAAAGAAAAGTTGGCCAGAGGGTCAGCTGTTATCAAGGTTATGAGAGTGAATCCCAGACCGGGACGATTTTTAAAAACATTTGTCGATCCTCGTAAAATACCAAAGGCGCCAAAGATTGGTGGACCGAGAGGAGTATTGGCTGAAATGCCTCATCTAGATATTAAAAATGCACTGTTTGAATTATTACCAAAAAGTGCCAGAATTCCTGGATTAAAACCAAACGTTGACGGCCCGAGAGATCCGTGCAGTTTAGAACCAGACATTTATGAAATGATACCGGATGGTGATTTGTTATTGAAATTATTTGGATATAAATATTGGGTCGGAGAAATCACGCCTGCAGTCGACAATAATATCGCTGAACATTTTAATATTATGCTCGGCTTGTTAATGAGTATGGCAGAAGATCCAGAAAATCAAAACTTTGCAGATGCAGAAGCTTATCCCTGTGTTCAGTTCTTAAGAACAATTAAAACGCCAGATGGAGAAGTACCTTATAATGTGGGTTCTTTTATCGCATATATTGAATATATAGCTCAAAAAATGCTTGATGAAGGATAAAACATGCATATCTTATTACAAGAAAAGTTACAAAAAGTTAAAAGGAAAAAAAAATATCAGTTACATTTTTATTGTCTTTGTTTTGGTTTTGTATCGTCTGTAAGATGTTTAATTCTTTTTTTTAGGATAGAAAGAAAATGTATTCCGAGTTTTAGGAAACTTAGTATTATCATAATATTTGGCTATGGACATGTTCAGAAACTTTACATTTTTATAAGTGACTATTGTGAATTTTGATTTGTTTTTTTTTAAATAAATTTATCTCGCTCATTAAAATGTTTTTATTTATCTACATTTAGATTATTTTAAGGTTTACATTAATTTAAGTTTCATTTGATAACTTTGGCAGTTAATGTTTAAAAGAAACTCAACTCTTTTGAAGTCGTCAATAGATGACAGATTAGAAGCAAATTTATTGCTGTAATATTATCCAAAACCTTTATAAATTACAGAGATTATTTAAAAATAGCTTTTATCTTAAAATAGTTGTAGTCTATAATAGTAGAATACTTATTTACTGAGCTTAAGGGATGGTGTTTTGGTTTCATCATCAAAAAGTAAAATGAATATCACATGAGATTTAATTTAGGAAACCGATTAGCATTTTAAATCGTTGTTGAGAGTAAGAGGAAAAATTTATTACTCTTTTTTAATAGACTTTAAAAAATGGTGTTCTATATTTGACCCATGTATATTGTATCTTTTTCTGGCGTAACATTACATAATTTGCTGCTACAGTTTGGATGATCCCGTCGGATGGTACGGCCATCTGAGGATGGATCCATACAAAGTGATATTTGAACATTAAAAAAAAAAAAACACTTTTTAAAGTCAACTTTGTCATGAAAGTTAAGATATATTTTTTCATAGTGAATTTCCAAAATCTGTTGTGTTGAACACATACCGTAAATTAATCTGAACTTTGCTCATTCTCTGTGTACGAGTATGTTATTAGGATATTACGTATGAGTTATGTGTATATTTGCGTTCTCTTACAACAGTAAACCGATGTGAACGTTAATCAGGTTTAACATTACAAATAAATTTATTAATCGACTAAACCGATGTCTTACTCATTTGAATGCCACCTGCGGATCAAATCGATCTAAGTTACCTTTTAGATTGCGTTTCTTTTAACAACTTAACATTTCAAGTATCCCCGCATTCTAGAGAGGGCTTCGCTTATGTTACGTTATCAGATTCTTTACTTAAAATCCTACGCAACTTTTCATTTTAAACGAATTCCAATATTTTTAATTTTGAACAAGCTAGTTTTGTTTCGAGATAAGTCTTTCTTATACGAGCAGTCTCTTTTGTAGCCCTGTATCTGTTTAGAAGTTAACAAAACTAAAAAGAATAAAAGTTTTTGAAAAAATTGATCGACTACAAAAATAAAACGAAGAAGTTTTACGAACAACTTTTTTCAACACGACCTTCAATGCAATCTTTGAATCTTATTTTTTTTTTAATTAAGCGCCAAATTGTAATGAATTTAAGAGCGCACAAGATAACATTTTTGTTCCAGAGGAATTTGTTTATTTTTTGTGTAATCTATTCTGTTAATATGAAATTTTTAAAATAACGTAAAATTAAGCTTTGAAATGTTTTTGAAAGACGTTGGATTTTTGCTTTTCAGTATTCTTAACAGTTTGTCCGTAGTATTAACAGTTTAAATGATTTTATTGATGATTTATTATGAAATAATTTTTAGTGGATTCAAAACGTTTTTTGTGTTTATTGCTGAATTTTGAAATATCTTCTTTTTGTTCAAATATATATTAATTTTATCTGTATCTTAACTCCGGTGGATGAGTAATTATTCAAAGAATTTTTAACTGGAAGCGCTTAATTATTTCAATGTTTTAATTTTACGAAGTATCCCATAATTTGATCCCGTAAGTTCATGTCTGTTTTTAGAGGACGGTTTCTACAAAAGACTACAAAAAATATGATCAGCTCATTTCTAAATGTTAATAAAAATTTTACGTAAGATGATTACACACTTAAAGCTGTTTTTTTACAGATTTATTCATTTGCACTGTATTTAATACAAGAAAGCTTTGCTAAATGATTTAAAAATTTTATTTTTTTAAAATAAGGGGGAAAGCGCTAAAAAACCTTATAAAAAAATTAAAATAATTTTTTTACATCAATATCAGTTTGATCGTTAAGAAAAACAATATAAAAAAAACTATAGTTAAAAAAATTGGTTATTTTGTACTTTGTATGAATAGAAAAAGAGAACTGACATATACCTTCATTGACATATACCTCATCCGTCATGATGAGGTTTTCCCATTTTAGGAAAGGGAAAATCTTTTAGAAAATCATGCAACTTTTAAGCTATATGATAAATAAATACGTTATATTAATAATAGATTTAAATAATTTTTTTTCTAATTCACTACAGAAGTTTCCAAGCAACGTTGTACATGAGAATATGAAAATGAAAATTTTTGCCTTGCCTTTGAGGTATCCCGAATTTGAATCCGATACCTCCGGTTGAAAAGCCGAAAATGCTACTATAGTGCCACGGAAATCACCAAATTTAATAAATATTTAAACTTGTCTCCTATGGTAATGAAGTATTTTAAAAGTTACTAATGACTAATATAGATGTTTGTCCATCTAGATATTTCTGAATTGTATAGATAACTTATAATAGCCAAACACAGCTTTATTCTAATATAAATCATTCTGTAGTTTTTCATACGTAGTCTAAATTGAAATGGTTTTTTAGAAATCAATTTAAACTTTCTAGCTCATTTAGTGATTGTTTTATATTTAGCATTTTCGAGGAAAATTTTCTATCGCTTAAGTCAATTTTTCATACAAGGTAAAATGTCTTATTTAATAAAAAATATTTTTTTATTAACTAATTAAATTATAACTATTTAAATCCTAAAAAGATTTTACCTGTTTTAGAAACATCGTTTATTAAGATTTCGTATAATACCGCCAATTGAGTTTTCATTATTGTTTTTATTCAGTTTTATTCACTTTATTTTCTCATCTGTGCTGGGATTTAAAAAAAAAATTCTTAACAGTCGACTACTACATGTTAGTCACTAAATTCCTCCAGTAGGCCTTGAGTTCAATACATATGGAACTGGATATTCTATTCTTTTAGAATATACAGTTACTCAGTTTTACAGATTAGCGACTACTGCAATCCATTTTTTTTTTTTTTAGTGTTGCGGAGAAATACCATTTACGTACCCCCCACAAAGTGGGGGAGTGTCGGACTCGTACAGGTTCGGCTAGATGTTATCAGATCCTATGTGTGCCCGTACCCTACAGACTAAAACTCCTATTTCACCCTATCTCCCCACCCGAGGCCGGATCAACAATCATAGCACAACCTCGGGGGTGTCTTTTGGGCTCAGGGGGTCAAGAGTCCCCGTGCCTCATCACTAGCACCCATCCGCACAGGTGCAGACGAGTGGCTCTGCAGAGGGCTCTCATTCACCCCTTCGCTCTCTGTTTAGTTTACGTCTTGTAGTCTTCCTAATCAACCCACCGGGTTGGTCAAGTGGTGAACGCGTCTTCCCAAATCAGCTGATTTGGAAGCCGAGAGTTCCAGCGTTCAAGTCCTAGTAAAGCCACTTATTTTTACATGGATTTGAATGCTAGATCGTGGATACCGTTGTTCTTTGGTGGTTGGGTTTCAATTAACCACACATCTCAGGATTGGTCGAACTGAGAATGTACAAGACTACACTTCATTTACACTCATACATATCATCCTCATTCATCCTCTGAAGTATTATCTGAACGGTAGTTACCGGAGGCTAAACAGGAAAAAGAAAAAAGTCTTCCTAACCACCAGTAGTGTATGTAACACATTGACTGTGTTTTGTGCAGGTTATCCCTCATCTCTTGTCATTCCGTCCTCTCTGCTTTTGGTTGTGAATACATGTGTTACGTATCTCACCACAGTGTTAAATTTATCTCTGCTGGTTAACATCACCTGTATTATCGCGTCAGTTGTTAAAGGTCCAGTGACGTTAACGCATCTGCGCCGTTCACCTTCCCAGTGCCTACATTCGAACATGACGTGCTCTAGGGCAGGGCTTCTTAAACTGTGGGTCGCGACCCCCAGGGGGGTCGCGAGACTACTGAAAGGGGGTCGCAAAGATCTGATACTTTTCAATCATTATAAATAAAATTTTAAAATTAGTATACACACTACATACAAATATAAATACAAATAAAAATCATACAAAATACTATTGTAGTTTTATTATAACTATTTTTTGAAAAAAGTGGCAATGCAAAACTGTTATGTAGGGCCTATAAATGAAAATATGGAAGTAGCATTTAAAATAATAAATACAACGCGCTCCTCGATTTTCAACTGAACGTTCGACATTGATGTCTGGCCGCCGGCGTCAGTGTTTGCAAGATAACTTAGTGATTATAAGTACCCAGATGCCGCGTCGCCTTACAGCTTATACATACAATATGGAAGCATTATCAAGCTAGGCTAGGCGAATCGGCATATTATTTTTATAAAAGAATAATAAAAAAAATTAAATGAAAGCTTCTTTTTCGGCGTCTTTGTGATACGGTGCCTTTGTGCGCTGCACACTTTGAACACGCCATGCGTCGGGGTTGATCTGATCGTAATTTGTTGTCATTGCACTGGTAAAGATTCGAGTGTAGTTATTTTTCTGTTTGTACTTCAGTTTGGACTCAGCTTTGTCTTCGTAGTGACATGTGTGTATTTACTGTGCAATTTTCAGTTGGTGTTTTTAATTATTACGTTAAAGTTCAACTACATTTTGTTTAATTATTTATTATTATTTAACCATCATGGATAAATGGCTAATTAAAATTCCAACTAATAAGTCTGCCACGCCGTCACAACCAAGTTGCAGTGCTTCAAATCCGACTTCTAGCAAAACAAAAAAAAGAAAATATGACGAATCATATTTGCAGTATGGCTTCACATGCTCTTCTCACAACAATGAAGAACAACCAGTGTGCTTAATTTGCAAAGAAGTTTTGGCTGCAGAAAGCATGAAACCGTCAAAACTGCAACGACATTTGAATACTAAACATGCAACGTTATCAAAAAAGCCAATAGAATATTTTGAGCGTCTTTTGCAAACATCAAATAAAGAAAAGAACACTTTGGAGAAGTATGTTACTTTGAATGATAAATATCTATTGGCATCGTATGAAGTTTCGTATTTGATAGCAAAAACGAAAAAGCCTTTTACTATTGGAGAGCAACTTTTACTACCTGCAGCTATAAGAATGTCTGAAATTGTTCATGGAAAACAGTATGCTGCTGAAATTAGTAAAATTCCATTATCAAATGACACTGTGTCCAAAAGAATTTCAGACATTAGCAATGATCAATTTCAACAGCTTCTTATGAGGCTTAAAGACAGCTCAAAGTTTGCAATACAACTGGACGAGTCGGCAGACATTTCAAAAATGGCACAGTTGTTACTTTTTGTAAGATATATTTATGAGGGAAGCATTCATGAAGATATACTGTTTTGTCGTCCTCTGGAAGGTCATACTCGTGGAAAAGATATATATAAAAAAGTAAATGAGTTTTTTGAAAAAGAAGGATTAAATTGGAAAAATTGTGTTGGTGTGTGCACGGACGGTGCTGCAGCAATGACCGGACAAGATCTTGGTTTTACAGCATTTGTTAAAGCTGGAAATGATCATATTACATTTACACATTGTATGATTCACCGAGAGGCACTTGTTAAAAAAATTGCACCAGAATTAAACACTGTGTTTTTTGATGCAGTCAAAATCATTAACTTTATTAAAAGTCGAGTACTTAATAGTCGATTGTTTAAAAATTTGTGCATTGATATGGATTCGGATTATACAAGTTTATTGTTACATGCTGAAGTTAGGTGGCTATCAAAAGGTCGAAGTTTGAAACGATTATTAACTTTAAAAGATGAAGTTCTTATATTTCTAACAGAGCAAAATTCTAAGATAATTTATGGCTTCTCAAGCTATGCTATTTGGCAGATATTTTTGATAAAATCAATGATATGAATTTATCAATGCAGGGAGTCTGCGTTAATATGTTTATGTTAAAAAATAAACTTGAGGCCTTTGTTAAAAAAATTCTTATATGGAAGAACAGAGTGGAAAGTGGATCGCTCGAAATGTTTCCATTTACTGACGAGTATATAATTAGTAACAATATTTCAAAAAAAAGATACTCCTATAACAAAAATTATAGTTAATCATTTGAAGGATATGGAAGTTTACATGCATAGGTATTTTCCCAATGATATCGATACACAACAATGGATTTGCAATCCATTTTCAATTGAAATGGAAGAAATTAATTTTTTAAACTTAAAAGCACAAGAAGAATTTGCCGAATTAACAAGTGATACTACCTTGCGACTTAGATTTTCTCAAGTGCCTGTGCATGAATTTTGGATAGAAATCAAATCAGAATATCCCCTACTATCGGAAATGGCAATGAACAAATTACTGCCATTTTGTACAACATATTTATGTGAATCAGCCTTTTCCACATTAACTTACATAAAATCAAAATACCGTTTAACTTTAATAAACGTTGAAAATTTATTACGATCTGCACTAACTCAAATTGAGCCTAGATTTAATTATTTGTGTAAAAATAAACAATCACATCCGTCACATTAATATTGTTTGATGTTAATAATATGTTTTTATTAAAAAAATTGTTACAAAAGTTTATTTTTTCTATTGAATATATAGATATAGTTTTATGTTTTCTTATAAAAAAATTGTTACAAAAGTTTATTTTTTCTATTAAACAAATATATATATAGTTTTATGTCATTCTATTTATTGTGTTTTATTACGACCGATATCCCGTCAACGTTTCCAATTATATATATGTGAAATGAATGGGTACGTATTCTTTAATTCTTATTTTATTTACATTGTAAAATAGTGCGATATTACATCTACATCTACGGTTAATATATATTTCATTATATGGAGGAGGGGGTCGTTTAAAATTTCCTAAGCTTGAAGGGGGTCGCTATATAAAAAAGTTTAAGAAGCCCTGCTCTAGGGTATTGGTCTCTCCGCAATATCGACATAGTTCGTCATCTGCTCTTCTTCTACCACGGAGGTAGGTTCGGAACAAGCCATGGCCCGTCAGTAGTTGGGTCAACCAGTAGTTCAAGTCCCCGAACTTGCGGTTGACCCATGGTTCGACCTCTCTTATTAATTGGTGGGTCCATCTAACAGTCGTCGATTGGTCCCACCGTCCCTGCCACTCCTTGAAGAGCCGTCTACGCGCCACTCCAGTCTTCCCCTTCCTCCACTCTCTTCCTCATGCGAGCAATCAGGGTGAGAGGGGGAATGCCTGCTAACACTACGGCAGTGCTTAGCAGCGTATAACACCCCCCCCACCCCCTAGGATGCGGCTGTTGACGAAACATCCTTCCAAAAAACATATACCATGTTATTGATCCAGTGTAGAATTGCGGAGATGCTTTAAATTACCATCCTAACTAAAACAAGACTTATAAATTAATAGATAAAAAATGTTTGAGAAAAAAAAATTACGATTTTACCTCTATAATTTCAATCACTGAAACCAATTATATGAAATCGTTTAAATTAACGGGAACGAGATACGGATAAACGGAATTCATGTTAGTCGTACGTTTATCTTAATTACTTATAATAATGTATCGCATAATTACTTTGAGCCTTTTGTATTACTAAGACTTTGTGTCTTCAGATAATGTCATTCAGATAATGTATAGGTATTATAAATTTCGTCGTCTGTTTATAGACTTCAAAATTTAACAAAATTTAAAGTTTCAATGATTATATTGAGGGCTTTATCCCGTTATTAATATTAATTCACTGTATGTTCCTTGTTCCACTGTATAATTCCTCCAACAGGAATTTTGCATTATGCAATGCAAAATTCCTATTAACATTTCTGAGCTAGTGAATGTTTTCATAACTAACTTGTATCATTTTGGAAGTTTAAAATTTTTTACTTTAGTAAATGGTGGGAAATGGTGCTGTGCAATTTCTTTTATTGATAATAAGAAGATTAACTCTGGTAATTTTTACTTCCTTGCACGAATTAAGTATTGTGATCTTGTGATTTGTAATATTGTAAGGAAGTATTGTGATCACGAAAAATTTCGGTTTTCAGATTTTAACGGATATATTTATTTTGACCCTAAATCCATTTTGACTAGTTTCGGCGTGATCACGAAAAATTTCGGTTTTCAGATTTTAACGGATATATTTATTTTGACCCTAAATCCATTTTGACTAGTTTCGGCGTGACGTCTGTACGTACATATACATGTACGTATGTATCTTGCATAACTCAAGAACGACTAGCTGTAGGAGGTTGAAATTTTGGATTATCACAAACTTAATTGACAGTTTGCTCGGTTCTTGACCACAAGCAGATGTTTTGATCCCGTATAAATATTTATGTGGTTCGTTAATAAATGGATGCGATTGGCTTTTTAATATTTTACGTGGTTGTTTTAACTTAATTATGTTCAGTGGATTCCGGATAATTGGACGGCTATGAAATCGGGATCATATGGCTCTTTTAAGCAATATTATCGATAATGAGATAAAAATTAATAAATACAGTACATACTATTAAACACGATTTAGTATTATTATTCAGAATTTAATTGTAATAACAGTATTGAAAGTTTCATAAAATACATAATTCATATTTGTATATTATTTAAAGTTATATAATAATAACTTTAATTGTATAACACTAATAACACTAATTGTATAATTATTATACAATATTAAAGTTACATAAACAATATTAATAAACAAAATTATTAAATTTTTTTTGTGGTATTAAATCATTAATAAAAAAACAAAGCTTGATAAAGTAGTGGTACAATTCAAAATAATATGCCTTTTATGGTCAGTAAAGTACAGAAATGCTTTAATGTTTCTTACTTGGTTAAACTTATTGAACAAATTCATTTATTTTGCTCTGTTGTCTCAGTTTCATTACCTGGAGTTTTAAAATTTTCACAATCGGCTAGCGGGCTTTGTTCACTGCCTTCTTGCATAAATTATTGTAGTCAATGAATGTTTTTGCATCTTGTGTAAACACGCGTTTGATTTAGGGTTCGTCTTCTTCATCTTCAACTTTGTCGATTGTTTGATTAATCTTTTTGATTATTTTATCATCGCCGGTTTTATTTTCATCTTAGCATTCTAAATTTTCGTCGATTTTCGAGAACGTTTCAAAATGTTGAACCTGCTAAAAAAAGTGTTATCATCTTCGACATGGACTATTTTAGCACATCGCCGGTATCGACTATTAAACCACATTTGGCAAAGCAATTTCTGAGTATACTTTTTACTTCTTCTAATAGCTTACAATAATTTGACACGTGCACTGACATTTTTAGCTGTAGTGGAAACTCAACATATTTTTTTCAGTCTCTTGTTAAATGTAGCATAGCATACTAGTTTACTTGGGTAAATAAATTCAATATTTTTAAATTTCATTTCGAGTTGTTGAAAATTAAATTCGTTGTATTTAGCGGCAAAAAACTGAGTTTGAATGTTTCGTAAACCTACATTAGGATGCGCAGCACAGTTATCAATAAGCAGGAGATTTTATGCAATTTTTCGTTGTCTAACTGCTCAGAGAATCAGGGAAAATTTGACTCATCTTCCATGCTTTTTTTAAAAGTAATAATGCACAGATAATCTCTCCATTCTAATCAGACTGTTTGTCAGCTTTACCGATAACAAGAAATTTGTCGCTACCAGACATATTCGAGCAACAAAGCACAGTGATATTGGTTTTTTTGATCCAGATAACGAGACGTGTTTGTAACAGAGAGAGGCGGCTCCTTTCGTCTGCTTTATAGATCTTTTCGGGCGAATACTTGTAGATCATTTCAGAAAGTTTAGAACGCTTCCATGATCGGCACCACTCCGAAAGAGATTGTTGTTGATCGCTTCCGGTTGTGTGTTGATGGTATTCTTTCTTGTGTTGTTTTTGTGTCAAAAACAACACAAGAAAGTGTTGTATCTATGTTTCCTATGAATTCTAGGATTCTTTTAGCTAGCCCTTCCGCGGCCATTCTCCAGATGTGACCATAAAAGCATCTTTTTTCATAGAAGCAAGTTTTTTACTCCTAAAGGTGTTGTAGTTCTGTTTGGTATAGCTAGCTATTCATCGGATCTGTATTCTTTCTGATTTCGTTTTGAGCCCTTGTCTTTTCCTAGATCTTACAGTAGTTGTTTAGTGTTCACTGATATGGCATTCAACTGCGTACAGGCTTTGTGATTCTATGTAATATAGTATCTTTTATTCGCGTTTATATAAATGGATTTCTTGGTATATATATGATGATCATTTGTATACATGTTGTGTGCCAATCCGTCTTTCTTGCTCTTTCTTTCAATGACTCCTTCGGCAGGCTAGATTTTATTATTGTTTCTATATTGTACATTTAGCATCTGTCAGGTCTTTTTTATTTGAATCATAATTTCAGTATTTTCGAAAGAAATCTGTAGACTAGTATTTTCTGCTATTTCATGTAGATTGCTATTAAAAATTAATTAGCTCAATTAAAAAAAAAAGTGTATTTATTTTAAAACTATTTAAAAAATTACAGTTATTTATTTTGATATTGAAATGAAGTTATTGCGGTGAGATTGCTAACCTCCCATTCTAGATTATTGCGGCGGATAGTAATTTCATCTTGAATAAAAATTACAATTTAAATAAATGAACTGAAAAAAATGGAACATTGACTTTGTTTCATATCTGAAAAAGTTTTATCCTGTAAGTATTATTCTATAATTATATTTTTGTTCTCGTACTTTGTCCATATGAAAGCTTAGTAGCTGTGGTTTAGTGCACTGTTACTAAGCGTTCGAGGGCAAAACGTCCTCGTACACTTACGAAGGGTAAGGGTACCCTGATCTTCCGGGTACGCTTGTTCAGGGTGTGCTGTTACTTAGTCGAGGTTAGTGAGCGTAGGTTAAGTTTGGTTAATTTATATCTGTCATTATAGATATGTTAGGATATTGGTCGCTAAATTTTTCGAGGGTCGAGTTTGTGCCGTTTGTGGCACACACATTCGATCTTATGCTTTAGGGCGACCGAATGGGATGGTGGCGAGAGAATTGCCAAGCAAACCAATATCTATAATTATAAGCAATAATGCTTATATATTTAATATGTAAAATATGATAACGTTCGACGGGCTAATACATAAGTACCGCTTCTTCAATACCATCCCAGGTGTGTTAAGCATACACAGTGGGTGGTAGGAGGATGACTACTTCGGGATCAGTACAATACGCGCGGTCCATCTGGTGCTGAAGGCCCAAGACATGCATTGTATATCTCTAGAAGCAGACGGGGCCTGCAGCGCGTTACAAGCTTGAGGGCCTCGTCCGCTGTCGGCACCAGAGCTTTTCTGACCATCAGTGACCGTAGGACTTCCTCCAGCTCCTCCATCGAGAAAAACGGGAAATCCCTCAAGTTGCCGAAGTACCGCTCGGAACGAACTGACTGGACCGAGAACAATGTCTTTAGGAGTGCTCCGCTTTAGCTTAGTCTAGTGGAACTGGTGACAGCGAGATCTCCAGTCGCCGGGTCACTATCACGGAACACAACCCCTAAGGGTCTGCGTCCAGGGTCTCCGTCAGTTCTCGCCAGCAGCGTGCCTTGCTCACATCGATAGCCCGACGGAGCCGCTTATTCACCGCCTTTTGCTCAACCTACCTGTCGTTCGCGACAGTGCGATTTGTGGCACGTTGCGCTGCTTGTATTAGCCAAAGACACTCTCGGCGCAATCCCGCAATCTCCGGTGTCTACCAGTACATTGGTCGCTTCCGGTTCCTTGACTCTTGTGGGGAGTGGAGTGGAGTGGAGGTGTCGCATGTTCGAAGAAAAAAAGCCTTCAGCGACAACGGTCCCTCCGGTGGTGATGTCCGGATTTCTGTGAATCTCATTTCGAACGATTTTATTGACACTGTATTTTTTCACCAGCCGTAGGGACCCCGGGCACTCCTGTGCACCGCCTAGAACTCTAAATGAGACGTATTGGTCACTGCGCTGCTTGTTCACTCCTAGAGGACTGCCCATCCTGGACGAGTGTGACTAGCGCTTTACAGGCGAGGGAAAAAATAATGCATACGCCTGAGGTCCTAATGTAACCAAAATGACTGCCAACATTTTTGTATGTTAATTTAAGGTCGGTTATGATAGAAAATTATAATATTGCAGGATTAGGATATCTTCCTGTTTACAACCGAACCGACTAAAATTTCTACTGAATTCAGGGGCATATTCAGCTCGAAACCGTGGTGGGGGGCAGCTTTCTGAATTTAATTTCTTTCGAGATGGAAGAGTAGTCCATGAGGGAGGGTGCTATGCAGTAATACACGAAAACAAAAGGAAGAATAAAATATTTATTTAAAAAATAATAATTTTGTAATAGTTGGGTGGATTAGATGCAAATTAACTAAAAGCTTCAACCAATTGCTCCTTGTTAGAGAAAATTCATTTTCACCAATGGTCCTCCTACCTGTGTTTTAATTCGACGAATGGAACTAAGTGATTGCTCGATAGTACATGTTCTACGTATTGCTACATGTAGCAATATTAGCGCAGAGCCTTTCTAGTAGTTGGGAAAAACGTTTCTATCTTTTTTAAAAATCTCAGTTATGTCTGACGCTTCCTGTACTTCATTCCACAATTCCCTCTCTCATTTAGTATCTAAATTGTAGAAAGTTGCAGAAGATAAAGTACTTTCATTCCATTCCTTCAATGAAACACCTCTCATGTTACTCGGATAGAAATTTATCATTGAAAATGCAGGCGATTTGGCTGCAGAAAATCTAACTTCTAATAGTGATATGATGGAATCCAAGAAAGTTCTAAAAATCTAACTTTTAATGATGATATGATGGAAAGTTCTGATGGATTTTTGGTTGGATGATTTCTTTATTAGCTGGTACTTAGAGGAGAAGAGATACTGTTTGGTAGTTTTCTTACGTATCTAGCAGGCTTTTGACAAGGTCTGGCTGCCTCGGCTTTTATGTAAGTTGAAAAATAACTTTTTCTCCAACTTGTTCTTCATAACTACCTGTTCTTCGTAACCACCTGGATAAACGTTTCTCTCAGATAAAATATAATCAAGCATTATCTGCGTTCTTCGACACTAAGTCAGGGGTTCTGCAAGGCTCAGTTTTGTGATCTGTCTTGTACTGTATCTTCACCGCTAACTTTCCAGTTGAGAATGGAGTCGCTGTCGCTTCTTTTGCCGATGACACGGCTATTTTGGTCGTTAATGTCGACCCAACTTAGCCTCAAGTAAACTACAATCTAAGGTAAATCTAATCAGCAGGTGGCTGGGTACTCGTAAGATAACATTGTATCAGGTCGACTCATGTGACATTCGTAATGAGGAGAAGAGATTGCTCACGGGTCCACTTTGATGACATTTTAATCCCGCATACTGAAAGTGTAAGGTAACTGGGTCTTCACATGGATGGTCGTTTGAGCATTACGTGAATACTGTGGATTCACTTATGTTGTTTGAAGTCGGATCGAACCGATGTGCATTCCCCTTGCAAGATCCAAATTTCTTGTTTATTTTTGTTTTAATTCAAAAATATCGTAAGTTCTTAAGGAAATCAACTTTTATGTACTTTCCCTTTTAAAAATAAGAGAATATATGTAATTTAATAGGCGTAAAAGGAAGTCATGTGATGTCCACATCACATTTTATTTTTTGTTATTATTGAATTATTATTTATTGTTACAAAATTTTTACAATCATAGGTTAATAATTTATTAATAAATCAATATGTTTAAATTAAAAAAAGTTACAAAAATAAAGGAAAGTCGAATTCGAACAGATGTGCCTTTCCATTGTAACATGAAAAATATTTCATTAATTAAACTTTTATTTGGCTATAACTCTGGAACCAATGAAACTAAGTGCCACTTATGATTTATCGTTGAAAAGGTCTCAATGAGGACTTATTACTGCAGTTAAGAAAAAGTCAAAAATTCATATTTGGATTTTGGGCTCTTTTTGATATTTTTGGTAAAGTCGATTTCAATCAAATGGGCAGGTGCGCAACTAGATGTTACAACAGTCCTAAATCCAAAATTTCAAGATCCTACAGCTAATCGTTTTTTTTATTTATGTGAGATACATACGCACATATGTACGTACAGACATCACTTCCAAACTAGTCAAAATGGATATTTCCGTTGAAATCTGAAATGTTTTGTGATCACAATTCTTCCTTTACTTCATAGAAGGAAGTAAAAAGTGTTAAGTATAAAAATTTTTTATTAAATTTTAAAATAGGTAATGCTATTATAATAAGTATAAAAAATTAATATTGAATACCATAAAGATGGTTTAATTAAAACTCTTTTCCATGGATGTAATTTTTTTTTGGAGGAATAGAGTTTAATTACACTATTGAGGAACTTACATCCAGAAAATGTAGCCGCTTAAGTCTTCTTACTTCCTCACTATTGTCCAGAAGATTAATAGCTAAGTGGTTACCGTGGTTATTTAGCCAAACTTCATATTTGAAACTGAAACGCTGTATTTCTTCCTTGATGTACCATAGGACCTAATATTCGTGGATTTCACTGCTATTAGCAAATCACGGCGTCTCAGCTATGCACCTCGCTAATTTTTTTCTAAAACCACTATGATTTCAACATCTGTCTTCTTGCAGAGCGCGATATTTGGACGTCATATTCCATATTGATTTCAAAATTTCTGGGTACAAAAGCAGCTTCTGGGAGCTTTTTTTGAACAAAGGTAACTCAGATCTCCTGCCCAGCAACCAGTATATTTTCCTGAACTACATGTAAGTTGTTTTTTCTTATTCATCACATTATTTCTTCCACAGTATTCACGTAATGCTCAAACGACCATCCATGTGAAGACCCAGTTACCTTACACTTTCAGTATGCGGGATTAAAATGTCATCAAGATGGACCCGTGAGCAATCTCTTCTCCTCATTACGAATGTCACATGAGTCGACCTGATACAATGTTATCTTACGAGTACCCAGCCACCTGCTGATTAGATTTACCTTAGATTGTAGTTTACTTGAGGCTAAGTTGGGTCGACATTAACGACCAAAATAGCCGTGTCACCGGCAAAAGAAGCGACAGCGACTCCATTCTCAACTGGAAAGTTAGCGGTGAAGATACAGTACAAGACAGATCACAAAACTGAGCCTTGCAGAACCCCTGACTTAGTGTCGAAGAACGCAGATAATGCTTGATTATATTTTATCTGAGAGAAACGTTTATCCAGGTGGTTACGAAGAACAATGTTACGAAGAACAGGTAGTTATGAAGAACAAGTTGGAGAAAAAGTTATTTTTCAACTTACATAAAAGCCAAGGCAGCCAACCTTGTCAAAAGCCTGCTAGATACGTAAGAAAACTACCAAACAGTATCTCTTCTCCTCTAAGTACCAGCTAATAAAGAAATCATCCAACCAAAAATCCATCAGAACTTTCCATCATATCATCATTAAAAGTTAGATTTTTAGAACTTTCTTGGATTCCATCATATCACTATTAGAAGTTAGATTTTCTGCAGCCAAATCGCCTGCATTTTCAATGATAAATTTCTATCCGAGTAACATGAGAGGTGTTTCATTGAAGGAATGGAATGAAAGTACTTTATCTTCTGCAACTTTCTACAATTTAGATACTAAGTGAGAGTGGGAATTGTGGAATGAAGTACAGGAAGCGTCAGACATAACTGAGATTTTTAAAAAAGATAGAAACGTTTTTCCCAACTACTAGAAAGGCTCTGCGCTAATATTGCTACATGTAGCAATACGTAGAACATGTACTATCGAGCAATCACATAGTTCCATTCGTCGAATTAAAACACAGGTAGGAGGACCATTGGTGAAAATGAATTTTCTCTAACAAGGAGCAATTGGTTGAAGCTTTTAGTTAATTTGCATCTAATCCACCCAACTATTGTTACAAAATTATTATTTTTTAAATAAATATTTTATTCTTCCTTTTGTTTTTGTGTATTACTGCATAGCACCCTCCCTCATGGACTACTCTTCCATCTCGAAAGAAATTAAATTCAGAAAGCTGCCCCCCACCACGGTTTCGAGCTGAATATGCCCCTGAATTCAGTAGAAATTTTAGTCGGTTCGGTTGTAAACAGGAAGATATCCTAATCCTGCAATATTATAATTTTCTATCATAACCGACCTTAAATTAACATACAAAAAAGTTGGCAGTCATTTAGGTTACATAGGACCTCAGGCGTATGCATTATTTTTTCCCTCGCCTGTAAAGCGCTAGTCACACTCGTCCAGGATGGGCAGTCCTCTAGGAGTGAACAAGCAGCGCAGTGACCAATACGTCTCATTTAGAGTTCTAGGCGGTGCACGGGAGTGCCCGGGGTCCCTACGGCTGGTGAAAAAATACAGTGTCAATATAATCGACGAAAAGAGATTCACAGAAATCCGGAGATCACCACCGGAGGGACCGTTGTCGCTGAAGGCTTTTTTGCTTCGAACATGCGACACCTCCACTCCACTCCACTCCCCACAAGAGTCAAGGAACCGGAAGCGACCAATGTACTGGTAGACACCGGAGATTGCGGGATTGCGCCGAGAGTGTCTTTGGCTAATACAAGCAGCGCAACGTGCCACAAATCGCACTGTCGCGAACGACAGGTAGGTTGAGCAAAAGGCGGTGAATAAGCGGCTTCGTCGCGCTATCGATGTGAGCAAGGCACGCTGCTGGCGAGAACTGACGGAGACCCTGGACGCAGACCCTTAGGGGTTGGGTTCCATGATAGTGACCCGGCGACTGGGGGTCTCGCGGTCACCAGTTCCACTAGACTAAGCTAAAGCGGAGCACTCCTAAAGACATTGTTCTCGGTCCAGTCAGTTCGTTCCGAGCGGTACTTCGGCAACTTGAGGATTTCCCGTTCTTCTCGATGGAGGAGCTGGAGGAAGTCCTACGGTCACTGATGGTCAGAAAAGCTCTGGTCCCGACAGCGGACGAGGCCCTCAAGCTTGTAACGCGCTGCAGGCCCCGTCTGCTTCTAGAGATATACAATGCATGTCTTGGGCCTTCAGCACCAGATGGACCGCGCGTATTGTACTGATCCCGAAGTAGTCAACCTCCTACCACCCACTGTGTATGCTTAAAACACCTGGGATGGTATTGAAGAAGCGGTACTTATGTATTAGCCCGTCGAACGTTATCATATTTTACATATTAAGTATATAAGCATAATTGCTTATAATTATAGATATTGGTTTGCTTGGCAATTCTCTCGCCACCATCCCATTCGGTCGCCCTAAAGCATAAGATCGAATGTGTGTGCCACAAACGGCACAAACTCGAGCCTCGAAAAATTTAGCGACCAATATCCTAACATATCTATAATGACAGATATAAATTAACCAAACTTAACCTACGCTCACTAACCTCGACTAAGTAACAGCACACCCTGAACAAGCGTACCCGGAAGATCAGGGTACCCTTACCCTTCGTAAGTGTACGAGGACGTTTTGCCCTCGAACGCTTAGTAACGGATGGTAATTGGGTCAAATTTTACATATTAGGGTATGTTTTAGTTCATGATCCTCTAGCAAAAAAAAATTTAACACTGAAAAATTCCAGAAGAATGTATGTATATTATAATTATAAAGTTAGCTTGTTTTTTGCTTGATATCTACAGAGTGCTCACCGGGCTAGTCCAGTGGTTAACTCGTCGCAAATTGGTTGTTTAACAGCTGGTTTTCGAAGTCAAAGGTTCTGAGGTTCGAATCCTAGTAAAAGTTATTAAAATAAAAAGTGTATAAAGTTTTATTTCATTAATAACTTATGATATTTTTTAATATTTTTTTATTGTTATTATTGATTATTACTTATCGTAAAAAAATTTTAAAATATGTGTAATTAGAAGATAACTTGCATTGCTATGTATTATCCATTTAATTTTTTTTAAGTGCGGTGTAGTTTGGTCGTTGGAGTTAATTTAATCACACGTCTCGGGAATGGTCCGCCGGAGTTACGCCTCACTTACATGTCGTACATATTATCCTCATTTCATTAAACCGGAGGGGGGTTGCTTATTGTTCACTTGTTGAACAGTTTGCATTGTACACATTTGGAATAATAAAATAAATATGTACAGAGTGGATGGACCGATAAAGATGGAATTTGGCTAGATGATTTCTTTATACGGGACGTTGACGCAATTTAATTTCGGTCACAATCAGGCTAGGGGTAGGAAGGTACTGAACTTAACAGTATACTGAAATTGTTAGTAGAGAGTAGGTAAATTATTTCCGTAATTTTTTACCGTTAATGTAGCTAAGATATTTTATAATAGTGTTCGGACTTATTTAAACCCCTTATAAAGGGGTGGGGGAAAAATATTTCGTTTTGTCATCTCTGAACTCAATACATATTCTTATACTTGGATGATTCCATTATATTAGTATGTCATTTGGTTATTTATTCAAGCAATTTTATTCAGAGATAGAGAATACTATGCCTAATTCTTTTTCTTGATTTTTTTCGTAATTTATAGTTTTTTTTTGATATCTTGATTATGGATTAACTTCTCATGAACAGAATCCCACGTACCAGCTGAAATATACCACTTAAATTTGCGTATGAGGTGGATTGGTAGCCAAATTTAGTTTCTAGCTAGAGAGGCCATCAATTCTTTGCCGGTTTGTTTTTATATAACAAATCCTGATATAAAATTTCTTTTTAAAGATGTTTACTATCTTAATTACTGAAATAAAATGAATTAAGAGTATTGTTTCTCTATCTAAAATGTATTTTTCAATGTAAAATTATTGTTTCGGATATCATACATTTTTTAATAGAATTTTTATATGTAAATTATGAATTTCGAAAAATTTAAGTAAATTTGTATTTTTCCTAAATCAGTCATTATATTCAAATTTATTAGTATTTTTTCGTTGTCGTTAATTATTTATTGTTTTAAGTGTATTAAGTAGAGTCATTAGGAATACTTTCGTATAATTTAAACGCAGTGACTTCAGTTTGAACACAATCCAAAAAAAAATATTCCGTATTAGGAAATATATGTTTATTACAATTAATATGATTAGTTAAAATTCAAAAATTTTGAATAGTAAGGACATTTTAAGAGAAATAATATTAAAGGGCATTAAAAAACAAATATTTTGATTTAAAAAACATCGGGTTATGGCAATCCCAACAAATCCAAACAATTCAATATTTTTCACGACTAATCTCAAGATTGCCTACAATGCACCCGAAGTAGTGGTCTCATATAGACAAATAGATCATTTTGAGATAGAAGCATTTACTAAATTTAATTTTTCTACGGTTTAAAATTTATCTCTCCGTGTTATTAATTACACGATATTTATAATTATAAAATGGCTTTTATAAGCCATTTAACTATATATTATTAATAACCTAATTATGATTTCTATTTACTACATTTGTATACTTAAATTTTCTGTTTGTCATTGCCATGTAAAAGTATTTTTTTATAATTTAGCGTTAAGAGTTTTATTACTTCCTTGTGCGAAGTATTGTGATCACGAAAAATTTCGGTTTTCATATTTCAACGTAAATATCCATTTTGACCATCCTTGAATCCATTTTAACTGGTTTCGGCGTGACGTCTGTACGTACGTATGTATGTATCTATGTATGTACGTACGTAAGTATCTCGCATAACTGAAAAACGATTAGCCGTAGGATGTTGAAATTTTGGATTTAGGACTGTTGTAACATCTGGTAGTGCACCTTTCCTTTTGATAGCAATCGAATGAACCAAAAATGTCTAAAAAAAGCCCAAATTCTGAAAAAATCTGGATATGGATTTTTCAATTTTTCTTAACTACAGTAATAAGCCCTCATTGATAGCTTTTCAGAGATAAATAATAAGTGGTACTTATTTTCATTGGTTCCAGAGTTATAGCCAAATGAAATTTAAATTAATGAAATATTTTGATCTTAGCAGGGCAAGGTACATCAGTCCAAATCAGACTTCATCCCTTTTTTAACTTTTTTTTAATATAAATATATTGATTTATTTATAATTATTAACCTCAGGTTGTAAATAACATTACGATAAATCAATAATAGCAATAGAAAAAAAGATATATATATATATATATATATATGAAAAAATATCAAAAGTTATTGATGAAATAAAATTTTATGTACTTTTCATTTTGAAAAAAAATGTGTGTATGTAATTTAATAGGCGTACAAGGAAGCCATGTGTTGTCCACATCAGATTTTTTTTTAATAATTTTAAAAGCCAGTTTATTGTTGTAGATACAGTATATTAATAACTCAGTATTAATAAATGGGAATCTTTAAATACGTTTTAAACAGTGAAAGAAGGAGATCTAATAAATGTGCGTGGTGATATCAGACCAAAAAATCGATCGTTTTAAAAGAGGAACTTTGTTAAATTTCATTTTTCTGTGTTTAACTGTTGAATGGATGTGGAAGGGTTCCTTTACTTTATTAACACCGATATATACATCTGTGTTCTGAAATTAATATTAAATTTTTCCTATTCTTATTTTTAATTACAAAATTTTATATATAAATGTTTAATTTTATATTTAATTTAAATTAATATATACTAAAATGTAATAATAAAGATGTACTTATGTGAAAAGATGTCAATTTACACTATTTCGATATTGTTATAACTTACAGTCACAACATTAGAAATAACTTTATTTGATATAATTTTTAAAAAATTCGATAAAGAAGAACTTGAATTGAATAATTCACATACAATTTTCTTATGTAATAAAATTTATTTTTTTTATTTTTCAGGTGAGTTTACAAGATGTGAAATAGATAATAGCTGTAATAATTAATGTAAGTAATCTCTGTTACTTTAAGTTAAATTATTATTTTATCAGAAAATGTTTATATACTGTCACATATATTTTTCGTATTTGATGCTAAAGTATACACCCAGTTACTATTATTCACATTAAAACAATATTTTTGTAATGAACATAAAGATTGACTACAATCAGAGATTTATAAATTATGCTTTTGAAACAAATATTACAGGAAAAACAACTGAAAAGCTTTCTCTCACATACGGACAAAACAACTGTTGGATATACTACTGTGTACATCTACGCATTAGGACTATATTTGTCTGCAGATAGTAGAAATAATTTTTTTATAGAGTGGTACAGTTGTTTTTACTATATGTATACGATATATATATGAAGTTATACGTTATAATATAAACTAGACGATTTTTAAAAACCAGTGATCTGTATGAACAAAACGATGGTTTAGTAGTTATTAGTAAATAATTTTTGTAAAAATAAAAGAAAGCATTTCTTTTTAGTGAATATTCATTTGATTTGGGCTTGACAAGCCGTATAGAAATCATGAGTGATCCGACTCAAAATGCAGTCGTCAATATTTTTACTGGTAGAAAGATTTAAAAAAAATAGAATCTTCACAATACCCAAATCCAACTTTTTAATAAAAATAAAATAGAAGTAAGTTGCTTTAAAATATATAAAAATAATTATAAAAACAATGTATCACTCACTCTATTTTAATTGCTGTTAATAATAGTTAGGTAAAAGAAAAATTAATTTTTATATGTAAACTGCACAAGTTTGAAGAAATATTAATTCAAAAAATTATCAAAGCTTATAATATATTCAGTATTATTTTTAATTTGCATATCAAACTGTAACAAAACAGATCGATGTCTGTTTCTAGTTTAGTAACCATGGCAATATATCTTGCGATATGATGGGAGGGGATGTGCACCAAGATGGCAATTAACAAACGTATATATATAGTACGGTGCCGCAAAAAGTTGGTTATTGTTCTCATCCCAGAAATACTACAGAGATGTCACCCTCAATTAAATTATTCCAACCGTTTAAAAATATTTAAAAGATCAATATCATTATTCTTGATTTTCGTTTGTATACAGTCTTGAGTTATTCTTATTTATTTTTCTATTTTATTGGCAAAAAGAACATATTTCATCCTAAAAAAAAGTCAATAATTATAAAAAGGCTTAAAAATAGCGAAAAAAATTGCATTAATTCACCAATAACAAAGAAAGAAGTAAGATCCAAATAACTATCGAGCCCACCGGGCTGGTCTATTGGTTAACTCGTCAACGCAAGTAAGCTTATTTCGAAGTGGAGAGTTTTAAGGTTCAAATCCTAGTAAAGGCAGCTACTTTTATCCGGATTTGAGTATTAAATCGTGGATGCCGGTGTTCTTTGGTGGTTGGGTTTCAATTAACCACACATCTCATGGACGGTTGACCTGAGACTCTACAAGACTACACTTCATTTACATTCATACATACATCTTCCAAAGTAATATCTTATGGTGGTTACAGAGGCTAAACAAAAAAGAGAAATAACTGTCGAGGAATCTCCATCTTATCTGTAGTATGTAATATTTTACATAACGCTTTACAACAAAAGAGGGTTTAAAAACTTTAGAAGGTACCTTAGGAGAATACTAAGTTTCAAAAAAAGGTCCCAAAAAAGGAAGATCATGTTCCAAATAAATATTTAACTTAAAATACATAATTATACACAGAAATCTATCAGCTACATGTATGTTTAACCTGTATAGAATTCAAAAAGGTATATGACAGTAATTAAAAATAACGAGAAATAAAACATGTAATAATAATAATAGCAGCAATAATAAAATGAATTTAGTTTTAAAAAATAACTGTCTATCGAGTTTTGAACGTGGGCACATTCCTTTCATTACACTAATTAAATACCTATGTTAACCACCATAAAGTAAATTAATAGGGTTTAATTAGATACATATTATTAAGTTACTTTAATAACTACGGCAAAAACTACAACGAAATCCTGTTCTTGGAAGTTTATTCTTGTAATGCATATGTAAGAAACGATGAGCTGTTTCTTAGCACTACTTATGTTAAGTTTGTAAAAAAAACACAAAAAATAAATAAATAAAATGACAACGTAACTAAAAACGTTTATAAAAACGGTAATCCAGTATAGAATCCAGATTCTAGACATTTAATACCGTATTAAAACCAAAAGGTCTATGTGCCTCTGAATGCTGATATCTTCATAATAAAGGTTTAGTAGAAAAATACAAAAGTAAGAAAGAAGATTCTTGTGGAAAATTTTTCCATGTATAAAAACCGAAGAACGCTGGAAAATATAACCCGTGAAAAACTATATGAACAAACTGAAAAATTTTCTAATAAAATTACGGAGAAAAAGACTCCAATTTTACTACCAATTTTATAAAATCGATTTACATGAAAAAAAAAAAAATATTCGACCAATTAGAAAATAAAAAAGTTAAACTAGAGATGGTTTGCAGAAACTTAAAAAATATAAATGAAAAACCAACAATCTCAGAAGATATTAAGAAAAAAACCACAAAAATATGATAGGATTCTGGAAAAAAATCCCTTTACAAAAAAGGATAAGCAAAATTGACAGAAGAAAGAAGAAAAACCACTCATAAAGAATGGAAAACATGTAGGAAAACATTAAGAGAAAAAAAAAAAATTAATTCAGCTCTTAATACTAAAATTCAATAATACGCGTATAGTTGTGGTGAAACATATCTGTCTGATCTGTTATAACTTTATTATACATAATAATCAATTAATTACTTCAGTCGAAAATCAGGTCTGTTATATCTAATGAAAATAGGCAAGTCAAACCTATCAGTAATTCAGTATGGTTTAATCAAATAAATAATGATAGATATAGATCTTAATCCAGTTAAGTTTATTTATTTTTTTTTAGCTAACTTAAATCTATTAATAATTCATTTGGAAGGTTATCATTTGATTTGGTTAAGGTATAAATTATTTAGCGTTGGAATCGTTATATTAGTTGCTGGAATCCCAAAATTTTAAACTGTGTTTAATCACAAGTTTCAGCGATTTGAAAAATCCATAGTGATATATATGATTTTTAATTGTAAAAATAATTCATTTTTTTCTTTTATTCAGCTAAAAGTTTAAATATGAGTTTATATTTATGCTTATAAAAAAAAAATAAATGTAAGTATTAAGATGCTTAAATAACAAAAATTCACTTAGATGAAAGCGTTTTTTTGTCCAAAGCCGTTCTTAGCAAAGGTTATGAGGTAATAAAAAGGTTTCCCTGATATGGAAATCCAGATACCCTCTCCACAGAAATTTTAAACAAATCGAAAATTTTAGACTGTTATTGCCAAGTTAGATCAACTTATGGGAAGTCATAAAGGACCGCGAGCCTCCAAGAGGCGACTTATCCTGCAGGTGTCTTTATCCATAATTTTCTATGCGGCCCCTGCCAGGATCAATGCATTTATAAGTAAAAGGAAATAGGCTGTCGTGAAAGTGAAAGTAAATAGGCTGTCATCTATTCAGCGGCGAATTGCCATTAACATTATTGCGGCATAGAGGACTGTTTCTCGTAATGCTACTGAAGTGGTTTTGGGCATTTCTCCTGTTCTCCTGAGGGCACAAATGCTGTACAGGCTGTATAAAGGAATGCCTAAAGTTGAGGCTAGACAAATACTTTTGAGAGATTGGCAGGAAGTCTGGAATGTTTCTCCTACGGGAGAATGGACAAGACGCATTACACATAGCATTGATCTGTGGGTTCAGCGTGTCTTTGGGGAGGTGGGATTCTACCTCTCTCAGCTAACCGGACATGGCGAGTTTGAGGGGTGGGTAGCTGTGCCGGTTTGGTAAACGCGCTACCTCTGTTTTTAGATATTGCGAATTACAGGACACATCATATACCACTGTTGTATGTGGGACGGTGTTCGACAGGAGCTGGGTTTGACTTGGCTTACTCCAGAGAGGACTATGGGTTATAAGCTTTCCAGTAGACAGGCCTGGGGATATGTGGAGAAGCTAACTTCTAGAATATTGAAGACAAAATCCCGTGACGGTTTGAACCTCGATCGTGTGTAACCGTGTGGATTAGTTAGGGTGGGCAGTCTCGATCTGGAGGAAACGGTTCGCCGAGGTGGGCCGTTCTTGATGAGGGATTGGGGACCCCTTGTGGTCGTTTTTGAATAATGACAACTGGAGGCTGGATTGCCTCACATAGGATCACTACTAAAAAACTACACAGGAAGTGGGGTACTCTAATGGGTTGCATACTAATATAATATAAAATAAAGATCCGACCGGCAGCCTGACCTGCCATACCGGATATACTGCTGGTTGGTGGGAAGGGTTGTTGGAGTAGAAAGGACACCCTCCTATGCTGATCTATGCTTAATTGCGGGTCCAGCGTTGGGGAGTAAGGAAAAAGATTCAAAAAAGGAAGATCATTTTCCTTTAGGTTCTTAAATGGTTTTACTCAGAAGCTCCCGTGAGGAGTACGAGATTGGTGCTCCCAAGCTGTACGAGTTGGTTTTGGTTGTACTTCACGGTTTCGCTGTTTGCAGCGATGGCGGAAGGGGCATGACCGTGATCTGGTTTTGCCAACGTTGGGCGGAGTGCGGACAGGAATTGCTCATCCTTCTTCACGGTTGTTGAGCCGGGTTGTGGTGGGCTGCTGTGATTGTAGTTCTAAGTCTTGCACCGCAACGTGAGTCAGTCACTTCGGTCCTTGGCAGGGATTGTCCTGTGGGTAAGGGTATTGTAGCCCTTACTGCTATGTACGAGCCTGGGATGTTGATATGGTGGGTTAGGCAGTATCTGACTCCTCAGCCCGGGTTAAATTTGTGAGAGGCGGCTCACTGGGGGAATCCAGGGAGGATCTTTGATCCAGGGCACCTAGCTGTCTCTCCGCCCACACCCTATGACCGCACCGTCACCTTATTGATTGACGATACAATAAGTTATAGATATGTCTACATCCGCATCTTCCGTGGTAGAGGGTTCACATAAAAACCCTCGTTCTTTTCGTCGTTCGAAGAGAAGGAAGGGAATTGAGTTTAGTGAGACGTGCAGAATATCTGAAGTAAATTTCGTTCTAAGAGTTTTGGACCAATTACAAAGTATCTGGTGATAAAGAAGAAAGAATGATTTTTCTATAATTAGTCCGACGCATCACGGAAACAGCTGGAGGGCCGGTAAAGGATTTAAGGAAGTCTGCAGTAGGATTTTTTGTTAAAACTGTCAAGATTTACAATCGCCATGGCTGCTGAAGGCGAATAAGATTGGACTGTTAGACATTGAAGTTTCATCAAACGAGACACTAAATATCTAGAAGAGGGTAGTTGTGTTCGGGGCCTTCTAAACTGCACAAAGGAAGAAATAGTCGAGGAATTGAATGAACAAGGAGTCATAGCGTGTTGACGATTGAACACACTGACTCGGTGGAGAAGTTCTATATGCGTCGCATATATTGACATTCTACAAGCCCAGAAAAGATAAAGTCTGGTTTCACAGACTAGATGTCCATCCATCCATCCCAACTCCATTGCGATACTTTGGATGTCAGCAGTTTGGACACACAGCGGCACGTTGAATTAGGAAATAGATTTGTGTTTGTGGTGAACTGCTTCATACTGATGACCCGTGCAGTGATCCACCTTTTTTTTTTTTTTTTTTTTTTTTTTTTTTTTTTTTTTTTTTTTTTTTCTCAGCTCCCCTGGGCCGGACCGACTTGTTGGTATTACGCCGCCCAGGGGAGTGTCTTTAAACTCAAATAGGCCTCCCCACCTACCGGCTATATACCGGCAAGGCAGGTCGGCCTACCGGTTAGCTCTTTTTGAGAGTTCTTTATCAATATTGGCCCCTTGGGGACCCAAAAGGGCAATACTAATACACCACGCCAGACCCAGTTCGCCGCGACGCGGTACCGGGTCCCTTCAGTATTCAGTGTGCTCTTGCCTGACTGTTACCCGTGGAGTCCTTGGTGGCTCATCAGTGCCAACACACCGCAGCATGCTGGACCTCACCAGCAAGGCTGTCCACCCAGTCCTATTCTAGCCAACACCTTGTCTTCTCTCATCGGAGTATTTCTGTAGAACAACTTGTCTAACAAAACTAGCAAAATTATTCCAGTTTGACTCGCTTCTTAGCATGTAGTCTATTGTTGTCTCTGGAGTTATACCTGTGAGTGCCTTACTATGTCTAAGTGTGTCCCACCTATTGCACTCAAAAAAGGTGTGCTCAGCATCATCTATCTCGTTGCAGTAGTTGCAAATTGGTTCTTCTCTCTTGCCTATTTTGTGCAGGTAGTTATTGAAGGAACCATGTCCTGTAAAAAACTGCGATAGGTGATGATCAACCTCACCAAATCTTCTCGACAACCATGGCTTGATGTTGGGGATGAGGGTTCTCGTCCATCGACCCACAGCTTCCTGCGACCATCTTTCCTGCCAGATATTATAAACGGCATCCCTGACCTCTTGTTCTGGCTTGCCTTGTGCCCTCTCCACCCTCTTTTTTGCGATTAGGTCAATAGGAGGTGTACCCGATAACACGCACAGGGCGGCATAGGACACTGTCCTGTATGCGGACACAACACCTAGGAGCACACACCTGTGCGTCCTCGCCAGTCTCTCTTTGTTGCGCCTGATGGCGATAGAGCGCCACCAGGCCGGAACGGCATACATAAGCGAAGACACGACGGTGGTCGCCAGTAAACGGCGCTTTGAGGCCCGAGGGGCATTCTGCGATGACATAATGATGTTTAGACTTTTTATCATCCTTTCTGCCTTGTTGCATACATTGACTATGTGCTCGGTGTATCTACCGTTTTTCTGGAGAATAACTCCTAAGTACTTGATGTTATTCGCTTCTTCTATAGCATGACCGTTGATGGAAATATTGAACGGTTCTAGCACTCTTCTACCCGTAAAGACAATACACCGGCATTTTTCCGTAGACAGTTGCAGACCCCTGGACCTCAACCACTCCTGTATAGTGTCGATGGCCGCATACACCCTCTCCCGCACCTCCAAGACCGTCCTTCCCTCTACGAGGACTGCAAGGTCATCTGCATAAGCCAGCACCTGAACGCCGACAGGAAACTCCTTCTGAAGGAGTTCATCTATAATCACCAGCCACAACAACGGCCCCAAAACAGAGCCCTGCGGAACTCCACCGTGCATTTGAAAATGTACTGTTTCTTCCTGTGCTTCCACCAGACATCCTCTGTTGGACAAGTAACATTCAATTTGCCTACGCAGGTACGGGCTGAGGCCCCTAGCCGCAATTGCGTCATTAATATGACCCCAACCAATAGCCCCGAACGCGTTTTTTATGTCTAGTGATAGCATCAGTGGAATTCTCCTGGTTCGCCAAGTGCCTCTCTTCACCTCGTCGGCCCATCCCGAAATTCGGCAGATAGCCTGCACGGTGGATCGCCCCCGCATAAACCCGTACTGGTTAGGACTGATTCCGGCTCCCTCTTCTAGTTCTTTGATGATGCGGCGAGCCAGCATCTTTTCTACTAGCTTCCCCATCATGTTAAGGAGGCTCAGGGGTCTATAGGTTATATCTTCCTCCGAAGAGGTGCCTTTAGGTAGGAATACCACTCTGGCCTCCTTCCAGCAGTCGGGGAAGTCTCCGTTCTCCATGCCATGGCTGGCAATCTCGAGCATCTCCCAGGGAGCCTTCTGAACCAGCCCCTTGATCACTGCCGCGGGAATCTTGTCCGGGCCAGGGCTCTTTTTGGTTGCCAAACTCCTCGCCGCAAGTTGCAGCTCTTCCATGATGAATCTTCTATTGTCGCAAGGTGTGGATCTCACGATATCAGGCACTGTATGCGGGAACAACCTGGCTACCTCCCTTGCAACACTGGTCTTATTGAGGATAGGCATACGTCTCCCGAACTTTTTGGTCACAATACGATATGCCTGGCTCCAGGGATTGCTGTCAAGCTCTTCGCAGAGCCTGATCCAGCAATCCTTTTTACGTCTCTTAATAGCCTTATTGAGCGTTCTTCTTGCCTCGAGGTATCTATTGGCTGTTTCCTGGTACCCTTCTCTGTTATTTCTAAGAATACGTTGTTTCCTTCTCCTAAGGGACTGGAGCTCTTGTCTCATTGCTTCAATTTCAGCAGTCCACCAATATACGGAGCGCCTCCTTGTATTGTTAGCTGCCATTCTGTCCATTTCCTGCTTTATTATATTAGATAAAGCCTCAGGTGATTGTTGATGTCTATCAGACAGTCTAATTGCAGTCCTGTTGACGATTTGCTCTATTTGTACTGATGAGAATCTCGGTGGGGGGGGAGTGCACTTCACGCCTGAAATCTACGTCTTTCAGATCCAAGATAGTGGCGCGGTGATCGCTCGCTATATCTTCTGAGAGAACCATCCACTGGTACTGATCCCTCCTCCACCTACAGTCCAGGATGGTGAGGTCAAGCACCGACCGATGACCTCTCGCTACATACGTGGGCGTATCGTCATTAATGCAGATGCAGCCGGCAGTTTCCAGGAGATCGGCAAGAATCTGTCCCCTCCTGTTGGTGTGTCGACTGCCAGCCGCCACCATTTTGCTGTTAAAATCACCCAACATTACGATCCTCTTGGTTGAATTGGTAATCACACCTTGTAAAGTGTCGATGAAGTTAGTAAAGTCCGCGATCGCAATGTTGGGCGAAATGTACACACCCACGAATAGAGTTGTTTCGGTTTCAACAGACACCACGCCACTACCTCTAAACTTGAAATTCCATTGTATACTATGACTTACATCCATAATGGCAACATCTCCCGACATATCAACAGTCCATCCAAGCTTGGCAGCTTCATATTTATTGGGTTCGGTGACCACAAGGAGGTCTACGTTCTTGTCTGCAACAACACGACTAATTAAGTCGTGAGCGAGAATACTCCTATTGGCATTCGCTAACATAGTCCTAATCATGCAATTTTTTCTTACATTGCCATGCTCCAGTCCTGTGTTCACCGCTCTTACAATCGAGGCATTGCTTAGGTTCAAGACAATCCGCTATCTTGTGACCTCTGCTACCGCAGTTGAAGCACAAATCGAGCCTATCTGGGCCCTTACATTCGTGCCTTCTATGGCCCGTGCCCCAACAACGGTAGCACCTGTCTTCATCTTCCCGGATGTACAGTGATCCGGGATGTGATGATCCGGATGTATAGAATCCGTCTAATGTGTAAAAAGGAGGTAGCAGTAGAAGAGGTAAAGAGGTAAGAGATAAAATTATCAAAAATAGATTGCCGAAGATAATGTCGTATGCACAGTCTGCAACTCTTACAACTTCTTTCAAAGTGAAGGATGGGATTGCGGAGCTAGCACCGGCGTTAGCAAGTACGGTTGAACTTATTGTGAACAAACTTGGAAATCGTCAAACCAGAAAAGGTAGCACAAAATGGGAGAACAAAACAGCAGTCATTTAACAAAAGAGTTCGTCTCAATGCAGCAATTTTGAGGAATGAACCTTCGACCAGTTCAAAGGTGAAGGACAGTGAATGCAAAATAGAAAAGAAGCATGAAGCCAAAGCAGAAATTACAAAAATCCCCATGCAGTGTCCTGAGAAGATAGAGATAAAAACATTAGTAAAAGAAGACTTAGGAAAAATAAAAATGGAGTCACCAAAAGCACGAAGGCCTTTAAGTGAGAAAGCAAGGAGTTCACCCGCCTCACAAGCTTTGCGAGGAGTGCATCGAGACTCGATTCTGATACACCATCAGAGCCGGTATCATCGATGCCCGCACAAGACATCCTCCGTAATTTACTGCGGAGGATCGGCATCGAATTCGAAATCAACGCCTTCAGGAAGATTTAAAAAGAAGCAAAAAAGAATGGCCTAAGGGCAATCTATGCGATAGCATTAAAGAATGAGAGAGCTTTTATGAGCTTATAGAAACTTTATAATGAAAATATGATTTTCTAATATTCGTGTGACAATGCAGCATTTGAAAATTTTGACATTTCGTTGAAAATAATTTGTATGTTTTAAGTATTTTTAACAAGTTTTTTATAATGTTTTTAGTGTGTTAGTTTTAAGTGGCAAGGATCCTTTACACCCTTGTCATTTTATGTTTCTTTTGGCGTTTTAATATTTCTTGATAAATCTATTTTTGGTTGATCAATCAGGATAAAACTAATCTACTGACTATGTTGCTTTTGTTTTTAACAAGGAGGGAAAGAGATGTTTTCTTTTTATTTTTTTGATGTGGAAAAAGGCTAATGACCCCACGGCTGTCGTTGCTCCGTAAACTTAAAAAAAAATGTTGGTTCCTTTACACTTGTAATTTTTTATGAATTCATTTTGACGATACTCATTATATCTGTATATACCATTGATGTTTTCTTTTCTTTTTAATTTTGTTGAGGGCCCTATATACCCTCTTCAAAATGGTTAGTTTGATAAATTTGGAAATTGATGAAGCTTTTGCAGATAATTTTTATATTTGACAAGATTAGTTTGTCCAGTCGTCCTACTTATGTAGGGGTTTTTGTCGTAAATTATTTGACGAGAGCTGATAAGCTATGTTGTCGTTAGCTCACGAAAAGAATATTAGTTGCCATAACTTTAATTACTATGTACTTACAAGTAATCGCTTAGCAACATCAAAAAATAAAAACGTATAAAATAAAAATAAAATAATAATCAGTACAAAAAACAACAGTTTTGTATACATAGGATATTTCATAAATAAATTACAATTTTTCAAAATTTCTGTAACAATCAGAATTATTTATCACCTGTGTGACTTATTTGTATTGAACCATTACTTAACATTTTTTTTTCGGCAAAAATTTTTTACATTAATTCACAATGGAGGCCATGTCGAAGAAGGAAAAATTGGCCCGAGGATCGGCCGTTATTAAAGTAATGAGAGTGTCACCAAGACCGGGACGTTTTTTAAAATCGTTCGTTGATCCTCGTAAAATGCCAAAGGCACCACCAAAACCAAATGCAGCAAAAGGGATGGCCGCTGAAATGCCACATCTTGATGTAAAAAATGCAATATTTCAAATACTACCGGGCAGTGCGAAAATATCAGTACCCAATCCTGCTATGATGGATAACACACCAGTCGATCCTTGTAAGTTGCTTGACGATGAGATCGATCCGAACGCTGGTATTCCGGATGGAGATCCGATGTTAAAATATTTTGGATATCGAGAATGGATATTTGGTATGTCTCCTACTTATGACGGTAACATAGCAGATCATTTCAACATTTTACTCGGATTACTTATTACTATGGCAGAAGACCCAGAAAATGAAAACTTTCCCGATGTAGAAGCTTATCCGTGCGTTCAGTTTTTAAAAACTATTAAAACCCCAAACGGTGACATACCTTACAATGTTGGTTGTTTTATACTTTACCTCGAATACGTATGTCAGAAACTTCTTGATGAAGGATGACACAGGATCAATAAAATACACTTATACACAAAATGGAAGTATCTACAAAATGTCAATTATTGTTTCGTTTTGTGTTTTTGTTTTGGTTCTGTTATGTTTTGTCTTGGATAAAAATATTTACTAAACACAATTAAACAAGGGAACTTCAGGAATTTATTAAAAAAATTAAAAAAAAATAATTACAAAAGAAAATTTATCCATTGTCTTGTTTTATTGTGAAGGTTATTGTAAATTTGTTTCAATTGTTAATAAATTGATAACACTGTGTTTGTTTTGTTTAATTTACTGTGAGTTTTTATTTCTTTCAGTCAGCTGATGTGAATGAGAGGGTTGTAAATGAATTTTCTTTGCGTTTTGAGGTACAAGGAGTATGAAATTCATTCACTTAAATTGGGGGTTCTTTATATATTTACATATATATTTATTTTACGTGTAAATCTTTGTAACTCGAAAATCTCCAAAACTGCCAAATCGATTTCATTGAAATTTAATTATTCTATACTAGTGTATCTGAAGTTATGCACGTGAAAATTTTATGAAGATTGGGTGAGTCTTTCTTAAATTACGCTCAATTTAAAATCGAAAAAAATTTGACCGTGTTGATATGATACTGCAAGTTAGAACCTTGACGTTTCTTTGCCTGCAGTATCTATTGTTAGCAATATTAAACTAAATAAAAAGAAAATATTAATACCAAATTAAATTTTGTTATTTTTTATTATTTTTTTTGTTTTAGCTCATAAACTTTCTTCTAACTAAAACTATGAAGTAGTAAATAGTTGCTAGAATTTTTTTAAATTTCTTCAAGTATTAAAATCTAAATTGTACGTATAACATTTGTATAATTCTACTGTTGATTATTTTTATAATATAACATTTTTGCAATGTGGTGACTGTCATTAATCCACCATACCTAGTTCGACTTAATACTGTTTGTCCGTAAAATAATGACGGTGCTTTCAAACAATCATGATTTAGGAACAAAGCATGACAAAGACATGAGGTAGATATAAAAATAAAAAGAAACTCATCAAAATATGTACCTGTTCAGTAGATTATGATATGCACTGCAGGTATCAAAACGATTTTCAACCTCTTCCAATCCATATCAGAGAATATCCCTTATGATAAACGAAACTGTTTCATGATCCGTTTTTGTAACGTTTCAAAGTTGTTATTTTTGATATAATTTCACAAATGATGATTCCTAGGGTTAAGATCCGAAGACCGTGGAGACCAGGTTATACATCCATCTCATCCGATCCTTCGTTGAGGAAATATTTCATTTAAGTAATCCCGGATGAATGTGGCAATTTATGGATGTACACTATCTACTGGAGAATAAAATTCTCCGGTGTCTGAGTATCTTCATTCCTTCTAACGTATCCAAAAAATTTCCCCTTATAGTCTTTTATTAGTAAAAAAGAGAAAATCTTATGTGGACCCACATGACTTCCTTGTACGCCTACTAAATTACATAAACACATTTTTTTTAAAAATGAAAAGTACATAAAAGTTTATTTCATTAGCATTACTGTTATCAGAAACTGATATTCATCCTAGATATGATCGATTCAGTAGGCCGCCCGTTGATTAAGATTTATTAATATTTTTGCATGAAAATCAGCGAGCAATGGAATACTCTAAGCAAGAATAATGATAAAATTAGTCGAAAATATGCTGAAGTCCTAATTATAGAAGCAAAGAGATTATTAATAATTTTCCTTTAATTAGTAGTTTGTCCTGGGTGAAACTTTGAAAAAAAAGATCCTTATTTCGCCTGTTTTCTTTTTAAATTGTAATCTTAACCTTACATAATTTCATTAAATATGATACAACAGGTTATTATTAAAAAAATTATATATATCTATGAACAGAGTTTTATGTATGATTATGATTAAGCATTTAAAAAGATTTTCTGCTTGCCAGTCTGATTAAAAAAAAATAAATAAATAAGATAAAATAATAACAACTTGGTTCTGAGTATTTTTTCGCCGTAACTACGTTTTAAAATGAAAATAACAGTTTTATATATTTGCATAATTTCAATTAATTGTGGGTAAATTAGAGATGTGAAAAATTTCTATGAAAATTTTTGGGGATGTCTGCTTCCTATTAGAAAACTTTATTGTTGTTCCATTTAAGCTGTATTATAAAAATGTGTTTTAACTTTGCGTTACTCGTGAAAAGTTTTGAAAGCGTAATTACATTGATGCACAAAACGTTTATATGTAATAGTACAGAGGAGGGCATAGTTTACGCGATAGGCAGTAGGAAGTAGAAACCTAGCATATCTATCAATCCATTCCCATCCTGCGCATCAACTGAGCTTTCTAAACTTTGATGAGTAAATAATAATTGTTATGTGTAGCTGTTTTTGCTTTGCCTGTGCTGATTGTAAAATAAGACGGTCGAGATTCGTCCCCATTTTAATGAAATTTATTTTTTCCTTTGTAACCTCTTTTACCCGTTGTTAATGGAAATTATGAAATGTATAGAAATAGTGATTTCCTCTCTTTCCTGGGATCCGGTGTAACAATTATTTTCTTAGAAGGATTGCCGTTTTGAAACCGACTGTTCGAAAAAAATAAACGATAACCTATGTTTTCTCAATAGTTTATTTTGGTTTTCTTTGCACCACTTTAGGATCACGTTCCAATCTTGTTCACTTCTTCCTTTTTTGCTCTCTTTGTTCTGTTTAGTCTCCGGAACTACTGTTCAGTTATTACTTCAGAGGATGAATGAGGATGATATATATATGAACGTAAATAAAGTGGAGTCTTGTACAGTCTCAGGTCGACCATTCCTGAGATGTGTGGTTAATTGAAACCCAACCACCAAAGAACACCGGTATCCACGATCTAGTTTTCAAATCCGTATAAAAGTAACTGTCTTTACTAGGATTTGAACCTTAGAAATCTCAACTTCGAAATCAGTTGATCTGCGATGACGAGTAAACCACTAGACCAGCTCGGTGGGTTCCTTTTTTTGCTGTTTTCTCTTTTCCCCCTAACTCATCATTTTCTCACATGCTATTACCGTTTTTCCCGTTTCATTTTTGGATGTTCTTTCCTGTCTTTTGTTCTTGAAAACTTTTCAACGTCATAATTTTGATTTTAAAGATGTCTGTATTTTTAACATTCTTTTCTATTTATTTTTAAATTTTAAGACGTTTTTAACTTACTTCATCCACTTTATTCCTTTTTCCTACTATAAAAAAAAGCAAATCTTCTACTATAAAAGCAAATCTTCATTGTTTTGTCTGTTTTTGACACTTACTTATTTTTTATTTTTTAATTGCCAGTCAGCTATGGACCACAAAAACAATTTCTTTTTGTTTTTATTCTCTTTAATTTTACTTCAGTATTTTCCCATACGTTCGGAGAAGACCTTTTCCCTTTCTTCTTCCATTTACTTTCTTTAGATGTTCTTTGAAATTTTACTTTCTGAAACCTGTAAATTCTTTAATTTTCCTTCTAAATTTGTTTCTTTCTATTGTTGATTCTTATTTATTTTCTATCTTGTCCTCCCCAAACTTTATCTTGTTCGGTTTCCTATTTCATAAAACAAATTTTATTTTCTATTTAATCTTTCTTTATCCATTCTTTGAAGGTGGCCATAATAAGTAACGTTTCTTTTCGAAATTCATGTTATTTGTGAAAAAAATTTGTACAGGTAAGAGTTTGCTCTTATCCCATAATTCCCATCTTCCTTAATGATTGAGTCCAATATTTTTCTTAGAATTTTTCTGTATGTCTTTTCTAAACTTTTTTATTGTACTTTTAAATCCTTAAAAGTAATATTTCTGAGCCGTAAAGGACTTCTGGTTTTAAGTTAATTACTTCGACTTAATTTAAGTTATTAGATAAACATTGTTTCTAACCATCAATTTTTCTGCGTCATTTTCGTTTTTAAAATTGACGTTTTCAAAAAAGTATTTAAAGTTATCAGTTTTATTAGTTATAAGACTTTTTGCTTCCTTGTTCGAAGTGAAGGAAGTACTGTGATCGCGAAAATTTTCGGTTGTCAGATTTCAACGGAAATATCTATTTTGACTATCCCTGAATCCATTTTGACTAGTTTCAGCATGACGTCGGTATGTACGTACGTACGTATGTATCTCGCATAACTCAGAAACTATTAATCATAGGATGTTGAAATTTTGGGTTTAGGACTTTTGTAACATTTAGTTGTGCGTGCACCTCTCCTTTTGATTACAATTGACTGGACCAAAAATATCCAAAAAAGCTTAAAATCCCAAAAAATTGGATTTTGGACGTTTTCTTCACTGCAGTAATAAGCCCTCACTGAGAGCTTTTCAACGAAATATCGTAAGTGTTTCTTATTTTCGTTGGTTCCAGAGTTATAGCGAAATAAAATTTTAGCTAATGAAATATTTGGATCTTATAAGGGGATCACATCGGTTCAAATCCGACTTCATCTTTTTTTTAAACTATTTTTAATTTAAATATATTTATTTATTAAAAAACCTATTTATTAATTACTTTTATTAATTTTATTAATAATTATTAACCTCTGATTGATGATGTTATAAAAAGATTTTTATAATAAATAATAATTCAATAATAACAATAAAAAAATGAAAAAAAAACTATCGGAAGTTATTAATGAAATAAAATTTTATGTACTTTAATTTAAAAAAAAAAAATTGTAACTAGGCGTACAAGGAAGTCATGTGGTGTCCACATCGGTTGCTTTCAAATGAAATTTGTAACTTACTTTTTCTGCTATCTCCTTGAGAAATTCTAAATTCATTCCAGCATTTTCTAGACGTATTAAAACTAAATCATTTACAAAAGTTAACATAGCCTATAGATTCTTTAATTCCTTCCAGTTTTATATATTTAATAATATTTATTTTATTTACAAATATAATTTTTTTTTTATCACGAGATTGTACGAACGTGAAAACATATGAAGAACTATTACTTTTTTATGCATAATTTTCGGTTATATAAATTTTTTATTTAAATAAATTGAAACTAAATAACAATGCAAGAAGAAGAAAAGTAGAGGAATAATATAATATAAAATTTAAAATTTTCTATTTAATGAGTTTTTAAGATCAAAATTTTGAAAACAACGATTCTTTCCCGTGTAGTGTGCTGTAAATTTAATGTTAATTTTATATGTATCCTCGTGAATGAGTTTTGGTGTAATCTATGGTGATTACATCATAGATCCCTCTTATCTAACATTAGAGTTTGAAAATAGTCGTTGAATAATTTAGTTGACTGGATTTTTATTAAAAATAAATCTATCTTACGTATAATGATTAGTCGTAATATGTGTTGCGGTTGGATAGCCGTCTTTTTAATTGGTGTTAAAATCTTGTAAAATATATTAAACGAATTATAACTGAATATAGATTTCCTTTACAACTGGACCGGTTTCTATTTATACCTTTTCTTTGACTTCTCAATAGTAACACCGAAGGGTTACTGTTTAATTAATATTTAATATGCATGTCACAATTTTTATAAACCCTTTTATAAAAATTTGAATCCCTTCTCCACATAATCTATCCCAACAACTAATCACTACTATATTTTTAAGATAGCAGTCATTATAAGACAATATCATTAGTGACTAAAAACTATATGCGCTTTATCAGTTAAAACAATGCGTTTTATACTTTATTGGTATAAAAAATAATTAATATAAAAACCCTTTCATCTAGATTTTATAGTGATAGGGTGAATACAAATTTATTATTTGAAATTTGAAAGAAAAAAATGAAATTTTTTTGCTTAATTAGTAATACCTTATTGTTTTACAGTAAAGTACATTTAAATGTTAATTTATGTAAAAAAAAAAAATTACTTTGGCATAATAAGCATATGAAAAAAACGGAAACCATTTCACTGAATATATGATTACTCATTTTTTAATAATTAATTTTAATGTCTTAAATCGTACAACCGAATTTGTTTAATATTTCCAGGAAAAAAATCCGGCAAAGGATTACATAATTTTGTGGTGTTGTTTCTTATGTTCAACAAAATTTTAAAATTGAAATAATGCAGTAAAATGAAGTTAAGTAAAATTAATTTATATTTAAATAAAATTTTTAATAATTCTTATTATTATTCGTCTTATACGTATGGAAAAATCAAATATTTAGTGCCATGAAATTATAATTTTATTAAATAAAATAAATTTGTCTTTTCCAAATTTATTTTTTACGATCGATTACATATTAAGTAAATTTAATCATACACATACCCTTAAAACGAAATTCCCATCGAAACTCCACAATAATTACAAATTAGTAATATAACTTGTGCGGATAGTTCATATACTTATTATTCGAAAAATAGGTCCATCAGGAACATAACTCAAACGATAACCAGAAATCAAAATAGAAGAACGAGATGAACACTGATAAAAATAAAAAAATAAAGTAAGCGAAAAAATAGAAATAGAGAAGATTAATTACAAAGAAAGCACTCAGACGATGCATAAGCATAATTCACAGTCACTTAAGTCTGGCATGTGGAGACATCTAAGCCTTTTAACATCCTCTCTATTATCTAGGAGGTTCATGAATAAGTTATTCACGTGGTTGTTCAGGCGCAGTTAATATTTGCAACTGAAGCTTTTTATTTCTTCCTGGACTCAGCATAATTCCAAATATTTATGGATCTCATTCTTTTCGGGGCCTCTGTGATACATCTTGCTAACTAGTTCTAGAACCGTTGTAAAATCTCGACGTTGCTCTTGCTTATTGTTCTCCATAGTTTAATTCCATAGGTCTAAATCGGTTTCAGGACGGCTAATTACAATAACAGCTTGTTGGATAATGATAACTGGGACTTCCTGCTCAGCGACCACCTGTTGATAATTTGGTCTAAACCAGATTGCAGAATGGTCGAAGCTACAGCTGGATCCACATCGACAGCTAGAAGAGCTGTGTCTTCAGCCAAAGAAGCAACGCTAATGTTGTCCCCAGTCGGAAGGTCTGCAGTAAAAATAAAACAGGACCGATACCTGAGTCTTGGGTACGCCCGAGTTAGTGTCTAAGAACATAGTGAGCTGCTGAACATACTCTACCTGGGAAAATCGTTCGTCCATATAGTTACGCCGAAATACACCAATACGCCATACAGCCTCCTGCAGGATCGAGGTTAGGTATTGCGTTGCAACATCGTTGTAGCGGAACACTTCAAAAGGACAGGCATAAATAGTTCAATCCAGCGTCGATACGAAACCCAGTCCAACTTGTTATGGAGCAAAGGAGGACTTCCTCCTTGTCACCATTGTACTGAGAGTTAGCAGAATAACTGAATGGTCGGACGATGAATCATAATTATTTCTAACCTCAGTATACGGTAATGATACATTCGAAGTGACAAAGAAGTTTAATAATCCGGGATCTTAACCGGATCTGACAGCCAATAGGTAGGTTGCACTCCGAGATTACCTTCAGGTGCATGTTGACAATGCAACCTTTCAAAACTCTGTCTTTTGTTATAACCAACCGTAGCCCCCACAGAAGATGTTTCGCGTTCAATTCTCAACCGTGAACCTAGTGGTTGAGAAGAACTCAGAGTAGGAGTCATACGTCATCATGTGAGGTTGCAGTAGACCCCCTGATCGGTTCAAGCTAATTTTGAATCTCAACCTAGTTGGCTTGGATGTGATTGGACCTGCACTCTACAAGCTGATGATGCCGTAACACATTTCTGATGATCACCGCAGCACCTCCATGCGCTCTGCCATCAGAATTGTTAGTATTGTTGACAGAGTACCCGTAAGAACAAAAGAAATTACGGTGGGTGAAGTTCATTTCTAATAGCAGAACGACATCTAACAATTCGGCAGCTATTAAAATTCTAGATCCTGCCCTCTATCAGCGAGTTCATTTATATTCCAGTTAAAGATTTTAGGAATATGGCCATTATAAAATTTTGGTGATTAAATTTGTAAGAAGCCCTAACAGGTAACCTGTTTTCTGAACAAAAGATTCAGTGGTTTCAGTAAGTTTGTTTGCCCTCAGCAATCCAATGAACGTCGTGCTCAGCAGCCGCATCGTAAGATGAGCATTAGGATAGACGTCAGGAACTAGTTTTTCTCTTGCCTAATGACGGGAAATTTACATCACGCAAATCAAGCGAAGCAGTCCGTTTGTTCTTAGCCTCGAGAGTGTGGCAGTCTTCACAGTAGGTAAAATCCTTTGTTTCTGCTTTTTCTCTAATATTTATTTGTAAACCCTGTATTCTCTGCAGTTTGCCGGATGATCAGAGCGCATAGACAGCCCCTGTGTTTCTGTTCTTAAGACAATCGGCAGTCCTACAGCCCTCTGCACATTTAACGCATCACTAACTTCAAGTACAGTTGTTATTTTTAGTGTTGCTGTACTATTGATGAGTAAATATCTTGTTATTCTTGGGTTCAAGGTTTACAAAAATAACGACAGTGGTTCTTTCGTAATCCGATGTAAGGTACTAACTATGCTCCGGATTGTATGAAAGATTCCTCAAGCTCTCTTTTGATTATCTCGATTGGGACTGAAAAGTACAGATTCTTCAGCATAACTATAAGTCCTTTCGTCATTTCTGGTAAACCTGTGACCAAGCATATTGTGTAGATGGACTAGATCGAGGGCTAAAGGTTTTTAATGCTGTAGTCACATTTATTGACTGTCGTTTCAAAAAGTTCCTGAAGTCGCATAATATCTGTTGTACTGTATGGTACTATCGGCTGAGGTTTATCGGGGTCCCTTCTACAGGCTGAATTATCAGTAACCTCCATTGGAAGGTTCTGGTAACGATTTTTCAATGTTAAATTGACAAATCTTACTAGAGGCAATAACAACAGACGTTCGTGACGCTTTATGCGAACGCGACACTGGCATACCATTGTACGGAACCACAAGCTATCATTGTACGGAAACGAGCTGTGAGTCTCCGATGTCACCATTGGTTTTTCTGTCAGAGATCTCAACCACATCGAGTTCAATATTGTCTCTGATAAGTTTGTGACATGAGTGTTTCATCCCTTCTCGATGCTACAAATGGATACTGTATTATCTTCTCGCTGTAGGTTATAGGTTAACTCAAAGTTTGTTCCAGAACTCAGAAAATAGAGTGTTACGTAATAACAAAAGAAAGTAGATATGCAATACGTTATCCTTAAAATCTTTTTGTATGACATTCCACATCTTCAATAAACTTTCAGACAAAAAATATAAAAAACTCAACACTAATGGTTAATAAATTTAACGCTATTTTTAAATAAACTAAATGAAAATAAAAATTGTAAATATTGTTTTATTAAATATAAGTTATTAATGGTTATAATAATTTTTTTTCTTCGGGATTACGGGCATCGACTGCTATGGTCATTACCCCTTTTCTCAAACAAAAAAAAAAAAAAAATACAAAAATTTTCTCATCCTGATAAAAAGAACTAGAAATTATTTAAAACATTTTTAAAAATAAACTTATTAGAAACTTAAAAAAAAAAATTAAAAAACGCTTAAAAAACATTAAAAAGTCCTCTTGATTAATAACTTATATCTTTTCTTTATCGCCTAGGTTTACCTTTATACCATTTTTTTACTTCTTTTTTTCATCCTCCTTTCCTCCTCTACTTCTGACGACAGTGTATCTGAGTTCCGGAGATAGAATCGTCTTCTATTTCCGGTACCACTGATGGTGGTGAAGAGGATGCTCTATGGCCGGCACTGGATGACCCCGGCTAAAGTGATGTGAGAATATTGCATCCAGTTCTAGACTGGATGCAATATACTGTACTGTACTGTACTGACCTTGCCTACTGATGTAGGCAAGGTCTATTGAATGTCAGCACATGAGAAGAAGGAAGATTCACCATCCCCTCTCATAGTCAACCTTGGGAATTCAGTCATACCTTGACTTGAAAGTTCTTGAACTATTTCTTCTTTTATGCACTTATGCAGATCCCGGCAAACGTCAACACTTTTGGATGAATTAAGGGTGCTACGCAGTTGTACAAGCATGGGAAATTCACCAATCTTCTTTAAAGCAAGAATTCTCTGGGTCTAGGCGTGATTTACAGTCTCTACGTACAGATCATTAAACGTTTTTTGAATTTTTTAACGGGTCCTCCAGAACATCCAGCAGTCTCGCGAGCAATCGAGGACATGGCTCACTTTAGAGAAGTTACCATTCTCTCTAACAATCACAAGATGCCTGGGACTGGATGTAATACTTCCTACAAATAGTTACCGTTGGTTTCTGAGTGTTAGCTTCTAGGAAATGTTGGGTTCTAAGAACAATCTTCCTAGAAATATGCTAGGATTGCAATCGTTAAATCTAAGATTGTATTTGAATGAATAAAAAAATTTGTTGATTTATAAAGTAGACAGACTGTAACTATTTTACTGATTTGAATTATAATCCATAATACTGCGTTATTTTAGAATTGATGCGTTAAATTACTTCTGAATAATTCTTATGATGTGATTGTATTAAGATAAGAAAGATGTTCACCTTATGAGTTAGTAACAAAGAATGAAAATTATTGTATGCTAAAATAATGCAAAAAGAATAATCAGCTGATGGCGAAAGCCAGCTGGTCAAGCGATCGTAAAGGCATAACGCCCTACTGAATAATAAGACTTATCGCTTTTAACGCTACCTCTTACAAAGCTTTAAAATGATTAATAGCTTTTAACACTGAGTTCATTTCTACTTCTCACTGAGTACTTATTTTTTTTCTGTTTTGCTTCTGGCGAAGCGGCTGTTTTTAGACAAGGGTGTTTACGTTAACCCTCTGTCAGATTTAGTTGTTCAAGATTCTGCATATAAGTTTTATCCCTTTTGTAGCAAGGCTAAATGCCGGGGTGAACCCCCACATCAGGGCTACGAACCCTGGAGTTCTAGCTCAGCACTCCAGTGAAACCGGCATAGTTGCTGTCAGAGGCGGATTATCAATCTTTGCCCTGATGACTCCAATCCCTTATTCACTGAAGCTTTCAGTGGTCCAATCCACCGACATAGATGGACACCTTCCTACATGCTTGCTAACAGCGGAAGACTTTCTGTCACACCTGCAGTCACATCGACCTTGGTGCCAGCTGTAAAGGTGGTATAAATCCATTTCCAAATGTACTTGAACTGCACGTGGCCGAAAAATTCATTCCATATAGAAGTACTTGGAGGCCTGTTATCCAGCTATATGTATTACGTAATTACAGCAGTTACCACCGTGTAGGTGGAACGTAGATGGTATGTTCCGAATTATCTACATCTAGGCAATTAATTATACTTTCAATCTAAAAAATTAACGTTTAAAAAAATTGAAATTTTAACTACGGCTCCCATTTAGGCAGTTTTGATTTTTTTTTAGCTCCAAAATTCATTAGTTGGAGTAATTATTTACTTCAACGAGTCGGTGCGATTCGGTGAAAATTATTGAAAAAGGATAATAAAATAATTTGCTAAAATATATAAATATATATATATAAGCTGGAATACATGGAACATAATCAAATATTTGTGTCAAATTTCATTTTTTTTAGTCGAGGTTTTTATTTATAAATAAGGCAAAATCATTTATAAATAATCCTGAATATTCCTTCCACTCCTAAATCTGATCGACTTAAAATGTTGGACTCTTAAATATCTTTGTAATTCTTTTTTTAAACAATTTTTTACGTTCGCTATATTAAAAGACATCCAAAAATTCAAAATGGCAAAAACTAACCCTCCCCTTTTATAATTTTATCTAAAATTTATTATTGTCAATTCCGTATATGTAGAAATATTTTTTTTAGAAATTCTCAAAGAATTTGTGTAAAACCAGTCCGGGAATATTAATCAAAATATCGGCCAGTACTACGTAAGCATACAATAGTACATTATGCAACAAACCTACAATGATAGTGTTTAATGACTGAATGTGAATAAAATTACGACACGAGCTTTGGCGAATGTCATAAATTTTGCATTGGTGCATTAATGGTTATTGTAGGGAGTTTCATACCGCATTTTTTCTACGGCTGACAAAATATTGGTATTATTGATTTAAATCAATGATAAGAATACATTGTTTACGGAATATTTATTTTTAATTTTTCAAAATATACATTAAACAATACATTTCGGTGGTAATAGCATATTAGTCATAAGTTTTGCTTTTTGTTAAATATCGACTGGTGTTAAAGACGTTTCTTCCTCAGAATCCTACATAATTAACAAAAGGATAAACAGTATAATTTAGAATTTTAGTTTGCTGTAGGTGTACTTTCAAATTAACCTCTGCTTGCTAACTAGTAAATCGGATTAAAATAAAAAAATAAAAACAACTAATACTCGTACTTTAAACAGTACCCGTTTCTGATTGGTTAGTGATTGAGAAAAAATAGGTGTTTGATTGGTTGAACACTTGTATCATAATGAAAATCTATTTCATAATGACCGTCCTTACTATACAGGTTCCTGCCGTATAATTAAAACATTATAATACAGCTGTAGCCGGCCTCCGTGACGCGAGCGGTAGCGTCTCGGCTTTTCATCTGGAGGTCTCCGGTTCGAAGTCAGGCATGTCATTTTTTCACGCACGGTACAAATCATTCATCTCAGCCTCTGAAATAATACCTATCGGTGGTTCCGGAGGTTAAACAAAAAAGTACAGCTCTAGAAAACTTTTTTGTGTTTTTTTGATTAAGATGTTGAAACTCGTCATTTGCAATAAAAATCATATACCCAATATTTTGGACGATTGCTATACTTTCCCTTAATATTTATGCTGCTGCTACTGCAGGAGTAGAGCTACACATATAACAGGCGGAGTACGTTATTAAAAGAATTAAGAGTACGTTATTTTTACATTTTTAATTACTTAATAATGCTGAAATAAGAAACATAACTTTATTTCATAATTAACGTAACATACAACCGAAATCAAATTTCCATATAATTTAAATTAAAATAAAAATTAATCAATTGCTTTTCAAGAAGATAACTTTTCAGGTTAGATAACTGGTAATTTTTTTTAAAAAGGAAGTCTCACAGAGTGATTGAAGAATTTTTTAAATGTTTGAAATTTTATTTTATTTATTTACTAATTTTTTTTTATAGCAAGTAGGTGAAATGGGAACCTAATTTTTTTTAAATTTTGATGTTTTTCAACAATTACATTTTAAACATTGCATAATATTAATATTTACAAACGCTATGGCGTATTTGAAATAAAAATCCATCGAGGGCAAAGTCAGGAAGATAATGCAGTTCTTTTCCAGCTTTATTAATTTTCTTGTTATACAATTATAGTTGGTAAACATATATCTTTTATATTTAGTTACATCAAATTTTAGATGTATGTGAATTTTCTATAAATGTTTAATTCGATCCCTCAACAGATAACTTTCTATAAACGTTTATCAGCCAGTTTTTATATTAATAATGACGGGTTTTTTCAGTGTTTAATTAGGAGGTCTCTTTCTTTAGCGTATGGGTTATGAATATAACTAAACGGAGACTTCGAAAATTATTTATAAAGTATTTTCATTATTTATTTAATAATCAATTCGTTATACAAAAGCTACAGGTGTGCTCTCAAATCATCTCAACTGTAAAACTAAATCTTGCTTATCTTATAATTAATTATATATTATCTATACATTTACTGAAATTTATCAATTCTTTTTATTGTTGTCTTTCAATGGACCAAGATAAAAGATTTAAATCGCAAAACAAACAGACTTAGATGTGTGGAATGATTAAAAATAATTTAAAACATAAGGCAAGCATTGACAGCTGGCTAAAGCTGTGTCAATACTGATCCCTCTTTTATGGAAACGAAGTTAGGAAATCCCAAAATACGAGGAAAATGAGATATATTTTTTTTAAAGCGTGAAGGGATTAACACAGCAAAATAAAATAAGGAATGATGTCAGAAAGGATTTAATTTTTTTTTTGTCAATGACAAAATAAATTTAAACAGGAGGGAATGAGAAAAACATTACAAAAAAGGATGACATATCTGTTTCAAAACTTCCTCTATTTTATACACCATATGGAAGAAGACAACAAAGAAGACCAAAGAAATTATGAAGTCATTACAGATAAATGACCTAACGCGTGAAATATATTATGGTTATTATTACTCAGATAGAATTACTAAAGATGGACGAAGCAGGAGCGATATAAAATGCCGAATAGCACAAGCTAAACGAGCCTTCAGTAAGAAATATAATTTGTTTACGTCAAAAATTAATTTAAATGTCAGGAAAAGATTTTTGAAAGTGTATGTTTGGAGTGTCGCTTTATATGGAAGTGAAACTTGGACAATCGGAGTATCTGAGAAGAAAAGATTAGAAGCTTTTGAAATGTGGTGCTGTAGGAGAATATTAAAAATCAGATGGGTGGATAAAGTGACAAATGAAGAGATATTGCGGCAAATAGATGAAGAAAGAAGCATTTGGAAAAATATAGTTAAAAGAAGAGACAGACTTATAGGCCACATACTAAGGCATCCTGGAATAGTCGCTTTAATATTGGAAGGACAGGTAGAAGGAAAAAATTGTGTAGGCAGGCCACGTTTGGAATATGTAAAACTGTTAGGGATGTAGGATGTAGAGGGTATACTGAAATGAAACGACTAGCACTAGATAGGGAATCTTGGAGAGCTGCATCAAACCAGTCAAATGACTGAAGACAAAAAAAAAATTACTCAGATGAGTAAAGAAAAAAATGATACAATTAATAATTAAATAAATACATTGTTGTTAATTCGTAACCATAATATATAGTTGCTAAGTAATATTTAATTATATAGCTATTAACAAATAATTTTTTTAGTGTAAGCTTGGCATCTAAATTAACCGATCGCTAATTTCAAATTTTTGTTTTTGTGATTTTTTTTTATATTTTGATTTTTTTATTGATAATTATTTTCACTAATCCGAAATGGATGCCATGTCAAAGAAAGAAAAATTGGCCCGAGGGTCAGCCGTTATTAAAGTAATGAGAGTGAATCCTCGGCCGGGAAGATATTTAAAATCGTACATAGATCCTCGTAAAATACCAAAAGCGCCACCGAAAGCTTATCAACCAAAAGGAATGGCCGCTGAAATGCCACATCTTGATGTTAAAAATGCTCAATTTTTATTTGACCCGAGAAGTGCAAAAATATTTGTGGATTATGATCCTGAACCAGGTGTTAGAGATCCGTGTGATCTAAGAGGAATAGACGAAAAATATGGTAAACGTGGAATACCGGATGGTGACCGATTATTAAGATTGTTTGGCTACAGAGAATGGGCTGCGACTATAAATCCTACTAGGGACGGTAATCTCGCTGAACATTTTAATATATTACTTGGTTTACTTATAAGTATGGCTGAAGATCCAGAAAATCAAAATTTTGCTGATATAGAAGCGTATCCTTGCGTACAATTCTTAAGAACTATAAAAACTCCAGATGGTGAGGTACCTTATAATATAGGATCTTTTATTGCTTATCTTGAATTTGTAGCTCAAAAGATGCTTGAAGAAGGCTAACGAAGATTCAGTAAATAGTAATACGATAAAAATTTAAAAAAAAAATTAAAAAATGATATATAAACTTTAAAAAAAAATCAGTATTGAAACAAAAACATCGGGCCAAGTTATGTTGATTTTTTATTTTTCTTTCGTTTTACTTTTGGTAAGAAGAAACAATTCGTAATTTATTCAGCGAATAGTTTTCGAGGTAAATCTAAAAAATTTTGACTTTTGTTAAAATCTGTTAAATCATGTAAATTGCAAGTTTTGTTCATGTATTGTTGCAAGTTTTTTGTTTTGTTTTAAATAAATTGATAATTTATTGTTTCATGTAAGTAATGTATTTTTTATTTTTTGTATTTTAATCTATTATATTTATAATTGGTAACCGATATAGATCTATTACTAGAGAAATTCACTACCTGGAATTTGATAATAGTACCAGTTAGATAAATACTGACTGTAGAAACATTTTCTCATTCTAAATTATGAAATTTAAATCCTATAACATTTTTTTTGTGTTTTAAATAAAAAATTATATTGCCGAAAATACAAAAAGACTTGCACAGTTCTACGTAAGAAGACCGTCTTTCGTTTCTGACGCCCTCACAATACGCAGTCAGAAACGCACCGATTTTCAGAATACATTGCACTGCGTAGTTCAATTATCAAGTAGATTCTACATACAAGCATCAAGTTTCAACTTACTGCGACTCATTAGATAAGCTAGTGTGAAACTACACCGATTCAAAGTGAATATATATATTTGTGGTTTTTGTTAAACCAAAAAAAAAAACTTTTTGTTAAATCTTATTGGGTTAGCAGGCAAACTTAAATCTTTACTTTTAAAAAGAAATCTCCATTTAAAAAAAAGAAATGGAAATGAAATGAAAAGAAATGGAAAGACATCTTTCAATTTAAAAATACATTTTGATATCATTTTTGATTATAAGATTGAGATACCTTAGGTACAAGCGTTATAAATGTGGAGAGTTCTTATGGATAGATTTATTTGCGAGGTCGATGTTGGATTAAAAATTGGACAGTAGATTTACTTGAGTAAATAAGTAAAAACCCAGAATCCGTTTCTGGATACTTTCCTGTACATCTACTTTGTTAGGATGGCTGAAATTAAGTTTATAGTTACTGTTGTACTTCAAAATGATATTTATCCTTTTGGTAATAATACGTATCCTATAAATGCTGTAGTTTTATAATTATTGATCCTGAGATTCATGTGTTTTTTAAATTTATATGATCCTTAGTAAATTCTTTATTCTGCATGAAGAAAAATTAAAATAGAGTATTGTTGCTCCGTTTGCGTGGATATTTCAGATTATTTATAATTCACTTCTTGGATAATATGAATGATCTTTTAGATGTTTTATTGATGTTTGGTGAACAATGTAGAGCTAAAATTAGTCCTGAAATAATTTGAATTGTTTTAATTATTATTTGTTAAGGTTTTTTGTTGTCGATCTTAAATTAGCATAACTCAGAACAACTCAACCAATCTTCATCAAATTTTTGTTATGGAGATTTTCGCACCGCAAAATTTTATACATAGGCCTTTAAATATAAAAGGAAACTCCACTCTAAGTGAATTGTATTTCAGTACGTCTCATACCTCAAAACTTAAAAAACGACTATAATAAAAATAGGAATCACAACTACAATAATAATTAGAATAATAACAAACAAAAAATAATAAATCAATAATAGTCATAGTAATCATAACTACATAATAATAAATGTTAATAATAATAACAGTAAACTGTGATTACTCGTACATACAAAACAGAATTTAAAGTAATCGTCAGGATTTATTCACAGGTGAATAAATAATGAAAAGCAAAATTCGATCCCACTGACAAAAGACATTAGCATGTCCGCCAGTCTTAATACTTTTAACCACTAGTCTTGTATTTACAACAATATTACAATAAGACAAGTATAAAGTTCTTTTACAGCAAATATCTTTGCTGTTCACAAATAAAACTACCCTAACAATTTATGAATGAGATTTAGTACATTATTTCTTTCACTTATATTCTTGCAATAACTCACCGAACCATTTCTTGTTTTCGTATACTGGAATTACTTGTGACAACACCTTAATAGCGTCGAACTCTCATATTTCCTCTGTCGTCATAACACTCTCGCAGACTGACATCATAACATCTCACTTAGACTGATTTCAACTGGTCTTCCTCAGAGTATATATATATATATATATATATATATATATATATATATATATATATATATATATATATATATATATATATACTCCTATCCCCTTTATCTGCTGGACCGGACCCAACTCGAAGCATGAGAATGATGGTCCGCCGTCACACATTCCCATGAAATTCCTACCCTGTTCCGGTAACTCTTATTACGGAAAAACATCTGTTTAGGTTTGTCAGTGGGCAGTATTACAAAAGACGATTGTTAAACGGACTTGTTACCTTTACTAAAAGGATTTCTTTTAGCTCCTTCATGGATTCCTCCCATTATTAAATTTTCTACCAATTTCTTCTTAATTGGTAGGAATCCGTTACTCAGGTCCGTTATACCCGTCTTGTTACAATATATTACAAATTAAAAGATTTATGTATTCTTTTTGCAGTAAATTATTAATGTATTTTATGATTAAAAACTGTAAACAAAATAATTCTGGCACTTAGAGTAATAAGACAAAGAGTAATAGACTATTTAAAAAAAAAAAATGTTCTGTTCTTAGTGTGTAGTATGATGCTATCTATTAAATTTGCTGAAGAATATAACAACAACCCCATGAATAAATGGAATGAATATCTTTGACATGTAAATGAGATTTAGTCTTGTACAGTCTCAGGTGGTCCATTCCTGAGAGGTGTGTTTAACTACCAGATCAGACCGGTATCCATTGCATAATTTCAAATCCGAGTAAGTTAAGTAATCTATCTTTACTACTATTTGAACCTTAGAACCTTCGAGCAGAAATCAGCTGTTAAACAGCTAGTTAGCAATGATGATTTTACCACTAGACAACCCGGTGGGTAATTTAATAAAATATATTTATTAAATACATTATTACATGGAATTTTGGCTGTCTGCGTTCTTAGTTCAAATGCTATTTTAGCAAAGAAAAGTGGGAGACTAAGGCACAAATCAGAAATCTACTGAAACAAGTAGCTAAAATGGTATTAATTCTTTAAAAAATCCTAGAGTTTAGTTTTTTTAGGAACGCACCAGCATTAAGATCGCACCGAAAAATCTTGAAATCAGTGGGCAGAATATTGAGAAATTAGAACATGTTGAATATCTAGAAGAAATGATCAGTTAGTTGAAATCACTTGGAATAGTGCCTGATTGAATTCAGAAGACAGACAATGAAACTCGCATTCCAATCTATGTGATTAGATATATAAAGGATAGTCCACTCTTTGTGTAGGTGGTCTTTGAGCAGCAACCTTCAAGAACCTTAAAAAACCGTATCATTACTTTCTCTGCAAATGGAATTGTTTTGCATTACTTGGCGCTTTTTCATCTGCCCCCACCCTGTATTTGGACTGCTGTTTGGTTTCTGGAGTGTACAGTGAAACCATGTTTTATCTACTGTTATAAAACTTAGAAGAAATTCAGCGAAATTGCGTTTAAATAAGTCTAAACACCCGTAAGAAATGTTCAGCGAATGGGTTTTTGGCTCTAATTAAACTTCATAATACAATATTAAAACCAGAACCCTTATACACAGTTAAAATGTTAGCAATCAAATAATGGCTAATCTAGTAATGATGGAAAGAGAAATGGTTAGGAAAATATTATGTCCAAAACTCCAAAAAATGAAAGTTATATAATACTTATTTGTAATTTGTAAATCATGATATTGTCTATAATAATTTCGTTTACATTGTTAAACTAAAAAAAAATAAAAATAAAAAGAATTATATGATTTTGGCGGGCAGTTATTTTAAATCGCAGGGTTATTTAAATGATGGTTGGCATTCCTGCTAAATTCTCACTTTTTTGCGACTACTTTTTAAAGGAGGAACTTTAAATTTTATTTAAAGTAGGACTTTTAATTTTTAAAAGTCCTTCGGACAGCTGCACTCGGCTCCATACGGCCCACAAAGCTGCTGACAGCTCACTCGACTTCATCCACGCTATAAAAGCTGGCTCCGGACTAGAATAGTTTAGTCTAATTCCATTATCCAAAGACTCAACTTGCATTTGTTACAAATGTGTAATTAATAAATATAATAATGTTATAATAAAAATAATTTATATTATATTCGAAGTCAAGCATTTTATTTGTATGAACCAGCGAACAACAATTTTTAGAATAATTTAAACCCAGCTGAGGTGTTAAACCAAAGCGGCAAATTATTACTTTCAGACACAATGAGAAAAAGAAAAGTTAGAATCTAGTCATCCAGAATGGTTAACAACAGATTCAAAAAACAAATTTTTGAATTCCTCAATTAGAAAAACCAAAGAGCAAATGGTATAAGAAGCTCTACCAGAACTAGAGAGAGAAATTTACGTTCCTCCCAAAATCCAGGAGAAACCGAAGTCAAAACTTCGACAATACACAAAACAGAAGAACAAAAGAATGAAAGTTTACTGGTCAAAGAAATTAACATCTTAAGAAGTAATTTATTTAATGTACCACCTTTAAGGAAAGTAATTAAAAAAAAAGTATTTAATTTTAATTTTAAAAAGGATTAAAACTTAGGATCGATTTTTTTCAACTTTATGTTCGTTTATGTATCTGTTTAACTTAAATCATACAACTTAGAAAAGTAAATTTTATTGTTAAATAATTTTTGCTAAATATAAAAATGTTTTTAGGATGTATGTATGCATGCATGTGTGTTTGATCCACAGTAGCAACTCAACGGACTAACCGATTTAGATGTATGACCTTATATAATCCTTGTGGTACGGAGAATGTCATAGGCTATATAAATATGTAGATATATATATATATATATATGTATGCTTAATTGTAATTAAAAGACTTTCTTTTTCCTGTTTAGCCTCCGGGAATTACCGTTTAGGTATTACTTTAAAGGATGAATGAAGAGGATATGTATGAGTGTAAATAAAGTGTAGTCTTGTACAGTCTCAGTTCGACCATTCCTGGATGTGTAATTAAAAGGCCACAAAAGATTATATATTCGATTCTAAATCGATGATCGATAGTAGTTTCAATATCGATTTATTTGTATCGAAAATAGTTGTGTTTTAAGATATACTACGATATTGAATGAATTAAATTCGGTAGTAAAATTTATTTATTTTATAATTATTATTACTAATACAATAATTACTATTACTAATATTTTATAATTATTATTATATAATTATAATTATAATAATTATTATTATTTATTTATTGTTTATAAACATTTATGAAAAAACTTTTACGGTTTTTTGACGTGCAGTATGTTCGGTCATGTAAGCATGTCTTTTCTTCTTGCTCATATTTGTTGGTATATATAATTATTCTGTATATTTTTTTATCTGTTTTATTCTGTATATATTTTTTTGAGATGTTTTTAAAAAGATGGGCATTTCGATTTTTCCATTAAGAATCCGTGGTGTTGATGATGATAAAGATAAAATAGATATTATAAGCATAATGAATATAATCTTTCTTTAGATGTAATATATACATGTTTTTACGATAAATATATTATTATTATTTTATACAGTATGTTTCCATATAAAAGATCAATACTTCATTTTAATAATAATAATTAGTTTAAATTATGACACTTTTTTCTCTGTTCTTCCCTGTCATCCACACATATGTACACATTCACACACCAGTACAGCTTGTGGTTCAGTAGATTATTATTGTTATTATTACTACTACTGTATTGTAGTATCATGATCTTGATGAAGTATGAAGTGTACGGGTACATCAGTGGCAGTACGTTATATGTATTATAAAGGAGTATGCTCCTGATTACCAAGCAGCTCATGTTATTCTGTGGTCTAAACTCTGTGTGAAGGGGAGAGGGTTGGTGGTTTGGGGCTTTCTGGGGGGGATGATGAAGCCAGTACTACGGATAAAACAAGAGATAGCGAAAACGTATTGTCTTCGTCCTCATCGTCATCTTCTTCATCATAGTTCGTCCTCCCTTCCTAGTATGTATGAAGGAATTGTCATCTCCTCCGGGGTATTTCTTCTCATAGGTTGGTTGGTTGAGTAGCTTCTAGTTCGGCGTACAATAGTGATTTCTATTTTCTGACATGTCGTCTACATCTACGTCATAATATACGAACCAGTTGTGATATTTCCTTATTTTGAATGTTAACGTTACTGTGTATTTGTTTATTTATTTGCAAACTTGGTTTTTTACTATATATGAATATTTATTATTAAACTTCTGTTTATAGAAATTTTCTTTTTGAAAAATATTATTTTTTTATGTTACAAAATATTCCAGCGGTAGAATATTTCAGTTACAAATAAAATTCAGTTACAAATAAAATAAAATTATTATTATAAAAAAATACAAAATTACTTTAATTAAGGATTTTATTATAACATCCTCAAATAGTTGGACAGGAATTTTTTTTTTTAATTTTAGCCGCGTATATTTTTTTAGGACCGTGTAGAAGTTTCTTTTAGCTTTTTTTTTCTCTTAATGTTTTCTCACATTAAAAAAAAAAATTTTCTGAATGTTTTCTCTTCTTTCTTTCGTTCACTTTGTTCCATTTTTGGAAAAGGATTTGTTCCGATATCCTTTCATGCTTTTTATAATCTTCCTAAAATTTTCTCTATTTCTTTTTACATCTTTTACTATTATTTGTTTTTCTGTTAAATATTTAGTGGTTTCTGTATGATCATTTCATTACCACTGTTTTAGTTTCGAATGTCTTCTTTGTAATCTTTTATTATTCATTCTATAAAGATGATACCCAAACCCCGTAGGTGAAGCCTTGTGACGACTCCGGTCGCCAAACCACCCTCCCGTTCATAGCCCTGATGGTCTTTAATGGAGGTCGTCTTTTGACCCTCTAACGTTTATATCTCACAGTAATAAACCAGGCCTCGTTGGGATGCCACCGATGTAAATGCCTCGGTAGACATTTGCATCGGTGAATTAATGACTCAGTCCTCGCCTTCACTGTAGGCTACTTTCGGACAATCTTGACTGACCTGCTTCGTTGCCCTCTAAGCTAGCTAATCGAGCTCGCGGAAGCACGAACCCTGGGCCTAGTTATACACTTTATAGAACAATTTTTTGTGTAAATATCTCATATTCAAGGCAATTAAACAAATAATATACCACCAAAAATGTTCGTAACAGCGAAGTATATTCCTAGTTTCCTTAGTGAACTCAGCTTTAGTTCATACTCCAGACTTGGTTACAATTATGGACTCCAGTCTGGTCTACCAGGGAGAGGCGGGTAGACCTCCTACTCCCACTCAGCTCCATTGCAGAGCCCCGCATGACATTTACTTTCACTTAACTACCATCGTCGAGATGGTGCTACACGTGAGGCTGCGTGGTTACCTACACCGTCGGCAGTGCATTCGTCGTAATCATCTTACTTATTCTGACCAACCGCGGCTCGATGCCAACACGCCTACTTCCAGCCAATCAACTGTCAAGACGGTCCCTAGTCATCCGTGGTGCTACTCTATTATATCTCCTCAGTCATTCTGCTCAGTGTTAGGCAACGGAGGAAACTAGCCACGATAGTCCATTCTCTGCGAATCTTCTAGTTCAGTCTTGTACCGGGGACAAACATAAAAGACATGGTCCACAGTGTCATCGACCCTACAGTCCGGGCACAAGCCCGAATCAGTCCAACCAAATCTAGCCAAACTATTCCTAAATGCACCATGTCCCGAATAAAATTGAGTTGTGTACCGATTGGGGAATCCCACCTAATTGCTCGCAGCTTCTTAACTTTTGTAAATATACCATGCGTGTATCAACCAGTAGAAGAATCTTTCCACCTAATTTGCCAAGAGTCAAAACCTTGGTCTTCTACCTCTCGCATACGCCCAAAAGTAAGAAGGCCTCCCTTCTTAGAAACTACCGTTTACTACGTTCCGTAGCTAGAATTTTAATGGGGTTTATGCCGGCGATCACAGAGACTGCCTCTTTCGAGACAGTTCTGTAGCCTCCGACAACAGCTAACAGTAGAAGACGCTGGGCTCGCAATAAAATTTCCCTGTAACACTGGAATTGTAAACGATGAGCCCAGACGGGCGCAGCGTACAACATTATGGCCTCGTATAAAGGTGACAGTAAAATTGGGAATTTTTTCTTTTTAATAGCATTAGAGATTTTTTTCAGTTTGTTCATACAATTTTTTAATGGGTTATATTTTTAAGCCTTCTTCGGTTTTTGCAGGTGTGAACATTTTTCATATGATTTTTCTTCGTACTTTTCTATTTTTTCTATTAAAACGTTATTACGTAGAGGTAAGCATTAAGAAGCATATAAATCTTTCGGTTTTACATATTATAGTGTCTTAATTTTGAACTTCTGGATAAGGCTTTTTTGTGAAAACGATTTTAGTTATTTTGGCATTTTATTTATTTATTTTTTTACAAACTTAAAATAAATAGTGCCTAATTTACGCTATGGTGGATAAGGTAGGTACTTCTTTATAGTAGCGTAAACAAAATGGTTCACAACTCCGAGCGACCGTACATTTTTTAAATAAATTTATTTTATTATTATTACATTTTATGTCGTTTTTATTACTAAACCTTTTTTCATTAAATACTTCAAATGAGATTCTTATTTTTTAAAGGTGTAAACACCAGCCGAAATTTACTCGCAAATGTTAAAATATATTAACCGTGTAAATTTTTATGTCGGATCTAACACTTAAATCGGGCGAACAAGATACTAATTTTCCTCTTAGCGGAAAACCTGCCGACACTTCGATTAACGGTTTGCATAATTGTCTTATAGATCTTATTCGCAAGGACAGACTAATAAAAATTTATAAAATTGCGGAAATTTAGTACGAGTATCGGGATTGTTTATTCCGATTACATCAAAATATTTTAAATCCAAGAAAGTCGATTCAAAATAACAAAAGACATGCAAATTCACATTTTTACGAAACTTAAACAACGTTTTTTTAGCGGAGGGGAACACAATGGCTTTTTTTAGATCGTATAAACGGATTCATAATTTTGAGCCGGAATGAAAACGTCAGAGTGTGGAAAACAAAAATTGTAGTTTACCTGCCAGAAAAAAAAAGTAAAACCTGTGCCTTAACCCGTCAAGTTTTATTAACGATGTTTTGGGACTATAAAGACCCTATTTGTTATGATTATTTGGAATAACAATAGTGAAATTATTACTACAGTGTTGATTATTTTTTAATCGATAGTGAGTACTATAATGAACGTAAAAAATGTAATTAGATCTGCAATAAGGAGGAAACGTCATGGTTTTCTCTCAGAAGGTATAATAATTCTTCTTTATGATGTACTGCTCAAAAAACAAGTAAAGCTATTCAGAAAAATTCACCTTACAATTCCGATTTCATCCCATTAGGTTTTTTATTTAGTCCTCCAAAAGAGTTTTTACGAGGTACCCAAAAATGTTTCAGACACCAAGGTGAACAATTTTTTATAACTGAAATTAAAACGCTTACAGAAAGATGGGACATGTGTCTAAATTTACCCTGTAATTATGTTGAAAGATAATTTCATTGTTATTGAATACATAAATAGTCATTTGTTTTTAATTATTAAACGAGTTTCGTAATAAAGTTTTCGTTTTACCAGTACGTACTTCATAATATGACTTAAGTTTTTATGAATATGCATTATTAAGATTTTAAAATAATAAGGTAAATCAAGCGATATTGTTAGAAATTTATTTTCACCTTTTATTCAAAATTTTCTCATACTTATACTCGGGAATAAGTTAAATAAATTTAAGTGTTTAAGAAAAATATAGCTTAGTGTAACTATCAAAGGAAAATAGGAAAATGAGGATAAAAAAGAAACTGTAACAAAGAAAAAGAAAACAATAAACCGAACCGATTTTATTTGTGTGAATTCTATAGCTAACCCATGAAAAGTTTTGTTTTTATGTTTATTGTTAACATAAAAAGAATGTTTTTTTTTTTATTTTTATTGTTTTTTTTTTTATTTCATGATATAAAAGTAAGTTTAGCTTTGCTCAGTTCTTTTTTTGTAGTGTGTTACATTAGCAGTATTTCAGATACAGTCTATACGTGTAATAAAAGTTTAGAATAGATATTTACATGTTGTTATACTGGGTGTCCGGAAAAGAACTCCGCGGTTTTAGATAAAATAATTTTTTTTATATTCATAATTACAAATATGCATGTTTTATTACATTAAAGTACAAAGTTTATATTTTTTATTATCTCTCTATATAACCCGATCTGAGCACCGTTTACAGACCTTCAGACGTCAAATTTAAAGTTAACTTCCTTACGTAATCTGGCGAGCATGTCTGCAGAAACCACTTCCACGGCAGCTGTTATTCTTTGGCGGAGATTGTTTTCTTTATACGTGATATTTTTTTTTTTTTAGTCCCATAAGAAGAAATCTATCGGCGTCAAATCCGGACTTCGCAGTGGTCAAGTGATGGGAGCTTTTCTGTCTATCCGGCCTTCTGGGAACCTGTCTTTGAACACAGTACGCACAATGTTTACATGATGTGGAGCGGCTCCACCCTGTTGAAAAATAAAGCCCATCATATTTTCACTCTGCCGAATCACCAAGTTTTCTAACATGTCCAATACACTACTGCCGAAATTGTCTGACCGAGGTAAAAAATGACCCAAGAATTTAATTGTGCATTCACTTTCGGACAGTGGATTATCTGAGCCCTATAATCGAATATTATAACGATTTACCGCTCCATGAACATGAAATGTTGTTTCATCAGAAAATAAAATGCGCTGCAGATAGTTTTCATCAGCAGAAATGAAGTTTAACATGGTCGTTACAAATTGAACTTTATGTCGCTATATCAGGTTTAATTTCATCCAGTAACTGCAGTTTAAAGTTTGCGATCAAGATTATGAACAGAGCTTTAAGGAAGGTTTAGTTGAAGACTGAAACTACGACTTGGACGATTTTTGCTTCGTTGGATTCTTTCTGTTTTTTCTGTCTTCGTTTAAGTCTGACACGTCCTTTTAAAACCTTTCTAGTTTCCAAAAATTGTTCATACCACTTTCGTTTATTTTTGGCACTCGGAAAATTTCTACGATGGGCTGATGTGTAATTTATTTGTACTACAGTCACTGATTTTATATTTCTGCGAACCATTACCTGCAGCGTGCACTATCTTCTGACAGTAGTATGTTAATGACGCCCGGGATCATAGCAGGATGGCCTGTGGAACAGTCTAACGCAGCACCTCTCTGACGAGGAATGTGTAAACTAAAATTCAATTGTTGTCGCTTCAATATTACGCATAAAATACTATTTAATGTTGCAAAATAAAGACTATATATTTTGTTTGAAACCCCGGAATTTTTTTCGGATACCCATTATTTATCTTGATCTGTTTTTATTCTCTATATTAATAGTTTTTATTCTCATAATTAAAAATTAGTACTGATATTTGTAAAAACTGTTTCTTTCTTAAACTATTAATCTTATTATAAGTGAATTGCTAAGCTGAATTAATCTTCTTTAACTTCTTTCAACTATGCTTTTCCTTCTTTCAAAATTAGTTTTGTTTAGTAATAATAAATTTTTAAATGTTAACGTGTTTCTTCGTTGATAGTTCTCTTCTCCATAAAATATTTGGAGTAGGCAAGGAAAACGTTTTCTTTAAGGAATTATAAGCCTTTTCTAAAACATTTTTTTTTATTATACAGATTTTTCATATAGTAGATTAACCCCTAAATAAAATTTACCATAAATGTAGAAAAATGAAATTTATCAATGCTACTATCACGAATTTTATTTTTTTTGGAGTATGACATCACTATACCCTAATCAAACAGGAAGTGGCTTCCTGGTATGGTGAGAGAGAATTAAAAAAATTATATGGGAAGAGTGAAATTTTGACACATCGTATTTAAGGGGATTGAAAAACAACGTAAAAAATAAAAGATAATGACATCCACAACCAAAATGGCAATCATTTAACGTTTTTTTTCACAGGTAATTTCAAAAGTGGTCTTCAGTAGCTTTTAAAAAACTATTCATCAGAGAAGATATAAAAAAATAAATTTATCAAATGCTACTACGTCAAAACGTTTGTTCTGGCTTCTATTTTTGTTAGGCTTGTCAAAGCTCTAAGTTTTTACGTCAAAACGTTTGATTTTCAATAAATATTCACTAATTTTAATTCGCTTTTTTAAGCTAATTTGTTTAATAAAAAATTAAGTATTAAAAATAAGTATAAATTATTTTGAAATGAGTGCGCTTTCCGAAGAAGACCGAAAAAATCTATTACTGAATATATTAATCGGCTTTTTATAAACCTGTTGATAAAAAATTTTTATTTTCATTCTAGGTAAATTTTTCTAAACGATACAAAGAATTATGGATGGATCAGTGACTACTAATTGAATGGTGCATCCACTGGTTTTATAAGGAATAAAGTGGTTTCCTGTTTTTCTATCTCTCCTCTTCCTTACTCAGGCAAATATACTCATATTTTTCTTATCGGTGTGACGTAGATAACAAAATATAAGACATATTCTCGTCTAAAATTAAATTTTCACCCTTCTCTTTACTGTAGGGACTGGTTTATATTGTGAACATCAGTTCTCTCTAAGAAAGTAACTAGTGCCTCTTGTATTTCGGATTCATTACATGCGTTGTAACCATAAGAGAGAGAAAGAGAGAATGCGATAAATAATGTAAATAAACAAAATTTATGTATCCTTTTATGTCGACACGAAAGACTGAGAGCAAAAACTTGTATTACATCTACGGTTCACATTTTCCGCGGCAGAATTTCCCCTTCGACGAATTGTTATCTTTTTTAACTGGTTTCCAATACGTTCTGTTATACGCTAGAAAGCTTACAGTTAAGAACCGAGTCGGTTCCCGTACAGTTCATTCATTTTACGAAGAATTTATGTCGATTTAATCCTGGATAGAGGAGAGATAGAGAGAGATATTTTTCTGGAAAGTCTTTAGTTTATCGAGCTATTACGGGAGAAAGCCGTTCATCTTTGCGCCTTATCTTGACGTAGGTGATTGGCTAGCAAGATCGAGTACCACTAGCCGATCAGAGGACGTAAACAATAACGGCGCCCGACGGTACGTTCCCCTTTTTCTGATTACTTGTCTTTAATCAAGCGCATCTCTTCAGTAAAACTGAAAAATGTAGTAAGGGTGTACTCTGCTGGTTATATATTGTATAAAAATATACTAAGTATTTTTATATTTTATTCGTTAAATGATTGCTTTTTTGTACGATTAAATTTTTGTCTTTAAAAATTAAATAAACAAATATAATATATTTCATTTTGTAGTGATTTTTAATAATTCAGTAAGTTTAAATAAACTATTTCTTTTATTTATTGCCAGTTATGCCCGGCTTGAATGTAGATTAAGTTAATGAAATATATAACTTGTAAATAGAACCCTGTAGTAAAATAATAATCTAGTATGATCTAGTAAAATGTATTACAGTCTTAATAATTACGTTAATATAGCAGAATTAATTTTCCTTTTCAGCTCCAAAACTCAGAGAGTTGTACACGAATTTTAAACGATATTTTTGTATTTCCGCACACAATTACATATTTTATTTTTAATAATAAAAGGAAAATTCAATAAAATAATTTCTACAATATATTTTTATAATTTTCTGTTTTTCCGAACCCATGATTAATTTCTAAAATCTGTTGCTAACTACTACATACTTTCTTACTTAACGACCAAAACTAATACTAGATGTTAAATATGTTCTCTATAACTTTTGAAAAAAAAACTTCTGCATTACATAAAAAAGCTGACAACAATTTTGTTACACTTTCCTATCATGGGTGAATTAATTTAATATTTTGTTGTAATATTATTATTAAAACTTAAATAAACTAAAAAAAGGTTTGAAAAAATTAAAAAAGTTGATTTTAAATATTTTTAATGGTTCCTCCACCCATAATGTTGCCAAAAAAGTATTTTTTTGTTTCTTTTGCACTACTACTATAGAAGTCATAAAAAAATCAATTAAAAAATATACAATAAAAGGACAGTTTTTTTCGATTTTTGATGAAAGGGGAGAATATGAAAGCAATTGTTTTTTTAAATGGTAAGATAAGCGCATACTTAATATAAAGTCAGTTTTGTTTGCAAAATTTTGAGAAAATTGGCCCCAAAAAACTGTCTACTACCTCAGCTCCTGGATATATTGATCCTAAATTTTTACCAACAAATTGCCTCATATACATAGGTCGTCGTGCCAAATTTTATCAAAATCGGTCTATCCAGTCAAAAGTTATTAAGCTTAATATTTATTAAGTTATTATAAATTAAGTTATTTATTAAGTTATTAAGTTATTTATAAAGAATTTGATCCTGAGAAAATTGATATAATTAAAGGTCAATACAAATTAAAATTTAAAAATCCTTTTTTATACACAACAAAAGAATTCTGAAAATTTTACCTTTCAAATGATGTGCTTAAATGTAGGTGTACTTTTAGCAAAATTACTTAGAACCAAATTACTATTTAAATTATTAAATATACCCTATAATTATCTTACAGACGTAATATGATATTAGTTGCTCAAAATACCCATCGCCAATGCATTTTGAGACATTTTAGTGCATCGATATATGGTCGTGACGGCTTTCTTCGACATTTTCAGTGTCAAACATTATTTGTGTAAAAGTTCATTCTCATTATCAGATCTTTGAGTGTACATTAATGCCTTAGTGTTTTGAATAAAATTATTTGACTTTAAGAGCAAAACATTTTGGCTAAATATTTCACTAGCCGAACCCAAAAAAACAAATCCTTTATTCTGATCGATATATAACATATCATGTAGAGAATCAGGTTATAATAAATAAATATGATAAAAATAAATGTGATTAAAGTTTACATTAATTTTTTTAAATATAACCCAGGAAATAGCTAGATAAATACATGAAGACATTAATACAAAAAGTAATTGATCATTCAGGAGGCGTTATTGAACATCATTTGAACATACATTTTTGCTCACATTAAATGTAGATGTAGAAAATTTACATCTTTATTTCAATTTTTTCATTAGTATTATTTACAGATTCATTCATAGAATAATACCATTACTGTAAAAAAGAATATTTTTAATCGTATTTAAGTGACTGATTTTTAAAATAAAAATAAAAATGTTTTTAGATATTTTTTTATAGTAAATTCGTTAATTTATTAAAAATGGCAATGGAAGCATAATAAGGTCCTTTCTGGTAAGTATTATGCCGAATATTACGTTGAGTTACATGAAAGTAGTCTTGTTGTCTGATTTGATAGAAGTGAATATTTGTATTTTTTCATTAATAAGTGACTATCCTTTTTATCAAAGATGTCCTATTCATAAATATAAACATATAGATAAGTTAATATCTTTACTTTTCCAAATATCGGTCTATATGATTCATATGTATGGGCTCCAGTCAGTAATGTGATAGCATATTTCGCTTAGTTGAAAACTCGTTCTGACGTTTGCAGAAAGCGAAGCGTTTCCAGACCTATGTTAATATACTTAATATATTGTCGCGTGATCGGACTCGTTCAGGATATTGAGAGATTTACATTTGAAAATGTTTATATAATTACAATTTATTAGTTTAAGAACATAAATAAAATAAAAAAAATCAATAATAACAATGACAATAAGAATAATAAACGACAATAATAGACAACTCATAATAATAATAATAATTATTATAATAAACAGTGATCACATACATAACAGAATTTAAAGTAATCGTCAGGATTTATTTATAGGTAGTTAAATATAATTTATTCTCATTGACAAAAGACATTAGCATGACCGCTAGCCTTAACACCTTTAACCAACCACTAGGCTTATATTAACAACAATAGTACAATAGATAAGAGAAATATAAAGTTTCATTATGTACTAAATTTAATTTAGTACGTTATCTCTTTCTGTTATAGTTTCACAGTAACTCACTTAACCACTTTTTGTTTTCTTGTACTGGAATTACTTGTGACGTCACTTTAATCGCGACAAACTTAATTCACTAGAAATTCGCTCCTTCACTGACCTGAAGAATACTCTCTTGCAGAATTTCTTCGCAGACTGACTTCAGCTAGTCTTTTCCGGAGTATTTAAACTCCTATCTTTTTTACCTGCAGGACCAGAGCCCAGTTGAGTGTAAGAACGATCGACCGAGCCCTTTCATTCCCACGCATTCCTAACCTGGGTCCGGTAACTCTTCTCACGGAACAACATTAGGTGTGTCAGCGGGCAGTATTACAAAGGACGATTGTTAAACGGACCTGCTACCTTTACTAAATGGTTTCTTTTAGATCCTTTCTGGATTACTCCCATTACTATATTTTCTACTACTTCTTATTGGTAGGAATCCGTTAATCAGGTCCATTATATCGGTCTTGTTACAATATGCAGTTTTTTAAATTTATTTAGTTAGAGGAATACACCTATAACTTACGACAGAAACTTCCTGAGACATCTTAATATACAATTATAAAACAACGTGTCGTGAGGGATTCATATTCAACCCCTAGTGAAAACTACAGAAGATTATAATTTGTATACACATTCTTATTCGGTGTAAGTGCATATTAAGAAAAAAGTTTTTTTTTTAGAATTCCGAGTTTAAAGGGGAATTTAAATGGAGTAAAAATGAAATTTACCATTTTTTTAATTACTTTGTAACAAATGAAGATCTCAACTTGATTTTTGGTCTGTGTAATCTTCGCCTGAATACCTAAAACAAATTTATAATGTTTTGAGATTCAACCTTGAAGAAAAGTAAAATAAATTTGAACACGATTGCAATTTTCCTGATTTTCGACTGTACTAAATATATATATTCGCACGATCTGGACTTGAAAATACTCTTCAGATAAATATCTAAAAACTATGTTCAGGTTTTTTAGACGATTGTCGAGGTTTTTAGAAGGTTGCAACGCGTACGGTGCGGCGGCTTAACCAACACAGCCACTGCCACTGGCTACTTAACTAAAAAAACTTAAAATTAAAAAAAAAACTGACCGCGTCGGAAAACGTAACCCATAATCCGCGGGCGAAGCCACGACTGGGATTATATATATAATTTTGGATCAGATCAATTTATTGACAGGATTCATAATGAACGATAGTTCAGTATAGAAGTTATGACAATAATTAAATTTTTATTTTTATAAATTATTTTTTTTTAATATTAAAATATTTTTTCTATATGTATAACAGGTTTACTGTATACATATTACTTATATCATATATATATGTATATCGTCTTGTGAAAATTTTACCAAAATTAATTTTATAATATTACAAGAATAAAACTAACATGAATTAAATGAGAGGGGAACGGTACTAAGACAACTAAAAATGATGAGTTGTGAAGAGAAGGGGCTAAAATGAAGTAAAGTAACATGAAGTAATTTCTAAACCATCCCCTGAGTAATGGATCCCTACTAGTCATTTCTTGATTTCCTTCAAAATCAATTGGAGTGGATATTTTGTGACAGATGATTCTGTTCTGTGTGATCAATACGCTTGCTTGGTTCTTTTTATAAAGATGATAATGAAAGTGAAGAGGAAGACTAACGCCGGAATTTATAAAAAAAATAATTTTTTTTTGATTCATCAATCAGTTTGATGCCGTTTTTTTTTATTCTTTTTCAGTCTGAGCTAACCTTTTTAACTAATTGTATATATTGCATACTGCATACTTTACTTTTAATTATTTTTTCATATATTCCGATCTTTGTCTATTTTTTTGCAGTTTTTTATAACTCTTTTTCACTGGATTAAATTAACCTAAATGTCTTATTACAAGGGCCACCGTGTTATTTTTTTATCTTCACAGGATTCTGTTACAAATTTCATACTTCTCCTATTAGATCCAAGACTTCTTCGTTTCGTAATTTATTATTAATAAAAACGACACGCAGTCTCCAACCCGAGACTTCAGTTAATAGGCTGGAACGCTCACCACTAGGGTATTGACGCTATTATTATTTCTTTCTTTATAAAAGTACCTATTTTTAATATTCCGCTGTTATATTACTTTTCAAAAATCTCTATTTTTTATTGCATTTATTTATTTGAATCATAAGGTTTATTAGTATGTGGAAATTTATAATTTTATAAAACATAGATTCCGTTCGAAAAGTAACTATATACCTATTATTCTTGTATAACAATATTTAACATCGATTTACCTTATAATAGTTGTTGAAAATAGCACCTATAAACATCCAGACATATATAGACACATTTCTTCTAGTCCTCGAAGGCTCTTACAAGTTGTTCATGTGGAATGTTCTTGGTGGAATCACGATTAGCAGTTTGAAGTTCCTGGATGTTGTAGAAGTTTCCTCAATAAATTTTACTTTTTGCGTAATCTTCAAAGTAAAATTCAGAAACCCCGAGAATGAGGTTGCAACAAGCCATTAAAAATGATTCAATCCCTAAAACCACTTACAGTAAATTCATGCACTGCCTGGTTGTACGCGTGGTCGCTTCGTTTTGTTGAATTGAATCCAACCATTATTAATTTCGTCCTCGGTTAGCTCTTCCGTGATCTGGTGAATGATTTCATTAAAAAAAATAATAAAAATAAAAAGAACACGAGCTGACTTTATTGTTTCTGCGAAGAATATTGGACCAACTTTTGTTTTGGAAATTGCAATCCATATCCGAATCGTCGTTTAGAGGAAGTTCATGTACGAGATGTGGGTTTTCGGCAGACAATAAACATGAGTACTGTGTGTACACTTACTCTGATAAACCGCCAATTATCGGTGCAGAAAAGAAAATATCGCCAGAATTGAGGATTGTCTGCTTGAAACTGTTGTATTCATTAACTTAATGAATCGCTTTCCATAGTCTGTAGCCGATAATTTTTGAATAGCTTTTACTTTATATGGGATGAGACAGTTTCTTACGAACTTGTATGCATGCCCTGTATGTATGTGATTATGTAGCTACAACTCCGATTATTTTTGTCGGACTAACGTAGACTTACTGGGACTACGTTACATAGCAGCTGATATGCCTTGCAGTTTTACTTTATCGACTACTGATGGAGTACTTCTTCCCTCACAGTCCTTTACCGATGCCCTGAATTTTTCGATCAGGGTTCTTGCACTATGCCAATTAGAAACTGTTGTATCTGGAAATCTAACGGAAAACTGGTCTTTCACTGTCTGTGTGTACTAACTGCTCATTGAAGATCTATTCAACGAGTAATAGTCATTAGCTGTTCTAAAGTTAACACGGAAAGACACAGTCAATCGTTTTCAAAGATCACGCACACATAATGAACAACGAAGAACCAGATACACCTTCTCGTCTTTAGGTCACTCGGAAATTGCTCACAATGTAGGATTACCAATCTTTGCAGAAAACATTTCTCCCAGCACACAGAATACAGTTACTCAACATATAAATCATGTTAATAGAGATGTATATTTACTTTTTAACAGACTGTACTGCGTTTCTAAAAAATACAGTATATTTCAAAATTGATTTCAACGTAAAATAAAATAAAAATTAGGTATAACTAGAAATTAAATAAAAAGTAAAACAATACTAACAATTGTTTTTCGTTGGGTTACTAGTAACTTAAGAGAAACTAGCGGTGCTATTTGGTAAAATACATGTAATGCAGTCAGGAAGGTATTCTATCGATTAAATCGAAAGGAAATAAAATATGTGAGTACTATTAATGAAATATCAAGATAAATCGAAAATTAATCGTATAAAAAAATAATTAAAAAAATATAGTCAAACTAAAAAAAAAAAAATATTCTTTGTCAGAATATATTACATTTTTATTAAAGAGAATTGTAATTTTATATAGAAAAACATTTATAAATTTATTGCTTGATTAACGTCTTCTTGAAACCATCAGATTAATTTTAGGAATTTTGAATAAGTTTTTAAAGACTTCTAGGCTAATCAAATTGTAATTAGTTCTGAAAATTGTTTTTATTTTTAATTAAGTAAAATATTAAGTTTGTTATGTAAATATGTTGTTTAAATATACATTAGAAATTCTAAAAAAGGTTTTACTAGAAAATCGGGGTTTACTAAAAGCTGCTTTAAATACATGTTTCTATTTAACAAACAACTTCTGAAAATGAATGTTTGATGTTGCTCCACAGATAATTACACAACATTATAATAATGACATAATTATATATGAATACCGCAAAAATATTTGCGGTATAATATTAATATGTTTAATTTTATAAAATATTGCAATTTTAATTTTATGTAAATATAGTTGACAAATAATTTCTATCATGACCCACTATCCATCACAACATCCAAATATTTATTGATGGTAGTTCCAAATTAAACTGTAAAAAATGAACGCTAAAAAGACCGTTCACTAACAAAAGCAACAAACACATAAAGTATACATTGTAGATGAACTAGACGAAACTGACGAAGTAAAACAAAATAGGTAGAATATGTATATTAAACGAAAACAACATATACACAAAAGAAATAATGGCGTGGATGAGCATAATTAAAAGAAATTATAGAAAAAGATAAACGGACTAATATGTATGGACAAATAAAATCAGGTAAATCTCTAATAATAGATAACATAAAGTTTCATCAAAGTTTCATAACATAAAGTTTGTTTTTCGAAGTGCAATGCAGTACAAAGACTTGATCGATAATTTTCGAGTAACTGGATTTGCTTAAGACGCGTCCGAGTCCGGAGGATGATTTATTCAAACAGAGGAAAAGTCGGATATTATTTCTGACCTTTAATTCAAAATGCAAAAATACCTATCAGAAAAAATCGCTTCAAGTTGAAATATCAAGGACGTACAGTTGACTAAATATTTAAAACTATACTTGTACAAAATAACTGCTCTACATCATTTAACATGATTTTGATTATTCTAAACATCTTAAATATTGGCAATATTCAATACACTTTAATAGTTTTCAAAACGTTTGGATTTCATAAATGAAAAGCTTCCTCAATGTATTTTTTTTTTTTAAATTGATCGTCGTTTAATTTATGAGACTATCACAACAGCCGGAATAATTGGGTGTAGTCTGTGAATTAAAACTCCTCATGAGTTCTTAGAGTGCCCATTAAATGAAGAAAAAATTGAAGTTTGGTGTGATAAATCACATAAGCGGATAATTATTCAATTTTTCCAGAACACAGTAACCTAAGAACTTATTGCAATGAAGTCATATAACTTTTAATCTGCCAGGTATATGAGCGAGAAACTACTGGAGCGAATTCCAACAAGATGGAGCAATGGTGCACACCGCCGATGTTTCGCTTAAATTGGAAATTTTCGGGAATATTGATATTAAAACGCATCTGAACATAACTGTGCAGAACTGTCATACGTGCAGATGTGGAGACCTGTACGTGATTTATAAATTTAATCACTCCTTTGGCGCTTCAGCGTGTTTTTCCAAACATGTTGAAACGTGCTGAGATATCCCTGAATGCAATTTTTAACTATATGGAACATCTCCAGTAAATAAAAATTCATTATAGTAGTATTATTCCTGTTTCTATTATTATTTTATTATTTGAAAACAACAATAAACTAAATTTTTGTAAATATTGGTGCACAGTTTCATTAAGGACACGCGTTAATTGAAACTTCTTTCAGAGATGAACATAGCAGGTTTTTGATGAGAGGGGAGTGTATCTCTTCTATGAATTCTAATTTTCTTTTTCGTTCTGTTTTCCCTGTTGTCCGTGTTTCACTATCATAAAGCGCTACATTCTACACAAATATTTTCATAAATTTCTTTTTAATTTTTAGATATATTTTTTGTAGAAGGAGATTACTTTTCTGCATGATAATTATTCTTGCTTGCGTTAATCTAAAATAGTAAACCAAAAATAGTAAAATTCTTCCCCTTCTGGTTATGCAGCATTTCCATATATTAATATTTTACTCAACTTTATTTTTGTTTTTCTGTCAAATTTCATTACATTTCTTTTACTCTTATTTATTTTTAGACTGAAACCTTTTTGAAGCATTAAATCTATGTCACTCATATATCTTTATACTGGAGTTTTAATTTCTACCTAAAGAAAAATATAATTAGAAAATGTTTAAATTTTTATTTTCCTGTTTAAAAAGTTATTTTATCCTCAAATGTTTCCTTCAATTCCTATATCATTCCTTCTATACGCAAAATGAAAAGCAACGCGGTAGACTCATCCTTATTCCAGCCCTTCTGAATAAAAACTTATTGCCTTTCTTCGTCTACTTCTGTACATTCTAATTGATTCTTGTATCAATTATAAATAATTTTCCTCTTCCTATATTTAAATTGAAATATTTTTAACTATTAAATATTTTATTTAATTTTACAATATTAAATGACTTCTATTAGATCTAAAAAATGCCGTTAGTGGTGTTTTTATTCTTTTTATGCATGTTTTATAAAATTAATATGATAGTCAGATTTATCTTTATGTGAAATTGAGCCAGTCCTCATTTAATACACGATCTTTTTGGTTGAAAATTATTTTTATAGAAATTCTATTCAAGAGATGTATAAATAATATGCCGATTTTCTCTCATTTATTTACACCAGCTTTCTTTGGTATGACATCATTTTTTAATATCTTTGGATATTTTTGTAATCTCAAATTTTATTATTATATGTAGAAAAATTCTTATTTATTCAATGAAAATGAAATTAACGCTACTTTTTAATATAATCCCCGGCTATATTCAGATACTTATCAAACGTTTTTGTGAACTTTCTAATTCCTAGCGTAAAACATTTTTCATATTTGTGTGAATGAGCCATTCTTGTACCTCATACTTGACTCGCTCATTGTTGCTGAACTCAGAGCCAAGAAAAAAATTTGAGAGGGTCAAAAAGAAATCTATGATGCAAAATTGGGACTGTAAATTCTAAATTACACCACCCGATCCATCTTTTAACTTGTCTGTCTTTTTAGCCAAGAACGTTCTTCCTCCAAACAATTGCAATAAATTGGGATTTTATAGTTCCTGAACGTAGTTAGCATTACTTCTACGAAAAAACATTATTTAAGTTCTTTGTAAATATGAATTCAGATCTTTTTGAATATTGCAGAGAATGATAGTGATAATGAAATGATAATTTCATTATCACCGTGATAATTGAATTATAATTTCATTATCATGGGTTATGAAATGAACAATGCCGAGACTTAAGATCATTAATACGATTTTGTCAATCGAAACTTCCGATTTCGATTACGAGAGCTTCGATAAATCACACTCGTCTGAGAACATGACGCTCTTTTTATCGTTTGCTTTCGGAAAGCGTTCAAGCATCAACTGACACCCATATACACGACGATCGTAGTTTTCGTCATTCAACTCATTAACTGTGGCTGGACTCAACATTTAATTTTAAGTCCTTCCGCATGTTTTCTCGCACTGTCAATCTTGGAATGCCTAACTCTGCCGAACGTTTTCACGTTCATTTCATCGGGGACCTTTGAATCGATGTTTTCACAGCAGTGAACATCTTAGCTTGAATGCTCGGCCTCCCATTGCGTAGCGTATTTAGAAAACTTCTCGTTACTAAAGTCTTCTTCTCCAATGTCAATAATGCCTGCTGTTATGGTGACGATTTCACAAAACGCGCAAAGAAATTATTCATAATTTTCTCCAATGTTTTACCGATGTGTGGGCGTTCATAAACCCACATACAAGCTAACAAACGTTCTTCGACAGTGAACCCATTCGTATTCGCCATCGTTCCACACTCGACTACGGTTAAGGTCATCTCACCGCAAATAAACACACCGGACTATCCCTACCTTTCCAGCACAGTGAGTGATATCTTTTTTTTTTTTTTTGTCTTCAGTCACTTGACTGGTTTGATGCAGCTCTCCAAGATTCCCTATCTAGTGCTAGTCGTTTCATTTCAGTATACCCTCTACATCCTACATCCCTAACAATTTGTTTTACATATTCCAAACGTGGCCTGCCTACACAATTTTTCCCTTCTACCTGTCCTTCCAAAATTAAAGCGACTATTCCAGGATGCCTTAGTATGTGGCCTATAAGTCTGTCTCTTCTTTTAACTATATTTTTCCAGATGGTTCTTTCTTCATCTATTTGCCGCAATACCTCCTCATTTGTCACTTTATCCACCCATCTGATTTTTAACATTCTCCTATAGCACCACATTTCAAAAGCTTCTAACCTTTTCTTCTCAGATACTCCGATTGTCCAAGTTTCACTTCCATATAAAGCGACACTCCAAACATACACTTTCAAAAATCTTTTCCTGACATTTAAATTAATTTTTGATGTAAACAGCTTATATTTCTTACTGAAGGCTCGTTTAGCTTGTGCTATTCGGCATTTTATATCGCTCCTGCTTCGTCCATCTTTAGTAATTCTACTTCCCAAATAACAAAATTCTTCTACCTCCATAATCTTTTCTCCTCCTATTTTCACATTCAGTGGTCCATCTTTGTTATTTCTACTACATTTCATTACTTTTGTTTTGTTCTTGTTTATTTTCATGCAATAGTTCTTGCGTAGGACTTCATCTATGCCGTTCATTGTTTCTTCTAAATCCTTTTTATTCTCGGCTAGAATTACTATATCATCAGCAAATCGTAGCATCTTTATCTTTTCACCTTGTACTGTTACTCCGAATCTAAATTGTTCTTTAACATCATTAACTGCTAGTTCCATGTAAAGATTACAAAGTAACGGAGATAGAGAACATCCTTGTCGGACTCCCTTTCTTATTATGGCTTCTTTCTTATGTTCTTCAATTGCTACTGTTGCTGTTTGGTTCCTGTACATGTTAGCAATTGTTCTTCTATCTCTGTATTTGAACCCTAATTTTTTTAAAATGCTGAACATTTTATTCCAGTCTACGTTATCGAATGCCTTTTCTAGGTCTATAAACGCCAAGTATGTTGGTTTGTTTTTCTTTAATCTTCCTTCTACTATTAATCTGAGGCCTAAAATTGCTTCCCGTGTCCCTATACTTTTCCTGAAACCAAATTGGTCTTCTCCTAACACTTCCTCCACTCTCCTCTCAATTCTTCTGTATAGAATTCTAGTTAAGATTTTTTATCCATGACTAGTTAAACTAATTGTTCTGTATTCTTCACATTTATCTGCCCCTGATTTCTTTGGTATCATTACTATAACACTTTTTTTGAAGTCTGACGGAAATTCCCCTTTTTCATAAATATTACACACCAGTTTGTATAATCTATCAATCGCCTCCTCCCCTGCACTGCGCAGTAATTCTACAGGTATTCCGTCTATTCCAGGAGCCTTTCTGCCATTTAAATCTTTTAATGCTCTCTTAAATTCAGATCTCAGTATTGTTTCTCCCATTTCATCCTCCTCAACTTCCTCTTCTTCCTCTATAAAACCATTTTCTAATTCATTTCCTCCGTATAACTCTTCAATATATTCCACCCATCTATCGACTTTACCTTTCGTATTATATATAGGTGTACCATCTTTGTTTAACACATTATTAGATTTTAATTTATGTACCCCAAAATTTTCCTTAACTTTCCTGTATGCTCCGTCTATTTTACCAATGTTCATTTCTCTTTCCACTTCTGAACACTTTTCTTTAATCCACTCTTCTTTCGCCAGTTTGCACTTCCTGTTTATAGCATTTCTTAATTGCCGATAGTTCCTTTTACTTTCTTCATCACTAGCATTCTTATATTTTCTACGTTCATCCATCAGCTGCAATATATCGTCTGAAACCCAAGGTTTTCTACCAGTTCTCTTTATTCCGCCTAAGTTCGCTTCTGCTGATTTAAGAATTTCCTTTTTAACATTCTCCCATTCTTCTTCTACATTTTCTATCTTATCTTTTTTACTCAGACCTCTAGCGATGTCCTCCTCAAAAATCTTCTTTACCTCCTCTTCCGCAAGCTTCTCTAAATTCCACCGATTCATCTGACACCTTTTCTTCAGGTTTTTAAGCCCCAATCTACATTTCATTATCACCAAATTATGGTCGCTATCAATGTCTGCTCCAGGGTAAGTTTTGCAGTCAACGAGTTGATTTCTAAATCTTCGCTTAACCATGATATAATCTATCTGATACCTTCCAGTATCGCCTGGCTTTTTCCAAGTGTATATTCTTCTATTATGATTTTTAAATTGGGTGTTGGCAATTACTAAATTATACTTCGTGCAAAACTCTATAAGTCGGTCCCCTCTTTCATTCCTTTTGCCCAGCCCGTATTCACCCACTATATTTCCTTCCTTGCCTTTTCCAATGCTTGCATTCCAATCTCCAACTATTATTAAATTTTCATCTCCTTTTACGTGTTTAATTGCTTCATCAATCTCTTCGTATACACATTCTACCTCATCATCATCATGGGCGCTTGTAGGCATATAGACGTTAACAATCGTTGTCGGTTTAGGTTTTGAATTTATCCTCATTACAATGACTCTATCGCTATGCGTCTTGAAATACTCCACTCTCCTCCCTATTTTCTTGTTCATCACGAAACCTACTCCTGCCTGCCCATTATTTGACGCTGAGTTAATTACTCTAAAGTCACCCGACCAAAAGTCGCCTTCCTCTTCCCACCGAACCTCACTAATTCCTACTATATCCACGTTTACCCTATCCATTTCCCTTTTTAAATTCTCTAGCCTACCAACCTTTTTTAAGCTTCTAACATTCCACGCTCCGACTCGTAGAATGTTATTTTTTAATTTTCTGGTGACCCCTTCCTTAGTAGTCCCCACCCGGAGATCCGAACGGGGGACTATTTTACCTCCGGAATATTTTACCAAGGAAGGCGCCTCCATTATTGTATATGTGAAAATGCAGAGCCACATTTTCTTGGAAAAAAAGCAGCTGTAGTTTTCCATTGCTTTCAGCTGCGCAGTACTCAGAGGACTGAGTGATGTTGATACGGCCGTTTAAGTCGTCCTGACTCACGCCCCTAACAACTACTGAAAGAGCTGCTGCCCTCTTTCAGGAATCATTCCTTAGTCTGGCTCTCAACAGATACCTCTCCGATATGGTTGCACCTTCGGTCCAGCTACTCTGTATCCCTGAGCACTCAAGCCCCCTCACCAACGGCAAGGTCTCATGATTCATAGAGGAGGTGAGTGATATCAGCGGTGAGAATTGGCAGCAGTAGATCTCGATTGAAGCGGATTTATTACAGTGTAAAGGGACTACTTCCCATCCACATTAAATACTTTTCCGCTGTTTTTATTTCTTATTCAATGTCCCCCATTTATTCAATGTCCCCCTTTCATATTGTCATCAATATGAAAGGTGTAGGATGTAGTAATTACATTGAAGTTAGCCAATTTGCATAAAAGAAAAAGGAGCTTTAATTAAATCATTTATGACTAAACAAAAATGATCAAATATTAATAATGTAGTTTATTTAATATCATATAGTAATTTTATGCACTATTAAATAAAAGTTAATAAGTGATTCATTAATAAGTTCAAAAATCAAATATATTGTAATAAAAAATATCTAATATTTTTGAAAAAAAAATCATTGTTATGAACTTCTTACAGGTCAGATCGTCCTATCACATTAGATTCATATCGTAATATTCGTATGTCGTCCATGACAATATGGAGAAGCTTGTACACAATACACTCTGTTTATGAGATTAATACAATAATGTAAGAGGAAATATTACGAGATGTACTTGCTCGACTTCATATTTTATGTGTATGTATGTGTGCCAATGTCTAAGAATGTGCGAGTGTGTTGCGTAATGCATTGCACATGAAAGGAAGGTTGTGCACAAAACGTGATCAATGAAAAGGACTTTGTAGGGGAGGGGGTTATATCATCGTCATCTTCACCCATCATCGTCATCGTCATCAGTGCGGACTAAGCACTGGTAGAGTAGTTACATTGAAGATAGAAAGAGAGAATGTATAAAAAGAGAAGGATAGTAGATAAAGGATGAAAGTGCCATAGGGAGATTTCTAAGGGCCTTCCGGAAAAGAACAATCTCACAAATGTAGCAGTGGGTAAGGAGAGAAAAGGGATCTATAGGTAAAGGGAGAGTGGGAGGTATGTGGGGTACTGCCACCGACTCGGTCGATGCGGTCGTCCTATTGTCAGATTCAAAAAGGGGAAGGGGCAATCACCTCTCAGATTCAACTCTCTTCTAAACCATCCTAACCCCTTTGATTCACCAGTACATAGTACGGTTCAAATATCTCTTGAATATACATGCACGCTGTTTTATGTTTGTAAGGGGTTGTTCTTTGACCTTCATATTGTCTTCCAGTACAGTAATTTTCAAACTGTAATATCTACTGCGTGCAGAATAATCGATCTTACTACAAGATAAAACATTTCAGAAGCGAGATCAAGTTAAGCTGTCATAAAAATGTAAAGGCTTTCCTTCAGTTTGATGTTGGTAGAATGTATGCACTATTTAAAAATAATTAGTTAGAATTTAATATTCCTAATGTAGTATTACAAATTTGAAAAAAAAATCATTAGTATTATTTTCATATTTTATTCTTTATAAGATTTTGAAACGCAGAAAAAATTAATGATTAAATTTAAACATTAAACTAAGCAGTCATTTGTTTATTAGATTAATGATATTTCATATGATATTCCGGATATATTGATTTCAAATATATCTTTCTTAGTTTGGAGTCCAAATTAAATAACTGTGTATGTTTTTCGTGTAATGAGAATTACAAAAACCGGTTACATCCGTCCGTGGAACACCATCTTACACTATGTTTTAATTAAAACATAACATTCGAAAGGATATTTTACAGTATTATGGGGCTGTTAATATTAAAATATATAACTAATTTTACCGGGACAACCACCCATCGAAAAGAATAACGCTAACTATTCATGATATTAACGCTATTAGATATTTTAATTAAAAATAGTTGGTAAAAAGTTACATAAATTTGAAGGTTAAGTTAGGAAAATTTAGATACTGATGACGGATTTGAATACTAGGTGGTGGATATGAGTGTTCTTTGGTGGTTGGGTTTCGATTAACCACACATCTCAAAAATAGTCGAGACTGTACAAGACTACACTTCATTTACATTCATACATATCATCCTCTGAAGTAATAATACCTTATGGCGATTCCGGAGGTTAAACAGAAAAAGAGAACATCTGATGACTTCGCCCACGTCAGACTACTACGTAGGAGGAAAAATTAAGTGAAACATTTTAATTAAATTATGCAAGTAAAGAATTGTTTTAAAAATATTATTCAAGTTTTTAAGTAAAATTTTGCATTTTACTTTATCTTCCCTTTACCATTAACTGTTACCAAATTTAAATGGTGTCATCAATTATCCGTATTCAAATGTATCGAAATAATTTCATAAAAATCGAATATTCAAGTCTAAAGATATAAAGATATGAAGCAAAAAAATAAATGACAGAAAAATAGACTTTTATTCTTCCCCCAAAAGAAATTCCTCAAATAAATAACCAAAATGACATAATATTGTAATTGAATAACAAGTGTGTGAGTTTATGTTCGAAAAAACAAAAATAAAAGAAATATTTCATGCCACTACTACAAACAGTCATTTAATAGGGATTTGGGTAAGACAAAACTACATCAGAAAGGATGTATGTGATGGGCCATTACTAAATTATGAGAAAATAATATACCTATATTTCAGGTAAAAAACGGAAGGTTCATTTCTTTCTGTTTTCTTGAATAATTATGACCAAAATTAAATAGCATGAATATCACATATTCAGAAATCAACGTCTCAAATTTAATCTGAATCGGTTCATCCACTCTGGAGATATCAAACAAAAAACAAATCGACATACATGCATAATTTTCGAAGCTTATTTCTATACGGATTAGGATACTAAACAGTGAATACCGGTGTACTTTGGTGGTTGGAAATCAATTAACCATAATCAAGAGTGGTCGATCTGAGTCTGTACAAGACTTACATCTCAGTTACATGCCATATATATCATCCTAATTTCTGAGGGGGGGGGTTGCTTATTGTTCACTAGTTGAACAAGATTGCAACATACACATTAGGAAAATACATGGAATACATCTATCTAAGAGTTTTAAGTGCTAAAATTCTGGGTTTTTTGTTCGATAAGGGTTCCTGAAACATTAAAATGTAAACAAAACTTGACTAGATTAGCATACCTTTTCTAACACAGTTAGAAAAATAAAAGTATGATTGTATTGACATCACTTAATTCTCAACAAATTAGTTTTTACATTCTTTGTTAGAAATGAAATTCAATATGGAATTCTGATTTGGAATTCCTACTGTAAAAACAGTAATTTTTATTTTTGTAAAGTGATTCAAAAATAAAATTGAAAAATTTTATATATTTTTATACAGTTCATGAATTTATGCAATCAACCTATCGCATACAAATTTTTTAGATTACGTTAGATCGAATGGTGAAGGGGAGGGATTCGCTAATTCGATTTATTAAAGGAGACTTGTAAGAGTTTGAATTGATGATTGAGTATCTTTGTAAAAATTACATTTTGTTGGAACCATCCTTTTATGCCATATCTTGTTCTCTTTTGCTGTAACTAAAGAATAGGACAGTTTATCAGAAAAAACTCTCCACTTAGTCACAAGATTTGCCCTTTTAAGTGATTATCTGACAGGTTAGATTTGTTCTTTTGTTAGACGGATTCATTTAAGAACTCCTGTTTTACTTGCTCTCTCATCTTGATATAATGTTTGAATGAATCATGACTTGTAATTTCTTCTTTTCTTCTACAATTATAACTTAGTTTTTTTTTTTGTTTTTTTTAATAAAATTAATTTTGTTGTAATGTAAAAATTATATTTAAATAACTATATGAAATCATTATTTAAAGTGATATTAGATTGATGTATTTTAATTTTTTAAATTAAATAAGAGTCATCTTTAATGCACTTCTGATATTTTAAATTATGTCTTTAAATTTTTAAATTAATAAAATTACAAATCTACTACATACATTTACACTAATACGCGCGCACGCCTAAATAAAGAATCTGCACCTTAACTTATTTAAACATTATGAAGTATATCCTAACCTACTAAAGGGCATTTGTATGTTTCTCTGTCTGTGTGTGAGTATGGCCTCGTTAGCATTGCAGCGGAATGTACAGATCACTGGCGGAAAACCCCGATTCGTTAGTACATGTCTCGTGGTGGTCAGGTGTATACTTGTTTTAGTATTATATGGCATATATATCGATATATGTGCAAAATATATATTAATAGTATATTTTTTTTATTTATTTGATTGTTTTTCTTCACAAAATAATGAACTATAATCAAAAAGTAGGCACCGGAATGTTCCGATCACTAACGGAAAGTCCCGATTCGTTACTATCAATTTCTAGAGTTAAATGTCTAATTAAACTTTCATTACATCAATTTTCATCAATCAAAAAAAAATTTTACACAAGAGGTAATCAATTTTGAACGCCTAATAATCCCGTTCCGAGACGCCGCCCGGAGGGCTTAGCTGCGGAGGGTATGATGTAGCCACGCCTCTGTAGCTAGTTATTCAATAAAAAGGTGGTATATTAAATAAACAAATACATTCCGGATCCAACGGACAAGTTTTATAAAATTCTTATTGTCTGTCCAATTACCAGTTAAAAAAAAGAAAACTTGGTGTAAACAAAAACTAACATCAGGATGAGAATAATTACATTTGTCAATTACACTAGGAATGGGTTCCTAAGTAACGAGTGTCTGAAAAAGAACTCTCCGGTTTTAAATTAAATCTACTTTATTACATTTGGAATTACAAATGTATGTTTTATTACACGAAAGTACAAAGTCGAAAGTTTTTTTTTACCTCTTAATATTCAATATGAACACTGTTTACATCCCTGCAGACGTAAGCTGATAATCCACCTTATTCCACTCTTTGGCGATCATTTCTGCTGAAATAACTTCACAACTAATGTTGGTCTTTGACGCAGGTGATCGATTGACTGGATTTTTTCTTGGTAGAGGATGACTTTTACATAGTTCCGAAAGAAAAAATCCATCGATGTCAAATCGGGATTTCGCTTAATTGGAAACATCAACTTAAACTAATGTTTCATTGAGGGCTAATATTGAAGAAATTAGCTGAAAGTATATTTATAGAGAAAGAAATTTATAAATAGAAAATTATAAGTTTTCACTGTTCAATCATTGTTTTTTTGATAAACTGCTCGTCGTTTTATGTTGATGATAATAGGATGAAAACTTAAGAGAGCCTGTAATATATATATATATATATATATATATTTAAATATAGAGTGGTACTGTATAAGAGAAAACATTCCTAGTTTCAACTGATTTTGTTTCTCAATAATTCTATTGAGAAATACCAAAATTATTTCCTAAAAGTTATGCAACTCGTTGCCGATTTTTTTGTTTAATAATTCGTTAATGATAGCATGAACATTGATAATGATAGCATGAACAATGATAGCATGATTCGTGTGTATGATAGCATGAACATTAGTTATAATTTCCTGTACTTACTTAATTTAATTTAACATATAATGTAATTATTACATCGCTTTTAAAATTTATATGAAAAAAAATCTTTTAACTTTACTCTGCACATGACATAATTTTTATTAAGAGCTATTGTATTTATTTTATATTTGATGGTAAACAGAAATAATAGAACAAAACTTTTATACAATGATAATAAATATTAGTTTTTTTTTAATAGTATAAAAGGGTAGCAATTTCTATATTTATTGTAACGGCTACATAAACATTGTCTGTTATAAAATAATTTTTGATTCACCATAATGCACGTAATTGTGGTGTAACTGTCTATTTTTTCCGTAATTTTTAATTAAAATAATGTTTCTGATAGTTTTATTTTTTAATTAGAAATAAAATAAAATGAACAAAAAGCATTCTATTAAAATCAACCAAAATTAATTAAAACATATATTTGTGTGTGTATGTGTATATATATATATATATATATATTTTTTTTAAAAGTAAATAAAAAAAAAGTGTATAATTATTTTTTATGTAATTTCAATTCTTATCCATCACAAAATAGAGATAATTTTTTTCCGTAGAAGTTCTTCTAGGGATGGCGTAGTAATTTTTTCCAGAAAATTGAATTTTAGATTTATGTTTTAAAAATAAAAATATTACATTAAAACATTTTAAAAAAATAAATTAAATTTTACTTTCCCGTCTATATAAATATACAGCGGGAAAATTAAAATACTTAAAATACGTCATAAAATATGTTTTTAAGGTTTATTTGTTTTCATAAGTTTTTACACAATATGGTTTCAAATTTAAATCATGAATAATCATACGACAACATCAGTTATTGTACTAACTTTCGTACAATTTTCTTTATTGGGAAAAATTCTTTTTTTAGATCGGCTATGGTTTCAGGAGTCCTAACGGAAGGTTGCCTATTTCGTTTTCCGTTTCAAACCGATCCCGTCGTACCGAAGTCTTCCACCGAATTATGTACGCTATTATTTCCTGATATACGGATATTCAGAATTTTTCCGGAAATATTTAACGCGTTTCTAGAAAATAGCCAGAACACATATTAGCTTCCACTATAAAAGCCCTTTCCTCTAACGAATAAGGCATTTTAGAAACACAGCTACAAAGAATGAAACGATACTAAACTGACGCATGAACTGTTTTTAACTGGCAATAGTAGACAAGAGTAATAACATACACAACCAATAGTGGCGCTAGTAGTGGCAATGTCAGAGGTGACATTCAAATAACTGCAGTTAGTTCGATTTTACGTTGGAGGATTTTTATTATTATTATAGTGTTTGTGATATTTATTTTATATATTTTAAAGAATTTATTTATTGATTTTTCTTCTAATAATTCGGTAAAAATTGATTTTATTTCCTTTATTTTTTATATATTTTCTTTTTTTAAATCGATTATGTTTATTATGGATATAGTGGCTGTTAAGGTTATCCATATTATAATTAATTTCATGTTTTGTTAAAATTTTTTGTTTGATACAATACTTCATATATATATATATATATATATATATATATATATATATATGTAAGTCATCTGATGAAACGTAATATCTGATGAAATAATAACGTAAATCCCCGTTTCCGTTATTATTATAATTTCGGTTTTGTATTATTATTATACGTTTCATTTTCACCCACAGTTTTTCAATTCCATTTAGATCGCATATATACAATGGGAATCGCACAGTTGTATGGAATCAATTTTATCTCCTTTACTCAGAATTCCTTATCTCATTTTTTTACGGCAAATTTAGAAGGCTTTGTCAACGTTTTTATAATAAGGAACTTGTAAGTGCCGTAAAAAAGTCGGTAAATTTTCACACAGGTTTTTCTCGTAACAATTTTTTTTTCAATATTGATGAAATTTATTTGCTCATGATAGTCACCAGACGTTGAAATCACTTTAAATGTATGATTGGTATCTATTTTGAACCCCTTTCAGCACGAATTCGATTCTGTTTAGTTGACATGAACGCAGAATTATCATTTTGCCAGTCTTAATCATTTTTTATATTGGTATCTACCAACTTTTTTTTTAAGTCCGCTGTTTTCTCTATTATGAAACTGTTTTCTATCTTTGTCAGATATGCTGCCATATAACGGGTTCAGGTATTTAAACAGTAGATTTCTTTTACACTTGGATTTTTTTAAATCTCATTTTCTTAATTAATTTTCTTAATAGAATGTTACCCCACGGGAAATCTGTTTTTTCCTTCACAATAGATTAAAGTTTTGGCACGGTAGGAATTTTATTTTGGTTGCGCAAAAATCTTGGATTATTCTTCTAATTACACGTCCTTCAAATTCATTCACTACGGTTTGTTGGGGTCTTATTTTTCTGTCTTTCCCTGGAGTATTTAAACGTTGGTCTCTAAACGGTTTTTATTTTCTCTACAATCCTCTTAACTGTCGATAAAGAAACGCAAGAATAATGTGCTGCCCTTTCTTCATCCCTTCTAACGGGATATAGATGAGCTCATTTTCTCGAATTTTCATCACACTTTTTAATATCTGAGCAATAATTTCACGCCCTTCAGAATGAATTACTTTGTTAACTTTTTCAAGAAGACATTTTAAATTAAAATAAGAATCAAAATTAATTAAAGTTAATTAAAACAAATAATGTACGGTACAGTCACTATAAATAAAAAAAAAAATCATATTAAATTAATACTCCAATGTAAAGAAAATTAGCACATGAATTAATACAACAAAACGCGCTTCAAATAATGAATACTATTGTGTTGGTGATGATTAATGTTTTCGGTTAGTGATATACATGCTAAAGCAGGCATGGCCCACATACGGCCCTCGGACCGGATCCAGCCCGTGTAATGAATTTATTCAGCCCGAGAAAAATTTTTCAATATTAGTTTTTTTTTTTATAAGGAATAGTATAATTGAAAATACGGAAATTTAAAAAAACCTTGCCAAGAAATATTTAGTAATCTTCAGCTGAACTTATATTTGTGAACAAACTTTTTCTTTAATGACTAAATAAAAGTACAACAAATTTCATAATAAAATTTTGTTTATTTAAATGATCGTTTTTTTATTTAACATTTTTTTAATTTTAATATTTCGTTCGACCAGTGAAAAAAGTTTTCTTTCCAATTCTGCCTGGAGGCAAAAACTGTTTGCTATGCCTATGCTAAAACATTACTTAGCATAGGTATGTCACATACTTATTAGCTGACTAGGTTTTAAAACTGGCTCTAGTATAGCGGCATATAATGGATATAGCAGTACCTTTTAATTTGGTTCTGAATTAATACAAACGAAAAAATTTAAAAAACAAATAATTTAGTAAGTTTTTCTTTTTCTTTATAAGTATAGTTTAATTTTTTTAAAGTGAGATTTATTTGAAAAAATGTACCTATCCTTCAAGTAAAATTTTTATTTTACTTCAATAATAAAATAATAATATAAAAATACTAAAAATACAACTACTTCCTTGACTAATTGAAACCAGAATTAAATTGGCATTAATGCCCCACATACAGAAATTATCGTACCAAATATATCCATTCTAGAGATATGCAAAAAAACAGATTAACATACATAAATTCATCGATTTGTCTTAGATTTTTCAGTGCTAAAATTATTTTTTTTTTTAGAGTCGTCATGAAACAAAAAGATCTGCCAAAATCTGACATGCAAATTTTAACCTGATTAGCATACGTAGCATTATTATTTAGTATCCATACAGTGTAAGTTTGTAACCAGGTAACTAAAAAAATGGAAAAGGTTGCATAATTTTCCCGGCTTCGTCCTTGACAAATTTTATTTCAAATACGCCATTTTATTTTTAAATATTAACGATAATAATATTAAATTCATATTATTTTATAATATTTTAATTAATAATATTAATTTTTTTAATAATATTATATGGCTTTTTAAATTTATGTAATTAATTATGAAATAGAAAACGATATTGAAAATAAATTTTAGGTAAGAATTTAGTAAACAGTCTAGATTGCGGTAAGTAGAGTGTTCTAGGGTTTGTGAGAATATTTAATTAGGTGGTACAGGGGAACGAATACAAAAATTAATAATTCTTTGTATGATTTCCTTATAAGAAAACATTTTAATCAAATTTATGTTTTAATATAAAATCTGTTTAATTGTACTAGATGAAAACGAACAAAATGTGAAATCGGGAACCCATTATCCGGTTATCTGTAGAGGCCTAAATTTTAATGCAACTGCCTAAGATCTCTGCACAGAAATAAATCTTTTAAACCATTTAATTTGATGTTTAATTTTTAAGCAGGTTTAGAAAAATTAGGCAACATTTAAATCAGAATTATTTTGGGTATAACCATATCCCCTTATCGGGGATACAGAAATTAGAACTATTTTGAGAAATATTTTCTCCGAGTTTGCTAAGTTTTAGTAATCCGTTTTGTGAATATGTAACAAAAACTCGTGTTACATATAATTAAGCTAATTATATCTTCATCCCAGAGTCCGATCTAATAAAATTTCAGTACTATAAACAATTCATAAAATATTATCGCTTTACCGAATTTCAAGTTCTTACGATGCCTTTAGAAAAATTGAAATTTTAAAATGGCGTAAAAAATTCCGCCTTCTGTCCTTTTAGTTCAAAACTTAATGTCACAATGTATAGAAATATCTGAGCCAAATATCACATTTTAATATCCAGGCAGTTCGAAGTATATATATGCAACAGAATACAGGCCAACATTACCAATAGTGTGTACATACATCCTTCCGGAATTTAATATGGTTTTTTTTTCAGTTATGAGGTCATGAAATATTGAGATTTTGCAAAAACCTAGATGGCTTAAATTTTGATCGATTTCTGTAATTTTTCCTTATGGCTATAATACTGGAACACCAGTATAGCTTTAGCCGGGAAAGTAAATGTGAAATAACGTGATCAGTGAAATACAGTTAGAGATAATATAATGGACAACTAACTGTATTTGAACTTGGATTCTTTGGCATTAATAAAATAATTTTCTTTCAGTTGAGCTAATTAGAATTCATGGTTTTTCATACTGGTCGGCCTCCGTGGCGCGAGTGGTAGCATCTCGGCCTTTCATCCGGAGGTTCCGGATTCGAATCTCGGTCAGGCATGGCATTTTCACACACGCTACAAATCTTCATCCTGATCCCTGTAGGGCTTCTCCTACAGGGAAGACATCCGCCATGCCACTCTCTCTGTTCCGAGGCCTGATGGACTTTACTGGAGGTCGTCTTTTAGACCCTCTAAATCTGACAACACAACACAGTCATCAGTTTGGTCGCGTCAGGATGCCAACGATGAAGTGCCCTCGGTAGACATCTACATCAGTGTATTTACACAAATTATTATCGTTTTCATATGGCCTTTTCCAACCACGCTCCCTGTAACATACAACCCTCTCAACTATCAAATTGTCCTATTCACCGAAGCGCGATCCCCAGGCCTTCCTCTAACAACAAAGGTTTCACACGAAAACTCTTCCTATTTCTAACTTCAAATAGACTATACACTCAGATCATTACTAGATTTAATCTTAAACACCAGAAATACTAACCTCATACTAACAAAACAAGTGTTGATCGCAACAACGACAATTTTTTTTAAATTCAATTTACTCAAATTCAAATTAACTTGCAGATCAAAATCAGAATTGTTCCTTGTAAGCTCTCTAACTACTTTGGTAAGTTCGTGGGACAGATATATAACTAATGACGCACATCACCCCTATGCTCCGGACCCAAGCCTAAATTAATCAAACCAAATCTGGCCAATCTATCTAAAAAAGCACCATGTCTAGAAAGAAACAGTGTAATATGCCGATTGGAAGAAGTATGCAGGTAGTTAGATCACACATCAGGAAAATAGTATAGTTGTATTGATGAGAATTGTATACTTCTGAAGTTTGAATAATTTATTTATTTATTTAATTTATATTTAACAAACACAAAATAAAGTAAATGAGATACAGGTTCATTAAGAAAAATAAAACGACAATCAAAAAAGTAATGTGAACTCCCATAGCATGTGCGTCGTTAGAAGAACGATTATGTTAATGTTTTCAGTAACAGGCAATCATTCCATAATTATTTTTTCCATATCTTATAGTTTTTTTTAATATTAAAGAGAGGCCATCAACTGCTACAGTCATTAGCTCGGTGGTTACTGGTAACGTGTGAAAAGATGCCATGGTTGACCGGGATTCGAACCCGGGACCTCCACACGAAATGCCGAGACGCTACCTACTGAGCCACGGAGGTCGGCAATGTTACAATTAATTGTAATTAATTTACTTAATTTAGACGTAATTATATATTCGAGTATTTGTTTCTAAATAAAATTAAAACTACTGAGGTAGAAATTTCTTAATTGATTATTATTTTTACTCCTGGTTAAATTAACCCTAATATACTTTGCTTAGAAGAATATCTGACCATAAATTACATCCAATTTTACATTATCCAACATCAGCTAAAACTACATAAAAGATAAAATCAATTAAATATCCCTTTTTTAGTAGCTTTTAATGATATGCGTAGAAACACTCCTGTTTTTTCTTTGCTTTTGTTTTTGTATATACCAGCCTTTGGTTTTTTTAATTTATATCTTTTGGCTATAGAAATTTTGTCTATACAAATAAAAAGGAATTCTTTGTTTTTTTTAAAGACCGAATTTTTTATTAACTTTAAAAAAATAAAAAACCTATTTGAAGTGAATATTAATAGCTTGTTTTATTTCTTTATTCACATGAAATACCTGAAGTCTTCTAATACATAATGCAGCTCTTCTGATTCAGTATCCAGGTTGCATCTCTTGTCATTTTAAAAGTACATCAATAACGTGTTTTGTGTTGAAATATATTTAACAGTTAAACAAAAAAATAAAATTTAAAAACTACTCTCCTACCTTAAAACAATCATTTTTTTTGCAAAATTAATACAATTTTCTCGTTTAAAACTGAGGTACATTTTCCCTAGAAAACTTGTTTCAAATATAATTTTTCTTTTTTTTTTAAATTGTTTTTCTGAAATACATCCTTAACACTCCAAAAAAAGAAACACATTATCAAATTGGTGAGGTAGCGACGTTTAAAATTTCAGAAAATTCTTTCCTTTAGCTAATTAATTTATTTACTTCTTTAGTTCGAAGATTGAAATTTTTAAGTGTTTATTTATTTATCAGATGTTATTTACATGTGCCGTGTCCAAAGTATTAAAATTAAACATTCAAGCAACTGCAAGAGTAAATGCATGTTTAATATTTCCTTAGGTATAATTACAAATTTTAGTATAGCTACAAATTTGCATGTAATGTTTTTCAGCATTCGACTCTAGATAGAGTAGCACCTGCAACCGTGGTATCTCTTTTCGGAATCACTGATCATATGGTTTATAAAACATTAATTTTTCATTAAGAGGATTGTTGTGATAAGTTCGACACTCGAGAATCTGTTAAAATGTTCTCGGCCGGGCAAAGAAAACACACAATTTTTCAGAAGTTTTATTTTTATTTTTCAACGTGTAATATTTTTATTATTATATTTTTAATATTTATTTTTATTTTTACCCTTGCAATTCGATACATTTTGACCTGCGACTTTCCAAGTTTTTAATACCCTCCTCAGTATAATTCGATTCGTGCAACTCTGCAAAATATATAAGCGGTTGCCTCAGCCTTCGTCTCATTATTTTAAGTGAATCTTCGTCCAGAGAGCCATTTCGCCAGATTTGGGAAAAGAAAATAGTCGCTGGGAGCCAAAGCCGACGAATACGGCATATGTGGAAGTACTTCGAAGCGTACATATGTCATGGAGTTTTACTGCAACTGTGCGTATGTGCTGGAACATTATCATGGTGATAAAGCACTTTCTGTTCGGTCAGATGTGGTTGTTCAGTCCCTTCAATTGGTCCAGTAGTAATCTCTTTTGTGATCAATTCACGAAGATTCCAAAAACAGGTGTTACAACTTTTCAGGCAGATAGAACCTTTTTCACTTTCTTTGTAAAAACTACCCACTCTTAGGTAGTTAAGATACTTTTTTATGGTGTTAGGTCTTTTTCAAACCACCATAAAACACAAAGACATTATTATTGTTTTTTTTTCGTTTCTGAATTCAAAGGAAAATTCCTGAACTAATTAAATTCCTGAACTAACTAAACTATTTATTTATTGTTAAAATTGCTCAAGGAAGTGGGGGCATTTGATCATCATGGGTTACCGAAAGAGTGGGGGAAAACGTTTTTCGTTTTGGACCCAAGATACGTATTAATTAGTTGATTCTGTTACATTAGTAGGTCACTTTAGTTATTTACTTAGGAAATTTCGCTGAGGATTGGGGACTAATAAGCCTAATTTTGCATCAGCTATATAGCTGACAAAAAAATTAGGAAACCTATATAGGTTTCCTTGATATCTTCAAATTAACGAAATCTTATGAAATTTTGTACAATAAGTTCTAAATACTGGTTAACGATGTCATTTAATTTTGGTGACAATTATAGAAGGTCGGAAATTAAGGTCCCCAAGACTCTGCATAACTCCTTTGCTTTTTTATTGGTTTTAAAATATTTTTTTGCTTTCATTGTTTCGTACTGTGCATCATTTCTCTCATTTATATACGGTTGTCTACAAATCGTTCATATTTGTGTTGATAAAAGTAATTCTTTTGCTTTTTGATTGTTTTTTTTTTTTTTTTTTAATTGTTTTGTTTTCTAATTTTTTTGACTATATTAAATGATATTTATGAAATTTAGTGCGATGATTCTGATTATGGGTTTCTGATGCCATTTACGTTTGGTTACAATTTGTGAATGAGGTGAAGGAATACGATCTCCATAGCTCACATAACACAAAGTTTTTCTCAATTAGTAGAATAATTAAAAAAAAGTCTTTACTTATATATACTTTAATATTCCAAATAATTTTCTTTCTAAGTAGTAGTCGATCTGGGGCGAAGCCTTTGGTATTTCGAATAATATAACTTTCCCTGCAAAACTAAAACTCTTTGCTGGCTTTTTATCTTTTATGAGAAATTTCAAACTTTTATTTTATTTTTTTTTAAAGAATTTATTTGTGGTGCTGCTCTGATCCAGTTTTTAATTTTATTTGTTATTTTTTTCTCTAGACCTTGCCCTTGATTTGACCATTCGTTCGGGTAATTATTTTTTCTTATCCGTTGATAAAAAAAATGTACTAATTATTATGTACCGATTTGTTTAATTTTATCTTATAATCGCTTTCAATTAAAATAATTTGATTAATACTAAATGTGAAATAAAATGTTATACATATATAACTTGGTGATTGGGGTTCAATTAACGACATATCTCAGGAATGGTCGGTCTGTGTCTGTACAAGATTACACCTCGTTTATATATCATACATATCCTTATCGCATTCGGACATGGGAGGAGGGTTACTTATTGTTTACTAGTTAAACAGACTGCAACATATACATTAGATAATAAATAAATTAATAATATATATATATATATATATATATATCTGCTTATGGTTATTAAATTAAACGTGATACAAATATTAGTTGACTGTGAAAATAATTATACTTTTTTTAGGATTAATTTTCAATAAGAGGATGATTTCAATTGGATGATCGAATTTTTCATTAATTATATTTTTATCGTAATAAAAAATAGCATTTAAAAATTTAATTGAATGAGAATATTATTAAACAAATTTTACGGATTATTTTTGAAAACAATATTTTTTAATTAGGATAACAGCACGAAATTTCTCTCTATGGAAGAAGTAAATGTAGAGGGGTGAATAGTTAGTTGTGGATATAAGAGGAGTGGGGGAAGTGGATTTTACTGTTAGAATGTGAAAATAAATGAAAGGTTAAGAGTAGGGGAAGTAAAGGCCGTTAATAAAAATTATACATTTCTACTCACACTCGCCCATTCTCACCGACCACTCTTTATATTTTCATTTAAATTCCAGCACATAACATAGTATATTAACTTTGTGTGTGCTCTTGTATTCTTTCTTTCTGAGATTTTTCCGCTTTTAGTGGAAAGAATTCAACACATTTACAGGCACTAAAGTCCTTTTTCACCCTTCCGCTAACACATACATGTAGTAAATTCTTCATGAAAGCCTCTCAGTGTATATTTTTTTTGTTATATATTTTTTTGTAATATCAGTATATATAAGAGAATCAAGATTAAATAACCCTTCTCTTATAAATTTCGTTCAGTAATCTAAAATATACAAACTTATGCGCTTTAAAAGATTTTACCTTAGGCACTAAAATAATATATTACATAGTAATGGAATTTTTTTTAAGTATCTGTTTAGCTATAATCAAATTACTCTGAGGGATTATTTTTCTTTTAATGTAAATTTCTTGGAATGAAAAAAGAAATGTGAATACATATATAGAATGTCTTGTGAAGAAACAGGAAATTTTCAGGACATATTCTGTAAGTGAAAATAAAGAAAAACGTTCATGTCAATTTGGGTCCGAAAACGCTTCGATTTTGAGTCATAGTTTGTAAAAAGAATTCATCCTGTTTGTTCCAAAAGTAAGATGAAGTTATACTGAAATTGTTGAAACTTAAGTTAAGTGATAAATCTGATGGTTTCATGTAGTTTTTGATACAACGAATAAATCAAGTCCTCAGAACTATATCTTCAGCAGTATTTAACAAAAAATATTATAAAACACTATTTCTTAGTTTGACGTAAAGTAACTTTGTTAGACTATCTGTAAACAAATTTTGTAGAGAATTCGATTTTGAGAAAAAATATATAAAATAAGTCAAATGAACATGTAGAAAAAAAAAAAAAAAAATTGACTTTTATTGAAAACAAAACAGACCGAAACACGGCAGAAAAATATTGTACTTTAATTTTATTATAATTTTCCTAATATATACGTTGCAATCTGTTCAACTAGTGAACAATAAGCAACCCCCACGCCCAATGAGATGAGGTTGATATGTATGACTTATGAATGAGGTGTAGTCTTGTACAGACTCAGGTTGACATTTCTGAGATGTGTGGTTAATTGAACCCAAAATACCAAAGTACATCAGTATCAACTGTCTAGAACTTGTCTAGTATTCAAATCCATCTAAAAGCAACTACTTGGATTTGAACCTTAGGAACTTCGACTTTGAAAATCAGCTTTTAAACAACTGATTTGCGACGACGAGTTAACCACTAAATCAGCCCGGTGGGCTGTATTATAATTTTAAAACAAAGAAAATTATTTGTATATCGGAAAATATCTAGAAATAAAATCGATTTTAGAAATAAATAAAAAAAATTACGTAAGACATAGTTTAATAGCGTTTTTTAATTTTTATTGTGTTCTGTTAAAAATGTTAAGAAACAAAAAATAATTATTTAGAAATAATTTAAAAAAATAAATTGGATATGGTCAGTGCAGTGATAATTAATTTTAAGTGAATAATATGCATCTGAATCTGATTTGAAGTGTTTTGAAGGTGTACATTATAATGTTACAACATAACCTAATATAATTTTTTTCTCACCTTAGATTCACTTGGGTGGGGGGGGTAATCTCATTTTATCCAATATATGCACCCCTAAGTGATGTCGTTTCCCCAATATTCGGACAATTATGAATCTAATACATCTCAGTTTATACAAAATTCTCTTTTATTTTGGGATTTCACTTGATTCTAATTAGATTTAGTGGTTTGGGTATGAATTCTCGTATCTGGGTCATCCCAATCCCGTAGAGGAAGAGATCCGCCTTGTGACGCTTCCGGTCGCCACACCCCCCCCTCGTTCATGACCCTGATGGGCTTTAACGGGAGTCGTCCTTGGCCCTCTAACTTTTTACATCTCATAGTAATAAGCCAGGCCTCTTTGGGATGCCACCGATGTAAATGCCTCGGTAGACATTTACATCGGTGATTATCAAACTCAGCTTTTGCCTTCGCTGTAGGACTCATCCGGACATCTTGAATGGCCTACATCGTTACCTTCTGAACTAGCTAACCGAGTTCGCGGAAGCACGAACCCCGCTTCTAGTTCTACGTTTAATTTGAGCCAATTTCTAGTAAATGTCTCGAAATACGAGGCAATTTAACAAAAACATACCACCAGAAATATTGTTCGCAACAACGAAATTTAGTCCTAGTTCCCTTAGTGAACTCAACTTCAGTTTACCCCTACTAGGGACAGGCGGACAGACCTCCTACTCCCACTCATCTCCATCGCAGAGTCCTGCGTGACATTTACTCTATCTGTAAGTACTGTAACTTCTATCTGTCACAACAGGAAACATTTCGTGTTCTCTCTGCGTATTCTTCCAAACACTGTTGAAAACGTACCCGAGCAGTATTATATTTTCTACGCGAGAAACAACTTTTGTCGATCTTGACATTTTTCTACGAGCCGCCAGTTTTGATTGAATTTTTCAAAAAATGAAGAGCGCAAACATTTCAGAAATATTTCTTACATAATATAAAAGTATTTAGCGACATTCCGAATTAAGTCGTAAAATTTTTGTATAGTATATTCATTCACTTATGCGCGAGAAAAATTAATAATTATCTCCAATTTCATGCTTTTCAACCGAGTACCTTTTAAAATGACTCATCCATAAAACATCCTTTTTGTATGACGCAATCAGATGTCTTTTTGTTGAAAAGTTGTAAATTCATTACGTGACCTCGAGGACAATACCTAACATTTTTTCAAAATTCTCTTTGCGTCATACAACCTCAACGCATTATTTTTATTGAATATATCGCGAACTAATTCTATTAGCGACATTATTGAAATACAACGATTTAAAAGGAATTTAACACTTCTGTCATATAAACTGACTTATTTAATTTTGAAATACAAAATATCTACAGTTAAATAATGGCAGTTTACACCGGTATTGGTATTGAACCTTTTATATAAATTATTGGACCTTGTATAAACTAGGATCGCATTGTAAGCAAATTTACTATCTTTATTCTAATATATTTATTCAGTAATAAAATTCGTTATTGTAGAGTAACGTAGTTAATTTTGGGTAGTATTAAATTTAATTTAAAATAATTTACGTTTGAAGAAATAAACTGATTGAAAAGGGTGCTGACTGGTGCTGATCTTATCTGTTATTCACTATCGATTTCATTTATTACATTGATTTAATTTATTAAGTACTATATTTTTCCTTTAACTTAATATGAACTTTCTTGTTTATTTTTACCAGCAGAGCATGTGCTGGAAGTTTGTTACGTTCTTCGTGAATCACTTTTGTATGAGCCATTTATTTACGTGTTTTATTTTAAAAAGAAAATACAAAAAAAACTTTAGTTTCAATAGCTTTGTTTATTTCAAGCTCGCTGTTTAACCTCGGTTTGAATTTGCTTGAATAGGACTACAAATAAAAAAAAATAATAATCTGGTTTAACGAAAACTTTTTTGAGAAATTTACTTAAATTAGACAAAGCAATTTTAAGAATTAAATCTTTTATATTCTACTGTTTCTTTATTAAAATAAAGAACATTTTATATCCATCTAGACAAATATCTACATGTGAGCCTCTTCTAAAATACAAAAATAGGTTTTGCGGCGTTTAAATTTCATGCATGTTTAAACTTATGGATAAAAATTAAACCTGTATCCTTTTGGTAAAACATTTATTTTTACTTCCTCGTACGAAATAAAGGAATCATTGCGGTCACGAATAATTTCGGTTTTCAGATTTCAACGGAAATATCCATTTTGATCATCCCTGAATCCATTTTGACTAGTTTCGGTGTGACGTCTGTACGCATGTACATATCTCGCATAACTCAAAAACGATTAGCCGTAGGATGTTGAAATTTTGGATTTAGAACTGTTGTAACATAGTTGTGCACCTCTCCTTTTGATTGCAATCGACTGAACCAAAAGTGTCCATAAAAGAGCAAAATCCAATGAAATTTGCATGCAGTAAGTAATAAGTTCTCACTCAGAGTTTTTCAATGATATATCATAAGTGGTATGTTTTAACTTATTATATATCATAACTTATTTTCATTGGTTCCAGAGTTATAGCCAAATAAAATTTTAATTAATGAAATATTTGGATCAAGGGGAAGGCGTATCGATTAAAATCAGACTTCATTTTCTTTTTTTTAACTTTTTTTTTTTAATTTGAATATGTTTGTTTGTTAATAATTATTAACCTTTGATAGTAAAAAAATAAAATATGATAAATAATAATTCAATAAAAACAGTAAATAAAAAAATGAAAAAATATCAGAAGTTATTAAGGAAATCAAATTTTATGTACTTTTCATTTAAAAAAAAAATGTGTATATTAATTTAATAGGCCTACAAGGAAGTTAAGTGGTGCCCACATCAGATTTTTTTTAATTTGTACACTAAGGGTGATTTGCTTGTTCAGCAAAGAATTTTAATGGAATAATATAAAATTTAACATTTACAGTTAGACTGTTTGAAATACAATTCCAAACTGTTATTCCATTTTCGATTGACTGTCAATTCTATTAGACTGTTTAGATACAATTAGTCTTGTTTGTCTATCCGCTTGCATTCTTCTCTATATTATAATGTCATATCTTTGGGTTCCCTCAAAAAGTCAGAACGAGTTTTAAAGATAAAAAATGAGATTTCAAATTAATTGGTGCCCATAAGTATGAATCGTATAGACAGTTATCTAGAAGATTAAATATGTTAACTTATCCGTGTGCTTGTATCTATGCATGTGCAATCTTTGCTTAAATGGATAGTCATTTATTCTTAAAAATATTACAAAATTCACCTCGGTCGGCTTACGACAAAGGCCCATGCTTCCGTTTCAATTTTTAATAAATTACCGAAATATTTGAAAGGTTTTCCCGTCAATTACTTAAAATGTATTTAAAGTATTCTCTTTTAAAGAAATAATGTTACTCTGTCGACGAATTTTTAGATAATATTAATTTAAAAATAATAATTGATGACAAAAATGGAATTTGGTCAAGTGGGAACAACTGAGATCCAAAATATTTTTCTTACAATTTTGATTTTTTTCTCACTTATACTTTCATACTGCATAATTTTTACGGTATAAACATAATTTGATCAAGGGTACAAATCGGACCAAGTTTTTTTATTGAAAATTTTGATCTTTTACAGAGTACTACTCTAAATATTGCATAATTAAGTCATTAATATTAACCAACCGTATGGCATATTTGAAATAAAAATCTGTCAAGAACAAAGTTATGCCAGCATTTCTTTACCAGACCCGAGTTTTCGGACTCTTTATTAAGTAGTAACTTCTACTACTTAAACACCCGATTTAAATACACCTTTTATATTAAAAGTAAATTTAATACCGAAATTAAAATTGAACTATCCATAATTTTTTTATTGTTATTATGGAGCGAGTTCATCATCATTTGATGTTTCGCCTGGCTACCGCCAAGTAGAACCTTTATCTCCATTAATTTTTATTCCAAGCCTTCTACTTTGTCTCCTTGTAATTTCCAAGTTTAATCTCATCTGTTAACTTCATCCTTCCGCTTCCTATCTTCCTTTTTCCAACTGACCCTTCCAATTCGGTTGTCAAGATTTCACTACCTCTTTTTTTCCTAATCAGTTTCCTTTTGTTTTCAGCATTTTCCATATATGTTGTTTTTTTAATCCTGTTTATTACTTTCTCATTTTATCAGTCCATATTACTTTCTTTATCCTTTTTTCTCTTCTTCATTATCTATCCTTCATTTTTACACAGTAAGACACTCCATATATAGCATTTGGCTAACCTCTTCCTCAACTCTAAGTCCAGACTTTTACTGCATAGTAATTCTCTCTTCTTACTGAAGGCTTCCTTTGCTTCACTATCCTTTCTTTTATCTCCGTTGCGCTCTTCCAGTTTTCTGTCACCACACTCCCTAAATATCTGTAATTTTTTATTCTTTCTTCACTTATCCGTAATACTAAATCCTCTTTGTTGTTTACGTCCATTACTTTAGTTTTTCTTATATTTATTTTCATTCTATTCTCTTTCATTCCTTCCTCTAGGGTTGTTAATAATCTTTGAAGCCCGTGTTTCCATTAGCTAGAATTACCATATCACCAACAAATCTTATACATTTCTTCGTTCTCCAACACTTACTCTTTCTACTAATATTTTCTTCATATCATTAGTGTAAATGTTGATAATTTCATTGGGAAGCAACATTCTTGTCTAACACCTTGATCTAGTCCCAGCCAATCAGTTATATTCTTACTTACTTTCATTGCTGCTGTTTGAGTCATGTATTATTCTTTTATTAATCTTCTGTTTTTTTATTCTATTTTTTTTTTAAGAATCTCCATCATTTTCTTCCATTTGACTCTATAAATGCTTTCTCCAAATTTATGAAACAGAGACTCATTCTTCTTTCTCTTTTTATATATCTTTCTCCAACCATCCTTAGTAATGCAATGATATCTCGGATTCCTTTTCCTTTTCTGAAGTCAAACTGTTCCTCTTCTGTCCATTATTCTTACTTACCAACGGTCTAGAACTTTTAACAATATTTTTTCGATGGGCTGTTAATCTTATTATTCATTGTTCTGTAAATTGTGTGGTACTCGTTTTTTTTTTTTGAATTGGTATCATTACTGTTTTCATAAAGGCTACAGGTCCCGTACTGTACATCCTATTAAACAGTTCAACTATTTTTCCACTCCTTCCTTCTTTAAACATGTATAAAATTGTACGGGAAGTACTTAAGTTGATTTTTTATTCTTAATTTTTTTAATTGCTTTCTATACTTCACTTTTTTGTATCAGTTTGATTCAATCTTTTGTTTGTTTTTTTCTCATACCCGAGTGTCCGGACATATTAAACACTCATTTTTAAGTAAGTATATTAAAAATAAATATCGGAAAGTAAAATTAGACACCCACGATTTTTTTTTATTATTTTGAAGCGAGTTATTACGTTTCAAATGGGATCGGCAAAGATATATCAGCATATCAACTGTCGGTAGGTGGTTTAGATAAAATAATAATTAAAAAAAAATTTCATCAGCATATATAAAAAAATTCCGTCAATTCCGTAGATGGAAGTTAAATTGTTATACTCGTACAACGTTAATATCGTTGGTGTAGTACCCCTCAATTACGTTCGTAAATGACTGTATACTTGTACACAGGCCTATATAAACTTTATGTATACGTAGAGTTATAGTGAGAGGGGGAAGAAATAAGAGAGTTTATTCGTTACTAGTAATATTATACCGCACTATCTGGACAGTTAAAAAAGGGTGTGGCTTGTTATTATAAATTTTTTTTTAACAGTACAATAGAAGGAATACCTACACCACTGTTCCGTTCTCTTACCACTTCATCCTCCAGCATTTGTATACTTTGGTGGTGCTTCTATAGGGTAATCCATTGTCTGACTGGTGTGAAGCTAATGGTAAAATCGATATTAAGGTTTTTTTCTTTCTTATTGAAGCTTCCACTTGATCCTGAAATGGCTCATTTCCTTTTTAAAAATACTTATACACTTCGTTTTATTTACTACCATACTCTATGCACACAGCTTCCTACTTATTCTATCACACTAAACAATATAATATTAATGTATTTATTATATAATTATATATTACGAACTATTGTATTTTTTTGTTACAATTATTAGTTTATTACTTATTTATTTATTATTATTTTTTTTTATTAAAAGTAATAAAAGAAGAAATTTTTCTGTTATCAACCCGTATACATATATTCGTATACAATTTAATAATGTTTTAATCTCACGCTTGACCAAATGGGCCGATTTCATTGATTCGTTTTACTTTCTCTTCTATTGCTAAGGCAACAGCATAGATAGAGGCAATTGATAGCAGTTGACCAAAATTTTGGGTATGGTAGTTTTTGCAACCTTAGAAAAACACAAAAAAGTAATAGAAATTTCCGGAAGACTTTGGAGTACATATACATATCAACATAATACATATCAACAATTAATCACAATACGTATTGTGATTAATAGCTTAAGACTAGTACAACGTATTTCTCAAAAATGTCTCAAAAAATCTCTTTAATGGAACATCAAGTACATTAAGTTTCGGACAAATTTAAAAAAAATTGGACTAGTAGTTTTCGTCATTGGTAATTCATGAATTTTTGTTTAGTGGTCATAGAAAATTGAGTTTTTCTACGATACTTAATAAATTATTTAAAATACCAAAGTTTTAAGTCGATCGGATTTAGGGGGAGAAGGATATTTAACACTTCTTTTAAATATGTTTTGTCTTGTGTCTGGAAAAATCCTTTCTCCAACTGATCCTTTCAATTCGGTTGTAAAGATTCCACTTCCTCTTTTTTCCTTTTCAGCTTCCTTTTCTTTTCAACATTTTCCATATAAGTGTTTTTGTAATCCTTTTATTACTTTTTCATTTTATCAGTCCATATTGCTTTCTTTATCCTTTTTTGTCTAACCCATATTTTTTTAGATTGATTATATTTTTATTTGTTAGCAATCATTTTTTACTGTGTCTTTTGGTTTTGTAGTATTTATTGATATATTTATTTTTATTTTTGGGTTTATGGGTTATTTTATATTTAAGAATAAATTTTTTTTTTTGATCCTCCAATCAAAAAAAAAAAATTTAATACCCTAGCTTGCCCGGCTTTTCGACTCCATTGGTCAAGTTAGTATCACAGTACACCTCTTTTTTTTTGTTTTTAGTAAACTAATTTTTTTTAGCCTGGGTAGAATAACACTACACCAAATTGGGCGGACTTAGTGAAGTAAATAATTTGCTAGTTCAAAAAATGAAGTTGGCAACTACATTGCAAAAAGGGTGAAATTTTAAAACATGTCAAAAGTTGGCACCTCAAAAATCGAGGATTTTTGAGGTGAAATTTCCATTAAATATACTTCGTACCTTTTCTAGCTTACGAGATTCCAAAATGCACACTTAAAAAGATAAGTATGCTATATATATATATATATATATATATATATCACTTCTGGATCACTCTGGATATATATCCAGAGTGATTCACGAAGAATATTTCAAACATGTTCTACTGCAGAAAATAAAGAAGACAGTTTTTTGATGATAGGCTCGGAAATGCTTAGTTTACGGAGTCGACTGGCATAAGACTTCGCTTTGAGCGCCGTCGATAAAAGAAGTGCCATGTGTGACTGCAAACCAGGAATTTCCAGAATAAACTTATGTGTAAGATTATCATAAGGGAATTATTCCTGAAAAAAAGATAAAACAAAAGATTGATTCATTCTTAATTTGGTATTTTTTTCATTACGCGGTAAATTTCGAAGGTACAGTAAAGAACGAAAACGTATTTGTTGAAAAATTTATAAATTTTAACTGTGAGTAGTTTATTTCTAATCGAATAAAGATAAGAAAACCGAATTTGATCTATAGCTGCCGCTATAGATCAAATAGCCATTGATCTATAGCTGCCGCTATAGATCAAATAGATAAACAATAATAAATTGTAAGCTGACAAAAATAATAATAATATTTAAACTAAATATTTAAAAAAGTAACATATTATCTGTAATTATCCATTACCATAACAAAATATTTTGGATTATTATTATGTTTTTAGAATAGTCCACCGGCTGGTCTAGTAGTTAACTGGTTATCGCAAATCAGCTGATTTCGAAGTCGAGAGTTCTAAGGTTGAAATCCTAGTAAAGGCAGCTACTTTTATACGGATTTGAATACTAGATCGTGGATACCGGTGTCCATTGGTGGTTGGGTTTCAATTAACCACACTTCTCAGTAGTGGTCGACCCGAGACTATACAACACTAAACTTCGTTCATCCTCTGCATTAATACCTTACGCTGGTTCGGGAGGCCAAACAGAAAAAGAGAGAATAATCTTATTAGAATATCCTATTTTAGACATTATAATCAACTGATAATTAAAAGTAAAAGAATTAATCAGATTTAAAAAAATAGAAAAATTTAATTAAACTGGAGGAAAGGTTTGGTATTTATAAAAGTGCATTACATATTTACAATTCTCCTTTATGTATATGAATGCATATTATTATAAAAGATTTTCGATAAAATTGAACCAACTTCAAATAAAAAAGAATAATTTTTTTAATTTAATAAAAATTTTGCGCTGAAAAGTAAAAAATAATTTTTCTACTTCGCCAGTAAATAATTTTTGATACTTATTTTTTTAAATCGGCGCAACATTTTAAATGATTTAGGACCAATGTACGATAAGTAAGTGAAATAAATTTCGTAATCCGTATCTCGATGCGGATTTCAAGATTTATATGAATTTTATCTATATGAATTGTATTTATGATTTGTCATAAAATAAGTTTAAAAGACACATTTGTCAGAGTATAAATTAAGTATCGAATAATTTAAGGTACCACCTATTCAATTCGGAAGCTTTACGAAAAACAATAAAATGTTCTTCCGCCTAAATCGGAGTTATTTACCCAGTACCACAGAGTTTTTTTAATGGTCCAATACCACTCGGTAATGGTATGGAACACAGTAGGATCATTCTGTACTATTTAAAATTGGTTTATCCAAATCGGTGCGCTTGATGAAAAGTTATACCCTGACAAATTGATAAAAAGTATATGGGTTGAAGTGGAAATCTCATCATTTTATAAGCAGATTAAAAATTAAAAATACTTATAAAAAAGATTTAACAAAAAGGCATATTATAAACATATGAATGAATAATCCATCCGGTTGAAAAAAACAAACAATAAATCAGGATAAGACAAGACATAAATTGTAACCTGAATTCAAAAAAGAAAAAGAAAAATTAAAATATCAATTGATTATATGAATTTAAGGAATTAGTTAAAAGTTTTATAACATTTTATAATTTAGGTTCTCGATTAATAGTTGCAAATAATCATTGTGTTTCCTATATGATAAAGACTTTATCTATAAAATATCCAATATAAACCATATTATTGACTAAGGTTCTTCAGAAACTCAATACCTAAGTAAAATCATACGTATGAAAGACAGAAATCAATAGTCCTTAATTAATTCATTAATAAATATTTTTTTTTGCTGTACTATATGTTACAAGTGCTTGGTTAAAGTGCTGGTAACTTTTGTAAATTTATATTATTATGTAGAATAGGCTATTTTAAAATATATTATCTCGTCTTTAAGTCATTACAACTTTAGTTCTTTCTATGATTAGGATTTTAATGAAGAACCTAATTCAAAAATATACAATTGTGTCCAATGAGAGAATAGAATATTCCAAGAAGTGAAATACGATACAAATTCTAATGAATTCGGGGGGGATGTTAGATGGGGAGAGAGGATTAGAATCTGCTTTTATCTAAAATTAGCATTTCACTTATTCCTGTCATTTATTTTTTATTCCTTTCTTCTTTTCTTTCTTTTGTTCTTCATAATCCCTCTCCCCGTTTTTCTTTTTATAATCTGCCAAGGGCATCTGTCAAGTACAGACTTCTCAAATTAAGTCTTAAAAAATTAACTAAGTTCTTATGATTTCAGCATATTTTCTTGAAAGATATTTTATCATTGAAATTTAAATTAAGATAATATATATATTTTTAACAAATTTTTTTATATATATTTTTTTTTGTTCTCCCTACAGTAGCACTTAATTAATTATTTCATCATATATATTAGCAATTCTTTTTTAAATAATGTTTACATTCCCGTTAATATTGCCTTTATACATATAAAATAACAACCGGTCAAGCAAGGGACCTCCGTCTCCTGGGTTCCTGCTATATTCATTATTCCCATGGTTGTGAGAATAATTCTGATAAATAACAATAAAAATATATAGACTACAAATACCTGAAAAGATATCTAAATTACAGAAGACAGGGTAGTATTAAATATAGTAACTAAAGAACCCTGACTTTTGTCGAGTAAATATTCACTACTTCACCCTGAGGGCTTAAAACTATATTTGTTATTTGGTAAAAGGCTCCTTTTCTTTATTTAAAAGTTTCGGCCCGGTTGAATCGTATACCGGATAGAACAGCGTGGTGTGATAAAATTATTTATCAGGAAGATGTAAAACTAGTTAAAACTCACTTGCCGATGTTAAACATTATAGTAAAAATTTTTTTTAAGTGAAAATTTTAGTAACTGGATTAAACAGTTTAAATGGAGCAATACAAATGTGATCGATTATCATTTTAGGGGAAGACCGATGGGAGCTTCAATTGACGCTTTGGAAAATCGCATTAATGATCTTATTCGGAAGGACAAGGACAAACGCGCATAAACGTATAAGTAATTGCCCAAATTTCTAGTACGCGTAACGACACTATCCATCCCATTATCCAAAATAAACCGAATTACCCAGAAATTTCTAGAACTTTACCCAAACGTTTGTCTGATAACCATATTTATTCTATATAGAATGCTATTACAGCAGCAATAGATTTGTAGCCAGAATTGGCATCCTGACTCCCGTGAGGGAAGACTATCTTGTGACGATTCCGGTTGCCACATCACCCCTTCCATAGCACTGATGGGTTTTACCGAATATCCCGGTATTTAAACCCGGGTTCTCCGGATGAAAGCCGCGACGCTACCACTCGCGCCACGGAGGCTGGCAAATGTCGTCTTTTAGATCCTCTAAACTTGATAACACAACACAGTCATCAGTTTGGTCTCGTCAAGATACCACCGATACAAATCCCTCGGCAGACAATTCCATCAGTGTAATTGCACAACCTACTATCGCCTTCGTATGGCCTCTTAAACCACGACACTCTATCATAATTTACAACCCTCTGCTATCAAATTAATCGATTTGAGGAAGCGCCAACCCCGTCCTCTAACACCGAAGGTATCACACAAAACGCTTCCTATATTTAAATTCAGTTAGATTATTACTTGATTGAGTCTTTAAAATATCATAAATACTATCCTTACAACAAAACAAAGTGTTGATCGGAACAACTACAATTTCATCCTATACTTCACTTAGTCTAAATCATTTTGATTTACAAATTTAATAAGTCTCTAATGAAAACACCTATGCTGTGGTTCACTTTCGAGAGGGAGGTCAAAATGCCTACATCTTCCCAGACGGCAGTTCCATCACGGAGTTCTCCACACACCCGTTCTTATCCTAACTGCGAATATCTCAGCTAACCGGGGCTCGATGCCAAAACGCCTATCTTGGCGACGTAAGCACCCAGCCGGTCCTTAGCCATCCGGGTTGCTATACTATCTATAGCAGCATCAGACCTTTCAGCCATCCTCCGCAGTGCTAAAATTCTAAAGAAGCCACCAACTATGTTCCATTCCCTTTCGGTTTTCAAATTAACTTGCAGACCAGAACCAGAATTGATTCTCGCAAACTCTCTAGCTACTTTGGTACGTTCAACATCCTACCTGGGGCAGATAAATAAAACATAGCTACAACAGAAATGGTCCTACACTTCCTGGGAAATCCACCTAACTACCTGCATTTATAACTTTTTTTGACATGTTTTATTTTACCATTTTCTATTTAAAAAAACGGTTTTGTTTTTCTATGAGCAGGTTTCTTTCTGTTGACGCAAATAAAAATGAAGCCAGCTTTAAAAAACACAGAAAAAATTTAATGATGATACATTTTAAATTTCTTTTAAAATTAGCAATTTTTGAAAAACCAAACGATTGATTAATAAGATAGTGTTTTTTGAGCCTTTTTGCTTACATCTTCGTCGTTGAAATTAATATTAATGGTACTATGATAACCAGAACGGACTTTACTTACATTATTAATTAAACAGAAGTTTATTGTGTTTAATGTTGATGTTGCAACTCAAGTTGTGGTCAATTATAGTGGCCAGAAGCCGACAATATCTGTCATTATTTGTTCAAACATGTCGACATTGCGGTTACGTCTTTGTCATATGAATTCACATAAATATGACTCCAATAACGCGCGGTTATTGACAGTTGTAGATATGATCATTGTAGAATTGACGATTATGATGCAAATTATCAGTACCCTGTTTAAAGTTGATTTTTATATTGTTAATATTTGCACGAATTTATGTTTTTGTCTAAATCACGGCACGGACGAGTTGAGAGAATATCATTTTAAATTAACATATTAATTTAATTTTTAATGTGAATGCGACCAACGGTCAAAACCTGAATGAATCTAGAAATTTCTATCGAAATAGGCAAGTAAAAGACTGATGAACAACTTACAATATTGATAAAGTAAGGATGAAACATTCATTGTAATAAATACAGCAGCATTGTCTTATCAAAATAACTAACATTGCTGGGCTTCCACCAGTAAGTGAAAATATTTGTTTTTTTATTTTTTTGTTTGGCACCCCCTTCAACAAAAATAATAATTACTATTTTTTATCTTATAATTTAGAATTTTTTAAAGACGGGTTTTTAAAGTAAGATTTGTTGTATATACCGACTGATAATTTGTAAAGTTGGCACAATTATTATTCGACAGCTAGTAGTCGCATCTTTTTTCTTTTTATACACCATTATCGGGGGGAACTTTTTTAAGATTATTTTCAAAGGGGTGGAACCTACCCACTCCGCTACACCTATCCTAACTCAAAAATCTTAAAAGGCCATGGTAACATTTGATTACATTACTTGACAACCCGAAAAAATGATGAATTTTGGTGAAAAGAAAATTGAAATCTGCCCCTCCCTTCGCTCGGTAGGTGCGAAAAATCATTTGGGGTAGTAATTTTTTTTAATTTCAGTCCAGCAAAATAACTACAAAATTACGTGATATAACCTCTTAAACCATTTGAATTAATCATAATCTGTGAATTAAACTTGTGAAAATTATTTTTAAAATTACCAACACAAAATTTCGCCCTTAAATGTTTTTTATATTTTCAAGGATTGAAACTTATTACGTTTTTTAAATGAGACGATATAGCTTGTGACACCTCAACAGAAGGCCCTATGAATGACAAGTAATTTGGTACAAATAAAATAAAAATTGAAGTTATAATTAAAAAAGTGTATTTTTAGATTATATTAATATATTTTTTAGGTTATGTTGGGATACAGTGTTACTGAATTAACACATTGTTACTGTATTTTAATGTAATGAAAACAAAATCATATAGAAACCCCAGTTTTACGGGATATTTTACAAATTGAGCTCTGAGGATATGCTACTACATTTCCCAAAATTTCAACCATAGTTAATTCATCAAAAAATATTTTGTCCGTTTCTTATTCGTGATAGATCCCTTTTCTTGGAATTTTCTTACAAGTTTTACATTGTAAGAGTGTGAAACATTTTTATTTAGATCCCGTTCATTAAACGCTTGGGCAGTTTTTCTAACACATTTATTTTGTTCTCCGAATGTAAAAATTAGTTCAGTCGTTTCTTCCACGTAGTAAGTCAGTTTAGCGAGACAAATTTCCAAATGACAAAAAATGAAAGACCAAACGTAGAACAATAACACAAACCAAATGCCAATTTTTATTAAAGAACACAACAATTTAAATAAAATATGACGATGAATTAAATACAGTAAATACTTTTTGCCACTAATTATATAAAATATGAAAGAAAACAATTTACAAAAATTTACTATGAAACTAAGATTTAGAATTATTGAATTTATATAATTTTAATTATAAGCTGTTATAAAAAACAAACACTAACAATGGTATTTTTAGCTTTTTATAATTGTAGAGTGCAGTTACCAACTTTGAACTCAAAATATCCAATTGTTAATTGAATTAAATTTAATTGTTTGCTTTGTATTAATGGAAATTTTACTTCGTTAATAATGATATAAATAGTCATTAGAATTTAAACACTAATTATTTTTTTATTAAAAATTATTCATTTATGAATAAATTAGGGTTTCTTTAATTATAAAGTTTATCTGGTAATCAGTTTTTCAACATGTTACCAGCAAAGAAGCAGGTACCTTATTTTTGTATTTTAACTGATGTTATAACTGTGTTTATTGGTACGTTACTTCAGTGCAGGTAAAACGTAAAACCTATATTTTTTAAGAATAATGGACGATTTCAGATCTAATGCTTTGGGTCATAACACTTTATCCCAACATAACCTAAAAAAATATAATCTAAAAAAAAACATTTTTAATCATAACTTTATTACCAACGAACCAATTTTTATTTTATTTTTACCAAATTACTTGTCATTCATAGGGCTTTCCAATGAGATGTCGCAAGCTATATCTACTCATTTAAAAATAATAAGTTTTCAACCCTTGAAAATTTAGAAAACATTTAAGGGCGAAATTTTGAGTTGGTAATTTTAAAAATAATTTTCAGTTTTAATCAACGGATTATGATTATTTCATATTGTTTAAGAAGTTATATCACGTAATTTTATAGTAATTTTTGTTGGACTGAGGTTTAAAAAAATTACAATCGAAATGGGTTTTCGCACCTACCGAACGAAGGGGTAGGCGGATTTTAATTTTATTTTCACCAAAATTCAATATTTTTTCGGGTTGTCAAGTAATGTAATCAAATGTTACCATTACCATTTAAGTTGGGGTGGTATAGGAGTGGGTGGGTTCCACCCCTTTGAAAATAATTTTAAAAATGCTCCCGATAATGGTACACGTGCCTGCAAACAGAAATATGATGCGACTGACAGATGTTAAATAATAAATATGGTAACTTTTCAAATGATCATCCGGCATTTTTTTTTGGTTATTTATTTGTAAAATGATATTCTTTCATAATCATTAAAAGTAACTTCGTATCGCATTTCATGCATGTATAATAATTTTTCTAATTTATTATTGGAAATTATTTTTACGGTTACATGGACCGATGAAAATAATACATAAATATATTTTACCACAATGTCATTTCAACCCGTAGATAATCTATCTGCTTCAAAGTTTTAGTTGAAATTAAAATTCAATTATTAATATAAATCCTTCATGAAGTAAAGAAAGAAATAATTTATTCTGATCGGCACAAAGTAATACAATATCAGGAATGTGTAGATGTACTACTTGATGGATAAGAGAAAGGAACTACCTTAGAATTTGACTTATTTGACAGGGAAGTCCTAGTAAAACTTGATCAAAGAAGCATCACAAAATACTCGATTATTGTAGAAAAGAATGATTTGATTAAACTAATTATTTTAAATAAAAATACATAAAATAATATTTAAGTAATTAAATATTAAAAATAATTTTTTACTTCAGAATGATAACTAAAAACTGTTTAAGCTTATATTTATGTGTGAATTGAATTGAGATACAGAAAATTCAGGGGTTTAAAAAATAATTAGTATTTATTTAAAAATTTACAGTTACATTATATTGCTTTTGTAAACGACAATATTTTAATTATACCGTATTTTAAATAAATTGATTGGAAGATTATTTAAATGGTTCGGTAATTCATTAAAAATGGCAATGGAAACATAATAAGGCTGAAGTATTTTGTTGCGTTTTAAAAAGACATTTACAATAAATGATTTCTATAATAATAAAAAATGAATTTTTGATTAAATGACTATTCATTTAGGAAAGATTATATATTCAAATACATATATAAATTCAAGAATATATTACATATTAATTTTCTGAGCGTCAATCTATATGATTCCATTGATACCATTTTTGTATTGATTTAATAAACTCGTTCTGAGTTTTAAGGGAGCCCCAAGAGATAATGTTATATTTCAGACAGAAATATACGTAAATATTTAACAGTGATGGCAACTTTACTGTTTTATTAAGTTGCTTCGAAGGGAAATACGGTTTGATTTTGTTGGAATCGAAATCAATTTGATCCTCAGAAAAGGATTTGTCATTTAGTATAGTACGATTAAAATTTTACCTACGGAAAATGTTCTAGTTCAATAAAAGTAAATATAGGTGAAATAATACAGATTGACCAGGCATCATCTGTTATAAACTACTGTCCTACAGTTGGTGACGATATATACCAGGCTGAATGAAATGAGATTTTCATTATCATGTCTCATTTATTGATATAAATGACGTCAATTCTAGTATCATTCGTAAGCTAATTTTTCAGAAGGAATTTATATCACCGCATCAAATTAAAAGTCTCCCGAAAATAGCGTGTTACATGTTCGTGCTTTACTTCATTAAGTGGCCTTCAAATTATTTGATTCTTACTGTTAACTACTAATTATTTTATTTTTATTGGAAATTAAGGCTGTTATATTAACCAATATCCGGTTGTAACTACTTTTTCTGTTGATACAGTTAAGTATCTTAATCCATTCGTAATATGAAGAAGAGAAAACTTAACGGGATTTATATTCCGTTTATTAAGGAAGAGACATGCTACCATACCAACAAGGAGCTCAGCGTTAAAAGAGTACATTATTATAGAATCGGAAATTAATAAATATTAAGTATGCTTGCATATATTCCCGTATGATGTATAGTATCATCCATACTTTAGAGCTTTCTTAAATTATCAGAACCAGTTTTTAATAAATAAAACTGGACTGTCAAATCATTGTTTGGGGCCCACATATATGAATCGTGTAGACCTATATTTAGAAAATTAAAAATATTAATATATCCTTGTGTTTATATTTATGAATCTGCAATATTTGCCAAAATAATAATAGTCACTTATTCTTTAAAAATAACGATATCTATGAAACCAGTACAGAATTGTCTTCGTGATATTCAATATTCTGGCTTCTAGAATGACTTCTATTATAAGTTACCGTAGTAATTCTTAATAAATTACTGAAACATTAAAAAAAAAACTTCTAACCAATTTATTTAAAATGTAACTAAAAGATTTTCTTTTTCTAAGTGTTACTCCGTCGATGAATTTTTAAAAACCATTAATTAAAAAAATATAATAATGATAAAAAACGCCTAAATTTTCTAGATTCTGTTCAGTTTGTGTATTAATATGTGCTAATATAATTTTGATTATTCTGAATCGTAAATTTCTATGTAGTTATTTTTAATTCCGAATTGCAAATTTCTGTGTAGTTATTTTTAATATTTAGTATTTTCATGTATACCCATGTACCCAGATTACCTTAAGCTTTTTGTTTGTGTGTGTTTTTCTTAATTCATATAGATCTTAATCTTGTCTACTTTTATTTTACTGGCATCATAGCTCTAGAGCTATGCTGCAAGAAGGAAAGTATATTAAATCAGTCAATGGTATGGTTTTTTTTTTGTATCCCTCGACGTTTTATGACTCAGAGAACCCGCCCCCACCCCAAAAAAATGGTGGGTAATGTTAGTAAGTACGTATGAACTCGTACATGTTGGCATGTTTGAAGCTTAATAACATTTGTCTGATAAACAGATTTTGAAGTGATTTTTTTTACTCATCCATATAAGGTAATTTGTCAGTAAAAATTTGGAGTCAATATTCAAATTACGGGTGGGGGGGGGGGTCGTTTGGGGCGGTCTATTTTTCTCAAAAGTTTTCAAACATAACCCCACTTTATATTAGCTTGTATATGTTGCATGCTTATCTTACCATTTAAACAAAAAATTGTCCAAAATTTTTCCCTTCCTCGAAAATCGAAAAAAACTATCTTTTTATATACTGAATATTTTTTAACAGAATTTTTTAAAATGTCTTCCGATGCATAGCAGTAGTGCAAGCGACTTAATAAATAATTTGGGTGCAATATTGGAGGCGAGGGAGCTGATCAAAGTTTAAAAATCTAGATTTTTTAATTTTTCAAAACTTTTTGGCCTATTTAATTACATTTTTTGTTATTTCAACTTTCAATTATAATGAAATTTTAAATAATTAACGTTTAGTAATAATATTACAATAAAATTTCATCGTAATTGACTTACCATCCCCAAAAATAAATCTTAGGTAACTTTTTTTTGATTGTACATTTTTTAGCGAAATTTTGTTAATTTCTTCCATTTAATTTAGTAAATGTAGGAAAAAAAATATCTTCGAATTAGTTCAGTCCTTTCTTTGAAGGTGGTTTTAACCAAAAGAGAATTAAAAAATACCTATTCTTGAATTAAAAAAATTTTGCTTTTGTTTTATTTAAAAATATAATGATAATTTTTCAATAAAACTTCATTATAATTACCCTCCCTCCCCACAAAAACGATATCTCAGGTAACGTTTTTCCTGTATAATTTTCTTTACACTGTTTAAGAATAAATAACCAAGGCCAGAAAAGTATTACTGTTTTGCTGTCAGATATTTTTATTTATTTTAATTAAGTTTATATTTTGTGATGCTGCTCTGATCAAGGTTTTACCACCGTTTTGGGCAAAATGCCACCCCGGTAAATGCTGGAGGAATTCCTTTTTTAATTTGTAATATAGCATATCTAGCCATTCCTGACGTAATCTACAAATAAAGATTTATTTATTACCTAATATTCTTCCTTTAATATCTACTTCCTGGAAAGGAACATTCAGTTGAAATTTATAAAAAATCAACTTTAATATGGAAAATGTTTAATATTTTATTTTCAGTTTTTTTTCCTTCTGAAAAAGAACCTCCTGAAGAAATTTTCAGTTCTTTTTCCTTTTAGTAAAATATTCTAAGTAGTAGAATCCCTCAAAAAAAATCCACAATATAGGAATTCCAGTTTAAAATTGCAAATATTTTCTATAAAACTTTAAAATTATTTGTTTTTTTCTTCACTTAAGATTTTTTTTGCCAAAATAGATATTTGCTACTGGAGATTATTAAAAAGAGTTTTGTCAAAAGGAAGTTGAATACTTAATTATGAAAAAGGAAATTTCCTACAAAAGTTAGTGACACTTTATAATTTAAAAAAAAAAAATCAAAAAATTGAGAGCAAGTTTTATTTTTTATTTACTCTACGTCTTTTTCTTATGGTTTATTTTGAGTTTATAATTGTCCAAATCAATTTTTTTTATTAAGGGCTGTGTACTGCCTACTTGTAAATATTTTAACTGAAGAAGTCTCAACTGAAAATTAAGTATATAAATTGCTGTATCTAGTTGAAGTAAGTTTAATTTAAAAAATTCATTGAATTATTTTTTTTTTCGTATGATGTGTAATGTGATGCTAATAAAAAAATGAACACAAATTAGATACATCCGGTATCACGTTATATCCATCCAGAATAAAGAACGAATTGCTCATTTATAACTTTAGTTGTATACAAATTTCATTTATACATACAGTATATAGAGAGCTATGAAAAATTACGTCACATTCCAACAAAAAATTATACTATAACAAATTTTATCTTGAGAACCGTTAATCGAACTTTATAAATATAAACAAAATTTAATTCATCTCGAAAATTCCACTGTGAAAACGACGTAGCTCTCTTTACAGAAGGTGGTTTATTGTACTTACGTATTAAAATATTATTACCCTCAACGGGACTTCGTAAAATATAATGCTCAGTGTTTAATGTTTACTATTCAGCCAGTTACAAAGTTATTTTGATAAATTTACTCACAATACTATGTTAAAAGGTATTTAAAAATTGGTAAAAGAATCAATCCAGTGGTTACCAAGTTTTAAGCAAGTATTACATTATTTGCATTCAATTTGACGTTTAATACTCTACGAGGTTAATGCGGTAGACTCTGTATAACTCAACGTTGACTAGTAGATTAGTTTTGTTACGTTGTTCTAGAGAGCTTTATAGTATATAAAGAGTTGCATAATCGCTTTTACATCATAAGTCCAATTAGGTTAAATTGTAATTTTTATTGTAAACGATAAATTAACAAGTATTATTGTAATAGATTTAATTTTTTTTTGTTATTTGATTGATTTTTATACGTCTCAGCAATGTAATTTTATATTTATTTAAAATAATATTAACAAACAAATAAATTTTTTATTCTAATCGAAATATGATAATACATTATTGTTTAGATTACGTTAGGAATGGGTAAATATGATAAACATTAAGAAAAAGGAACTGCCTCAGAATTTAACTTGATGAATCAAGGGAAACCATGCTAAAACTTTGATCAGAGCAGTATAATAATTAATTATAAAATAAAAAAAAATGGATGTGATTAATATCTATATTAATTATATACGAGTATAAAATGAAAATAAAATGAAAATTTGCATACATGTTCTTCTTACGGTTTAAGTTGCACTCTAAGAAAGGATTTTTTTTAATTTCGAGTTTAAAGGGGCAACATGGAATAACAATGAAATTTGCTATTCTCTAAATTTATCGTTAACAAATGGAAGATATACACTTTATTTTTGGTGTGTGTGATCTTTATGCAAATATCTAAAAAGTATTTTCTAGATTTTTTGAAATTCCGAGTTTAAATGGTTAAAATAAATTTTTTTTTTTTTAATTTTTCGTTAACTGATGAAGATATCAAGTTCATTTTGATTTGTGTAATTTTAGTTTAATATTTAAAAACCGATTTCTAGTATTTTGAAATTCAACCTTGAAAAGGGTGAAGAAAGAAAAATAATTTGAACAATGCTTGTAATTTTTCCCCAATTCCGGCTATACTAAACGAGATGTTTGCTAGATTGAGTCTTGCGAATACTCTTTAGATAAATATTTAAAAACCATTTTGTGTTTTTTTTTTAATTAAATTTTTCTAAGGGATGCGACGGTGTACGACGCGGCCGCTCAACTAACTCAGTCAGTGTTGTATGTGCGATGCGACTGGCTGCATCTGCCTCCGATTACTTGACTAAAGAACATAAAAGTAATTAAAATGAAAAAAAATGAGAAACGAAGTACGGTCACTTCTTAGTGGTGTTTGTCGAATAATCATAAGAACCGGGAAAAATAGATTTTTACCCGTAGGATGTATGGTAGCCAGTTATAACTAATATTTTTAAGATGGAGACCGACTGATTTGAAACCCACATTTTTAGATCACTCAAAGTTAAGGCCTGTACTGATCAACCTGTTACTATGAGGAAATAAAATATACTGGTAGTCATTATAAATTAAACAGGCTTTAATTTTTATTTATTATTCTTGCAAACATGAGTTTAATTAACATAGAGGGTTGGCAGCCAGAAGCTCTGCCCCCCCCCCCCAGGCAGAGCCTCTGGCTGTGAGTGAAGCGAGTCCTGACCGGCTAAACATCCCCTGACCGCGACGAGAAACGCAAGTAACCACCATACAGCGTGGAAGAAACCGCGGCGGTGGTGCTAGTTTAAATATAAACATGTTAAAACATTAAAGTAAATATTTAAAAATTCCAAAATATAAAAAATTAGAATAAATTAATATAAAAATCAGAAGACGTTAATGGAAATTATTTTAACATATTTTTATATATACGTTGAACGGGATGTGGAGAATCCAAGCTTTTTTAATTTTTTAGTTAATATCATTAAAACTTAAAAGTAATCATCAGAGTAAATAAACTACTCATCAGAGTAGTAATGTTTCTATAAAATAAAATTGTGCCATTAAAACGGTGGTAAAATATTTAAAACGGTTCGCTAATTTATTAAAAATGGCAATGGAGACAAATAAGGCCCCTTTCCTTAAGTCGAATTATTGTAAAGGGTTACAAAAAAACAATCTGTTGTCCGGTTTAATAGAGATAGATATAGTTATTTTTTTAAGATTAAGTGATGAATATTTTTTTTTTAGCAATGATTGCACATAAATATAAACATAAGGATAAGTTAACATTTATAATTTTTTTATTAACATATCGGTGCTAAGTAATAATCTGACTTTCCATTTTTTTATCTTGAAAACTCGTTCTGATCATTCGAGGGAGCCCTGAAAGATGATATTATATTTTAGGCAGGAATATATACATAAGCATAATAAATGTTTAATATTGATAACAGTGTTGGTGTTTTATTAATACTGTAGTTATTATCAGATAGAATTCGTTATTTAATAGAATTTTATTAGAAAAAAAATTAAATAGAATTCGTTTTTTATTAGCGTATAATACGGATCAAATCGTAACTCGATATCATTTAATTACAGTAAAATTACACTTCGTGTGTATTTCAACATTTTAAACATAATACAGCAAGTATTAAAAAGAAATTAGAAATTACTGTAAATTTAATAGGAATGAATACTTAGTTTTCAAAATTATCAATTAGTAGTGGGATAATAAATAATTAAATTAGAATTATCCTTATCGTCAAGTTCATTTAAATAAATTTAGTTCATCAAACTGGCGGTTTGCTATTAATTAATTACTATAAAATTATAGTAATTATATTTTCATTCAATTACCAAAACCAACAATTTAACCGGTAAGTAATATTAATATATATACAATTAACGGAAGTTATATCATTACTGTTATTAAAATTTGTGTAAGTAGCTTTAAAGTAAAATTTTTTTTTTTTTTTTTTTTGTATGTAATTACCAAATAAAACGTTGAAAACTGATGAAATTATTATACTATCATACTTCTACTTTCATAATATTAATGAGAGTTGGAAGTTGTAAAAATAAAAAATGTTACTAAATCTACTGTAATAATTTAAACGTCTGAAAAAGTAAAGTACAATGGATGTGCTTTTTGTAAGAGTATGAAGAATAAAAACCAGAAAAAAGTGATACATTTTTATGACAGGAATTGCGACTAAAGTAAAATGTACATGACATCATCATAGTTATTGTATTTTTTTTTAATAATTTTTTTGCTTAACAATAATAAAAAATATATATATATAAAGCTGTATAAAATTTAAAAAAGTAACTCTCGTAGAAATAATTTGAATATAATATTTTTATTATAATATATAATTTTTAAAATTTCTACAAAAAAAAAATAATACATTATCAATGAAATCGCTAATTGTGTTAACATTTAATGTAAATTTGTCATATTTTAATGCGGCTCATTTACTGTTACTATAAGTAATTTTAATTCATGATCTAATCTACATATTTATTATTACAAAAGGAAACAGCCAATGTTTATTTTATTATATTTAAAGTTGTGATGTAAAAGAGAGGAACTGTGATCCTGGAAAAATCTAGAATAATATTAAGAAAACCCATCTGCAACATTCATTTAATGGGTTTTAAAGTTAAAAACTTGAGTTTTTAACATTAAAAAGGGATGGTAGACCATTAAACAACTTAGACTAATTTGTTTAAATTTAATATGCGTTAGTAAAGTGTTGGCTCATCGATATTGAATCTACCTTACGGTGTTAACAATATTTTTTGATCAGAACCGAAAGGTTTTAAGAGTAGTTTTAAGAATAATAGAAATAATTTTTTATTTTTACTTTCCTGACTATTGCTTTACTGCTGTTGCAGAAGCACAAAGAGAAAGTATAGTCAAAATTTGAGGTATCAGGGTGTTTGTAAATTTCCAGGTTTAAAAACCCTCCCTTAGTTCAAAAAACACAAAAGAGTGTTATAGAAATTTCTGAAGATATATGCATGTGTTGGCCTGTATTTTGATTAACGTCTCTGAAATATTTTAACATATTCTTCAGAATATTGCTCAAAATATTTTTATTTATTGAGCATTCAATGAATTACATTTTAGTCCAATAAAAAATTTTCGTGGACACTACATGACTTCCTTGTATGCCTATTAAATTACATATACACATTTTTTTAAAATGAAAACCACAAAATTTTATTTCGTTAATAATTTCTGGTATTGCTCCATATTTTTATTGTTATTATTGAATTATTATTTATTGTAATTTTTTTATGGAGGTTAATACTTATTAATAAATCAATAATATATTTAAATTAAAAAAAAAGTTTAAAAAAGAGGAGATGAAGTTGGTTTTGAACCGATGTTGTAAAATCCAAGTATTTCATTAATTAAAGTTTTGTTTGGCTATAACTCTGAAACCAATGAAAATAAGTACCACCTATGATATATCGTTGAAAAGTTCTCAATAAGGGGTTAAGAATGAGTTAAGAAAAAGTCCAAAATTCATTTTTTTTTATTTTGGATTTTTGGATTCGACTGGACGCTTTTTTGTCCAGTCGAGTGCAATAAAAGGGGCGGTGCACAACTAGATATTACAACTGTCCTAAATCCAAAATTTCAACATCCTACAGCTAATCGTTTTTGAGATATGCGAAATAAATACGCACATACGTACGTACGTACGTAGTGACGTCACGCTGAAACTAGTCAAAATGGATTTGGGATGGTCAAAATGGATATTTCCGTTAAAATACGAAAACCAAAATCTTTTGCGATCAAAATTCCTTTCTTTTACTTCGTACAAGGAAGTACAAGGAAGTAGCCGTTGTTAACTTTTGGTATATTGGTCGTAAAATAAGAACTTTTGTTCAACGAACGTGTTAAATTAATTATTTATGTTTAAAATTTCAAAATTCTATGTCAATCAGACAATAGTTTTCAACTCGTATCATGAAAATCCGTTGATCAAAAAAGGTAATATTTGGCATAAATATTTCGCTATATCTGTACCTGTAAAACAACTTGACTGACTGACAGATGAATGACCGCCCAGCAAAAACTACTGAAAATAAATTAATGAAAATTTGTATATATGTTATTCTTATGTTCTTCACTAAGAAAAGTTTTTTTGAAATTCCGAGTTAAAGGATTAAAATGGAGTAACAATAGAATTTATGGAGTAACATAATTTCTAGGTTCTCTTATATGTGAGTTTGAAAGGTAGAGGTGAGGTAAGAGGTAAAATAATTTTGTACAATGATTGAAAATTTCCCCCCTTTTGCTACTCTAATAAACGAGATATTCATTAGAGTTGGACTAGCGAATATTCTTCAGATAAAAATTTAGAAACCATATTTGAATTTCGATTTTTTAAGGAATGCGATGGTGCACAGCCCGTTGGCTGAACTAACACAGCCACTTTCACTGTTAATTTATGTTCGATGCGACTGGCTGCACGTGCAGCTTTTCACGGTTACTAAACTAAAATAAATAAAATTAAAAAATAAATTGAAAAATATTATTACTAATAATCGAGGCCTTTATACCTGTAATATTTATTTTGGCGTTACTCATTATATATGTATATATATTCGAGTTTTCTTTTAAATTATGACGAGGGCCCTATACACCCTCTTTAGAATGGAAAAATAATTTTAAAATTGACGAAGCTTTTGCAAATAAATTTTATATTTGATAATGACAAATTAGTTTGCCCAGTTGTTCTATTAAGGTTTTTGTTGTAAAATTATTTGATGACAGCTATAATGGCCTAAGTAATAGATGCTCGACGAAAAACATAATTTAATTACAATATTATTACAAGAAATCGGTTAGATACATAAAGAACATAAAGAATAAAAACATAATAAAATTAATAATAATAATATATACAATTTCAACTAAAAAATAAATCCAATTTATTTAATTATAATTTTAAAATCTTGTTGGAACAGAAAGGACAGCGTTGAGAATGTTTTACAGTATTTTACTGCTTTTTTTATATTAACATTAAAAAAAGATCATTACTTAAATTACTTTTTCTGAAGAAAAAAAAATTACTGCCAGTACAAACTACAAAAATAAAATAAATACTAATAAATTAAAATTAATTGTCATTTTTAATGAATGTCGTTTTTTATTTTTTAAATTAATAAGTTGAGTTATTTAAAATAAATAACATAACTTAAGGTTGAATGAAAACATACAGTTAAAAATCAGTTAATTAGAAAACTACTACATATATATATATATATTTTTTTTCTTATTTAATAATGTCTCTTATCTTTAAACGTTCTTTGGTTGATTTCAGTTCGTGATATATAAAGTTTTAAATGTGTTTCTGTGTATAAAATAAGAGTACAAGACGATATAAATCAACTTGCCAATTATTCTAAAAGCAATCTAAAAATAGTAAAAAAGATATTTTACTGAGTAGGATGAGATGGTATGAGAGAAAGATAGAGTGAGAGAGAGAGAGAGAAAAAAAAGAGCACATATATAGAATTGTTAGAACGTATTCGAGAAGAGCAGACAGTGGGAAAGGATTGAGTATGGAGCCCGTAGGATGACCTAACCTCCAAACCACCCCTTGACTGGCTGGCTGCCTTTACATTGCCTGCTCATAAAGAGAACGACTAGTGTTTGTGCGTGTGCATGTATATATATATATATATATATATACACACACACACGAAAGAGAAAGAGAGAGGAATTGTTTGCTAACAGAGTAGCTAACTCTTATGAGCCGGATAGCTACTAGCTATATCTAACCTACTTCGTAACCGAGTATATTAGGAAATGGTTGGTTGCTTAGTTGTAGGGCGGTTGGCATGAACAGAACGGTTTACGGAGCCGTGTAGTGGAGAAGGAAGGCGTTGTGGGGTAGGAGTCAGAAAGATATAAGCCACACGGTGATATTGTCTTAATGGCATTTTGACTGTCTTCCAGGAGTTTCGCTTCACCGATTACACCACTCTGGTTTGTTTCGTTTTCGCTAATTTATGAACCCACTCTGGGAATAGAATAGAACTTCTCGGTTCAATTTCTTTATAACAACTGTTTACAAATACTGAACGTATAAAACTCCTAAACTACGATTAAATAACTACCATATATATTGTCTTTGTTATTAACTTTAAGTCGTTAAGAATTTCTTTAATGGAAACAGCCTTGTTTGAATGAATTTTTAATTTACTAGTTTATTAATCGCTATACATTTACAATTTTATTTAATTTGAATAATCAAGATTATTTTTTACATTTGTGTAAATATATAAATATATATATTTTGAATTTGAATACAATGCATGTTTTAACCGGGTATCAAAAGGGCGCAGATTATTTTAACCCTATGACGACTTCCAAAGTATATTCCTTGCTTATATTTCTATCTTGAATCTTAATTATAATGTATCATATGAAACGCCTTAACAAAGCCCTAAACATTTTTACCATTAATAAATATTTATTACGCTTACATATATTTAAGTAAATATTATCTCTTGAATCTCCTTTAAAAAGTTAGAACATATTTACAAGGAACATAAACATATTGACTGTCTGATCATTGTTTGGCATCCATTTTGTTTGTTCCATGTTTCCTGGTAAACATGATCATGTTTACCAGTATTTAAAAATTGCGGGCCCAGTCCTGTGAGGAGGGGTTGGTGAGATATGAGGTTTAGTCGGTAGGGCGCAGGCACACATACGCACTCTTAATAACATCTTGCGGAGACCGCAATAACCGTTGACACAGTAATGACACGGTTGAGTACCCCATCTACCAATGCCAGCGGTGGGACGCGATCAGACAAGACCTCGGGCTAAGTTGGCTTTCTCCGGAAGAAACAGTTTGATACATGTTGACAGGAAGAGTGGAATGGGACAAGGTAGTACAGCATGCAATAAGTATCCTGTAAACTAAAGCGAGAGAAGCTAGGGAATGGGATGGAACTTGATTTAGGACCCAGATCAATAAAAGGATTGAAGATCACCCAGCAAGGAATCACAGTTGCGTATAAAACGTCTGAGATTCAGACGAAGAAAGGGCCCTGTGGTGAAGGGGGAAGGACACTCCCTTGTGGAGCCGTCGCGCATCTTCAGTTGTGTGGATGAGCGACGGTGATAAAGCATGGGAACTCTGGACCGCTGGACCCTAAGGGCACCTTCTGGGGGCGCGCAGTGCTTAACTGCAAGACCGGCCCCGGAGGGGGAGAAACGGTGAGATAAGAGTTTTGGTAGGGTACAGGTAAACTTTGTCTCTTAATAACATCCAGCCGAACCCATGTCAGTCCGACACTTACCCATTTATGAGGGGTGCGTAAATGGCATTTCTCCAACTTGCCGATAAAAAAACAACATCTTGCGGAACCAGTTAGCGAGTCCGACACTTCGTCCATAAAGGGGATTCCTCCGACTCACCAAAAAAAAAGTAGAATTTAAATAATGTTATTTTTGTGTTTATATTAATGTGCACTTCGCTACAAATAATATTCTTAAGAAAAAATAATAACATCCACCTCTATCAAACCAGAAAACAGAACAAATTTTACTTTAATTATCATTTTTTATAATTATGAAACCATTTGAAAAAAATTTTCCCACCAAATTATTTAAAATAGATTTAAAAAATAATAAAGATGAAGAGATGGATTTTTAATTTAATTAAAAATTTATTTAAAAAAATTAAATTTTTTCCATCCCATTCAACGTGTAGTTAAGCTTAAATAATTAATGCCCTGTGAATTGTGATTTTTTTATTTTTATTATTAATATTGCATATATTTATACTTTAAATAATTCATATAAATTTTAATTACATTTATTTTTTTATTGATTTTATAATTTTATTTGCGTATTTTTGTGATGCTGCTCTGATTAAGATTTTCCCACGGTTTCTTTGATCCATCTAGGCAAGCAGTAGGGTGTTTAATAATAATAATAATAATAATAATAATAATAATAATAATAATAATAATAAAATAAAAGTAACAAAAGAAAGAAAATATTATAGACATGACCGTCATCAGCCCTCTGCCAAGTTGAGATATAAAAAAATACTCGTAAACACTGACCATAACTAATAATAATGATGATAAAAAATAAGATAACTGAAACTACCGACTAAAGCTTATCGAAATTGATTATAATTACGAAAATAGCCTTATTTCGACATATAAATGACGAAGTAGGCCAGTAATGTTCTTAATTTAATGATAATTATTAACAATTAACTTAGGAATTTTCTTTATCTTTATCGTGATAAATGTAATCTGTGTACAATATATAAAATAAAAGTAATAGTAAAAGTAAAACAACGTACTTAATGCATTAAAATTATACAAATAAACACATTAAAACTTACCTTTGCCTTGCAACGGGCATCAGCTGCTCAAGAAACCAAAAACCACGCCCTCAACACACACGCACACACACACACACACCCACCCACACCCACACACACACACACACACACACACACACACACACACACACACACACACACACACACACACATACACACTCGCACACATAATACAATACATACACGAACGCACAACATGCACATATTTCCATTAGATATTGTATTCTCTAATTAAAGTTTTCCTGTACGTCCATGCTGATCTAACAGATCCTATCATTGCCCTTCATTGTCACTACCGTTTAATAATTCAACGACCTGCTGAATTCTTCATCATTATACCATTCTAATCTAATCCATTAATCTACCTAATCCATTTATTAAGTTAACGGCCAATATATATATTTATTTATTTATCTTATAATTAATTGTATGGGTATTTTTGTTATGCTGCTCTAATCAAGGTTTTACCAAGTTTTCTTTTGATCCATCTAGGCAAGTTCTACGGCAATTCCTTTCTTTTATTCTAAAGTGATGCTGATCCATACTTCCCTTTTCTGAAGTAAATTGTATAACTTATTTATTATTTATATATCGAATAAATTATTTTTTTTATTTATCCCGATTAGCGATTTGCAATCCATCCCGATGTAACAGTCTAAAGATGCACTCATTGTACTAGTTATTTGGTGGGCTTTAAGCCTATATAGTCATTAAAATTTTACGTTTTATTTACGACTGCTGTCCAGAAAGTAACTTACGTTTTTAAATAAAAAAATTTATTATACATATTTGAAAGGGAAAATCTTAAACTATTTTTCTACATAGTTGCCATTTAAATTGAGGTGATTATCATAACGACGCACAATCTTTCAATCTTTCTCTGTAGAAATCTGCCGCCTTAAATTTTTGGCACCCGTCTTGCACAAAACTTGTGATAACCAAGCTTCCCCGATACAATTTCATGCTGTAAACTTCGTGGTAAATGAAGCGAGAGTTCCGTAATCATAATACGGCGATTTTATCGTTGATTTTTATCGTCAGTTCATCAGTCACAAGGCTAGACCGACTACTCCGGTCCTCATCATGAACATTGGTGCGGCCATTTTTAAACCGATTGCACCACTGCCTCACTCCACCTTCACTCATTATTCCATCTCTGTACAGCTAAAAAAAGTTGCCGATGAATTTCATTTGTTTGAGGTATTTTTCCAGTATATACCTAATCACTGAAAGCACCTCACAACTCGTGGGATTTTCTATTGAAGCGCACATTTCAACAATTCACAACGAACAAAGTAGACAAATCACAGTCCACACGCTACGACAGCCTGATGCGTACTGAGTGTAGAAATAGCCGCCAGGATGGCGGCTCAACCCCCAACCATTTCCACGCTAGGCGCAAACGTAAGTTACTTTCTGTCCGTCTTCGTATTAAAAAAAATATAAATAATTAAATGGAATGTCATATTTTAATAATAAAAAGTGAGGAAGATTTGACAGAAGTTTTACAAGAAATTACCTTGCCATTTATAACATGAAAATTGATTATGATTAGAAAAAAATTTTGTTGCGATCAAACAAGTTGTGACACCTTATATACCATTAAATGAAAGACATTTATGAAGTGTTATGGATTTTCCATACTTGGATAGCAAAATTACAACTGATGGCCGAAGGAGGAAGGATGTAATAATGTAATAAGTAGGATAAACCAAGTAAAAACAGCTTCAATGTGAAAGAGAAATTGTTTGCATCAAATAATATTAACCTGAAATTGAGGAAACACTTACTAAAAACTTACATGTAAAGCGTTCTATTATATGGAAGTAAACTTTGACACTTATAAAGACAGAATGAAGGAGCCTTGAAGATATTGAATTATGTTGCTACCGAAGAACGTTGAAGATATCGTAGACAAAAAAGTAAGCTACGAAGAGTTTTTGAGAAAAATCGGGACTCTACAATATTTTATGGATCTCATAAGGAAGAGGTGAAATAACTAGATTAGACTTACGTTTAGGCACGACTGTTAGTTACTAAATATCGTGGAAGTTCTGTGGATGGTAGGAATTGTAGAGAAAAACCTCGGTTGGAATATACTGGTTAAATGATTCAAGATTTTAATTGTCAGTCGTATAAAAAACTTGCAGGATTAGCAGTAGATCGAGAAACCCACCCTACTAGTAAACCAATCCATCAAAAAAAAAAAAAAAAAAAAATTTATGAGAAGCAAACTAAGAGATAACACGTCTTTTTAATATTACTATTACTAATCCAATTATTAAGTTTCAAACTTACTGGCAAAAATACAAAACTAGTGCAGATAAAATTCTAGTGAAAATATATAAAACATATCTAATTCATAATCAACGTCCAATAAAAACTACTGAAGATAAATTGATGAAAATGTGCAAGTGGATATTAAAAAAGTATATTTTTATATTCCGAGTTTAAATGGTTAAAATGGAGTACCAATGAAATTTATTATTTGTTTTTTTTTTTTTTTTTTTTTTAATTTCTTGGTAAAAGATGAAGATATTTTGTTTTTTTGTGTGTAATCTTCATGTGAGTATCTAAAAACAATTTCTAGATTATCGTAATTTCATCTTGATGCGTACTGAGTATAGAAACGTTTTGACGCTAAGATGGCTATTCTATCTCCACGCATCTCCACGCTAGACAAAACGTAAGTTACTTAGAAAGTTAAACGAAATTTTGAAGATGATTGCAAATTTACTTTTTATACACTAAACGAGATATTCACTCGATTTGGATACTCTTCAGATACTCATCATCTAAACACTATTTTCGGGTTTTTTGAATTTCTATTCTTTGAGGGGTGCGACGGTGTACGGCGCGGCAGCCTCAACTAAGATAGCCACTGCCACTATTAGTGTATATGTGACGCGACTGGGTACACATGCTTCCGGTTACTTGACTAAAAAACATAAAATAAGTTAAAAAAATTAAAAAAGAAAAAGAACCGAAGTACAATCACTCTACTAATGGTCGTTGAGTAACCTAAGGACCTTGAAAAAAATACTTTTTCCTGTACGAAGGACGAGTAGCTATCTATAAATAGTAATTTTAAGATGGAGACAGACTATTTTGAAACCCGCAATCTTTAGATCACTCAAAGTTTCGGGACTGTACTGACCAAACGTTTACTCTGAAGAAATTAGTACACTTTTATTTTTTTATAAATTGAAGTCTTTTGATTTTTATTTATCATTATTATTCTTACAAGCTTGAATTTAATGGTCCAGGCTAGATGGGAATGGTCCAGGGTGACCGGCTAAATATCCTCTGACCGTGACGGGAAATGCAAGTAACCATATACCATGGGTGAAGCCGTAATTGTAATCATAAAATATAAATATATACATATTCATAAATTCAAAATAGTAATAAAAGTATGGCAATCCTTAAATAAGCTTTCAAAAGTTAAACGTAGAAAATGAAATTTAACAAATGCTGCTAGTTGGAAACGATCTACTTTTTGATATAAGATCTTCACACCCTCAAGTCGTTTTAAATTCAGAGTCTCTTCATTAACAATAAGAACCTTTCCATTAAAACTTTTTGAGTTATCCCCTCCCTGGGTCCTTGACGTTTTGGTGATCTCACTGAAAATAGATCGTTTTGAGGTAGGAGAATTTGCTCAATTTTTTTGGTTCGAAACACAATGATATCGTTAGATGCGCTTTTGTTGTAAATGACAAAACGTATATGTTTGATCTACCTGGAATTACATCTACAATGCTGAACTGTACGCTATTGGTAAGACTCTGAATATCATTAACCCAAAATATCGTCACATCCTCATTTGTAGTGATACGTGTAGTGCACTCCAAGATTTAGAAGATTTGAATTCTAAACATCCTATCGTCACTGCAATTCATAATGCAATCGCTGAGTTTAACCGTCACAACACACAAGTGAATTTCGGCTGGATCCCAAGCCATGAGGGAATTCCGGTTAATGAAGAGAGGATTCCGCTAATAAAGATGCATGTAGCCCTCTTTCACCGCTTGTGTTACTTCTACCGATTTTATTAATTCTATTACACACACGCACATTACACACATTACGCACACTCTTCGAGGAAGGTAGTACGGTGACTGGAATATTACAGTAGATAATAAACTCCGACATATCAAGGATTCTCTGCTGCCATCGAGCTCTTCAATCCGGATTAACCGTCGAGAGGAGATTATTATTTTCCGTTTACGAATAGGACATACTGATCTTACACATAGACACCTAATAAGTCAGACCGATGCACCCTTTGTGTTTACTGCAACTGCCAACTAACGATACACCGCATCCTAGTGGTCTGGATGTGTTACACGGCATTGCTGCTTAAGTTTAAATTAGGAGCTAACATCCAAGATATTCTAGGAAACAATACGATGGTGCTTCAAATATCTTGTTGCTTCTTAAGGCCGTGGATCTGTATTCGACTATTTAATAATTATTTAAATATGTTTTCTTTAGTAATATTTTATTATGTTTTTTCCGGACGATGATAACGCAAAAGCGTTTTTCGCTCTTCGAAATAAAAAAAAAATTTGCTAAATTTAATTTTTTTAGAGTTCCAATACTGAACATTTATTTAATAGATATTATATACCACTTTTAAAACTAGTTCTGTAAAAACTTTAAAAGGTTTTAGTTAGAGTAATCGTAGCTGGAATTTTTTAAGTCAAAGTTTTCGTTTGTTAGTTTTTCAATGTCTTTTTAAATGATTTGTTACCGCCCTATCCTTTCTATTTAAGATTTTGGAGTTTCGATGTGGTCGTGTCATACCATTTTGAGGTAAATTTACAAAAAAAATATCTTTCTGTTCAACAGATTGAAACATTTTTTAAGAGTTAATATTTTTAGAGCATGTACGCGCACGTACACACACACACACACAAACACTTGCATACATATTTTCTTTGCAGATCATTGTTAATAAAAATGCAAACGTAAACTTACTTTTCAGAATTATCTCTAATTTTATTCTTTATGTTACCTACTACATCAAATACAATGCAGAAAATATACAAATATAAATTGATTTATGTAAAAGAGAATATTAATGTTAAACAAAAAAATTAAATAAAAATTAGCTAAGCTTGCTTACACGGCATTTTTCCAAAAACCCAAGGATATTTTATATGTGAAACATACACACAAATTTACATTGCCAAACACATTAAGCTAACCTACCAACCAATCAAGCTAGTCCAGTTTAACTGTGTGTATGAGTGTGTGTGTATATATATATATATATATATATATATATATATATATATGTATATATATATATATATATATATGTGTGTGTGTGTGTGTGAGAGACACTCACTCTCTCTCACACACACTCACTCAGTGTGTATGTGTGTGTGTGTGTGTGTGTATGTGTGTTTGCGCGCGTGTGTGTGAACCTACATTTGAAAAAGCGTAGAATTTTAGACAGAACGTCGAGTAAACATTACCAATTTTTTTAGTCTTTTGTTTTGCGGTATTATTTTTTGAAAATATAATTTCAGCTTTTTTTATATTGGTGTTTGAATTTTTTTATTGTATTTTTTGATTGGTAACCTAAATAATAAGATAAAAAGTGTTAATAAATGTATCTTTAATACATAATCAAAAATATTTTTGACTGCTAAGAAAAAGTAGCTTAATTAAAAATTAGTCGCCGATTTACACTAAGGAATCCTTTTTTCTTTAGTAAAAATGAAAACGGATAAATAATTATTTTTTCCCATTTTCGGAATAACTAATTGTTACATTTTTTCTACGAATATTGTGTAATTTATTTAAAAAATTACGTGGCTAATATTTTAAATAAATTAGACAGATAGAAAACAGTTTGATTTAATAAATTTTATTCATAGAAATAATAAAAATAAAAAATTACCAGTGATTTCATTTTGAAATTTGAGAATATAACTTATTTTATACTTATTTATTTCATATGTTTAACATATAGATTTTTTTCGAAAAACAAGAGATGGATTAAATAGAAAACAATTTTTAGAAATTTTCATTAGGGACTTTTTTCCTCTTTTTCTCTGAGTAATTATTAATTGGAGTTTAAATATACAGTTTGACAATTTTCTACACAGATATTGTTATTTAAATAAAATTTCCCTTCAGTTCTTTTTATGTAAAAATATTTCCGTATTTAAATTTCAATTTAAATATAGATATCTGTAGGTGTATTATGTAAATTGCGTTGATATTAGAGATTTAAAAATCTTAACAGTTATTGTTTGCTTGTCGTTCTAATTAAAATTTAAAATAGCTGGTCTAATAAAATATTAAACATTTAAAATTTTAAAAGAATATTAATGTTTTTTTATTGAAAATTAAGCGAGAAGAAACTATTAAATTGCGGTTAATTTTAAACGCTTTAAAATACATTTCATGTTTCATATTACAATAGAGATAGTCCTCTATAAAAACACACACATCCTGCACATTTGTTTACTTTTGCTTAATGGATTTTATGCAAATGTATAACATACTATTATTTGTAATTGTTATACGATACAAGTTAATGAACAGCCATGATTCTCTTTTCTTTTTTGTTTTACATTTAATATAGAATGATTTTAGCATATTAAGGATATTTAGATCGTACATTCTAAACCTGAAGTGAATAATAAATCAGGTAGTCCTTTCTTAAAGGACTTTAATAATAAAGGACTTAAAAAAATTTACAATCTTTGCAATGTAAAGTGAATTGTTTTCTATATAATACTAATAATTTTACAGAAATTATAAATTTAAAAAATGTACGAAGAGTCCATCATTCATTTATCCATCTTGCTTGGGTGGGCCATCTCTTTGGAATAAACGAAACCAAATGATCTACTCCTATGTAGCTCGCATTAAAGATCAACGAAATCATACGGTTAATACGGTGTTCTCTAACCCGCATTTCAATTGATGCAAGGAACAGAAGAGATCTACTGCTCCCCAAGGAAAAATCCTAGAGGATTCCTGCTCCTCTAGGAATTTGGCTCTAAATATACAGTTACTTCCAGTCCTTACTGTTGCTCCATGTTGTTACCCGGTTAATTCTACTCCGCAAAATCGGTTAAGTTACGAGAAAAGTTCTATAATTTTTTAAACAGAATTCTGATGCTATAGTTTATACGGTCGGCTCTAAAGACGTTAATTCTGGTTGTTGCGAAATTTGGAAATTTGTGTTGGTAGTCCTGCGCGAGTGTTAGCGCTGAATAACTTATAAAAGCCAGCTCACGTCATCTTGCCATTTTAGAAGACTACAGAAGAAGAAAAAGAAGAACGAAGAACCACAATGCGACTCACGCCACGGACTGGAATCCGGTAGAAGAGCCCAGCAGAAATGCAGCACGAGGATCAGAGAGAAAAGAAGAAGTTCTTTAATTTTCCTTACCAACCTTCCTTTCCAAACTTACAATTTTACTCCTGCCAGCACATGCATTTCTCTCCGGAGAAGTGAGCACATTGCTTCCTCCAAAACGTAGGGCCCCCGTTAGGCGTATTCCTGTTAGCCCGAATGGCGCTAGTACCAAAAGGACTTCAGCGGACGTACTGAAGGGGAATTACGCCGGGAGTAAGTACATACACGCTTAGTCTCTCACAATCAGCCCCGGCAAATCATTTCACACTGGTCTTTAGGATGGGAACGCAAATCACCAAATCCGTCCATAAATAAAACATGAAAATTTATAAACGCCACTAAACAACCAATAACCCGCCCGATAAAAGAAAGACATAACAGCCAGGGACTTTCTCCAGGTTCTGCAATTAGTAGGGAGACAATATAAACTCCCGCTACCCTTGCGTTCCGTTCCTTGCCATTTAGTTATTATGTATATTTGGAGTGGTATGCAACGTGCCATCAGAGCATTTTATAAACATAATGACAGTGCATAGAATTCCACCACCAATTTAATTTAGGACACTACGATCGTGTACCGTCAGCAAGTGGAATTAAAACATGGATACGCAATTTCAGGAAACAGATTTAGCAACGTAAAAGAAACCTCCAGGCGGTTTTCTGATCGTTCAAACGCCAGATGATATCGAAAATGTTCAAGCAGCTGTCAGAAGAAGCCCAAACCATTCAATTCGTCGTCATGCGTCCTTACTGTCGCATAGTTCAAGTTTTTAATGAATACTGTCACAGGACTTATTTACTTTATCATCCGTAAAAGTTGCAGATCGTCTAGGAAGTGAAACTATACGATAACATATTACGCCATCAATTCTGTTAAACAAATGGTTGTAAAGATAAATGAGGACAATAACTTCGATAACAAACTGTGGTTGTTGGTCGAAGCCCATTTCCAACTTCACGGATCGAATAATAAACAAAATGTTCGTTTTTGAGCACAATAAAATCCATACAGCTACACCAGCGCACGCTAGACAACAAGGTTACCGTACGGTGTCCTATGTCATCGTATGGCACAATAGGTCTTTATTGTTTTGAAAACGAGGATAGCTCACGTTTAAAATGATATCACATCGATACGTCACCTCGCTGATAGACCTTTGTTGCGTGAAAACTACAGACATTTACGTAAATTATTGATAAGGCTTGGTTTTTCAAGATGAATCAATATCACATACAACACAAATATCGATAACTGCCGTATGCCAATCGTTCGGCAACCGTATAATTTTGATAAACGATGACATTTCATGCCCTCCCATGTGTCCTGATTGTCGGTATTTGATTTCTTCTTGAGAGATCACCTTAAAAGTAAAGTATATGGTATTCGACCTGGAATGACAGAAGAATTAAAAGCCAAGATCCGAACAGCAAATGCTGAATTTTTGTTTGAATGCTGCGTCGAACCGTGCAGTTTCACTACTGAGACTACAGGACTGTCTACCCAGAGATGGAACTTACCTGCTGCAAGGTGTGATCTTCGAAAAATAAATTTTGTGTATATATTCATAAATGGTATGTTTGTCTCTGTTTAAATGTTACAAATAAATTTATTTCATATAATTTTTTTATATGAATATTTAACTTTAGTATTTCCTTTTTCTCTGAATCACTCGGTAGTAGATTGTGTAACATGTAAGTATTCTAGGAAAGGAAAGTATGCTAATCGTATTTGATTTAATTATGTCGGGATTTTTGCAGATTTTGACGTTAATAATCTTCTCTATTCAAAAAGCATGATTTGAATATTGAAAATTTTTCTAGGATTTATGAACTTGTTTGTGTTGGCCTGTGTTTTGCTTGATATATTCAGACTAGATAAACCGATTAGAATGAGATTTGAATTAATTACTTCTGTATGTGGGGCATTCATTCCATTTAAGTTTGGTCATAATCTGTCAGAGAAGTAAGAGAGATAAGGATCTTAAAGGTTCTGTTTCTCAAAATTTTACTTGCAATAAATTTGTTTTATATAATTGAATGCCTTTTAGGAAGCTTTGAATTTATGATAGAATTTAGTCTTATTAAAATCCCTCATAAAGGGTGACGGAAACAAGAGGGGTGTGGCAAAACAAGCAGTAAAGTCGTTTGGGCAAGATTTTTTCCGTTTCTGAATTGAAAGTTTAATTCTTTTAATAATTAGAGATGACCCCATTACAATAGAGATATCGCTTTGGTTATGTGTTTGAGGAATTTCATTCAGGATTGGGGATGGTAAATCTATTTTTTTTCTTCGGTCATCATTTTTTTTGACTGCCTTGGACTTAACCGATTTATATGGCATTCTATACCATGAAGATGAATTTACCATGAATTTTATACCATGAGATTGACGCCATTTAATTTTGGTTACAATTGGTCGGAGGGGTGGGGAGATATGATCACCAAGATTCCTGCATAACTCTTTGCCTATTTTATAATTTTTCTTTTATTTTTGAGTTTCTGAAATCTTTTTTTGTTTCTTTGTTTCTTAGCATGCATCATTTCATAATTCTATTACACTACTAATAACAAATAAGTCATTCATTTGAAACATTTCTTTGTATACAGCCATTTTGTAAAGATTTTGTCTGAATCGGAAATTTGTTTGTCCTCCTCTCATCCGTAGACGATTTATACTTTTATAATATCAAAACTTTGCACTATAGATAATGCAACGTAAAGAAAAAGAGTCAAGCTTATAAATAAAAAATTTCTGAAAAAAAGTAGAGTAGGTTCATTTTTATTCAATTAACCACACATCTCAGTAATGGTCGAACTGAGACTGTACAAGACTACACTTCATTTACACTCATCCTCTGAAGTATTATCTGAACGGTAATTACCGGAGGCTAAACAGGAAAAGAAAGAAAGGTTAATTTTTATTGGTGAGATAGTTCTGAAAAAAACTGTTTTTTTTTGTGTTCAGAAAATAATGAATTTAAATAATAAGTTAAAGTAATAATAAGTAATAAAGTTCTGAAAAGAACTGATTTCTGATGTAATATGTTTCTGTATTGTTTATGTATATTTTCGAAGAGTTACTAAATGGAAAAATTACTTTATATGTTAATGTATGAACTAGTATTGCTTGATTGGAATATGAACTTCGGGTGAATTGATGGAATCTGTTTGATGTGTACGTTGAAAAAATTAATTTTATAAGCAGGAAGAAGAACACATCGATCATTGCTAGTTGAGAGTTTTTAAGAAATTATACGACAAACTGTACGGATTTTACCTTTTGATGACACAAAATAAACTAGCTTTCTGGATCCGGTAATAAATTTAAATATGTCTCAAATCGATATGTTAATCAATTAAGGAATTAGGTAGGTTTTTACAGTTCTCTTGTAAGTTTTTCAAGAAAAATTTTACTTTAAGAAGAATTTTTAAATAATATCCTCATAAAAAGGTTTTCAAACTAATCGAAAGTCAGTAAAATTAGTCAGGTTGACCTGTAGAAATCATTTTCATCCCTATATATATCTATCTATACATATCTATAGAAACGAAATTTACCAAACATTCATACTTCAAAATGATACATTTTTAAAGTGAGGGCATCATATCCCAGAGGGGAGCCTCCTTGCGGACAAATTGCTGTCTGATGGGCGTGTTCGCATTGGGTGGTGGCCTGTCGGGTGAAGCGGTGTGCCTCCGACCGCTGAAATTCAGGCAACAGGACGAAATTCTGTAATGGCGCAGATAGAAGTGGCCATTGTTTTACGTGTGGTAAGGCCGGCCATATACGTAAAGATGGTGAGCAGGAGCCTCGATGTACTTCTTGGAAGTTGTACGGTCATGCGCCCGGAGGTCGAGGGATACAAGACGGGTTCATCTGCGTCAGAAATTTTGTCTTCACATTAACGTCATGGTGTCTTTGAGGGACAGCTCCAACCGGAGGGGCGGGAGGCTTCGATCTTCCACCTTCAATGACAGGGTGGGGACTCCTTTGAGATGCCATTGGGGGAACTGTAAGACTCCGGTGGGGGATCTCTTTGGGGATTCCCCACTAGAGGCGAGGCGCCAAGACCGGAGTCCCGGGGGGGGGGGAGTTTCATTTTGGGAACTCCTCATTTGAGGCATGGCATGCAATAAGACCGACTCCCGGCTGCCTGGACGGGGCCTTGTGTCCTTCTGAGGTAGTTTGAAGCAAAGGCATCCCTCAAGCTGAGTTTATGCTTAATTGTGTATCCAGTTCCGGGGGTTGGGGAAACTACAGATGTATTAAAAAAAAACAGAGGGGAGCAACTCAAAGATTTTCAGTTTAAAATTTACAATTTCATAATTTAGAATTGTGACTTATTTCTTTAAAATGCATTAAAATACTCCGACGTAAAATTCATCTGAATGTGACACCTGTAACCAAAATAGAGACAAATTAATATTTTTACCGCTAATTTCTAAAGTGGTTTGGAGATGTCATATAACTGTTCAAAACTAAAACAAATAACATTAAGTAAATACTCTTACCCCAAAATGTTTTACTTTTTGGTACCAGACCAGTACTTCGAGTTTACTATTGCCCACTCCTGAAAGTAGCTGTAAAAAATATTGAATGACCGTCATTTCCAGGTGGTTACACTGGCAGTGGCGCCAATCCTGGCGGACAAACTACTGTCTGATGGGTGAGTTCGGATCGGGAGGGTGGTCTGTCGACTGGCATACATCCGACGACCTTTGCTTTAGATGTTGAATCCAGGCTACAGGGCCAAGTTCTGTTCTGACGCAGACAGAAGCGGCCACTGTTTTATATGTGGTAAGACTGGACATTTACTCAAGGACTGTCAGCAGGACCCTAGGTGCTTATCCTGCAAGTCACATGGTCTTGCGCCTGGGGTTCGGGGATGTAAGATGGCTCCATCGGCATCTGGAACTGTTTCTTCGTAGGAACATCATGGTGTCTCTGAGGGACAGCCCCATCCGGGAGTGGGTGGGAGGCCTCGGTCTACCACTTACGATGGTCGGGTGGGGACTCCCTTGCAGTACCGTTGGGGCGGGAAAGTAAGATTTAGTTCTGATGGAGGATCCTATCAGGGGGGTTCTCCATTACAGGCAAGGCATAAAGACCGAGTCCCAATGGGGGATAGAGACATGGCGCCTAAAAGACCGACTTGCGGCTATCTGGCAGGAACTTTGTTCCCTGCGAGGTAATTAGAGGCTATGGCACCCCTCGGAGCCGAATTTTTGTTTAGTTGCGAATCCGGGAAAATGGCGGGAAAAAAAGGAGAGAGAAAAAACTAGTGAACAATAAGAAACTCCCCCTCTGTCCAATGAGATGAGGATTATACGTATACGTGTAAACGAAGAGCAATTTTGTACAGACCTAAGACTGATTATTTCTGAGATGCGTGGTTAATTAAATCCTAACCACCAAAGTTAACCGGTATCCACTTCCTAGTATTCAAATCTCGTAAAAGCAACTAACATTTACAATGATTTGAACTTGACAACCTTCGACTTTGAAAACCAGCTGTTAAACAAGTGATTTGCGATTAGTTTATCATTTACAGCCCGGTGGGCTTCAATACTACTTAACGTAAATTTAGCATCATAAATCGTTTTCATTCAAGTGCATATGCTTCGTTTAATCTTTGAGTAAAAAAAAGGAAATATTTTGATGCTCTAACTGAAAAACGAAATTTTTCTGAACGTAAGTTTATATGAATTTTTTCAATATTTTAAACTAAACTTAATGAATTTAATTGTAGTATAAACTTCCTGGTACAACTGTTATTATATATAAATTTATAACCTACGGTTTGTGTAATCTATGTAAGGTAAAAAAATAAATAAATGCATAAATAAACAGGATAGGAAGTCTGAAATTTAATTAAATTAAAAAATATCAACTAGTAGAAGAAAATAATTTAAAAAAAAATTGTTATTTATGTTTCAGAAATAACAAATGTATAGAAAAATGTTCTAACCTTTGTAGCAATTTTTTATTCAATAACAGTTCGCAGTCTTCCAATAACTATTAATTTTTATGATGATATGAAAAATGTCTGACCCTTATGGAAAATAAAGTTAGATTAAAAACGTAGACGATTAGTTTATAGCCACTTTACCTTAATTGAATTGAAGTTTAAAATAACTCTTTTAAAATAATATAATCCAATAAATAATTGATAAATCCACTTCCCCTTTTTCTCTTCCACACTCTTTCTTTCTTCTCTCCCTCTGAGGTGTAATGCCATTTAATATTTAAAATGACTTATTTGTTAATGGGTTAGAACCCGCATATAAGCTTAATGTGTAAAAGCGTAATAAAAGTTAATTTTATTTAGTTAAAATCTATTGCGTGTCTTCTATATGAAGGATTTATTGAATTCACTGTTGACTTTTATTAAATAAATCGTTTAATTGGTTGAACAAAGGAAAGTTTATAGAATAACTTCAACTAGAACATCACAGGATTTTATTATTATACAGTAATAAATAAAAAATTGTTTCGTTTGAAGTATAATATCATCTCTTGTGGATGTTTCAAAACTCAGAACAAGTTTCAAGATATAAAAGTGAGCTGTCAGATCACTGTTTTACGCCCAAAAATATGAGTATGACTATGTCGACCCATATTTAAAAAATTAAACATTTTAACAAATTCTTATGTACATATTCCATTTTACAATTATTTAAAATAACCGTTGAAGTTATGAAAAAACATAAATTCGCATCTCATTGCGTTAACAGGAAAGTTAAGTAGATTTGAAAACGCAATAATATAAGACTTTTGTTAGGTAACTAACAGACCGGAAAAATCCATAATAGAATCCAATTATCAATCATTCATTATTACCTTAATTTCAGATGATTTAACTGTATCTATATCGGAGGATAAGTATTTAAAATGACTTGAAAATTCTAATAAAGTAGTTTTTAAAAATTATTCAGTGGATGGAATGTTAATTATCTAATATTGATAGAATTCTTACATTCTGCTTCTCAGGTAGACGTAACATTGCTGATCGCAGGGATATAAAATTTCCGTTAATAGTAACCATAATATTCCCTTTTTACCATAAAGCGAAATTTCGGGATCATTAGATTCAGGAAATTTCGGGTATTAGATGAAAAGTTCTCTTTGGATAATCAAATGCATTTCGTTTGCAAAAGAAATCAGACCTTATTATTTTGTTTTGAAGCACTTTATTCGCCTTAATAAAACGCTAAACATGTTATAATTATGAAATATTTGTTATTCTTATTTTACGCATATATTCCATATTAAAATATATTATGTCTTGGGACTCTCAGAAAGAAGAACGAGATTTTAAGATACAACAATAGGCTATAAGATCATGTTTGGTACACTAATTATGAATCGTATAGACCGATAATTAGTAAATAAAATCGTTGTGTTTATGAATTTTCAATCTAGAAAATTATTAACAATATCTCTTCCACATCAGACAACAGAACTGTCTTCCTTTAACGCAGCACAGTACTTCAGCTTACAAGTAAAGGCTTTATTATTCTTCCATTTTTTCAAAAAAATAACTGAACCATTTCAAAAATCTTCCCACGATTTTATTTAAAATACAATTAAAAAATTTTCTTACAGGAACAATATTACTCTGCTGATGAATTTTTAAATAATATTAATAAAAAATATCGGAATTTATTCATTCCGATCAACGAGTACAGTAAAATGTGAAATGTGTACACAAAAATTTCTGTATAACGGACTTCAGTCTTACGTATTCTACAGTTTTACGTACATATGTCAAATCCCATATATTATAATTGCTCGAATCTTGTTTCATTATTACGCAGTGAAATTACACAGGTCAAAATATTTTTTAGGTAGATTTCATAAGAACGCTACGTATTGTAATGGGTTCCGTGATTCGACTTCCGGAAAATTTTGATATATCTTCGCGTTTCAGATCCCTCAGACTCCAAAACCACCGTCAACTCAAAGGTTTATATATATGTATATATATCAATATATATGGAAATATATTTCACTTTCTTGTGAACACGTTAACTGTCATAATTTTGGGCCAATCACTTTCAAATTTTTTCCTAAAAATAACTTGACCAAAAATCTAGTTCGAGTTCGTTAACGGCCAAAATCGAGGAGGCATTTTTCGAAAAAACCAAAATACTGCTATAACTTCCTCATTAAGTAAAATATCTAATTCGTTACTATTCTTTGGATAAGGGCCTAAAACTTATCTAAGTAAAGTTTTTTGATATCACCAACCATTGGCCCAAAAAAATGGGATTTTGAAAACAAAAAAATATGTAGCTCCCTTAATTAGGCACAGTATTTAATCTGTTGATAGTGGTCGTTGGTCCTCTAAACATTACCTTAAACGTTTTTTATATGATCAACCCTTACGGCAAGGGATGACCAAAACCAACAAAAAAAATTATCGCTGTATCTTTCTTATTAAGTAAAATATCGAATTCCTTTAAAATTGCTACTATTCTTTGGATAAGGACCTAATACTTATCAAGGAAAGTCTTTTGATATCAGCAACTATTGGCTCAGGGAGTTGAAAAAATGGAGTTTCGAAGTCAAAAAAGAATCATACCTCTTTTAATAGGCACATTATCGAATCAGTTTAAAGTGGTAGTTAGTTCTCTAAACATAACCTAAAACTTTTGTCTGAAACAATTTTTGATATGACCAATCCTTACAGCAAGTAATGCTAAACATGTGAAACTTTTTTCACATGCAACCATTGTCGTATCGAGTAAGTTTGAAGTTTTTCTTAACTTTAAGGTGGAAATCTTTTTTATCTCTTACTAAGCACCGGTGAAATCTACCTCCGCCTTCTGTCGTGCCGAAATGGATTTTTTTTTATATTCATTCAATTTTTAAATATTTTTTATATTGGATTTTTTTTATATTTCAAATTTTAATTTTCTGTTATTTGATTATAGTAACATTTCCCATTTTATTCCAAACGTTTTTTGTGAAACATTATTTTTAAAGTGTTAGCATCTTAAATTAATTTATGTTCTTTGGTCAACATGCGCCGGTTGTATGCAACGTACAGTTATCGATAATATCTATCGAAGCTAATCGACAGTAACCGTTTGAAGCACGAGCGAATCCATAAACCTAAAGCTAGTACCTAAGCTAGTACTAGTAAAGCTAGTACGTGCTTGTTATTTTGTTAGTAAATTTTGTGGTGGTGTTCGTGTACAATACCTGAAAATAAATATATCGATTGTGTATTATTATGTAATTATTTTTTATATTTACTACCTTCATGTATGTATCTTACCATTACTTTATCTGTATATTTTTAAACAAACAATATAGGCTATAATCACATCTATATTTTATTTTATCATTATCTGTGTATTTTGTGTTGCTGCTCTGTTTAAAGTTTTACACGGTTCCCCTTGATCTATCCAGGCAAATACTAGGGCAGTTCCTTTTATATATTCGTAAAGTAAGTATGTCTATCCATTCTGTATAATGTATTATTATGTACCCATCAGAATAAAAGATTTATTTATAAATATTTGAATGGGTTACAGGACAAATTTCTATTTAAAATTAATGTAAATTAATATGTTATTTCTTTGAATGAAGAATTTAATTACGGTTTGATTAATTATTTTTCATCATTCTTTTAAATATTCTTATTTAGGCTTAATAATAAATAATTATTACATAAACAACATATTCGAATATCACATTTTTATTCATTGATTATTTGTTTTTTTTTTACATATTACTTTTCCGAAAATTTACTGAAAAAAAACTGGTCTCGTTTAATTTACATGCCAGTAAAAAGAAAATGAAAAACGAGACGCATAAGAACGATCTTTATTAATTACGCATAAAAATTTAATGTATTTATTATTTTTTTACTCAGCTACCTACAATTTCACATCTTTAATTGTGTTTCACTAGCTTCTTCGTTCCGTCTTCCAGAAATTCTGCCGCCAGTGACTTAAAACACGCACTAACTTCACTATTCAGTTCATAGTCATTGTCAAACCTTTGTGATGCAAGCCACTCTAAGGTGAAAAAAAAGAAAGTAATCTCTGGGAGCTAAGTCAGAGTAACATGGTGGACGATTGAAGATTTTCCATTGAAATTTTTCCAGTCGTCTCACCGTCTGATTAGGGTGTGTGGCCGATCATCGTCATTCAAAAATATAAACCTGCGGTGTAGCATTTCAAAGCCGTTTATTTTTTATAACTCTTTTAAGATTTTTTTTAATATTTCGGAGTACGTAATTCACAGTATTTCCGCAATAATTAAATTCGACGAACAAGAAATCATTTTTTTCCCAAAAACAGTAGCCATAAGCTTCTTTACAGAACGTTCTCGTTTGAATTTCTTTGAACTAGAAGGTGTTAAATGATGCTATCGCATAGACTGCTGTTTTGTCTGGGCGTTAGAATAAAAATCCTGGGTTTCATATCCGATAAAATGGGACCAACACCTTCATTTGCGTAAAACCGGAATAAATTCATGCGCTGGAGCAAGAGGCTTTTCCTTATGTATATCGGTTAACGTTTTTATCGTTCATCCGGCGCACAATTTTTTTTGTATCCCAATCTTTCAATCAAAACTTCATAAATCAAAGATTGTTAAACATCAAAGATAACTGTGATACTTTAAGGCGCCATCTTTCTTGAATTTTTTGGTCAACTTTTTAATCGAACCATTCTTTATCATAACGGCCGGCGGCTTCGTTTTACATCAAAAGAACGGAACCACTGTCTTAGTTTACCGTAATTCATAATATTTGATACGTAAACGTCACGAATTTGTTTGTGAATTCCAGTCACAGATTTGGTTTTGCCATCGAAAATCGATTAATCCTCATACTTCCAACTCGGGGATCACAAATTGTCACATTCATAAATGAATAAATAGAATAAAAAAGTGGCTAAACTGTTTTTTCTAACAGCTGACTATTAATTAAAATAACTAAGCTAGGCAAAGCTGCTCACAGTAAAATTGAGTATTATAATATTAAATTTTGGCATTAAAGATTTAAATTCTGAGCTACAGTAAGTGTATTATGTTAACTGAGGTAATTTATCCATTAAATTGTTGAAATAGTACCTATATGTTTTAAAATCTAATTATTTTACTCATACTGCTTTCAGAATAGTACGAGGGACGTTCAATAATTAAAAAGACAAATGATTGTTGATTAGTTTCCCATGTAAAAAGACAAATTATTAGCTTCCCCTGTCTTTTGAGTGGTATAGGTACGGCTGTTTGGGGTGCTTTGCCAAGGGTCGCGCGCGATTGGCTTATCGGGCAGTGGCAAGAGAGGTGGCAGGCGTCGCAGACAGGGAGATGGACAAGACCCCTCATCTCGGAAATCAAGGCCTGAATAAGGAGGAAGTCCGGAAACCTGTCGTATGAGCTCACTCAGTTTCTGAGTGGCCACGGTTGCTTTGGCGCTTACCTGCATAGGATTGGAAAAAGTGCATCCCCCTGTAGGTATTGTGCAGTCGTCGACTTCCCGGAACACGTAGTATTTCGGTGTGGGCGCCGGTTTGATGTATGGTGCCCAGTAGTTGAAGAGTTCTGGGAGTTGTGATTGAATGTGTTGAAGTTGTGATTGAATGCGAGCAACCAAGATGCTCGAGTCGGAGGCTGCGTGGAGTGCCTTAGCTGCAATAGTGGAGGCCATTGTTTGCGGTAGAGAGGCGGACGAGGGTGAGTAGAGGTTCTCTGAGCCCTGTTCGTCCCCCTGCATATGTCTGGTTGTGGACCTTACGTGCTCAATCATCTTAACTATGTTGTCATTTGATTATGTATATTTAAAATATGGATTGTATTCTTTGAGTGCCACTGTAATTTGTGTTGTGGCGGTGCAAACGTGTTGGGTAGCTAGTTATACTATTTTTTTGTGTGTATCCTCTTCTTCGTGTGTCGTGTTGTGGTGTAATCGTGCCAGATTGCAATGTGTGTTTTTTGTGTTGGTTGTTACTATGTAAGCTAATACTTCTGCGTGTTTATATTATCGTGCTATGTTAAAAAAAAAAATCGTGATGTATAATTCGGGTGTTACAGTAATTTGTGTTGTGGTGGTGCTGTTGTATAAGATTGTAATGGATGTAAAATATATGTGTTGGGTTTCATCAGGTTTAATGTTTCTGCTTCTCGTTCTTCATTATTCCGTGTAAGGGAGAAAAAGTGTGGAGCATAACATTGTTCAGTATATGAAAATTGTTCTAAACAATGATTTGCCATTGTGTGGCTGATAATTTGCCGGGATGCCCGTTTTTGCAGCGGTGGGGACCTCTTGCAGGGTGGAGACTGAGTTAAGCTTAAAAAGCGGGTCCGGTCGCCAACTGGTACAATTGCAAAAAAAAAGGTACGGCTGTTACCCATCGGGTTGGTGTACTGGTGAACGCATCTTCGAAAATCAGTGGATCTTGAAGTCGAGAGTTCCAACGTACAAATCCTAGTAAAGGCAGTTAGTTACTTTTATACGGATTTGAATACTAGATCGTGGATACCGGTGTTCTTTGGTGGTTGGGTTTCAATTAAACACACATCTCAGAAATGGTCTCACCTGAGACTGTACAAGACTACACTTCTTTTACACTCATACATATCATCCTCATTCATTCTCTGAAGTAATACCTGACGGTGATTCCCGGAAGCCAAACAGCAAAAAAAAAAAAACAGTACGGCTGTTATCTTGTAGGAGAATTAACCCCTTTTAAGAGAAAATCAGGAATTTTCTGATTATAGGAATTGCAATAAACTGGACTCTTATAGATCCAAAACAATCTTACCGGCTGACACGTAGATTTTTAATTTTTTCCATGCCGGTGAAATCTGGATTTTTCTATTCTATAGCATGACGTCGGTTCAAAATGATGAATCTAACCTTTTCTACGAGTTATATGTAATCTAGAAAAGTACTACCTTCCGCTAAAATCCGTCGTTTAAGTTCCGTGTAGATATGAATTCTAGTCTCTTTGTGACTACTACTCCGTCTGGAAACTCACCTTGAACATGTTTTGCTGTAATTCATTTTTCATGCATAATGGAATTACAGTAGCGACTATCTGCATTATAAATTTCAGCAATCTCGCAATTTCGTGAATAAAATTATTAAAGCGATTTTGTATTGGGGCACTCGAAACTTCCATTTGTCTTCCCCTACGATGAAAATCGGTGACAGTTGCTATGCCCAATTTAAACTATTCAATCCACTTATAAAAATTTGCATGATTAATACATTTTTACCATTTCTTTTAATATCTGCTTGTAAATTTCGACCGGTTTTATACCTTCGGAATATAAAAATCTTATCACACCTAGTTATTATTCCATGATATACGTTTCAAGCGAGGCCGACATTTTGAAATAAACAAAAGAGGTTATAACAATGGAAATTCTTTTCGAACTGCTGATATTTTCCATGTAAGGGGTGCCAACCTGAATGTCAAACAGTATCAGTTTATTCTATTTAATAGTTGTTTCGTTTTTGCCATTTATCTCCTTAATTATTTTATTACCATCGTATATTTTATTAACTGACTGAATTTCTTCATTTCTTTATTTATTAATATAATATTTAATTTAAATTTTATTTTAAAAAAAAATCGTTTTATTAAAGTTGTTAAAAATTTGGAATTATTTTGAATTAAATTTTAAATTTAAGTTTGAGTAAAGAATACACGTTATTGGCATTATTTATTTAATTCTATTTTAACTAATCTATCACGTTTGGTGCCTAATGTGACTTATTACATTGATAATATTATATAATAGTTTTTTTATTCGTGTTCACAAATCACAAACCTTTTTGCTGTGTTTAATATAGACTGTAACAAATGATTAAAACGATTTTAATTTAAAGACTCGGCAGAAAATAAAGCCTCTGTCTGTGCAAGATTAATGAAAGTTAGAGAAATAAAAAAGTTTCCCAAATATAATTGCGTTTTAAGTTTTTATGAAAATGGAATTGTTTAAAGTTTTTATTTTATTTTAATTTTACATAATTATTTGTAGTGTTTACGACAATATTTACATCTGTACTTTTTTTTAATGTGAAATTAATGTCCTTTTAGGGACGCCATTAGGAAAAAAACATTTATGTTGTTTATAAATATGATAATTAAAATATACGGTTCAACGTCATTTATTTGTAGTTCAATATATGTATATATATTTTATTTTCAAAATAAATTGAAAAAAAAAAATCATATTTAGTTATGAAAATTATATATTTTTTAATTAGTACAGTCCGTACCTGGCTGTATAATTTCATATGAATAAATGTAGAATATGGTTTTTTCGGTTATCGAGGTTTTTGTTATATTGGATGCCGATTATCCGAACGCCGATTTACCGAATTTCCAACTGTCCGTACTGCTTACATTCGCACTAAGCAATTATTAAAACAAATACAATACTTAAAAGAATTAAAATATTTGAATAAAACTTTGCTTGAACAGGAAATGTATTTTTATCAATCTTTGTGTGTTCTGGGTTTTCTAATTCACTTTTTTGCAATTAGTATAGCACAAAACATGTAAATTTAGACCTGACTACTAAAAAAATTTATAAAGTAATGATAAAATTAACTTGGTTATTATTGAAGTGCTAACGTTTTTATTCTGTTACTCAATGGAATAAAACATTTTAATTTTATTCTATAAAATATATAGATAATATAAATCTTTTCGATTTTTTTTGTAATTTCTAGAAAATAATTTTTTATAACAGAATTACTTAACTTAATTTCTCTTCAGTTGGTTTTTTCGAAGTTTTTTTAATAAGTTTCTTAAATGACATTTTATTAAAGCAGTAGAATAGGAAATTTTCATTTCCATAAGATAATTTATGTAACTTCTGATTATTTTATTAGCAAATTTCTTCTCATTGGATTTCCTTTTAACGTATTACTGTACCTGTTTTTTTTTTATTGCAGTGTACGTACGTTCGGAATAAGTAATTTTTAATTTTAGTGAAATATTTATTTTTTTATAATTTTGTATTTTTATTTTTCATGGTATCCAGTGAACAATAGAATGATATGTCCTATATGTATGATAAACCTTTTTTTTAATTTTACACTTCGATTTCTGATTATCCGGATTCGGTCTTGCAAAGCCGATATATATATATATATATATATATATATATATATATATATATATTAGAGCTAGAATGTAAATTATATTGTAAGCTTATTTACTTTTTAAATTATTGCAGTCTTTTTTTACTGTGGATCTGTTAGCGCAGTGCGTACACTCGTGCACGAGTTAGAGTAGTAGATAGTAACGTTGTTATGGCAACCCTGATTATTTGGTAGCCTCGCACTCTGACTACGTCTGCCCACAAACACACGGGCAGATGTATAAAGCCTGTTTGTGCGCAGATGTTCACTTACAGCTCCCCACCAAACTGATCGACATGCATTTGCTTGGTAGTAGGGCTGTATTTGTTCACGGGCAGTTATTTGCGAGCAGTTGTGCGTTCTACATCGATTTTTCATCTGTAGCTGTTTCCTTTTTTTTGTTTATTATTTTTGAAAAAAGAAGAAATATGGCTATGTGGGATGTAAAAAAAACTATGTCTTTAATCGAAGATTTCCATAGAACGCCGTGTTTATGGGATATGCAGTGTGTAGATTATAAAAATCGAACTAAAAAATTTGATGCTTACGAACTATTATCGAAAGAGTACGGCGTTCCTCCATCAGAAATCGAAAAAAAAATTCAAGCTTTGAAAAATCAATTTCGTCGTGAACATAGAAAAATTCAACATTGTAGATATAGTGGCTCTTCGTCCAAAAAATCTCAGTGGTACGGTTATCAAAGTTTAATGTTTCTCCAGCACCAATACGAATGTAGGGGAAGTCGAAGTATAGATGACGATGGAGAAATTGAGTCATTAGACATTAAAAAGGTAAGTTATTATTTCATTTTTTTAAAAAGATAATTATAATAATTTATTTATAAATATTATTACTTTCATTCTTGTCCAAAATTACATTTGGAATATTTTTTTTTGTTCTTAATTGCCTCCAGATTTTCATTAATTTTAAATTTATAATAGGAAATCATTTTTAACCGTTCATAAATAATAATAAATAAATTAATATTGATTTAAACGACAAATCAAACCTGAAATATAGTTTTTAAAACTTTAAATAATAATTTTAGTCTTTCTTATACCCCCCACTTTTCATACGTCAGTTAGCTTAACCATCATTGTCAGTATTGACGACAATAACTTTGATATTCCACAATGTAAGAAATAAAAATATGACATTATTATTAAGAAATATTTAAACTCATAACAATATAATAAATGAACAGTTCAAATCCAACGCGCTTTTCTGACTGCTTACTAAATAAATGTCTTTCTTATTGAGAGAAAAAATAAATCGGCTGTAGTTTCATTAACCAACACTAGGATGAAAATACCACCACCTATATATCTAAAATGAACGATTAAAAAATCTTATGAAGTTTTAAAAATTATTAAAGATTTATTCGGTTTATTATTTTTTAAGTTTCTTTTAAACATTATCGTCGTGAAAAAAAAATATTCTAAAGGGTTACATAACTTTCCGCCTTTGTCCTTGACAAGTTTTATTTTTTGAAATCTCCAATAGAGTTAGTTATAATAATTTGAATACACAATATTTAGAGTACAATTGTAAAAAGGATCAAAACGTTCACTAAAAACATATGGATCCAATTTGATAGTTTTGAGAGGCATTGTATTATATAATGCTATAACGAGTTCTTTTACTTTCTACCTCTTAGCCAATTTTTTTTGTTTTTTTAATATTTTTAAGTGTGCACTGGGTGTCGGAATGCTCCAAGGAAATAAGTCCAAATTCAAAAGGAAGGTTTATCTTTCGGGGCCCTTTCGAAACAATTATACAAGTATTTTGATATTAAATAATTTTCTGTAGTGTTCCTACCACTCTGTTGTTCCATTTTAATGAATAATAAATCCTGGCCTCGGTGATCCATTAATCACGAGGCCAGGATGGTATACCAAATTTATTTTTGGTTGAAAAAGGGCTGTTTTCGGCCCTCGGTATCAAAAAATTTTAAGAATTTCAGAATTAAATACCAATCAATTATTAAGTCGATGTAATTGCATTAACATTTTGGCTAATTTTTATTGTTCCGATAATATTATATATCATTTTTTCAGTTTATCCCCCACAGTATCGAATAATATGATTTAATTAATTATAACATTGGAATCACCAGATACAGTCAATTAAAATTAAATTATGACGTCTGATCAGGCCAAACTGATTTTTCGATTTTACAAGTTGCACATAAACCTAAAACAAAATTACATTAAAAATTTCATTTAATAAAAGATGTTTACAACTCAATCCCTACTAAATATGCAATTTTAAAAATAAAAAAAATGAAAATCATGAATATAAATACTGAAAATATAATCAAGAATATTCAAATATACAGAATAAAACTGGAAACAAAAAACACATATCATCCAAAAAGTAGAATTATTTTGAATATGTACACAACAAAATTAGAAATTTTAAATTTGATGGAAAATACTATTTTTAATATAATCATGAAAATACACAAATTAAAACAAAATAATTAGAAAGAAGATATTAATATTCCATAACAAAAACAATTAATATTTTATTGATAAGAAACAATAAGCAAAACAAACGATAAATATAATTAAAATAATATGAAATAATGATAAGAGTATTTTAAATTTAACTAATATAAAATTTACGACAATAGAAAAGAGAATTATTTGCAGTTCTGATTAATATATAATAAATAATCCTTTTAATAATAATAATGATATCATCAAGCGTACTATAGTTCACACTGGCTTAAATATGTGTAAAATACACGTATAAGAGAAAAATATAATAATAAATGAAATTGCTATTATTATAACACAAAATACTATAATACTATAGTGTGTTTTATGTATGTCACAAAACATAAAACATATTGCTTATAAAAAGAAAAATATAAATATACCAACAACCGCTGGTCTCCGTGGCGGAGTGGTAGCATCCCGGCCTTTCATTCCGTGGTCCTGGGTTCGAATCCCGGTCAGGCATGGCATTTTTCATACGTTACAAATTTCCATTTCCAGATCCAACGCACATGTTTCAAGCTTATGTGGCGATATCATCAAGAAAGAAGAAAATTACATACATATCAAAGACATAAAAACATTAAAAAAAAACTGATAAAATGGACACACCCGATATCATTTATAAAAATAATTATATTGAAAATATTAAAAAATGCGGTACTTACGTATTAACGCCACCGCAGCCACAGCTTTATTTAAAAACAAAGAAGTCAATCGGATTTTGGTGGAAAATGGGCCGATATAGAGTGTAACATAAATAAATAAATATTTATTTTATAAATATATTTAACCAAACTTAACCTACGCTCGCTTCGCTCGCTAACCTTGACTAATTAACACCGTAATTTTTCGAGTATTTATTTAATAAATTCAGTAATTATTGTAATTACTGAAGGTTAAGTTTGGTTAAATTATATTTATAAAATAAATAAATATAAATAACCATTTATATTCTGTTTTGAATCTGTTTCGGCCCATTTTCCACCGAAATCCGATTGACTACTTTGTTTAATACTACTTTGGCGTTAATACGTAAGTACCAAAAATGCTTTCCATACAATAATTCCACCGAAATAATAGGCCAACTACTTTTTTTCTTTTTTTTTTTAATTAAAGATGAGTCTGAGAAATGCCATATACGCACCCCCCATAAATGGGGGAGTGTTGGACTCGCACGGGTTCGGCTAGTTGTTATTAAGAGCCTATGTGTACAAGCACCCTACCGACTAAAACTCCTATCTCACCGTTTCTTCCCCTCCGGAGCCGGACCTGCAGTTAAGCACTGCGTGGCCACAGGAGGTATCGTTAGGGTCCAGGGATCCACTGTTTCCATGCTTCATCACTCACCGTCGCCCATCCGCACAAGTGCAGACGCACAAGGGGCTGTCCTTCACCCCTTCTCCTACAGGTCACTTTCTTTGCCTGAATGTCAGGTCTTTTATATGCAACTCTGATTCCTTTGTGGGTGATCTTCAGTCCTCTTACTCATCTGGGTCCAAAATTAGGCTCTATCCCATTCTCTCGCTCTAGTTTTCAGGATAATTGTTGCTAGGTGTACTACCTTGTCTCATTCCGCTCTTTTTATCATCATGTATGGAACTGTTTCTTCCGGAGAAAGCCAGCTTAACCCGCCATCTTGTCTGACCACATCCCACCGCTGGGTATTGGTAGATGGTGTGCTCAACAGTATCTTCAAGATCGCAATACCTGCATAGAGAAGACGTTCTCCTGCCAAATCGATCAGGTAGGCTTCACACTCGCCGTGTGCAGAAAGGAGCTGCGTTATATAGAAACCTACCTCACCCAGTCCTCTGCACCTGTACATCTATTCTCGGAATTAATTTACGTGTCCATCCACCAGTAGGTGAGATGTTCCAGGCCTCCAGCCACTCGGCCAGAAGTAAGTCCTTAGCCTCGGTCTTAGTCATACCAAGATCAATCCGCCGGAGTATCAATGCACGAAGCCGCACTGGTGGAATCCCGGAAATGACCTTAATAGTATTTCGCGAAACCGTGAGGTATGCGGCCGCAATGTTCAACGTAACATGTCTTTGAAACGAGGATATTTTATCTACATTCCTTTTCTTTTCAAGAGCCTCTACCCACGCAGGATAGAGCTAACTAGATACTTAAGCACTACAACTAAATACTTAAGAATTACAAACACAAAAATAAATGACTTACAACCTGAATTACATTAATTACATAAAATATCTCCTTGTTTGTACCGTTTTTTACCGTCTGGTCCAAAATTAACAGGATTCTTTAAAATTCATAATCCTAATATTCCAATACGCCCACTTATTAATTTCAAAATTGCACCTTCTTATTACATAGCAAAAATAATTGGTAAAATCAATCAATTAGTCGTTTTGTACCCCTATTGACGTGCCTAACATCCTGCACGACTTTCAGCCCGGCTCAAAGCTTACTGGGGAGATAAACCGGTAACTTTCTTGACTTGTTTATCTATACATCTGCTTGCTTTCTTTTTTTTCCGTAATCTGGTGTCCTCAATAATGTTTTTTTTAGGTTCTCTCCGTCTCTTATCTTATGTCCAAAAACCTAAAGGATTTTCGATGGAACGGGAAGAAAGTCGGTTTGGAGATGTTAAATTCTTCGAAAATTGGCGCAACGGTTCGTTTTACAATCCTTGGTATCCGTAACATCCTACACCAATACCGCATTTCAAAATCCTCGAAATGTTGTTTATCTCTGGCCTTCAGGGTCCAAATTTCACAACCATACAAGAAGATAGAAAACATAAATTTTTCAATAAGTTGAACCTTCCTATTACATTTAATATTGGATAAAATATTAAGAAATAAAATATATCTTCCATACAAATATAATGTAAAAAATGGTTTTTAACTAATAAATACATAAAATAATCTTGAAATTAAAAATAACACAAAAATGCTTTCCTTTGATTTAATAAAATGTACATGAATATACCCATAAATGATATTATAATTGTTATAAAAGATAGTATTATTAACAATAAAAAAAACCAGGAAATATAAACAACATTGTTACTATAATACTAAGTTATATGATTCAAAACTATTTGGAGTTCAAAAAAAAAATTATTTTCAAAGACGGTCTTGCCAGGTTCACCTTTATCAGTGATTTTATCAGAAATACATTCAACAGTTTGAAAAAATAATAGTAGGTGTCATTACAGATGCACATCATATTTACATGTTTATTATTAAAGATAAACTAAATATGTATAAAAGAATTAAAAAATTACACATGAACTCGAAATAAATCGCACTATCAACTAGCTAGATGGAATTATTGAAATAATTAACAAAAAAATTGTAACTATGTTTTAAAAAACATAATAATAATATCTATATACAATTCTCAAATCTACACACTTTGGACCCAAAAAACAAACATTTATAAAAATGTGATTCATAGAAAATTTGTGTTTAAAAAAAAGAAAGATAATAAATAAAATGAACAAAGAAATTTAATACATTAAAAATATTGCAAATATAAATTGTTATAACAATAATTTAATTGATAAATTACTTAGAAAACATATAAATAACAAAAAATAGCTGAAAAAATTACACTTAAAATCACAAATAATAATAATAATTATAAAAATAAACCTAACTTTCCAAAAAAATGTATTTCATTTAAATATTAAAATAATATTAAAAAAAAAATCATCAACGTATTTCGTAAGACTAGAGATAATATTTCTTAAAAACCAGGTAAACCTATAAAGTATAATTTTTAATGTAACAAAGTTAATAATAAAGCTGAATTTGTGGTGTATATAAAATTAAATGCAATGAATGTGGTCTCATATTTATAAGAAAAAAAACCACTAGATCTTTCATTAAGAAGTTTTCAGAAGACTTTAATGATTGTAAAAGAAGAAATAATAGGTTTTCAACAAGTTTTCTCTTTTTAAAGAATATCACGTTGGTTGATGACCTTAGAAGTCAATGCCTTATAACTCAAAAAAGAAAAAGTTATCAAATGTAACCAATCACTTGATGAAAAATAAACTACTAGTGTGTGTGTGTGTGTGTGTGTGTATACATATATATACAATCTCTCTCTCACACACACACACACACGCGCACACAATAAATTGCCGATCTCCGTGGCGGATAGGTAGCGTCTTAGCCTTTCATACGGAAAATCCCGAGTTCGAATCCCGGTCGGGCAATCATACGCTAATAAATTCTTTATACTCTAAAAAATTTCGTTTCCATATCCCACGCACAAGCTTCAAGATTATGTGGCTACATCATCATGAAAAAATATTTAGAAATAATGGAAATAAATAACAGTAATAGGGAAATCAATAAATTCGTTCTTGAAAAATATTAAATCAGTAAATTTTAGAGTAATTATAAACTCATGAATAAACAAACAGAATACGATATTCATAGTGCATTATATAAATTGTTAGAACTGCCATGATAATTAAGTATTTTAATAAGAAATGTAACTCACTGTCATACTATGTTATACAAAAGAGGTTTTAATTTTAAATGACAAAGCATCAATGCTGATGTAAGAGAAGTATCATTTTAAACTGCTATGATGAAGTGAGTATTTCGAAAGCGCTCCAGTAGGTAATTATTTCTTACTTTTAACTGACTGTATCAGGTTTCAATACTGTAATTATTAATTTTATTCGTATATATATATATATATATATATGTATATATACATATATGTATATATACGATGACATTTTAGATGTAGGGGTTCTTGCCGGTCTTCACGTTTCTTGATCTCTTCTAACAAAAAAAAAAATCACTATTTAAGCATTCAAAAATTCCGGAAAGATGTATATATGCATGTATGTTGGGCAATTTGTTTTTTGTTGATAACTCCAGACTGGATGAACTGATTTGGATAAAAATTTGAATGATGTATTCTTTAAATGAGGCTTAGATGGAATTTAATTTTAGTTACAATCGATTAAGATGATAGAAAACCTTATATATTGCTAACCTCGAAATATTATTAAAAGAATAGATTAATTTTAATTAAAATAATTAATCATTAAATAGCTAACATATCATCTATTGGTGTTTGATCTTATTTAAACTCCAAAAAAGAGTAGGTCAAAAATCCGGTTTATATTTTTGTCGTTTCCGGATTCAAAAGTCACATTCTTATACTAATACGTGATTCCATTACATTAGTATGCCACTTTTTTCTTATAAGCTTGGGCAGTTTCATCAGCGATGGGAGATAATGAGCCTATTTTTCCCTCTTTTTATTCGGTTAGATTTTTAGATTTATTTGATATTTTTAGACTGGATTAATTAATTTTTACAAAATGTTTTATGATAAATCCTGATTAATGGACATTAAGTTTTTTAATTTTGGTTACAGAAGGTCTAAGGGGATTAAATATATCGTCTGGTAACTTACTATTTTGCTCAGTGTAGAATTTTTTTTTTATAATTCAATATCTTTCAAGAAGGCTTATAACCCTCTTGCGTGATCCAGACTGCATTCGTGTATCAAATAAAACTCCTTAGTGTAAAATCTGAATTTAAATTTGTTCTCAGGCTCGGTGCCCAGAGTTTTATATTTAATTAATAATACATCCTAACTTCAGTGATCCGTGAATGTAACTTAGCTACAGATATGTGTGTTCTGTATTTTCCTGTTTTCATTAAAAAATTATACGGTTTTCTAAGGGCCTTCCCGGGAAGATATTTATTCTACGTCTTCTGAACACTTCCAGAATATAACATGAATCGGTTGTAATTGTTTAACACCTTGGCTAATTTTTTTTTTAATAAATATGTTATTTTTTTGTAATGGTTAAATTGTAAAACAATATAGTACACAATAACTGCTTATATAAAAAGAAAAATTAAAATGTAAAACTAATTGACCATTAAGGAATCATTGTATAACAGGTAAAAATAAAATATATAATTAATCAAATCGATAAAAAAGTAATTAAAGATCTTATTTTAGTTAAAATATAAAATTGTAATAATTTACATGAGTAAAAAACTGATCTTTTTGTTACCTCTTTTAATCCAGGAAACATCTTTACCTGAGAGGAGTGTAGACTATTGTGGTGAAAGTGAAGAAATAGCAGACGACCAATCTTCAACGAGCTCTGGATTAGCTGTTGCAGAAAAAGAATCCGATTTTCGTCCTCCACCACCACCAGCTAAGAAATTTAAAAGATCATTTGATTATCCAAGTGTTCAAGACGCATATAAATGTATGAAAGTTTTAACCGAAAACCTTTCCAATCGTGATGAGTTCACAGTATACGGAGAACATATCGCAAATAAATTGAGATTAAGTGGAAGAAGTAGAATGGAAATTGCCATAGCTGAACATCATATTGATGATATTTGTTTCAAATTGACAATGGGAGAATTTAGTGAACTGACATTTACTAATTATTTACAGCATGACGTTTCTTCTTTATTGCAACAAAATTATTCCTTTTCTCCAAACAGTTCACCAAGTACTACTAGTCATTACACTCCAAAAAATTCACCTCCTTTATCCGTCTCTCCTGTTCATTTGTCCGATCAGTGCAATTCTCAACCTATCAATAAAATTGTTGTGGAACCTCAGACTTCTATAACGCGTAATTAATAATATAAAAAATAAAGAAAATAAACAACGATCGATTGCATTGTACGCTTTGAGTGTTAATTTTATTTTGTAAATTTCCGATATACTTAGCGTTGGTGATGTTGAATTAGTTCGTTTATTTTAAAAGCATTGCGACTGCCAGGGAGGCAGCCTGGTTGCAGAGGTCACTCTGGCTCCTCCATATGCAAGAATGGAAGTTAGTCGGGGTGCTCCGAGGATGCATCTGGGACTCAGGTGTGAGAGTGGGGCCGCGGTGGTTTGCTGTGTTCGTGCATCGCGGGTACAGCAACCTAGAGTAGGGAGTGGACGGGCAGCCCACTAGCTGAAGGGTGCAGTGGTCGTCCAGAAGGGATGGCTACTGCATCTTGATGAAGCTTGTGGGAACCCGGAGGAAAGCCCTAGGAGAGGGCAAGCCCGTGTCTTGCCCACTAGTGTGCCGTGGAAGACGACTGCCACAGCACACTGGAGCGACTGTGTTAAAGCCTAACGGCGAGGACCAGTTGCTCCGTGGGTGCTTAATAAGATTAAAAATAAAATAAAAAAGCATTGCGAGTGGGCGCCAATAACGTATCTTCATTTTGCGTTCCAAAACAAAAAAAAGTGCACTATGTCAGGCCTGGCAAGATGGTAGCAGTAATTTCATTTGCCTGCGCGCACACACACAGAGAGAGAGAGAGTGAGAGAGATTGACCCGGTAGTAACTGGAAAACTGGTTGGAGAAATATATATATTCAATTTATTTATTTAATCTATTTTTTTTAACTGAAATTATTTACTACGGAGAAGTTTATTAAAATTACTACATAATTATTTTAATTTATTTGTGTTTTTTACTCGTATATTACTTTTAATAGAGGAATTTATATCATAATTCTTCACTAATTTCCAAGGATAATTTTCCCTGAAAATGAAGCAATTTTCTTAAAAAGATCAGAAATAGTGAGACTAGAATTATATTTAAAGAAGATTGATAAGTTTTTTACCCTGGCTTTGGAAACATTAAAACGATGTTGTAACTGACAAGTAATTTTAAGATTTTTTTTAAATTTGTTAAAAGTAGTTTAATTGTTGTTAATAAACACTTTATATAAAATTATTCCGAATAATGAAAAATATATGTCTTTAAAAATTGTAGCTTGTTTTTGTGAAAACTGAAGCATCATATATAGTTAGTTATATAATGACCAAATATATAATCTGAATATACGAGATTTAATCCTTATTGATGTTTGTTACTGCATTATTTTGTAATTTGTTTAAATCCCTTTTTTATTAATTATTTATTATCAAAAAGATTATTTGTTTATTATAGAAATTATCGTTTTTTGTAAGCAATAACCAATTACAAATTTCGTAAATGTAATATTTTAAAAAAATTATTAATTTTTTGAATGATCTTTTTTTAAATAATTTTTTTTACTATCGTAAGTAGTTTTTTTGAAAAAAACATGTTTACCATACTAAGCACTTTGTAAACTGCCGGGTGTTCAGCTTCATATGTTTATTTATTTATATTTTTTGATATATTTTGGAACTGTCTCGTTTTATTCTTTTTTACAACTGTATATTTAGTTCGTCTAAGTACAGCTGATGTTAGTACTAGTAGATGCATTAATTTAACAGTATTGTACTGTTTACTCTCACGTTTAAAACTACACATGTTCATTCCATCTTATTAATTAAAGAACACGACACGACAATGTAAAAATATATAAAATATAATTAAATATGTAAAAAGATAAACAAGAAACATTCAACAATCGTATGAACAAATGAATCGGTGCGTTTTATTTAACTTACAGTTATTATATGGATTACAGTTCTTTGAATAGTGGGCATGGCCGCGGACGCTATTCGACTCGCACATTTGTGAACATTTTTTGGTACTCCTCCGCGGATTTGAAGATTTATTTGTGATAGTGCAAATTTAAATACGTGTTCTTCAAGTTACAATTTCACTTAATCTTCAATTGGATCCAGAGTAATACATAAAAAAGGATTTGATTAACTTGCCCTCTTATACTGGAATTGAGGTTACGACATCTTACCGTTACGTAATATTATTTTATTTATATTTACTTAATTTATATTTAGAATTTCATTATAATGGATAAAGAACAATTATAAAAACACGAGATTTGACTATTAAATCTGCCGTTACACGAATTAAGATATTCATTGTTAATTTCGATGATACAATGGATGATACTTACGCCCTTCAAATCAAATTAAGAACGGTTCTTGATTTACAGAATAAATATGAAATTATACAATCTCGCCTTGAAACGGAATTTTATGATGACTGATCTTTCATCAGACCATATTCAGGCTGAAGATAAGTTTTGTTCCATTGAATGTAGATTACAATATCTGATAAAAAATAATACTCAACTACAGTAATTAGAGACGCCAATGTAAAACAACAATTAAACAACAACTGCAGCAAATTAATATTCCAGTATTTAAGGGCACTGTATTAGATTGGCAGCATTATTGTAACATTTTCAATGATCAGGTTCATAGTAGAAATGACTTGACTAACTTACAAAAATTGCACTATGTACATTCTTCACTGAAGGATGATGCGTTGGCAGTGGTTAAGAATTTTCCTATTACAAATGAAAATTATATCATAACGCTAGCTATTAAAAAAGCGATTCTACAGTAATATAAATGAATTTTGAGGGAGAAACTTTAAGTGTCTTCTTATGCAAGTGCTTTAGAAGTATTGCCGATTCATATTAACATTTGTAATTCATTTCTTTGTAATTCAATTCAACACTTAAAAAATGGAAAGAAAAACTATTAACTATTTAACTTTTAAATGTTTAAAAGTTTCCCACTTTTAACAATTTTTTAGCATTTCTTGATTCAAGGCATCAAATTCTTGAAAATACCAACCAAAGTATGTCAATTTGAAAAGATAATATTACAAACATTGTTGCTAAAGAACAAATTATAAATGTTCAGCCAAATCTGTTACTAAAGGATTCAATTCAAATATTAATAAACATAAGGGAAGTACTCCTAAATGTTATTTAAAATTTAATTATAAGAAATGTCTATTTTGTAATTATAATTTATTGTATGCTTGTTAAGGATTTTTTAAATTTATCCAATGATAAGTAAATTTTTTGAGATCTTTGTTGTCTCAGTTGTTTGTCTTATAAATGTCATTCAGTCACTGAAAGTCATTCTTCTAATATGTAAACTCTCACAAAAACATAACACTCTTGTTCATATGGATGAATTTATTGAATCTAAATTTAATGATAATAAGTCTGATAATAATAACCATTCTTCACTTAAATTGCAAAAAGGCAAATATAATTTCGTCTACGGCAATATGTAACACCAACGATGTTCATGGTGATGTTCGAACATGTTGGTTCTTGTTAAATTCAGGAAGTGAAGTTAATTTCTGTAATATAAATTTTCCCAAATGTTAGAGCTCAGTTTGTAAAAATTAATTTTCCATTACAGAAATAAATAATTCACTTTCTCAATCTCCAATACAGCATTGTAATTACATTGCAGTTTTTATATATGGATTTTTCATTTAGGTTCAATGTGCTGTTCTGTCAAACATAACGGATGGTCTTCCACCATATATACCTTTTGACTTTTCACATCTTAGTTTACGTAATAACTTATTTTTGGCAGATCCTAATTGTAATGTAATGAGTGATGTTGATGTGCTTGTCTGAGAATTTATTTGAAATGACTTCTATGTCGATGTTCAGGTGCAGACAACTTAAACAAGGTCATTTAACTAAAAAATTATATATATAAACTATAACAGTATTTTTTTGAATTTCACACATGGTTTGCCAATAGTTCAATCAGTACTTTCCTTGATCATAACTCTTTTACTACATCTCTTCAAGAGTATTATATGCGAACATTAGGAATTCTTTGGAATAACACCTTGGACACATTACTTTACCAAATGACTCATTTCAATGATACTAATATCTGTACTAAAACAAATATTTTATCTATAATAGATGATATATTTGATCCACTAGGACATATTGGTCCAATTATATTTTCTTACAAACATTTAATGCAATCACTATGGCAAAATAAATCAGCTGGGATGAAACATTACCCAAACCATTATCTCATTGGCTCTCTTTATATAATCAGTTATCTTCAGTTAAATCATTTAAGTTAAATTGTTCAATAAATCGTAACAATAAATGTAAGATAAGTCAATACAAATACATGGGTTTTCTGATGCCTCTGTAAGGGATTATGGTTCTTTTATGATCATTATTTGTCAATAATAGACCATAAAGTTTACGATGCTCAAAATCAAGATTGGCTCCTCTTAAACACATAACTTTACCAAGATTGGAATTATGTGCTTGTTTGTTTCTTTATCGTTTATTGATAAAGGTGCATTATGGATAAATGTTGATGAGATATATCTATATAGATTCAACAATTGCACTTTATTGGATTCATGGGCAGCCATCCATTTGGAAGATATTTGTAAGCAATAGAATTGCCGAAATTAAACAAAACATAACCATTACTAATTAGCGTATCAACTCTTCAAACAGTCCTGCTGATATATTATCAAGAGGTTGTTTCCCAAATAAATTTATCATCACCCACTTCTCCCCATTTTGGCAGTTTATGGTAGAGCACAATAAAGAGCATTAAATTTTATTAACGTCGTGTAATAGGACAGACAATCTGAATTTTCAGGAGATACATACAATTCTAACTCGGATTGAAGCATGTCTCAATTTGCATGCTATGTTCTGTCTCCACATATCATAAGGCTTTAGTACCAATCTCTCCAGGACATTTTCTTATTGGATGCCCTATTACATCCGTGCCTGAACCCAGTTATCAGAAGGTTGACATTGTTTGGAACGCTGGTAACTTATTCAAAAATTTATTCACTCATTTTGGAACAGATGGTCTAAAGATTATCTACAACGCAATAAATGGTGTTTTCCTTCCCATAATTTTTTGGTAGATCTAGTTTTGATCACAGAGAATTCTGCTCCCATGACCTATACATAAACTATGTTTTCTCCTGATTTCCAATGATTAAGTTATTAATATTTATTTAGATAAGTAATAATGTATTTTTAAAGTCGTTATAAAATTTATTATATTTAATTTAATTTGTTACCTTTGCGATCAATTGTTATTGTAACTTCAGCACATTGTAATCTCTTTTGATTATTGTATGCTATGTATAATATGTACTTTTGTTATTGTAATTATAACATTGTCATATTATTCTTACACTAACTCTTTACAGACTACTGTTATACTGTATTAGACACATGCATACTGCACACACACACACACACACACATAAGCAAACAATACATATATACATGTGTAATATGTACCTACAGAAACATCACGTATACATAAACTATATTGTATTTTTAATGCACCGAGATGATTTATTCATGAAGTTATGTGGCTGTTCCCATGACACTACTTGTACACTTTTTTGTTCAATGGCATCACACTTAGTCTGGCCATTGAACTCACTTTCACTCCAATAGAATTTCACGAACAACACTTTTAAAAGAAATCCTAGATCCAAGTGATCCTAGGTACAAATCATCAATTGATCATGATTATTCATGCCATTGAATTCACCTTCACTCTAGTGTTCACCTTCACTACAGTGAAGGTGAAAACTTGTTATAAAATCTAGAATTCACCTTCCTTAAAGTCCCAGATTAATACATCCATGGTGTGTTGGGTAAAAATATCCATTGGCATCATGCTTAGTCTGGCCATTGGATGCACCACATGATATCTCTATTATAAGATTATCCCTATTTAGTCTTGGAGTAGGTGCCCAAGACATTTACTCGTACACTTCTATATTCATGAATGGCATCACACTTAATCTGGAAACTTAATTCATCTTCACTCTAATTGAGCCCCAGGAACAACACTTTTAAAAGAAATCCTAGAGGTATGTGATCCTAGGTACAGATCGTCAGTGGCACCATGCTTAGTCTCTTTGAAGAGCCCAGGAACCCCACTTTGAAGAAGTCCCAGATTTATACATCCATGGTGATGTTGAGCCAAAATAAACATTGGCATCACTTGTCTGGCCATTGGATGCATAAACACAACAGTAAGACATATCCTATATTTATTAAGGATATAGTCATGAATCAAAATGATCTGTCTGTAAATGCGTATAATATGTTACAGTTTTTCAAAAACCAATTTTTATGTAATTGAACATTATTTATTATTATTATATAGTTCATACAATATGTTATTTACTGTGCTGCTGAATCGTAACTCAATTCAATGTTATTAATTTGAGATGTTCTAGAATTCACTTGTATTATAATGATGCTATGTGCATTACTATTTATTTATTTTGTAGCATATGTTTAATATTTATTATTGTACTATTGTTCTTTGCACAATTGTAATTAATGTACTATTAACATATTAATGTAATATTAATTGTGAGATTACAGATAAAAAATTCAAAAATTATGATATTTTAACTATAATACTAAGAAAAATCATTATTGATTTTTTGGTAGGCAGTATGTTCAGCCTATGTTAATTATATTTGATATATTTTGGTACTGTATCGTGGTCTACTTTTTTACAGCTGTATATTTATTTAGTCTGTTGATGTTAATACGATTGATGTAAGTACAGCTGATGTTAATATATGCATTAATTTAATAGTATTGTATTAATCTACCGGGTTGTCTAGTGGTTATACTCATCGCAAATCAGCTGATTTCAAAGTCTTGACTTTGAAATACCAGTGAGTTATCCATTTGGATACCAGTGAGTTCTTTGGTGGTTGGGTTTCATTATAATATAAAATTAAATATATGAAAAGGAAACAAGAAACATTAAACTATCATATGAAGAACTGAATCAGAGAGTTTTATTTAATGTAATTATAAGGATTACAGCAGAATAGTGGGCATGATCATGGATGCTACTCAACTCACATTTATGAACAGCGGGTGACTGTCATGTTATGTAAAAACAAAAAAAATTTCTTCTGAAAAAATTTGATTATACTTCTTAGATTCTTTAATATTTTCTACAAAAAATTATTTTTACCAACATACCATTTTCCATTAAAATTTTATTGGAGTGAAATAGAAAAAAATCCGGCATAGGGTTTTATAACTTTTCAGGCTCTTCCATTGATAGAATTTTATTTAAAATATGCCATTGGTTTTTAAATATGACTTAATTATATATTTAAAATACAATTATGAAAACGATCAAAATGTTTAGTTAAAAAACAATGTATTTTGACTTCCTTGCCTAAATATTATTTTAATCTTAAGATTATGCAGTATTAAAAGTATAACTTCTTGTTCTCAGTAGTCAACTTCCTTAACCAAATGACGAATTTACCATAAAAATTATTCTGCATTTAGAGTATAATTGCTAAAAACATTTGGGTCCTCCTCTTTCTTTGGTCGAGAGCTTCCTCGTATAACATTTTTAATAACAGCCACTACTTACAGAAAATTATCAGAAATTATAAAAGAAACTCGAGTTCTATAGAGTATCTCTTTTTTTAAAAACGTGTTTCAGTTTCATATACATTAATCGTAGATACAATTGAATTTTCAAGTACGGATCCCATTCATCACGTTTGTGTTTATTAGATTAACTCCAATAAGTATCTCTATTTTTGTGTCCATATTAAGGCAAAAAAAAAATAATTAGTTTTTGTATTAATACAGGGTATGTATTTAAAATGATGCTCTCTTGTCCGATGAGAGGCTAAATACTTTTTTATTTTTCCCAAATTTTAAAGCCAATTAATTATATGCGCTGTGTAAAGTTCATTTTCCAATAATCATTTTCTTTTTGTGTAATTGTCATTTTCCAAGAATCTTATGTAGAACTAGTCGAACTGATGAACGAACACCACCGGAAATTTTTATAATTTTTTTGGCCAAGAAGATACCCCTAGCATATTTTTGGGCATAAACCTTGATACCCCTAACATTTTTGTTGATCGCTAACTTTCTCTTTATACTACGCTGTTGCAACAGCTGAGGTATAACCGAAAAAGTAAAAACACGTTCGTTTTTTTCTGGAGATATTTCAGAAAAGTTGGACACAAAAAAAATAATCATTGGCGATAAAAATTTTATCTAATTTATAATCTCCCTAATTATTCTGCCGATCATTAATTTCATCAAATGTTTTAAAATTTCCATTATGTTATTATTTTTCCGTAAGAAGCTTATTCTAAAATCTGATAAACTTTGTACTGTTTGAATTATCAGTGCAACATAAATTCTAAAACAATTTGAATTCAAAATTAAATGACCGAGACCCATGATGAACGTAGATATGAAACTATTTTATAAATTAAAAAGAAGGAAAGGGAATTTCCAGTTAAAGTACAGTCTTGTCGCAAAGCAATAAATATTCGCAATTTATTGTTATTATTATATTATATTTATTTGTTATTAATTATATTATTCTTCAGTTAAAAGTGTTAGTACTTGAACGAGAGAAGTTCTTTATGACTTTTTAATATATAAATTATTTACGTCAATCACGCATCCCCATAATTTTACTTCGATTACAAAATATTATAACCGAATTTGTGTTTCATTGATGGATACAAACGATACCAAATTAGTAAAAAATACCCATAAGATTTCGGAATGCTCTTATTTAAAAAAAAAAAAAAAAATGTAATGAGTGATACAAAAATTGTTTAATCGAACCAGTACTATATGCAGAGTGAAAATAACTTTTAAATGAACATGTTAGTTGATATTTTTATAACAGCCAACATTTTTAATTTCCCAAAAATCTTCTGAAAATCTAATTTTTTCTATTTTAACACAAAAAGAAAAATGAAAAGGATGCGGGTGTTATTTTATTCATCATATACCAGTATATATTGATGATTGTAATGGTGTAATTAAATTATTTCTATGATATTTTCTTTTGTTGATTTTTCAGTAAAACTGCAAAGTTATTTGCCAAATTATAAGGTGCTAAGTATAATAATGTTACAGAAAAAAATAAACAATTATGATACGCGTATGTGGGGTTGGTGAGGCGTAAACGTTTTACGTTTTATGAAAGGTGATAATAATTTGATGCTCAACATAGTCAGTTATGTTTTAACGTTAGTTCAATTAAACATATAATTCCCACTTTTTTGCTGGGTTCAAAATAAACACATTCCGGCCTAGCAATTCATACGTGTAGAGCAGTATACTCCACACGAACGAGGGTTGTAACTGCTTACGGGAGCCGAATCATGGAAGAGTCTTTAAATATACAGCGATATTTTCAGAATATAATATAATAATCAGTTAGTGGCATAAATATAAAATCTGTAATTTTGTATGTACATATTGTTTTAAAATGTGATAAGTGAATTGTGTTTTATGTATAAATATATATGTAAAGTAGCAGAAAAGATTTTTTTTTAAACTTTCTTTAATTTATGATCTCCTGGCCAGTAAAAAATAAACATTCTACTTTTATCGTTGGTGTTTGTGAAGGATAAAGGATGTCTGCGATCCTGGATATATAGCTGTATATAGAGTAATTTTGAAGGTGCAATTTTTTGGAACTGGTAATAATTTGGTGAAAGGTTTTTATTTGATGTAATATTCATTGAACTTGGAAAAAATCTTCTCTGGAGAGGAACGTCTTGATTTTATGTCCGGGGATCAACCCGCCGGGTGGTCTATTGATTAAACTCATCGTAAATCAGCTGATTTCGAAGCTGAAAATTCTCAAGTTTAAATACTAATAAAGGTAGTTGATTTTATTCGGATTTGAATATTAGATCGTGGATACCGGTGTTCTTTGGTGGTTGGGCTTCAATTAACGACCTGTCTCAGATATGGTAGACCTGAGTCTGTACAAAACTACACCTTAACAGATGCACCCGTTTGTGTTGACTGCAACTGCCAAAAGACGATACATCACATACGTAAACTGTGACTGTTGTGCCCCATTGCGTCTGAAATCTAAATTTGAGTCATCAAAAATATCATGGAGAAACAATGAGACGATGTTATCGAATGTTTTACATAAGTGTCGGCCGTTTATGTTCAGATATTTGAGTTTTCAGGAGTATGTTTCAACTATTTATGCCTTCTGGCGCATGGAAAACTGTAAAATTTATTGTTTTAGATTATTAATGTAATATCTTATTATGGTATTTTTTTGCTTTTAGCACACGTCACAGGCATTTTCAATTCATGCTATGTTTTAGTTATTAATTTAATTTTCATTTATTTACTAATAAATATCGTGTCCGAGAGCTGATAACGAAACTTCGTTGTGCGCCAAGGAAAAAACGTCTCGAACAAGGAACGCGACTGCTTACGGGTCCCGAATCCAGAAAGCTACACGGGAGATCTGGAGACTTAGAAATAAATAAACAAAAGAAATAAATAAATCCGTTGGTCGCGGGTTTGAATCCCCAAATCTGCATGTCATGGCTTTTTTCATTAGTGGAAATATGAAAATTCCATTTCTAATATTTTTATGTTTAAGCGTAAAAGAAATCTTCAGTGGTGAATTAATAATTACAATAAAAGGAAAGTAAATAAATTTTAATAGAAGAAATCTGAGACAAAAATGGCGGCAGTAGCAATGGTATCGCTACTCTCATTGAATTCGATTGTTTTCAAGCGATTATCTAATATCATTATATAAAGATCGATGAACATGAACAGTACGAAAGTACCCTAGTGGTCTATCCGATTTTATTAAACTGTTTAATCATTTAACGTACAAACATTAATAATCTTTAAATAAAAATTTTTGTTGCACTTATGTGAAATGTGTTATCGTAGATGTCTGAATTTTGTACTAATTTATAAATCATAACTGTTAAAAACAATAAAATATGTTGGTCGTTCCAAATTATACTCTCTATGCTTATAATTTTTTTTACGTTCATCTTCTGGCGTCTTTTCAATTAAGATTTTCACAAGATTGAGAATTAGTTGATCGATAATGTTTTTAATTGGAGAATTTCAACCGTCAAATCGATAAAGGCAATGTGATATTAACATATCACATTGGTTAATATCAATAGGCTAATTAATCTAATCGTTTATCGAATATGTATGATAAGCAAGACGATCTGTCAATTCAGTTTTTCAGTATAACAAACCGAATGATGGTATATTATCATACTACGTACGATGACTGCTAGTTAGGGATTTTCTAAGGTTGTCAGAACTTCAAGCGTTTGTGGAAGCATTGTTGTAGATTCGTTTGTCCTGGCAAAGATTTTTAAGGTTAATTTCATTACTTTTTTATTTCTTTATATGCTTTTATATCTTTTATTACTTTTGTTTAATTTTTTAATTAAATTGGAGAGTATTTTTTTTTAAATTTAATTAAACTAAATCAAAGGATGAAAAAATTAACAGTAAATTTATAATAATAATAATAATAATAACAGAAATATTTTCACTTATGTATTGTGCAAATATTTTAACTTCTTATAACATTAAGAAAATTATTTTCTTTCCACTATCGGATTAGTATCCTAATCAGATGTTTTAAACATAATTATAAGCAATAAATGTGTCACTACTGTTAAAGAATGATTCGATAAACACTTCAGTTAAAACAGCTGTGAGTATCTTTGTCCTAATGCTCTATTAGAATTTTTCAACAATTATACGTCCTAAAAGAAATAAAAGACTAGTTAGATATATAAATATGTAACATATTTATGTTATGTTTAATAATAACATAACATTTAGTAATTTAGTAACATTTTTTGATTAGTAATTTTGAAAATTTTGTTTCGTTTAATGCCTAGATAAAATCTGTCACAGTTTGGTATGTTTTGTTTTTGATTATTTAAAACACTATACCTTTATATTTTGTGAATTTTATTCATACCAATACACAATCAAATTCTATACAAGTTTTTTTTAAAACATTTGTGTTTGCTACCTGTTTAACAAAGTTATTTTACGCCACAAATAAAATATATTTTGTGATCCTGATATTTTGGATTTTACCCATATTTCTCGAAAATTATTAAAAATGCAGTTCTGGGTTTTACTTTTTTCAATTTTTTATGTCTGATTTCATATAAAATTACTAAACTTATCCCTTAATTTGGGTCCCAAGAATTAAAATCTTGCTTTATTTTATGGAAGACGCAAAAATGAGGGCGAAATCTTTCGCTATCCGATACTCGCTAAAGAAGCATTTACAAACGTTTGTTTATATAAGCTTTTCTTCTTTATATTCAACCGTAGAACATTTTCTGTAAGTTTATAACATTCTTTGTAAATCACTCTGGATATATAATAATATAAAATGATATTTCTTTGTTATTTCGTAATCATGTTCGTCACCAATAAAATAATATACGTTCTTAACGACCAAAAATGATGAAAGAAGTGGTCAAAACAAATTCAGAAGTCAAAGTCAGTTCAAAATAATTAGGTCTGTATTTATAATCTTTATATTATAATTATAGAAAATTATCGATTGTAAGATGTTTATTTTAAACTCAAATTTCCAAGCAAATATGTCTTTCTTAAAAAAAATATATATTAACCCTGTATTTTATAAATTAATTATTCGTAGATAAAGAAATTTGGATCCGTTGATGGAATTGTGTCAAATAAAAGCAGTTCGTGAATAATTAACGCGATTTAAACATATACTTTATAAATAAATATAAAAGATTATCATAGAGCTGTTGTTATTGTGCATGGATTAGACAATTTACGAAATATGGGAATCGTTTATTACAATTCCCTGTTTTGTTTAATATAACTGAAATTGAAATCTTTTTTCTTTATATTAAAATTGTAAGATTAAAAAAATAAATAGGTTAATTTCCTTCTGAAACAAAGATTAAATTTCTTAGAATATATAAAGGCAGATATATTGTAGAAAAATGTAATAATCTACGTACAATTTTCTAATACCTGGAGGTTAAAAATGTGTTTATAGAAAGAGAGAAAAAAGAATGTATGTAGCGAGTGTCCTGGGACGTTATGACCAAACTTAATAAATGATTCAGGATTTCAAAACAAACAAAAAAGGATCATGTGGACAAATGCCCTATCTCACTTCACTTTCTATCCGACATTTTATATTTTTACATTAAAAAATGTAAATATTAAAAACACTGAGATATTTTAATGAAATTTCTTGAACCAACATCTAAAAAAAAAATAAATTTTGAGATTACAAAAGCAGCCATCCAAATTTTTAATCATTAATTGCATCGTAAATATTAATTTTGTCGATTTATGTTTAATGGGATAAAATTTTAACCCTTTTATTGTTAACTATTTGACGTCTCATTTCTTCAGACGGATTGTTAAACAGCTAGTATTTGAATGAGATTGTTAAAATGGATCGCAGTTTGATCATTTCGTAGTTGTTTTCACGCATAATTTTTGCCTGTAGATTTACAAAAGTAATGTTAATCGCGTAAAATTTTGCTTAAAGGAAGTATTTTTATTTTTGTAGATATGGATGCTTCATGATCCCCTCAAACCAAAAACCATAATTTTAGAAATGAAAAATTGCTGTAGGTTGTATGTTGGCCAAGTTTTTGGTTGATATCTTCAGATTGGATGGATTAATTCGAGTGAAATTTGGCTGGATGATTATTTTATATTGGATATTGATTTCATTTAATTTTTTTCACAATCGGTCAAGGGAGGAGAGAGATACATACAGATCTTAAAGGTTTCGTGTATTGAATTTTACTTTAAAGACAGGTCAATCTTTTACATAATTTAATAGCTTTAAGATAACTAAGATACTTTCTGATGATGTTTGCTTTTATTCAGACCTCCTTAAAGTGAAAAAAAAAGTTTTTTCTTTTCTTACATTCTTGGAATCAAAATCACATTTTTGTATTTACCGGATGACTTCATTACATCACTATGTTACGTTTTGATTATGTATTCGGGCGATTTCATTCAGGCGTAATAAATAGTAAGCCTATTTTTTTCTTTTTTCATCAATTATTGCTTTTTTGTTTTTATATTTATCTAAATTTACGAAATTTGTGTAGTAATTCAGAATATGAATTATTAGTGCAGTTTTAATGCATTTACCGGAAAAATTATACATCTATTTGTTGGAATTTTTTTTTGAACTGAACAATAAATTTTTAAGTACGGAACTAAAAACTCGTTTTAATGACATTTTACAATTTTTTAATTTTTACTAGGAAAAAGGCGGGACTAACTAAAAGGCGTTTTTGCCGAATGTAACTAAATAACGTTCATGAATTGAGTGTACTAACAACAAAAACTTTTTCAACGAAAAGCTCTATTTCCTGAACATCCTGAACATTTTTAGCTGTTTCTTGAATTTTGATTTTCTAACACAGCTGTAACTCCAATGTTTTCCTTTTTTATTCCCAAAACACAAATATAATTATAGATAAATGGTTCGAATTATAGATAAATCGTTCATGCGCTCCGTGCAGCAACCCCGGCATACCACCATTGGTCCTTTCTGCGCCAGTAGCAACTAAAATAAAAATTTGAGCACACAACAAACCCATGCCCTCATCCTTTTTACTTCCTTGTACAAAGTAAAGGAAGTATCATGATCGCGAAAAATTTCAATTTCCAGATTTCAACGGAAATATCTATTTTGGCCACCATTGAATCCATTTTGACTAATTTCGGCGTGACGTCTGTGTGTACATATGTATGTACGTATTTCGCATAACTCAAAAACGATTAGCCGTAGGATGTTGAAATTTTGGATTTAAAACTGTTGAAACATCTAGTTGTGCACCTACCCTTTTGATTGCAATCAACTGAACCAAAGTGTCTAAAAAAGCCAAAAAATTGAATTTTAACTGTTTTTTACCTTATTTTTTATAATTTAAATATATTGATTTATTAATAATTATTAACCTCTCATTGTAAAAAAAATTACGATGAATAATAATTCAATAACCAAAAAAAAGAAAATATCAAAAATGTTTAATGAAATAAAATTTTATGTACTTTTCATTAAAAAAAAAAGTGTAATTTAATAGGCGTACAAGGAAATCATGTGTTGTCCACATTAGATTTTTTATGGGAAAGAAAGAGTAAAACACTTGCACGTTGTGCCTTTATTGAAGTACGTCGGCCTAGTAAGAAAAAATAGATTGGATATTATCTAACAAAATAATTACCCAGAAATACAAAGAAAATGTTCTTATAATGTGAATAAAAATAAAAAGATAAATTAAAAATATATTTCTAATAAAGATTTAGATAAAATGAAATGAAAATGTAATTATACAAACCTTAAGGGTAACATTTATCTATAAAATTAAAACATTACATTTTTCTCAAAATAGAACTTTATAATATCTTCTTGGAAACTTAAACATTTATTTCTTGTTTCTTTTTTGTATACTGAATTTATTATCATAATTTTTCGAATTACATTATGAATAATTAAATAAATATTCCCGAATACAGAATATTATGAGGTCGTTATTATAAGCTAAGTTTTTATTACAGTAAAAGCTGAGTTAACGGAATTTCGCGAGACCGAAAATATTTTCCGTTGTTAACAGGATTCTGGTGATTACAGGGATGGACTAGCGGACTACAAAATTAAAAAGAAAAAAATATGGTGCTTACTAGAACCCCATTTCATTTTCAGCAGTCAATTGTACAGTAGTTAGCGAATTCATAAGTACAAAATTTCGTGTTTTAATTTAAAAAGTTTTAAATTAAGAAATTGATAATTTTGAAGAATAATGAATTTCATTCAGTACCTTTCATTATGTAATTATTTACATTACCTTTCATTATTACTTTATTACTTTCATTATGTAATTTAGTCTGTATTATAAGAAAAAAAAATGTTTTTTTTTGCACTGAACTTTTACTTTCAGCTACTCTGTTTAGTGTCAACATTCTGGTTTTACAAATTATGTTAAACAACTCTGAATCATTTGCTATAAGAGAAAATTTGTGAAGGTCAGTAGGTTGGACAACGCTGCACTGTATGATCTAATTTTTGTATCGTTCGTTACTGTTACGGTTCTCGTCATCGGAATCGCTTTTGTCTTAGTCAGTTTTCTCTCGATGATGGTCAGTAAATTCATCTATACTCACTATGTTAGCCTCGGTCTCTAATAAGTTGTCCCATGTTAAAGTCTTCAGCAATTATATTTTCATAAGAAAATATAATGTTGTTCAATTTTTCCTGCAGGTCATCAAATGTCGTCGTAAGTTCCGTTTTTGTAGCCGTGTGCAATTGAAAGTTTGCTTTTTGGAAGCGCTGTGAAGGTACAGAACTGTAATATGAATTTGTAAAAATAAAAAATTAAAGTTCAAATGACAAATTCAGAGAACGAATGGAAAACAAAAATGAACACACACGCGCGCGCGCGCGCGCGCGTGTGTAATGAAAAAAACGACACCTGAATGAGTAACGTATTGCGGCATTATATAATTAATTTAAATAAAAATTGTGACTCGAGGTAAGGAATGAGTGTTACTGTAAGTAGCCAAAACTAAGATGACTGTGTGCCATCGTCGCCTGACAACGTTTTAACACTCTTCTCTGTCGTCGCCTATTATGATTGGCGAATAGTTACTGAAAATATAAACATTTATGTAGTGTTAAATGCGAATTTATTAATTATAACTCTGACATGACTATTTTTATTTTTGTTAATGCAGGGTAATTTATAACATATCAGTATTTATAGTACAGTATAAGTATTCTATTTTATATCGTAGGAAAATTTAGTACTGTACTTTATGTATAGGGTTAAATGAGTATACTTATTTTTATGCATAAATTACAGTACTTTACATGATCTCAAAAAGGTTTCTTTATGTGAGATTTTTCAGTTTCCGCGTCAGCCAGTTCCGTTATTTCAGGGAAAATTAACATCATATTTTTGGTAAAATTCACGGGAGCAGGGAAATTTTCCGTTGTAGACAGGATTCCGTTAAAAACAGGTTCCGTTAACTCAAGTACTGTATTATTTTATTTATCAATAAGTAACCATAACAAATTATTAATCTAAGTTACGCTTATTGGTGTCGATTCAATTAAAAAGAAAGTTAAATTAAAATTTCCAGTTTTTTTTCTACCATAATTATTTAACAAAAAGATTTTTAGCTGATATTGCCTAGTTAATAGAAGTATTTTGCTTTACAGTAAGTGTATTACCATTGAATGTAGCTTACTTAACTTTCTTCTTAAAGTAAGTCTTGCTACATTTATTTTATTATACTAAGAAAGAGACAGAGACAAAAAAAGCGGCAGTTAAAGTCGGAGTGGAGGTGCTTTATGTATTTCTCTTGTCTTTTTTTTTTACGTGAGCCAAAATCGCAGTTAAGGAGATTGCTTTCTGGTTCGTTACCAGATACGCACGATTATCTGTTATTTTATCTCTAACCATTTCTTTTTCTTGCTGTTCGCTTTAGATTGTGATGTGAGGCAGTTAACCAAATATTTTTCAATTTTAAAACTAAAGTTACCATTTTTTTATTTTATATTTTCCTTAGTCTCGTTATATATATATATATATATATATATTTTAATTTTATTTATTATTTTTACAATATTTAGAAATATTGCGTTACGTTATTTAAATTATTTACAAATATAATTAGCATTATTTAATAAATGTAAGTAATAATACAGATATTTAATTATTTTAATAGATGTTTATTGTACCAACCTGGATCATTTTATAATTTATTAATTTGATTGTTAAAAACTCTAATCCAATGATCTCGGTCTTCCTCTAGCAATCTTTCCTTCCGTTACACCTTCTAATATCATTTTTGTCAACCCGTCACAACTTAACAAACGGCGAACCCAGTTGACCCTTCTTTGTTTTTAACAGGCATATATAAATTGCCAATGGGTAATTGCCGACTGGGCAATTACCAATTCCCAGTTGGAATTGATAATCGCCCAGTTAATCCTTAATACCTGTAGTCACTTAGTCTATCCACTGATTTTCTTCATTATGCGGTAGCGGCAGATGTCAGAAGCTTTAATTCTCTTTTCCTTCTCCACAACAGGAATTAATTTCTCGCTTCCCTACAAAACCACAGTCCACACACAAGTTTGAAACAGTTTCTTCTTGAGGTCTCATTATGTTTTCTTGAAATGAATAGATTACGTTTTTTGTGCAATCACTCTTGGCTTGGTTGATACGACTCATTATTTTCTTTTTTGATCGGTCATCTGACATACCTTCCTGCCCAAGTAAGTAAAGCTGATCAAATAAGTAAATTCATCAGTAGAGTAATATTATTTCTAAAAAAGAATATCTTTTAATTATATTTTAAATAAGCGTAATTGGGCTTAAGTGAAATTACTGATAATTATTTGGCTTCAAATCGGTTTAAAATATATATAATTTAAAATTGAAACATTTCTTTTGTCAATCATCATCGGAAGACTTTACTGATACAAAATTAATAAAGAAAAAATTACATAAAGAAGATAAAATTGTTTACAGAAACGTTAATAAAATATAACAACTGTTAAATAAACTTTTAATAGTACAACATGAAACAGTTAAATTGTAAGCATCCAGGAGAGAGGAAATTCAAACATTCTTAATGGAAAGGGTAGGATTATAACAAATTACATTAAAAATAATTGAAAAACAAACATTTTGATATTTTCCCGTAAAAACCATTGAGTTACAAAAAGTGACTAACCAAAGTGACTACGTTTTCATATTTTTTTACAGCTAGTTTCAAAAGTAGCATACCGTACACACTGTGTAATGGCTTCTTTTCGAAAACTCTTATTTCTCATATTAGAGACCAATGTTGAACAAAATTGTCGTGGAATATTAGTCGAAATAAATTTCATGTTCCATGTTGTGTTTGTATCATGTTAAAATTAAATTTAGTACGCAGTCTGTTTCTCTTTTTTATTTCAATTCAATACACTAAAAGTGACTCGCTGAAATACAAACTGACCAGTTTATCTGTAGAGTTGGCCAAATGAAGGAACTAAAATTTTCCATTGGCAGGTTTATTCAAAAAAATACGACGGTGGCTCTCCCGACCAACTCTAGTTGGTCGGTCTGTAGCTCGGAGGAAGTTCATTTAAGGTCTGTAACGTTTAACGTTAAATCTGTGTCGGGCTGTGTCGGGGGCCGTGCGCCCCGACACAGCCCCACCCGACTTTTTACTTGGGGTGAACTCTGATGTTTACATCCAGATGAACCCAAGTTTTATCCAATCAAAAAAATTATTATATGATAAAAAAAATTATTTTCCGCTAAGAATAGTTATTTAAATTCCGTAGAAACATGTCTTTGTAACCCGCACTGGGCTGGTCTACTGGTTAACGCGTCTTCGCAAATCAGCTGATTTTGAAGTCGAGAGTTCCAAAGTTCAAATCCTAGTAAAGGCAGTTACTCTTATACGGATTTGAATACTAGGTTGTGGATACCGGTGTTCTTTGGTGGTTGGGTTTCAATTAACCACACATCTCAGAAATGGCGACCTGAGACTGAACAAGACTACATTTCACTTACACTCATACATATTATCCTGTGAAGTAATACCTGACGGGCAGTGATTTCCGGAGGCTAAACAGGAAAAAAAAACGTCTGTGATTTTGGGTCAGTTGTCTCGGAACTCACCTCAAACACGTTTTGCGGTAATTCAGCTTATTATAGATAATGAAATGAATAGTGCGGATTCTTGCAGTACAAAGTTTAGCAATTTAATACATTTTTATGCGTCTGTCTTTGAGAATAAAATCATTAATTAGAGTTTGCAAACTGCCGATAGAAACTTCCGCTCACTGAAAATCGTTGAAATTGTTTTACCCGATTTAAAGTGTTCGATCCATTTATAATTTGTTTGGTTAATACACTTTTTACCGTATCATTTTAACATTTGCAAGAGAATTTTTGACATCTATAGAAAACAAAAATCTTATCCCTGCACGATGATTTTCTACAGTACACGTTTCAGTCAGAACCAGCATTATAAAACAATTTAGAGGTTATAATAATGAAAATTCGTTTAGAACAGCTGATATTTTTTCCATTTCAGGGATTCCAACCTGAACGTCATACAGTGATTATGATTTTTAATTAAATTACTGCTTATTTGTAAATCTTTTATTATTTTTTTAAATTTTTTACTCTTGGGTAGGTTTCCCATTTCATTCAAAATAATCACAGACAATTGCAAGATAAACCAACAAAAAATTTAATTTAATTTAATTTTCTATTTTATTTTAGTAAAAAGTAATTACAATAATTAATCCCGTATTTTTTATTTTAGAATAATTTTTGTTTTAAAATTCTATTTCAAATAAATACACGAAACTACTGTTATATGTTTTTGTATGCCGGAAGGTGGAGGTAGATTTCACCGGTGCTAAGTAGAGGATAAAAGATATTTCCAACTTAAAGTTAAGAAAAACAAATTTACTCAATACGACAATGGCTGCATGTGAAAAAAGTTTCACATGTTTAGCATACGACAAGCCTCAACTGCTTACAATTCCAGCAACATTTTGGTCATCTCTTGCCGTAAGGGTTGGTCATATCAAAAATTGTTTCAGATAAAAGTTTTAGGTAATGTTTAGAGGAGTATCGAACACTTTAAACCGATTCGATACTATGTCTATTAAGATACAGAATGATTTTTTTTGTCTCAAAAACCCCATTTTTTCTATCCCCTGGACCAAGGGTAAGTGATATCAAAGAACTTTACTTATATAAGTTTTAGGTCCTTATCCAAAGAATGATAGGAATTTTAAATGAATTCGATATTTAACTTAATACGATTGTTATACCGATATTTTATTTTTTCGAAAAAGTCTTCCGATTTCTATTCTCATGGTTCGATTTTGGCCGTTAACGAACTGGACAGACATTTTGGGACGAGTTATTTTTAAGGAACAATTTTGCAAGTGATTGGCGCAAAATTACGGCGGATATCCTTTCCACAAAAAGGTCAAATATACATATATATATATATATATATATATATATATATAAACTTTTGAACTGACGGTGGTTTTGGGGTCTGGGGGATGTGAAACGCGAAGCTATGTCAAAATTTTCCTGAAGTCGAATCTTTGTATCCATTACAATAGGTAAAGTTTTCTTATGAAATCTACTTAAAAAAGTGAGGGTAATGTACATTTTTATGAACGAAAGTTTAATATCTTTTGATTGAATAAACCGATTTTGATGAAATTTGGCATAGAGACTCGTGTATATGTCGGTAAATATTTTGGGTCAGCATCTCCAACAGGGTGGGGTAAATAATTGTTTTAGGACCATTTTTTGTAGTCTTTCTAGGCAGAATAGTAATTCAAGTGACCTCTCCAAAAAAAAAATACTTTAGAGGCAATATTGGTGTTGGGGAGTTGATAAAGTTTAAAAAAATATATTTTTTTTAATTTAAAAAAGTTAGGTGTATTATATTTTTTAATATTATTCTAATAAAGTTGTTGTTATAGTAGTATTACAATAAATTTCATCGTAATTCTCTTGTTACCCCCCTCCCAAAAAAAAAATGAAATAACCTTTTAAGGGGTGTACATTTTTTATTGGAATCGTTTTTAATTTCTTTAATTTAACGTAGTAAAAGTAGAAAAATAAAAAATTCTTGGCAAGTTATTTTGGCGGTGGGAACAGAAAATATCCCCGCTTTTTAAACTTTTTTTTTTGTTTACATAATAATTTTACAATTCAACTTCATCATAAATTACCTCCATTCCAAAAAATAAATCTGCGATAAATCTTTTTACGTGTAATTATTTATGCACTGAATAAGAATAAAAATCAGTGCCAGGAAAAAATTACGAAGTAATTGTCAAATATTTTTGAGGTACTGATTATGAATAAAAACAGAGTGTATTTTTATGTTATTTGACCTAAAAATTATAATACAAAACAGTTTCTGCATCTTAATATTTTTTGTGTTTATATTCTGATGTTCTAAGATTAGAAGTAATTTAAATGTGATATCAGTTATGCAGCTATTCAGTATAACTAATAAATATGAAAATTATGTTTTATGTATGTGTATATTATTATGAATAAATATACATAATCAATTTATATATCAATTATACAGTTTATATTAGAATAAAGATATCTTTTTTATTATTGTAAGTGGTGTAGTTTATTTGACTTGAGTCCTGCGTCCCCTCTTTGTTTAATGAGTTCTACATAGAGCTTGTACACAAATGAATCTTTCCGCCAGAGTGTGATGTTAATTAGAACCGGAGCCGAATCGGGAAGCCGTTTAGCGTTAAAACTGATTCGGCTGAGCCTTAAACTATCAATCAGTCTTTCGGTAGACTATCGTCTAACCATATGCGCTAGTCACAGAATGAGGATCTGATTTATTAATTTAGTTAACCGATAGGGAGAAACAAATAACACGTGAAATAATATATTATTTCTTTTGGATTTGAAGAAAGTTTTAAAAATGTAATTACTGGTTGTTTATAGGACAGTCGGGTGATTATAGAATATTGCGTTCATAAAGTCATGTATTCCAAAACTGGCGCCAATCCTACGGTTGCTTGTTGTTATAGGATTCTTGGAGAGTCAAATATTTGCTGAGACTGTACTAGACAAGGTCAAAACGCATTGATCGACTCATCTTCCTTCTGTAAGTATCGATAATTTCGCAGCAGTGTAAGAAGCATGCCACTTTCACAATCTCAGCATACATTTATTATGGAACATTATTTAATAAATTTTATGAATTATGAGTGCCAATTTTATTCTGAATGCCAGAATTTTATTATAACTAACTTTCCGAATAATGCAGTCTAGATTTCTTGAAACAGGAAATGTATCTCGTCGAAAATGTCGCCGACAGTATTACATGAGATAGTTCGCCCGATATTTATCGATCGCTTTTACGTACTCCATGTGCATCACTCAGAAAAATCTTAACAGAATGGAATTTAGGTTGAAATTATTCACAAGGGTTCAAAACACTCAAATTACTGAAAACTAAGTTAACTTGAGAAATTAACTCCCAGAACTTGAGAAATTAAATTCGAGAACTTGACTTTAACTAACGGCTTAAGTACTGCTGTAGGTGGTACAAATGTTTCATAGTAGGTGGTCCGCATGTTTTGGTTGATGATTTTTATTCAAATGAAGGGTAGTTTCATCTTTTTGTATTCATTAACTGCCAAAACAGTAGAGTATGGAATTATTAGAATCGTCATATTCATTATGAAAGACAGTCAGTCGCATTCTCCAAAAGTCGGTCGGTATTTAACGCGCGATTTTTTTGACAAAAAATTTTCAAGACAATTTTTTCACAGAAACATTAATTACAAAACGTTATTCAGAAATTATTACATTCCGTTGGCTTCCTTGAAAATGAAGAGCGAAACTGCTGGTTACAATAATACGATTCTATATACTACTTTTCAGATTTCACTGTGAATTTTTTACGTGATTCTTCGATTAGCTTATATTTTTCCGCGGACTAGGGCTTTCACGGTTCCCTCGACTTCATCAGAAGATTTTATTTATAGGTCATCTGAAAAGTACCATTTTCAACAAAAGTACTATGGATGAATCAAAAGAAAACATCGAAAATAACACTTCTAATAGTGCAGCAGCTCTAAGAAAAATTACACTGAACAGGAAGAAACAAATTGACACTACATCAACGTTCCAGGAAGATATTTTGAACATTTATTGTAATATGTTGGCGGAAAAAAATTAAAAATACAGTCTGCTTAGTTTCATGTACCATATATTAAATTTCCCGTATTAATTAATAAATACGAGACAAGTTTGTTTTACATGTAGGTTCCGTGACTTTATGAACACTCTTTATAAAACTCTAACGGTGTTATTAACGATTTCAGTCTATGATTAAACGAAAATTATTTTGTTCACTAAAATTTTTTAATTAAACTTATTTTCATGAGAGTTGATAGATGTGATTTTTAATAATGTATAAAATTTAATGTGTTTTTCTTTTCCTTTAAACTCCACCCATCCACTTTCAATCCTTTATCGCTTGATAGATGGAGTAAAGTAAACAACTTAATTTACTCTCGTGTAATTAAAATCCTACATTTCCATTGTATTCTGGTATCTTATCATTTGATGGACATTATTTTATATACTGTAATTTATTTATATGCTTTATTACCAGATAAAGAGTAATGGAAGTTGCTGATCCTTAATAACAGTTTGTTATAAAAAAAACTAATTAAATTATATTGAGACTAATTTTAAACCTACATGTCCACGCCCACGCAATAAAGTCAGTTTATTTTGTAAATAAGAGCAGTAATTCACCACTTTATGCGAATGTGTCTTTTTGAAAATTTGAGTTAAATGAAATTCACGTAACATTGAGTATGAATAATAATCAATAATAAATCTTGTTTTAATGATTAATTCACCACATAAGTTGTAAGTGGGAATATGGTATTACATTTTTAGGTAGATATCATAAGAAAACTACCTATTGTAATGGGTACCATGATTCAACTTCCGGAAATTTTCGACAAATCTTCGGGTTTCATATCTCTAACACACCAAAACCACCGTCAGTTCAAAAGTTATATATATATATATATATATATATATATATATATATATATTTATATATATATTCAAATTGATACAAAAAATATAACGACTCAAAATCTCGGTAGAGTTTGTTAATGGCCAAAACCAGTCAGTGGGGATGGAAATGGGGGCTTTTCCGGAAAAAAAGATATTGGTATAACTCTTATTAATTAAAATATCGAATTCGTTTAAAGTGTCTATTATTCTTTGAATAAGGGCCTAAAACGTGTTTAAGTAAAGTTTTTTGATATCACCAATCATTGGACCAGGGGGTGGAAAAAATGGGGTTTCGAAGACAAAAAAAATCATACCTCTGTTATTAAGCACAGTATCGAATCGGTTTAAAGTGATAGTTAGCCTCTAAGCATTACTTAAAACCTTTGTCTGAAGTAATTTTTGATAAGACCAATCCTTACGGAAGGGATGACCAAAATGTTGCTGGAATTGTAAGAGATGGTATATGCTAAACATATGAAACTTTTTTTTCACATGCAACCATTGTCGTAATGAGTAAATTTTTCTTAACTTTAAGGTGGAAAACTTTTTTAACCCCTACTTAGTACGGTGAAATCTACCTCCGCCTTCCGGCGTGCCAAAATTGATTTTTTATTATATGATTTGAGTTCGAACCCGGAACCTTCATTATGTAAAGCACTGATGTGGTTTGCCTGTATAATATTCATACCATATCACTCTGCATAGCAATATGACTAGGGTATTGGTTAGCTGGCATCTCTCCCACCACCACCACCCCATTTGGTCGCCCTAGAGCATAGACCAAATGTCCGTGCCAAGAAACGGCTACTGTGCCTCTAAAACGGTATTGCGACCTCGTTCCTAAATGCTCCTAATGAGCTACCTAACTGCGTGAGCGGATTAAGCAGGGTGCCGTACAGCACCCGCTTAAGTGTCCCAACCGCTCACTTGTCAACATTAAAACTATCGGGGAGGCGCACCCCTTGTTACAAAATTAAGAAACTTACGTAGTTAATGGATTAGGGTATCATTATCTTAATTTTTTTTTCCTCTGGTTAGGGGAGCAATCCCATTTACGGAAAAAGTGACGAGCACGCTAACATGTTCCGCAGATGTTACGGCGTCTGTAGCCTGCGCCCTACCTACTAAACGTCTACCTCACATCCTCCCCTCCTGAGGCTGGAAACAGCATTTAAGCATTAGTCATGACTTTGATTCAGCATCTACCTACGTACGTATGTATGTGGCTTATTTTTAATTATGTATGTTGGCCTTTAGACTGGACAAACGGAACGATGAAATTTTGCTTGATGATTTCTGTGAATGGAATATTGTTGCTGTTTAATTTTGATCACAACCGTTCTAGAGGACAAGGAAATATCAACTTTAAGGTTCCCACATTCAAAAAATGTTATTCAAAGAATAGGCTTTTCCTATAATTCAATGTTAGCTAATGATAGCTAAAATATTTTTTAGTACTATTAGGTTTTCTTAATCAAACCCGCGTAAAGAAGTGGAGGTATAAAACAGTTTTTCCTTTTTTGTCATTTCTGGATTCAAAGTTTAATTCTTGTACTAATTAGATGGTTTCATTATATTTCATTTCACTTTAGTTATGCATTTCAGGAATTAAATTCAGGGAGGGGATAAATAAGCGTAATTTTTCGCCAATTATCGTTTTGCTTGATATCTTCAGCTTGGATAAACCATTAATGAAATCTTTCGTATAACTTCTGATATGGGTCATTGATGGTATTTTGGTTACAATCAATGTGTTTAGGCACAGTCACTGTGGATCCTGTACTTAAAAATTTTTACCTAAAAGTAGAATCATATTTTTACATGATTCTTTACTTGCACACTTGTTCTACGTAATTTTCCTAATTAGTAGTAGCTGGCTAGGGTAAAGTTCTGGGCAGCTGAGAGTTGCCGTCCTTTGTCTAACCAATAATTTATTATTTCATCGTATTTTATGTAATCTTGGGTTACTTAATTCATTGTTTTAAGATTAAAATTTTTAATTTATTAAAATTCTTATAAATTCAAACTAAGTTCTCTCTGTAACTCAAGTCTCTGTTACGTTTGGTAATGTAAAAAAAAAAGTATAATTTATTTTTTTGTATCTTCACCGATTTTTTTTTTGTTGCTAAAATATATTTTTTTATAGCTAAAATATAACTAGGCTTTATAATTTGACTTGTTCTGATTTGTAAGGAATTGTATTTTTCTATTTATTTAAGTCTCTTGTCCGTAATAATCTTGAATATGGAGTGGAAGTTTGAAGTTCTTTCTGTAGTAATACTGTCTACTCGCTCAAGTGATTTAAAATAAATCCCTTTGGTATTTTTATTTTAAATGTTTTAAACAATTCTATTCTTTGCAATTTTCTTCAGATGAATAAAGGAGATGGTTTGACTTGGATTCACTTAAGATCGTTCAAACGGAGTGTAGTCTTTTTATATTTCTTCATGGTATATTTAACAGTAAGGTTAAATCCATGCATCTTCTGTCACATCTAAATATTTATATCTCTTCAAGAGTGCGACTTTCTTGATTTTTATTATTTTTATTTCTCGATCTAATTCATAAGTTAATGCAACTCCCAGACTATCTAATTTATTTTTTGTATATTTAAATTTATTTTATGATTTTTTCAAATAAAATTTTAATTAAAATGTTTTGAATCTTTCTGTTGTTTTCTAAGTTGGTCAACGAAATATTTTTTTTTTTTTTGTGAAAGTATATTACTACTATATTGTAGTCATAAAATGTATTCGAAATTTCTCAAATATAGAATAAGTGTCTTATTTATTATTAATAATCCAGGATTTGTTAAAGTAAAGTTTAGGTCATCCAGTTTAATCAAATGTTTATGGATATTACAAATTAATCTATTGTTCTGGTGGCCAGTAAAACGTTATGTTAGTCCATATCTTTTCAAAGGATCTTTGTATTTATATCTTTATATCCACACGAATCCAGTAATTTGCAGCTCAACGCCCATTTTTACTTCCTTGTACTTAAGGAAGTATTGTAATCGCAAAAAATGTCGGTTTTCAGATTTCAACGAAAATATCCATTTTGACCATCCCTGAATCCATTTTGACTAGTTTCAGCGTGACGTGTATACGTACGTATCTCGCATAACTCAAAAACGAACAGCCATAGAATGTTGAAATTTTGGATTTAGGACTGATGTAACATCTAGTTATGCGCCTCCCATTTTTATTGGAATTGATTGAAACCAAAAGTGTCCAAAAAAGCCCAAAATCCCAAAAGATTTTGATTTTGGACTTTTTCTGAACTGCAATAATAAATATATATATAAGATATATCTTAAATGGTACTTATTTTCATTGGTTCCAGAGTGGTTTCATTGGTTCGGGGTGGTAGCGTCTCGACCTTTCATTCGGAGGTTCCGGGTTCGAAACCCGGTCAGGCATGGCATTTTCACACACGCTACAAATAATTCATCCTCTGAAGCAATACCTAACCGTGGTTCCGGAGGTTAAAAAAAATTACGAGTCTGATATTTCATTTTCTAGAAAAATGAATTCCCACCAATGTTTTAGCAGTTTTTCCCGCTACTGTATAGAGGAAACATTTTTTTCATGTGATATGCTCCAAAATACCCATTGCTGCAGGTATACTTATCGGAATATACTTTTTTTGGATAAGTAAGTTGTATATTTTGATCAAAATTGTTCCTAGATCTCCGATGACAATTTGTTTCTAAATTAATGAATTATTATAAAATTCTCAGAAAATGTTCTTGTAGGTTATTTTATTTGTGGCCATAAGTATTTCTTAAAGAAAATTTTTGTAATGGTGAATTCTTCACACCCGGCGTAGTCGACAGGAAATAGTTTATCAAAACTTTTTTTTGGATTTTCTCAAACGAGTGTCTATTCCAGTTTTAATCTCGAACTTACAACTGAGTAAATATCATGCTATTTATTATTTGATGGTCTTGATGATAAAACAATCTCATGACCTGAATTACACAAACATTTCCTATGTAATATACATTTATCTTGTAGAAACCGCACTGCATTTTCCTTATCTCGTATGTCTCGTCGTGATAGAATGAAAATCATTGCAAATGAATTATTGCAAGTAAACGAGACAAAATATAGCTAAGTTAGATAAGATATATTCAGTAAGTATTTACCCCTTTTTTTTTACAAACAGAAGGAAATTTTCGATATTGGAAATATTTATACGTAAAATTGTAGTAATATCTTTTTTTTAACCGATGAATTAATTAAATAAATCTTCATAAAATAGAAAATTTAAAGTAGTAAATATATCTTTATATATATATATCTTGTATGCGTGTGCATGTCACTGAACTTCTCCAAAACGGCTGGACCGATTTTGATGAATTTTTTTGTGTGTGTTCAAAGGGATTCGAGAATGATTTAGATTCACAATTTGGTCCACTGGAAAATGTTTTTTTAATTAATTTTTTATTTATAAGTAGTTGTTGATTTTGGAATGTTTTACATTGGATCCAACAGACTGCACTACCATCGCAGTATCGAATATTCAATAATATTCCATTTTAATTTTAGTTTGTCCCGACAGTTGGTGCTGCGATCAAATTGAGAAAAATATTTCGTAATTTTGTGTTATTATTGTGTTACAAAAAATCGCGAGAAAACAGTTTTTTAATAAATAAGAGGCTAATAAATCAGATGGAAATGTAAACAAAGGAAAACCAATCAGATCAATGCAAGATGGACGCTGTCAAACACATCGACCAATCACAAAGAGCCCGTATGGCCGTTGCTAATGTAAACAAAATCACAACTGATTTAGTAACAAGTAGGCAGCACTGCGATCGCGTTTAGAATTGTGCGCATATTGAGAAATATTATATCATTATTTATTGAAATACGTTTTAAAGTGTAATTAAAAAATATACATTGTGCAAATTTGTAAGGTACAGTATTGAAGTGAAAATGTTTTTTTAATTTATTTATGTGTTGTTGATCTTGGGATGGTTAAGGTTCACAATTGGGTCCGGTAGGCAGCGTGTGGGTCCGGTAGGCAGAGCTGCGATCGCGTTTTAGAAGTTTTTTTATTTATTTTTGGTTTATCAGTCAAACCCGGTAGTTGGTGCTGCGATCGGATTCTAGGAATTTTTTTTATTTTGTTGCTTTTTCGCATATCAATTACTTGCGTCGTAGCTTAGTGTTGTTCTTACATTAAAATTCGTATTTTTAACGAACTACTGTGTTTAGAGAATAGTTTGAACTAAATCCGATATGTAGTGCTGTTCTGACAATTGGATTTATTTACATTCTGAATTTTATAACGTTAAAGGTGAAGTTTTATAAGGTTCCGTGATGTTTAGTATGTTTCTTAATGTTCAGTATTAATTGTAATGATTTTGCAGCCACAACACTTTTCGATAAAAAATTATTTTCCACCGAATACTGTGATTAGAGAGTGGTGTGAATTAAATCCGATAGGTAGTGCTGTTGTTTTGCCATTTGGATTTATTTACATTCTGACTTTTATAAAGTGAAAGGTTAAATTTTGTTAAATTGCTAATGTTCAGTTTTTTAAGGTTTTATGAAACTTTCAATTGTTGACATTGAACCTGTATGTATACTTAGATCTAGCAATAGCGAAGCATTGCCGAGTCTGCTAGAATTGCGCGCTTATTGAGAATATTATATTATATTATTATTTATTGAAATAACGTTTTAAAGTTTAATTAAAAATTGTACATTGTGCAAATTTGTAAGGTGCAGTATTGAAGTGAGTATTTTACATGATTTTTCATGAATTTTAATGATGACGTGCATTCAATAACAATCAACTTAATCTACAAATTTAAATTGTCAGTTCTCATTTGATTCTATGCAACTTATGAAGTATTGAACGGCTCTTTGAAAATAAAAATTTAAGTTTGTAAATAAATTCTAACATTTATAAAATTAAAATATAAGTTACTTAAAATATAGTTTAAAGTATATTTAAAAAATTGAATTTATAATGTTTTAGCTGATTAATTTTATAAAAAGTTTTCTAAAATTATTTTTAATTTTCAATTATCTAAAATTTGGTAAAATAGATGTTAAAATAAAGAATGAGGAAAATGATAAAAATTTCTACTAAAATTTTAACTACGTTGCTTTTTTACAGTGCTTTAATTTTTTTATTAATTGATTAATTAAGCTGTTACATGGTTATGAAACATCAAAATTATTAAATAAAAAAAATATGTAGGAGGTACTTTTTTAGAATGATGTTAAGTGAAAATTAGTAGTAATATGGATGAAAATTTATTAATTACACTAATTATTAATTTTACGACGTTTCGATTTTTTAATTCTATTTTTAGAATTTCCGCTTTCGGGGCAAAAGCGTTTTTCGCCCGGAAAATAATTGAACTCCTGGGAAGTGCACGCTGAGTCATAAGGCTTCGTGGAGCACAGTTTGGAAATCTCTGTTGAAAATCCAGAAATTATTTTGGGACTTTCAGTCACCTGTAAATTTTATGTAATAGCTATCTTTTGGAAATGAAAGCAATTGATAAAAAAAATCTTGTTCGTAGAGTGATAATAAAGTTCTGATAAACCTGAGGTTGGTTATGCATTCTTATATAGTGGAAAAATAATTACACATGAAAAAATTACCTAAGATTTCTCTTTTAGGATGGGGGTAATTTATGATGAAGTTTTATTGTAAAATAATCATTACATCTTTAAATAAACCAAAAACATTTTACACGCTAAAAAAAAAAAAATCGGTTTTTTAAGCTCCCCCACCACAAAAAATTATCTTCCACATTTTTTTTCATTTTTCTACGTATGTTAAATATAAGAAACTGAAAAAAATGCCACTAAAAATATACAACCAATAAAACCTCTAAGATTTTTTTTGATGGTGAGCGTGAATTAAAAATTTAACTAGACCCAACAGTTTTGAAGAATTCAAAAGAAAATTTTTAACTTTGATCGGCTCCTCGAACCCCAATATTGCTCTTAAATTATTTCTGGGGGTCGCTTCACTACTGCTACGCTTAGGAAGACAATTAAAAAAAATCCGTTAAATAATATGCAATACATAAAAAGATAGCTTTATTCGATTTTTGTAGAAGGGGAGAATTTTGGGGCAAAATCTGGTTAAAAATGGTAACTTAAGCATGCTCGCATGTATTGAGCTTAATATAAAGTAGGGGGGGGGGGCAAGTATATGTTTGTATATGTTTGCAAGATTTTGAGAAAATGACCCCAAAAAAACTATTTATCTCCCGCTGGAGATACTGATCCCCAAATTTTTACCAAACAACTAAAAAAGACCAAACAAGAAAAAAGAAAATGGGGTACATAGATTCTGATAGAAGATTATCTAATTTATCAATTACAATAGATCTAATTAAGTTTATTGGAACTCGCTCGTTTTTTTAACACTTCTCAGATTTTCAATATACCCCTTATTAATTAGTTCCTTTTGCACCCCTATTTTATGGTTATTTTACTGTACTATTTATTAACAGTTATCTACTTTATGGTCCTATTATGACCATTGTATTTTTTATACATCCTTCTTGTTAAAAGTTCAGATTTTATTTTTTATTCTGCGTTTAGAAACATTTATTTGTTTGGATACGTTATATTGTTATATTTTTATAGATCTACTATGTATTTAAATTATTTATATGAAATTTTAATTCTCTCATTTTATTGCCTTCATTTATTTTTCATTTCTTTGTGATGGTGAGTGGTGGGTGGTGGGAGGAGAGATGTGAATATTAATTTGTGTTAAATAATTTTTTTTCTTGATTTTAATCTCAGATCTCCTTTTTTACAACTTTATTAACATAGTTTAATCGATAAAAGAGTGGAAATTTTACTTTTATAATTCCCACATATATGTTTATTGAATTAAGTAAACAATTTCAATACCGTATTAAATGCATTATTGAAGTTGAAATTCAGTTTTGACATCAAAACACTGTGATAATATATGTAAACTGAAATAGAATTATTTGTCCTTAAAATAACAATACAGTTATGAGTAATAGTTTTAGTTGTCGAATCCTATTCATAATAAACAGCTAAACAAAGATATTTAATATACATAATATTACTACCCACTTGTAACTACTGCATTGCATTTAATTGCAAATAGATTACCACTCGATAATTTGAGCAAATCGACAGCAGTTACGTACTTAGTACTTTTGTACAATTAATATAGAGTGATATCAAAGTATGAAAACGGCTTCGTGTTTCAAAATTGAAGGATACTAGTAGTAGAAACAAGTGGGAATCTACATTGTGACAAAATTACTACTTTACGATGCGTTTGAGAGTTTTTCTTCCACATTTAATAAAACATTCTTATTATTTTTTAAATAGGATGGTGTACATATGACACATGATTTAAGTGTAAATGTTTCCGAGAAATACGATGATGAAAACCGTTTCTCGAAAAAATCCCTTCGTTTTTGAGTTATAAGAAGTCAGTTGCAAAAACGGAAAAATCGCGTATAATATGAGGTAAAATGACCCCCAGTAATTTTTTATTTAAAAATACATCCAATAATAAACTTTAAATAGATAATTTTGAAATTAATTACTCAAACACTAATAATGTCAGCCTTCACAATAATAAATAATTTAAAAGTTTCTTACAACCTTTATAATTAAAAATTTATTTAGTAAAAAAAAAAAAAAAAGTATTTTTTTCATACTTAAATGTCATTCTATGTAGTAAACAATTGCGTGACTTAATTATTATTTATAAATCTCTTTGTATTTCTAAACTGTCGTGCAACATATTAATTACAACGTACTTGTACTTTATGTTATAATTTTGTTAATTCTGTGATAAAAATGAATTGAATTAACTGGTAACAGATAATTAATTTAAAGAAAAAGTTATAATAATGAATGATTTAAACACAAATAAAAAATTGGGTAATTTCCTATCATCGTGCCCCATCTTATTTTTGGCTTAATTTTCCCTATTTTATTTTTATTTTAAAAAAAAGTTGCTACTTAACCAAGTTTCAAACCTAAGGTTAAATTCGTAGCCTTCAGTCTAGCTCTAAAAGAGTAGAAGTACTTCCTACAAAAATTACAGAGTATACAATTTAACTTATTGCATTTAATTGCACTTCGGGGAGGGGGGTAAAATAATGAAATTTGTCGAAGAATTTCTTAACAAAATAATAATAATATCTTGTTATTTATTGTTCACCGAAGAAAAATTAATTTGGCGAGTTATGACTCATGAAGAGATAGTCTCAGTACTTATTTCATCACTTAACAGATCCTTAAATTTATCAACATTCTATATTAAATCCTTAAATGAATCAACGAAGTTATACCTGTGATTGATCGGTAAATTTGTATACCAAACCTCTGAGAGGTGCCCTGAATGGTAACTACGCCGACAATCACTTACTAAAATAGAACCTGGTATAGCTAGTTATTTGCGAATTACAGGTTTCTTGATGAACTATTTGGCACCTACATGACAAACATTTCGTTTAATTCTAATTGTCGACAATGATAGTCTAAAACCTTCCCTGCATTATATTATAAACACTTCCATAATTCAACTAGCACCTTCAATTCTGGTGAGTAAACGACAGTTAAGATAAGTAAATCTAAAACATTACAAATCGATCGATTGACCACAGTATTTTTATTCATTGAGAGATTGCGTTCACAAAATTCAACAGATATGTGTTGATAGCACCAACAGAAAATAAACTACTGTAATGACTAACGGTAGATGATTATCGATCAACCGTTTTCTGACACGTAACCTAAACGTTGTTGTAAAAATAACTGCAAAACGTGTATTTTTTAACATAATTGATGTGTTTCATTTTGTGTTCATTACATTTCCTGATGTCCGGCAACGCGGTATATTGATGGATAAGTTCAATGGTCACTTCTTTAGATATTAATAGGTTAAACGAAGTTCAATTCTTTATGGAAAAAACAATTTAACACAGGTAAACTCGTGAAAATACATAGGTGCACTGATTTTGAAAATACTATGAATGAATAAATATATCAGCACTCATTACTGATAAAATAAACTATGAACTAATTTTAATTGTGATTCAAATAAGATAAAAAAATTCCTTTTGGCATGCCGGTGATAAGATTTCACCGATGATAATTACGGGATAAAAAAGATTTCCATCTTAAAGTTAATAAAAACTTCAAATTTACTCAATATGACAATGGTTTCACATGAAAAAAGTTTCACATGTTTAGCATACGACAAGCCCCATCTTAAAAGTCTAGCAGCATTTTGGTCATCACTTGGCGTAAGGGTTGGTCATATAAAAAATTGTTACAGACAAACGTTTAAGGTAATGTTTAGATGACCAACGACCACTTTAGACCGATTCGATACTGTGCCTATTAGGGAAGTATGATTTTTGTCCTCGAAACCCCATTTTTTCAACCCCTGGGCCAATGTTTAGTGATATCAAAAAAAATTTACTTTGATAAGTTTTAGATCTTTATACAAAGAATAGTAGGAACTTTAAACGAATTCGGTATTTGACTTAATAAGAAAGTTATAGTGGCATTTTGTTTTTTTCGAAAAAGCCCCCCCCCCCCCAATTTCCACTCTCGTGGTCAGAGTTTGGCAGTTAACAAACTCGACCTAGATTTTGGGACGAGTTATTTGAGTTCACAAGAAAGTGAAAAAAAAAATATATATATATATATAAATTTATATATAAACTTTTGAGCTGACGGTGGTTTCGGGGTCTGGGGGATGTGAAACGCGAAGATATGTTGAAATTTTCCGGATGTCGAATCATGGTACTCATTGCAATAGGGAATTCTACCTAAAAATTATTATAACGTTGGAATAATACATTTTTATAAAACCAGACTGAAAAATAGAATGAGGCCGGATAATAAGAAAGAGATATTTTTGGTATATCAATCACAAATTCAATTGTTAAACCATCATCATCATCAGTAGACATTCAGATAAACTAGTATAAGAAGATAAAATAAATAACGAATATTAATTGAACAAATAATTATACTTAACGAACATTATAAAACGAGTAGTTCTGCACTGTTTTGTTTTATAAGTATTGTAGTTTTATTGGTTAAAATTTTATTAATATTATTTATGTTATGAATTTTATTTTTGTTACCTGTTTAATAATTTTTCTAAGTTGTATTATATTAACTTTAATACTAAATTACATTATAAAAAATCACTTCCTTGTACACCTATTAAATTACATATAAATATTTTTTTAAACTGAAAAGTACATAAAATTTTATTTCATTAATAACTTCTGATGTTTTTCATATTTTTTATTTTATTGTTGTTATTGAATTATTATTTATTGTAAATGTTTTTTTACAGAGTTTAATAACTATGAATAAATCAATATATTTAAATTAAAAAGTCGGATTCGAACCGATGTGCCTTCCCCTTGTAAGATCCAAATATTTCATTAATTAAACTTTTATTTGGCTATACTCTGGAACCAATAAAAATAAGTACCACTTATTATATATCCAGAAAAATTTCGAATATCCATGTAGACACCTCATTCCTTAGAAATTATATGAACTCTGGTCTTATTCTTTCCTCAATGTAGGCAGTAATGTTTTCACACTCGTAGAAAAACATTCTTTTATTTTCCTGGAATAACCGTCGAACACCCATTTTTCGGCAAAACTGACTCAACTTGATTTTTCCTACAAGAAAATATACCTTTATCGATTTCCATAGATAAACCGAGTTTGCCAATCGCCAATTAATTATTTAAACAAACTGTCTGCAAACATTTCGCAAATATAATTGTATTAATCCATTGCAGCAAGGTCTTTTATTTCCAGATTTTGTTCAAAGAACTTGATAGACTACAGGTCACTCGCTCAACAGAAACTAAAGAATACAATCTTATATAAGGTTTATTATATCTTGGACGTTTAATACGAACTTATTTAAATTCGCGAAAACCTGTCCAACATTATATTACTGCATTATTTTCGGTACACGTCCAATGACTCCGTGTATCTAAACGAAAAATCATGTAATTGCCTTGAGTTGGGGCTTATTTTATTTAAAATTTTCAGGTCCGATTTCATATAAATCTTAAGTTTATCCCTTTATTTGAGTTCCAAGGAATTATAGGGAGGCTTAACTTTACGAAAGGCGCAGAAATCAGAATGAAGTATTTCGCCGACAGACACTCGCTAACAAAGCGTTTCCGAAGCTGTGTTTATCAGAAATTTCTGTTTTATTTTCCCATAGAACATATCCTGAAATTTTGTTACATTCTTCATGAATCAATCTCTCTCTCTCTGTGTGTGTGTGTGTGTGTGTGTGTCACACACACACACACACAATCTCACTTAGTTATAATCTAAGGATGAGCATACCGTTGTTTAACATTTCATTTATATGTGTATTCAGAATTATTATTGGCATTTCAATGTAATTTATCCACCTCTGAAACGACCATAACACGTTTACCTGAAATTTGCTATTATTGAGTACTATTGTTATAAAATCTATATTCGGTTGGTTTTCATCACGACCATTAGTTGAACTGGAGTGGTTGACAGGATATCACGTGATTTGTTACAGTTTTATGAGATAAATATATGAGAATATTTTATTTGTATGGGTTTGTGTGTGAGTGTATATGTATAATTTAAATCTAGTATTATATGAGTGAATACAGGGCCTAACGAGCTTAGAGATGTAACAATAGTATTTCATATAAAACGGATTGCGTTACAGACAAAATAATCATCATCATCATCTAAATTAATCCACACATGATTAAATTTAATTGAATTTTGTTATTTTAAATAATTAGGTTTAGAACAATATACCACAGCAATTATTCGTTTGTTAACCCTCTTTATACATGGGTTAAATTATACGTTTCGGATGATAAATTAAATTAAATTTTCCCTATTTAGAAATTAAATATTTATTTTTGTAATTTATATGAAGATATCAAAAGCAAAAAGAAGCAATATCTATTGCTTCTCTTTCAGGTTTATACATATACCGGGGTCATATATATGTAATACATATGAATGTGGTATATGGCATATGAGTATGGAATATCGATGTCTGAAAAAACTTTGCGGATTTACGAGAGGTTATCTCTAAAGTAAAGACCGTTTCATTGTAAAAAAATTATTCTGAAGACTTTATAAACATTTTTTATTTTTCTTAAACTACGTACCTTATACTATTTCTCTATATAATCGCCATATGAATTAAGACATTTATTGTACCAGTTTCAATATACTCTCATCGGATTCTTCTGCCGCCAATCCATTTAGCCAGTGATTAACAGCATTTTTAAGTTCATCGTCATTCGCGATTTGCTTACCACTCAAGAATTCTTTCAATTTTCCAAACAAATGATAATCAGAAAGAGCTAAGTCCGGACTATATGGTGGGTGATCGCAAATTTCTCATCCAAATGTTCTCAGTAAATCACGTGTCGGACCCGCAACATGTGGACTTGCATTACAGGGCAGCGGTACGACGCCGTCGGTCAGCCGCCCACGTCGCCGATTTTGAATGGCGTGCCGTAACTTACGTAGAGTTTCGCGGTAGGCTTCTGCATTTATAGTCGATCCATGTGGCATGAAATCAATCAGCAGTATGCCAAACCGATCCCAAAAGACTGTGGCCATCAGTTTACGTCCAAATGGTCTTGGGTTGACCTTTGTTGGTCTGATACATCCAACCAACCAATCAATTGATGATGACGCCATTCACTTGAATGCCATTTTATCTCTGGCGTATAATACGAAATTCATGTTTCATCGCTGGTAACAATTGAATTAAGAAACTCATCACCCTTATTTTGTGTAGCGCTTCAAAAATTCCGAAGCAGATCCCAATCAGATTTTTTTTGACCTTCCATTAAGAAGTGCGGTATCCAACGAGCACAAACCTCTCTGAAGCCTAACAGTGGGACTAATAACAGCTGTTGATACATCAGGTAAAAGAATCGTAGCGGAAATCTTTTAAAAGAGATATGTTGTAGTATCTTTAAAGATAATACAATGTGAAAACTTACAGACAACAATGTAGTATGTACATTACTAGCATGCCATGACCGACACAGGTTCGCCAACCTTAAGAAGAGAAATTTATCAGCGGTCTTTACTTTAGAGATATCCCTCGTAAGTTAAATCTACTTTATTATATTTAGTATTGCGAATGTATGTGTTTTATTACATGAAAGTACAAAATCGAAAGGTTTCTTTATCTCTTAATGTAACTCAGTATGAACGTAGACTTGGAAACGTCAAACAACTAACGACACGTGGTCGACGAGTGACTAGGTTTTTTATTGTTATAGGATGACATTTACTTAGCCCTAAACTAATAAATCGATCGCCGTCAAATAGGGATTTCTGGTGACCGATGAATGTAAACTTTTCTGTTTATCCGGCCTTCTGGGATCCTGTCGTTGAGCGTAGTCCGCAAAACTTTTGCATCATGTGGAGATGCATCAACCCGTGGAAAAATATGGATCTCTATATTTTCAATCTGTGAAAACAAAAAGTTCTCTAACGTGTCCGAGTCTACTGTACCTGTAATAGTCTGCTCAAGGAAAAATGATCTACTCTGTTTTACATTTTCAAACCAGTTCTGTTGTACGCCTTTTTTTAAACTAAATTGATTATGCTGCGATGTTGGCATGAGGAAACTTTTCATCGAATATTTCATAAGTTTCCTTAAGAATCCTGAACTCTTATAATCGCTGAATGTAACATTTTTTTCTGCATTCTGGAAAAATCCTACTACAAGACAAAATGTACTGCACTGAAGTATGATTAGGTTTTAGCTGAAACAATAGTAACAAAAACAACCGCAGTAGACCTACAGTCGGTACTGGCGGCAATCATAATTGAAAATTTCGGGGCTGATTTTAAGTTGCTTCCTCTTTATATGATTTATGCTGTACATCATTATTCTTTAATTTATATGAAAAAAAATCTTTCATGTTATATGAAAAATATATATATCGTGACCGCTAGATGAACGTCCATTTCAAATCACTTTGTGATCTTCACAAAGCCTAACCCTACATAAAGTTTTATCATGCATAAAAAAATAAAAATAAAATACACAAATCGAATTGAGGACATAACTAACTTTATATAAAGGAAAATTTGCTAATCGGATCTACTATGCCAGGGAGTTTTGCAGAACTAGACGTTTCATAACCATCTGTAATCCCAAAAATGATAATTATAGCATTAAAATTTTCCGGAAGGATGTATCTTCTTGTTTTTGTTTGATATCTCTAGACTAGATTAACCGATTGTAATAAAATTTGGTTCCATGATTTCAGTATATATAACGTTGATCTGATTTTAATTTTGGTCACAATCGATAAAAGGGCCAGGAGTTATTAATTAATGGTTCCCGTATATCAAAATTATTCAAAGTATAAGTAAATTTTTTTCACATAATATAATACCTTACAGGGAGCTAATATACCGTTTAATGGTAGTTTAGTCTTACCGTCTTAGAATGGCAGCGTCTCGGCCTTTCATCCGGAACCGCCGTATGAAAGGCCAAATCCCGGATGAAAGACTTACATCCGAATCCTGGTCAGATATGGCATTTATCATACGCTAAAAAGATTTCATTTCCACATCTCTTGTACAAGCTTCCAGTTTATTTGGCGATACCATGAGTAAAAAAAATTCCTTAACGGGACGAAGGAAAAAAAGGTTTTTCTTTTTGGTCGTTTCTGGATTCCTGTTTGCAGTTTTGTACTGATTACATTTTTTTATTATTTTAATATGTCACTTTGGTTACGTATTTGGGTGATCTAATTTAGAGGGAAGGTTAATATAATTTTTTTTTGGGTCGGTTATCATTTTTATTGATATCTGCAGACTGTATTAACCGAGCTTTATAAAGTTTTTGTACAATGATTTCTGACTACGGGTCATTGTTGTTTACAGTTGATCAAGGGGGCGGGGAGGTACGATATATCTCCATATCTCACGATGGTTTCCAATCTCAAAGTTTTACTCAACCTATAGAATTTTGTTAATATAAATTCTTTAATAAAAATTTAGGAAAAACTAAAGTAATGTATATAAACAAAGAGAATTTTATTCGTAATGTTAAGGAAATTAATACAAAAAGTAAAAAAATTGTAGATTTTTATGTACTATGGTGACGGAGGACTGTATGAGCAACATGGAAATAAAATCAAGAATAACAATGGTGAAGGAAGTCATCAGTAATAAAAGAAATTACTCTCTGGACTTTAACTTAAAGAAGAGGTTAGCCAAATGTTATGTTGAAGCATTGACAATGAAGAAGGAGGAGAGTGACTGAATTGAGGCTTTTGAAATTTGGATATGGAGAAGGATGGAGAAAATAAGATGTACGAATAAAGTGAGGAATGAGGAAATGATGAACAGAATTATTGAAGAAAGAACACTATTGCGGGATGTACACAAAAGAAAAGAATTGGTTAGGAAATGCGCTTAGGGGAAGTAAAATCTTGATACCTCCATTGGAAGTTTCAGTAGAAGGAGAAAGGAAACAAGGACAAAGAAGGATGAAGTTAATAGATCAGGTTATGAAACTACTAGAAAACGAAGGAACAGGGTTTGGGATAGAAATGGATGTAGACGGCGATAACGTAAGAGACTTACCGCCAGACCGAACACCACAAGAAGAAAATGATTATTTTTACTTCCATACTTATGCACTTTAATGTAATGTATTTCTGCTCAAATTTTCCTCCTTAATAGTAGCCTGTCGATGGGAAAGATCTCTGTAACGAAAGAGTCGAGGTTTTTTTTTTTAGATACTGCTAAAAAATTATTTTTATTTTGAAAATGTTTGATTATGTTAAAATAGATTTATTAACATAATAAAATACATAAATAATTTATCGCATAGAATATTCAAATTGTTTCTATTAAATAAGTATGTTTATTAGTGTTAGTATTTTTATATTTTTCTGTTGTTAAATGTGTTATATTAATGATCTATCATTACGTTTGTTTCAGGTATTAAAAAATGATTTTATTTCAATTTACCAGCGTAATGAGTAAAAGGTAAAAATTATAAACAATTCATTCTGTTTTGTTGCATGTTAATTATTAATTAAAGATTGATGAAAGCGAATACAATTTTTAATTTGTCAATTGCTATAAAGAATTATAATTAAAGAACGCTTTGACGCATGAATTAAATTTTTAAAAAACTTACATAAAATGAAAAAGTTTTATTTAACAAATCCAACATCACAAATAGCTTTGTTACATAATCAATAAATTTCATTAATAAGCTCGGCAAATGTGCAAACGATTTTCAATTTCTGTCGCGGTACTACAGAACGGAACACTGTACGCGAATATACAGAGTATGATATGGCGGAAAATAACAATAAACATTGCATAATAAATTATTGAATTAGAAAGAAAGAATAGTAATTTAAAAGTCTTTTCTTTCAACAAATAATTAAATGGTTTATTTATCACGTGAATAAAAGTATAAGTGACATTAATAGAATAGTTATTGTTTTTCTTCTCCAATCATATTAAAATAGTTTTTATTTTTGTATAGTTTGATAAAAGATTATTCCATAGTTAAAAAAAAAAATCAAGATCTCGCTGGAGTTTGTCGAAATATAAACTGCTGAATTTTTTTCTAATTATTAATTTTACTCTAAATTTACATTATTAAGCTGTAGACAATATTATTATATAATTTTCCATGGTAGTCAGATCATATAGCATAATTTCAACATTCAAATACAAGATTATGTCCACAAAGAAAGCTAAACAGAACTGAACAATTTATTATCATTTTGTATGAAGTGAGATAAAGGACCTGTATAAAAACCAGGATATTACTTTGTCATAACTGATTATATTGTTTCATTGCATTTAAAGAAAACATAAAAAAATATTTACATAAGCATATTTTATTTTTTTAATTAACAATTTAATTAGATTATTTCAAAATAAAATCGTAAAAAATTTCTACGAAAATGTAAAATAAAATAGCTTAAAGTCCACATATGCTTTGCACAATTTTCCGTATTAAAAATTTCTTTTTATAACGCTAACATTCACTCAAATTAGTATTATAAATGTTGAGCGTGAAAAAAGTAAAAAGACTATCCGAATATTTTTAAATTTGGGAATCGACGTATCTAAGGGGGGGGGGGGGTTATTGATTAACATAATTACAAAAATAAGATCTAAGCATCAAAATTCCTAAATTTCGAATAAATATTTGTTTTTTAATTTTAGGGGCTTCTTTACTTTGTAGCGAAAATTTGTTTATAAAGAAATGAGTAAACAAAAAACTTATTCAAAAGAAAAGTGTTTAAATTATTAAAAAAATGTATAATTTTTATTGAAAGTAATGAAAAATAATTGCTTCTCATTTTGGATTCGGAATATGATATAGGTGGCAAAGTTACTTTAATTTTAATAGCTCTTTTTAATTGATGAAGAAAAAATAATATAATTAAAATTTAAAATTGAGTCAAAAAACAGACTAAATATTTTTTGTAGGAGGTATTTTGTAGGGAATAAATTTTAAGAAAATTTTTCTAAAAATACTCATATCTAGGTTGAGCTTAAAAAATGGCGTAAGTAAAGTTTTCTCTAAATCTTACATCCCCTAAAATAAAAGCAAAATTTCAAAAAAGAAAATTCTCAAAAAACGTTGCATTGTAGGTCTTTAATTATATAATTAAAAAAATTGTACACATTTCTTTATAGCTTTATATTTGAAGTATAAACTTTCAAAACAATTTAAATATTTTAACCGACGGGAGGTAGAGCAAAAGAATAAAAAAAATTGTTTAAGTTTTAAGAGATGGGGTTGATATTTTGAAAAAAAATTGTTTTGGACATTATAGGCACATTATAAGCGCTGTAGATAATAAATTTACTTTAATAAATTTTTTTTTTCTATTTTCTGAAGAAAATCGAAATTGTTTTTTCTGCAATATTCCCCAACCCCCTTAATGAGAAAAAACTATATTATTATAAATATTTTTACCCTCTTTTTTCCTATAAAAAAATCTTTGTTTCACAAAAAATGTCTACCACTAAATCTTAAACCTTTTATATTATTAAACGTACTATAGATTCATAGATTTGTGAAAGAATATAAAAACCAGTGAAGGACTGAATAATTTTCGTGAAATTTGCCCTTGACAAATTTTTATAACGAATACTCGCATTCCATGGTATTTTTTAAAACTAATGGCTAAATTATGCAGTATTTGGAATATAATTATCAAAATTGAACTGCGTTTGAATTCTAAAAAAAAAAAAAAAAATTATTTAAACAAATTTGAGTACATTTGACTATCATGCTTGAAGCTACCTCATCCAACATTTGTAATAACTACCACTAACTATCAAAAAAAAAAAATTATTAAGTCGGGTCTATGGGCCAACTTTTTTTTAAAGAAGTTCATCAATATTAGATGCAACTAGATTTTTTATCTTGTAAGACAAAGATAAAAAAAAAATAATTTAGGCACGGGCCCCATTCAGCCCCTTCCTTTTTTGGGGTTTATTTTTTTTGAGTAATATTTAGTTCAATAAGTCAGCCTGACATTTTCTAGAATGTTATTCAACAAGGCTTAAAAATTACACTTTACTAACAAAAGAGCAATATCTTTATCGAATTGCCCCCTTAAGCAGTGAGATCAAGGCTACAAATAAAGCCAATATATTTGAGAAAATTGTCAACAACTTTCTTTCACAGGTTTTCGAGATGTGAAGAAAATAAATTTACAAATAACGTAAAAATCCTTCAACCCGTAAATCCGATCAATTTAAAATTTGGGTATTTTAAGTAACTTAAGAACGTTTTTCATGCAAAAGCTCAATTTTCTACGATCACTATAAAAAAAAATCAAAGATAAAAACAGCAGAAACAATCCAATCTCTTTTTTTTATGTTCTCCAAAATCTAGTGCCATCATTGTTTCATATATAGAATTTTTTTTAGCTATTTTCGAAGAATTTATGTTGAGCCAACCCGGAGATATTTGTGTGTATATATATATATATATAATAGATTGATTTATAATTAATCATATAGCAAATCTACAAGCAATTTATTAAATTGAATCTCTGAATAAATTCCGCTATGAATTATGTAACAATTATACTAACGAGATAAGACATAACAAATGGCTGTTTGTACGTTTGTGTTTGTCAACTTGTTTGTGAATTTATGTATGTGTGGGCGCGCGCTATACGTGTTTGATTTAGGTTATGTAACAACAATTTAAGTTTATTTGTAATGGGAGTAAGAAGTGTATTAATCAAGACCGCTGTTACTATTATTATTAGTATTATTATTATTACCAATTCTGTTGCTATTTGCCGAGCTATGTTATTATGTAACATAGTAAGCGGCCATTAATTAGCCGAGCCGAAGTTTTCAGTCGGTGGAGGTTGAAGGATGGAAGCGGTTAGAAAATCGGACAGAAATATGAGCCACGACGGCAGTTGCTGTTAGGGTTGTAATAAAGGATCAGGTGATGAAGAGGGTGGAAGTGAGGTAAGGAGAATAGAGGAAGAGGTGTATGAAAGGGTGAGGATAGGGTAAAGGGATGAAACGCTCACGCGAGAGGGTGGCTCCAGCTAATTTCCCGTTTAAACGCCACATCACCGTGATGGATGTTCCACCGCAATGACATCACATTTTTCACCCGTAAAATAGATATACACTCGACTGTTACCGCTACACCGCACCATCACCACAGTGGACCTAACTAAACCACTATACTATACTACTCTGCTCTGGGATTCTGAGCTGTCTACTCGTAAAGTATGGTCTACTTGAGTCGGGTGGACATCATATCCTATCGCAATCTTAATTTGCTCTTTACTTACTCTTCAGTTCACTTTTATACAGTGATACCTCAATTTTTTTCTTTAATATTTGATTACAGAGTTGACATTATTTTTTAACGTATTATTTTTAATCAGATTACATAGAATCTTATCATGTTTTTTTTAAAGTATTTCTGTTCGTTTAATTTTTTACATAACAAATGAATTTTCATATTTATTTTTTTTTCTATTCTAGGGAAAAGTAAAAAATTATACGATAAAATCAATTTTTTTCCAGAGAAACGTTTTTAATCTTTGACGTAATTTAAATTCTGTCATATATATAATATATATATACACTTTATTTAATATCTGTTCTGTTGGCTCTAAAGTGGGAACAATATTCGGCCATTCGGAAAGTTGTCGGCCTAACAAAAAACAAAAGATTTTTCAGAAATCTATTTTCCAACTTTTTAATACCATTACTATAATGCAATCTATCAAATCTGCAATAAAATATTGTTTTAGCTTTGACCTCTTCATGACGAAGTGAATCTTCGTCCAGGTACCCATTTTTTCAAGTTTGGGAAGAAAAAGTAATCGGTGAGAGCTAAATCCGGCGAATACCGTGCACGTGAAAGCGTAGGTCACTTCTAAGTGGAGATCATGATGTTTGACAGAGACAACCCGAAACGTATATGTGCTGGAGCATTATCTTGGTGAATGGGCACTTTCATTTTGGCCAAATGTGGATGTTTAGTCAAATTATCGCAGTTTAATCGAGCCAATAGTTTAAGGTAATACTCTTCAATGATAATCCTGTCTTTCTCCAGATATCGTATGAGTACCACGCCGTGAAAATCTAAAACACCCTTGCCGTGACATTTCCTGCAAATGAACAGTTTTCGCTTTCTTTGACGCACTTTCATTTCCACCTGTTGTTTGGGCAGCTGTTTGGTCTCTTGCAAGTATTGATGACCCCTTGCTTCACCTACTGTTATAAAACGTCGAAGTAACTCAGTGAATTCGAGTTTAAATAAGTCTAAACCCATCTTGAGATGTTGAATGGGTTTTCGGTAGACTTTTAACAAACAAGACATCCATCGAGCGGAAAGTTTTTCATACTCAAAAATTCGGGTAAAATATAATAGACACAGTGTACTGAGAGACTGGAATAAAATGTTCAGCATTTTAAAAAAATTAGGGTTCAAATACAGAGATGAAGAACAATTGCTAACATTTACAGGAACCAAACAACAACAGTAATAATTGAAGAACAGAAGAAAGAAGCCGTAATAAGAAAGGGAGTCCGACAAGGATGTTCCCTATCCCCGTTACTTTTCTTATCTTTACATGGAACTAGCAGTTAATGATGTTAATGAACAATTTAGGTTCGGAGTAACAGTACAAGGTGAAAAGATAAAGATGATACGATTTGCTGATGATATAGTAATTCTAGCTGAGATTAATTTAAAAGAAACAATGAACAGTATGGATGAAGTCCTATGCAAGAACTATCGCATGAAAATAAACAAGAAACAAAAGTAATACAATAAACAAAACAAAAGTAATGAAATGTAGCAGAAATAACAAAGATGGACCACTGAATGTGAAAATAGGAAGAGAAAAGATTATGGAGGTAGACGAATTTTGTTATTTGGAAGTAGAATTACTAAAGATGGACGAAGCAGAAGCGATATAAAATGCCGAATAGCACAAGCGAAACGAGCCTTCAGTCAGAAACATAATTTGTTTACATCAAAAATTAATTTAAATGTCAGGAAAAGATTTTTGAAAGTATATGTTTGGAGTGTTGCTTTACATGGAAGTGAAACTTGGACAATTGGAGTATCTGAGAAGAAAAGATTAGAAGCTTTTGAAATGTGGTGCTATAGGAGAATGTTAAAGATCAGATGGGTGGATTAAGTGACAAATGAAGAGGTGTTGCGGCAAGTCGATGAAGAAAGAAGCTCTTGGAAAAATATACTTAAAAGAAGAGACAGACTTATAGGCTACATATTAAGGCATCCAGGAATAGTCGCTTTAGTATTGGAGGGACAGGTAGAAGGAAAAAATTGTGTAGGCAGGCCACGTTTGGAATATGTAAAAAAAATTGTTAGGGATGTAGGATGTAGGGGGTGTACGGAAATGAAACGACTAGCACTAGATAGGGAATCTTGGAGAGCTGCATCAAACCAGTCAGATGACGGAAGACAAAAAAAAAGTGTACTGAGATGTTGCGATGTCACAAACTAGCTTAATTCTAGTCAGCGATCATTTAATACGGCGTTAAGAATTTTTGTGACGATTTCATCGACCGTAGCGGTTTTTGGGCTTCCCAAGCGTTCATCATCTTCAATGGATGTTTGATCACGTTTAAATTTAGCAGCTCACTGTTTGCAGTCGAAAATAAAGGAGATGAGTACTTTTAAAGTGGAATCTTTTTATCCATCCGTCAGATTAAATTTAACTTCAATTTTATCCATTTTTCAGAAAATGTCAAAATATTTTTGTTTTAAGTAATCGCCACAAATAAGCAACTAACCGTACATGTTTAAAACTTCGCAGTACACAACTTAATGATTATACGTGAGAAATATCATAGTCATTTGGTCATACTTGCGGTATCTCTGTGTCAGGGGACACTATCTCTGAAAGGGAATCGTGCCGGAAAAAAGACGCAAATACTTTGTTTGTCTCCCAAGGATAGCCCAACTAATGATTTCAAATTGATCGGTAAGGATCGGAACGCAACACATAATTCCATCCATAAACAACACTAATACATAACCGACATTAAATAACCAAATACTCGCCCGATAATAAGAAAGACCCAGCATAGGAATGGACTCGGCGATTAATGGGGGGATATGTATCCCCCGCTACCCTTGCGTCCCGTTCCGACAGCCTTGGATGCAAATCATAACATCATAGTACATGCTTGAACAATTAATGTGTATACATCAATCTGAAGTTAATTTTATAATTAATTTAACACAGGTGTAAATTTACGTATGTTTTTTTGCAGTACGAATTGAAAAAAAATACAAAAAACTCCAGTAAAAAGTACATTTCCTATTGAAGCAAAGCGTTATTTGAATAGTATTTTAGGGTCTTTAAATAGTGAATTAAATTTTTTTAAATTGTCTAACGCTGATGTCAGTGGTCCCGATATTTAGACGTCTAGAAAATTGGCGTTCTGATAATCGGATTACTATTGTATATGATGATATATAAAAATAATTTTCAAAACGAGTGAGTGAGTGGGAGGGACGAAATTGGCTTCAATTAATCTTACATGGTCCATGTATAAAACGATGTACACAGTTTGTTTTGCTAAAATATAATTTTTCTATTTAGATTTGTGACTTGATTATGATTTGTTAATCATGATTTCGTTTCATTGAATTAACGCGCGTTCACGGTCTACCCTTTTGAAAATTCATAAGTCACGTCAAGTATGTATAAAAACACATTTTTTTTCTTTGGAGGGATGTTCTGACGGAATAAGTGTATGGGCTTATTTAGTGGACAATGGTTACTCTGTGTGTAGCAGCGGAAGAATGTAGATTGTAAATATATAAAATAAAGCAAAATGAGGATTTGTGTGTGTTTGTGCGCGCTCGGTCGCGTGTTTGTGTGTGAAGAATAAACTATAAAAAGAAACTCGTTAATTTATTGATTACAAGTATATTTCAGTCTATCCATTAGAATTTAGCTATAAATTTGTAAATTTATTCGATGTTAACTGGATGTTTTGTGTTCGTTATGTAGAATGGGCTACTTGATTAAGTCAAATGTTAGGAAGTCTGAATGATGTAACGACGTTAATTAAATAATAGAGAGAGCTAAAGCGTTCAATGTTATTGAACGCGTTGGGTTCAGCCACATAGTGTTTGTTTGTTTCTGTTATTTCCTTCACTACAGGCCTTGTAATGTTCTCAGGCAGCTGTATTTGTTTTTAAAAGAAAACAAAAACATTAGTAATTAAGTTGCTCTATTTTCTTCCAATTAAAGGTAAAAGAAGGTTATGTTTTCTCATATATTGTATTTCCTTAGATTGTTATTTTTTTATATACACTTTAAATAAAGTTCTTTTAATGTCTACCAATTTAGTTAAATTTACAAACATTATCCACTGAAAAGAAATAAAAAAAGTAAATATAAATTATTTTAATTAAACATTAATTCAAATATTTTATTTTAGACTAAAAATAATTTGAGGTAACGTCAGAGGTTTAAGACGTTAGTTTATCGATTTATGAATATCAACTTGATGAAATATTTTAACATCAACCTATTAAATAATGCCACTGGCCATTGGTTCATTAGGATTTACTTACAAATGTATATACATTTGGATTTATTTAATTTAAACACACAAGTTTGTAATACCGTTAAATATATACACAATCATTATAAGTCGATATGTATAAATTCTGTATCAATTTGTGCAACAACATTGTTTTTAGAATAATTTTTATTTTATTTATTTACTTGTCATTCTAGCCAGAGGGCTCCGTCTACTGGACCACCCGGCAGTGTTCGTTACCTTCACGATTGTGACAATAATACTGATAAATAACAATTAAAGTATTCAGGTTTTACAGAAACCTAAAAGAGAAATTAAATTACAAGAAAGAATAGTAGTAATTATATTAACTAAAGTACACACACCTTTCACGAAGAAAGATTCATCATTTATTTCTGTTGCTATGGTGACAGAAATATAACAATAAAGTAAAAGGATTAATCTTTTTACTTGAAGAAAAAAAAATCTTTTTCTTTAATGAAAATATTTAATTTCCAACTTCACCCCTAAGGGGGCTAGGGCCTCGGTCAGTGGGTTCAAACTTTTCCTGGGATAACATATATATATATCCTGTAAATTTGAAAGCAATCGGTTGGTTGTTTCTAGTGTAATGCCACAAGAAACAATCAGACAAATTTTCGGCTGTATATATAAGAAGATTTTTTAATTCCTTTTATTAAGATTTATTAAATAAAATCCTATAATTTTCAAAGCACTTTATCAGGAAAAAATGTTTATTAATTATTTTTTAATGCTAAAATATATATAGTAAATAGTGAATAAGTTACCCGACTTTATCATAATCTCTCTGTGGCTGTTGAGCCACTTCAATTTCCAATTTAAGACTAATAAGTTTTAAATGATTCATGAAGTGTAATGATGAATGATTCTGTACATTGTAATATATATTTATTCTATTTAGATTCATGGTTTTCTGAACGAAACAGTAGTACTTTATTTACTATGAATATAGTTTTCCAATGGTGAAAAAAGTGAAGTAAAATTTTTTTTTGTTCTTATTCTTTTAAATTACGGTCTGATGAGGCATACAACACGAAAAAAAGTGTATAAGCCTAGTAACTGATGTTAATTGATGTAAAAGGATTATTATACTCTATGAGTTAAATTTTAAGATACGGAACCCATGACGATTGTATTGTCAACTCTCTAAGTCGATTGTAACAAAATTTAAATGGCAACAATGAATTTTATTCAGAAGTCATCTTAAAATATCAGTTAATCCAGTCCGAAGATATCAAGGAAAAAACAGGCCATCACATATAAATTCTTATGTATGCATGTATATGCATATTTGCGAAATTTCTCAGTGCTAAAATTGTCTTTTTTTTTTGTTAGAAGGGATCATTTTATGATGATCATCACATTTTATGGTTTATGCGAGAAGCGTTCGTGTTAAGCAAGTTGTATTCCTGCTGCGAAAGATTCGTAGAAATTTTCTAAGATCGGCAACGTAGTGGTGTACTTTCAAGAAAAACAATCAACGGGTGTGTCAATAGCTTGTGACTGGATCCCAGAAGGATAAATTCTGTACTTGTTGAAAAACATAACATACTGAATTTGACAATAGTGTTGGAGAACAGTGTACGTCGATCATTGTGGCGGCATTCCCAACATTGGAGAATTAATCGGTCAGAAGAGCGAGAATTTTATAACAAGATTTGCATTATTACCCTTATGAACTGGTAATCGTCTAGGAATTATATGCTACGCATGAAGCGTTGCGCGTCCGTTGTCTACAGATGATGTAGCTGTATCCGACGCACGATGACCTTGAGTACTTCATCATGAGTGTTAACCAATATTATCGCTTAATGGATCTGTTAAGAAAACAAAAATGCCGATAATGGGTCCTACAGATGCTCGTCAAGTTCACAAGCGGCCACTGCACACCACTATGGTCGTTTGTACGGTGTGCCATTTGGGTACAAAGAAATTAATGGGTCCTATTTTTTTAGGTGCACTTCACCAGAACGCCGAATGTTATAATTACGTTTATAAATCTTCCTACCTGAGTTAAGACGTCTCAACTAGAATGTGAGTCTCACCGTGGTCTCACCAGGACGTGCCACACACAGCCCATACATCATAACTCTCAATGAATATCCTTTGAGGTGGATTCTTCGGGTTACTTCTCTCTTCGTTTGGTGACATTCTCTCCAGTTCACTGGATCTTATTATAGTAAACTTTTATTCCGTTCTTTATTTTCAGTGTAGTTAAAAGTATTAAAATATAAGACTCAAAAAGTTTTGAAAAATAACTTAAAAAAATATTTTTTTTTTTTTTAACCAAGCATTGAATGTAAAACTCTGTTTAGATTTTTTTTTTCTTTATAGGAGTAAAGAAAAAAGTATTCATTGTTATATTTAAAGATGATAATGATTGTTTTTATTATAGAAGTCATGGAGAATAAATGTTAGATGGTGGTAAAATAAAAGTACATTGAAACGGGGATTCAGAATGGGAGGAAGTTGTACAATTTTACTTTGTAGTTGTTTCTCGTGATGACAGATGTTAGTAACTGTTTTATTACGTAGCGGCGTATAGAAGTTGTTGCTTAGTAAGTTCTGGTGCGTGACAGAAATCTGTTTCACGGCAACGACGTTGATAAGGATGAAGATGAAGAAGAAGAAGAAGAATATAAACTCGTAAATAAAATGCAAATTTAATTTCTGTCGAGACCGCGCTAAATTCCTGGCCGAATGGGCCTGGTTAAACACACATAAAATTTCCATAAATCCATGACTGAAAATTCTTTTTTACGCAACAAGTTTTCCCTGAAGAATGCCATTATGAGTTTTCGACCACGCCTACTTACACCACCACCACTCTTTATTCAACCCTGGAATCCGACACTGTACCGACAACCAGTCACGCTTATTCCCATCCCTCATTAGACGCAACTTATGAAAAATAAGCCCAATTGAATTCTGAGTGGGAAAAACTTTTATCACAACTTTTTTTTTTGGTTGAAGCCGTTAATATTTGCTACTCGTAAAACTTGGATGTACTGATTTTATTTCAGTAATTTCTAACGAAAAAATGTCTTACAATTTTAATAAAATTATAATTTAATTTTAAATAATATTATTACAAAAAAAAAACTAATTTAACAGTTTTATTTTTATAAATTAAAATTATATTAAACATTTTTCTTTCATCATTTCAAAGTAAATTTATTTTTATGAGTTGTAACAAAAGAAATTAATTTTATTACTAAGTTTCAAATATCAAAATTACAGTCTGGAAAAAAGTAATTATTTTATAAAAAGTAATTAGTTATATATTTAAAAAAACTCATTAGTTTAAATAAAAAACATTTGTTACTGATTTATTAAATTTAACTTGAGGCAGATTTCTTGTTTCCAGCCGTCTAAATTTTTTCTATTTTCAACTGTATTATGTTCTTGTTATCTCTCTTATTTCTTATATCATCATCGGTATAATTTTTAATCATTTCAAGCCTCTATTTTTCTGCTGATCTTTCCATAATTTCTCTAATATCTCTTAATATCATAATATTAGTCTAATATCTCATAGAATAATTTACGCAGAATTATTTAAGGCAAATATCCATACTTACGAGAAAAATATTTTTTACTTCGGTTCCTTCAATAAATCAGAACGACTCTTCAAGACACAAAAATTGAGTTGTAAGCTGTCAATAAATATAAATCACATAGGACGATGTTTTAAAAACTAAATCTTTAAATTTTTTTGACAATCTTTCTTAAAAAAAAAATAATTGTCATTTATTCTTAAAATTTTATATATATATATCTTTATAAATTCAGATAAGAGTTTTCATGTAACATAAAACAGCAGAAAGGGATACGCAAAAATAATGGGAATTATATTTTTAAATTTTATTTATTTTTACGTTTTGAAAATTCAGTTACTTCAGAGTACTCTCCATTACATCGAATACCTTTCCAAACGGTTTTTTCTGTTGCTTAAAACAATTTTTCATCTCTCTAATTGTTTTGTCTTCGTTATGCTTTTCATTACAACCCCAGTTTTTTGATTTTACCTCTTCTACTGGGCCAATTCTCTTTACCTCGAGGTTCGGAAATAAGAAGAAGGTGCAAAATGTAAGATCAGGAAAATACGGAGAATGGGGCAAGGAGTTCATTGCATTTCTTTTCAAAAACTGCTGCACAGTGAGTGCTATGTTGACTGGGCCTTTGTCCTGATGAAAAAATAATTTAGTTGTTCGCCAAAATTCCAGCCGTTTTTTCTGTACAGAATCCCGCAACCTTATGAGAACTTCTAGCTAAAGTTGTTAGTTCGTTGACTACGTCTATTGATGGCGGCGACACGAATTACTTTTCATAATTTTCATCTGTTTAACTTAAGTAGGACGCCCAAATCGCTGATGCTTTTCAATCGACATTTTATTCTCCTCGTTTTAAGCGTGATTATCAGTCATAAATATATGTTTATCTCATTGCAGATTCCGTGTAGACTTTCTGAATCATATGATGTGTTTCCGCCTTGCTTTTTCCTAAAAGGAAACAGAACTTGACGGCTGCACATAGCTCATGATTTTTAATCATCACGTTTTTGGCAAAATCAGAAAATAACTACGTTAAAAATTCAATAATACACTCAATTCTATTATGCACTTCTATTATACCTCTCAGGAGGGCCTCTCCTGGCATACTGACTTAGAAGTGTTCCGTTTAGACTCTTTCAGCGGTAGAAGTCGCAAACTACCATTTACCCTCCACCACAATACAATTACCATTATTTTTGGACTTCTAAAATATTATGTACTTCGGAGACCGGGCCTTATTATGCTTCTATAGTCAATTTTTAATTAAGTATTAAAGCTCTTACGAAATCTTCTGTTCAATTTATTTAAAATATTTTCATTTACAGTGACATTATTACTACATCAAAGCATTTTTAAATGACAAAAAGTTTTAAATAAACCTGCATTTTCTACTTCCTGTTCAAAAAAAAGTATACACACTCACACACACACACACACACACACACACACACACACACGCGAAAATTTACTCAAATAATTTTTGTTAAAGCCTTCTGAACTGTGTTTTTATTTTGTACTTCTTTTTTTAACACAATCTTTACATATTTACCTTAATATGTTTACATTTTAAATAATTAGTATTGTTTTTAATAATATTTATTTTTTATTTTGTATTTTATGGTGTGTTATGCGATTATGCTGTGACCAAGATTCTATCACGGTTTCCCTTGTTCCATCCACGCAAATACTGGAGGTGTTCTTTTATTTTAACCGTGGAATATCATAACTTTTTTCAGCTGCCGTAGTGTATATAATATATTATTATTCATTGATCAACATAAAAGATGTTTTTTTTTTTAATTTTTGTAGTAAGTAAACAATACGATTTATCACCTTACTAATATGTATGCACTAAGACACTATTTGAATATATTTTTATGAGTAAAATACATGCTATAATAAAATGTATGTAAAATAAAAATGTTTTAATTAATATAAAAAATTTATAAAATAAAAAAAACATATTAAATTTGCTAAATATGAACCTTGTTTCACATATGGGACCACTTAGAGTTAATAGTCCTAAGTGCAGTTCTCAAATTTAAGCTCGGTAAAACCACGGTACTTCCGCACTCATGATTTTGCATTCATTATAAGTTATCAACTTCACATCTCTCTACGATGCTGCACAATATCGGCGATATTATTTTACCGTTCCAGAGATCTATCTTTCTAGCAATTACACAAAATTTTTGTCATCAAAGATAATTTTTTTATTTGGCTTCGTAGTTGATTAGTAACATTTAAATCTTAAACAAATAAATTAACTACTGTATTGCTTAATATATGTAATTAATTCGATTGATTGCGATGAATTCATGTTTATTTTTGTTATAAAATGTATGATTTTTTTTTCGCTACTGAGAAATACTTAGATTCATCAAACGATCTGTGTATTTCAAGTTTCAGTACTCAAAAATATTATCATCCATCAGTGCATTACCCTGCACTCAGTCCTCAGTTTTGTTTTTTCACCTTCTATTTAATTTTTTCTTCCTTCTTAATGTGATTTTGCATGTCACAGTTGTTTTTTAACCCTGCCTCCCGGAAACAGATCCCCAATTAAGCATGAACACGGTTTCGGAAGGTGCCTTCGTCTCTGGCCACCAAATGAGGGAAACGCCAGGCCCGGCTATGCCGTTCCCGGACTCCATCACCCAGCAACTGGGACTCGGTCCTTTGTGCTTCGCCTCTAACGGGGACACCCCCGAAGGGACTCAGTCTTTTAGCTCAGGGGCTCGAGAGTCCTCGCACTTCATCACCACCTTCCACCCGTGAAAGCACGAGCAAACGGCAGCTCCGTTCGGAGCTTTCCTCGCTCTCTCACCGATATTTCATTTGAAGTATTCGCGACACAAAAATCGTCACAGTGTCGAAGTCTACCGGACTGGGTAACATCGTTGAAACGATGGTCCCTACTTCGAGATGCCCCGTTACAGCAGCACAGTCGCGGAGTTCCTCGTTACACACTTTTCACAGCTTATATAATTCCGTTATCACTCATACACTCATTTTTTTATAACCCATCCCTGAAAACATCCATGTATTCTAATCATCCATATCTAATAATGTCACCTATATTTTCGCGTCTTAATTCCCTTAAATCATTTTGAATTATAATCTGTATTTCTAATTTCTTCATTACATGGATTTTATTTTCAATCCACAACATTGTTGGAATGTTTTGTACTAAGCATCATATGATGGGTTAGATTGCCGTGTAGTAGGTTCAAAAAAAAAAAATCGTAGAAAAACTGTAACTATTACAAACAATAATTACTTCTTTGTAAAGACAACGCTTGCTTTTCATTTTTATTGGGGTGAAAAGAAAGATGGGATTTAGTTATTACAATCTAATGGAAGAAATTTACAAAAAAAATTTCCTTAAAATGTGTCCGTAATATTTTAACCAAATTTCACGGGCAATGAAAAAAAAAAGATCTGCACGAATTTAAATAATGAGGATCATAATATTTGAGAAAGAAATTATTTAGCAAAAGGATTTAAAATTTTGAATTCTGCAAAAAATTAAAAGGGACATCAATTAAAAGTACATGTGAAAAACTGAGAACAGAGAAAACGCTGTAATAACGAATCTTAAATGCGCTTGTAGTTGGCATATCATAAAAAAAAGAAAAAAAAATTATTTGCATTACAGCTACGTAGTATTTTATTTTAGTAACTATTATATTTGTATAGTATTTTCTTTCTTGCGGTTTAAATTGCAGTTTACTCATTTTTATGTATGCAGAAAAAAAGCTAACAACACAGTTGTTTCTGATGAACGGCTTACACTCACTAAACTTAATTTTAAATAATTATCATTTTATTTAAATATAATATTTTTTCGTTTATTTAATTCAATGATTCTGACCATAGCGCGCGGCCAACCATATTTAATGCGCGCGGGTATGGCGGTACTGGCTGCGACGGTCGGCACTAACTAAACTAATGTAATTTTACAATTTACATTGAACAAATTTGCTGGTACGGGCAGAAGACTGGCGTTAGCCGCGAGGCTTAATGTACCACGTACCGGGCCAACGAGTTCGAGACCCTGCCAGACCGAATTAATACACTTAAAATATTATTCATTTATTTAATTCTACCGCTTACCTGTGACGTCACAACGTATCAGTTGAATACAACAGCATTTTTTTTGGGGTGGGGGTGTGATTTTACAAAAAATATTTTTGAAAATTGTTATTTTTAATTGCTAATGAATGCGACAAAGAAAAATATTACCTTAATTAGGCGAGATTTTGAGATACTGAGGATGACATTGCTCTACAGCCTCTTTCCTTGACCTTTTATGTTCAAAATTTTTTAGCATCAATTCCTAATATATAAAAATAATCTGACCAAGTTTGGTAAAAATCGGTCCAGTAGTTTTGGAGTATAAGGTGAGATAGAGGCCGACACCGAATACACACGTACATACGAACTTTAACATCGGGAAAATTTCTATCCGATTTTTTGGGTTCCTTAGGTATTGTTAGGGATGTAGGATGTCGGAGGTACCGAAATTAAACGACTAGCACTAGATAGGGAATCCTGGAGAGCTGCATTAAACCAGTCAAATGATTGTAGACAAAAAAAAGGTATCAAAACATCAAGATCCGCTGAAAACCGCATATGTCCAAATTGGACCGATTACAATTCTTTCCTTTCCAGAGTTATAGCTGTGGTATAGCGCAATCTAGACGGGAAAGTAAAATTTCTGAATTTTGTATTATAGGTAAGCTGTTTTTGGTAAGCAATTAAAATTATTTTAAATTAGGTACAGTATTTTTATAACCAACATTTATCTTTATTTTTATGCCTACTACAACTTTAATGCATTTCTGCATATAATTTGTTTTACATTACTGATAGGAAGTAAGTAGTTTTTATTTATTTTATGTTTTTATTGTCTTATAATAAAAAAAAAAATAATCTCTGGATAATCTCTTTGTTTGAAATTAAATATTGATTTTATTTCACTGTTCTATTTAAGTGATGTCAGCGTTGGTTTGGTTATTTATTTTCTTATGTACAGTGCATATATAATATATACACATACCTGTTAACCTAAATTTCAAATATTGTGTAAAATAATATGTTTTCCAACTATTGTTACCGTAAGTGTGTTTTTAAAATAAATGGAAAACCTTCCATTGTTATGCATTTATTTATTTTTTTCTAGTTTGTTTAATATAAAGTGCTATCTACATAACAAAACTATCTTATATATTTCATTTCTATAATGCATCCATTATTCATAACAGTGGTACTTGAAATAATAATAATAATAATACTAATGCTAATAATACTTTTTAAAAGAGAAATGTAGCATTTTATAAATAAATTTAAACAATATTATGCAACTCTATCATACGTTTTTTATTTATATAAAATTATTAACATGCGCCAAAGAGCATGGAGCCGTATTACTGAGTCATTAAAAAAAAATCGTAGATAAAATAAAATTATGTCATTAGAATCATGATTTTTTTTGCGTAAAATGTATAAAACAGCACTTGCTCAATTTTTTCTGATTTATTTTATTGGTGTAAAACTAAAATAAAAATTCAGCTTTTCAGGAAATATTCGCGAAAGTAGAATTTAGAGAGTTATAAAAGAAAATTACAACAAAGTTGTATGCTTTTCTTGCATTGGTTACTTATTTTTATGTAGTGAAAAAATAACGATACAAGAAAAAAGTTTAAAAAATTCAAATAATCGATATTCTGATATTTTAATCGGCTCTCCCATCTCCAATATTGCTCTCAAAGGAACCCCAAAGTAACTATATACTACTCTTTTTATTATTAAAAAATAAAAAGAGAGCTTTTCGATTTTTGGAGAACGGAAGAATTTTGGGCCAAAGCATTTTTTTTTGTGTTCAGACATTTGACTGGTTTGATGCAGCTCTCCAAGATTCCCTATCTAGTGCTAGTCGTTTCATTTCGATATATCCTCTACATCCTACATCTTCAACAATTTGTTTTACATATTCCAAACGTGTCCTGCCTGCACAATTTTTCCCATTTACCTGTTCCTCTAATATCAAAGCGACTATTCCAGGTTGCCTTAATATGTGGCCTATAAGATTGTCTCTTCTTTTAGCTGTACTTTTCAAAGTGCTTCTTTCTTTATAATTTGCCGCAACATCTCTTCATTTGTCAGTTTATCCTCCTATCTGATTTTTAACATTCTCCTATAGGACCACATTTCAAAAAATTTTAATGTTTTCTTCTCAGGTACCCAATCGTCCGAGTTTCACTACTATATAAAGCTACGCTCCAAATATATACGTTTAAAAATTCTTTCCTGATGTTTAAGTTAATTTTTGATGTAAGCAAATTATATTTTTGGCTGAAAGCTGGTTTCGGCATTTTGTATCGCTCCTGCTTCATCCATATTTACTAATTCTACTTCCCAAGTAGCAAAATTCTTCTACCTCCATAATCTTCTCTTGCCAAATTTTTTTTATATTCAGTGGTTCGTATACTTTATTTCTACTACATTTCATTACTTTTTACTTTCTTGTTTATTTTCATGTGTTAGTTCTTGCGTAGGACTTCATTCATGCCATTCATTCTTTCTTCTAAATCTTTTTTACTCTCGGCTAGAATTACTATATCATTAGCAAATCGTAGCAGCTTTTTTTTTCTTTTTACCTAGTACTGTTACTCGGGATCTAAACTGTTCTTCAACATCATTAACTGCTAGTTCTATGTCAAGATTTAAAAGTAACGGCGATAGGGAACATTCTTGTCTGACTCCCATTTTTATTATTACTTCTTTCTTATGCTCTTCGATTTATTTGTGTTGAAGTTTGGTTTCTGTAAATATTAACAATTGTTCATCTATTTCTATACTTGAACCCTAATTTTTGTTTCAGTGCTGCAAATTTTATTCTAGTCTACATTATCAAATGCCTTTTCTAAGTCTATAAATTCCATGTATGTCGATTTGTTTTTCTTTAATCTTCCTTCTACTATTAATCTGAGCGTTAAAATTTCTTCTCTTGTTCCTATACTTTACCGGAAACCAAATTGGTCTTCTTCTAACACTTCTTCCACTCTCTTCTCAATTTTTCTGTACAGAATTCTAGTAAAGATTTACTAGAATCATAAGTTTAGCATCAGTGGTTTAGCATAATTAATTAGCTAAACTATGCTTGAATAGTTTAGCTAATTAATTGTTCTGTATTCTTTACATTTACCTGTTCCTACTTTCTTTGGTATCATGGCTGCAATACTTTATTTGAAGTTTAACGGAACTTCTCCTTTTTCATAAATATTACACACCAGTTTGTATAACCTATTTTTAGCTTCCTCATCTGTAATGCGCAATAATTCTGCAGATATCCCGTCTATCCCAGAAGCTTTCCTGGCATTCAAATCCTTTAACACTCTATTAAATTCAGATAACAGTATTGTATCTCCCTTTTCATCCTCTTCAACTTCTTCTTCTTTATAACATCAGTTTCTTATTAATTTCTTCCGTTTAACTATTCAATATATTCCACCCACCTGTCGACCTTTTCTTTCGTATTATAAATTCGTTTACCATCTTTATTTAACACATTATTAGATTTTAACTTATGTACCACAAAATTCTCCTTAACATTCCTGTATGCTCCCTCTGTTATTCTCTTTCCACTTCTGAAGACTTGTTTCTTTAATCCAATCTTCCTTCGCTAATTTACACTACCTGTTTATTGTATTTCTTAATTGCAGATAGGTGCAATTAATCTTCTTCATCACTAGCATTCTTATACTTTTTACGCTCATCCAACAGCTGCAATATATCCTCTTATAACCGAGGTTTTGTACCAGTTCTCTTTGTTCCATCTAAGTTTACTTCTGCTGATTTATGAATTTTCCTTTTAATGATCTCCCATTCTTCTTCTGTATTTCTATATCTTTTTTACTCAGACCTCTTGCGATTTCCTCTTCAAAAATCTTCTTTACCTCTTTTTCTCAAGCTTCTCTCTAAATACCACCGATTCATCTGGTACCGATTCTTTTCTTCAGGTTTTTAAAACCCAATCTATATTTCATTATCACTAAATTATGGTCGCTGTCAATGTCTGCTACTGGATGTGCTTTACAATCGATGAGTTGATTTCTAACATGATATAGTCTATCATATACTTAATCATCTATCTATATACTTAATCATGATATAATCTATCTTGCTTTCTTTTTTCCTGTTTAGCCTCCGGTAATTATCTTTCAGATAATACTTCAGAGGATGAATGAGAATGATATGTATGAGTGTAAATGAAGTGTAGTCTTGCATAGTCTCTGTTCAACCATTCCTTAGATGTGTGGTTAATTGAAACCCAACCACCAGAGAACACCGATATCCACGATCTAGTATTCAAATCCGTGTAAAAATAACTGACTTTATTAGGACTTGAACGTTGAAACTCTCGACTTCCAAATCAGCTGATTTAGGAAGACGCGTTCACCACTAGACCAACCCGATGGGTTATGGTATAATCTATCTGATACCTTGCAGTATCACCCGTCTTTTTCCATGTGTATATTCTTCTATTATGATTTTTATACTGGGTCTGAGTAATTACTAAATTATACATCGTGCAAAACTCAATAAGTCGGTCCCCTCTTTCATTTCTTTGTCCAGTCCGTATTCACCCACACTATATTGTTCCTTGCCTTTTCCGATGCTTGCATTCCAATTTTCAACTATTATTAAATTTTCATCCTGTTTTATGTATTTCATTGCCTCATCAATTTCTTCGTATACACACTATACCTCTTCAGCATCAGGGCACTTGTAGGCATATAGACGTTAACAAACATTGTTGGCTTAGGTTTTGATTTTACCCTGATTACAATGATTCGGTTGTTATGCTTTTTGAAATACTTTACTCTCTTTCCTATCTTTTTGTTCATAACCAATCCTACTCCTGCCTGCTCTTTATTTGACGCTGAGTTAATTATTCTAAAATCCCCTGACCAAAAATCGTTTTACTCTTCCCATCGAACCTCGATAATTCATATTACACCAACATTTAACCTGCCTATTTTGCTTAACCTAACCTCTTTCTTTTTCCTGTTTAGCTTCCGATAATTAACGTTCAGACATTACTTCAGAGGATGAATGAGGATGATATGGATGAGTGTAAATGAAGTGTAGTCTTGTACAGTCTCAGTTCGACCATTCCTGAGATATGTGGAAAATTGAAACCCAACTACCAAAGAACACCAGTATCCACGATCTAGTATTCAAATCCGTATAAAAATAACTGACTTTACTAGGACTTGAACGCTGGAACTCTCAACTTTAAAATCAGCCGATTTGGGAAGACGCGTTCACCACTAGTTCAACCGGGTGGGTCCCCTAACATAACCTAACCTGATATATGTCCATCTTTAAATTTTCTAATTTACCAACTTTTTTTAGACTTCTAACAATCCATGCTCCGACTCGTAAAATGTTATTTTTTAATTTTATGGTGACACTTGTCTTAGCAGTCCTCACCCGGAGATTCGAACCGAGAACTAGTTTACCTCCGGAGCATTTTACCAAGGAAGGTGGCTCCAACTTTGTTACATGAAAATGCAGAGCTACTTTTCTTGGAAAAAAAACAGCTAGAGTTTTCTATTGCTTTCAGCTGCGCAGTACTCAGAAGATTGAGTGATGATACGGCCATTTAAATCTTCCTGACCTACGCCCTTTGTAGCTACTGAAAGATTTGCTGCCCTCTTTCAGGAATCATTTGTTAGTCTGGCTCTCAACAGATAACTCTCCAATATGGTTGCACCTTCGGTCCATCTACTCTGTATCACTGAGCACTCAAGCCCATTGACAAGGTCTCATGATTCATAGAGAGAGTTTTTTAAATGGTAATATAAGCATGTATGGAGTTTAATGTTAAGTAGGTTTATGTTTACAAAATTTTGAGATGATTCATTCCAAAGAAACTATCTATTCCTACCCCCTAAGATATTGATCCCAAACTTATACCAAAAAATTGTCTTATATACTCGAGTGTGTCTGGGCCAAATTTCATAAAAATTGGTATATTCAGACAAAAAGTTATAAGTTTCAAATACCCCAACACACGTATATACATGTGAAGATTACCTCCGTTTTTTTCGTTTTTGGAGTCTCTGGATTATGAAACGTAGAGAAATGCAAAACAACGCATAGCCCATTTTTGACTAATTATCATATTTTTCTTCTTCCAGCAAAGCTCTAGATCTGTGATGCCAGGAAAGTAATTATTCTTTCTCAATCCATCTTTCCACTATGTGAGACCAGAAAAAATTAAAATGAAGGAGTAGTTTTTTTACTGGAATTTTTAAAGATCAAAATTAATTAAATTAAAAAAGCGGTTTTTTTAAGTTTTCTTTTTTTTATCTTTATTGAATTTAGTCAACATTTTGCTTTGTTCATCTAAAATTTCAGATAATAAAGCAAAATTTCTTGTGGATATTATCTTTTATTTTATGTATATCTTAAAGTTAATGTTTATTTATTATTTTAATATCGATAGAGAATTTAATGGAATTATTTAAATCCAAATATTTGAAAAATTATTTGTCATCTTCGTGATTTTTTTTTCTGCCATAAACAGCATAATTAATTAATTATTGTACGCATCTGAAGATATTTTAAAATAATTTTTGTAGGTTACAACTCAGTTTGATTTAGGGTTTGAATTTACACAAAACGACATGTGTTTTGTCGCCACTTTCAGCTGTCGTCAACGGATGGTAGTAAAAGTAATAATAATAACTTTAGATATTGTTGATGTAGAACGATCCTTACATTACTATACAGGAAGGAAGTATGAGACAGGAGAGCCGGGATGAAATATTGTATGACGCTCCGCAAGCTAATTTCTATCTCCCCAATTACCCGAAGACCGACCGACTGTACGTGTCGCACAGTATCGTCGTCGTCGTCTGGAGTTCGTCAAACCTATAGCTTGCGTTAGAGAGGGAAGGAGTAGTAGAGAAGACTGAAAGAGAGTGAGCACGATTGGGTGAGGGGGAGAGAGTAGCAGGTTAAGTCGGTGCACTATGTATCTACTATAAAGCTTAGATATCAGCCCGGTTCACAAACAGTTCTACATAACCACCCCCGCCATCTGCTGTCTCGTACTAAAACTAAATCTCTACACAAATCCTACTTAGATCCGTTTAAATTAAAATAGAGAATGAATGGAAAACTGAATATGTATTAGTTTAATTAATATTCATATAATGCATATATGTCTCATTCTGTTATATCATTTATTCATTGCTTACCGCTAGAAAGATTTTAGTTGAACGATTTTATTTTAAATTTTATCAAGACGAAATACTATTTCGGTCTAAGAAAAAATAACAAAATAATAATTAAATTAATTCTATAGGATAATCCTCTTCAATTCGTTAACAACTTGAAATGGAATAAAAAAGTTTACATGTTTTGTATTGATTTATTTATTTTATTTTTAATTATAATTCTTTAATTACAAATAGCTGTCATACTAGTAACGTGGATATTGAGTTTAATGAAATGATAATTACTGGTACAGTCGTCTCCTCTACTCCAACTAGATGGGTACAAGAACTAGTTAATATGCCTCTTCCACGTCTTAGGCGCCAGAATGTCCTCGTACTACTGTGGAAAAAATTACCAACGCAGTGATACCAATCAACGTGGCAGTCAGTGGAATAACTTAAATCGGCGCTTGAAATCACGAATATTTGCAAGGAAGCTAGTCCAAAAGCTTATAGAGGAGGATTTTAATATGAAACAATAATGGCGTATGTAATGGGATGAAAACTACGTCTGTCAGTGGATATACGCAAAGTGGCGAGCTTTAATCTACCAAAACAATCTGGATGAAGACGTAATCGTTTAAGAACTGGACATAGTAAAGGTAATTATTTTATGAAAAAATAGGGTGTCACCTATCGCTGCTTGTGGATCCGGTGAGCCACTCTAAAACTGTTGAATATCTAATTAAGTATGTCCACAGCGAGCATACAAGGGAGATCCACAAGGTGTATGTCGTGCTACCCCACCTGGAGTAGAATGGCCGAAAAAACTGGCCAACAAAAAATAACAAGTACAAGTATGTACTTATTGCTGTATTGAAATTTGTAATCGTACCTGTTTAAGTAACTATTATATATACTCTGCTATTATGATTGATTGAATATTGAATTTAGATTATTTTGGACACAAAACATCTATGAACCACAAGATAAATAATTTACAAATAGAATAAAATAAAAAAAAATTGATAAAAGCCAAATTGTATTACTTTAAACGGTACTGAGGAGTTCAACGCATAGTGATTACACTTCAACGTGATTAAAAAATTCATTTAACAGGATTAAAAAAATATATATATATATAAATTAGCTTTTTTAATAATTAAAGATCAATTTTTAAAAATATTGATTTTTTTAATCAAAAATGGATTTAAAAACAATTAAAAATGATTTTTTAACATTACAGGGAGAGTTCTTTTTAATTATTAACAATTCGTTTTTTAAAAATGAAAAAGTATTAGGATAAATAATACTTTTTATTTTATCTTTATTTTTAATTAGACATGTCTTAGGATATTTCTTTTTACTTGCAACAACTTTTTTTTTGGATAATCGCGTGGATGAGTTGATAAATTTGACCAGTTTAGGTTGAAATTAGTCGGTTTAGGTTAAAATTAAGTTTATTATTAAAACAAACTGTTTTAATATTAGCTTAGTTTAAATATATAGGTATAATTTTAAATCTCCTGCAAGTATTATGCATACAGGTTTTATTTACGTACTAGTTTGTTTTCATGTTTAACCTCCGGGACCACCGTTAGGTATTGCTTCAGAGGATGAGATAAATGATTTGTAGCGTATGTGAAAATGCCATGCCTGACTGGGATTCGAAACCGGAACTTCCGGATGAAAGGCGGAGACGCTACCTCGCGCCACGGAGGCCGACACGTACTGTTTACCGTATTGTACTGCGCGACAAAACGATACCATTTTTAGAAAATGATACTCAAAGCTGTGTAATTTTATTCAATTTTTAAATCATTTTTTAAAATTGCTTAGAAGTTTTTGAAATAAAATAACTCTTGGAAAAAACAACGAATTTTATTAGTTGATCAGTTTTTAATACAGCTTAGAAAATAATTTTTTATTTATTTTCGAATCTATTTCTAAGTAAAAAAATTTCGTTTCATAATATGTTTCAATAAGATTATGTTAGTGTTATATAATGTAACTCACTAATCTATCTTCATATTTAAATTTTTTCTTTAGGCTTTGAAGTTCAAATCCTAGTAAAAGTTAATTACTTTTATACGGATTTGAATGCTAGAGATATGATACCGGTGTACTTTGGTAGTTGGGGTTCAATTAACCATAAATTTCAGGAAGGGCTAGCCTGAGTGTGTACAAGACTACACAACTCATTTCCATGTCATACATATCATCCTGATTTCATTTTGCGGAAGGGGTTAGTTGCTTGTTCACTAGTTGAACAGATTGCAACATGCACATTTAAAAAAAAAAAAAATTTCTCCAATTTTCAAATAATTGTCGTTTAAATTTAATATTGTAAGTCATTATTTTCCCATGTTTCCATGGGCTCAGATCAAGATATTACAACGAATTTGAACTAAACAAAGCTAATGAAACAACAGTCCTTTTTTATTTAAGTATAAAACTTGAAAGATAATATGAAAATGAGACATAATATTATAACTTACTGACGTAATTTTAATTATGAGTACACCATGTAGATAGGCCTTTCTATCAAATGTTATGAATATGACATGGTTTCTAATTAGGCAGTTAGTTATTAATACTTTCAGAAATGTTTTCATGTATTTTTTTTCAAAACTATTTCTAAATAATGAATTAAAATTTTTTATATATTTACCATAACGCAATTCAATTTAAATAATGCAATTTATTTCATTTTAATTTATTTATTTTTATTTATTTTTTAATAATTTATTTTGTTTCTAGATATTTTCCAAAATTAAAGTGATTCTTATTTCAGTTTAAAATTAAAATACAATATTATTCTATCACCTCTCGGTCGTTTTGTTTTTTACAAAGCTAAATTTCTTAAATTCTTCTGGTTCTATCATCTTATAGTTGCCCCAGTGAATCTACGAGCTTGTGACGCCACGTGCTGACATCTCATTATATTATTGTTTTCCAAAACATTATTTCTGCGCGTAATTATTATTTTTATTTCATTTTTCGACTTACAAACAATACATTCATGTTGGTTTGTGTTCAATTCTTTCCACTTGTGTTGATTCCATTTATAAAAATGCTTAATGACTTAATCTTATTAACAATAACAATTCCTTAACCAACGACTAATGCTCTGATTGGTATTATGTACAGGCCTATAAAAGTTTATACATGCAGTTAGAAATTAGGTCTTTCGTCACGATTATATTTAGATCCGTCATTCGTAGTACACAATGTGTGTATAAAGAAATAAATTTTAGTCCAGTTTATATCGTGTTCAGTGAAGGTATTCGGATAGAGTTTTTTGCGATCATATTATCTTACAATTACTCATTGTTTTTCGCAATTTTTTTGTAATATATTATTTTTTATTTTATATTTGTTCGTGTGTTATTAGTGTGGTTTGTTATGGCAAAATTTAAATCTGTGGTTAAGGAAAAAACTTAAGGAAAAATCATAACGTTTATGATTTTATGAAAAAAGAAGCTCCAAAAGAAGGCAAATTAACTGACGACAAACATATAATTGGCATTCAAATATGCGAAGAAGGCATTGCTGCTGCTTGTGGGATATCAAGAACTCAGGTTCGAAAACTCAGAAGAGAAAAAAAGACATGATTCTTCAATCAACATCCCAATCGTGTTCTTTCAGCACGCCAAAAAAATAAACGACCTTCGAAACCTGTTATTAGACTGGACAGTTTTGATTTAAGTGTAGTAAAAAGAACAGTTAATAAATTTCATTCAAAGAAGAATGGATTACCTAATTTAAAAAAAAATAAGGCAAGAACTTCTGTCATCTGTTTATTTTAAAGGCAGTGAATCAACTTTAGCTATTATTCTGAAAGAGTTAGGTTTCAAATGGCGTAAAACTGAAAATAACAGAAAACTTTTAATTGAGAAATCCGATATCTGGTGGAAGAGAATTGAATATTTTCAGGCAATGGCTAAGTACAGACAAAGCAATACTACAACTGTATATTTGGTGAAACGTACGTTTTAAGTTCGCATTGTTCGATAGAGTCGTGGTTTGATAGTATTGTTCAGGGATTTCATGTGCCGATTAATAAAGGTGACTGTTTAATTGTAATTCATGCTGGAGGAGAAATCGGTTTTATTCCGAACGCATTACTAACTTGGAAAGCCAGTTCGAAAAGTGGTGACTACCATAACAACACTAATACAGACAATTTCATGAAATGGGCCCTTGAAAAATTGATCCCAAATTTTCCACCAATGTCAGTAGCAGTTGTTTATAACGCTCCTTATTACAGCACAGGAATTGATAAAGCGCCAAATTGTAACTCCAGAAGAAAATATATAACCGATTGGCTGGAGAAAACCCATATTCCGTGTAGTTCAAAAATGTTGAAACCACAATTATACAAATTAGTAAAGTTACATAAAACTAAAGTACAAAAATATTACATGGATGAACTTTTGTAAAAATATGGGCATCGTGTTGTTAAGACTCCCACCGTACCATCATGATTTGAATCCGATCGAGATGGTATGGTCAGCCAGAAAAAGACATGTGGTGAGTCGTAACACATCTTCTTTCACAAATGTTGAAAAATTAACTACGAAGAAAACTAATTCCATGAATGAAGATTACTGGAAACTCTGTTGTGAAAACTAAAAAAAAATATTGAAAAAGCGTATGAAAAACTGGAACTATTGATTGATGAAATGACAGAACGTTATATTATACGTATAGACTCTAATAGTGAAAGTGAAAATGAAAGTGATAGCGATAGTAATTCGTTTAGCGAGGATGGTGAAGTTGCTAGAAGTTTGAATTAGATGCATGAAGAAAATTCAAGTAAGCTTTTCTTTATTATTAAAAATTAATAATTTAAAACAAATAAAAATTATAAAAGAGTTAATTACTTATTGTTTATAATTAATAAATGCAAATATGATAGTTATTATCGCGTACAATATGATAATAAGTAATACTTATTTGATTTGATACGCGGGGTTGATGTTTTCAGGCCGAGTAGTAATACGCAGTCTGCTCTTGACGTCACAAGCTCATACACTGGCTGGGCCTAGTATAAATAAATTTTCTCGAAATTAAATCCTCTAAGAAGTTTGTTTATTGGCAATTTAACGACGTTACAGAACATCAAACTTAAAATAACTTTGTTTTGCCACGCCAATGTTTCGTGTTTTCCAATAATTTTCTAAAACATTATTATAAATTTTGAGTTTAGATCTGTTTTATTAAATTTTTCAGTTTAAAAATTATATGAAACCAAATTTATCCCTTAATTTAAATTTCGTAAATTTCATTACGGCTTCATTTTATCCTTGAAACAAATCACCCAAAATAATAAAAATATCAGCTATTTAAAGGGCATTAAATTATTTGAAAAAATGTAGCTGTTGTTTGAGTAAAACATTAAAATTCGGGACCCTTAAGATCTATAACTCCCTGACCCATTGACTGATCGTGACCAAAATGAATGAATCAATACCCCATCTACAGAAATCGTTGTACTAAGTAGGTCCATCCAGTGTAGAGATATTAAACAGAAATCAGGGCAACGAACATATGTATAATATTAATTTATTTAGCGTACGCACATCCTTCTGGAATTTTCCATTGCTAAAATTGTACTTTTTAGGTTAGAGGGTGTCGTGAAACATTAACTGCTGAAAAAAACCGACTTGCAGAATTCGACCATATTGGCATACTTCCCTTATATACAGTATCATTACGTAAGCGAGAAAATAAAAATCAAATATTTTGGGTTTAAATTTTTCGATATTTCAAATTATAAATAAGTATAAATGTTTGTATTATAGAATCTGAAGGATGCACATTTTCACTTTTTATTTTAGTTCGAGGTATGCGAGTAATTAAAAAAAAAAAAAAAAAAATCCCTTTCAATAATCATTCTCTGTTATATGTTTTAGAATTATTGTTAATTTTTTTATTATTAATTAAGGAAATCTTTGAATGGATAAAAAAAGAGAATGAATAAGCTCCAACAATTAATAATAAATTTTTAACTTACATCTGGAAGAAGAAAGACTAATTTGTAATGTATATCGGAATATTACGAAAGTTAAGAATTAAGTATGCATATGGTAATATTAAACTATGAACCGGCTTCATATTTCAATTCTGAGGGATACTAAAATGTAGAAGTAGTACGGATCTGCATATTTACAAATTACTACTTTATGGTGCATATGAAATTTTGTCGGCCATCTTGGATCCGCCACATTGAATCAATTGTTTGTTTTTTTTTAAATAGGAAGGTACAAATGATAAATTATTTTAATGTAAACCTCTACAAAAAAACAAAAAAAAAACAGCGAAACCGATTCTCGATAAATGTTTTTGTTTTTGAGTTATAAGCAAAGTTCCATAAACGGAAAAATCACGATAGTAATAAATTGAGGTAAAACACCCCTTGGTAACGTTTTTATTTCGTATTTCCTACAGAATTACGTCCAGTAAATTACTTTAAACAGCTAATGTTGATATTAATGATCCAAACACTAACAATAACGGCCTAGAAAAAAAAATAACACTAATAATAATACATAAGAAGTCATAATTTATAGCACTATTACAAATTAATTGGTTACCGTAGGTCAACTGATATTTACTTTATCACAATATTTAATTTTAAAATTCAGTTGAATTTTTTGGTTCTAAATTACATAATACAATTAATTTTGAGAAAAATAAACAATTTAAAAATAAATTAAGAAATTTAATGATATATTAAAAAATATCCCTTTCGGCAGGCCGGAAGGCGGAGGTAGATTTCATCGGTGCTAATTAGGGGATAAAAAGATTTCCACCATAAAGTTAAGAAAAACTTCAAATTTACTCAATACGACAATGGTTGCATGTGAAAAAACGATTCGCTTGTTTCGCATACGATAAGCCCCATTTTCTTACAATTCCAGAAATATTTTGGTCTTCCCTTGCCGTAAAGGTTGGTCATATCAAAATTATTTCAGACAAAAGTTTTAGGTAATGTTTACAGGACTAACGACCACTTTAAACCGATTTGATATTTGATACTGGGCCATTAAGGGAGGTATTATTTTTTTTTGTCTTCGAAACCCCATATTTCCACCCCCTGGGTCAGTGGTTGGTGATATGAAAAGACTTTACTTAGATAAGTTTTAGACCCTTATCCAAAGAATAGTAGGCACTTTAAACGAGTTTGATAGTTTACTCAGTAAGAAAGTTATAGCGATATTTTGTTTTTTCGAAAAAGCCTCTCCATTTCCACTTACATGGTTCGATTTTGCCCATTAACGAACTCGACCGAGATTTTGAGTGGTTATATTTTATGTATCAATTTGAAAGTGACTGGCGCAAAATTACGGCAGTTATCGTGTCCACAAGAAAGTGAAATACATAAATGTATGTATAAACATTTGAACTGACGGTGGTTTTGGGGTCTGGGGGATGTGAAACGCAAAGATATGTCGAAATTTTCTGGAAGTTGAATCATGGTATCCATTACAATAGGTAGCTTTCTTATGAACTCTACCTAATTGAGAGTAGTAAATCAGTTTTTCTTTGCGAAAATGCAACTTATTATCTTCTTATTCGGGATTCGGATTTACCATTATCTTCTCGTAAAAGTTTACGTAAGATGATGTGTCACATGTCTACCTTCCTATTAAAAAAAATAAAAAAGTTGATTCAGTCTGGCGAATAAAAATTTCAAATACACCATAAAGTTGTATTTTTATCTATGTAAATCTGTACTTGCTTTAGTTTTTAAATATAAAGCAGTTTCCATACTTTAATTGTTGTATATATTGTTTTTCCAAAAAATAACTTGGTTAAAAAAACAAAAAAAACCAGCAAAGAAATAGTTGATAACATTTTATGAAAAACATTATACTAGTAAGTAAGGCATTTTTGGGTTAAATTAATTTGATTAACACAATGATTAATCAAAATACATTTAGATAAATATTAATTTCACTCTTACAGTTATATTTTCACAATATAATTTATTTAAGTTTTAGAATTTAAAGTAAAAATAAGTTTAATGTAGATAACTTAATATAAAAATACTTTTGAACTCGCCTTACAAATAAATATTAAAATATAAAATAAAAATAAAAATTATGTTATTAAATAAAATAATATCTAATCAGAAGATCGAGGTGCGTAAATATATACGCATATCTTATATACTCGTATTATATGTATATAAAGTGTGGCTATTAAATAATGAGACTAATGCTGCTACAGAACTGAGCTTGCGCCAAATTCGTACGACTGACAGCTGTGTAGCGTGAAGCCATCTCTTTCAATTGTTGTCACTCCAACAGTTTCTGTAGACATTTTAGTGTGGCCGTGGCCTTCGTTTGGATCACATCTTTTATTTTATGTTTTGCCGAAAAAATAATAAGTGTTTTATTAGAGCAAAGAATTATCGTGAAATTACATATGAAACTTGGAAAAACAGCTATTGAAACTTATATTTTATTAAAAAAAGTATATGGTAATGAATGTTTTTATCACGTGCGGGTTTTTGAGTGTTTAATCTTGATTGTTTAATTCATCTTTTTCAAGATGACCGAGAAAACGTTGAAGATGATGTTCGCCCGGGTCGCCCTTCACGTCAAAAACTGATAAAAATGTTGAAATATTGGTAATTTGATACGATCTGACCGTTGGTTAATTATTCTTGTCTTTATTCAAGGCCGGTGCTCAACTCCGTGAAAAAATAAGAAAAAACCCACCCGAATTGTGGAAGAACACATCATGGGTTCTTCATCAAGACAACACACCGGCTTACATTGCATTGTCTGTCAGGATGTTTCTAGCCAAGTATAATATCCCAGTGTTAGATCATCCGCCTTATTCGCCTGACTTTTATCTGTTCTTCAAGGTCAAATCTGCACTAAAAAACATATTTCAGACCGTTGAAGTGTAAAAGAATTACCGTCACGCGTCATGAAAGAGCTCACAGAAGAAGACTTCCAGCACTGTTTCGAACAATGGAAAATTCGCTTGGAGCGTTGTAGGGATAGAGGAAGGGTGTATATTGAAGGAGATAATAACTTAATATGTATAAATTTAAAATAAAATATTTTACAGCATTAGTTTCGTTATTTAATAGCCACACCTCGCATTATTAAAATCTCGCATCATTAGAGTGGTATCTTATAAATATAGTCTATGTACCACGCGCACCATTTTGTCCCGAATGTCGGCTGCAAAAATAGCCTGTGCGTAAAAATTTATTTCATAATGAGAAAGGGTGCTTAAGTGAACGATGGCAAATTTTTTTCGCTTTTTCTTGATCAATTTTGATCATTCAAAAAAAAAAAAACTTTTAAAATAAATATTAAAGAATTACTCGTTAAAGTTTAGAAAGAATAAACTACATAGATGAGGAATAATTCTATCCACAGTGTCTAAAGTAGTTTCCCCCCTTACAAATAGTATTTTGGAGGGGATGGTGTACTGCCGCAGAATATCAAAGGTAACAAATAGCCAATCGCTGGTCTGATCATATCCTCATCCTGCTCACAACTGAGCATTCTAACCTACGAGAAAAAATGATTGTAAAGGAAATGAATAGTTTTATGTCTGTTTTTCAATAAAATCTAATTTTACTTTTAGACGTAATCAAATAAACCTAATTATTAAGTCAAAAATTGTTATATATCGTCCTGGAAAAGGTTCAATTGATGAAAAATTGATATAAATTTTTATATGATCATATATTATAAAAACCAACACATATATACATAAATTTAACATACACAACATATATACACATAAATTTAATACATACATAAATATAGAGTGTCACGGGAGGTGTTGGAATCCAGTTTAATTTCTGTTCTTTTATTACTAATTATAGGAATTATATTTAATTTATTAATGAAGCAAGTGAAAATAGACATAAAATTTTCGATCCACTTAATTTTAGTAATACGTCATCTTTCATAACCGATTTGAACAAATTACCGTTTTCTTTGCTTAAAATTTTATCTAATAAAACATAATTCGATGAAAGTTAATATTTGCGGGTTTATTTATAGATAAAATAGTTAAATAACTTCTATTTTGAATATTCAAAAGGATAATTTAAAAAAAAAAATTATTTATTTTGTAGAGGATTTTGTTGTGTAAATATATACAAAATTTTATTAAAATATCTCAATCTGTTAAGATATAATTTTTTACCGAAGAAAGATAAAATAGCACACGAGAGAGAACATTTTTTTTTGCTTGATGAATTAATTCACGGAAAAAGCTTGAACATGGGAATATGAAAGTGAAGAAATTTTTCGTTTATGAAAAATGCAATATCTGACCGGGATTCAAACCAGAGACTTCCGGGTGAAAGGCCGAGATAACTCCACCCCGAAGATCGGTAATGAAGTGAGATTTGTTCGTATGAACATTTTTGTTTATTTTGATGTCTTCAATTAGTTCTTTTAGTTTAGAAATACCTCGTGCGACACTCGCGCGCGCGCGCATGTGTGTGTGTGTATATATATATATATATATATATATATATATAGAGAGAGAGAGAGAGTGAGGGGGGGGGAGTTTCGCAACTGTTAAAGAATAGAAAAATGATCATCTGCTTCGTATGGGGGAGATTTACTTCTCTGCATGAGATGACCAAACATCAAGTATGCAAAGGGCCCTCAGAATGAAGCAACAAAGAATTTTAAGTGAAAAAGATAGGATTATGATGCATGATTTTAAAAACCATTGAAGAACTAAAACTCTGATTATAAAATTTTCGGTTGCGACAACCCTTAACATGGGGTTATCCATTTTTTTCACAGCCGATTTGAAAAAAAAAAAGTCTATAATATTTCTTGAATAGCTTCTTAATAGTAAAACACTAAAGAATAAAATTTTGTAAATTCTTCTTATCTTAAAATGATATATTTTTCGATATATCACCCACCACACTTTCCCAATCAACATTGTTGGAGCAACTAAAAAATTTTTTATTAAAAGAGTAGTGGTGTGACACATCAGTATTAAAGGGCGCTAAAAATGGAATTCTTAACGTAAAATACTTTAGTTTACAACAGCCGTAAACAACGTGATAGCCATTTAACATTTTTCACAGCTAGTTTCAAAAGCGGTTTTAAATACACCCTAAATCAGTTATGATACCGAAAAACGTATAATTTTGAGATGGAAGCATTTGCTAAATTGTATTTTTTCATGTTTTATTGTTAAAAGTTAATTAAGAGTTGCCATTGTTTTTTGAACCAAACTGTTATTAATTTTGAAAAATGTTTTTGTATGCGTTACTATGAATATGTTTTATGCATAGGAACACATTGAAGATGTTTATTATTTATAATTGAAAATAACTTCTTATGATGCAATATTTAAATGGTTTATTTATAAAACGTTTCAAATATCGTAATATATAACAAATTTTTAATTGAAGAAACGTAAAATAATAATGATAGACTTTTCTTCTCTTTTTTTTTTTAATTTTATATCATCAAAGTAAAATATTCCATCATGTTAAACAATTAAACAAATTTTAATTTGTTTTAAATTGAAAAAAGTTCTCTTTACAAATATAATATCAAGTAAAAGCTATATGACAAAATTAATGTTTTATTGATCACAGTTTGAGTTTTAATCTCTATTCTCTTTTTTAAAAAAGATTTTGGAATCGTACTGTTGCGTATTATATATCAGTCAACGTAACATTATTTGATTTCTCATTCCGGTTAGTCCGGTATTTTTTTTCAAAGATAGCTTATTAAATAAAGAGCTTACTTAATATGTCAATAAATGAAAAATAATTAGTCTGAAAGAGTATATATTTAATATGTTTGGTGGATTTCACGTCAATGCGTAATTGATTTTATTCCCTTTCTCTTATGCATCTTTGGTGTTATAAAATACATGTACATATATAAATTAAAACCATCAAATCTTTGTTGTAATATATAGAATATAGAATAAAAATTCTGATTGAAAAGCAATTTAATGTATTAATATTTGTAAAAACTTGCGCGCGCGCGCGTGTGTGTGTGTGTGTATATATATATATATATATATATATATATATATATATATATATATATAAAGTTGTACCGAACCATTAAAAACGTGTGGGTCAACAAACTCTGATCTAAGCAGTTATTATTATATGACAGTGTTATCAGTGTATATGTTAGATAAATTTGATTAATTCGGTGATTATGCTTAATTGCCGATGAATTTTATTAATCGTCTCCAGTGTTGGAGAATAACGAATATAATTTGTATGTTTAACGTTAATTAGATGAAGTTTGCGGGCTAAGCGAGCGTAAGTTATGTTTAGTTATCCACCGGGTTCGTCTAGTGGTAGATCAACTGATTCCGAAGTCGAGAGTTCCAACGTTCAAATCCTAGTAAAGGCAATTACTTTTATACGGATTTGAATATTTTATTGTGGATAGCGGTGTTTTTTGGCGGTTGGGTTTCAATAAACCAAACATCTCAGAAATGGTCGACCTGAGACTGTACAAGACTACATTTCACTTGCTCATATATATCATCCTCTGAAGTAATACCTAACAGTGATTCCCGGATGCTAAACAGGAAAAAAAGTTATGTTTGGTTAGGTTATGTTGACATACCCACCGGGTTGGTCTAGTGGTGAACGCGTCTTCCCAAATCAGCTGATTTGGAAGTCGAGAGTTCCAGCGTTCAAGTCTTAGTAAAGCCAGTTATTTTTACACGGATTTGAATACTAGATCGCGGATACCGGTGTTCTTTGGTGGTTGGGTTTCAATTAACCACACATCTCAGGAATGGTCGAACTGAGAATGTACAAGACTATACTTCATTTACACTCATACATATCATCCTCATTCATCCTCTGAAGAATTATCTAAACGGTAGTTACCGGAGGCTAAACAGGAAAAAGAAAGAAAGGTTATGTTGACATACGTATGATTCGTCAGTACGCGGAATCCACATAATCTAACCAAACATTACTTACGCTCATTTATTTAACTCGCTAACCTTGATTAATCAACAGTAATTTTTTGATTATTTAAATAATAAATTCGGTAATTACTGCTTATAGTTGAATTGCTGCTATTTTAATATGTAAAATATGTTAATATGGAGAATATGTAAAATGACCGATATATTTAATAAATTGCTATATATTTATCAAATTCTCCAACATTGGAGGCGGTTAATCAGATTTGGAGGAATGTATGCATAATCACAGGATTAATCAGATTTATTATAACATATATAAAACAATATAATGATTCCAGCTTCACTTGGTCAAAGTGGAAGTTGTTCAACTAATTCAACTATTTACAGCTTGAGTAAATAGAAGAACTTAGTTCTGAAACCAATGTTGACTAAAACGATTCTGAACTTTTATCATTATCATTAAAGCCAAATTGTGAAGAATAATCACTTTTCATCTTTTGAATAAAGTTTGCCAATTCTTTTGACACGGGCGGTAATTCCAATTTGTTCTGATATGCATGAGATGGAACTTTATGCTTCTTTAGACTACTTGAACATCGAGAAGGATGATATTATATTTCCTTAATCTGAAGTCACTGCAGAGACGAATGAATTTAAGGATTGTGGCGGCGTACGGGACGGTATTGACGGATGCGGCGAGAGTCCAGGCCGGGGTGCCGCCGATCCAGTTACGGGCTACCCAAATTAAACGGATATATGTGCGCATGGACAGGGAAGATGCTACTAATCTCTTCCTACAAGAATGGCTAGAGAAGAGGAACGCCGTTACAACTGGAGCGTGGACAAAGAAGCTTATTGCTGTGATAGGGCCATGTCTGGGGAGGAAACACGGCGATGTGGGGTACTACCTGTCACAATTCCTCCTCGGTCAAGGAGGATTTGGTGTATACTTATACAGGTTTAGAAGAAGGGAGCTTCCAAACTGTGTGTACTGCGGTCGAGGACACTTCCTGCTACACCTTTTTTGAATTTGCACGTTGGGAAGATCTAAAAGAAACATATAACATACAAGAGATTACCTCGGAAACCACAACAAAGTATATGCTGAGAGGTAAAGAGGTACAGCTGGCAATAGAGGGATTCGTAGCTGAGGTTACACGAGCAAAGGAAGTGGATTACAAGAAGGGGGATTAGTTACTTTAGGAGAAAAAAAACAACCTAACGACCACGACCCGGCTCCTGGCGCAGGGCCCTCAAACGGCATAGCCGGGTCCGGTGGCTCTGGCCTTAGCTGTCAGAGGCAGAGGTAAGATGCAAATAAGGAAAAGATCCGGAACCAGTGAGCCGCCCTGCCGTGCCGGATGTATAGTCGGTAGGTGGGACGGCTCATTACAGTCGCAAGGTCACCCTCTGGGCTCAGCAATACTTGGTTGTTGAGCCGGCCCAGGGAGCAGGAGAGCAAACAAAAAAAATAATCTAACAAATCTGTAGAAATTATATATCTTATGTTTATAGTACTGACCGATGTGGATACAATATTAATAGTGAGATTACATCACTGTGGGTATAATGTTCTTTTAGATAATATACCAAGTATGTTTACGAACATATTTATTGCTTTTATAGCAGCTTTTGCATTAAATACTTTTGCATTCTTTTATAAACGAGTATGTATTTTACTGGCACTTTCATTTCTTCATTTTTCACGTTAACACTCTCTAATAATTGTAGCCGGTGTGAACGCTCTTCGGATGTTTCTTTACAAATACTTTATGAATCAACGAAAAACAGTATGATCTTTGTTGCCAAATTTCATATGGCAACATGATTTAATCATATTGACGTTCTCTAAAGAATGCGATTATTTTGAAAACCTACATTTCATATACTCCCACATTTTAGTCAGCCTTTGCTAATGTATGATATCAGATTCTTGATTCCGAACATAATCAGCTCCAATCTTTAATCTCTTCCTCCATTAGAGGAAAAATCTTTTCCTCCAATCTTCAATCGTTTTTGAAGGTGCCTGTTTTCTTTAAATATTTTTTTTATGATTAATATATTTTGTGGGCACGCCAAAATTTCCGCTTCGTAAAGCTTACGTAAGTAAAAAGAATGGAATAAAAAATTTCTGAAAAGACTTCTAACACGAAAATGAAAACAAAAAATTGCGCTGTAAAAAAACATTTTCCGGTATGGCTTCAAAATAATCTTTGAAACTTATTTCTTGAAGTTGGCGCCAAATTTTAGAATTTTAGAATTTTAGAATTGTAGTCTTCAAATATATTTCGTAATTCTTATTTTACGTAGTCTTAATTCATATAAAATTATGCGCTGATTTCATAAAATAAACTTTAAATATTGTACTCGTCTTTATTGGTTGATGAAAAAATGAGCTTTTCCTTGCCAGTAAAATATTTTTTTTCTAATATTACTTTTGTTCACTTTGGAGTCGGTTCAATTTTTCTTCAAAAACGTTTTTTATATTTGTATAATCACTTTTAGTTTTATTGAAAATTGCATATTAGAATCAGGTATATTATTACTTGAAATTCATTTTTAGAAAGAAAAGTAATTTATTTATGACATAATTTAATCATTTTGTAAATAATAAAGTATTCAACAGTAAATAAATTGTATATTTGCGAGAATTTTAACGTATGTAATCTCTCAATATCCTTTACCGAACCAATATAACAGGCTATGATGTTCATAATAGGCAGAAATTGATTATTTGGGAACCTTACTTTATTAATAATGATATAAAGGCTTAATTTTTTAACGTAGGGGATCGTATGAAATACCCGTTTTAAATTTTTATTTTATTAAAATTCCTGAAATTTTTTAATTATAGAACATTAAACCGTTATTCCCTCCCTTAAATTTTGTTCATGGGCGGGAATTTTGTAAGTTTAAATAAACGTTAAGGTGTCTTTATTTTTCTTGTGATTATTTTGATATATGCTGTTTTGCTATATGCTCTTTTATTAGTTTTATATATGCTATAAGAGGAGAACATGATGAGTAGTCTGAGAAGGAGTTTTAAGTGATATGAATATTCTAAAATGTAAAGGAAAAAATAACTTTTCCACTACGCCCCAGTATAGTCTGAAACTTATTCTCTAAAGTTGATACCAAATTTTAAATGAATTACGAGATCAGTTTCGTAATCCGCATCTCGTGCACTCGAAATTCATTTAAAAGTTGGCGTTATCTTCCCAAAATACGTTTCAATGATTGAATTGAAGATAGTAGATTTTTAAATTTTATTATGCTTCTATATTTTTTTACCTTTGATGTAATTGTAGAAGTGTTTGCAAATTTCTAATCTCTTCTAGTTACACTTCATAATATTATATTAACTCCTTAACTTGTAAAATTCAGACTTTAAAAAGAAAAAAAACACATATAGATAATTAAGACGATGTCCAGATGGTTAAATCTTAATTACTAATTGTTAAGGCTGACATCAGAGAAAAAAATACTTTAAAGTTAGATTCAACTATGATGTTTTGAAATTTTTTTTTTTTTTTTTGTTAACTGTTAACAACATAATTACGGTTATCAAATGTCTAAAATTTAAATTTAAATAGTATTTTATTTTTATATTTAATTTATTTAAAAATAACACAGTCGATTAACTTTGAAAGTCCAATAAATTATAAACGCTATGGTAGTAAGCCGGCTTTGTTTAATGTTATGTCACTTTTCTAATAAGATAAAAAAGATAATGCGTTTGAGTGTTTTAAAATAGTATACCGCTATGTGAATCGGTGTTTATATTTTTGTCTCATCATTGCACGTTGAAAAGTGAACGGTTAGATAGAACTATCGTTGTGTTCGTGCGTGCATAAGTGAACGTGTGTATATAACGGTTAGGGATGTTGTTAGTTACTGTAAGTATAGTTTAACCTACACAGAACGTTGCCAACAGCTGTCAGAGCGCCCCGTATTTATAGTCGCTCCGACCACCTACGATAAAACAAAGTTTATACAACGAATACGTGCACACAAATGTATTTTACGTTTGTACACAGGCTCGCTCGTTTCCTTTTACCTCATCAACGTCATTTCCTTGTTTCTAATATGCCGCCTAGTGTCATATATATCATTTCGTTATTTCGTTCTTGTTCAAAAATCAATTAGGTTTTAAAATTCACTGAAAGCTAATTTTAATGACGTGTGTGTGTGTATATATATATATATATAATTTTTTTTTATATATAATTTTCTTTAATTAGCCTTGAAAACAATCTAATAATATAGTACAGTGGGTCTCACACTTTTCCGAGTTGCGGCGCCCTTTTATAATTAACATTTTCCCATGGCGCCATACCCTAAGTAAAAGTATGACTATTCGTAAGGAAGGGATTGAAATAAACGTGTATTCGTGTATTTTCATTATTATTATTTTTTTTTTTTACTTTATTAACATAATTACAAGACTTAACATAATTACAAATGACTTGGTTCACTTAATTATGAAGCTTTTACAATATTTCGCGGTGCCCTTGTGAAGAGGTCGCGGCTCCCCGGTGCACCGCGGCGCACAGTTAGGGAATCACTGACATAATACATAAAAATAATTTCAGTTAATAAATTTTATTTTGTTTAAATTTTTACTGTTAAGGAAATGTACTTATATAAAGAAGACGTTTGATACAAGTGACATTTTAATAATCCTGTATCATGTGTAAGTTAAAAAAAAAATTAGCGGACTGAAACTGTGACCAACTAATAAACAAGCACTCTCATCAATATCTTATATATATATATATAAAAAATTAATTTTAATTTTTTCTGAAGTACCCGGTCTTATATAAACTGAAATAGATTAATAAAGTTTTAAGCTTGTCATTATTATTAAGTATTTACTATGCTTACGTAATATTTCCATCTAAAATATAATTTTAATTTTTGGGGCTCCCTAATGAAGGCAGAACGAGGTTTAGTTTCCCGGTTATAACGATATATGCTGTTGTAGATATAACGGGAAAGTATATAAATGTATAAAAAACAAAATCTAAAACAATTTTTTTAAGTTTTCTGTTTTAAGAAGACATTTACGTGAATATTTTTAACAAAAATTTAGATTTAAATAATATGAAGATAATTTGCGAAAAAAATATTTTCTTCCAATATTCTCAAGTGCAAAAAATATATATTTGTCATACAGACGTTTGTGCGTGTACGTATGTATATATATGTACGTACACGTAACTCAACCTGGATTTGGTTGCAAATCTGGACCCCATTGACCGGTTTTCTTCAAACTTGGTAGACAGGTACTACACCTTTGGGGGAAAAAATTATACTAAATTTTCACAAAAACTGGAAAAGGGGGTGAGGGTGTTTTGGCAAAAAATAATTTTTTTTTTGAAAGTCATGTATGCCTGTTACATCAACGCAGGCGGCGATTGAATTTTTTACAGCGGAAATAATGAAGAGCTAGTGATCATTGTCATCTAAAAGCCATTTATAGTGATGGAACTGTTGATTGAAGTATTATAAGTAGGTGGCAATAACATTTTGTGCATCGGAAGCCGGTAAAGTAAGCATTGAGAATGAACCACGCGTTGATTGCTTTCTGGGATTCCAACCATGTGTATGTGACTGTATCGTGCTAAAGCTGGGTAAATTCATTGCAATACATAGAGACGTTGAACACTCAAGAAAGGTGTCAAGAAACGAGTGTGTCGTGTTCGACAACCCACGGAGCCGATAATTCTGCAATACGATAGTGCTAGATCACGTACATCTGGTACAACTTATTTGAATTTACTTCACGCTCCCCATACTAATCAGATTTGACGTCCTGTGGTTTTTACTTCTTTCCGCAGTTGAAAAGGGATATTAAGTATTCATTTTATCAAGAATGATGAATGATGATGACTTAAGGTCGCATTGAGGTCGTGGATCAATAAAAGACCACCACTGACGATCAATAATTTCAAATTAATCAATAACCAATAATTTCTACCAATGATTGCAAAATTTCCCCATTTCCGACCATACTAAACGAGATATCTGTAGATTGAGGCTTGCAGATACTCTTCAGAAATATTTAAAAGTTATTTTTAGGTTTTCCGAATTTTAATAATTTTAAAAAAGGTAAAAAACAGAAATTGATTTTAGATTTTTGCCGTTTTATAATACCGATATTCAACCAATCTTTATGAGGTATAGTAACGCTGTGATTGTAATTTATGTTTGTAATTCTGATATGCATTTCGTGATCAAAGATGCGACGCGAAATCTAAAACCCAATTATTGGGTCTTGTGGTAACCAAACTGTTGCTTTGGAGAAATTACAATACACTGATAGTTTTTACAAATTAAGCCGCGACGGAGATGCTAGTTTTAAATATATATATATTAAAAATAATTAAAGGTATATCTTGGCTATATTTTAAATTGATAACATTTTAAAGTAAATGCCTGTTATAAAAAAAAGAAGTCCAGTAAACAGTGGTCGAGAGATAGTCTGATAAAATGAAAAACTGCTACTGCACGATCGAACAGGCTCAATATTGTGCTGAATATAAGCCATGGTATAGGCTGGGGTACGCAGCCAATGTTGACTTGAGAAATATTTGCCCTTCCTACTTTCATTACGCTTTTAGCTTCTGCAAATAAACCCCTCCTCCGATCTACGTACATCCTGCCACACTACACCCTACCCCTTTTCTCCTCTACTCCCACTTTTACCCTTCCATCTTACTAATAAATTATCTCTTGAGTGTGCTGTACTGTGCATAATATTCCATAAACTATCTTCCGTATAAAATTGTAGATTATACTCTCTCATTTGTTGTGTGTATGTTCATGATTACATTTGTGCTTGTGAGCAATCAGCTCCGTTATATATGGTAAGCAATAATAAATACTCTTGCTCTCGGTATGTTCGCATGCATATACGTTACTTTACATTAGATTTCAGGATTATACTGTTTGATGATACCGTCCCAAGCCATTAATAAATCTTTTTCATTATTAAAAGAAAAAACCTACTAAGCATAGTTATATATTTTATATGTAAACTCATACGTAATATAAATTAACTTAAAAAATTATTTATTTAAAATTTTAAATTATTTTTTCTTTGATCAGTTCGACAAAATAAGATAATATTTTTTTAAATATTTAAGTTATTTTCTTTTAACTAAAAGGTCCTTGATATTTTTACAACTGTATACCTCGAAGAAAAAAATAAAAGTATATTAATAATACCATTACAGTGAAAAGTTATTTTTTATGCGTTATTTTTGGGTTCCCAGAACTAATTTATAGTATGTTGTAATCTATCAAATATATTCTTTTCATCTGCAACATTTTTATTCCATGTAAATTAGGATATGTCATCTCAAGCGGTCAGTCGCTTTCGGTCGCATAGTAGGAGTGGGAGTGTGGGGGTTGAAAATTATTTTTTTTTTTTGTTTTGAGGTATGAGGAGTACGAAATTACCTTTCACTTAAATTGGGGTTTTCTTAAATATATTTTTATAGGCCTTGTATAAAGTTTTGTGTCTCGAAAATCTCCAAAACTATTAGATCAATCTGAAGTTGTAGATATATTGGTATAGGTTTTGAAGTACCAATAATCGCACGAAAATTTGATGAAGATTAGTTTTTTCCACTCTACCACCCAACCGGATCTACAACAGAGCAAAGCGGAGCCCAGCGGGTTTTGTCTACTCAAACGGACTTCCCCGTCCGCCGGCCATAACTCTAGTCCGACAGGTCAGCCCGCCGGTTAGATATTTTTCATTGCCTGCCTCTAACCCCTAGGGCGGGATATCCAAGCCCGACCATGTAGTTCCCGGACCCCACCCCAGAAGCTAGGACTCGATCTTGATGCCAATGCCTCTAGTGAGGGCACTCACACCGACTTTCGATCTTTTTCACGAAGGGATGAAGGAGTCCCAGTGTCTCATCACTGCCGCTCATCTGTGCAAGCACAGACGAACGGCAGCTCCGCAGAGGGCCGTCCCTTAACCCTTCGCCGCCTATCCACACTGGCTTTTTACCGGAGTATCAGTATTACAAAGTCAGTTACCGCAACAAACCTCTCTGCCCCTGATAAGATACAGTCTATGATTGTGCCAACTGTAAGGGGCTCAGTCACTAACTCACAGCAGCCCACGTCCGGCATTCGAACACGACATGTTCCGGTGTATCGAGCTCTCCGCAAGAAAGGCAAAAGCGATCGTCAGCTCTCCTGGCATGTAAGTATACCCGAAACACGCCGTGGCCAGATAAAAAAAAAATGACCCAAGACTCGACCTGCCGGATCAGACGATGTATCCATCGCCCCGTGGAGCAGACCTGGCATCCTCGGAACAACCGCCTGTGCATATCACTTCTGTCAGCTTTCTCAATAATCCCAATCTTCACCCCGGCTAGTTGTTTAAATGGAAGGGTGCCCACAATGACTAACACAGCCTCAGTCGAAACTGAAAGAATGCCAAAACGATTAGAACGGTAATCCTGTGATCTTTAGGTCATAGAATTCGATTCCATGTTGCGTTTAATCCACCTCTGCACACTCTCTAGCACCCGCTGATTTCGATCGTACCCCAGAGCTTTCGACCAAACATTGACCCCATATAGTAGTACAGAATTGATCACATGGCCGTACAACTTCCTTTTGGATGATAGAGGGACCGGTCACGTTTCCCAGGAGTCTATTCAGTGTTCGCATCATCGCTGCTGCATGATCAGATGTCTCTTGCATTTGTACGGAAAATGTACGCCGTCGGTCCATCTCGATTCCCCTCCGAGGGGAGAAGATCCCACCTCGTAGCGTGTCCGGTCGCTACACCACCCCCTCCGTTCCTAGCCAGTAGTGGCTTTAACGGAGGACATCTTCTCGCCCTCAAACTGATTGCGCACCACAGCTTTCAGTTCAGGCCCCGCAGAGATGCCACCGATGCAGATGCCCCGAGGGACATCTGGTACATCTGGGACATCGGTAAAGTTCACCCCGAGATAGTTTTATGTGTTTATGCCTTCAGAAAGAAGACAACGGCACCTGCAGCTACCACTTCGCCCTCAGGAACTAAGCTAGAAGCCTAACCGCAGAATGAAGACCCCGCGCCAAGCACTAACTTTATTGAGCCAATTTATTGAATGTCTCAGATCCGAGCAGAACTACCACTATAAGAAAACTTTCCCACTAATGTTTAACACAGCGAAATTTAGACCTTGTTCCCTTAAGAACCCCGCTTATTACTCGAAATGAGTTTCCTAACTTACTCCGGTCTGCCCGGGAGAGGAGAATTAACGCCTACTCCCACACAGCTCCATCGCGGAGTCCCGCGTGACATTCACCATCTTTCGTAACCGCTGCCGAAACGCCGCTGCATACCACCAAAGCGGCATCCAGAGACGCCCCGCCTACAGTGTCGTTAGCTCACAAAATGCCCCCGTCGAAGCGCGACCGCACCCCCCGGGACAAGGATAACCATGCCCGTTGGCAGCGGCCGCAACTCCGCCGACAGCCTTATTCCAACAAGATAACACCAATTATTCTAACCGAGGCACGCTGCCTTAAGCGCCTACCTTCGGCCAGTCAACTGCCCAGGCGGTCCCTAGCCACCCAGGTTTACGCCGTCGGTCCAGCCATACCCTCAAATACTTCACCGACTCCTCCTGGTATACTTAGGCTCCACCAACCGTAATCTGGATCGGGAAAAGACGACGCCAGCCAGCCAGACAGATGAATGATGTCTTCACAGGAGACAAGGTTAGCTCCCTATGCATCAACCAATGCTTCACTAGGTTGATAGCTTCATTGGTCGCTATCGCTACGTCGTCTAGAGCCCTCGCCCATCCTACCAATGCCAGATCGTCAGCAAAGACCACCGGTACAACACCTTTAGGATACCTCAGCCGGAGCACCCCCATAAAACACCAGGTTCCACGGCGTTGGACTAAGTACTGACCCCGGAGGTACCCCACACATGACCTGAAAAGAGAACTGTGAGTCCGTTAAATTGTAAAGCAGATACGTTTCTTCTAATTACTTTTGTACCATTCGCCGTATACCACCGTCCACCTGATAACCCGTAGGGCCTCGAACACTTAGCGGGGCAAGTTAAAAGTGTGGTTTGTTACTATGCTGCAAGTTGGAACATTAAAGTTTCTTTATCTGCGCTATCTATTGTAGCAATATTAAACTAAATTTAAAAAAAATATATATATTACAACCAAATTAAATTAACGTGTCTTCTTGCGCAGAACTGCGCGAGATTTTCTTCTTTTCTTCACTTTGACAAACTTCAGATTTTTTGTTTTATCGAGAGAATGTTTTTAATTACCGAGATGGTAGAAATCTACAAAAAAAACTTCTGTACATTTTTGTTTATTCCAGGTGTTTGAAGAAACTGTTGAACCAATTCAATCAATTTCCCGGTTGTGGTTGTATTTCTGCTATACTGCATAATTTTAAATGTAAAATATAGCAATCGGCCAAAATATGGATATCGGAGGTTTTTGCAAATTTCGACGTTTTAAGACCACTTTAATATAAAAAAATTAGGATTTTCTGGAAAATACATGTACATGTTCGCCTGTTTTTTGATTAGTATTTCCAGATTGGCACAGCATATGTTCTTTTAAAGTGATTCAAAAGATTCAAGATCGAAAATAACTCTGTAATATATATATATATATATATATATATATATATATATATACGATATGAGAATCTTTTTAAAAAAGGGAGTCCCAAGCGACCTACTTACGAATATAATCTTTTTTGAATAATTTGTAATTTCTAATAATTTGTTTTTTTACAGTGTGTCTTGAGATTGAAACCAGACTTTTTTTACTGGACATTTTTATTTTTTTTCGCAATTGTGCTCTAAATATTGCATAATTAAATATATTTAATATTTAAAAAAAACATATGGCATTTTATAATAAAATTTTGTAAAGGTCAAAGCCGGAAAGTCATGCTACATTTTACCGGTTATTTTGAAAATTAATATTATCTAGAAGTTCTTTATCTGAGTATTAATGTTTCAATAACGTAAAATATTTTATTTGTATTTTAAATAAATTTGTGGGAACAATTATTAAATATTTCGATAAATGAGTCTATGACTGGGTCAGTGTATTTTAAAGAGGGCGTGAAGTAGAAAATGAGAGTCAAAGTAGGGAGAGTCAAAATAGGATCATCGATCCTTGACTATGTTGAAGAGATTGGCACCTTACGATTAACAGAATCGCTTTGGAAATGGGTATCGAAACTGAAAGTGGTCATTCCATTATCACAAAGCACTTCAGGTGGAAACTGGAGTGCTTTGTGAAGTCCTTTTGAAGTGAGTTTCAAACTTTTGTCCAAAAAATCAGAAACAGGCCGGCCAGGAAATTTGTCAAAAGCTCTTGAATTAATTTCTTCGAAAGGGAAATAATTTTTTGCATCGAATTAACGCGTGATGAGACGTGGGTCTATCACTACGTTCCCGAGTTGAAAATGGGAGTGGAGTAGAAATCGAAAAACTTGGCCTGTAAGGGAAAAAATGAGTTAATTAGCTGGAAAAGTTCTCGCAACCTTCCTTTGGGTCCGTGGAAAGGCGCATTACTCATCTATTTTCTACACAAACGTCGGACTGTGAACTTTTACAGCAATAGTATGCACATAAAAAAGCTCATGAGTGTTTGTCTATCGCTGTAGACTGGTTGGAGCGCAAAAATGAAATGCGATTGTACACAGATTCTTGTTTAAAAGATTATATGTAATTCTTGGAAAATTCTATGTAATCTTGCTGCTCATAAACAAAGATCAACATTAAAACAAGAACAGATTATAATTTTATTTAAGTAGAAGTATTATTTTTAAAGATGTGTTGATTATTGACTGCCACTAAGTTTTTTTATAAACTTTCTGTAATTTTTTTAAAAAATTTTTTTGTTTTAATTTAAAGAATTTATATTTTTTATGACACACATTAACTCAGTTTCTCTTCAATATGCTTTTTTTAATAAGTTTTGTAAGTTACACTTTGTAAAAAACAGTATAGTAAATTTAAATTTTAAATAATTTTTGAAAATTATAATTCTTTTATTAACAAATAAACTTTTACTCATTGAATAGAACATACAATATTTGACTCTGACCGGCATCTTCAGTGTTTTTGTCGCTGAGCTGCATGTTATTAAGGCCGTAAATATAATTAGCTCTGCATATCGACACGTACTTCTCTCTTCAGATTCCATGAGTAACACAAATTTGAATTTCTACTGGATCACCAGCCATATTGGAATTTCAGGCAATGAGAAAGCGCTGATAGTATGACAAAAGTTGTTTTCTTCCAGCCTCCTTTCAGTAACCATGTGTTTGTCTGTTTTCTGAAGGTAGTATAATGAGTGGTTATTTTTTAAGTGAATGAATTGCTACCATCAGCAATAAACTTCGCCCAGTTTAGAACACTGTGTCATCGTGTTGCTCCTCATGCAGAAATAACCGTCGAGAAAAAAATATTGTTTGCCATTTGCAAATAAGGCACACTAGGCTCACTGATAGACATCTCATGACTCAGACCGATGACACATTTGTATTTGCTACGGCTGCCAACAAACGGTACACCACAGCCTAGTGGAATGTTTCTGTTATGCCGCATTTCGTCGAAAATTTAAGTTAGGTGCTACCATCAGAAGCATTTTAGGGAAAAATATGAGATATTATCGAAAGTCTTACTGCTTCTTAAGGCCGTGCATCTGTATGCATATTACTATATCTGTATAGATATTTATTTTTTATTATAAAAGCTTTGTCTATTTATGGCATTTGCCGTATGCCAGATGATAATTTTGTTGTTTTAAGCTAAATTTTTTGTAATGTATTTCGTTGTGGTTTTATTTGGCCGTTAGCTTACGGCAGAAGTACTTCACATCTATGCTATACTGTATGAGGAATAATTTTTTGTTATGATATTGCGCATTCTAATTGTTGATTTTATTTGTTTTATATTACTGTTTTTTAATTTTTATGTTTGGCGTAATAGGAGTAACTTAAATGTTTACTACAGTAATATTCTGTCCGGGCGCTGATAATGACAATTCATTGTCCCCCATTTTAGTTTTAATTTACGTAAACGATTTACTTAAACTTAATTTTACTACTGTATCCTTTCCAGATACTTTCTTTGTCTGTTTAGCCTCTGGAACCACCATAAGGTATTACTTCAGAGGATGAATGAGGATGATATGTATGAATGCAAATGAAGTGTAGTCTTGTACAGTCTCAGGTCGACCGTTCCTGAGATGTGTGGTTAATTGAAAACCAATCACCAAAGAACACCGGTATCTACGATCTAGCATTCAAAAAAGTAACTGCTTTTGGTAGGATTTGAACCTTAGAACTCTCGACTTTGAAATCAACTGATTTGCGATGACGAGTTCACCATTAGTCCCACCCGGTTGATTTTGGGGATTATATTGCGCTCGTATTTTCGGATTCTGCTGGGGGAGATGTTTTAATAACTCCAATAGGGCCGTTCAATAGTTTAGTCATGATTAGGTAACCATCTTCTGATTCCCTTCCTGGGGGACCGTCGTACCACTACCGGAGACAATCCCTCCTCATCAAATCGAATCGCACCCTCTGACCGTTCCGGGTCGGTCAAGATTCCAGCAACAAAAACAAATTAAAAGAAACCAAAAATAAAAACGAAAATCAACAGTAGTTAATTCGACTCACGTCGATATAAACGAGTAAACATATTAAACAGCTGGGTAACTAGATAAATAAGTCCTAAAGCAGTATTAAGCCCTAGATGTATAAAAAAATCTTCTGATTAAATATTCATAAAACTAAATTTATCACGTTCTCATAAAATAAGAGTGGTTAATCTTCATATGAGTTGAAAATAAAACTTCACACCCATGTTAATGATAATATCATCTCTACCTCTACTTGCCCACAAATTGAGAAAGTTAAAGCAGTTAAATACTTAGGTTTATGGTAGATGAACGCATAAAACGGGATTGTCATTTAGAATATCATTGCTCAAAAATTACGTACCTAACATTCATTCTCTATAAAATAAATCACGTAAAAGACTTAGATATCATAAGAAAAATTTACATTGCTTACATTCACTCTCTTTTTCATTACAAAATTAAATTTTGACGGGCTGTTTATGATACTCATTCTAATAAAGCGTTTACATTATAAAACCACATCATTAGAGCGGCTTTAGGAAGACCTAGACTAACCGAGTAAATGAATCTTTGAAAAAATAAATTTATTAACCCTAAGACAAACTTATGTAAAATACGCAATCTTGTACATGAAAAATACACATATATTTGCTAAGCGTAACATCCCTTATGATATACGTTCATCAGAATACAAACAGTATCGATGTTACAAAGCTAACTTCTTGTAAACGTCAGTTTATGTATCAATACACCGTCTGTTAATATAGAGAATTCTGCAAAACTTTATTAATAACAAAAACTCAAAACAAAGAGTCTGAGATGTAAGTATAAACCAAATTTCGTTTTAAATTATAATTATTGTGTTAATCCTAACGTAAATCTGTTATCCTAACGTCCTAACGTTAATAGCGTAAATCTGTTGTGTTAGAATTTAAACATTTCTATTGTTTTGTTGTATTTTATTTTTCTACTTACATTTATTATTTTTAAGTTATATTTTTATGTTAAACTAAAAAAATGTATTTGTATTCCATGCTAGAGCTCAAGCTTTTTGCTTTTCTAGCGGGGTCTAATCTATGTTACATTTATATCATTTAATAAAATTAAGATAAAATCATTGTTTATTATTTCTAAAATTGTAAATCTATGTATTTTCTGACAATAAATAAATAAAAATCCGGATTCGGCCTTGTAAAGGTCACTCCAGATAATTTGCGTTCCATTATATTTTATTGAGTTATACGATTTAAAATGTTTGTTGTATAGCCTGTTATTTGGGTTAATATCGTGTAAAATTAAACAATTGTATTGCTTTATTTATTATACAGTCTTTCACTAAATAAGTTGAATAAATATGAAATAACTTTAGATATTATATAATTAATTTTTAAGCAGTTTTTAGTGTTTTTTTATATATTTAAATTTACATTGTTATTGCAAAATAGTAATTAATAAAGTTGTTTAATAACGTATATTTTATAAACATATATATATATATATATATATATATATATATATATATATATATGTTTGAAAAACTTATATAAATATATGAAAAATGCCTACAAAATTTTCTCACACACCGCGAAGAAAAGAGTGATGTGACATTTAACAGTTCTACTAATAAAATTGATTGGTTTATTTTATTTTTTTCTTCTTAAATATTTTTGTTAATTGATAAATAATAATTAATTAGATACATGCTTCTTGGTTTATCTCTTAATTGAGTTTTAAAGAGCTAACTTCCTTTTTTTTATTATCTTTAAGTTAATGAACAGAGATATTCTTTGGAGTTAAAAGTAACGGTGTATGGCTTGAGTTAGATCCTTTTAATGTATCTGTTTTGCTTCTTATCGTGAAAGTGGTTTAAAATTTAAAAGGTCTACCATGTCGGTTGAGTGGTACTGTTTTTTATTTTTTCAAGTTTATGAAAGGAAAAACTTATGTTTAAATGGAAGCATGGTTTTGACTACTAAATCATCATTTTTACTCTTGGGATGGTTTGGTTAGTTCAGATAAGAAATGGTATAATTTTGGGTGGTGTTATATATCTGGTTTTCTTAGCATTAAGTACAGGTGTTCTGTCCTATATCATTTCACTCTTAATACACAACCCCTATCTATCATGAGTTTTATAGTTTGTGACATAACATTTTACGTTGAATGTTTCAATGTTCAATTTTTTTTAATATTATATCTTCTAAAACATATGACATTAATGTTTTTCAAATTCAAGATAAATTTCGTATACGATTACCATATATTTTCTTTTACCTGATACCATTATTATTAAAAATTAAAAGCGATTACATTCAAATATTGAACGATTAGATTTAAAATCAAGTCGTTTATAATTTTGTTTTAAATATTAATAACTGTTAAACAAAATGAAGAAAAAAAAATTCTCTTTAATTTGTTATTTCTCTTAAATAACGTATACCGTGTTCATTTAAGGCTAGAATCACAGAACACGAAAAAGCGTTTTAGCTGCGCGAATGGCCGCAGATTAATTCCCTCTTTTTCCACTTGATAGCGCCACTAGCAAGCATGGTAACTCCTGTATACAAAATATCTGAAAACTGTTTTTGGATTTTTTTTATTTTCTATTTTTTAAGGGGTGCAACGGTGTACGGCGGTAGCTCAATCAAGACAGCCACTGCCACTGTTACTACTGTATGTACGACACGACTGGCTGGCTGCACCTGCCTCAGGTTACTTGACTAAAAAACAAGTTGACCGCGACGGAAAGCGCAAGTAACTATATAGTGCGGAAGAAGCCGCGACAGAGATGATAACTATATACAGGGTAATTCACGGGAACCGGATGTTTTTGAAGTGGGTTGTACTCGGGCGTTTGTGGTGGGAGGGGCACGTGGCTGGTGTCTGACGTTTCCTTTGTTCATATCATTTACATTTTAGTCGTTGAGATGGAGCCGTGGACGCTAGACCAACGGCTGTACGCGTATGACAGTTTTGTGCGAAATGACAAATCCGTAACTACTGTTCAGCGAGATTTCCGCCGTCAGTTTAATATCCATCGTAATACAACTGTCCCTTCTTGTAACACAATATTGCGATGGGTAAACAACCTTCGAACAAGTGGTTCAATATTGAAGAAAAAACCACCGGGTCCCCGACGAACTGCTAGCACTCCGGAGAACATCGAACGAGTAAGGGAAGCCATTGTCAGTAGCCCACGCCGCTCTATTCAGAGGCATTCAGCAGCGCTTCAAATGAGCATAAGTAAGGTAAGACGAATTCTGCATATAGACCTGCATTTCCATCCTTACAAGATAGCCGTCGTGCAGCAGTTAAACTAGCAAGATTTCATGCAGCGATTACAATTTTGTCGACAAATGCTTTTCATTTTTGAAGAAAATGAAAATTTGTTATTGTTAATGAGTGACGAAGCCCATTTTCATCTGAATGGCTTCGTCAACAAACAGAATTGCCGGTATTGGGCAGAAAGAAACCCACATCAGCTTCACGAGAGACCACTTCATAGCCCAAAGGTGACTGTCTCGTGTCCAATAGGAAAGGTCGGTGTTATATAGGAAAGATGCCGTAACTGTAACAGCTGATCGTTACATTGCGATGTTGAATAAGTTTTTCATCCCTTAGTTACGAAATCGATTTTCAAAATGTGTTATTCCAGCAGGATGGAGCTACAGCGCACACAGTGAGGGCAACGATGGCTGTTCTCCGTAACTTGTTTCCGGGACGGATCGTTTCCAGATTCGGCGACATTCCTTGGCCCCCTCGTTCCCCCGACTTGTGTAGTTGAGATTTTTTTCTGTGGGGGTTTCTGAAATCGCGTGTGTACGGCAGTAAACCGCGTACATTGGAGGACCTAAAGATCGCAATTCGTCATCACGTCACCCAGATTGATGTAGACATGCTGCAAAGAATTGAGGCCAGTTACCGTGAAAGGCTACAACAATGTATTGCCCAAAATGGACATCACTTTCCGGACATAATGTTTCGTTCTTGAGTAAGTAACAAATGCTTTGATTTAACAAGTGTTTCAGTACCAATAAAACTTTTTTTAAGTAAATAATCAATTTTTTATGATTATTTTAAAAACATCCGGTTCCCGTGAATGACTGTATAAATATATAATATATTCACTCATCAGTACAAACACAAACACACACACACACACACACACACACACACACACACACACACACACACACACACACACACACACACACACACACACACACATACACATTATATTGATATATTTGTAATCTACAGAATTATTCACGAAGAATCTTTTAGGATATGTTGTGCTGGTGAAAATAAAGAAGAAAATTCATATAAGTTCAAAAACGTTTCATTAGTGAGTATCATTCATTCATTCATTCATAGTGTTCTGCTATTAGGGCAGGGCAGCACCTGCTCTATCCTTCGCTAATCTCTTTGTTTCCTATGTTTTCCATACTCCCTTTCATCATTTGAAATCTGTTCCTTTCACCAAGCCTTCAATCGGATCCACTAATCCTTCTTGTCATACTATGTCCTAGCAATACAATGTTCCTTTTCCTATATTTAATCACACTTAGCATTTTCCTGTTCTCTCCGACTCTTCTTAATACTTTTTCACTTGTACATGGTCTTGCCGTGTGATATATTTACCATTCTGCGTCACATCTCAAGAGTCTCAATTCGTTTTCTGTCCATGTTTCAGCTCCATAGAGCATCACACTGCAAATAAAACATTTCATTAATCTCTTCCTTAACGCTAAATTTATCTTTCCAAACAGCAGTCATCCATTCCTCTTAAATTCCTGCTTACTTCTTCATATTCTTGTTTTAATTTCTACTGTGCCAAGTCATCAGTTATAAAGTTCCCTAAGTTCTGAAATTTCTTTAGCGAGTCTCGGCTGGCAAAATATTTCGCCCTGATTTCTGTGACTTAGTAATATTAAACCAAGTGTAAATTTTAGGACCCAAATTAAGTAGTAAATTAAAATAGGTTTTAAACGAAATCTGTACTGAAAGATTTTTTTGAATAGGTTCGAGAACTGTATTTTTAAAAGTTTCCGATAAATCTGGGGTAAAAAAGACAAACTTTTGGGGATCGAAAAACACACTATTTTATGTTTAGCATAAAATAATTTTGTTAAGTGAATAATAAAACAGGTAAAGTTATAAACAAAACCGAAATTTTTAAAAATTTTATTAAATGATCTATCTCATTCCATTTTCTTTCTGTCTGCCATTTTGTATTTTTAAATAAAAATTTATATCTTAAGAACGGATTGAGATATTTAAATGACTTTTGTCCACGGAACCAATAACATACTCTATAAAATAAATAAATTGAAACTCTTTTTAACAATTCCAAAATGGCGGTTATAAACATTTTTTAACCATTATTATCTCTATAATTATTAGTTTTACACTCGTTTTAAAAAAAACCCCTGAGAATTGCTGTTATTGGGCATGGATGAATGATAATCTTTGAATAACGGGATAATTCATGGAAACTTCTTATTTGATTTAATAAAAAATAAATTGAACTTATTTTGTAATAAATTTTTGATATTTAAAACCAAATTATTAAATTTCATTCTGAAAAAGTTTAGAGTAAATTTTACCTATAAAGGCAGATATATTACAAAAATGTAATTACCTGTATACTCATTTTTCTAATATGTGAAGGAAAAAAGAGTATAGAAACAAAAATGATAATAAAATATGTATGTTGCGGAACGTGTTAACTAAAACTTGATAAAAAAAAAAGAATAAACAAATGTTGAAGCAGGAGGAAAATCGTATGTTGACGTTATAAGATTAGTGTAGAATAGAAAGTAATGTAAAACACAAATTAACCAAATGTCTGATACAAAAACAAAAGTAAAAAAAAACAAAAACATTTATAATTTATTTTAAATTAAATTTCTAAACCATTATGAAAACGGGTTTGTGATTTTATGTCTATGTGTGTGCGCGAACGTGCGCTCACGTGTGTGTGGGGAAAGAGAGGAAGAGTGATTAAAGGGTCGCTGTTTGCAAAATTATGGACCAATCGAGATTCAGTACGTGATTTTTGATCATATTTGTTAAAAAAATGAACTTAACTAAAAAAAAAGTGAAAATTTTACGAAAAATGCAAATATTTAGTATAGTTAAAGCACCTTATTTCTCGTTTATTATGTAATACATTTTTTTTAATTCAGTAACTCTGCTTTCCATTATATTTGATACAAGCTAAAGCACTAGAGTTCTAATTGACTGATAATAAATTTTCCCACATCTACTAACGGTTTTTTTTCGAATTACAAACTTTGGGGTTGGTTAGATCATTTATTTTTCATGCGTTTTGACTGCTTTCCGTTTCATCAAATATTCTATTATTTTTTCTGAGATTACTTTCTTTCTTTCTATCGCCTTTTTTAAATTTTGGTTTTCCTTGGAATCCTTGGTTTTCCTCTTTTAATATTTCTCTAAGATAGGTTCTGTTTTCAATTACAGCATAACCCCGTTTAACCGGACTACGTGGGACCGGACATGGTCCGGATGAACAAAAGTCCGGATAATCCGCAAATGTATAATATACGTTCATTACAGCTTATTGGAATCGCTACAGTATTAATGTAAGATGTTGAAACTTTAAATCAACTTAGTACATATTAACAAATAACTTATATAGTAATTGAAATACAAATTCAAACTTACAGCTACATCAACATTTATTTACTTCTAAAAGAAACCCTTCATAGTTTTTTACTTTAATGATGATGCTCGGTTTTTTGCTGCTTGATCTTGTAAACACTTTAGAGTAAGCAGTTGATGGGCACACTTTTCATTTTGATTTTCAAAATAGACATCAGCTTTCCAAGCATATTTTTCCGTGAAAGATCACTTGCGTTTCTTCCTTGAGGAATTCGTCATCTGAACTTTCTTCCATGATTTTAATATCGGGATGTGGATTTGTAGAACACGATATTATCATCGCTATAGATACTGGTGATAGGTTCGTAGTCCATCCATTCAGCTACATTTTCATCTTCGACACCACATGAATATTATAAACGAATAAGTTGTTTAAGGTACTTTTGTTTATTTCAGCACTCGTCTCCGTGTTAGATACAGATTTCATTTCTTGCCAGATTTTGTTCCAACACTTTTTCAAAGTAGAAGCATTAATTTCGTTCCGTGCTGAAGCACACTTGTAAATTACCATTCGAATATTAATCTAAAACATTTAGCTTTCTCACTATTTCTTTCAATAAGTTTTTAAATAATTTTTTTGTTTAATGTCGTTTGAAGGCTTCTATTACACCTTGGTCTAAAAGTTGGATGAATGCTGTCGTTTGTGAGGGTAAAATCTTACAAAGACGTCACCATCTCTAAAGTCATCTGCATCTGGGTGACAAGGAGCATTGTCGATAAATAAAACAGCTTTTTGTGGTAGCTCTTCTTCTTTTAGACATTTTCTCACTTCAGGGACAAAGAATGAAGAAAACAATTCTTTATATATTTCGCAAGACATCCATGCTAATTTTTGTGACCTGTGTGCGCATGGAAGTGCATTCAAATTACTAATAATCTTCATTAGTCGAGGTTTAGCCAATAATCCTACCATAAGAAGTGGGGGTTTCAACTTGCCTGACGCATTACGGCATAAAAGAATCGTCACCCTTTGCTTACAAACAGTACGCCACTTAAAATCAGAGTCCAATCCTGAGGCGAGAGTTTTTTTTTAGGAAGCATTTTAAAACGTAATCCCGTCTCATCAGCATTGAAAAATCTGAGATGGTGATGAATTCTCTTCTTTTATAAATTTCATTTGAAAATGTCATTTTATAATTTTCGCTAGTAGCATGATCCCCTGATGCACTGAGCTGTGTTCCGTGGCGAGTCTTCTACCAATCTAACCAACCTGAACTTGCTGTGAATGATGGATCACCACCCTGTCTTTTAAAATTAAAGCCTTAGATTGTAAAATGACACCTGATACAGGAACCCCATGCTCCCTCTTTTGGCTGAGCCACAAAATGAAGCTTCGTCTAGCTGACTATTTTTTGCCGTTCTTATAGTCACCCTGTTGCCTAAACTACCTTTAGTCACCATTTTCGAACTGAAATCATCAATCTCTTGTTTGTGTTTTTTACAGCCCGAAACAGTTTGGTTTCCTACACCTAGTTAATCACACTTTCTTTTTACAGATTCCCTTTATCTATACGAAATAGCGCAGTAAGTTTTTCTTCCATGGAAATTACTACCTTCTTTCGTTTAGTTGCCATTCACTAAATTATATGTTGCAGAATGCAACATTTCAATCACAATCACTACTATAGCAAATTACGCCTTACGATTACAACGTTCAATGAATACTGACTGGTACGGTACTGCTTTTCTGAATAAAAATTTACTAAAATAGAGCATGATAGAGTGTATAGGCCTATACATTATCTCATTATCATTACGTTACCCTCATTATAACTAATGTACGACAACTCTATTCTCAGAAAAAGTAAATGTTTACGGTAAGCAGTACATGAGTAATCTAAAAACGAATACGTACTTACTTTTAATAAGCACTGCAGTACGTAAAAACTGTGCTACAAAGTAAATACCAATAAAATGGATACATTATACAATAGGCGTGCTACTGTATTTCTTTAATGTATATATTTTTTAAAATAATTTAATACGTACTACTGTATAATAGTACATATTTTATTTAAAACAATTAAAAATCCCCTTCCCGATATAGGTCCTGATAATCCGGAGGTCCGGTTTAATGGGATCCGGTTAAACGAGATCGTACTGTATTTATTCTGCAGTAGTTAATTCATTTAATTCCTTTTATATTTGTTTGAATATTTACTCTCATAATATTTTTGAAGATTTCAAATATTTGTTTTTATAATCTATTCTTCTTTATTTAAATATATGACTATAGAAACTGGCACTTCTTTTTCTCATGGTGTAAAAAATCTTTTTCAATTTTTAGGTACAGGTATTTTTGGAATTAATTTTTTCTTATTGTTTTGAAATAATGAGCCTAATATTTTCCTTTCTTTTCTATTCTAAGTTATTTTAAATTTCTTAATTGCTTGGTGTTAGGTTTTCAATTTCGTGAAGCGCTTCTAGTTTTATTACTATTTTATAGTGTAAATATTTTATGATAGTGACTACTTGTATGTATTTAGGTTAATTGAAGTGTTGGTTTCTTTATTTTCGTTCTAGATTCTGTTATTTTCTTTTCTAATCCGTTCCATTCATGTATATATTTAAAGTTCTTTCTACTCCTTAGATTTTCTGATAATTAATTTCCAAGTTTTTGGGTGATTTTTTGAATATTTATTAGTATTTTAGTTTTTTCGAAGATGTTGAGTTCTATCTTGGCTGACTATTCTTGATAATTTTTTAATTTGTATTTCTTCTTTGGACCAGTTTTTACTTATAAGAGCCATAATCAATACTTCTGCAAATACACTAGGCAGTTACATTTTAATCCTTTTGTGCCTATTTTAATCTCATCTTTTTCTTTTAGGTTTTCACTCCATTCTCTGACTACTTTTCTAGTTCTTAATTGGATAAAAGTGGTGATAATCTATCTTGTATGATTCCAGTTTTGATTAGAAATAATTCTGATAATTATCCCATAAATTTTCTTTTGAATATGCGTTTGATAATGTAGTCTTGCTTTTATTTGTAGTTCTTGTGTCAAGACCTAATTCTTTTAGTGTTGATATTAGGGTTTTATCGATGGAGTCATCTGCTCTTTGAAAGTCAATGAATGTCATTACATCAGCTTTTTTGCGAGTTTATAAAACTTCATAGTAATTTTACATTCTTGTACGAAGTAAAGGAATATTATGATCGCGAAAAATTTTGGTTTTTAGATTTCAGCGAAAATATCCATTTTGACTATTTCAGAATCGATTTTGGCGTGACTTCTGTACGTACGTATGTATGTATGTATCTCGCATAACTCAAAAACGATTAATCGTAGGATGTTGAAATTTTGGATTTAGAACTGTTGTAACATCTAGTTGTGCACCTCCCTCCCCTTTTGATTGCAGTCGACTGAACCAAAAGTATCTAAAAAAGCCCAAAATCCAAAACAATTTGGATTTTGGATTTTTTCTTAACTGCAGTAATATCCTTCATTAGAGCTTTTCAACTATGTATCATAAGTGGTACTTATTTTCATTGGTTCCAAAGTTATAGCCAAATGAAATTTTAATTAATGAAATATTTGGATCTTACAAGGGTAAGGCACATCGGTTCGAATCCGACTTCATCTCCTTTTTTTGAAAATTTTTTTTTTATTTAATTATAATGATTTACTAATAATAACCTCTGATTGTAAAAAAAAAAATTTACAATAAATAATAATTCAATAATAACAATAAAAAATGTATCAGAAGTTATTAATGAAATAAAATTTTATGTACTTTTCATTTAAAAAAAATGTGTATGAGTAATTTAATAGGCGTACAAGTATGTCATGTGGTGTCCACATCAGATTTGGTGAAATATCTATTATTCTTTTTTTTTTCATTATGTTGATGGTTACATCATAATAATTTAAAAAAATAAGTATTAGATAGATATAAGAGTTACATTTATTTAGAGAGTAATAAAGGAACTTTTACTCTATCCTAATATTTCAGATACGATTGTTGAATTAATAATTGTGTAAATATTTGATGTTAATAAAAACTAATATTTTAGCAGTTGTGTAACTGTCCACTTTATTAAAAGGTTGGAGGATCGTATCTCACTTTCAAATGAAATAAGTTTAAATGAAATGCAGCAGAAATGTGAATATGTAATTTAATAGGCGTACAAGGAAGTCATGTAGTGTCCACATCAGATTTTTTAAGTTAAAAATTTGTTTGGTACGTGATCTACTTCTCCTAATACCACCTTGATATTCTCCAAGTTGAAAATCAAGTTACGGTTCTGCTCGATCTAGTTATGCTTTTTTTTTATTTATAAAATCATTATAATGATTTCTATTTTTAATTTACTTATCTTTGCTTTATTTTTCAATGAGATTTTTCTAAGTAATAGAATATAAAAAGTGAACATAAAATTCAACGTTTCCAATCGGTCTATTATTAAAATTATATCATCTTAACATTTTTTTTATTTTTATACAAAAAAAAAACCGTATTTTACTGAGTACAAAGCGCTAAAGTATGATAAAAAATAACACATCCGCTCTTCTTTTATCATCTCGCACTTTTCCTTCTTTTCTTTCTCCCAGAGGGACGATTTTTCATAGCTCTATTGAAGAAGTGTTATATTTACGGTAGCTGAAAAATATAAATCAACTGTCTTCCTTCACATTAAATGAGATCATTATAAATAATGTTTAAAGGAAAATAAAATATTATTTGTTTTCAAATGTTTACAATAATTAGAAGAGTATATCTTACTATTGATTTTTAAATTTTAGAATTTCATTAACTTTATGCTAAATTAAAAAAAATTCTAGATTAAAACTGGATTAGTCATAACAAATGTTTTTCCTAAATTAAAGGATTTTTTTTTTAATAAAAGTTTTTTAAAATTATTTAATTATTTAATATATTCAGAATATTATGTTATGTTAAAAATATATTGTCTGTCAGTAACATCAAACATTTTTTAAAAATTCTTGTGGCCAAAGTTTCACAACATTTAAAAAATATTTTTACGAATTCTAAAATTTATGTTTTGCTTGGGTATAAACTGGAGATGCATTTTTCCCCGTATCCAAAGCCAGCCGAACCCCATTCTATTTCCGGTAAAATTGCATCAAGCTTCATTTGAGACGAATTTACTCCTAATTAATAATGTTAAACTGAAAAATATATTGTTTTGAATTAGAAACAAATGATCAAATTCTATTTTTTTATATTTCACCATTCAGCAGTTGTAAAAAAGGTACTGTTTACCACTTTTAAATCTGATTGTAAGATATATTAAATGGCTGCCATTTTGGTTAATGTTCTTGTAGCCTATAAGGTTTTACGTCAGAATTGTATCTTTCAATGCCTTTTAAGATTATCTGTCACAATGCTACACTTTAAAATTTTAATTGTTCAGATGCCCTTTTCTTCCCATGAGGAACTAACTGATTCACCCATGAGTGCGATGAAATCACTCAAAAAAAAAACAAAAATCAAAAAAGAGATTATTTTATAATCTAAAACGAACAGTGAACTGTTTTTATACCGGGGATAATTTAGTAACGCAACCCTTAAATCATTTTTTAACCGTTAAGCATACAAAAATTCAATTTATCAAATAGGGTTTCTTCAAGAAGATCTACTTCTCTGTATGAGTAGTAATACCTGAACGGTAATTCCCGGAGGCTAAACAGGAAAAGAAAGTAGAAGTTGTGTTTGTGGAAACACAACTATTCATCACTTCCTGTAAAGCAATACCTAACGGTGGTTCCGGAGGTTAAAAAAAAAAAAAAACAATTCTTATTCAATCTAGGAGATGATAGATGTAGTTGAGGCATGTATTCGTTCTGGATGACTTGAAGAATCACGTCAAGTATTTTTAGAAAAATTTCCGAATGTCTGTATCCCAGTGAAGAGTAGCATACACGATTTAGTCAAAAAATGGCACACAACAGGTTCGATTTCAAATGCAAAACGAAGTAGACAACCTTCCGTTAGGTCTCCACAGACCATTGCCGATGTTGAAAGGAGAATTGTTGCCTTCTGGCAACAATTCTCCTTTCAATATCCTATAATATTTTCCTTTCAAAAAAATCACTTCGCAAGTTATACCAGCAATCTGGTGTTAAATATACATCTTTTAAAATTCTTCATGAATTGAAATTGAATCCATACCGCGTTATAACTGTGCAACAATTGAAGGAGACAGACAACCAGCTGTCAGCAGAGGACGGTGGCCTCCACGTTCCCCACAGTTGTCTTCTTGCAATTTTTTCCTTTGGGACTACTTAAAGGAGAAAGTTTATGCATCTAATCCCCACAATATTGATGAATGAACTGAAGGTGAACATTCAACGAGAAATCAACGCAATTGACAACAACATTTTGCGACAGAAGACTCTCAGTATGATCAGTCGAGCACAAAAGTGCATCGATTCCCAGGGTGGTCATTTTGAACATCTTTTGTAACAATAACGTAAATAAATGCAACATTTAGATTACGTTATATTTTTTTCTTAATTTATTCTATCATTCCTAAAATTTCATTCCATCATAACCTATTGATTTGATTCGGTTTGGGGATTTATGAGATATTAGTCAATAATCTACTTTGAGGACTGCACAGTGTATTATATATAATTTAATAACGTAAACATATGTTATTTGTAAAAATATTTATAATAATTTGTTCTATCAAAAAAATTCTTTAATTTTCACGATCGGATTGAAAATGAATTCTGTACTTATAAACTGGTAAATTAATTACAATTATTTAAAAATGAGGTCCATACGTATTTAAAGTTGGTTATACTTTTAGACAAAAAACTTATCCATTGTTTTAGTGGACAACATAATTCAATAAATAATTTATTTTACTGGTCTGATCATTTCTAATTTATTATTTAAATGAAGTCATTAATGATAGAACATTAATTGTTATTAATGGAAATTGTATCAAGTTTGTCGGTCGAAAATCAATTGACACAAGTGATGAAGTGAATTGAATTGTTAAAATAACATGAGACTGGTTTGAAGTAGTAAGGGTTTTGGGTTTTAGATTTGGGTTCGAATCTGTTGTACCTTGTAGGCTATAAGTTAGATTAATGAAACCGACGGTCATTTACAACGTACCATCCCTACCGACCGACACGTTACTACTAGATTCAAGACAGATTGTCCAACTGAACTAACAACCAATCGTAAACGAACTACTCAGTACTGCCAACTAGTGAAACCATTATTCTAGACTGATGATTTTCCAGATTAAATGGATATGTTCTTGATATTTATTAGTTAAATTAAAAGAAGAGTAACTTGTTTAAATTTAACCAATATAATTTTTTTTTAAATGTAAAATTTTCATGAAGACATTTAAAAAAATTAATTATTATAATTTCAAAAACACATTTTGATATTAAAAACTACATATAAAATACAATAAAAGGGAAATAATCTCAGAACATGTTACCCAAATGAAAATTTAAAAAAAAGTTCATATAAGTTTGGGTCCGGAAACGCTTCATTTTTAAGCGATAAAAATCAGTTTTGTACTGATTTCTGCTTTAAAAGATTTGAACAAAAATATTTTTGAAATTTAATTAAGGAGTAAATCTTGAAAAATTGAATAAAATAGGTTGCATAAACGTGTTCACTAGTAACTATTGAGAAAATTATTTGTTAACGTAAAAAATTGTGAACACAAATTTTTAGGTATGATGCACAGTACTTCTGAACCAGGTTGCTACGTCCAAAACACCTATATTTGACCAGATTGCGACAAGACGTCGCCTCTCCCCAATTTTTTTCTTTCTTTTCAATACATAAATTTTCTTTGAAAATTTACGATATCGTAAATTATGTGTAATTAAAATTAAAAAAAAGTCTGCCGCAGTAAGTGCGTCAGAAGGGCGGATTTCCGATTTTAGTTAAGAAAGAAAAGATGTTGCACTGCTGTAATGATTTTTGAAAATAATGTTGTTTTCGGCGTTTTAGTTAGTATTCGGCATTTTTTTTTGTATTTAATGTTATGTAGTGTCTGTCAGTGTTCTTTTATAATACTGCGAAGTACTCCAATAAATATATTAATTGATTTTACTTTATTTGTGTTATTTTTATTCCTCCTTTTCATTTAATTTTTGAGTTGTGACCACAGAAGTTGCTTAACCTGTACTTGCCAACAACCACTTGGATACTGTTACCCATAATTTGAATGGTATCGGAGTCGTGGTCACAAAAAAAAAATAAAGTTGAGATCGAGTCAAAACAATTAAAACTTTAAAACTGGTTTTTTGTACACCGACTTCTATCCTTCATATCGGATCGCATTTTGGATTATTGCGAAACTGAAGTACTATAGCGAAACCAGCTCGCATTTGGTGGTGCTCGCAAAAATCTGATTTGAGCTACAAACTTGATGTTTTGGGACCACTGGAAAAACAGCTCGCACCGAAGTTTGGTTTAATAAAACCAAAATTTATTTTTGGTTTTCTAACATGCTACCTTACAACATGAAAGTCTACAACATGAAAATCTTGAATAGGACCCAAAAACAAGTTTTTTGCCTGTAACTCCGTTTCATGTGAACCAATTCACTTGAAAATCAATAGAGTACTATTTAAACTAGATTTACATCATTCTACGAAGTTCCATAAAGATCTGTTAAAAATTGCGCCCAGTAGAACGAACTAAAGCTGAAAATGTACCCAAAACTATCTTTTTTTAGCTCTAATTCCGGTTCATGTGTGCCGATTCGCATAAAAATTAATAAGGCTCTATTCCCAGTAGGTTTACACTACCCCACAAAATTTTATCAAAATCGGTTAAGATTTTCCTCTGGTAGAAAAAAATCTTATACATAAGGATTTAAACATTGCAGGGTCTCCAATACATTTAGAAATGATGGTCTCCCTCCACTCACCTTCACTCTCGTAGAATATCTGACCTGGTGCAATAGAAATTTCTAGAAATTCTTTGGAAATCCGCTGAAAAAGTGAAACTAAAATTGGTTCCTCAGAAAGAAAAATCAGTGAACAAGATAAAAATGGGGTTCTTATAATTACAATAAACTATTTTGTGTATTAGTATGAAATAAGGAGAAAAAAGTAATTTAATCTGAAATAATCAAATTAAAAATTGTAGTAGGTTTGCGTGTTTCACAATGCACATGGAAAAAATTGAGATAAGCAATTTAAACATAAGAGTTTAGTATTGTAAATTCACTATTGTAAGTTTTTCTTATCTAAATTATTTCGGTCTAATAGTAATTTAGAAAAAACAGTCCAGATACATGTGCTTAGCATATCCCCGACACTGGGTGTTAATTTGTTTGACAAGCTAAATACCAATATTTTTCAAAAATTTGAATTTATTTTGTAATAATCAGTTGCTATTTTATAACAATAATGTAAAATTTATAATCTTTGGGAAATAGCTTAATAACTTTTGAATGAGGCAATGCACAACGAAGTTAAATAAGGTGTTGGAATCATTAAAATTTACTCTTTTACAGTATGACTTTTTATTCGTAAAAAAATGAGACGCAATAAAGAGCCTTAGCAGTTAGGAATTACTGTTGTATGAATCATATACTGAATCACAATACTCAGTTACACATTAGAGACTAAGATTCAGGTTTTATAGCAGTCATCCTGTGAGATTGTCAATAAACATACAATTAATATTTTAAAAATATTTTCCAGTATTGAAATAATTGTTACTTCGGTTTATAATTAAAATATAATAATTTTTTGCCACGTTTCCCTCTATTTTGTTTTTAATAAAAGTAATTAAATTTAAAAATAAAACCAACGTGTACAATATCCAGTAAACATAGATTTTCAAAGAATTAAAATCTCTACAATTTTATTGTAAAGGATTATTTGTTTATTGCTAATTTAACAAGGTTATTTTACGTCAAACCTAAAAACATTGTATCTTGTGTTTTACAATATTATTCTTAAAAATTACTAAAAATAAAATCCTGCCTGGGATTTATTTTACTTTTTTTTAAATCTTTTTTTAATGAATTTTTCTTGTTATTCAAAAAGTGAAACTTAAGGCTTTATTTTATATAGCCTTTAGCAAAAATATTTTCTAATATTCTTGACTTGAAAACAGAAAAATAATTTTTAGAAAATTATTCTCGAACATTGCAATTTTTTTCAATTCTGAAAGTATATAAAATTATTAGATTGTAATTACCTACCTTAGGGTGGTGTAGGGCTGATCTAGTGGTTAACTCGTCATCGCAAATCAGTTGTATAAGAGCTCGTTTTCGAAGTTGAAGGTTCTAAGGATCAAATCCTAGTAAAAGTTAGTTACTTCTATAAGGATTTAAATACTAGACAGTGAATACCGGAGTTCTTAATCGGTTAGGGGTTCAATTAACCACACGTCTCAAAAAAAAAAAATTATTCTTATTTCTGTTGAAAATTATAATACAGTATTGTGTATCTTATGTATCTCTCGTGTTTCAATCTTTTTCGTTTTTACTTAATGTCAAATTTCTTAATATTTAAATAAATCTATTTAAGAATTAAATTCTGTATTAATTTTTTTGTAAAATTTTATTTGTTTACTAGTAATTTAGCCAAATTATTCCGAGTCAAGCCAAAAAATATGTGTTTTGATTTATCAATTTTTGTGTGTTACAGTAATTTTCTCAAAAGTTATTTAAGATACAGTTTTGGGGATTTTTTTACAAGTTTTCAGATTTAAAATTATAAAAAAAAATATCAAATTTACTTCTTAATTTTAGTTCCAAGAATTTCAGTTTGGATTCAACTTACCCTTGGAGAAGAAATAAGTAGCCTTTCTAGATCCATGCTTAAATAAACTTCTATTTCTTTATTTTCACTTGTAGAATATATCCTAAAAATCTTTCCATTTCTTCTGATACACTTTGCAAAAATGAACAGATATGGGATGAAAAAATAAGCCAAATCAGTTGGGAGTTTTCTCTTATAAATAAATGGCAAAATAATGTTACTCTAAATAAAACTTTCTCTTAACCATTAAATAGATTGCTTATTTTTTTTAAACCAGTTGTTTGTTATATTATGAAACAGTCCCATAGCGAATGAATTTTTGTGTTACTTTTCAGGTGTTTGGATGACTTAATTTATTAAATATTTTTTCTCTGCGTTTGAAAGGAAAAAAATCGTGTTTTAGAGAAGTTTCAATGTAGATAATATTATTATGTAGTTTCTTCGTATATAATTTTTTTTAGGATTCGGGGCAAACAATTGTTTTTGAGGGATACCTTCACTTACAGAGGTAAAATACTTACAGAGGTAAGTATTTTTTTTTTGGGGGGGGGGGGTGTTTGTATTATTCACCATTCTTTTTATGCCATTCTGTTTTTGTGGTAATTTTAACTAACGATGTAACTTAATAATTATATGAAAGACAGTTTTTACATATTTAAGTAAATCTATGTAAAAACTGTCGTTCACGTAATTATTAAGTGAATTAATTCAGTGAAATTATCTGTGAAATATGGTCTTAAATACCCATAATTTCTTTATAAACATAATTAAATTAATGCCGATTATCCAAATTGGCTTTGCATAACCGCACTCGGATAAAAAGACTTAAATTTACACTTATAAAAAGGCGAAAATATAAAACAAATCAATTAATGAAATATAATAAATAAATAAATTTTAGTAAAATTAAAAATATATTCATAAGATATGTAGAATGTAATAAAAACGCAAACAGTAATACGTTAAAAATAATTCAATGGATAAAAATTTGCTAGTAAAAGAATCAGAATTTACAAAATAATATCTTGGAAATTTAAATTTACAACCCCACTTTCTGTAATTATAAAAAAATTTAAAAAACGTATAAGAAAAATTAAAAAAAGCATATTGAAAAGACATTAAATTAAAATTTGTTATAAAAATACCATTTCTTAAAATTACAAAAAAAGTTTGAAAAAATTACAGTACATTTACGGAATAAAACTAAGTGAAAATCAATAATCAAAACATATTAAAAAAAAACTTATTTATAAAAAAAATTGTAATCTGTAATCGCCTTAATGTTCATCTTCGTTTATGAGTTACAAGATAATAATTATGAGTCAATAATAATGAGTTACATAATCGTTAAACAAAGATTCTATATAGAATGGTAATTATTTTTTGCTATAGCCAGTCCTTATCATCGATAGACAAACATTCATGAGCTTTGTCGTGTGACGACTCTGTACGCAAGTCATTACATCATTGTTAAGCTCGACCAATTAATGTGTTTCCATCAGTCTTTTCAGAAGTTAATTTATAATTAGTTTAATTCAGGCTTATATTTCCGTATGTCTTGTTCAATAATAATTTCAAAAAATCAAAAATCCATTAAAGCTAATTCAAAAGTCCATTAAAACAAAGATCTATAAAAATATATTTCTTGTTGAAGTAAAGCCTTTATGTGCATTTTATTTTACCTCTTTTTTTAAGTAGTGTATTCAATTTTTACTTCCTTGTACGAAAATATCCATTTTGACTAGTTTCGGCCTGATGTCTGCACGTACGTATGTATTTCACATAACTTAAAAACGATTAGCCGTAGTATGTTGAAATTTTGGATTTAGGACTGTTGTAACATCTAGTTGTGAACCTCTCATTTTGATAGCAATCGACTGAACCAAAAGTGTCCAAAAATCACAAAATCCCCTAAAAATAGGATTTTAGACTTTTTCTTAACAGCAGTAATAAGCCCTCTTTGCTTCAGTGATATATCATAAGTGATATTTATTTTCATTGGTTCCAGAGTTATAGTCAAATGAAATTGTAATTAATGTAATATTTGGATCTTAGAAGTGCAAGGCACATCGGTTCGAATCCGACTTCATCTCCTTTTTTTTAACTTTTTTTAAATTTAAATATATTGATTTATTAATAATTATTAACCTTTGATTGTAAAAAAATTACAATAAATAATTATGCAATAATAACAATAAAAAAATGAAAAAAATCAGACGTTAATAGTGAAATAAAATTTTACGTACTTTCAAAAATATGTATATGTAATTTAATAGGGATTATTACGTTTGTGTATATGTAATTGATTTGGTGAAACATCTGATATTTAATATTAATTGAAAATTATAATTAAGAATCATATTATTTTTGGATTTTTTTGTTTAACTTCTGTGTAATTGTATTTAATTATTCTGGAATTTCTGTTTAATTTTGTCTATGTAAAGTTAACTTTAGAGTGACTGAAAAATAGAGCCTCAAAAAACAACAAATGCACTGAGGCATACATGCCCGATCTTTAATAAATTGTAGAAAATTCTTATATTTTAATTAATTAGTCCTGTTGAGTTAATAATTTGATGTTAATAAAAACTATTATTTCAGCAATTGTGTAACTGTCCACTTTATTAAAGAATTGGAGGATCGTATCTTACTTTCAAATGAAATAAGTTTAAGTGAAGTGCATCAAAAAATGTGCATATGTAATTTAATAGGAGTACAAGGAAGTCATATGGTGTCCATATCAATTTTTTTTTTTTAAATTTGGTTAGTTCGGATTAAACAGTCCGAATAATTAATTAGTGGTCCGGAAAATCGTAATTTAGATAATCAGCGTTTCGCGTTTATGTTTATTGTAATATGTAATTAAGGTAACTGTAATACCTGTAAACATATATTTAGGTAAGAATTTTCCTTTTAGTATTACAAGAATGTTGTTTTTAAAATAAAATGTAAAATATTTGCGAAGATAAGATAGTGTTGGTGGTTTTAAAAGCTCAATATGCCAGTATTGCAGTACAAACCAAGACAAATAGCCGAGAAGCGTCGCAGATTTATACGCGACATTATTGCGTGGTTCGCCTTGAAGGCGGATGAATTCCCTTTTGTTATGAATAGGGAAATATTGCCTTATAAAGTTGGTAGCACTTTTTGCATACTAACCCGGCTACCCGATGATATTAATAACAATTTTCTTTCGACTTTTTTTTTTTACAAATTTTCATATAAACATTGTTTCGTAGAACTGTATATAATAATAAACCGTATGTACAATAACGTACAATAGTAAACAACAATATACAGTAAATTAATAACGTTACGTACTATATCTTAAAATGAAGTCGTTATTTTGTATCGCATTAGAAACAAACATGTTATAAAGATTCTCTTAAACCTAATTTTGTAAAAAGTTGTAAATAAGTTAAAATTATTTTAGGTAATATGATATTTTTACTTTCCCTTTTATCTTGTTATACTGTGTTGATAAACAGTATACTATACTAGGGAAAAAATTACTACTAATAAGGTAAAATTTTGCACGTCGGGGTTTTCTACATTACTGACTTTACATAACCCTTCCCTAAATAAAAAATCGAATTTTTAAGATAATATAATTCCCGAACGATGTGTGTATATTTATTGACCTATTTTGCCTGATAACTTTTATTCGTAATGTTAACTACATTTTCTTTAAAGAAGTACTATAAAATCTCTATATAAAGAAATCGAGAATCCCGGGAAAAAATTCGTTAAATAGAAATTTTCGTTAAATAGAGGTAGCGTTATACACGAAGTGTGTAACGCTAATTTTTTGGAAACACTAAGGCACTTCCGTTTTGACGTTGCCTACGGCACACTAAAGAAACAGTGCAGTACTGTATAACGCGAGTAACGTAATCCAAAGATTAACTGAATTAATTAACTGAGAGTAACTGAATTTTTTTTTTTTTTGTCTTCAGTCATTTGACTGGTTTGATGCAGCTCTCCAAGATTTCCTATCTAGTGCTAGTCGTTTCATTTCAGTATACCCTCTACATCCTACATCCCCAACAATTTGTTTTACATACTCCAAACGTGGCCTGCCTACACAATTTTTCTCTTCTACCTGTCCTTCCAATATTAAAGCGACTATTCCAGGATGCCTTAGTATGTGGCCTATAAGTCTGTCTCTTCTTTTAACTATATTTTTCCAAATGCTACTTTCTTCATCTATTTGCCGCAATACCTCTTCATTTGTCACTTTATCCACCCATCTGATTTTTAACATTCTCCTATAGCACCACATTTCAAAAGCTTCTAATATTTTCTTCTCAGATACTCCGATTGTCCAAGTTTCACTTCCATATAAAGCGACACTCCAAACATACACTTTCAAAAATCTTTTCCTGACATTTAAATTAATTTTTGATGTAAACAAATTATATTTCTTACTGAAGGCTCGTTTAGCTTGTGCTATTCGGCATTTTATATCGCTCCTGCTTCGTCCATCTTTAGTAATTTTACTTCCCAAATAACAAAATTCTTCTACCTCCATAATCTTTTCTCCTCCTATTTTCACATTCAGTGGTCCATCTTTGTTATTTCTACTACATTTCATTACTTTTGTTTTGTTCTTGTTTATTTTCATGCGATAGTTCTTGCGTAGGACTTCATCTATGCCGTTCATTGTTTCTTCTAAATCCTTTTTACTCTCGGCTAGAATTACTATATCATCAGCAAATCGTAGCATCTTTATCTTTTCACCTTGTACTGTTACTCCGAATCTAAATTGTTCTTTAACATCATTAACTGCTAGTTCCATGTAATGATTAAAAAGTAATGGAGATAGGGAACATCCTTGTCGGACTCCCTTTCTTATTAGGGCTTCTTTCTTATGTTCTTCAATTGTTATTGTTGCTGTTTGGTTCCTGTACATGTTAGCAATTGTTCTTCTATCTCTGTATTTGAACCCTAATTTTTTTAAAATGCTGAACATTTTATTCCAGTCTACGTTATCGAAAGCCTTTTCTAGGTCTATAAACGCCAAGTATGTTGGTTTGTTTTTCTGTAATCTTCCTTCTAGTATTAATCTGAGGCCTAAAATTGGTTCCCTTGTCCCTATACTTTTCCTGAAACCAAATTGGTCTTCTCCTAACACTTCTTCCACTCTCCTCTCAATTCTTCTGTATAGAATTCTAGTTAAGATTTTTGATGCATGACTAGTTAAACTAATTGTCCTGTATTCTTCACATTTATCTGCCCCTGCTTTCTTTAGTATCATAACTATAACACTTTTTTTGAAGTCTGATGGAAATTCCCCATTTTCATAGATATTACACACCAGTTTGTATAATCTATCAATCGCTTCCTCACCTGCACTGCGCAGTAATTCTACAGGTATTCCGTCTATTCCAGGAGCCTTTCTGCCATTTAAATCTTTTAATGCTCTCTTAAATTCAGATCTCAGTATTGTTTCTCCCATTTCATCCTCCTCAACTTCCTCATCTTCCTCTATAACACCATTTTCTAATTCATTTCCTCCGTATAACTCTTCAATATATTCCACCCATCTATCGAATTTACCTTTCGTATTATATATTGGTGTACCATCTTTGTTTAACACATTATTACATTTTAATTTATTTACCCCAAAATTTTCCTTGACTTTCCTGTATGCTCCGTCTATTTTACCAATGTTCATTTCTCTTTCCACTTCTGAACACTTTTCTTTAATCCACTCTTCTTTCACCAGTTTGCACTTCCTGTTTATAGCATTTCTTAATTGCCGATAGTTCCTTTTACTTTCTTCATCACTAGCATTCTTATATTTTCTACGTTCATCCATCAGCTGCAATATATCGTCTGAAACCCAAGGTTTTCTACTAGTTCTCTTTATTCCGCCTAAGTTTGCTTCTGCTGATTTAAGAATTTCCTTTTTAACATTCTCCCATTCTTCTTCTACATTTGCTACCTTATCTTTTTTACTCAGACCTCTTGCGATGTCCTCCTCAAAAATCTTCTTTACCTCCTCTTCCTCAAGCTTCTCTAAATGCCACCGATTCATCTGACACCTTTTCTTCAGGTTTTTAAACCCCAATCTACATTTCATTATCACCAAATTATGGTCGCTATCAATGTCTGCTCCAGGGTAAGTTTTACAGTCAACGAGTTGATTTCTAAATCTTTGCTTAACCATGATATAATCTATCTGATACCTTGCAGTATCGCCTGGCTTTTTCAAAGTGTATATTCTTCTATTATGATTTTTAAATTGGGTGTTGGCAATTACTAAATTATACTTCGTGCAAAAACTCTATAAGTCGGTCCCCTCTTTCATTCCTTTTGCCCAGCCCGTATTCACCCACTATATTTCCTTCCTTGCCTTCTCCAATGCTTGCATTCCAATCTCCAACTATTATTAAATTTTCATCTGCTTTTACGTGTTTAATTGCTTCATCAATCTCTTCGTATACACACTCTACCTCATCATCATCATGGGCGCTTGTAGGCATATAGACGTAAACAATCGTTGTCGGTTTAGGTTTTGATTTTATCCTTATTACAATGATTCTATCGCTATGCGTTTTGAAATACTCCACTCTCCTCCCTATCTTCTTGTTCATCACGAAACCTACTCCTGCCTGCCCATTATTTGACGCTGAGCTAATTACTCTAAAATCACCTGACCAAAAGTCGCCTTCCTCTTCCCACCGAACCTCACTAATCCCTACTATATCCACATTTGTCCTACCCATTTCCCTTTTTAAATTTTCTAGCCTACCAACCTTTTTTAAGCTTCTAACATTCCACGCTCCGACTCGTAGAATGTTATTTTTTAATTTTCTGGTGACCCCTTCCTTAGTAGTCCCCACCCGGAGATCCGAACGGGGGACTATTTTACCTCCGGAATATTTTACCAAGGAAGGCGCCTCCATTATTGCTATGTGAAAATGCAGAGAGCCACATTTTCTTGGAATAAAAGCAGCTGTAGTTTTCCATTGCTTTCAGCTGCGCAGTACTCAGAGGACTGAGTGATGTTGATACGGCCGTTTAAGTCGTCCTGACTCACGCCCCTAACAACTACTGAAAGAGCTGCTGCCCTCTTTCAGGAATCATTCCTTAGTCTGGCTCTCAACAGATACCTCTCCGATATCGTTGCACCTTCGGTCCAGCTACTCTGTATCCCTGAGCACTCAAGCCCCCTCACCAACGGCAAGGTCTCATGATTCATAGAGGAGGGTAACTAAATTAATCCCAGGAAAAATTATTGCTGAACTGTATGTATGCACCGAACAACAGAGGGAGTACGTGTTAAATGTTTTCTAAGAATTCTATTTGTTATGTCCAGGTACTGTAGATAAATATATCGTTTGGATAAATGAATAAAAGTTTGCGCATTAATTTTAGTTCTCTGCGTTAGTTAATAAATCTCGGGAAATTGCACTACTTTAATGAACAGGCAGACAGTAACTGCAGAACACGTGTTTAAATCTTTTGTTAGAATTTTATTGTTAATGGGATATAAGAGAATCTTAAGAATTTTCGCTTTACCAGTTCAATAAAAATAACCTGTCATTCTTGACTTTGTTAATATGTATGCGACTGATAATAGTCGCAAACATAACTTGACGTTATGACGTCATGTTACAAATATGACGTTACTGTCTTACTGCGTACGAATCAATTTTATTCTTGACAACCAACTATTGTAAACATAACAGTTTAATTTAAAAACTATCATTAATTTGAATTTAATTTAAACTATCATTAATTTACATCCCTGAAAATTCCAGAAGATGAAGTAAAAGCTCCAAAAGTACTAGGATTTACACTTTTTAAATTTTGGTAATTGGAAATTTAATTTATACAATTGTATTAATACCAACGGTGCCAAATGCTTAGTAAATTAAACCCCTTTTTTTTCTATTTTATCATTTCTGGATTCAAAATTGCACTCTTGTATTGATAACATGACTTCATTACATTACGACTTTTCTATAGTTATGTATCTGTGCAATTTCATTCACGGGTGGAGAGTCTCACTCATGAATTAAGCCTAATTTTTTTTTCAGTTATCATTTTCCTTTATAACTTAGTCTGGACAAACCGATTTTTGTAACAATTTATTCGATAACTTCGGAATAAGTGTCTTAAGATGTCAATTAATTTTGATTACAATTGTTCAAGTGGTTTGGTCTTGTATCAAAATTTTACTCACATTAGAATGTTTTGTTTTTTTTACATTCTTTTCAGGCATAAAATATGTGTATTTTTTGACCAGTTTTTTGTTTGATATCTCCAAAATGAATTGGAATCAAATTTCATCCAAAAGGAATTTGATACGATGATTTCTGTATGTAGGGCATTGATGCCGTTTAATTTTCATCACAATTTGTCAAGAGGGAAGGAAAATTTAAATATAGACATCATAAATCTTATATTTCAAAATTCTACTTTCAAGTAAATTTTTCATTTAATTAAGTGCCTCTTAGGATAAAGTTATTTTCTTATGTGTTTGATCTAATTCAAACCCTTATAAACGGGTAGTGGTCAAGAAAATACTTCTTTTTATTTTGTTGTTTCTAGACTCAGTCACTTCTTGTACTAATTATACCATATTTCATTACATTAATGTGTAACTTTGGTTATGTATTTGATCGGATATCTTTACGAATTCGCAGTATTAAAACCCAATCAGTAAAAGAGAAGTAGAGTAATTAGAAAAGAAGAGAAAGAATAATTTTAAAACCTATAAAAGAAAAGATATCTAGACAACAAAAACTAATGTATATAAAATAATTGAAAAATTTTCGATTACAAAAAAAATTTACGGACTTACTACAAAATTGAAACATAAAAAATAATAATAAATTGAGACAGAAAATATTCGAATTGTTTAAAAACAGCAAAACTGAGCTAACTTAATTGTCAGAAATCAATTAAGTGAAAAATATATATTTCTGAAGAGGAAATCCGACATAGGGAAATGTTTACCCAGAATTAAGAAGGTTTACAAGTGAAAATAAAAAAAAAAAACAAAAAAAAATAACACTAACTAAGATCCAGTTGTCGAAAGAAAGAAGAAATAACACAGTAAACTGATGAAGGAATAATTGTATAAAGATCCAGTTGTCGAAAGAAAGAAGAAATAACACAGTAAACTGATGAAGGAATAATTGTATAAGAGTAAACAAGGAAATAAGGTAAAATAGAAGTTGTAACACAGTCTATAGTTACCAAATCGAAAAAAAAAATATTCGGTAAAAAATTATTTCTGCAGTCAATAAAAAATGTTTTTAAACAATGACCTTATGTTGTACACTTCGATTACGGTACTGTGTACGTTACGGTCAAAATTCAACAAATAACGAACAGTACAAATTTTACCAACACACTCAACTGTTCAGAATAGACCTCACAATTAATAATAAACAATCTCGATGAATACATATTGATAAATTATTGATTAAAAACAAACATAACATTACAATTATGTGACTAATCTGTTTTGATAACTGTCAGAGTTAACAAAATTTACGTCAATTCATAAATTTTTAGAACAATCAGAATTGTGGTATAAAATTAAAAAAGGCCAGAAAAAAGAAAAGTAATAACCTAAGATATTTTTGTTATATTAATTTGGCTATGAAAAATATTTCAAAAAGTAATCGTTACTCGTAATTCATAAATTAGAAATATCAAGAAAAAAAGACGACAAAGAATCCATTTTTCAAGAAAGACATTTTTTTCAAGAAAAAAGCCGGCAGTTCATATTTGCTCTATTTGTATGTTTATAATAAAATAATTCGTGTTTACTTAACAATAAGGAAAATTATGTAGTTATTTTTTTCAAATTTTTATGGAAAAAATATTTATTACCAATTTTACAGTACATAGTTAAATAAACTAATACAAAAAAATGATTTCTATTGTGACTTTTGGGACTTAATGAAAGTTGAAAGGTGGGATTATTGATTTGTATTCTTGAGAAATTAAAAAAATATATATATATTTTTGGTGCTCCCGTACTTAAGTGGAAGCATTCCGGTAAAAATCATTTTTAAGAAAACAATTCCTAAGTGGAGAAAATAAATTTGAAAAAACCTTTTAAAACTAAAAAAAAAAATACAAAGAGAAAACTATACTTCTATCTAAACAAAATTGTAATTTTCTAGAAAGGAGATTGTAATTTGTAAGTAATTTTTCTTCATGAAATACTAAACAGTAAGGGCTAACAAAAAATTAAGATTTTTACATTTTAAGTGAAATGGGTAACTTGGATTATATTTAAGAAATAAAAATATTTTTTTTTGTTAAAAAAGTAATTTTGTTACCATTGGACTGGATTGAGTAAAACTTTCTTATAATAGTTTGAAGACGTCTTTTAAAAAATATAAATTCTGAAAATATTTTTCATTGTGAAGCAAGATACAGCTAAAAAACGAAAAATAATCATTTTCTAAATAACCATTTTTGGTAATTTGTAGTCTGGATACAAAAACTTCACTCACACACTCTGTAAGAAAAGTCTTTTACTAAAGTGCTCCGGTAAAGATTTGAAACTTTATGCGGCCAAAACACCCTCTCCTGTTTTCCAATTTTACAAAATTTTAATTTCGCCTCAAAGGTAATATCTAGCTTCCAAGTTTGAAAACACACCGGGTAGGTCTAGTGGTGAATTCGTCATCGCAAATCAGCCGATTTCGAAGTCGAGAGTTCTAAGGTTCTAATCCTAGTAACGACAGTTACTTTTATACGGATTGCAATTACAATATCGTTGTTGTGAATACCGTTGTTCTTTTGTGGTTGGGTTTCAATTAACCACACAGCTCAGGAATGGTTGACGTGAGACTGTACAAGACTACATTTACATACATATGTATCATCCTCATTCATACTCTGAAGTAATACCCTACGGTGGTTCCGCAGGGCGAACAGAAAAAAGAAAAGACGGGAATGGCGAAGAGTATCCGCTAGAATGGCTGGCGAAATATCCCCTGACCGCAACGGGAAAATCAAACCATATAGCGCGGACGAAGCCGCGTTGAAAATGGTAGTTTAATATATTGATTGAATTTATAAGCTGAGTTACAAATATAGATTTAAAAAATAATGTTTTATACGATTTTTTATTCATTTAAAAAAAAAATTATTGATGTTTAACACTAAACTTTTATTTCCAGGTAAAATTTGAACAAAGGCAAGCGAATTTCATGAAAGTACGTATCAATAAATAATTTTTTTATATTTATTTTTATTTCTAAACTGAAAAATTCTATCGAAAATGATTAAAATGTTTTATATATTATTATAATGTACAAAATCTTTATTCAGTAAGAGGATCCTTAATTAATTTTTTAATTTTGAAAAAATAATGAAATTTACGATATATTTATCGATTAAGGGGAAGTTAATTACAAGCATTTACGCAAAAAAAAAAAAAAATAAATGGAAAGGATAACATTGAGACATAATTTTAAAGATCAATAAAAATAAAATTTTTGTCATAAAAAACATCGGGCTATGGACAACGATGACCAAAATGGTGGCAATTTAATATTTTCCACAACTAGGCTGAAAAGTGATTTATAGAGAAAAATAATTAAAAATGATCAATTTTTCGGTATGAGACTTCAAGGCTAGCTTTGAAGTAACATTTTGGCCAGTTTTAAAAATAAGTTTGAACATTTTTATTAAATGACCATAATTTTGGTCAGAGTTTTCATAGCCTGAGGCTTAAATCAAAAATAATGTTTTTCAATATCCTTTAAAATGATGTGTTAATCCTCATGCAAGTCCCTTGTCTTCAGGTGTGTTGGTGCCATTCTGAAAACAGATTATTTCAAGATAGGAACATTTGATAAATTTGATATTTCTACATTGAACTGTCGAAATTTTATTGATTGGTTAAATATCTACTATATATTAACATTATGTCTATTAAAATGGTAAATACATTTATATATTCTCGGCTGGGAAAATAATAATACCGACTTAAATGTCGATAAGATTTTCGGATGGGGAAATATTCATTATTACTTCTAGACGGTTTTTACCTCACAGTTCGTAAACCCGTTAATCAAAGAAGTTGAAATTTGGTGTAATATTCAACTAGGTACATATACATTTGGGTTATATAATAATATTCCAATTTATCCAGATTTACTGTCCCAGTTAACAAGGAGCGAGACGTACCTATACTTTTTTTTTGTTAACAGTTTTATTAGTCTTGTTGAATAAAATCAGATTAAATCTTGGCAACTTATTGAAGTAAATAATCACTCAGATAAATAGATTTTTAAGCCCTGCCCAAAAAAAAACGGGACTAAATGGGACCTATACCTGAAATTCCAAGTTTTGACTTGCTTTTTTTAACTCACAATGTTTTTTAAACATGTATATCTTCAAATCTTGCATCCTTAATTTAACATACTTCCTGGCATTGTCGATGATGAAATTTTGCACAATTCCTAAGGTCGGGTGGGAACTATTATTTTTGCAAACATCCCCGTATTTGGGGTAAATTAAAGGTGCGGGAGTAAAAAGTTGCAAAATCTGCAAAACGACTATGCGGGGTTTCAATAATATATCTTTTGAAATTCAAATTAACCTACTAATTAAACGCATGCAATGAATGATAATAATTTGATTAAAGTATGACTAAAAAGTATAAAGCAAGTTATTAAAAATTTTGACAATTTTTGTAATAATTAAATTTTAATTTCCGTGATTGAAAATCGGACTGTCTATATGACATAGATGACAAACAAGGGAGTTCAAAGGGACGCAAATACTATTACTAAAAATTTGATTTTTTATTTCTCAGTTTGAAAAAGATTTCAGTTTTTAAAAAAATTGGTAGTATGGTGCCTTTTGTCCGATGGAATTAAAAATCGGGATGTATATATATATATATAAAACCAAATATGCCGAATTTTAACGCTTTTTATCAGTGAGTTACTGAGATATGAATCAAAAATTATTTCGAAATAATAATGAATATTGCTCCACTCATAAATCAGATCGACTTAAAACTAAGTACTTTTATCGAACTAAAGTATAATTTCTACGCCTATTATATAAAAAGTTTAAAATTGAAGAAAAAACTACTGCAGTCCTTTTATAATTTTTCTCAAAAATTGATTGCCATCAATGGCAATCAATTTATACATTGTAAATCTTATAGATTTAGAGAAGCTTATACATTGTAAATCTTTGAGTCAATTTGAAAGAATTTATGTTGAGCCAGTCCGGAGATACTAATCAAAATACATGTTAACGTAAGAAAATATCTCCCGGAAATTCCCCAAATTTTTTTTGTTTTATTTTTTTGGATTAAGTATATCTTGAAATGCTGACATTTGTATGTAACTACGATACCAAAATTTTGGCCGCTGTCCTTTTCCTTTATAGTTATGCTGCTGCAGCAGCAATAGAGCAACAGCCTGGAAAATAAAAATTGAGGTTAGTATTTCACTATTAAGTAGTTATTTAAAAAGGTACTCTAGACCATTTTGAAATTAGCTGTGAAAAATATGTGTAGGCTCCCACTTTGGTTAAGAATATTGTAATTTTTTACCACATTAATGTATTTGTTTTTTAATTCACTTTTAGTACTTTGCATCATCTTTTCTAATTATCTTTTCTAATTAAAATTTTTGTCTACCTCCTTATCAGCTTGGCGGTACGGGTACGGTTATGTTATACTGAAAAAATTGATCATTCGAAGTAGCATCATTTGATAAATTTAATTTTTCTACGTTTAACAGTCGAAAGCTATTAATGGTTTCACATGCTTTCGTTTACAACCTCTACGATTATATTGTACTTTTAATATGCAAATGAAACAGAAATAAAAGCTCTTTAAATATATATGATACATCATCATTACCTACCTAATAACTTATTGTAACATCAAATGAAAATATATCGAAATAATTTATTAAATTCTTATTTCAAAAGTCGTTAAAAATGTTTTTATTTTAAAATATCTTTTGTATTAATTTTTAAGCTGTTATACATAGATAAAAAGAATTCTGAGGATAAATTTTATTTTTAAAGAACTTTATAATAATTAAAAATTACAAATACAGTTTTAAATGTGCTGTGTTAGGATTTAAACAACTAGAACACATCTTTAAATTGCATGGGTATAGTATTAGTTAGCCGGCAAATTAGTCGATCGGTGAGGGGTATGGGTTTTATTAACGATTGTAATGGTACTACTACTCCTGTAAATAGTAGATAGAAATACGACAGCCCATTGTCTGGAATTAACCCCGTTACTTCTTATTCTATCCGCACTTTATCTACTCTATTCTATTTTATTGGAATACTACGGGGGTATTTAAACGCTGCTCCTTTTACGTGTTAGTTCACCCTTTACTTCATATTTCTATTGTTCTTGCTTCTATGAACTGCTTACAGTCATGATCGTCCGATTTCTTCCTTTTCCTTCCTTCCTTTATTCATTTCTTAACTATTGCTAATCCTTTTTATTAATTCACGTATCGAGACATCTGCAGTGACTTCATTTCCTTATAGTTAGTTACATTATTTTCAATTTACTTTCTAAATTTGTTTTATAAAATCTGAAAATATCTAAAATTTCAATTAAGGTAATTTAAATCTATGTTGTATTGTTTTACAACAGTTATTGGTGTAATTATAAATAAAACCCTTATTTAAAAAGGAATGATTGTAAATTTAGAAATCTGACAAACGCATAACATTACGCATAACACAACTGCGTAACTTTGCCAGATTTGTTTTTCATAGATTTTTACTTCAGATACTCCATGCATTTTTTAAATATTAGTGACTTAATTATGCAATATTTAGAGTACAGAGAAAAATTGGTAGAGCTCACTCATACATATCATGTGTTGGCAATGTAATAAAGAAAAAAATAATCGAAGGAGGGTTAAAAGATCATTATTCACGCTATTTTGGGCATTAAAAAATCCAAATCAGACAAAAGTCAAGCGTCGGAAGACTTTTTGTTACTGATAAAACACTACATGAAGTATCGATAACATCGATCAAACAACATTCCCAATATTCTAAGAATAAACCAGATCATTTAAATATCGATGATAATAAATATCTGTCGCAACTAGGTGATAGTGTTTATCAAAATAGATCGCGTAAGTTATCTCAAGAGGATATTCCTCAATCGACGCATAATCATATACCGTATCTGAAAAGGGAAGACTATTAAAACTATAACAAGGGAACCCCTAAAAAACCGTATGACTTTACACAGGACCTACGGATGCCACCGAAAACTGTCAATTCACATCGAGGGAAATCGCGTGTACCAAAACGAATCTTAACATTAATATAAATTTAAATGCGTTATCTTATTCACAAGGACAACAAAATCCTGATTATCAAAATAATATTAAAAATACAACGATAACAATATTGATGGTAATAAAAAATGTAATCGTTATCAAGACTTCAAGGCCACAATGAAAAATATTCAAACGAAGAACAAGCTACATCGGTTACAGTAATGTACTACCATTACCGCAAAAAATTCTTCTCAATCTGTCCAATTATGATTCTTCATGGCGGACAAAGGTTTAGAACCTAAGCTCAACAATTTAGTAAAATACAGCTAATGGTCAGTTACGTAGACCTGCATAAATTACGCTTATTACCATCATCTAAGATTGAATTTATTAGTCATATATTTATTTGTTACAAATTTTATTTTATTTACATACTTATTGTTGTAATTTTATTTAATTAAGTTTAAATTTCATGTTATCATTGCAATCTCATAAAGGGAAAATCATTGACGGTCAGTAAGTTTAGTTTCATGCATCTTTTCCCCATATAAATAAGAACATTAAATCAGTAATTGCGACTCCCTCCGGAGAAGGGGGTGCATTGCTCCCTCCAAAAGTCAGTGCCCCGTTGTGGCGTATTCCTGCTAATCTATGAAGCGTTAGCACCGAAAGGACTTCAGTGGACGGTCTGAAGGGGAATTACGTCGGGAGGACAGGTTTTAAAAGCCTAGCCTCCCGCGGTCGGACCCCAAAATGGAATACCAGCGATCCAGAACGCTGGTACAAACGGATTGGAATGCTAATAAATCCGGCCTTAAAAATATAAATATAAAACTTAAAACTTAGACCCGTCATAAATAAATAAACCCTTAAACACGCCCGATTATAGAATCATACAGCAGCAAGGGACACTGTCCAGGTTCTGCGATTCGTAGGGAGAATTTGTGAAACTTCCGCCACCTTTGCATTTCATTCCATTCCATAAATAAGAACACTATCTCGTCTCCTTTATCTAAAATACATAAAGTAATTAATTCAATTGGCCCATCATCAGCTGATAGTTTTGTAATATTTTTTCTATTCATTACTTATAGCGTTCATTGTAAGTTAAGTTCATGTACAGTAAACATATATTTTCATACGTCTTGATGTACAATGACTTAATTAATTATGTCATATTTAGAGTACAGTTAAACGACTAAGATCAAAATATTCAATAAAAATAAGTCTAGTTTGCATCAGATTTTATGTCTTTCATTAAATAATATTTTATTCTAAAAGTTATGCAGTAATAAAAATATAACTGAGAAAAAACCAAAATTTTAAGCCAAATTTTTTACTAAGAATTTTGATTGCCCTTGATCAAGTGATGTTTTCTATCATCAAAATTAAACTGTATTTAGATTATAATTGCTAATACGGTATCGATTTATCCGCTTATCTGACAATTTTGTGCCATTTTCGTGTATAATTTTTGTAATCTACATAAACATCCATATCTCAACTGTTTGTAAGCCGATTTGAATAAATGATGTTCATAATAAAAATCTTAAAATTTTTTTTTTGTCTTCAGTCATTTGACTGGTTTGATGCAGTACTCCAAGATTCCCTATCTAGTGCTAGTCGTTTCATTTCAGTATACCCTCTAAATCTTACATCCCTAACAATCTGTTTTACATATTCCAAACGTCGCCTGCCTACACAATTTTTTCCTTCTACCTGTCCTTCCAATATTAAAGCGACTATTCCAGGATGCCTTAGTATGTGGCCTATAAGTCTGTCTCTTCTTTTAACTATATTTTTCCAAATGCTTCTTTCTTCATCTATTTGTCGCAATACCTCTTCATTTGTCACTTTATCCACCCATCTGATTTTTAACATTCTCCTATAGCACCAACATTTCAAAAGCTTCTAGTCTTTTCTTTTCAGATACTCCGATTGACCAAGTTTCACTTCCATATAAAGCGACACTCCAAACATATACTTTCAAAAATCTTTTCCTGACATTTAAATTAATTTTTGATGTAAACAAATTATATTTCTTACTGAAGGCTCGTTTCGCTTGTGCTATTCTGCATTTTATATCGCTGCTGCTTCGTCCATCTTTAGTAATTCTACTTCCCAAATAAAAAAATTCTTCTATCTCCATAATCTTTTCTCCTCCTATTTTCACATTCAGTGGTCCATCTTTGTTATTTCTACTACATTTCATTACTTTTGTTTATTTCTTCTTTATTTTCATGTGATAGTTCTTGCGTAGGACTTCATCTATGCCGTTCATTGTTTCTTCTAAATCCTTTTTATTCTCGGCTAGAATTACTATATCATCAGCAAATCGTAGCATCTTCATCTTTTTACCTTGTACTGTTACTCCGAATCTAAATTGTTCTTTAACATCATTAACTGCTAGATCCATGTAAAGATTAAAAAGTAACGGAGATAGGGAACATCCTTGTTGGACTCCCTTTTATTATTACGGCTTCTTTCTTATGTTCTTCAATTATTACTGTTGCTGTTTGGTTCCCTTTTTCATAAATATTACACACCAGTTAGTATAATCTATCAGTCGATTCCTCACCTGCACTGCGCAGTAATTCTACAGGTATTCCGTTTATTCCAGGAGCCTTTCTGCCATTTAAATCTTTTAATGCTCTCTTAAATTCAGATCTCAGAATTGTTTCTCCCATTTCATCCTCCTCAACTTCCTCTTCTTGCTCTATAACACCATTTTCTAATTCATTTCCTCCGTATAACTCTTCAATATATTCCACCCATTTATCGACTTTACCTTTCGTATTATATATTGGTGTACCATCTTTGTTTAACACATTATTAGATTTTAATTTATGTACCCCAAAATTTTCCTTAACTTTCCTGTATGCTCCGTCTATTTTACCAATGTTCATTTCTCTTTCCACGTCTGAACACTTTTCTTTAATCCACTCTTCTTTCGCCAGTTTGCACTTCCTGTTTATATCATTTCTTAATTGCCGATAGTTCCTTTTACTTTCTTCATCATTAGCATTCTTATATTTTCTACGTTCAGCCATCAGCTGCAATATATCGTCTGAAACCCGAGGTTTTCTACTAGTTCTCTTTATTCCGCCTAAGTTTGCTTCTGCTGATATAAGAATTTCCTTTTTAACATTCTCCCATTTTTCTTCTACATTTGCTACCTTATCTTTTTTACTCAGACCTCTTGCGATGTCCTCCTCAAAAATCTTCTTTACCTCCTCTTCCTCAAGCTTCTCTAAATTCCACCGATTCATCTGACACCTTTTCTTCAGGTTTTTAAACCCCAATCTACATTTCATTATCACCAAATTATGGTCGCTATCAATGTCTGCTCCAGGGTAAGTTTTGCAGTCAACGAGTTGATTTCTAAATCTTTGCTTAACCATGATATAATCTATCTGATACCTTGCAGTATCGCCTGGCTTTTTCCAAGTGTATATTCTGCTATTATGAATTTTAAATTGGTTGTTGGCAATTACTAAATTATACTTCGTGCAAAACTCTATAAGTCGGTCCCCTCTTTCATTCCTTTTGCCCAGCCCGTATTCACCCACTATATTTCCTTGCTTGCCTTTTCCAATGCTTGCATTCCAATCTCCAACTATTATTAAATTTTCATCTCCTTTTACGTGTTTAATTGCTTCATCAATCTCTTCGTAGACACACTCTACCTCATCATCATCATGGGCGCTTGTAGGCATATAGACGTTAACAATCGTTGTCGGTTTAGGTTTTGATTTTATCCTTATTACAATGATTCTATCGCTATGCGTTTTGACTTAAAATTTTATTTAACAAAAAATAATTCTATAAAACTAATATTTATGGAACTATTAACTATTAAAGAATTTTAATTACACCCATTTTTTAATTTCCAAAGGATGAGTTTTCAAACTTATTTATTTTGTAGGTGTTGGTTTTCATATTTCATTAAAAATCTCAATCCGTTTTACAAGGTATAAATTTTTATTGAAAAAACAGCTGACTGAAATAGTTGCAACATAGATCATGTAGCAATTTGAATGTTATTGTTTATTTGATGTCCTGAATCTGTTCCTTAAGTTTGGTTAACAGTTCCCGGAACATTTCGTATAGGTATTGCCATGGTGGGGGGGGGGGATATAGGTAAAGTGATGCCTCCTTGTACGATGGGATCGAAAAGTAGGCTTAAGCTGGAATATATATAGCTAAATATTTGTGCCAAATTTCAATTTTTTTATCGACGCCATTTTCAGATATAGAGAAAAAAGTGTTTAGAAATAATACTGAATATTTCTCAACCTCTAAATCCGATCGACTTATAAGTTTAAAATTGTAATAGTTTAATACTTTCATAGTACTAAATCTCAATTTTATATGACTACTATAGAAAAAGTAAAAAATTCAAAATGCCCAACCGAATAACTCCTTTTTGTAAAATTTTGTCTAAAATTTAATGTCATCAATGTAAGTAGAGTTTTTCTTGAAGAATTTATGATGAACCAGTCCGGAAATATTAATCAAAATACAAGCCGACACACATAGAGATATTCGTTCCGGAAGGAAATTTATAATGTTTATTCAAGTTTTGTACTCAAAATTTTGATAATTAAAGAATAATATACTTCCGTTGAATTATCAGCGTTTTCCGATTCCTTTACACTTGCATTTGTACTACTTAGATATTAAAATTATGAATTTCGGTATGTAAATTGACATATTCATGTGTTCCCAATTTCTCACCGATTAAAACCTTTCCCGTTTCTGTATCGTTAGAATTATTAATTTTTTTTTTTTTTATTTGTTAGATTGAAATAAAATTGTTTTTGAGCAAATTTTTGTTTTTTATTTTTATATCTATCGATTTTAGGTTAGAAGAAATTAAATTTTATTGGCTTTACTTATAAATAAATAACATCTAACTCTTTTAATAAATAACATTTGTAGGTGTGTGTTGAAAAATTCCGAGGAATTCAAAATAACACTTTAATGGATAACTTGTTTAGGTGTATTTGACAAAAAATAATTATTTTTGAATGGTTTATTGAAGCAATTAATAATATTTTTTTCTGTCCAGTAAAAAATAATTCAAATATACGAGTTTTTTCTAATTTCTGACTTTGTGTGCGTGTGTATTAGTGGTGTCAATTACTTTACTTAGTATTCGAGACCCGGTCTAACAGTATGAGGGATGGCTGTGTAAGCAGGCTTAGCGGTGGCCGGTGAAATGCTAGTTGGTCTTGTTCCAAGAAATATGACTGGTATTGTGAGAAAGAAATAGCGGGATGGACAGATCGAGGGAAGAACTGTATTAGCTAGGTAGAACGTAAAAGGGAAAAGGAGAAAGAAAACGCGACAGTACGAGTGGTTAAGGTCGGAGGAGATTTCTTGTCTTCATAATCCTAGACAGTGTAACACTGTATTCCGTCTGGACCCACCACAGTTGTCACGGATAGGGATCAAAACATTTTCACTACAACTCTCTCTCTTTCTACTCTCATTTCTTTTATTTTTAGAGAAAAGTTAATCCTGGATTAAATGCCGTGCTAATTCAAACGTCCGATGTCCGTTCATTTCTCTAGTTTTTTCCTCGTTCAGTAAAACGTTTGTTTTAGAATTATATATATAAATGTTGTATCCGACTGCTTGTTATCGACGACTTAACACAACCCTTTGTGTTACGTTCCGTAAATAAATCGTCAAACAATATTTTACGTAGTAAAATTTAATTACAATATTAAAAAAAAAAATAATATTTTTTCATCTGTTTTCATAAATTGTATAATATTGGATCCCGCTAACACTTATCAGCAGATTCCCTATTAGCATAAAGTAAATAAAAGTTAGTCACACTGTACAACACAAAAATACAATGAAATATGTACTTATATTCTTAGAAAAATGTTATCAAATTTTTAATTAAGGAGGCATCGGAAAGTAAAAAAGTAAATAAAATTTAATTAAAATAAATTAAGATTAATTATTAAAAAAAAAATCCAGTAAAATATTAAAATAAGTGTAAATAAAGATAATTATTATTTTATAATTTAAAAAATATAAATAACGTATTAATTATTATTGTAGTAAATAATACATTTTATAATAGAAAAAAAAAAGATTAATAAATTTCCTCTAATAAATAGTTTCAAAATTCTTTTTCAAAGATTTTCTTTTAATCTATTTCTAAAATATTGGAAGGTAATTTAATACAATTTTTTAATAATAATTTAATTTTTTTTTAAATTTGAATTTTTAAAATCTTCTTGTCATATAAATTGAAATAATTTGGGACAGTAAACATTCTATTATGTACATTGCGTTTTACTAAGTATTAATTTTTTTTTGGAAAAATAATTTATAGTAAGAGATAATGGAAACTTCGAGGGGTCAATAAATTACAATGCTTAAAGAAATTTAAATTTTGATTAATAAATAAAGTGCCTGAAACCAGTTTAAGTGCTCTTTTTAAAGTTTATTCGTAATAATAATAATAATAAAAATAAAAATAATAATAGTAACAATTTGTGAGAATATTAATATAATCCTTATTCTCGTGGCAGACGTTAAAAATCGTCTGACTATTAAAAACACATGGAGTAATGAATGAGATGCAATTAAAATTATTCCATGTAAATGGAAGAGAGACACGAAATTTACTCGCTGGGAACAAGTGGCGGTGACCAGACTCAGAATCGGTCACGCACGAATTCACATTTGTCATCTGGCGAAAAAGACCAATGTGCAGGATATGTGATAAACTACTACTAAGTTAATTTCTACTGAAAGAGCGTACAATATATAAAAACCTTAGAAAGAGATACGAATTAAGAAACAATATTACTGCTGATTTAGAAAACAGCAAAGAAGCAAAATCAGTTGCTAACGTAGAAGCCAGCGGATTACTAACGCGTTTGCAGTAACCTTTCGACGATAAACAGTATGTGTTTGACTGAGAATCCTTTATGCAAAATCTGATTGGTCTAAAAAATTTCTTTAAAAATGAAAGGAAAATCCTAAGGAGAATATACAATCCCAGAAAAACAGAAGTACAGACTGCAGTCAAATAAGGAAGATTATAAAATCCAAGAAGACTTGAAAACCGCAGTTAGAAAAAAAGATGAAAACTCTCGGACACATGGCCCAAATGATCCAAAAGATTAAATAAACAAATTTTCGTTAAAACTTTGGAAACTAAAAATCAAACAGGATAGATAAAACAAATAAAAGATGACGACGGTTTGGATAGAATTAATTTTGAAGAAATAATTTGTAATGAAAAGGTTTTTGTGAATGACGGAATGAAGAATATAGAAGAAAATGGAAGAAGAAGAAAAAGAAGAATAACGGGTGAACTCTGAGAAAATGAATGGAAAATGAAAAAAAAATTATATAAATTATTATTATATATACATATATATATATATTTATTTGTTTTAATAATTTAAAATGTAATTAGCAACAATTAATTCTCATTTATTATTATTCTCAAAAACCTCTCAAATTGTCTTGTTAACCCATCACAAAGAGATTGATTATTGAAGCTATTGAAGATATATACATATATCTGCGTGCGCGCGCGTGTGTATGTGTGTGTCTATGTTTATATATATATATATATATATATATATATGTACGTGTATGTAAAAATGGAAAACCCATTTCTGTTTTAAAGTCGGACGTCAGCCATAGTAGCTAGAAGTCGTTAATGCATAAATAGGTCTTAACGTCATAAGACATCACAGAATCCTATTACTGTACCGGATGAATATAGAGGAAGTTCACTCTATATTTGAAAGTTATATTTTACTATGGTCGTTTAGCTAATTAGCTCAAAAATAAACTATTAAGCAACATTTTATAGCTAGGTTGTTTGAAGAATTTCTAACAAATGTACGTAAAATACATTTTCCCTTTTTACTTAAATCTACATAAATATTAACAGTTTTTTCTTATTAGTGTTTGGTTTTTTAAAAAAAAAATTAATTTTAGTTAACCTCACAGCACTAACAAAAACAATAAGGATATATAGATTAATAATAATGTTAATCATTTGAGAGATTTAACCAGCTGAAGAACCGGCTACGAACTGATTTTATTTTTCCTAATCAAACAACTTCAGATTTGGCACGCTATAAATAAAAGCATCAGATAAAAAAAAAATCTGATAACTACTTTCTAGTACTTTCTAATTACATATACACATTTGTTTAAAATTAAAAGTACATAAAATTTTATTTCATTAATAACTTCAGTTATTTTTTCATATATTTTTTTTTTTTTTTTTATTGTTATTATTGAATTATTTTTTATTGTAAAACTTTTTTACAATGAACGTTAATAATTATTAATAAATTTAAATTTAATTTAACGTTAATATATTTAAATTTAAATTAAAGTGAAAAACAAGGAGACGAAATTCGAACTGATTCCCTTCTAAGTCCAAATATTTTATTAATTAAAACTTCATTTGGCTGTAACTATGGAATCAATGAAAATAACTACCACTTGTGATATATCGTTGAAAAGCTCTAAATGAGGGCTTATTACTGCAGTTAAGAAATAGTCCAATTTTTGTTTGGAATTTGGGCTTTTTTGGACACTTTTGGTTCAGTCGATTCCAATCAACACGGGAAGTTCACAACTAGATCTTAATACAGTCCTAAATCCAAAATTTCAACATCCTACGGCTAATCGTTTTTGAGTTATGCGAGATACATACGTAGATACGTATATACGTCACTACAACTAGTCAAAATGGATTCAAGGATAGTCAAAGTGGATATTTCCGTTGAAATCCGAAATTATTCGTGATCACAATACTTCCTTTACTTTAATGGCGCACGGTGCCGTTGTCATCGTTGACATCTAGTGAATCCCCGTTCGAACCTTCTCTTAAAATCCGGGGATGCACACCACCCGCGCAGGACCTCTTCGTAGACTCCTGATTTTGTGATGATTTTTTATGATGATAAATAGGTGCCGATACAGTACCGCCCTCACCCATATCCACTTCGCAACCCAGTTGCATGCTCTCATCCTCAGAAGTACTGCATGACCTCGGGGATGCGACTGCAGACCGTTACTTGCCAGTTACTTTCAAATATTTTGATCCTTGCAGACTTATGTTCACTCACTAGCGGCAACGGATCAATGACTCGACCGGATTCCACACCAACGGCCGCAGCGAGATACTAACTACGGTCTTCGGCTTGGGTAAACCAATGCCTCGCACAGGCTGCCCAGATTCATCGGCGCTGACTGGAAAATCATGGGACGATTCATCTCCCACCAGCCCCTCGCCACTCACAAGGACCAAATGACAACCCCTATCGGATTCAGTACCCTCGAGATCAGATATAACAGTCCACGTACAAAAAGAATTCAAAGTCGAAAAGTAAACAAAAAAAAAAATTTTCTTAAGTCTGGAAAGGATAAAAAAAAGGTTAAGCCGAACCCAATCCAGGTAAATGTTAACGGACCCGCAAATGTAAAAAAAAAATTCGCTATATAACGAAAAATTGTCCACAGTCCACCATTGCTATGGTCAATAGGCCCTAGCAACGCAGAACTCACATTAAAAATGTAATTAAACTTGAAAATTCAACGAAACGAGAAAGAACACACCAAAACGGAAATGAAAATCGGAAAACAAAATAACACAAGAACAGGAACAGGAACAAGAACAAAACGAATGAATAAATAGTAAAACTGATCCAACTCACGTGAAGAGGTTAAGTACGTCCGTACGCGTTAGACGCACGACTCGAACTTTTTAGATACTATCTAATTTTTGCCTTATTAACGGTTTATAGGTTAACGTACATCTATTTAGTTGATCAAAGCTAACATATTAGTTTTATAATTTTTTTTAATTAGTTTACGGCGATCTTTTTGTGGTAGAGTGATGACGTCGTAGTCTTTTGGGTTCAAATTCCGGTCAGGCCTGGGGATTTTTCATACGTTAACAATTTTTATCTAACATCAAACACTTGTAATTGGATAATCGGCCTTTTTCTGGAATAAATAATAAAATAAAAAAAAAAAAAAAAAACAAGAAAAAAGAATAACGATATCTAACTGAAATAATTATTATTTGGAAAAACGTCAATAAGTATAAAATCTTATTTGAGGGAGCATAATGAAAAAAGTTTTTTATTGGTAGTTTTATTATTTTTAGAATTTTTTTTTTATATGTTAAAGTAAAATTGTGTTATATTAAAAAGTAGTCACAAAAAGAGTAATTAAGAATCTATTTTATTGTTATATTAAGTACAATTATCTATCTTTCTTAGCTTCGTCATAATTAAACCATATGTTGTTATGTTACAAAGTTGGATGTACTCAATTTTCAAAACTCACTGTACTTGCACTTCCACTTTGTAAGGCATTATCTAACATTTCGTAATTCGCCTCTTACCTCCCTCCCAAATTCATATACATTATCTGCCTAGTCTTTCGTCTTGTTATTTTACTTATCGGTAAACTTAAATTATTTATTTTATAGTTTTTTTTATAGTTAATTTCCTTTTCTGAGCAAATTAAGATAATTAAAAAAAAAAAAAAAATCGCTTAATTACTAATGTGTTTATTTATGATCGTTTTTCCACAATATTTTAATTAAATTTTTCTTTTAAATATTCAATCTCCTTCCTTTTACACAATTTTGAATCAGTTTCATCGAGTCATCCATTTTAAATGGGATATGTCCTTTTATTAAATGTGTTGCACAGTTAGAATCTTGTTTTCGGTAGTTAAAGATCTCATACGTTCGTTAAATCTTAATTTTAAATCTCTTCCCGTTTAGTCACTATATGCTGCGTCGCATTTACATTTATTTTTTATATACCATTACTAATACAAATATTTGTTTTCTATGTTGTTATGAAAAATTCGTATTTACAGCCATTTTTATATTATATTTATTAAAAAATTGTTTCATCTGGTAAACTTATTTTCTTGTAAATGTTAATGTAGCCCATTTATAGGTTTCAATATTTTATTTTGTGTATTTAATTACCCTTTTTTTATTTCTGGTAATTTTACTAATCATTTCTTTTTTACATCTGTCATTTTCTGCTATACGGTACAGTGAGTTTTGAAAATAGAGTACATCCGAAACGCTTTAAAAAAAAAAAAAGGTTTAATTACGACGAAGCTAAGAAATAATTGTACTCAATATAAAAATTATGACGATCTTAGAAATTATATATATATATATATGTTTCAAACTAATTAAGAAAGATACGAGTATATCTTGCCAAGGATAGTTCAACATTTTTCATGATAACTAAACCATTGTAAAATTCTATGTAAGTGTTGTTTTTCTATAGTCATCGGTCAGTTTTAATTAAATTTTTTATTACGAAGTATTTATTGTTATTTTCCAAAAATACTACGTATTATATTGATTTGATTCATTGTTATTACTATTTATTTATATTTTTATTATTTTATTTCGAGTCGATTTTTTTATTCTTTTAAAATGTTTCTTTTAAAAACAACGTGTCCTGTTATTATTATTAAAAATATAGCAAGTTAAAATTTATTAATTTTTCCATATTAATCGATTAATTTTATAATTGTTGTATACAGTTTTGTGTTTCTTGAGAACAAATTTCTATAACAAATATAATTTAATTATAACATTATTAAATTACTTTTTAATTTAATTAAAATTAAAAATTAAATTAATAAAAAAAAATTAAAACATGCCAATATTCCATATAAATCGAGCTTTAATTATTTATTTCATAATTCTATTTATTTTTTTTAGTATTATCAATTAAGCCACAAACATGGAATAGATGAACATCTTACAAAAACTGGGAGAAAATTGATCATCTACTGATGAAAGGAAAATTAAAATTTTACTGCCATTTGTATAGAATGGCAACAGTAGATTAAGGAGAAAAATATTTAACTATTTTGAAAAACAGGAAAACTAAAACCAAGTGATTTTAAAAAGCCGAGAAAATCTTAAACTATTCAAGATATCAAAAGAACATATACTTTACTCTCTTTTCAGAAATTCAGTTATTTACATATTGGAAAAACAGGAAATTGAATGGTATTTATCGTGAACCTTAGATGGTCAAAATAAAAAAAAGTCGCAAAATAATTGCATACATACAGTAAAAGTGACTGTACCACTCCTTCTACAATAATGACAAGTAAATTGGAAAATTGTTCTGCCTCGGTTAGATAAACAGTGCGTATTGGTCAGGCTATATAATTTTATAAACTCTGTGTTATATCATTGATAAAATTTTACGTAACAAGTAATTAATTTAAGAAAAAAGAGTTTTACCTAATATGGCTCATGAAATTACCAATGGAGGTCAATTTTTTCTTCCAGTTTTTTCACTTAATAATTATTTTATACTTTTTTATATTTAATTTTTGCGGAAGTATTTTACTTTTAACTTATATAGTCAAATGATTAAATAATAGATGTATAAACGAATGCATATTCGCTTTATGAATTGATGATATGGATAGGCAATGTATTTATTATTTATTCAAACCATAATCGATTAGATTAGCGTTAAATTATATTAGTTTATTTCTGGCTTTATTTCATTTACTTTTATTTTACGGGCTATATACTGTACAGGTATAATATATTATATAAGGGAAAGTATGCTAATCGGGTTAAATTTTTTGTTTGCGTTTTTGCAGTGCAGATCTTATCAGTTCATCATAAGAATTAACTCTTATCAAGATAACAGTATTTCAGCATTGAAACATTTCAAAAGGTATGTTGGCCGCGTGTTAACTTAATTCCAGACTGATGGAACGATTTGGGTGAAATTTAGTAGGATGATTTTTGTATATTGGGCATTGTTATTCTCAGATTTATTAAAAAACCATCAAGGGTGTAGAGAGATATTGATTTAATGGGTTCTGTACTTAAAATTTTATTTAAAGGGCAGTCAAATTTTTTTCAAATAATTTAATTCCTCTTATGTAGGTAAATCAGTTTATAATGGTATTTGCTCTTATTCAATTCTTTACAAAAAGGGAGCAAAAAGCCATTTTTTCTCTTTACCGTTTTTGGTAAAAAAAGTCGCATTAATAAATAAATCACTCTTAAATATTTTATGATCTGTGTGGTATATCATTGTGTGTAAATATACACTGTGGTGTGTAATATTTTATAATTGTTAATCTGTGGTATTTTTGGACATAAGCAAAGTTTTTTTAACTTACAATTTAAATTATGTTATTTAATATTTTCTAAATAATTTGGTGAGTCTTTTAATTGAAATATTAAATAATAAGTTTTTGCTCTATTTAATTTTATTTCATTCTTTGCTGACCACCATCTAATTCTAATCAGGTCTTCTTCGATGTCCTTTTTTATTTCCAAATTCTTTGCTTCCCAATTAAACCCCGCATTATCAGCAAACATTGTTATTCTAGCCTTTAAAATTCCATATACAAATAATTTATGTAAATAATGAATAATATGTCGCTAAGTATAGATCCCTGTGGTATTTCACATTTTATAACCCCTTGAGAGCTTACTTTGTTGCATATTATCACTTATTGAGTTCAGGTAAGTTTGAAACCAATTATTAAAAAGTTCTCTTCTTCAGGTTTCCAAAATTTATTTAACAATGTTTCATCAACTAGCTCAAAAGCTTACCTCGTATCTAAAACCAAATCAGCTGCCTGATATTTTATTTTTACTATTTATTATATTCGATATAAAATTCAATATCGCAAGTTCAGTATTTCTACCTTTTCGAAAACCACAAAATTCTCACTACATTCTGTGAAAATCAGAAAAGGGCTATATAATTGGTCATTAGTATATTATCAAAAGTTTAATGCAAAAGAAAAGTTAGTTAATAGAATTCTCAGTGCGGTACAACTAATACAAAAGAACCCTGTTTAAATACAAAAAGCCACTAGAAATATTGTTAAGTACTATATCCACTGTGGTGGAGTACATTTTCAGCAGCTTATTTACTTGTCTGTAAGATGGTTATATCGTTGTCTTTATATTTTCTTCTAAAATATTTATATTTAATTCTTTTGTTTTGTATTATTGAACATTTTGTTTTATTTAATACCTATTTAAATGTTTTTAATATACTTAGAAATTCTTACGTGTGTATTTAGTTTCTGTGGATTTTATTTATACGATTTTACTCGGAATCAAATTTTCTACTACTTTTGTTCAAAAACTTATTTTTTTATCCATTTAACATAGTTTTTTTTACTCCAAACATATAATATTGTGTTTTTCGTCTAGAATCTTTGGTCTTTACGCCAGATTTATCGAAAACGGTTAAAATACAATTCTGAAACTTATTTTTTTAAGATTTTCATATCATATTTCATATAAAACCACTAAATTTACTCCTTAATTTGGGTCCCAAGAATACAATATGACTTAATTTTACTGACTTCGAAATCAGGACAAATAATGTTGCTACCCGACATTCGTTAACGAAACGTTTCTGAATCTATGTTTCTATGAATATTTTTCTTTATTTTCACCTGTAGAAACATGTCCTGAATGTTTGTTACATTCTTCGTGAGTCATTCTGTATAATAGAATTTAATTCTAATACAAATTTAAAATTTATGTGTCTTAATATTTATCTGTTATAAATTTTATTTATGTTTTACCTGTTTATTTTTCAACTACCTTTATCCATTTTTTTCATTACTTGTTAAGAGTTCCACGATAGCCGATTAATAAAAACAAAATAAATAAGTAGGTTGCATACATATATCTTATTAAAAAAAAATAAATAAATAAAAACGAAAGTAAATAGTCAGTCGGCTATATTTACGTTAAGCTTTCTTTTTCCATATATGTGTGTGTGCGCGTACGCGCGCGCATGAGTAAAAATTATTTCAAACGTCAACTAAAGTTTCGTTTTTAGATAGTACAGATATTTTATAATCGTGGGATAATTTAATATAAATATACGTTATGTTGTTATTACGTTTTTTTTTTTTTAATCTAATATGCCGTTGGTTAATGTTTAGAATAGTATTTATGTAAATTTTATTGTTGTATACATTAAATCATTTTAGTCTCCTGTTGTGATAAAGTACTTTATGAAAGAGAAGTGAATGGAGGAATTGACGGTTTTGTTGCTCAGTGGTTGGTTGGTCGATTCTACCGGTCCTTTTTATGGACGCTGTAGATTTGGTATGCCACCGCTGCGTTGTGTGGTTTGATATTAAACGATAAGAGTTATGTCAGGGTTGGATCCAATCTTCTAGATGTGATATTGGCATCATGCCCTTGTACACTACAACGTACAGAAGTCGATAGTGGTGGACTGGTATCTCTCTCACTCACACTTTCTCTCTCTTACTTAACTCAATGGAACTACGATCTCTATAACAATTGTTATTATTATTTTTTCTGCACTAAGGCAATTCGTTGTTTAATTGATATATTAGTCTGGTATCATTTCATTAATTGATCGATTCAATTTAATTAAGAAAAGCTTATATATATATATATATATTATATATATATATATATATATATATATATATATATATATATATATATATATATATATATTTTAATTTAGTAATATAAAAGTATTTTACAAATTCTTAAAGGTTTAACAAAAAATAATAAAATCGACTTCAAAAAAAAGAATAAATATATTCAGTTTTAATCCTTATTTAAATTTCATCTTTGTGAATATGATGTATAATTAAAAGCAACTGCCAATAACTTCATAAATCCTTAACATAGCACATACTTTAAAAGTTCAAATATGCGTACGGACTTCGCGATCGAAATGTTATAGCGTAAAATTTATTGATCCTATTGCGTTTAGTAGTATATCAAGTCGGATAGTTAACATCCATAATATCGTATCTGAGAGTCAAACACTTCTCATTGACTCTTATAATGCCAAAGGAACTCCCCAGATTTAATTTTTTGTGTGATATCCCGACGAAATGTTTACGGATCGCTTTTTTTTGCTGATGCAAGCGTAACACCAGTTATTTGTTTGGATATGCAGCTTGTACGGCTCTTTTCTAAATTATTAAATAGACCAGAGACTTTTATATGACAACAAGATGGTCCACCTCCTCATTAGCATTACGGTAAGGGATCATTTGTTAAATAAAAGGGAGCATGGTAAGAGACTATTTCAGGGACGTATCTCCGATCCAGCTAAATCAGTTGTAATGGACCGGATGACGCAAAAGCTTGTTTTGGTGGCCTTCAAGGTACCCGATCTGATTTCTATGTGATCTTTTCCTTTGGAATTTCAAAAAAGATCTTTGGAATGCTCCTTTGGTTACCCGATTTGAGGCACAGGGTTGAAGAGGCTGTCGTTTCCACTTCTGCAGACATGCTGGTGAAAGTATGAAGCGAATCTCCTTTTTTTAATATTTTAAAATGTATTTACGAATATTATCGCAATGAAATCTATCTTCCTCCTCGAATATTTAAGATCGCTTGATTGAACTGTTCTTGCATAAATGAGAGAGAGAGCGCGCGTGAAAATATATATATATATATATGTGTGTGTGTGTGTGTGTGTGTGTGTGTGTTTGTTAAACTTTGTTATTTTTCATTATTCGCTGAATATCTGATAATTACATTGTTTCAATAAGTTTTGAGAGAAGAAACAAATTGAATTATTTAATTAAACATTTTTGTGTAATATGATTTAAATAATAAACTACGATGTGTAAAAAATTCACCAGGTAACAAACGGTGAGTTAGATAATTGTGTTTTACCGTACTACTTAAGCTGTAAATACAGGCTATATATTTGCATCAATAAACCTTTCGGATATATATTAATTCATTTAATTATACTTTAATATTATCTCTTCCGGTTCAATTTATTTTATTTTGCTTCCTTTATTTAATTATATACAACGCTTTATAACTGTATAATGTTATAGATTTATTGTTGATTAATTTATAATAAAACTTCACGATATTTTATTATATTTTACAGTTCATTTATTCTTCTTTGAAAAAAACATATTGATAAAATTTTCCAATGTTAGTTAATAAAGCTTTAATGAAATTATTGTAAATATATAAACATATATTATATTACATGAAAATATTGATAATGTTATTAATTTATATTCACGTTAAAATAATCATTTTTATTTTATTATAGGGAAAAGTGTTATATATATATATATATATATATATATATATATATACACGAGAGTCGTTCAGTAGTTAAAAAGATAAATGGCAACAGCAGAATAACCATTTAGTAGAATAAACTGAAACTGTCTGACGTTCAAGTTGGCACGCTGACGTAGAAAATATCTCCTGTTCAAAAAGAATTTCCATTAATATAAATTATTTTGTTTATTTGAAAAGAGTCGGTTCCGCTTGAAATGTGTATCGTAGAACATCGTGCTGTGTTAAGATCCTTATTTTCTGAAGATGTAACACCGGCCGAAATTCATTTGTGGATTTTAAAATCGGTATGATAAAAAGTGAATTAACGACGAAAATTGTTATAAGTGCATAGAAGAGTTTAAATCGGGTAGAATAAGGGTCATCGATTTTCATTGTCGCGGAAGACCGGTGGAAGTTTCGACTAAGGCTATGTAAAATTGCGTTAATTATCTTATTCGCAAGAACAGATCCATAAAATTTTTGATTGATTTTGTAGTGCAAATCTCGTAACTGTCCATTGAATTTTTCATTATAAGCTAAATTACTGAATTATCGCAAAACTGTTCGAGGTAGAATTCGAGATAGCCGATCCAAAATCACAACCCGAATTCAGATTTTTACAGAACTAAAACTACTTTTTTTAGCGGAAGGTAATGCGTTTATATTATTAATACTAGAAAAAAAAAATGAAACCACCAATAAGAAGGAAACATCCTGCTTACCACACAAATTCGTAATTCTTGTGAAAATTTTTCTACTCCGTACCGCTCAAAAGTCACGAAAAGTTTCTAAAAAGTCAGTTCGAGAGGTGTTACCACAACCACCTTACACCCCCAATCCCGGTTACCAGATTTTTTTTTTTGCTTAGTCTTCTAGAACAGTTTTCATTCAGTTCGGCAACAATAAGGGAGCCAATAATGGCTCTGATATCTAGGTGAAAAACTCATTACGACTGGAATAAAATGCTCACTGAATGAATAGTGCGACAAGTAGCTAAATTTAGCCAGGGATTATGTTGAAAAGTATCGTAAATTTCATTGCCTTTGAATAAATAATTTTTCTACAATCTATTGTCTCTTTATTTATTGAACGACTCTACATATATATATATATATATATATATATATATATATAGAGAGAGAGAGAGAGAGAGAGAGAGTATGTATGTGTGTTTCAGCAACCTACTACTTCTACTATAATTTATGTCTTGAATGACAGGTGTATTCATGTATTTGATGTAAGTTGTATGGTTTTCATCAAAATAATGAAAAGATTTCATATAATTGTAGGCATCGAGGGACCTTTTTTTTGTAACCGCTATAGACTTAAAGCAACTTGGTGATATAAAGATATTCAAACTTTTACGTAAATAAAAATCAAATGTTTAAGCAAAGTTAATGATTTTTTACGAAATTGTAAATGAAAAATTGGAAAAAAAATTCGTCCAGGAACTGTAGTAATTTCCAAAAAAAAGGTTTTGTGATTTATTTAGCGTAATATTACTTATATATATATATATATATATACACACACCAGCATCTCGCGGCTGGCTTCATCCGTTCTATTTCGTTACTTGCATTTCCCATCGCGGTCAATCTCTTTTATTTTGTGTTTTTAGTAAATTAACTAGAAGCAACTGCTACCTACCAGTCGCGTCGCACATACAGTAACAAGATCTGTGTTGGTTGAGCCACCCGTCGCATCCCTTAAAAAATTGAAATTCAGAAAAACCCGAATATGGTTTTTAGATAATTACCTGAAGAGTATTTGCAAGCCCCAATCTAGTAAATTTCTGTTTAGTATAATCGGAAATGATCAAAGTCCTAATGATCAAATTTTTTTACCTTTCTTCACTCCTTTTAATGTGGAGTTTTGAAGATTTAGAAATTGATTTTTAGATATTCGCATGAAAATAACCTTCAACGAAAATCAAGTTGATGTCTTCATTCGTTACCGAACAATTAAGAAATTTAGCTGGGTTTCAAAAAAAAATAATTCAAAATCCGTTTTATAACCTTAAATTCAGAATTTCAAAAAATGAAATTTTGATTTCAGAAATCAAAATTAGTTTTGAGATATTCACGTGAAGATTTTACACAACGAAAATGATGTTGATATCTTCATTTGTTACTGAGAAATAAAAAAAAAAATAGCAAAATTTCATTGTTACTCCATTTTAACCCTTTAAACTCGGAATTTCAAAAACTCCTTTCGTTTAGCTTAGAATCAATACTATAGTAATTTATGCTGCATGTTAATGAATCAGTCCGGTCAGGAGAAGTTGGTTTTAGGTGAAGATAGATATTTAAAGTTAAAAAACCAATAATTATTCAGCAATTTAATATAGAAAAATTAAATTTAGAATATGCTCCTACATAAATACGATTTATTTATCGGTATGAAACCATCTCACCCACGCAATCAAAGTCCCCAAGGCGGAGGCACAAATCTTAACACTAAAACATTAAAAATATATTTATTAACAATTGCTCCTGGTTATATAATAGAATTATTTATCGGGATGAGACTATTACTTTAGGCCACTTTTCAAACGAGGACTGAAAAAATTAAATGGTCGCCAATTCTGTTAATATTGTCTTAGCCTGATATTTTTATTAATTTTTTTTCAGCTACCTTTAAAATGATGTGCTACAGAACACTACCATTTAATATTTTTGAGCTGATCCTCCTCGGATGGGTTGGTCTCATACCGAAAAATAAATATTTTCGAGATAGGATTTTTTTATTTTGCGGTTTAAAAGTAAAATTTAAGGGTTCCTATACTTTATTAAAACCAATTTTGTATTTATATATATTGTAACAAGACCAGTATAACGGACCTGAGTAACGGATTCCTACCAATTAAGAAGAAAGTCGTAGAAAATATAATAATGGGAGGAATCCAGAAAGAGGCTAAAAGAAACCCTGTCTGTAAAGGTAAAAGTTCATTTAACAATCGTCTTGCAATACTGCCTACTGACACACCTAAACAGATGTTGTTCTTTGAGAAGAGTTATCGGATCAGGGTAGGAATTTCACGGGAATGTGTGCAGACAAACGATCATTCTCACGCTTTAAGTTTGGTCCGGTCCGGCAGGTAAAAATAATAAAAGTATAAATACTCCGGGGAAAACCAGCTGAAATCAGTCTAAGCGGGACGTTATGATGCGAGTTCTGCGAGGTGTGTCTGCCAGATTGCTGCGATAGAGGAGTTATTATGCGAGTTCCACGCGATTAAGGTGACATCCAGTATACAAAAACAAGAAATCTTTCGGTGAGTAACTGGAAAGCTATAAGTGAAAAAGATACTGTACAAAATTTCATTCATAAATTGTTAAAGTAGTTTCATTTGTGAACAGTAAAGGTATTTGCTGTGAAAGAGTTTTATACTTGTTTTATTTATTGTACTATTGTAAATACAAGACTAGTGGTTAAAAGTGTTAAGACTAGCGGTCAGTGGGACTGAATTCTAATCCTGATATATATATATATATAAGGATAAAGAATTTATATTTTTCTATTAAAACAAATTAATTTGCATGAAAACTATTAGCAGAAGCCAAAGCCACAGCTGGAGTACTAATGTTAGTTCTATATATTATTCTCAAGATGTCTAAGGCTGTTATACTTCATTCAAATTAATTAACCTAATTAACTGAAATCTTGTACTTTTAAATGCTACGTTAATAGCCTACATTGATATTATATTCTTTTTGACGTTGATATTATTTATTATTATTATCATTACATTTGAACTGTTTTTTTTTTAAATCATTATCATTTTTCACTTATCCAAAACCAACATTATCAGAAAATAAAATTTAAGTGAAATAAAGTTTTCCCTTTACATATAACTTCAATTCCATATTTATAGTTTAATTCTATTAACCCATTAAATTACGTTCAGTAATGTAAAATTATTTAATCCTGGGAAGCTCTAAGTGTTGAAAAGTTTAAGATCAGCTCAAGGAAGGGTAATTTTTTAGCCCCATAAAGAATACCTAAAAAGTCATTCTTATGCAAAATTAATATTTAATATTCTACTACAGTGTAATATAAAAGCTGTAAAATATGTTTAATAAATTAAATTACGTTTAAAAATAACAGAAATAAGTGTTAATAAGTGAAAAACAATTTTTTTTGTTGTAAATTCTTAATCTATGAAATACATCATATGAAATCATTTATTACGAAAATAAATTTATTAATAATTCTGATTCATCAGTTTGTTTTTCATTATAACAAAATAAATCTTTTTTAACATTGTGCTCAAATATATTTGATATATCTTGAACAAATAATAGTTATATTTGGCAAGTTTTGACTGCATCTCTGTTTTTATATTGCACAATCGATGACGTCTTTTACTGCTTCTTCTCTGGTATATTCAAAAGAGGTTGCTGTCAAAATTTCATTAGTAATACAACTTCAATTTCATTATAATTTATATCCTAAATTTAATAATTTTTTCCGTTTTTTAACTAAAATTATAATCAGTTTAAATGCTACCTCTTGTATACATTTTTTTTTTTGTTTCTTGGATTTTAATATTGCTGGTTGTGATATCGAGTGTACCTGACTGTTTATAATAATTATAGTTCTAAAAAAGCTTCAATAGAGGATCTTCTATCTGCATTGAATTTAACTGTAATTTAGCGAAATAAGATAAATTAAAATAAAATATGGTGCAGAAACGATAATGACAATCATTAAAAAGAATAAAATAAAATGTAGGACCTAAATGTCCAAACTACTTATCCTTATACTTATGTCCTATATACTTAATAATAAGTATATATTAAGATCAAATTAAAAAATTTGAAAAAAATATCAGACTGTAAGAAAATGAATATCTTTTACGGACACTTAAATAAAATGGAGGACAATAGATAAAAAAAAGAATCATTAATTATCTTTCTAAATTAAAACTAAAAATGACTGGTTTCAAGATACTAATAAAACGTAACGGAATTAATTATTAAAGAAGAAGAAATCTTGGAAATAAAAACAAAATTTCTATTCTTCAGGAAAAGCCAAGAGGAAAAAGGGGAAGAAAGTTTTCCTAAATTAAAAAGACGAATTTAGTTACATAATGAAAGCGTTCTTGCAAAAAAGAAAACAAAATTCAAAGTAAAGTTGTTTTTTTAATGAAATATAGATCTTAATGAGATCCAAATAAAATAAAAAAACATCACAAAATTTAATATTTTTGCTTATAAACATTCAATAAAGTTACTTTTCAATATAAAACCATATTTTATGGAATTATTTATTTTATTTTATATGAAAAAACAAAGTTTTAAAATTTTTGGGATTTTCTTATTTTCCTTGTGCTTCCTAGGCTTTAATGTACAGTAGAAGTTAATTATAACGAAGTCTAAGTCGTTTGTAACGAGCAGAAGTAAAAAAAATTGATTGATTTCCTATATCGTTGATGTAGAGTAAATTTGTTTTAACGAGCTAATAACGAAGTTAGAAGTCGGTTATAATGAGCAAATTATTTTCTTTCCAATAATAAATATGTTGAATGGTTTTAATGTAGAGGTACAGAAATTAAATGTTAAAGTCATTATTATTGTACGATTTAATATTGAATGTTATAAAGACGTTGTTCGATTAAGCTAGGGAAGCAATGACCTCATCACAATAACTGAAAATGGGTAATAAGTAACAACTCAGATGTAGTATTAAGCCATGAATAGTTTTTTACAGGCTATTTCTGGATTCTGGGAAATTCCATTCCTACTCTATTATGAAGTTTATACGTAGCAAGGCGGTGAGAAGGACGAGTTATTTTACAGTCTAGTTCAGGTAGTCGATTCTTAAATGTTCCCTGGTTTGTACAGCATATTCGTGTGTTTAACTTGAACTGAAATCAGTGTATTTTCTGCGAGCTTGTTGTGGTGCGTTCTGATAAATTTTTTCAGGACAGAAATAATGTCCGGCATTAAAAGAATAATTCTTTCCGTTTGCAATAGATTAAAAATTATTGAGGAATTAGAGAAAACGGGCGATCTGATTCTGACGTGTGTAAAACTTATAGGCTTTCTACTTCCACTGTCTGAACGATTTAAAAAAACAATGATAGATTAAGGGTAGCTTTCGAAAAAATCAGTCACAGGTAAAAAAGATGTAAGATTTTAAGAAAAAAATGATTTGGACGATGCTCTTATTACGTGGTTCAAAGTGAAGAGGAGTGAAATCGTACCCTTAAATTGAATCATTTTGAAAATTCAGGAAGAAATATTTTGTGACCAGCTAGGATATAAAAGGTTTTTTGGTAGCGTTGGTTGGCTGAACCGATTTAAAAACAGACATCAAATCCTTTTTTGGAAATCTTTTTGAATTGGAATTCGGAACTTTATCAGCTAGTGAGTTATGATGTGGGGCATTATCGTTAACTACCATTGACTGAATAGAATGATTGGAAATTATTTTTTCAGATCCGCGTTTCATAAAATTCTTTCTTCATTAAATCCATTGACGAATTCATGTAGTTGATTATGAAGTTTTTATTCTTAATTACGGATTTAAAAACACACAAATAGCTAAAAACAAAAATTTTGTTAATAGTAATAATGGTAAAATAAAAACCAAGCATTCTTAGATACACTTAAGCATTTATACCAGAAAAAATTAAAAAAATTTACGAAACTAAGAGAGTATGTAAGTATTCATTAAGTGCTTTTGTAACACAGCCCCTTACAGGTCACTAAAAATGAAACTAAATTTGTTTATTCACGATAATTTATAAAAGAAATGTACTACTGAATTTTAGTTTTATTGTTCAGAATGATTCGAGGTAAATTGCTCTATATTTTTTTAGCTTAAGAAAAGGATTTGATCTTTGTTAACTACGTGGAAATATGTGGGGGAAAAAACTAGAGTGATTTTTTTGTAATCCAAACCGTAGAAAAAATTTATTTTCTTATTCTTAACTTATTTTGTGTGTGTGTGTGTGTTTTCGCGCGCATGCGAGCGCGAAGTGGTATAGCCGATTACACACAAACTTACGCAGTGCATACACGTTCCCACAAGAGTCATTTATACTAAAATTGAGCGATACAGTGGTTTTTTACTTTCAATTAAATGTAAAACTTAAAAAAAATCGTTTTTATGTTAATATTAATTCTGATATTGGTTTGAAAAAGGAGATATCTGACTGATATATAATTCATGGAAATAAAATAATTAAAAATTTCTTAACATTAAAAAAAAATAAATAAATAAAAATAGATTAATTTTTTTGCTACAAAAACATTGTTAATAAATTCTCATTTGTGTAATAGGAGTTACAGATGTCACATGTATAATTGTTTGTCATTGGAATGAATTTTAAGCTGATTTTACAGGTGTTGTATTCCCTCCAACTCTTTTGTAACGCCAGAAACGTAACACAGACAAGTTATGCTCGCGAAGACTAGTGGGATTTTTTACGATTTATAAATATGATCTTTTCACGTATAGGCTCGTGTTAACTCACCTTTCTGTTGTAGGTAACACATTTCACTATGCAAAGAGATCCTGAGCTAATATTTCACTAAAGTACCGTAGGCTCCCGTAGACGGGTGAGTATCGTACTTTGCTTACACTTATATGGTGAAATACAGTAGCTCTTACACAAATAGGTACTCACACGAAGGGACTCTCCTGTCAAATGAATGGTAGATACAAAGTGTGTTTTAGCAGGAAGGACAAAAATTTTAATTTATGTTTTGTTTCAAAGAACAGAAACCTGTAAACACAAAAAAAATATTTAAAGAAAACAATAAAACTGCACTAACGTATTAATTGCATTTATATCGATAACTTTTAAAGTAAGTGCATTTGTTTGATATTATTCAAAATAAATATGTAAAAATATATAAATAAATCTACAGTAAAATGAGATAAAATTTCTTGTTTACTAATGATACAATAAAAGGTTGAACAAAAAAGTTATCTTCATTTACGCGTATTCAAATATTTTTTTTTAAACAATCACCAAACCAATCACTCACGAAGAGCATACGGCTGATGTAGAAAAACAATGTTACAGAAAGAGTAGTTTAATGTGTATCACAACAAGCGCAAGCCTTCAAGCATCTCACAGCCAAGCTTGTATTCTCGACTGGCGCACTGTACAAACAACTACAGTATTTATGAATTAGGAGCTAATTCCTCTTATACTGTTTATTGTGATCACGACTATGTAACAGCTGCCGATTAGTAATAATGAATTTCTTTTATATCGAGTAAAAAAAAAAATTGACTTGAACTCAGAACCTGCGGATGAAAGACTGAGGCGCTACGACTTTACTACTAAGATGCAGAATATGACTGTATCTAAGCGTCTCCGTCTTTTAACTGGAAGATTCTGGATTTGAATTGGGTCAGGTTTAGCATTTTTCATTCGCTAAAAATTAATTTAATATCAAAAATTTAGAATTAGAGATCATCCAGTTGTTTTTGGGGTAAATATATTTATAATACATTTTTTAACAGAAGAGAGAAGATTCTTTAATTTTTTTATAAATTAATTATCTTGATTTTATTTAATTTCATTTTAATTTTCCTACATTCAAAAAGTTTAATTTGATTCTAATTCATTACGTCATAATCTAAGTGACTAAAACGTTTGTAAAACACGTTCATCTTGGATTATAATAGAGAGTAATGAAAAAATACTTGGCATTAAACAATTTCTTATGATATTTTTTTTTGTTATCACTAACAAGTTACAAATAAAATAAAATGATTTTTTTAAAGTCGCTTTTAACAAAAAAATAAAAATAAATTAATTTAAAAAAAATAGCGTAGCTGGCCACAAAGTTGTAATATATTCCTGGCAATATTTATTCATTATTATAGTAGCAAAAATAATATTAATAATACTTGAAAAAATTTACCTAAAAGTTAAAATAAATAAAAAAAATTTTTTAAAATTAAAAAAAATCTTTTTTTTTAAACTTTCATCGACTCTCCCACTCCTAACACTTCTTCCAAAGTATTTATTTTTTGTTGGTTCGCTTGCACTCCTTCTATGACTAGGAAGACAAAAAAAAAGGTTAAAAAATATGCAATTGATAAAAAAAATAGATTTTTTAATTTTTCGGAAAGGAGAAAAATTTTGGAGCTAAATTTTAAAAAAATGGAAAGATAAGCAAGCACGCATGTAGCTTAATATAGAGTGGGAGGGTTATGTTTGTAAAATTTTGAGAAAATTGTCTCCAAAAAACATTTTTGAGATATTGACCTCAAAATTTTACAAACAAATTACTCCTTATATACGAATATCTGTACAACATTTCATCAAAATCGATATATCCAGTCAAAGATTATTATTTTTTAAGCTTCAAACACGTCAACTTCTGTACATATGTATGTATGTATGAACATTACACTCCGTTTTTTTTTTCTTTTTTGAGTCATAAAAATCCGAGAAAAGAATAAACCCGTACCCTATTTTTTGACTGATTATTCCTTCTTTCTTCATCTTAGGCTAATTTATTCCGTTTGGCATTATGGCTCTACACCTACGATGCCAGAAAATTAAAAAAAATAATTGGAAAATAATTCATTGAAAAGGGAAAAATAATTTTACATACAAAATACAATTTTAAAATTATACATTCATAGGTACGGAAAAATTCTGTTTTCGTTATAATTGGCGAAAAAAAGTTGGTTTAAATTTTTTTCCAAGAGCAGCCATAACAAATTCTTGAAAATTAAGGGGTAAATTTCATGGTTTTATACAATTTTTGATTTTAAAAATTAAATAAAATTGTTTCTAGTATTTTTTTTTTTTAAATATGGTAAAACACAAAAAAGTTAGTTTTGCAAAACAGGATTGTGCTTACGTTTGGCGTAGAACAAATTTTCTGGTAAACAAAATTTTGCTTAAAAACTTAGGTCAACTAAACATGAAGAAGAGTTTAAGAAATTTAGAATTAATTATAAAAAAGCAAAGAAACGTGGTAAAAAAGTTTTATTATAATTTTAAACTGAAACAATCATTTCAATATAAGAAAATATCTAAAGGCGGAATCAATTACGAAAAAATAAATCTAAAGAAAAGATTAAATAAGACTAGTTTAGTAACACTATTTACATTTTGTGTAACATTAAAAATAATAAGAAATTAAATCGTATTATTCATAAATATTAAAAAAGAATCTGATGTGGAAACTACATGACTTCCTTGTATGCCTATTAAAATACATATACCTTTTTTTTTTATAAAGAAAAGTACATAAAATTTTATTTCATCAATAATTTCTGATATTTTTCCAAATATATATTTTTTATTGAATTATTATTTATCGTAAAACTTCTACTAATTGTAAAACTAAAAGATCTTAAAAATCTGATGTGGACAACACATTCCTTGTACGCGTATTAACTTTACATTTACACATTTTTTTTTTAAATGAAAAGTACATAAAATTCTATTTCAGGAAAATTCTATTTATAATTTATTTCAATAATCTATTTTTTTATAATCTATTTCTATTTTATAATCTATTTCATAAAATTCTATTTCGGTGACCGACAATTTAAATTTGCGTATTATATGTAAAAAGTTTAATACATTTTCAAAATTGAAGAAAATTACGAGAAATTATTATTTTCTAAAAATGCCTTTCAGTTTTTAAATGAAGTATATTTATATTCGGATATACTTTTTGTTTTGTACTTGTATTATTCTGAAAATACGCTAGCTGCTTATCATAAATATTTAAAACGATTCACTAGTATAAGGATTCCAAACTCTTATAACCTTTGCTTTATTTTTATATTTTTCGGTTTGATGCTTAGTGTCAATTAATAATTGGATTGTTTATTTGTAGTTAAATTCCCCCATGTTTATTTTTTATACATTGTGCGCGGTTTTATTGAAGAATTTTAATATAAATATTTAAAAATCTTAAAAATATCTCTCCGGAAATTATTACAAACTTGGACCAATCTTTTGTTTTAAGAACTTAATTTTAAATCGATACTTTATTTGGGTTGAAATCTTATTTGGTTATTCCCAAAACTTTAGTTTGTTTGCTCTTCTTTTAAATAATCATAAAAATGATAGACAAACAAATTTTATTAAATAGAAGGTGAATTACATCTAATCACAGGTTTTACTTCTATTCATATACCTTATATTAATTAATCAAAATAATAAAAAAATAATAATTATTATTTCTTCAGGGATGAAAAAAAGTCCAAGTGTCCAAAATTAATAAATAATTTGCCAAAAACGATTATGAAATAAGTAGTGTTGTTATTCAGTGTGTTACTTGAAAAAACCCTTGAAAAAATATAACGGAATAAATTATGGCTAATCTTTTTATTAAAATTTCATAGAAGACTGTGCCAACTTTTACCTTTTCAGATGTTCGGGAAGTTGACAAATTTTGGTGATGAATTAGTGTTAGGGTTTTCGTATTGCTAGTACAGATTTCTTATTATTTTTAGATGTTTAAGAATTCAATTTTATTTTAAATAATTATTTATATAAAAAAATAAAATAATATTGTCTTGTTTTCATTTTTTAATAATATCTACGTGTTAAAAGTGTTTTACTGTTTTACACGATGTTTTAAAATTGTCTGTCACAGTTACATAAAATGCAGTATAATTTTGACTTAATTTTTTTTTTAAACGTGGCTTTACGACTTAAAATAAAAGTTTCCAGTAATAACTACTTCTGCAACTATAATTCTATGGCAGTTGCATTTGTCACTAAAGAAAATTACTACGCGTAATTGGAAAAAATGTTGTGACAAGCAATAATATCGTATTTATTAGCATATAATAATTATATTTTAAATCTGGTTTAGTTAAGGATTAAATCAGTATTTTTTAATAGATAAACCGCTTTCTAATGATACAGAAATCATCTAGTCATTTTATTTGATATTTACTAATGAAAATAAATAAGTGTTGAGATACAGGTAGTTTTTGTAACGTAACTTTTTTCTTTATCATTCATGACAGAAGTCAGTAAAATACTGGTAGCGTCTTCAGAGGTCCAGGGTTCGAATCTCGGTCAGGCTTGGCATTTTTCGTATGCTGAAAAATTGCATTTTCATATTCCTATGTAGAAGCTTCAAAGTTTCTGTTGTGAATTATTTGTCAAAAAAAAAAAAAAATTGGAGAAAAATAATTAATTATAAAACAAAACGAATTTTGTTTACTTTTATATAGTTACAGCTTAATAACAAGGAAATATAATTACCCATTAGTAATTACGGTATAATAATAATTATTATTAATTAGCAATTACAGTAGTATTTCGTTTGCCTAAAGCGCGAATATTTATTTCCAATTGAAGTTGGAATGTTTAAATAATTCTATATGCAAAAAAACAAATTGTATTATTTTCCTTTGAAATGCCTTAATACAATGGTAAACTTGTCATCATTGTTAAATATTTATCATGATAACGTTTACATTAAAGTATATAATTTTTTGGATCTTAACATTCGAATGGTTTTTAAGACATAAAATCATTTGGTGTTCGTGTATATATACAATAGAGTATATATGGATCCATATATTAATACATATATTACAGACCGATATATGTATATGACGTATGTGTATATCGATCATTTAAAAAATTAATTATGTTGATTTATCCATGTGTACATATTTATGATGTGTGTTTAAAAAAGTCGCTTACTACGAAAAAAAAAATTACTTGTACCAAAACAGTCAACAGAGAGCTGTTTCGTGTTAACTCAGCACAATTCTTCTGCTTACGAGAAACGTCGTTATTATACTTCTATTGATATATTTAATAAATTACTGAATCATTTGAAAGATAAAAAAACCATCCCCATCAAAATCCCCAAATCCATCAAAATTTTACAATTAAAGGTGTTTTCTATTTCAAAAACAATATTTTTGAGTAATAGTATCTAAAATATTTAAAAAAATAATAAAAACTATTATAAAAATTAAAAAAACAGGACTCTCAAAAAATAAATAAAAATTTAAAAAAATAAATAAATTGAATTAAGTTTTACTTCCACACCTTGAAAACATTATGCAGTATTAATTTTTAAAAAATATAATGGCTGACCAATCAATTTTCAGACAGTTTTAATTTGTTTAAATAATATATTTTTCATGTTGTAGAAATATCAAGCGTTTAAGATTGTCAAATGATTTTCAAGTTCTCACCAGGTTTTACATCGATAAGAAATTATTCATTTCTCCTTCAGCTTTTTTCTTTCTACGAAAATATTTAAATAGAGTCGGGGGACTCTTTAGCATAGAATAATTAATTTTCGAAACTCATTAATATAGGAAAATTACTATTCAGAGCCCCCCCCCCCCACGACTGCATTTAAATATTTTCGTTGAAAAACAAAATTTTCTTATGGATGTAAAATCTGGTGAAAACCTAATCATTAGACAACTTTAAGGCCTGCTATTTCTACAACACGAAAAATATATTTAAACAAATTAAAATTATATGAAAGTTGATTGGTCACTCATTATGTTTTTATTTAATTAAATACTACATAACGATGTTTATTTCTTTATTTCTATCCTTGTTTTCTTTTCTTTTTTAGTTCAATTAATTAATTTATGTAATTTTTATAATTGCTTTTGTTATTTAATACATTTTAGTGATCATGCAGAAAAACTCACGATTCAAAAACGTATGGATATAACGTGTTTAACGTACTGAGCCAAATGAGGAAACTGGAAACATTTCAATTTATTTATTTAATTAGGGTGTACCAATCTAAACTTAGAGATTTCTCAAGCAATTGAGTTCCTCAGAGACTTTTATCTTGGGGATCATACAGGAATTTCCGGATATCAAAAACTATAGCTAAACTCTCAAATTGTCTCACGCGACTCAGTGCTACGTAGGCCTGGCCACTGGCAAAGATATGAGTGCTCAGATCTACGACAGCTCTACCTATGGTAGTCCCTTGTAGTTAATGCACCGTCACAGCCCAGCATAATATCAGTGGCAGCATATGCGGTTCCACTTTTCCCTGTCTCCCTAAAACAACAAATTCTATAATAGTGAACTCGATCCTCAGTCCGATGCCGACAGCGATACCTGTAATCGTATTGTCATCAAACAGAACAAAGACCGATTCTGGGAGCTCATCGGGCTCAAGTTGGTCTCGGTGTAGCGCAGGCCGCTCGATTTATCTGATTATAACAGTTAATGTTTTTTCTAGTTTGGTTCCATCGTGATTTTGTATTATACTATAGCAAATACCCCATTTGAATTTTGAAAATCGCAAAATTTGTTGCGCAGATATAACATTTCCGAATAATTGTGATTTGTTAGATCGTGAGTGTACTTGATGCTTGCAAAAGTTAGCTTTCAACCAACTAACATATATCCCGTTTGAATTTTGAAAAACAGACGATTGTTTGGAGTGATATTATGAGAGTATCCCATTGCAGCTCCCAAAACAGCGCCCAAGGGGCACCCCGTTTGTTACCAGTTGATGCTAATTGATCTAATCTCGCATGAGTTGTTCGCCTCAGCTCACTACTCTATCCTCACACGCAGTCCCTACAAAAAGCCCATTATTATTGAACATCAATTTTTTTAAATATATTTAATATTATTTAACGTAAATTTAATTTTATAATTTTTGTAATATTCATTCGATTGATTTGAATCATTCAGTTCAAACCCAGCTAACACAGTGTTAAAGGCTCACAGCTCACAGTTCATTAATTCAATTCATTAAAGTTTTGTGTCAATCGGCAAATCTGCACTGCTACATAATTATATTTTATATATATATATATATATATATATATATTTATATTTATTTTACCTATGACACAGGTAACGGAATGATTCCCACGCGGGGTCATACATCTAAATCGGTTCGGTCGTTGATCTGTTAGAATGGAACAAACATATATACAGGCATACATATATACACCCTAAATATTGTTCGCGGCTCGATCAGGATATTGAGAGATTGACAGTTGAAAATGTTTATATAATTACAATTTATTATTTATTAGTTAAAGAACATAAGTAAAACAAGACAAATGGATGATAATAATAATGGCAATAGTAATAATAATAATAATAATAATAATAATAATAATAAACAACTCACAATAATAATTAGAATAATGACAATAATGAAAACAGCAAAAAATAATAATATTAGATATCAATAATAAACAAATAATAACCGTAGTAATCACAACCATCACAATAACAATAAAAATAGTAATAATAATAATGACAGTGATTAGGTAAAAACAGAATTTAAAGTAATCATCAGGATTTATTCACAAGTATATAAATAATGAACAGAAAAATTCAGTTCCATTGACAAAAGACGTTAGCATGACTGCTAGTCTTAACACTTTTAACCACTAGTCAAGTATTAACAACAATAGTATAACAATAATAGTAATACTGGAAATAGGTTTTGACCCCGATTTTTTAATACATAAGATTTACCACGTTTCTCTTGAACCATCCAGGAAAATGCTTTTCTTTATTCGATGAAGTCTATCTATTTTGGATGTGATCCTGTATAATGTATCTTAATAGAATAAAATATGTTTTTTAATTTTACTTTATAATAGTATTTTATTAAATCCTTATTAAAACCATAAGAAAATTTAAAAGTTAGTTAAGCAACACCATTTAGACACCAAGGTAATACAATTAATATCAATTTAACACTTTTTTTGTTATTTCAGCTTCAGTTGTTTAAATTTATATGTACTTAAATTCCTAATATTGTTAGAGTAATAACCTTTATATGTGTATACACACACACACACACACACACACACACATATATATATATATATATATATATATATATATATGTATGAATAATTTACCTTATTTGTTAAAAGCAAGTAAAATATTACAGTGTATCAGTCGATATTTCTAATTTAACTGGAAGTTATTAATATAATATATAATGTATTAAACTAAAAGCCTGGTAAAGTCAGTTTCTGTGATTTCATTTGAAATCACGAGCGATTTCAGAATATAATGTGTAACATGTGTGTAGAACATTGGATATGCTCTAAGCATACACAATTTGCCAGAGGCTTATCAAGCACAAGTACAGATAAGTTCCCTCTCTCTCAGCCAATCTCTCTCTCCGTCTCCTCCCTTTATACTTCATCCTTCAACGTTCACATTCCTTCTATCTACTTAAAGAGGTTCCTTTTGTTCACTGTTTTATTCTCGTACATTTTATTCCACCCTTGTTTTTATATTTATGTAACCCTACAGTTCCTTCATATCGTCCTGTGTTTATACTTTATTTAAAGGAGTCATATCACAAAGATTCATATGAATTTATGCTCTTATTTTAGCTATTTATCCTTTAAATTTTTTCTTATCAAAATTTGTTAAAATTTGCTTTTTGCCGTAAGATAAATTAAATACAGAAACGGATAATAAACAATAATAATACAATAAAAACAGATTAAACTAGGTTGCCCTTCGTTATCCTTCCCCATTTATGTTGTGCGTATTTCTGGAAGAAAATTGCCTTAGCACTTCGAATAAAATATTTTAAAAATTCATAAATTTAATTTACATTAAAAAAAATCCCTTTTGGCACGTCGGAAGGTGGAGGTAGTTTTCACCAGCAGGTAGTGCTAAGTAGGTGATAAAAAATATTTCACCTTAAAATTAAGAAAAACTTCAAATTTACTCAATACGACAGTAGTTACAAGTGAAAAAATATTTCACATGTTGAGCATAAGACAAGCCCATCTTCTTACAATTACAGCAAACGATTAGTCATCCGTTGCCGTAAGGTTGGTTATATAAAAAATTGCTTCAGACAAACGTTTTAGGTAATGTTTAGAGGACTAACGACCACTTCGATATTCGATATTGTGCCTATTAAGGGAAGTATGATGTTTTTTGTCTTCTAAACACCATTTTTCCACCCCCTGGGCCAATGGTTGGAGATATAAAAAAACTTTATTTAAATAAGTTTTAGGTACTTATCTAAATAATAGTAGGAATTTTAAATGAATTCGATAATTTACTTAATAAAAAAATGTATAGTGATATTTTGTTTTTATTTTCGAAAAAGCACCCCATTTCCACCCGCAAGGTCTGATTTTGGCCGTTAATGAACTCGACCGAGATTTTGGGTTGAGTTCTTTTTTTTTTTAGGGAACAATTTGAAGTGATTTGCGCAAAATTATGACAGATATCGTGTCTACAAGAAAGTGAAATATATATATATATATATATATATATATATATATATATATAACATTTTTGAGCTTTTTTGGGATCATGAATGTTGATGAAATAATATATTTTCGAAATGTATGTTACTGCCAGACCATTTAATATTAAACGGATATCTTGTTCGATTACCATCTTATCGGTTTGTATAGACAAATCTAATATTTTTATGTAATTTTATATGTTAATTCATTTTACTGACAACGGTGAGACACCATCGCCAGAGGTTGGTACCTCTGGCGATGCTGTTTCCTACAACCTCTGCGAGGTGATGTTGTTTGAGAAGGACGCTCAGTCTCGAACGGATCTGAATTTGTTCTTAAGATATACATTTATAATGAAGCGCGGTAGAGCATTTGTTCAAGTGAACGTTTGTTTGTTTGTATTGAATCAGTTTTTGTTTTGATGTTCTTAATCAGTCTTAAGTTTGCCAACAACTTCCGGGACACATTATATACATTACAAAATATTGCAGTTTGATTATAATATTTATTTTATGTCAAAATATAAATCTTTTAAAAAGAACCTCCCCCCACATGCAACATTATAGAAGAGTGAATACTAGAGAAAATCAGACAACTACGTTGTGATACTTCCCTGGTATTGTTTGTTTATTTTTATATTGTGATAAAATAATGATGCATGAAAATAAATCAAAAATAGCTTTAAAAATGTCAAAAATTCCATATTTTTAAACTTTGATCATTCCCTCCCAAAATCAATCCTAAGAAAACTATTTGATTTGCTTACGTTTACTTTTTTAAATGGAAGAAACTAAAAAAAATTCCACTGAAAAATGTACAACCAGTAAAACGTTATCTAAAATTATTTTATGGGAGTGGGGATGAAATTTGATCGTATATTATTAATAAATTTTAAATAAATTAAAAAAAACCTTTTTTAGAATTCCAAAAATCTATATTTTTAAATTCCGATCGGCTCCTCTACCTCCGATATTACACCTAAAGTATTTTTTTGGGCTACTTGCACTACTACTTGCTTGGAAGACAAAAAATCAGTTAAAAAATATTAAAAAAAGATAACTTTTTTTATTTTTGGAGAAGGGGAGAATGTTTGGACAAACTTTTTTTTGAATGGTAGGATGAGCATCTACGCATGTACGGAGCTTAAAATTAAGAGGGGTTATGTTTGCAAAACTTTGAGAAGATTCACTCAGAAGAAACTATCTATCCCTACCCCTTGAAAATATTGATCCCAAACTTTTACCAACAAATTGCCAAAATATACACAAGTCTCTGTGCCAAATTTCATAAAATTCCGGTTAATCCATTTAAATGTTATTAAGCTTTAAATACGCCAACACATTTACATACGTACGTACGAATATTACCCCCCCACATTTTTTTGTTTTACGGGGTACTTGGGTCATGAAACGTCGAGAAATCAAAAAAACCCATACCCCATTTTTGACTGATAACCATATTCCCTTGTTGTATCACAGCTTATGATGCCAGGAATGTAAAAATATAATAATTTTAAAGCGGTTAAATATAATTTGATAAATAATCTCACGTGTGAAATAATCATCTTTGAATATTAAAAAGTACTTAATAATGAATAGCAATGGCTTTTTTACATAAAATAAATATTAACAATAAAATAAAAATATTATGATAGAAATTTTCGATCTCCGTGGTAGGTGGGTGGCGTCTTAGGCTTTCATCCAGAGGTTTAACACTTTTCTTAGCTCCTTCTCGTTCCTTTTTTGCCAATATATTTTCAACCTCTCACTTGCATTTATTCTGAATTCTTGTTTTAATACTGCTTTTTTGTTTGTTTTTTTTTGAGTTTATTTTTTCTTAGAAAATCCCCTTTGAGATTCGTAAAATAAGGTCTTCCTTCCTAAATTTTTATTAATGTTTTCTTGATTAATCCCTGATTTTTTAACTCCCGAGTTTGAGAGAAAGAGGTCCCCAGTTCGATTCCTGGTGAGGCATGGCACTTTTCTTACACAAAATTTCCATTTTCATATACCCATGCATAAGCTTCTTTGAGAGTTTTGTGGTAAATTAATTCATCAGTTAAAAAAAATATTCAATTTAATAATAGTTTTGTTAAAAATTTGTTTTATTTAATTCAAATTTCTATATTTTAAAATGTATTTTTTATCATGTATTATTAGATGATATAGTAGATGAGAAATCACCTACTTTTATTATAAACTTATTTATTTATTGTTTCGGCAATTTTCGGACCAGGTTTAACACTTTTCTTAGCTGCTTCTTGTTCCTTTTTTGCCAATATATTTTCAGCCTCTCACTTGCTTTTATTCTGAATTCTTCTCTTAATACTCCTTTTTTTTTGAGCTTACTTTTTTCTTAAAAAATCCGTCTTTTTGAGATTCGTAAAATAAGGTCTTCCTTCCTAAATTTTTATTAATGTTTTCTTGATTAATCATTTATTTGTTAACTCCGGAATATTTATTTATGTATTGTTTAAGTGTTTTTTTTAATTGATTCGATTATGTTTTTTTTATTGGTTATCTATTATTTATATTATATTTTTTTTAAAAGATAATCTATATTAATTTTTTGTGAATCATGATATTTTTGCATTAAGTTATACGATTCATGATATATTTGGGAGCACTTTTTCAGAATTGATAGTATTATTTTTTTTATATTAAAAAAAGATTAAAAATTAATCAAAATAGAAGCTGAGATTAAATATATCTATCTTATTATAAATTTTCACTAAAAATGAATACAGGCAACATTTTCAGAATATATATTTTACTTTTCTGTCGGGCTAATTTCCAAGTAGAATCAATTTTGAAATACCTAAATCAGAAAGGTAATTTAGTTTGTCACAAATTCATTTTCTTTTCAGTATGCAGAGTGAAAAACTGTTTTAGGAGAGATGCCAACCATCTTTCAAGAATAATTTTTCTTATTCTTTACTGAATTTCTCCCTCCTTTCTTAATTTTCAAACAAACTTACTTCCAGTAGTATGGCAGTTCACTTTTGAAATAAAAAAGAAAACTTCCTTATATAAATTGAAGTGAATTTGGCACTGTGCATATTTTAAGAACAATCTCAAAACTTAATTTTTTTAATGTACCACCTTAACTTTGAACATTTATTGTTATTATTATTATTTTTAATTTTATTTATTTATATCACTCTTAGTAATTACATTACTATATTAATTAGTTTTAAATTTACTTGTCTATCTTATTAAAACTTTCCAGCCACATTCCACGTCTTACGATTTTCAGTAGTTTTCATCAGTACAATAAATGTGCACCAATATTTGAGTCGATATACTTTTACTTTGATGTGTCCCTTGCATTCTGAATGAAGGATCTAAATTTGTCCCTTGGGTCATAAAAGAGGCTCGACTAAGTTTTCTCTTCTTTTTATTATTTTCCCAGATCCCCAGGAACATATAAAAACTAATCATTAAAAAAAAGGGCTACATGTTAACATACATAAAATTGTATATCAGGAAATATACTACAAACATACAAAATTTACACATCAATGTACAAAATTCAAATCTAATAACATATTTTAAATAAATGTCTGTGTAAATAAAGAAAAAAAATTTCAGCAATAACTTTAGCTGATATGATGGAATAGTTAACATAGGACTGAAGATAGCCCAAAAAAAAGTGGAATTATAAACTGTTTTTATAAAAGTTATTAAAAATATTTTCTTGTAAAGTTTGGTTGGTTATTAAGAACGTTTACACTTTATTTCTATGAAATAAATTGAAAGGTTTACGTTTTATAATCTTGTAATAAAAACTAGATTATAAACAAAAACCTTATAAGACTAGATTATAACCTTAAAACTTTATCTGAATATTCCCTTTTTGCTGTAAAAAAAATTTGGCTGTATGAGAAGGAGACTGTGTGGTAGATGTGACCTCCCAACCAGACTTTTAAATAGCTTTTCCTCTCTTTTGAGTAGTATAGGGGAGGGAATTATTGTTTAGAAGAATTACACCTTTTGAGAAAAAACCGGAATGTCTACTCATGTTGCAGGTTTCAGATTATTTTCTAGCATATCACAATAGTACTCTTACTTGATTTTGCGTTGTGATTCCAAATAATCGCAATAAATTGGATCTTGATAGACCCAAAACACTTTTAGAAACACTTTACCTGCTGAAACGTAGTTTATGAATTTTTTCCTGGCGGCCGGATTCGGGTTTTTCCGTTCCATACTATAACATTTAAATTCCGACTCAAAATGATGAATCCAGGTTCCATCGCAAGCTATTATGCTATCTAAAAACATTACTTCAACCGTAAAATATTGTTTAAATCCCGTACAAATTTGAATTTGGCTGTGATTTTTAGTCGACCATTTCGGTCACGTTATGTAGTAATTCACCTTTTCATGGTTAATGGAATGATCAGTGCTGATAGTCGCACTACAAATTTCAGCCATTTTATACAATTTTAATGGGACTGTTCTTACAAATAAGTTATTATTAAAATTTTGCTTATCATTAATTGAAACTTCCATCGATCTTTGAAATCTTCCATTTCGGCTTCGAGGAAAGTCGATGAAACTTATTTTGACCGATTTAAAACTGTTCGATCCAATGATAAAGGTTTTTACGGTTAATACGTAATTATCATAATATTTTAACATTAAAACTTAATTTTGTTAAGTTTTAAACCTTCAAAAAATAAAAATCTTATTCCATCTCGCTATTCTTTAACTGTAAACTTTTCGAAACTTGCACGATACAAGATTTTAGAACAAACAAAAGAGGTTATAATAATGGAAATCTCTTGAACAGCTGATGTTTTTATTTGAGAGGTGGATGGTACCTCTGTACCATCTATATTTTTTATTTCAGAGGTACCATCTTGAACGTCAATCATCAATTTATTCTATTAGTGTTTCCGTTGTTTGATATTTGTATTTTTAACTATTAAACGACCCTCGTAATATATAAATAAACCATATTAAAATTTACATCATTGAAATGTTCTGAAATGATGGTGATGAAAAATTGATATTTATTAATTTTTTTATGCATTGGATATTTAAAACTAATTATATTTGATAATATTATGAGCATAACCATAATGTTAATGATTATTAACATAAGAGTAATGACTACAATTAAGTAATTAAATTAAATTTACAATTTAAAGACGTTTGAATAAAATAATGGATGTAAAATATTTTATTATCTAGATTTCTTGCAACAGGAAGATAGGTAGAAGTGCCACAATGTTTTTTGTTTATTCCAGACAGTACTTTTATATATATATATTATTTATTCTTGTTTTATAGTGAAAACACAAAATATCTGTTGTAGTTGTATTTATCTTTTTAGATTTCCCTAATGGTTTGTAAACATTAAAAATATTTTACGGAATTGTTGATTTCAAATAATGCTCTTGTTACACATGGTTACATTTCTGTAACAGTTTACTTTTTATAAATTTAGTTTACATACACGAGTACTAAATATATATATATATATTAATTTATTTTATTTGTATTGTTCTATTTGTATTTAACACAGTTTAACTTTCCAAACCATGTACGGTTTACATTAATGTACATAGATTCTTAAGGGATTTTCTTTTAGCAATGAAAATACGTAACGGTGGGATGTTAATGTAATTTTTGAAATTATTATTATTTATTACTTATAATTAAACCTTGTTAGATTGTTTTATATATCTTCCATAAAATAAATTAAAATATTTTATTTCATATATCATCTATTTGAACCGATTATTTAAAACAAAAGAGAAACAAATATTATTTAATGTTGGCATATAAAACATCTTTTTCAAACATTTAAAATATTATTAAAAATTAAACAAAAATTTGAAATTGTATGAAATAACTTTTGTTTTTTAACATAAATAAATAAATTTTTAATCTGTGCTTAGTAATACATTATATAGATCATGTAAGAAATGTTTAGTTATTATTATTCTATTCCACAGATAAAAAGATAGGGACTCCCCCTTCATTTTCCTAACTGGATCAAGGGAAACAAAATAAAACCTTATAATAAAAGCAGCATAAAAAAATTTAAAATTAATTATCATAAATGAAAAATACATGTGATTAAAATCAATATTAACTAATTTCATTAGTTTATTAAAAAAAAAAGTTGACAAAATAGTTATAATACTTTCCTGGCGTTGGTTATTTATTCTTATATAGTGGAATAATAATGTTATGTGCGCAAAATTTTGAGAAAATTGACTCCAGAAGCTATGTAAAATTTTGGGGTCAATAACTAACCAAAAAAATTTACTAACAAATTGTCCCGTAACAACGAGTTTCTAAAACTTTCATCAAATTCGGTTTATCCAGTCAAAAGTTATTCACCTCGCCAAAACTCGTATACATACGTACGTATGAAAATTACCCCCGTTTTTTGTTTTTGGGATCCCTGAGTCATTAAACGTCGAGAAATATAAAAAAATCCTACATTTTTTGACTGATTTCACTGCCCAACAAAAAAATTTTTTTTTTAATATTTCCTTCACTTCATGAGTCAAATCTTACTAATTTTGGGCTGAAAAAATCGAATATGACAAAGAAAAAATTTTATTAACTCTAGTTTCTGTGATATACAATAGGTGAAAGTATTTTATTTTAACGGATTAAGAGAAAACGATACATTCTAATTACATATACCAACAACATAGAAAGTCAATTTGATATTTTTTAATGACAGTTACATTCTTAGTGTTCTTAATTGATGGAAGAATACCTGACAGTTGGTTGAGTCTGATGAGAATCATGTGATGGCTTCATGATCGTTTTCTTTCGGCTTTCCTCTTGTAAGTGAGTTCCGGTGCATCCCTACACACGGACTACCAGTAATCTGTAAGCATTGTTTTATTCCAATCGCCCTGATATCTTTGTTCCATTACAGAAATATCCTAATGGAATATCTCTCCGTGTTCATCACTGACAACTCCACAACTAGGAGGGAAAAAGTCCAGGTGTGAGTGGAGAAAATGGATTTTAAGGGATATGTTGCATCCGCGTCGATGGTATTTTTGTAGAAGTACTGTCACCAGCTGACTGTAGTTAATCTCTTTTGTTGCCTAAAAATCCATGAATGACTCCCTTTAAGGATTCCCAAGCTTCCGTTTCTTTCCCATCCAAAATTCGGAAACGCAGGACGCTTTACAAGTTGCCGAATTTGTGGCCCAACAAAAATACCTTCCTTAATTTTTGCATCACTTAATGTAGAAAAATTTGTCTCTTAAATACTTAAAGGCCTCTCCTTCTCTATTCAAACTTTTGACAAAAAACGTTTCATCAAACCCAGCTTTATATGAACGGATGGAAGAAGGACATCTTTTGGGTCCTCGAGAGGCTCAGCAACGACATTTTTCTCACCAGAGTTAAGATTTCTTGCAGGCCAGTCTGCTTGAATATAATGTGATTTCCTATCCCTCTCATGCACATGCATACAAAGCAGCAGTATTTAGTGTACCCAGTTGCATTCCTAAGAGTATAGCGATGACGTTTCGATCGGGACAGATTTTCCACTTGTGTTCAGCATACTTGATTGAGTCTAGGAGGATTGTCATGTTTGCATATATCTCCTTCATGTGAACTGAATAATACACCTTGAACTGTGTTAGAGCATATCAAATTTGCCATACATAAAACTAGACTCTAAATGATACATCCTGAATTCTGTCAGTACATATAAAATTTGCTACCTATTAAGGAAGAATCTAAAATAATAGACCCTGAACTGTGTCAGAGCACATTAAATTTGCTACCTTTTAAGCAAGAATTTAAAACATTACCTCTTGAACTGTGTCACAGTATATCAAGTTTGCTCTCTGTATAATGGACTCTAATCTGTGTTGGTTTTACAATTATATAATTTTAAACTGTTATCCTAAAAATTAAAGCCAATAGAAAATTGAACTAGAGGAATATATGAATCAGTCCAGAAGATTTTATTTATTGTTTCCTTCATGTGAACTGCATGACCAACCGGAATAGAAGGAAGACGGTTTCCGTTGTGAAGTAATATATTTTTCAAACTAAGCTTGGAGAAGTCTATGAATAGCCTCCAATCAGTTGGATCATGATTCAAATTCAAACATTTCATCAAGCCATTAAAAATAAGTTTGTTTTTCTTTTCAAAAAAAGAAAGCAGACCCCTATGACGATGTCTGTACTGTGAGATCCTGACAACACGTTGGAGAAGATTCCATTGCCGTAGCTTTGACCCTAGTAGTTCTGGCTTCTTCGACAAATCAAGTTCTCGAATGAGATCACTCAAATTCGCTTGACTCAGTCTGTCCGGTTTATCATCTTTTTCGTCAAAATCAGTGTCATGGAATGTGGAAGACTTGTTGGATTATTCTCCTTGCACACTGTTCTTTTTTATTGCAAGCTCATAATTTTGGGGTACAGTAGGAACGGTTGAACTATCTGAATGTGGAATAGGTCGAATAGCAGATGGAAGATTAGAGTGTTGAACTGTTCCTCTTTTCTTTATCGACAATCCTGCCTTTATAGGTGGAGTCAAGCAGAAATAGCATCTATCTGAATAGTTTGTAGGCTCCCGCCAAACTAAAGAAATAGCAAAATCTATTGATCGTTTTTTATTTTTCAGTCATTCTCGTAGTGTAACTGAACAAGAGTTACAACATATACATGGAGCCTATGACTTAATCTGTTCCCCTACCTTCGTACCAAAATAGTGCTGATAGTCAGTCTTCCCAAGAGGTTTCAGATTGCGTTTCTGTGACGAAAATATTATTTCACCACAAATGTAACAAAACTTATTCAATTAATTTACACATTTTCGTGGCATTTCCATTTAACAGCTTTTTCACTTCAAAAGCACTCGAAAACCAGAAATTCTAAACTGATTACAACAATATAAACAATATGAAACTCAACTCACTGTCACAGTAACAGCAATAATATTTATAACCTACATAGAGCTGGAGAACGTTGTTTGTCCAGGTGTGAAAACTTCAAAAACAAAATTACCACCAAACTAAAAATGTAGATCGGGTAAAAAATAACATGTAATTGTATCTCCAAAGCAAGAGGTAATCGGCCATTTTTAAGGTGATTTTTGAATTAAGCAATGGAAAAACATAAGATACTTTTGAGCCCGAAACATTTTCATTGTTGGGCAGTCTTACCATACTTTCTTTCTTGCAGCATAGCTCTAGGGCTATGGTGCCAATAACAATATATACTTCTACCCAATCAGATAACAGAACTATATTCATTTAATTCAACACAATAGTTCGGCTTTTGTGAAAGGATCTTATTATGCTTTAAGTTCATTTTTAATAAATTAACGTATAGTGTAAAAGTAATTATGTCCGTTATGTAGGAAAGTCGCAGTTGTTATGAATGTTAATGGTTAAAGTGAAAACAGGTTAGATATCTTGATAATTATTAATTATTTGTTTGAATAAAATATCATCCTCGAATTTAGTTTGTTCGTTGATTATTTTATTGTTATAATAATATATATTGTATTTTTCAAGGATGCTGGTTTTATATAAATCGTTAGAAATATCTAATATTTTAATAAAATTATCAGGATTTTAGTTATGTTTATTCTGTAATAAATCAAAATGGCCTTTCTTTACGTTATTAATATGTTCTTTGACTCTAGTTGAAAAAGAACAGTTGGTCATACCTATATATTCTAAAGGGTAGTCCTCGCATTTTAAGCTGTATACTACTGGTCTAAGTTATTAATTTTTGGAGTTTGCTATTTCATTATGATCGTAATTGTTTATAAAATTTATTATTTTGATGGTAGTGGTGTATGTCGTTTTTAGATTATAGGTTTTATATATTTTATCAAAATATTTATAAAATGGATTGAATTCTATTTTTACATAAGATTTTTTCTAGTTTTATGTTTTCTTTTACCTGTATTATATTTTTAATTTTAAAGTATAATTTATTGATTAGTTCTTCAGTTTATTTATAGCCATTCAATATTGATATAATCTTTATTATGTTTATTTCGTTATTTATTTTAAAATTTTGTTTAAGATATTTAACAGCTCTGTAAATTAACGAGTTAAAAGTTGCCATTTTTTGGTTCCATGGTTGAGATTTTTTCAATGATCATATTTAAATAATTAATACTACTATTATTAATTTCATGATTTATCGTTAAATTAATGTTAACATTAAGCGTGTTATTTTTAAAAAAAATTATATTTGTGTCTATCTGTATTCTGTTCAAAAATAATTAAAATATCATCTACGTATCTTTTGTATAACAGGATTTGGTGATTTTTAAAAATGTTAGGTAAAAATTAATTTTCAAAATCAAGGTAATTTGAGTTGCATGGGTTTGACATTTAATATTTATTTTAATGTATTTAAGTATTATATTGTATTGTAAAGTAGTTTTTATTATATTTTATATTAGGAGTAGTTTTATGCAACATTAATTTTAAATTGAAGAATACATTGCGATTTTGTTTTGGTTATATTATAAGTTTAATGTTTCAATCATGGTGCTGTTGGTATATAAGGTTGCTTATGTATAAATAAAATAAATTAAAATTCAACCTTATAAGCAATTCGCCCGTGTGTTTTTTTTTTCAAGTACTTTCAACCATTCGACCTTCATCGGGAAACATTTTTTACTTCAATTTAAAAATATTAAAATTAAAATAAATAGATTAAAAAGTTAAAAAATATTAAAATCATAACAACCGATATCGACATTCACCGAATTCCTCGACTATTAAATTGGACATGCAAGGCACCCTTTTTTTTCTAAGAAAAACGGTAGCCGTAGGCTTCTTTATCGAAAGTCCTTGTTTGAACTTCTTCAGTCCAGTAGATGATGAATTTCGCTATTGCATTGACTGCCGCTTTGTCTCGACGTTAAAATATGAAATCCAGGTTTTTACCTCCAATAACAATGCAATCCAACAATTTATCACCTTTTCGTAACTCCGAAAAAAATTCATGCCTTAAATACGCAAAATGAAAAAAAATTACACGTGGGTTCATCTTCGGCACCCATCCGGCATAAAATTTTTTTATACATCAGTTTTTTAGTAAACTTTTCATAAATCAAAGATCGTTAAACATTAAATACAATTATGTCGCGGTTTAGTGCCGTTTTTCTTACATATTTTTGTTAATTTATTTTCAATGAATTCATCCGTTATGTACCGACGGTCGACCGTTACATTCTTCATCGTGAATGTTCGTTTATCCTTCTAGAAACGAACAGTACCGCCGTCTTACTTTACCGTCACTCATAATATCCGGCCACTAAACGTCACAAATTTGCCTGTTAATTTCAGCCACAGAATTATTTTCCCCTCAAAAATCGGATTACTCATTCGTTCTTCTCATTCATTGAATTGTAGCAGAAAATAAATGGATGAATAAAAACGACTAACAAAAAAAATGAATAAAGTATTGTATCTGACAGCTGACTATTGATTGAAACAACTGAACTACCCAAGCGTCATCTGTTTACATTTCGTATACAGATAAATTCAAAACGGACCTTATATTGAAAACATGCCTGGTGTGTGATATACCATCACAATATTTATTTATTTATCTTTGTTGGTATTTCGTGTATAATTCTTTATTTGTATAAATATAATAGTATTTTTAAATAATTATTTATTTTACTCCTACGTTGCGTTGTTGATTATACAATGTTATAAACATTGTTTAAAATTTATACATTGTTTTAAACGTTTTTAACTGTGTTAAACCTGTTACCTCTTTCTAATAACTCACATATGAAATTTCATGTTAATTTTGTAAGTTACACTGCATTATTGTGTCGAACTGGATGTTGTACATACAAATACTCGGTGATAAAAGTGTAAAAATTACTTTGTATCAGATTTGTTAAATCCTTTGGGGAATATATTCTCAAATATTATATTAACATTTTTTATGATGAAATATACTTTTAGTTTCCTATATATTCATAATTTGTTTTAAATATACTCAATTCAATTTTGCTAATTGTCGTTTTAGAGTTGGGTTAATTTTGAGGTGGAAGAGTTAAAAGTTAAACTTGTAGCGGTAAAAAAAATCAAGAATGTGCCTTTTTTCTGTTAATCTTCGCTATTCGATTCAATATTGAATATGTCTTCAAATAAATAAAAAAAAAAAAAATACCTTTTTATTTCTTCTTTATCTATTTTTTCTTTAGCTGCTGCAGCATCAACTATAAAGGAAAAGTAAAATTATTGTGAAAAATTTTGGGTGTCGGGTTTTGCAAATGTTAACTCTTAAGTCAAAAACACATAAAAAAAGTTGTAGAAATTTCTGAAGGATTTATCTACATATCCGCTTACGGATGTGTGTTATTTTATATTTTGATTAATATCTCCGGTCTGGCACAACTTAATTTCTTTGAAAATGGCTTAAAATCTTTCCATAGGTTAACAATTTTTCCCTTTTTTAAAAACGGTGGTAGAAAATTGAGCTTTACAACGATGAATTTTTTGAAATTATTTAAAATTCCAGTTTCATGAGTATTAAATTTAATGGTGGGGGTTATTAAACATTACTTTTTAACAGTTTATGGGTCATAGCACGAAAACTAGGAAGAAAAAAAATTCAGCAAACGTTTAGCCCCCCCCCCCACACACACACACATAAAATTATATAGTGTAATTTTTGTTTCAAATTTATTTAAATATGTATAGCCTGTGACACTCCCGGTAACGTAAGGATTCCAACCGCGGGGGTCATCCAACTAAATCGGTTCAGGTTGAACTGCTACGGTGGAACAAACACACATATACATACACCCTAAATATATTACCCTCTTTTTGGGCAGTGGTGTAGTAAGAGGATGCTGTAATTTTTATCATTATAATCAAACAAGTTATCTAAAAGCGATTTTAAAAGTACAAAACGACTAATAGAAATTTATTTATTTATTTTGTAATCTTGTATATGAAATAGTATAAAATATTAATTCTGTAGATTTTTTTTCCACATTGTATATGAACATTTGATTTTATGAATGCTTTGTAAGAATCACAGTTTTATCATGTCTTACTATCGTTAACTTACTTTACGTTTAAAGTTTATTTTTTATTTATTTATTTTTTTATAAAATGAAACAAGAAAAGATTGTATCGTTTTGATAAAATATTGGTATTTTTATGGTAAGAAAATATTGAAGCATTTTTTCTTCCGTGAGTTTTGTTATTGGAGTAAAATCTACCGATTTTTTTCGTCTTCCCTCTTGTCATTTTTTTTTGTTCTCCTACTTCGGTCTGAAATCATTTAGTAGTGAAAGTAGACTGGGGTTATCATAAATTATTGTAAATCTTGATTTTTTATTTCCTTCTTTTCCTTTTTATTCCTTTATACAACCCCGTCATCCGGTTCTATAGTCACTTCCTCTTCCAATTTAACATCAAAATATCCCTTTTTTTGTCGACTTGTTTGTTGCTATTGGTTACGTAAATATTCTAATAAGTTACATGAATCTGTTTTTTAATCGTATTTTTCAGTTATGTGTTTTAATCTTTAAGGTATATTTCTTTTTGGCTCTTTATGATTTTAAGAAACTATTCTTCTTTGATTTATCATTAGTATTTCTGTTGGTCATAAAGTTAAATTTCTGGGTGTTTTATTAACGACAAAACATCATGGAATGATCACATTGTTTTTATATTTGTGTTAAAATGAAACCGTACTCTTTTGCTTTAAAGTGTCTTCATAAAACCCTTTTCTTGTCGACGTTATTAAACATTACTTATGGTTACGCATATTTGCATCTAAATTATCAGTTAAAGCTCTCTCTAAAAGTCAAAATGAAGTTTAAATTTACAAAAATGGGCTGTTACATCATTGTTTGATTCTATAAATATGAATCATATAGACCTGACATTTAGAAAGTTAAAAATCTTAATCTATCGTTGTGTTTATGAATATGCAATTTTTTGCTAAAAACAGTAGTTATTTATTCTTAAAAAGTAATAATATCCATCTCTATCACTATAACAGAAGTGTTTTCGTACAACACAACTCCTTCAGCTTACAAAAAAGTCGTGTTATATTACTGTTGCCATTTTTAATAAATTATTGAACCATTTAAAAAAGATCTTCCTACTAATGTATTTGGTATATATACTTTTACAGAAAAAATATTACTATTGATGTTTTTTTTAAATAATACTAATTAATTATTGAAATTATTCTGTATGAATATCCAGATAATTCCATACCGCTTTCTGATTCGAGGTCCTTAGGCAGTTGCGTTCCTTGTTTGTGACATATGTATGAGTCTTGTATAGACTCAGGACAGTCATACCTAAAATTTGCGGTTAATTGAAATTCTCTGAAACAAAATGAGATTAATAAAATTTACTTCAAATTAAAACAATTTTCGTAAAATTTTTGAAAAGTTTTATTGAGGGGCTTCCTTTTTGAATAATCTAGAAACGATTTTTCCATAGAAATATACCGGTTAATTTAGCATGTAGTAAATATTTCATTAATACTAATTAACAGATTATTGTTTATAATATCAAACGTAATTAAATTATTATACATTTATGAATGCATTAACTCTTTATAATACTCAATGTATAGAAACTAGGTGATCTCTATTGAATATTTTATTAACCCTACCTATTACAAGAGAAAATACTCTGCTTACAGTTTTATAAAAAGGTGAATTTAATTAACGTTGAGAAGTTTCATTTAATTAGCTAAACCTCTTATTACAAAATCTAATTTTGTGGTTGAATTGCATATAAAAATATTCTGGGAGATGGAATGAATTTATTATAATATTATTATTACAATAATCTACTCCATTAATGTATCTGTAATATAAAGAACATAATATAAGAAGAACATAACATAAAAGAGCGTAATATTATTAGAAGGTCACGTGTAATTAGAGATGAACGAACGAGAAAGAGCATGTGATGAGATGAGGATTCTGTTTAAAGTTCCATCACGTAGGATAACTGAAATATTGTATACTCCCTTTCTTGTATTTTAAAGATTTAAAGTGCTTCAGTTTATTACAACGTTTTACAAAGAACATAGAATTAAAATTAAAATAAAAAATATTGTTTAACGTTACACTGTATATGCATATATATTTATTATTATTTTCTCGGCTATAACTCTATTGCTGCTATATTAGCATAATGAAGAAAGATTAGCTATTGCCCAAAATTTTGGTTTCAAGGATTTTGTAATTTTCAATGTTTCAAGAGCTCCTTAATCCAAAAAAGATAAAAAAAGAGTTAAAGAATTTTCCGGACGATTTATGTACGTACATACATACATACATACATATATATATATATATATATATATATATATATATATATATATATATATATATATATATATACACCTACATATGATAGCCTGTTTATTAATATCTCCAAACTTTCTCAACATGGCTTTTCCAAAAATGGCTCAAAAATATTCTATATATGGGATATTCGAAAAAATTTAAAAAAAGCGGGAATAAATGTTCATTAAAAAAACGCTTCACCTTTTCACCTTGATCAAAATACATTTCTACTTTGAAAATTATGTTGTGTTTAAAGCACAATTAAGAAACAAATTAAAAATCTTTAGTAAAAATATTTAGTTCTCACCAGATTCTGTTGATTAAAGCTTTTTTTATCTTAAAAATTGCTAAAAAAAGATATATATAAAAATGTTATGTCCCATTTTATCCTCTTGACAAATTTTGTGGTATTTGAATAAAAGTCTTTAAAATAAATGCAGTTTTCTATCTTGGATAAAAATTAATAAAATTGATTGATGTCTATTTCCATAGCGAAGTTATAGTAGCATCTCTGCCTTCGTTTCAAAAGTTTCGTGTCCAATTCAGGCACGGGACGCTACAAGATTTATTATCAAGTTGATGTTTGAATGGACTTACAGGCATATTAATAATTTACTTTGGCGAGAACTTTATTTTGTAAATCGATCCATCTGTTCGTAAATATTGCTTAGATTTAAAAAGCGCTTACCGTATGCTCTCTTCTACGAATAATTTCTACTGTTTCATCCCCTTACAAATTGATAAAACATATTCCTGCTTTATTCTTCCTTTCTCATATAATTGGGTAAAGGAATAGTCATTTTAATTTTTTTTGTCACAATTTTTTTGTAATAATTCTTGTTACTATTCCTTTTTTATAATAATAATTAATTAATTATTTTTTAATAATACCAGTAATAGTAGTAGTAATGATAATAATAATTTGTATACAGTAATGTTGTAAAAACATTTTAATTAAATTTACTACAAATTAACAATTTTATACGATTTTCGCAACGTGGAATTACACAACATTGAAAACATTATCGAACGAAAAAACACTGAGCAAGTAATTAAATAAAACTCGTGTGCGTGCAAAAATAAGTTGAGAAGCAAAGTATTAATGTTTCGCATCGAGTTTGAATGATAAAGTGATCTAGCAGGTAAACCAGACTACCCATCGGTTTGTTCTAATGGTGAACGCGTCTTCGCAAACTAGCTGATTTGGAACTCGAGAGTTCCAGAGTTCAAGTTCTAGTAAAGGCAGTTACTTTTATACGGATTTGAATATTAGATCGTGGATACCGGTGTTCTTTGCTGGTTGGTGTCTTTGTTGGTTTCAATTAAACACACATCTCAGAAATGGTCGACCTGAGACTGTACAAGACTATACTTTACTTACACTCATACATATCATCCTCATTCATCCTCTGAAGTAATACCTGACGGTAATTCACGGAGGTTAAACAAGTAGATGGAAGGAAGTAGGTAAACCAGAGTCGTTTCCTAAGATATGTAATTATGTTATGTAGAATCGTAGTTCATTACATACTGTGAATTTAGAATTAAATACAACATTTTGGTAGACCCCCTTGCTCCATCAAGTTGGATCTTCGAAACGTGTTGAAATACGTGCCATTTTTTTTCAAAGGATTGTCTAAATACTAATTTTTTTACGATTTTTAGCAGTTTTGATTCCTGAGATATAAAATATTCATGAAACGATTTACCCGTCCTTTGCTACCCCACTCAAATTGGACTTTTGAAAAAAGGTGAAACATAAGTCAATTTGGTTTTAAAGAAGAGTTTAGGTATCAACTTTCATGATTGTTATTATTTCGGTTCCAGAAACTTTTCAGAAATTTATCCCCCTTTACATCGTCTTATAGATTGAGTTTTCTAAAATACTTTTTTACTGTTGATGTCTACGTTATAAAAACAATGAACTCTCCGAAATTCACCTACCTCCGTTAAACGGTATGAGTTGTGCATTAATGAATTATTTAAGTCAGGGCACTTTATTTTTTTACAGGGTGATATTAAAGTATGGAAACTGCTTAATATTTAAAAACTGAGATACTAAGAGGTATAAACATTTAAAGAATACATTATTATTCGATAAAACTAAATAAATAAACGAAAATAATAATAAAATTGCACTAGTGAACAAAAATTTGAAAGACTACAGCTTAATATTCTCTAATAGGTAATTAATTCAGAGACAATCGAATACCGTATTTGTGTGTTAAAGAAAGAAGACAACATGACATGCTAATAACTTCCATTGTTATAACATAATAAAATTGAATTTTGTAAAATATCAGCTGATTTACTGCTACAAATTTTAATACTTTTTTACATTGTTTAAATTTAAAAAAAAAAATTGTATTAAGAAATTTATGACCGAAAACATTTAACTAAATTTACAATTAAATATTGTATAGTTAAAGTAACATCAATTGACGTAGCCATTTAATTTGTGGTGTTAATTATACAAAATATTATATTATTAGTGTTATTTATTATTGTGAAGGTTGTTATTATTAGTATTTGGGTCTTTAATTCCAATATTAACCGTTTAGAGTATGTTATTGGAAGTAATTCTGAAGGTAATTCGAAATAAAAAAGTTACTACTACTAGCGCATTTTTAACGTTTTTTCAACTTTGATTGGTTATAACTAAAAAAACTGATGTGGACACCCATGTGTGATGTAGACTTCCTTGTACGCCTATTAACTATACATATTTTTTTAAATGAAAAGTACATAAAATTTTATTTCATTAATAACTTCTGATATTTTTTCGTAGTTTTTTATTTTTTATTTTTATTATTGAATAATATATGTTGTAAAAAACATTATTTCAATCAGAGGTTAAAAAAAAAAAAAAAAAAAAAAAAAAAAAAATTATTGATAAATTAATATCTTTAAAATAAAAAAAAAACTAAGAAAAAGGAGTTGAAGTCGGATTTAACCGATGTGCCTTCCCTTTGTAAGTCTTAAATATTTCATTAATTAAAATTTTATTTGGCTATAATTCTGGAACCAATGAAAATAGTATCACTTATGATATATCGTTGAAAAGGTCCCAAAGAGGGCTTATTACTGCAGTAAAAAAAAAAGTCTGTACGTTTGTTACATATATACGTACAGACGTCACGCCGAAACTAGTCAAAATGGATTCAGGGATGGTCAAAATGGATATTTCCGTTGAAATCTGAAAACCGAAATTTTTCGCGGTCACAATACTTCCTTTACTTCGTACAAGGAAGTAAAAAAGAAACTATTTATCTAGAAACGGATTTAGCTGTAGTTTTTCTCGTAAAACTTAAAATTCAAATTATGTATCGCATGTCCAGTTAACTATTTAAAAGGATTTAATTCAACGTGGTGAATTCAAGATGGCGGATAAACATTTGAGTCGCATCATAAAGTAGTAATTTTGTAATTATGTTTATCCGTACTTGTTTCTACTTTGTAATACCCGTCAGATTTGAAATATGAAGCCATATATCATTCAGCCATTAAGGCCATTAAGCCGTTAATACCATTTTTTATAAATATAAATACTATTCATTATTTCTGAATGTACTTTATTATTATGAATAACGTATTTAGAAAAGCAAAAACCAAAATATTGTGCATAATAATATTGCAAACATATTTTGTAGAAATATAATTTTATTAATAATAATATTTTTAATACAAAATAAAATAAAAATTATATCATAAAATTTTATAAATTGATTTATTCGTAAGAAACTGCGGGGGGGGGAGACACTATTTGAGTATCAAATACTTTTTACTCTGAATTGTTTTATTATTGACAAGTAATTTTTTATTTATTTACAAATAAAAAAGAAACCTCGAAATAAATGTGAGGAAATTATAAATATTATAATAATAAGGACTGAAATATGTCATCGAATTAGGAAGTAAAAAGTAAACATTTTCAGGGGAAAACAGAAGTAATATCTATTTAATTTTATAGTATATTCCTTCATATAATTCCTCCTTTCGTTTTCCCCTTTTATTTCCTTAGCCTTATTAACATTACTGCTCGTAATTGAAGACGATATAGATTTTATCTTTTATTAAACTTTTCAGTTATTATTTCATCTGTTTTTTTATTTATTTTATCTTTGTTGCAAACAGTGTGAAAATTTCTGTTATTTATAATTTCAGGAAAACATACTTCACATATTTATCTACGCATACAGCTAATTGATTTATTGAAAATAATGTATCATATTCATTCCCTTTAAAATTTAAATTTAAAGTATTCACAAATAATGCAACAAATGTTTAGGATATCTTCCAATGTCATAAATAAAAAAGAACGTTCAATATAAACGTAGATTCAGAAACGCATTGTTGCCGATTATCCCTTGGAGAAACATTTCGCCCTGATTTCTGCACCTTGGATAAAATTTAACAGATTGTAGTTCAAGGGACCCAAATTAAGGAGTATATTTAGTGGTTTTATATGAAATATGACGTGAACGATTGAAAAAAATTGGTTCCCAGAACTCTATAATAGTTTGCGAGAACTCTTGGGTATAAGAGAAAAGATTGGGATCGAAAACACACTATTTTATGTTTGGCGTAAACACGTAAAAGTTTTAAACAAAACTTGAAGAGAATTATATTCAGAATAATATGACATGAATAAGGTCTATCATCATCATTATGTACTAAAGACCATGCATGGCTCGTCGTATTAGCCACGCCTATTTTTACGTCGCTGTGTTCTTTAAATCCTCGTATATTTCATAGCCATCTCTTTTTCTACACGACTTCTCTTGGTCTACCTCTTGACTTTTTTCCCAATACCTTTCCTTCAGATATATTTATAAAAAAAAATCATCACAATGTTATAAAATAAAAGAAGTAACTATTTTCGAAAAATAATCGACATTAAATAATAATAATGAAATATGAATAAAACAATTTTTTTATACATCTTTAAAGCTAATAACAATTAGATTATCTTAATTTCTTTAAAAATAATTTAATTTAAGTTGGCAATACTAACATCTCATTGCACAGGTTACGTTTTTAATTGCATTAAAATAACAATAAACATTTAAATAAGTAATCTAAATTACCCGTTTAACGGAACTGTTTTACGAAAATTATAAAATAGCGTGTTTTCGATGTCAATCTTTTTTCTTTTACCCCAGATTTCTTGAAAACTACAAAAAATAAACATTTGTGGGACCTATTTTAAAAAATTTTTTTAGGTCACATTTCACAAAAAAGCATTAAATTTACTCCTTGATTTGGTTCCCAAGAATTTCAGTCTGGTTTAATTTTATCGATGGTGGAGAAACTAAGGTGAAATCTTTCCCCCCCCCCAAACACTCTGTAACAAAGCATTTCCAAGATATATGTATATACAAACTTTCAAATTTATTTTCACCATTAGAACATTTTCTGACTTTGTTAAATTCTTCGTGAATCACTCTAAATAAAATATCAGGATTTTTGTATTATGTCTGTACCATTGGTCTCTTGACTTACTGGGTTTTTTTCTTATTACTGTATTTATTAAATTTTGAGAAAGATTACTGTTTTAAATTTATCCAGATAAATAAATTACTGAGTTAGAAGTAATATTAAATCAAGAATAAATAAATAAATATTTTATTCCAATCGGTAAGTAATACACATATAAGATTATATCAGGAATAGGTAAATATGGTCCTCCATTTAAAAAAAAAAAAGGAATTGGAAATCTATCTATTATACAAAGAGGAAGAGGGTTTTTGTTTGTTCGGGATAAAAATAAATCTACTCTATCATTCGCAGCCAAATTTTTACCCGTGTTTCTTGACATAACTGAGAATGGTTTTAGAAATTTTGTGGAGATTCGCCGGTTGAAGCACAAACTTTAAGAATTGAATTTAATGAACCGTGAACTGTGAGCCTCTATTACTCTATAAGCTGGGTTTGAACTTAATGATTCGAATCAATCGAATAATTAATATTAAAAAACTAGTAGAATTAAATTTAAGTTAAATAAATTAAAAATATTTCTGTTTAAAAATAATGGGCTTTCCATGGAGACTACGTGTGATGGTAGAGTGGTGAGGTATGCGAATAATTAATATTAAAAAACTAGTAGAATTAAATTTAAGTTTAATAAATAATATTAAATAAATTAAAAAAATTTCTGTTTAAAAATAATGGGCTTTCCATGGAGACTACGTGTGATGGTAGTGTGGTGAGGTATGCGAGCACCTCGTGGGAGGCTAGACCAATCACCATCAACTGGTAACAAACGGGGCGCTGATTTGGGAGATGCAATGGGGTGCTCTTATAATATCTCTGCAAACAATCGTCCAATTTCAAAATTCAAACGGGGTATTTGTTAGTAGGTTAAAGACTAACTATTGCATCCATCAAGTACACTCTCGATGTATCAGATCACGGTTATTCGAAAAATGTTTCCTAAAATTGAAAAATTATTTATTAAAACGTGTAAATAATAAATAATACGTTACTGTGCTGGAATTCTCATTCAGGCCGCTAGATGGCGAGCCGCTAAATTCCCATGCCCCTTTCTTACAGCAAGCCGCTTTCAATGTATTTTTCAATAGAGATATTCTCAATACAGGTCTTATTAAAATTGAAGACATGTCGTTACTGATTCATAATTAACTCCAAACAAAAACTACACAAGATAAATTGACGAAAATTTCTATTAATATTCTTTTTACGGCGTAACTGCCCACTAGAACGGATTTTCTGAAATTCCGAATTTAACGGATTAAAATGGATTTTGAATTTTTTTTGAAACTGTAATTTTCTTATTTCTTTTGTAACAAGTGAAATGTCCAAATCAGAGTATTTTTAAATTAGAGTTTACTCATACTCTTGCTCAAAAATCAGCTTGATTTTTTGTGCATGTAAGCTTCAGGTTAATATCTAAAAACCAATTTCTAGATTTTTAAAATTCCAAGTTTCAAGGGTTAAAATGGATTTTTTAATTTTTATTTTGAATCCTTGCTATTTTTTAATTTCTCGGTAAAAAAGTGAAGAAATCGACGTGATTTTTGGTGAGTGTAATGTTCTCGTGAATAAAATCAATTTCTAGATGTTTGAAATTCGACTTCGAAAGGTGGTGAAGAAGGGTAAAAAGATTTTGAACAGTGATTGTAAGTTATCCCAATCCCGACCATACTAAACGAGATATTTAGTAGATATGGGCTTGCAAACACTCTTCATTAATATTTAAAAACATTAATGGGTTTTAATTGAATTTTTTTAAGGGATACGAAGTTATTCGGTGCTGTGGCTCATTGAACATACCCACTGCCACCGTTACTGTATATGCGACTGGCTGCAACTATCTCTTTTAGTAAAAAGGTCTGTGTCCCATTGAACCACCCTTGCTCGAGAGTTACCTCATTTAGCAAACTAGTAACAACCTTAACTTAAAAACAGACAAGGTGTCAAATTATAAAAAAAATAAACTTTTAAAGTCGGGTCTCATGAAACACCCCTTTTTTAAAAAGTTCCTACGCCATCTAAATTAATACTTGATACAGTTGGATTTTCAGTCTGGAAAATTACTGTCTAAAAATTGTTATTTTATGTACAAATGAAAAGTTAAAGATGCTACGATTTTCTGATGATATAGTAATTCTAGTTGAGAGTAAAAAAGATTTAGAAGAAACAATGAACGGCATGGATGAAGTCCTACGCAAGAACTACCGCATGAGAATAAACAAGAACAAAACGAAAGTAATGAAATGTAGTAGAAATAACAAAGATGGACCACTGAATGTAAAAATAGGAAGAGAAAAGATTATGGAGGTAGAAGAATTTTGTTTTTTGGGAAGTAGAATTACTAAAGATGGACGAAACAGGAGTGATTTAAAATGCCGAATAGCACAGGCGAAACGAGTCTTCAGTCAGAAATATAATTTGTTTACGTCAAAAATTAATTTAAACGTCAGGAAAAAAATTTTTAAAGTATATATTTGGAGCGTAGCTTTATATGGAAGTGAAACTTGGACGATCGGAGTACCTAAAAAGAAAAGATTAGAAGCTTTTGAAATGTGGTTCTACAGGAGAATGTTAAAAATCAGATGGATGGATAAAGTGATAAATGAAGATGTGTTGCGGCAAATTGATGAAGAAAGAAGCATTTGGAAAAATATAGTTAAAAGAGACAGACTTATAGGCCACATATTAAGGCATCCTGGAATAGTCGTTTTAATAATGAAGGGACAGGTAGAAGGAAAAAATTGTATAGGCAGGCTACGTTTGGTATATGTAAAACAAATTGTTAGAGATGTAGGATATAGGGGGTGTACTGAAATGAATCGACTAGCACTAGATAGGGAATCTTGGAGAGCTGCATCAAACCGTCAAATGACTGAAGACAAAAAACATTATGTACGTATCCCACTCAACTTCCCTTGTTTTGTTTTGGTTTAAAAATTCATTGAAGTAATTATTTACTTCAAGCTGGGATAAATATATAAATAAAGCTGGGATATATATATATATATATATATATATATATACTAAAATATTTGTGTGTGATTTCAAACGTTTTGATTGACGAGTTTTTGAGATGATGCAAAAACAATTTAGAAATAATTTCGACTCACTACTAAATTCATTGAATTTTAAGTAATTCAATGAGTACTTAATTTCGTCTTACTAAACACCAACTTTTTTGCTATTTAAAAAGTTAAAAATAAAAAAATAGCTAAAACTACCACTATCCTTTTCTAATTTTGTCCAGAATTTAATGCCATCTATATAAAAACATTTTGAGCCATTTTCAAAGATTTTATATTGTACTTGTGTGATATTAATCAAAATACCTGCCAACACATGTATGTACATTCTATAATTTTTTTTTTTTGACTAAGGGTGTCTGGAAAGATCGACTTTGCAAAAAAAAGAAAAACAGTAAATCACAATTTTAGATGATTGCTATATTTTAATTTTACAGTTATTCTTGCTGCTACAACAGCAATACAACTGTAGTCGGGAAAGTAAAGATAATATAAATATTAGGTAAATAAATAAAGCTCTTATGTGAGGTGAAAATAATTTTGGATAAATTCCCAATAAACATTAAAATTGTGGCTTTAAATAACTATTGTGGCTTTATAAAAAATATAAAACACTATTTGAATAATATAGGAAAAATTTCAATTAAAATTTTATTAATTGTAACGTTTTTTAATTTATACAGTTTTTAAACTGTAGAATTTAATTTTTTTTTCACAAAGATAATTGTGTAAGTCATTAAATCTTTTCTCATGTTTGTAAAAAGTAATTTGTATAAAAGTTATTTTATTTGGTTAAAAGAATGGAAATTAATTCAATTTAATTTTTAATTTTAAAATTTACTTTTGCTTCATTAAAAGTACTAATGCCTTTTTACTCTTAATCTTACTACTTACAGATGTTTATCTAGTGTTATTCTGTCTTAAATGTTAAAATATAAATAAAAAATGCAAATGTTTAATACAAAAAAAAAAAAATTATTATTTTATTGTAACAATTTAAACTGTTTTTAAAGTCTTTTAATTCAGTTTACATTATTTAACTTTTATCAAATCTTGCATTTATTTAAATTGAGTGATAAAAATATTTATTCTGTGTTAATAATTCAGTAGTTAAAAAAAACCATTACTGAGATGAACGAAAAAAAAAAATTTTTTTTAAATTAATTTGGTTTTTTGTAATTAATTTTGCATATTCATTAAAAATGTTTCCACAATCATATAATATTTTGACTGTTTTACAGAAGATCTTTTTTCTTATAAAATCTATAATACCTATTAAGAAATAATTTTTTTCAAAACCATCAAATTCAATAAAAATAAATATATATATATATATATATATGTATATATATAAATATTTCGTTACTTGCTACAATATTTACATGAAAAAAAGGTTTAAATTGCTGACTTACCTCTTTTTCCTCTTGTCAAATTATAATAAATGAAACAATATGTTAGCAATGAAAGGAAAAAAATAATTTCATTTTTAATAGCTCTGAAAAATATTATTATTGTTATTAAATTATTTTACTACATGTTTAGTAAATGAAGCTAAAAATTAAAAAAATTTGAATATTCCATAAATATGTACAGTATTTTATAATGACTAGGTTGGCCTTTAAATAATGCAATATAATATATTTATATAGTAGCAGTTTTGTTTTCAGTCACTGAGTGTGACCTACTTTTGTGCTTATCTTGTTGATCTTAAGGAAATGTATCGTAAATTTAATCGATTTTTGAAGAATTAAATTTTATTTTCGTTTTATTCCACATGGATAGAAATAAACAATTTTGTTTTTGCTGATGTCAATCTGTTTAATTATTTTATAAATAATAAAAATTTGTATTACTAAAATTTACGTCGTTTTCAATTTTACGATTTAGTCTTACTGAACAACAGCACTTATTAACCCATTTAAATAAGAACTCTGCTCGTTACTACTATTCATCTTATTACAACTCATAAGAATCTCTTTTTTATCTTCAACTGAAATAACCTAAAAACATTTAATTCCTGATAATCGGCAATCGTCACCGAATCCATACTCGAAATAATTTACTCTTTTTACTGAGCTCACTTAATCTGCTACAGTTCTTACTTTTCTTAGAGAATATATCTATCGTTACCTTCACACATATTACTACTCGTATTAATGGTAGTATAGTTTTAACAATATTGCTACTATAAAAAATCATATTGTACGATTAAAAGGCCGAACTAGTCACTATAGAATACTACATATTTAAGAAATATTATTTTCATTCTACATTTTTAAAATATTAGCTTCATTTTTTGAAGTTAAAATAGTTTATTTATTATTTAAATTTTATTAAAATAGCTTTAATTATACTAATAATAATATCTTTCATTGCTACTAAAGTTACTTCCTTCAAGTATTTGGGCAGTTACATCGACAACCAGCTGGATGCTAATAAAGAGGTGAAACATAATTAGAGCAACGTTTCTTAGAATGAAGCCATGTTTTACAATAAGAATCTAAATTTGAAATTTAGACAAACAATGCTCAGTTGTTGCACTTACGTATACGTTGTGTACATCAACGTATACGTTGTTCACCTGTACATCATCGTATACGTTCTATACGTTGATGTACAGGTTGCGGTATGGCCATTGAAAGCGGCTACTATTAAGCGAGTGTTTCTGTAGAAAAGTTAATAGTAAAAATATGCCTTCTTCGTGCTGATTTAATAAGAAACGACATTTTTGTATTAAAACACTTTGTTTGACATATCCTTACAAGAAAAAGTCACAAGATGTAACGTCAGGGGTTTTGGGAGTCTAGAGTATATTATCAAGTTGTGAGCTCCTGTACGCCTATCCAACGTCGAGACAATGTTTCAATTAAAAACCGACGATCTTGACTGTTCCGATGTGACGGGAGCCCATCTTGTTGAAAAATAGATTATTCGTAGTCTTCATTTAGATGTGGAATGTCAGTCCTGCAGCATATCGAAAAGTTTATACCGGCGATGAATGTTCTTACCCAGTGGTGAATCGATACTGAAATGTTATCGAAACGCTAGTTAAACCGTTATTACGGACTCTTTGGCAAAAATTTAAGACATAAAACGCCTTCTGTTGCATAGACGCCATGATTACGACTGAGCTTAGCGTACGTTTGTGCGCTAGTATTGCAGTTCTTTTTAGAACGCATTCTTTCAATTGTTGTAAATTTCATTTACTAAGCATATTAGCGTGGTAGACTGAATAGATGTATCGTTTTGAAATCGGGCCTTTTTTTATACGCGTTGTAATAATAATAATTATTACAAATAATAAAATTAATAAGTTATTTATGCCAATTTAATTTTATTTTCAGTAACATGATTTTAAGATTTAAAAAATTTCAATACAGATGAAAGAGCCTGAATATTAGTATTGAGTATTAACTCAATCTATAGCGGTATTATAAAGACATTTTAATGTTATTTTTGTAACAGGTCGACTGATGTTATTTTTAAAATTTAAAGAAATTTGTTCTAATGAGTACAATAAAAATGAAAAAAAAATTTGTGTAAACAAATTTTTAACTTTTAAAACACATGTTAAATTATTAATACGTAAGATTAAATAAAATGATCCGGTCAGAAAAAAAATACGGTTTACTTAAATAATATTTATCCTTAACTAAGAATTTACTATTAGATTATAACACGTAATTATTCGAATTACCCCGAACGATGACTATATATGATAATAACGATCTTATTAGAATATAATAAACCAGTATTAGCTGCACTTGCGGTAAAATTAGATTAAAAATTCTAAATTTATAGTATAGATTCCTACATGATTGGATTAAAAGATTAAAAATTATGGATAATACAATGATTAATTAAAAAAATAATAATCAAAAACAATGCAAATATGCCACGATATAACGGAATGGATATACTGACAACAGAAGGAAGCATTTACGAAAATGTATTGTTAAAAATGACTGAATTGTAAAAGAATAAGAAATAATAAAAAGAAATAATAACAACACCGAAAAGAGAAATAAAGAAGTCTTTTAAGAGATATAAACTACAATAAAAAAAAAAAAAGAAAAAAAAGATGATAACTGAAATAATGATGAAATAAGACAGAACAAAAGAGTAAGATATATTAAATTAATTAACGTGAGAAGACTATGACTTGAGTTTGATTGGTCGCTAAAGCTACGAAATCATTATTGTTATTATTATTATTACTACACCTCTTCCTCTTAATCCGTACGTTCGATTTATTTTCAACGAAATTAGTTGCGAAAACAAAGAATAGAATTCCCTCTTGTACGCCTGACTAACCTATTTCTGAATAGGGATAAAATTAATTGTGCTGAATAAAACGAGGTGTAAATTTTAAATAAAGATGGTGAACAGGATAACTAAACGTACTGCCATATAGTTTTATTATTATTATTATTTTTATTTAATCGTTATACCTTGCTAGTCATCCGCAAATTTTAAAAGATCTTTTCTCTCTTTTTTTTTTAATAATCATTATTCGTTTTAAAAAAAAAATATTTTAATGTTTGGAATCAGACTTTGCTGGCTGGTTTGTTAGACATGAGGGACTATTCAAGATGCCCGTTTCTGCAGTAAATTCTATGGAACATAGTCATCAACTTAGTTGGTTTTACTGTGTTTCATAAGATAAGTGCTTTCAGCGTTGATGAGAGTGTTATAAAAACAACATAAAAAAAAGGTCGTAGTGGAATAAATAATATATAAATTATTATTGATTTTTATTTGCATAATCTATTAAAAAAGCTGCCAAAGAAGTTGCTATACTTTTCTGCCGTTAAGAAATTGAAACTGTTTTTTGAAAACATTATTTCTCGAACAATTTCTTATTTTTTTGGTTCAGCTCTTTTCATTTTATTTATTATTTAATGAAAATAAATTAAAAGTCTATTTAAAAATATTATACGATAATTTATTTTAATATAAACCACAATGTTGGTCTAGTGATAAAATCGCCGTGTAACAGCTGGTTTTTGAAATCAAAGATTCCGAGATTCAGATCCTTGTAAGATAACTTACTTTTATACGGAAATGAATATTATAGTGTACACCGCTGTACTTTGGTGGACTTTTTTATGGTTTCATCATCTTGGGGCTGGACCTGCTGTCATGTGAACATAGTCCCAAGGGAGATTCAGGAGGAATTACTCACGTCTGCACTTCTTCTGCCATCTTTGTTCGGATGATCTTAAACTTTATCGCGGATACCGCGTCTACAATATTTTGACCTTCAACAGAGTCCCAATGATGTTTTCTGATGAGATCGGGGTTCACACCCCGATCTCTCTCCGGCAAGCTTCCCTATCTTTTTTTTTTTGACTCATAAACTTTATGATGATTACATTTCTGGCATCTATTTCAGTGTATGAAATTTCGTAATCGTTTGAAAAACCGTTATCGAGAAATTTTTTTAACCGTTATATTTTATCGAACTTCTCCACTCCCTTAACCGATTGATTTAAAACTAAATTTACGTAAATGTTTTAAATATATGATTTGTGTTGGACTTTTAATACATATATTTTATCTTATAACTTTTATTTATATTTACGTGATCTAGGTAATGTATTTTTATGTTATCAGGATACAGATTTACTTATTTATTTATTGAAAGATTTCGCAAGGTTCTAATATATGTTAGCCTGTTTTTTTGCTTGATATTTCTGGACTGGATTTACAAATTTTTATGAAATTTTGACGATGGCTTCTGAATACATATCATTACATATACATATCATTACAATACATACATACCACTTAATTTTTGGTTGTAATCGGTCAAGGAGATGGGGAGGTATGGTCCCCCTATTTAAAATTTTTATTCAATGACTAGAATATTTTTTTATTATGTTTCAATCAATATCTTTTAGGAGGCTTATAGATTTTTAATAATATTTTTACCTTAAAAGAGCGTCTTTTGATTTTATTTAAAATAAATTAGTGGAAAGATATTTCAAATATTCGGGAATTTATTAAAAATGGCAACGGAAGGGTATTAAGGCCCTTCTCGTAATCTGATATATTGTATTTGACCAAAGAAATTTGAATTGAAATTTGGTTAGAGAGCTTCATGAAATTTCAAAATCTGCAAAACTCGGACGAGCAAAATGTTTTCCCCGACTAGCATATTTTACTATGTAATAGTAATGTAATTGTAATTACATAGTAATTACATTATTAATTGCAATTAATAATTACATTATTAATTGTAATTAATAGTATGTAATTGTATACTGTACAGTTATTACAAAGATGAGAAAGTAAAACAATTTCTAAAATGATCTACGAGTATATATCTAAATGAGCATGTCTATTGATAACCAGTAATTATCATTAAATTTTAATTTTAAATTAAAAACAAAATGAAATATAAGTATAAAATAAAATATATTAATGAGAAATTATGATACAGTACCACTGAAAAAATATTGTATGTATTGTACTCCACTTCAGTTCATCATAAATATCTAAATGAATTTAAAAACTTGTATGATAACTATATGATTACGGTGAAAGCAAGTAATCAGTTACCATCTAGGTTCAGTCCCACTAGAGAGTCTCCGTCAAGACTTATCCCAACGTTTTTAAAATATATATTGATTTGAAGGAGTGGCATGTAAAATGTAGAGGTATGTGGGTGAAGGTGGACATTCATTATTCTTTGCGGACGATCAGGTGAATCAGGTGGAAACTTCGGATGATTGTGATACTGAATACATGATGAGGAAGCTGGTAGAAGTATGTGAGAAATGGGGTTTGACAATAAATTTTTACAAGACCAGATATATGATTGTGGGGAATGGAATGTGAAAGATTTAAGTGTCAGAGGGAATATTATTAAAGGTGTGGACAATTTTAAATACATAGGAGCTATTTTTTCTAAGAATGGGACAAGTAAGGCTGATATACGTAGCAGAGTAGCTAATAAAAAAAAAAAAACTAAAAAAATAAATAAATACAAAAATTCTCGATACAAAAGAAATTAATGAAAATTACTTGACTAACTCTTTTTCTTACAATAGTAGTATTTAAAAAAAATTATCGACAGAGTAATCTTTTTATGTTAAAGGAAATCTTTCAATTTTAAATAGATTGGTGGGAAGATTTTTAAGTGATTTAATAATTTATTAAGAATATCAACATTTGCGTAATAAGACTTTCTCGTTAAGTCGATTAGCATACTTTCTTTTATCCAATGTACTGTATAATTACATCATAACTATAAAAGCGGAAAAATAAAAATTATAGTACCTATTTATAAAAAAAAAAGTAAAATCATATTTTAAGTAATAAAAAAAATATATATATGTATATATTCGTGAATAAAACTTCGGTTTCGAAGGGTTGACGAACGGGGAAGGTTTGTAGAAGGGAACAAAAGGGCATCGATGTTGATCTTTTGAAACGAAGTATGGGGGATGTATGGATGAATGTATTTATTGTGGGGGCTAAAGGCAATGTTAGTAGGGAAGGCCGGAGGCTGAACGAAGAAAGGAATACAAGAAGGGGAATACGCCCCCTTATCTTTATATATTCCCCCTTACATTCGAAGTAAACATTTGCTGCAAGCGTCGTAAACTGTTTGATCTCTCTCCTCTGTTGTTTAAATACAAACCTTACATCATTGTAGATCCTGACTGAGCTACGAAGCCTTCTGCTTCGTACAATGTCTTGTTTCCTCTCTTAACATTTCAACCCCATTTTACCATCCCTGTTATATCATTTCCCCCCTAAACCACACAACCAGTCGATGAGCAACAAGTTCAAAAATTTAAGATTAATTTTTTTTCGATATAGTTAAATTGATTCCTTAAAACTATTTAAATTGAACAACTTAAATTGATTCTTTAAAAAGTTTTTCTAGCTGATACAATTTGTTGGTGAAGTTGTTAACATATGAACATTAATTACAGTATGAAGGGATTATTTTAAAATTGTATATTTGCAAACCATATTTATTAAACATTTTACAAATATCGATATAATGAAGATGTTTGTTTGTAAAGTAATTGGCAATGAAGTACAGGATGAATCATAGCAACCTAACGACTTTAAAAATTAAATAAAAGATACAAAATATAATTTATCTAAGTATGTTTTAATATATAATTAAAGCAAATATAATATCACTTGCGTAACTTCATTTTTCAAAATCATATAAAAGTTCTTTCATGGAAGTTTAGTGTTCATCCAAGTTGTTAGGTCTACGTACGTAAACTTTAGACTTTAGATACTCCCAAAGAAAATAATCTTATAATGTCGGCTTTGGAGAACGGTGCCGATCACGCACTTCCTGTTTTGAAAATCACGTGGACTGAAAACATCTCTCGAATAACCGCCATGGATGTTCTGGCATTTTAGGCTCTTTCTTCATTTTAGGCTGTTCATGTGTTTCTTCACATAAATACGTTATGTATGTGGAGAAAAATATATATTTAAAACATATCACATTCAACTCCGACGAAGAAGTAGTTCAGGAGAATTTCAGGTTATCAAGTGAACTGGAAAGGTTGGTGGACGAGTGTCCTAATACTCAGCGCCAAATTAAAGTCTTTGGTGAAAACCTTGAGTATGAGAGCGATAATGGCCTATCAATCGTTCTAATCTATGGTTTCTTGTGCGAGTAGGGAAATTGGTACCCTGACTGACAGATTAACTGAGAAAGTGGATCCTGACCGATAGGCACACTGGAGGTTTTGTGCCAAGGGTTGACACAAACTCTTGGAACCTTGGCCAAGGGTTGGGGTGTTACTATCGACGGCCTTTGGAACCCGCAAGGATTGAGTTGCTGACGCGGAAGGAAGGACAGAGGGACGAATGTCCGGAGATTGTAGTGTAGGGTTGGGACTAGCGTCCATAGGGACGAGTAAGGGAGCAGTCTACTGCCACGTTATGTCTGACAGCGGTCCCGGTTGCTCCCCGTGAGGTGTTTAATAAACTGATTATACAAAAAAAAAGTGATATTGATATAGGATTTGAATACTAGCTCGTGGATATCGGTGTTCTTTGGTGGTTGGGTATCAATTAACCACACATCTCAGGAAATGGTTGACCTCAGACTATACAAGACTACACTTCATTTACTTTCATACATATCATCCTCTGAAGTATTACCTTACGGTAGTTTCGGAGGTTAAACAACAGAAAAAGAAAGGTTATATTGATATACGTCGGGTCGTGTACGATTACATGTACTGACGCCAATATATCAGCATAACCTAACTAAACATAATCTACGCTCGTTTCGCTCACTAGCCTCGGCTAATTAATGTTACATTAACAAATTATACTTTTAATTTTTTTTTTTTTGGTAAAGTAAAATATGCGAAAGTATAATAATTCATGAAAAAAGGAGAAAATTCTTGGCCGTGAAATTCCTAATAAGTACCTTTATTTCTAACTGAATTTAAAAAGGAGGAGGTTCTTAATTTTTAAAGGTTTTCCCCGGCATAACTTTTTCAAATTGCCCCAATTTGAATCAGAATTATTTAAAAGAAAAAAAAAACAGTATGTTCGTACGGTGATTCCACACCATTACAAATGGTACTTGACCAGTTAAAAAAGTACTGGGTGATATACTCCGATAAATGAATTTATTGCTGCTTGAAGAGCTTTTACATTGAATTCGTGTTTGAGATTACTCGATACTTTATTTATATTCTAAAACTAAACGAATATATCTTTCATCGGCTCTTTCGTTTTGTAATTTCTCAGTTAACGCTCTCTTACAACAATCAATCGATGTGAAAGTTCTTAAGGCTTTTATTTCAAATACGTTTCAAATCAACGAAAAACGGCGTGATCTTTGTTCTTGAATATAATTTAAAAGGCGCTTGCGGATCAAACCATGTCGTCTTTCCTTTCAAACGGCGTTTCTTTTGACAACTTACATTTTATGTAATCCCGTATTTTAGACAGCCTCTGCTCATACGCGATATCGTACTCTTGACTCCAAATCCAACGGATCATTTCCCTCTGATCTTTAAATCATTTTGAACGAGCTGTTTTATTTTAAGAGAACTTTTTTCTTTTGCAGGCAGCTTTTTTTATAGGCCTGTCCATATTTCTACTTTGTAGAAGTTATAGAATTAAAAAGAATGAAATAAAATATTTTTGAAAAAAAATTGAACAGATCCAAAGAAATATCGTACGGAAACGGGAGAAATAATTTTTCCACTACACTCTCAACACAATCTTTGAAACTTATTTTTTAAAGTCGGTACCAAATTTAAAAGATAGCAGATGAAACAACTCAAATAAATTTCGTATCCAATTAAAATCTGCAGCGGATATCAAAAAATAAATTTTTTGTAGAAAAATGATGGTGGAATAATAACTATATGTTGTTGTAGTGGAAAAGTAGCTTTTTTCATTTTCAGTGAAATATTTTTTTTCTTTTCAGAAAAAATATGTTAATTAAACATATTTTAATCGGTTCAGTTTTTTCAAAGTTTTATTTTGATAACCGTTTTATATTATTACTATTTGATAGGTAGCTGATTACTTTTTTTAAAATCAACTGACTGAGTGGAAAATATGTGTCTTTTCCATTTTTTATAGCCGTAAAAAAGAGAAAAAGAAAGTGGTTCTTTTAGGGAATTTTCGGTAAAATAAAATTTAGATAAAAATAAAAAATATAATCGGCCTCAATAAAATTAAAAATTGTAGAATGTTGTTGATGTAACCTATATTTATCACTCTGATGACGATTACCAAATAGACTAAACGATTATTAAATGCCCATTCTTAACGGTTTTTTTTTTGTAGACCATTTCGTGATCTAACGGGCATTTTGCGATAAAATTGATGTCTAGTTGTCATAGCAACACGAATTCAACTGTAACAGTTAGCTCCGAAAATCGGGTCTCTTCTATTATGCGCCTCCCACCTTGACTTTTGTTATTTCTTTTATTTTTCTGTACATAAAGTACACATCTCGTTTTTCTGTCCACAAAAATTAATGCATCTGCATTGTTGTTTAGGGTGTATTTATTGTTTAGGGCGATTTTAGGTTAGTTAGGTGTGAGTTTGAGTATGTTAAATGTGAGTTAAGTGTGTAGCATGGTTTATGTATTATAACTGCGATGATCTGCGACGGGGTTAATCCATTTGGGATAGTCAGGAGTTGACTACATTTTCTAAATTATCTGATTTCATGCATTGTGTTATGATTTTTTTTTAAGTACTTTTTGGGAATTAAATTTTGGTGCACGGCAATTTCTGCTGTCGTTTTGTAAACCAAACGGTTAGTATAATGTGTAATTCAATTATTTTTTTATGTATAATTTAAAAAAGAAAAAATTGTTTTTTTTTACTAGTAAAATTTCTTCCTCTTATTAATAAATTTTTTATAAAAAGCAAATAAATTTATTATAAAGTTAAAATATATATAAATCAAGCTGCATTAATTAATTACATTTTAATATTGTACCGCCTGTATTTTATCGTATATGATGTTCACGATAAGAGACCATTAGCATAAAAAATAAAATCATTGTATTACGTCACTAATTAGAATATTTGACGTAATTGTATAAAACTTCTAAAGCCTGGATCAACAAACAGAATATTGAAGATTAAAACTTTGCGGAAAATTTAAACAGGTTTTCCTAATTAATATTCATATCATTTACAGTGTTTTGAGAATACACCTACTGCATGTCATTAGCCATAAAATAAAGCTCTTTTGTTCATCAGTTTAAATAATACAAAAAAATTAACCAAATACTTTGTATTGTAACATTATGGTCACATAATCAACCCTGATAAAATACCTGAAAACGTTATAACAAAGTTATCTTTGAGTTACCGTTGTTTAAAATAACACCCATAAAAAATTTGGACTTATATAACTGCAGATAAAAAAATAATAAAATAAACAACGCAGTTTTCTTTCAATTAACCGGTATAAAAGTTGTGGTATAGAACCGTAAATTTTTTTACTAGTTATGAAGATTTTTTATACATGTCCTATAAATTTTTTCATTAGAAGTGTATGTAAATTACTAAGGAATTTGTTCATAATGATTTGTCGACAAAATTTATTAAACAACAAAAGAATGACAAATGAATAACAATTTATTACGTATTATCGCTGAAGAGCAAGGTATCCATTGAAAATCAGATTAAAGCCAGCATCCAAAACTAACACAAAAAGAAAATTGTCGTAGAGTGATGTCTAGTTTCAAATATTTAGGGGAACCAATAAAATACAAAAATATAGATAGAAGAAAGATAATAAATGAGCAGAAATATTTTTGATACTTCTCTTTTACTTACAAAAATTATGTATAATAAAAAGAACATCTCAATAAGAGCCAAACTCAGATATTACGACACAGTGATACTACACAAACATCAAACGATTACACCTTAATAATCTGGAAACCTTAAAGAAAATAGAGAAACACTGAACAGAACAAGAACACTGAAAATTAATCTTAGAACTCAAGAAAACAGCAAAAGGATACAGATTAAATAAACAGATATTTATTAAGTCTATGATAAAAAGGTCAACCATGGGTACCTACAACAGATGAAGGAAAAATTACAGAACGTAGGGATCCAAAAGATTCACGAATTTGAGTTTGTAAAAGTAAGAAAGGAAAAGGAATGATACTAAAGTGAAATGGTCGGAAAAGAAAAAGATCATACACGAAGAAAAAATTAAAAAATATTGGAAGAAATGAAAAAGAAAATAGAATAATGATATTTACGTGTTCCGTACCTAACCGCAAAAAATTTATCAGTTCATTTTTGTTGTTTTTCTTAAAAAAAATTATTATCTCTTAACAAAATTAAATATTTTGGTAACGACTATTATATCGTCCTCCTTCTTTTTTCATAAAATAGTAATTTTCGAATCCAATATTATCAGTAACGGAAAAGGGAACTTTATTGGATTTGAAAAGTAATTATTGTACAGTGGTTTCGGTACTTAATTAAGAATAATGTTTACATCTTATTCAACATTGTAACTGGTGGTCGAAATAATAGACATGTGTACCGAGGTATCAAATTTATTACTTCCATCGCTACCGAAGCGCTAACATTAATACAAAATAATAGAAGTTTTACAAAAAAAGAAAAAAAAAGAAAAGAAAGTAAGAAGTGTATAAATTTTCCTACAGTTATATTAGGTGTTGGTAGGAGTGAAAAATCGCCGATGAATGTATGGTGCTTTCGAATAAATTTTTGAATGTGGTAGGAACATATTTCGCGCAAACACATATGGTAGTCGACCCCTCGGTTCTCTTACATATAGGTATTCAAATAGCGATTGCAAAAATCGATAGATATTCACACCCACAGTTCAATTTACTCTTGAACGTACGATTGTACAAATTTAATTTTCTTTCTTCTTTTTTTTTACCTTTTCCCTCGGGCCCGATCCTGCAGTTAAGTATTTATTACACAGCCCAGGGGAGTGTCCTTTACTTTAAAGGGCCTCCACATCTCGGCCCGCCGGTCCGGTCTTACTTTACGACCGCCTCAAACCCCCAGAATAGGATCCAGCAGGCCCGGCTATGCCGTCCGTGGGTGCCCACTCTAGGAGCCGGAACTCAGTCTTTACGCCTGTGCCTCGAACGGAGACATCCCAAGTGGAGCATCCCCGCCGGGAATCGGTCTTCTTCGCTCAGATGTGTGAGAGTACCCGTGCCTCATCGCTACCGCTCACTCGTGCAAGCACGTGCGAACGGCAGCTCCGCAGAGGGCTGTCCCTCATCCCCTCATCTCCGATCCTTCTTTGAAGAACCCTCGCCACGAACCCTGAGATGGTATCAAAACTCTTGGAGCTCCGAAACAAGGTGGCGAGGATGTTCTCCACCCTGAGCGGTCCGGTAATCGCCTAGCAAGCTAGGCGGTATTCATCCCACTGCGAGCACCAGAACACCATGTGCTCTGGGGTATCCGGATCGCCACAATAAGGGCAGTAGGGGTCATCTGCCCTCCTACTACCACACAGGTAGGCGCGTAAGACCTCCATGGCCGATCAGGAATTGCGTGAGCCAGTCGTTCAGCTCATCAAACCTCCAATCGCCCCAAGGTTTTATATCCGCTACAAGGCGGTGTGTTCATTAAACCTTGATAGACGCATCTCCACCCAGCTTGCCAATATCGGAACAGGGCTGCATGTATATCCCCCTTGGGCACTCCCTCATGGCCCAACACTCGAGCGTTTGCCAGCTGCTGAAGAGGTGGCTGCCCCGTGATCACCAGCAGCGCCTCTAGCGACACCTAAGCATTTGCTGATGCAACCTTGGGGTCCATGCGACGCTGTACTCCCTCTACGATCCTTCTGTTGCGCCCTACGGCCATGGCCCTCTTCCATGCCGGAACGCCATAGAAAAGTGTTGCATTGACCACGTGTGCATACAACCTCCTTTTCGATGCTCGTGTCCGCCGATGTTCGAGAGAGAGCAACCCAGCCAGACGCTGCATCATTCGTCATTTGCACAATTGTACAAATGTAATTTTCCAGCCACAGCATCTCGGGAGGTTTTCCTTGTACAGTTTTACATAGCACTTCCAGAAAAAAGGTTGAACTATAATTTTATTTCATAACGCCTTTTGCAAACCGGATTACTGGGAAGAATCCTGTGCTCCTACAAAAGAAAAAGACAGCTTATTCTTCTGATGTTTGATGTTCCCTCCCGTAATATATAAACAGATTGAAAGAGAAAGTATACTGACAAGGTAAGAAGCATATACTTAACATAAATTGAAACATATATATAAAAATCAGGTAAGCGGTTTAAATCGGTAGTGATTCATTACGTTATCGGAACTTACATCGCAAGAGATAACTAAAGGACAATAGACTAATTACGTGTTGACCGAATAATTTGACCGTTATCTCCCCTTAAACAATCTACAAACGTAATCGCCTTTAGAAGTCGGGATAATAGATATCAAAGAGATAATGATCTCGTCTTGTGGAAATAATAATATCAATTACCTGTGAAATTATGATCTATTGTCTCGATTTCCTAAAGCATAGTAAAATAAAATTGAATTTACTTAATGTACTATTAATTCTTAGTTTTGGCTATGCAAATAAACATATATATATATATATATATATATATATATAAATTAAAAATTTTGATGTGAGGTAACTATCGTGCAAGGGAAGCAAATGAGACCTAATATTTTTTACTGAAAAAATAATTATTTTTTTTAGCTGTGATAATCTACAGTATAATTTTGATGATAAAAACATCATTGTTCATTAGGTCAAATAGTACCTAACAGGTTTTACGAAGAGTTTTTATTTTTTCTCGGATTTACTTTTAATATATATTAATTTTTTAGGTAAAAACGTCATTTGATGACCTAAATTATTTTATTGAATAGTTTGGTATTTTCTTAGTTATACTTTAAACATTGTGTAATTAAAATATATTTAATTATAATTTTATAATTAAAAATATTTTCTGAGTGGAGATAGTCGAGTCTAATCGATAGTCTGAGTAGGAGATTTTCATTTCGTTAAGAACTAGAAGATTAACAGTGATGGTCGGTTTGGATCCTCTGGATTCTGTTCACTACCCATCTCAAAAAATTAATAAATATACATGCTATTGTTATTACTTGCGAAGTAAAGGAAGTATTGTGATCGCAGAAAATTTCAGTTTTCAGATTTCAACGGAAATATACATTTTACCATCCCTGAATGCAATCGCTGAACCAAAAGTGTCCAAAAAAAAGCCCAAAATCCCTAAAAATTAGGATTTTTTACTTTTTTTTTTAATTGTAGTAAACGCTCATTGAGAGCTTTTCAACGATATATCATAAGTGGTTCTTATTTTCATTGGTTCCAGAACTATTGCCAAATGAAATTTTAATTCATGAAATATTTATATCTAGTAAGGGGACGGCACACCACTTTTTTTAATTTAAATATATTGATTTATTAACCTCCCATTGTAGAAAAAAGTTACAATAAATAATAATTCAATAATGATAATAAAAAAATGAAAAATACCAGAAGTTATTAATGAAATAAAATTTTATGTACTTTTTACTTTAAAAAAGATTTGTATATGAAATTTAATAGGCGTACATGGAAATCATGTGATATCCATATCAGATTGTTTTTTATTTTGAAAATAGCTTAATAGTTTTCAGCTTTTAGAAATTTAATTACATATTTATATAATTATACATTTTTACAAACTAATTTGTAAATTTTAGTTTATAAAATTATTAATTTATTAAAAATATATTTTCATATGACATATTGTCTTTGTTATTTTCAGTGTCGGATGGTTGGTCTTGAGTAACGTTAACAACTAAAATGATACCAGTTACAATAATACCAACTGGAAAATAAATTTTTCGTATTAAAATGGTAAGTAATAGTTATTTTTGTTAATGATATTACATTTTTTTAGTACTATGTATTTTGTTTTTTTACTTTGCCGGATGTAGCTCTATTGACGTTTTTGCAGGATTACTATAAAGGAAAATTTTAGTTTCGACGAAACTTTTGCCAATAGGAGTTGTTGCAAATGTCGGTATCTCACGATCCCCTTAATTCAAAAATCTCAAAAATATTATGAAAATTTCCGGAAGAATCTTATATGTGGGGGTTTAAAGGCATTCAATTTTGAATTAAATTGATAAAGTGGAGGTGTAATTTTCACCCTTTTTAGTTTTTGATTTTTTGTATAGTGGTCGTAGAAAATTGACCTTTAAACCGATGAAAGTAGTAATTATTAAATTATTTAAAACACAAAAGTTTTAAGTTGATTGATTTATGAATGAGGAATTTGATCGTAATTTGTTAACATTTTTTTCTACATGTCTTGAAAATCCGTTGATCAAATCGTTGAAATTTGGCTACATGCATTTTTAATTTCTCGTCTAGCGCTACAGCAGAACTATAGGTTTAGAAAGAAAAGTATTGTAATCGGTCCAGTTTGGGCATATGCACTTTTCACCGGATCTTGACGTTTTGAAACCTAAGGAACCCAAAAAACCGGATGGAAATTTTCCGGATGTTCGTAGTATCTGTTTGTTCGGTGTCTCATACCTAATACCTTCAGAACTACTAGGCCGATTTTGACCAAACCTGGTCAGATTACATATGTATATGGGGTATTGATGCCTTAAATTTTCAACTTAAACGTTCAAGGGGTGAACTGTAGAGCGAGGTCACTCTCAGTATCTCGAGATTTCACCAAATTAAGATCTTATATCTCTAGAACTACTGGACCTATTTTGACCAAACTCGGTCAGATTACTTCTATATATGTGGCATTCATTCCATTAAATTTTCAACTTAAAGGTCAAGGGTGAGGATGTAGAGTAAGCTTACCCGCAGTAAATCGAGATTTCACCTAATTATAGTCTTATTGTTCTTAGACACATTTTCTAACGATTAAAAAATAATATTTGCAAAAAATCTTTTCAAAATCGCACCATCACCCCAAAAAATGATCTAAACAAGGGGCTAAGTGGGTATTTGCATCAATAATACCCCCTATCACCACAAGGATCTCTAGTGTACCACTGACGTACAGCTGTTGTAGAAAAATATTCTATTTAAATAAAATGATAAATAATTTAAATTAAGTTGTGTGTGTAAGCCACTCATTAGAAAAAAGCGTGTGACGAGGAAGTCCTGCAACTGTGTTTTCAGTTTTTTTTAACATATTTTTTTCTTATTATTTTGGTTAATATAGCTGGAATATGATTTTGTGTATGAAAATCAGGTTAGGATGGGATATATAAATTACGGTTCCTTGCCGTATGAGGTTGAAAGTAATCGGAAGCTTGGTTATATAAGTAGTCAAATATTTGTTTTATAAGGGAAATAATATTGCATAAATCGTTTTTATTTTAAACATTCAATATTGCTTTATGGCAAGTTCCTACTTTCATAAGGTATAGGAATCCATAAATAACTTTTCCTTTTCATAAAAGAAAAATCAAATTTAGAAAATGCTCCAATATCAAAATTATTATTTAACATCTAATAAACATGAAGCGATAAACGCCACTTTAAAAAATATTGGTAGCCGTACACATTTACGCAACCGTTTCGCGTGTTAGTTTCATTATGTGTTCTTAGAGATATCATATATATATATATATATATATATATATACACGACTTATTTATTGTTTACAAGTAATACAGATAAATACAGATATATTATTGAATGAATTCTATTTCAACGGATAAATTAGTATTTGACATATACGTATGTCTTCATCCAAAATTATCGAAACAAAAACTGACATTTTGAAATTACTTTAGAACGTTTAAAAATTCCTTTGACGGCCAAGTGGAATTAATTGGGGATAATATTAATTTAAACCAAAAACTATTAGATATGTAATTTCAGATGAAAAACTCTAATTCTATTGAACTTTTCAAAATTGAATTTAACTTCATTGAACTTTTCAAAATTGAATTTATATTTACATGTATAAAGTGAATGAATTTTCCCGAGTAAATAAATAAGTTTACCAGGATTTTTTTTATTATTTAGAAAAATAGAATGCTATATTATTTTTTTAATAAATAATACAAATTAAAATAGTATTTAAAATATTGATAGAGATGAAAAATTGGTATTATGATTCAGATGTTGAAGTCAAAAATGTCTAATGCGTTTTGTGAATTTGGACTTTAGTAAGAGAGAACTTGTTCGGATAGGTTAAAGTCTATTTTTCTTTTAAATGTAGTAATATCTTGTGGGATTTCGGCATGAATGCTTGAGAATAAATATGAACTGGAACATTTTTATTAACTACTTAATTGTGAATTATTTTGTAGCAATTAATTTTAATTTAGTTCATAAATTTACATCAATAATATTTTATGTGCTCTATTTTAAGAAATCAATATTGGTTTTAACCACATCAACATTTTACCTATTTTATAATTAATAGTGTATTTTGTGATTCTACCCTTATCAAGGTTTACCATGGTTTCCCTTGTTCCATTCAGGCAAATGCTGGTACAGTTTTCTTTAATCTGTGGAATGTCATGTTATACATTCCTTACGTGATCTGTATAATACTATAATTAGCCTTTTTTGTATAAATTAATAAAACATTTATTAATTTGTTTATAGGGGTTGGGATGTTGTAAGTAATTATTACGTGGTATTTATATATTTATATATTTGTATAATTATTTATTAATAAATAAATAAATTTATTATATATATATATAAAAAATAAATTAAATTATTATAAGTATATATATATTATTCTAGCACTATTTCTCTGTGTATAATGCGTTCAGTTTCCACATCAGTGTAAAAAAAAGTAAGTATTTATAAAATACTTATATTTATAGAAAAAAACGTACTTGAGAATATGATTGTTTTCGATAAAATATCTCAAGGCGCTCGTAAAGCTCGCTTTAATTAAGACATTTTCGATCTCAGCGCTTAGACACTGAAGTACACTCTTTCATATATAAATATTTGATAGCATCATACAATATAACTACAAGCGGCTCCGGGACCACCGTTAGGTATTTCTTCAGAGGATGAGATGAATGACAATTTTTGTAGCGTGTGAAAATGCCATGCTTGATAAGGATTTGAACCCGGGACCTCCAGATGAAAGTCCGAGACGCTACCACTCGCACCAAGGAGGCCGGCATGTGTATAAAACTAAATTTTGGTGATCGTAACGGAAGAATATATACGAAATTGTTGGTGTCGATCGTTGTTGGTGAGTATAACAAAAATGTAGATCACACCGTAAAATTCTCGATTTGTATCTTTGTGAGTATCTTATTATAAAGTACGTTCTAAGACAGATGGTTTTGAACGATTATTTATTTATATATTGACTGCAAAATTTCAAATTAAATTATTTCAAACACTAATCAACATCAGATTTTTCGTAAACAGAAAATAATAAGGATTAATTTACGTATAAAAATAGTTAAGTGTATAAAAATATATAGCGTTTATATTTTATAGTGTATACAGTAGGCTACACGTGTATATGATTTTGTATGAATCTCTCAATAGGTGAGGAACAAAAAATATGTTCTAAGTCTTTATAGAAATTTACTTATTTAAAAACATTATTTTTCTCTACTGGGATGGTTAAGTGGTTAACTCGTCGTTGTAAATCGGTTAACAGCTGATTTTTGAAGTTGAAAGTGATGAGGTTCAAATCCTAGTAAATGTTAGTTGAATTTATACAGATTTGAATAGTAGATAGTGGATGCCAGTGTTCTTTGGTGATTGGGGTTCAATTAATCACATGTTTCAGAAACGGTCGGCCTGAGTCAGTACAAGACTTACATGTCACACATATCATCCTCACTTCATTGGGCCGGGAGGAGGGGTTGCTTATTTTTCACTAGTTGAACAGATTACAACGTACACGTTCAAAAAGTCAAAATAATGTCGCGTGTTCCGCCGCTGGATCAGGATTTTGGGAGGTTGACAGTTTAGAATGTTTATATTATTACATCCTTGATATTATTATATCCTGATTATTACAACCACAGTAATAATCAGGATATTAGTAGTAAAGGATAATAATATTACACGTCAATAACAACAAAGTACATGACATAATACATAATCAAAACAGTAAGTATAACATAAAAACAGAGCAAAGAACATAACGTAATCTACAAAGAATAACAATCAAAATATTACACATCAAATAGTGATAGATAGTAAATAATTAAATATAGATTATATAAAAGACAGAATTCAAAATACATAATCGTTAAATAAATATAAAACTAGACCCCTTAAGAAAATAAACCGTTAATCTTAACCCTTTTTAATTACTAGTCCTGTATTAACAAACAATCGTATAGTGTTCACTTGCAGATACCTTTGCTATCTACTCTAACAGTTTATGAATGATGTCTATTTTATTATTTCTTTCTATTATACACTTATAGTTTTACTGTAACTCACCGATAGTATTTTTTGTATACTTGGATTTACTTGTGGCGTCACCTTACTTGTACCAAACAGAATTCAGGACTCTTCATGCTGGACTGACGTCTCGCACTCTCATCTCGCAGACTCACACCTTGTGACTCTCCTCGCTGGACCGTCGTCGTAACGTGTTGCTGGACTTGTTCGCAGAATTCAACTTAATCTAAACAACTAGCAGCCTTTCCTCGCTGGAACTCCTCGCAGAACTGCCTTTGCGGGACTGACGTTTGTAACGCCTTGCAGACTAGTTCTAATAGAACTCTTTTTTTAGCTGGTCTACTATGACTATTTATACTTCTATCCTCTTTACCTACTGAACCGGACTCAAGTCGAAGCGTGAAAACTGTTGATCGAGGCTTTTGTTCCCATGAATTCGAAACCTGGTCTCTTCTCACCGTACACCAGGTGTTCATTGTGTGTTAGCGGGGAGTATAAGAAAAAACAATTCTAAAACGGATCCATTCTTTACAAAAAGGGTTCCCCTTTTTGTCCCTTTCTGGATTCCTTCAATTATTACACTAATATTACTTTCACAATAATTGGTAGTAATTCGTTACTCAGGCCCGCTATACAAGTCCGGTGACTTGTTACAATATAAATTACAAAAAAAAAAATTACCAAGAATTAAATATAAAAAATTTTCTTTCCACGAAGAAACGAAGTGAATTTCAGTACATTTTCTGCATGTGAAAGTAAACAAAAAGATACGTATAAACATGGATTTGGAAATGATTTGATTTAAGATAATTCCTAGAACTAGTAATATTTGAGAGAATTATTGTGAAAAACAAAAAAATAATATTGATGAGCGTATTGTTCTGAACCTATTCGATCAACAATATTATAAACAACTTCGTGAATATAACAACTTCGTTAAATTGTCAATAAACAAAAAAAAACTAGTGTTAGAAAATTGGTAACCAATTTACTAATGAAAAATATATTTAAGAAACATAAACTATTCACGAAAAACAATGAGAAAACTAAATAATTTTTAAATATGTAATTGTTAAAAAGGTTAAAATATTAAGTTCTATATCGATGGTTAGCAAAATCAGTACAATAGATTATTATTTAAATTGTTTATAAATCAATTTTTTTCAGTTTTTATTTATTTTCATCACTACTTTTATATATTTATTTTATCACATAAAATACTTATAAAAAATCTACGTAAACCTTGAACAAAAAATGTATAATCTTTGAAAATGAATGATTTTTTCTTTGATTATTAAATATCGTGACGTAAGCCTATTTTCATATACAACGCGTTTACATTAAATAAGAATTACCTACTCTTCTTCTTCTGCTTAGCTTCCGGAACCACCGTAAGATATTACTTCAGAGGATGATATGTATGAATGTTAATGAAATTTAGTCTATTTTAGGTTTCAGAACTGTATGCAAGTGAAAATTATTGCAAAATTTAAAAACATCTTTTGCCAAAAGACATAGTTGTTCAAGTTTTAATTTCAATAATGTCATTAAATTGTCAAAAAATAAACAAAAATGTTTAACAAAATTTGTAACGAATTTAATTCTAAGAAAATCTATTTATGAAGCTAAACATGAAGAAGAGTTTAAGAAGTATATATTTTTTTAAATTTAAATGAATTTTTTTAGGAGTATAAATTGAAACGTAGCAAAACAATACTGTATTTTTGAAAGTAGTCAACCCAAATTTTGTCTTAAAAACAGTCCTAATTCAAAAATTTCAACGTCCTACGGCTAATTGTTTTTGAGTTATGCGAGAAACATACGTACAAACTTCAGGACGAAACTAGTCAAAATGGATTCAGAGATGGTCAAAATGGATATTTCCGTTGAAATCTGAAAACCGAAATTTTTCGTGATTACAATACTTACTTCGTACAAGGAATTACAAAATTGGGTTGACTACCTCCTTAACAAAATAAGAATCATTTTTACATTAAAAAATATCTCCCAACAATTTTAAAAGAGAAATTATTATTAATTAATTTTTATCCAATTAGTGAAGGAAGTGATAACTGGCACAAAATTGTCGGATTGCATACCTGCTTTGGTTCACTAACGATTTAAACCATAGCTCAGCTATTTATCAACCAATTTAAACAAACCAGTTGTCTTCTTGTTAAAAATAAAACGTTTAACATTTTAACTAATAAACATAATTCGATAAAATTAATATTAGTAGTGCTATTAATGATTCAAGATTTAAATGATCACCATTTTGGAAATTTTGGAATTTATTTATTTTGTAACAGATGATGTAGGGTCTATGTTAGAACATTTTGTTAATATATCTTATTCTATTCTTAGGATATAAATTTTATTGAAGGAACATAAAGTGGTGGGCAGAGGGGTAAATGAACCGAAATAAAGCATTTGTCTACATGAACATTTTTTATATCTATAATTATAAATCATTTCGTGAGTGATTTATAATCAACGCCGAGCAAAACCAACTGAAAATAAATTGATGAAAATTTTTACACACGTTCTTCTTACGTTGTAAGTGCAGACTAAGAAAGGAGAGTTTTAAATTCCGAGTTTAAATAGGTACATAAGATGGAGTAACAATGAAATTTACTAAATTTTGAATTTCTCTGAAACAAATGAACATATCAATTTGGTTTTTGGTTTGTTCATGTAAATATTTAAAAAAAAACAATTTATAAATTTTTTAAAATTCTATCTTGAAAGAATGAAGAAAGGTAAAAACGTTTTGAGCAATGATTGCAAATCTTCCCCATTTCCAACTGCACTAAATGAGATATTTTCTAGATTTGGGCTTCCAAATATTCTTCAGATAAATATCTAAAAACCATTTTCGGTTTTTTTAAATTTTGTTTTTTTAACCAGTGTGATGGTCTACTACGCGTCTGATGAAACAACACAGCTACTGCTATTGTTAATCTACGTGCGACGCGACTGGCTGCATCTGCAACCGGTTATTTAACTAAAAAACATAATAAATGACCGCGACGGGAAAACCAGGTAACCCTACAGGGTGGGCGAAGCCACGATGGCAATTCTAGTATATACAGAGTGTATTATGAAGTTCTCCCAGAATTTTCATTAGCTATTCTATTCGTGAAAATAATGGAAAAAGTTCATGTAAACATATTACATAAAATGCTTTGTTTGCGAGTTACGGGTTTGGTTACGAGTTACTCGGATTTCAGCTATCCCGGTAAAATGAATTCATATTAACATTTTTAAGACTTTAACTAAGTCCTCATCCTTCCTCACCCTTTGGGTGAAATTTCATCCTTCTTCACCCAAAGGGGAGGAAGGGTGAGATTTCTTATCTCTTTTGACCTGAAAAATGTAATAAATCGGTCCCACAACCGTATATGCAGTATTTGAGAAAACCAATAAATTGGCCCAAAAAATCCCTGATTTTTATGTTTGACGTACAATAACTTTGTTAAATGTAAATGTAAATAAAAGGTAAAACTTTAAATAAAACTTGTACAGAATTTAATTATGCACAAAATAGTTTTAGATAAGTTGAATAAAAAAAAGAAAAGTTAGAAAAATTCAATTTTTTTTTTAAAACAGTAGATTACTAAATTTCATAGAAAAGCATTTATTTAATGTAAAGAAAAATCAAATTATTTTTTAGTGGTGTTGAAGATTTTTAACAAAATTTAGTATTAAAAAATTTTAAAACACTGGAAATTGCACAACAATTTTAAAATTAAAATAAATTAATTAAAATTACTTAGATAATAACTTTTATTATTAACAGAAATATTAATTATCTAATGAGCTAGACAATTACAAAATTAAAAACGGTTGATAGGGTAATACAAATTTTCAAATTTGATACTGATAGAAGGATTATATTCTATGTTAATGCCATGGATTTCTAAGCTCATCATAGGTAGATTTTTGTAAAATATCAGCAATTATAACGTTTTTCCCAATTAAAAAAAAAATATATATATATATATATGATGTTAAAATATATATTTTTACGATGAAAAAGCGGGATCAATGAATTTTTCCTTTTAAACCGATGCTATTTTTATACGTGTGAAAAAGTGCTATCTAGTTGTTTACATTGTATAATGTTTAAATTGTGTACCCTGTCCCAAGTTTTCTTCTTTTTTTTGGCAAGTGAGTGTATTAGTACCCTTCTTCCTTTTCTATGTAGGCTCTAAACTGCTGCTTCAGTCCCTTACAATTGTTCAAATATTTGTCAAGCCTATACCAAGCAAGCGTTGTTGGTGGGTTAAGAAAGAGGGATTATTTATCAAACGGTTTTCGCCCTTAGGCTTAACTTGTTCACATTTCTATATATGTACATAGTGACATGTAAATTTTTTTTATTCATATTCATATCCCATAAATATTCATTTTCTTAGTGTTTATGGTAATATATAAATATATATATATATACTTTTTTTACATCTAAAATTGCTAATTTTTCTGGCGTCAGATCGGATTTATAGAATGAGATGTCCTACTTAATATTCGATATCAGCAATATATAACGTGTACAGTAACAGATACTTTTATATTTATAATATAATACATGCTACTTTGCAAAGAATAATAAAAATATTTGTAAATTTACTCTTACACACATTGTTCAAATATTCATTAAAAACAACAGTAATAATTAACAAAAACAATAACGATAGTAAAAAAAAAATAATAATAACTATGAGCGGAAAATTATCTAACCCTTAATTCATAAATCCACTAGAGTGGAAAATTTGCTTTTAGTTTGTCTGGCATTAATGCGTAGGCTAAAATGCTTGCCCTTGTAGCAACAACCTATACACAACAATGAAGTAATATTTACCTATTTTGTCTGTCAGTAACAGTCGTGGTATTATAAAAAGATTATCATGCAAATGCATGATAATCATGCCTTTTTGTGCTACACAGAATCTAATACAATCACAGCGTGCATTATTGTTGAGAGTTTTTTTTTTGTACAATTGGAACAGGCTTATGCTCACATACAATACCGATGGATAGTAATGAATTTTTTAGCGTGTAAAAAATTATGTGTCTGACCGGGATTCAAATCTGAAACCTCCGGATGAAAGGCTGAGACGCTACCATTCTGCCCCGTTAATAGCCAGAGATCGGATATAGTTAAATAGCCTCGAGATCTGTTCTTTTTTCTCCGAGAAAATCGGATTTTAAATAGTCGGAGATCGGTTATATTAAATCTCAATCGTTTTTAAAATGCCAGGCAGCCTCTGCTGTAGTTTTCTTCGATCAAACTTTCCCAATAAGTCAATAATTTCAAGAATAATCGCTTGTTTTAGATAACGCGATATTGTAGGTGAAAGAAAACGATCATGATGATCACTTAGATCAACAGACTTATCTCTCACGATATCTTTTTTTGAGATTGTTTAAAAGAAAAAATGTTCAGAAATAATCCTCACACAATTGTTCGACTCAAATAGAACAGTGAAGTCGAAACATCCAATAAGAGCGCAGTAACCATTAAAAAAGAAACGTCTAACATGAAGAAATGTGTTGATTCCTGAAAGTCAACCAATGGAGGACATTTCGAGTAGTTATAACATAATTAATGTAAGTTATAAAAATATATAATATAGCCGGTCATGGCTTTGCCCCCTGGGCTCACATTGTGTTCGTTATGTTCATGGTTGTGAGAAAAACTGATAAATAACATTTATAGCCTGAAAAGCTCTCTTTCCTCCAATGTTTCTCTCGTTCTTCACATAAAAACTGTTGTTGTAGATGAACATATCACTTTTAGTTTCCCTTTCCATTATCTTAAAATACCTTATATTTCGGGAAGGGCTCAATGTTGAAGCTGAAAATCGGATATGTTATAAAATTCATAGTCTATTATTTGCCTGTCGAAAACGAAATAAAAAAAAATCCCTTTCGGCACGCGGGAAGGCAAAGTTAGATTTCACCGGTGTTAAGTAGGGGTCAAAAAAGATTTCCACCTTAAAGTTAAGGACAATTTAAAATTTAATCTCAATATAAAAATGAATGCATATGAAAGAAAGTTTCACATGTTTAGCATACGACAAACCCCATCTTCTTACAATTCCAGGAAGATTTTGGCCATCCCTTGACATAAGGGTTGGTCATAGACAAAAGTTTTAGGTAATGTTTAAAGGACTAACGACCACTTTAAACCGATTCGATACAGTCTATTAAGGGAGGTGTGATTTCTTTTGTCTTCGAAATCCCATTTTTTCCACCTCCTGGGCCAATGGTTGGTGATGTCAAAATACTTTACTTAAATAAGTTTTAGGCTCTTATCCACAGAATAGTAGGAATTTTAAACGAATTAGATATCTTACTTAATAAAAACGTTATAGCGATAGTTTATTTTTTTCGTAAAAGCCCCCCATGTTCCGATTTTGCCCATTAACGAACTCGACCGAGATTTTGAGTCATTATATCTTATATATCAATTTTAAAGTGATTGGCGCAAAATTACGGCAATTATCGTGTTCACAAGAAAGTGAAATATAAATATATATGTATAAACTTTTGAAATGATTGAATGGTGGTTTTGGTGTCTGGGGGATGTGAAACGTGAAGATATGTCGACATTTTCCAGAAGTCGAGTCATGCTACCCATTGCAATAGGTAATTTTCTTATGAAATCTACCTAAAACGGTGTTAGATCGTCGTTCAAGAGGAAAAATTCACAACTTCATCCTCAAGAGAGCTAGAGCCTCGATCTATGGCTTAATACGTTTCCTGGGATAACCCAAACGTATCCTAAAAAATTGAAAGCAATCGGTCGGTTGGTTCTCGCGTGATGCTGATGCAAATGAATAGTACCGCCAAAAACTTTCGCATTTATATATTAGGTTTATTTATTTCCCAAAATGTAATAAAAGTCTTTTCATGTATTGGTATTTATTTTTTTTTATGGGTCACATAACTTTTCGTTCATCTTTATTTTCAAACGTATACATAAATTTAGTTTAAACGTCTAGTGTACAGAGATTTTACTGATAATTTATATCATATTTTTAAAGAAAATTAATTAAAATTTTACGCTAAACTGTATATAATTAGTTGAATAATAAAGATAATAATTTAATTCTTCTTAATAGCGTATTCGACGTTATGAACGGGTTAGATTTACATTAAGCCGTACAACCCAACTCAGGTTTGTTGAAGAGAATAATTGTTTGGGCCTAATTGCACTAGTAATAATAATAGTGGCAGTATTCGTGGGTGTACAAGAGGAGAAGCATGTAGTGTGGTTTGTCGTATGATTGATGTTAGGAGATCCAGAACGGGTTTCGAAGTAGCTAGAGTAAGTGGAGGGGAGGTCTTATTTGTAGCAGAAGGCGACTAGCTGTTGCGTGAGTATTACTATTACATCTCGACTAGATCTACCTTCCTTGTCGTGTACTTCATCATCTAGTGTTACACAACAGGTACGGATGAAAATGATGTACATCCCGCTGTGCTTATATGCTTCTAGTAATTAGATTCATGTTTCCAACCTTCTCTGTCTTATAACTATGTTTCTCAATTCTGTATCTTTGTCGCTTTCTCCATAACCACTTCTTACCCTTTTATACATTGTAATTATCATTCCACGTAGGACATTTTTATGTACGTGTATAAATATTCGTGTGTGTGTATGTGTATACACACACACACACACATATATATATATATAGTAAGTGACTCTTTTACACCCTTGTAAGGGAACGCACAATACAAGGGTTGTTGGTCTCTACTATTTTTTTGCCACCCACTTGTTTTCAGTGAATTCTTTTAGGGTTATAGCCTGCGTAGGGTTTTGCTATACTATACTACTAATAAATGTAGGAGAGGGGCGTACAAAAGAATGTATGCTACCCTTCTTTTTGTAGCCATTATAGAATGTCCTTACACCACCACCCTCTTATATCCATAATCACCCTTTTTTTACTTTATTTCTATTCTTTTATTTTTCATCTTTTTCTAAAAAAATTATTTTCTCTTTCCTAAAAAACTTTAACTTTTTTAAATTTTTTATAATATGCTTTTTTACAATTTTATATTATAAGCCCATATCATTAATAAACGAGCTCGGTTACATTTTCACTTCTTCACTGAAGTTACAGTAAAAATTTCGCTTTTTCTTTGGTATTTTTATTACGAGTGTAATCTAATTATAAGTACTAGAAAGAAAACTTTTTTTTATTATATCCTTGTTACTTTTTATTTTTGTTTAATATTTTATTTATTCCCATTATAGGATACATAGGTAAAGAATGAAACTTTAGATTTAAAAAAAATCCTTCATTTTTGTTAATATTTTATATGTACTTAATCAACATATTTTATATCATTCTAGCTATGGACGCACACACAGCACATTTATGTATATTATATTTAATATTTTTACATCTAACATGGTGTAAAACATTTTATTACCGTGCTAATGCACGGTAATAAAAAATTAAAATGGAAAGAACTGAAAAAACAAAACAAAACAAAAATAAAGCTCGTTGTTACGGCTGTCTTGCTCAAAGAAAGATGTAAATATATATTTTTACTTTACCGGCAATAGCTAAAAAGCTACTTCCGCTATACAGCTATAAAGAAAATTAAGGTGGTAAGTAAAAGATTTGAATGTTAGGGATTTAACAAGTTTTGACATTTCATGACTCCTCTCTCACTTAACCGGAAAAACGCTATTTTAGCAATGGGAGATTGTAGAAGGATGTATATATGTGAGTTCGTTCTTGTATGTGTTGTAATATACATAGTTTTACTAGTTCCTTATCGTTACCGTTTTGTTTGAAGCACAATATCTCGTTTAGTAATTAAGACAAATTAAATTTGTACGGGAGATATTCTTTTATTTATCAGATATTTTTCTAATAAATTTCGTTAGATTTTTCGACCTCCGTGGCTGAGTATGCAGCGTCTCTGTACTTCATGTAGAGGTTCGGGGTTCGAGTTCCCGTCAGGCATTTCATCTTTTCTTACGCTACTAATTTTTACCGGTCTACCGGTTGGCTTCGCTGTCAACCGTCAAGGTCTTAAAAAGTAAGATTTCTACACAAATAAAATCACATTAGGATTGGTAGATATATACTACTCTATAGATAAAATATAAGTACTTTCTCAATATTTGCTTGGAATGATTAAAGAAAACCTTGGTAAAATCTTAATCGGAGCAGTATCACAAAATAACTAATTAATTATAAAATAAAAACAAAGAAATACCAGAGGTTAAAATCCTCTTAATAAGTAATTCTTCTTCTGCCCGTTCAAGGGTAAACTATGCAGCCTATTGCGGCACCCATCTTTCCAGAGCTCTTCCTTTTTCTCTTCTTCAGCCTAGTCCATATTCTAGAATTTTAGATTGCAGGCGTTTTTCTGACATTCTATGAATGCAGACAAAATGGCTGGAATTATACTGCTTAATGGTTTCTAACAGAGGAGGTATTCCGAACTCATTCCTTATTTTTTCTCTCTTGTTCAAACTAGCGTATCTAGCTATTGCTTTAAAGTATCTCATTTCTGCCGACTATACTAAAGAAATCTCTCTCTTTGTCGTGACTCCATGGTCTCACTACCATATAAAACTGTGGCAAATGTTTTGTTGAATTTCATCCGTGTTTTGGTTTTTTAAAATTCTATAAAGGGTTTTAGGTACCGCTTTAAACTTCTTCAGTTTGTTTAAAACAGCTTTGAAAACGACACGTCATATAAAAGGCAATTAATATATGAAACTTCTTCCAATATAGTATTATTTTTTATGACGATCTTTGTCTTAATAAGGTATTTCCCTATAAAGGCCGGTGCCTTATATTTCAAAGCTGATATTTTTATTTTATATTTACAGCATATATTAATGTTCATTAGCGAACGTTTTTTCTATACTCCTAAATTTATAAATAAATACTTGAGACTGTTGGATATGAATATATAATACAATATAATACCTTTATTGTCTACTGGGATTCACTCAGCAATATTATCCTGTAAAATCGTAATGTAAAGTGCCCATTACTTTGCTCAGATTATTTATCATGGAATCCTTGCCTAGCTGAAGATTACTGACCGCTATACATCATGTAGCCAAAATGGGCATGATGCGATGATCCTAATGCTTCATATGTACTGAGCATGAATAATTGTTTCTACGTTCGAGTGCCGATGTCTGTCTATCTGAGTGCACGGAACTCCGTGAGTGATAATGCGATTTCATATTTATTCTATATGTATAGTGTTACTCGTTCAAAGGGGATTCTAACAATGAAGTCTATATTGTAGTGTATATTTCATTATAATATGAAATAATAGTAATACACAAACATTTGTAGTATAAAATTCAGGATAACTGGATTGTAGGCAATAAATAAATAAAATTCAAAAATGTCTTTATAGAAACATTGCGTTACTTTATTATAGAAATATGAATTTTTCAATGATTTTTAAATAAATTAATTTAATTAAAAAAATTTAAAAATAGGCTGCATTTACTACATTTTTGTTTAACAAGTAAAAAATGTGTTCAGATAATTTTAATTAGCGCTTGAATTGATTGTTTTTTGTGGCTGTTTTATAATAATTTCATTTTATCCATTTTTGATAACATCGACAAAGTAATATTATGGAAAAAAATGAATCAAAAAGAATTCCTTGCCACTTAAAATCAGTTATGAAAAGTATGTATCGTGAATTCAATGATTCTCCTTCAGATAAGTAACTTAATACCATATATTTTTATCAGTAAAGAAGTTAAAGAGGGTTGTAGTATATCTTTAACACTTTTTAGTGTCTACGTAGACAAAGTTCTGGAAGAATGGAAAAAAAAATATTGATACAGCCATGTTAGACGTGGTAGATTACAGGTGAAATCCCTTATCTTATGCAAATGACAAAGTAGTAATTGAGGAAAACGAAGATGATCTGCAGTGACCAGATCTTACAAACTGTCTGGTGTACATATAAGATGAAAATATCAATTTTGTAATCTAAGAGAAAGGACTTTATTGGGAAGGATCCCAATAAAATTTCTTCTGAACAAGAAAGAGAAGGTAAAAACAAAGTGAGAGAATAAGAGAATAGGCTATTGAAAAACCGGAAAAGAAAACGCCCAGAAGAAGAAGGAAAAAGAAGGAAGTAAAATGTTGCTTCACATGATCTTCAGTACTAAAAAAAAAATCGCTATAATGAGGTCTAGTAAAAATTACATAAATAATAGTGATATGCGTACTTTTATAAAATATTGAGTTTTGTTGATTTACCGAACTCTCTGTATTTGCTACGAATTTTAAGCACACTCAGAGTATTGTGAAAACGACCAGATTTCCAAGGCTGTTTCAGATACTTTCCTACATTTACTAGAAGCTGAAATAAAACATATATTCGACTTCAGCTCAACTCTCTCTCTCTCTCTCTCTCTGTAAGTATGTATGTATGTGTGTGTGTGTGTGTGTGTGTATGTAGACAATAGATGAAACAAAAGATAAAACATGTAACTACGTTTATATAATGACAAAGCACGCAGAGTAGACACTAACTAAAATAAGCTGATGAAGTCAGTAGCATCTATTTGCATCAGCATTACATTTCAGTTGAGTGGACCGTAATTGGTAATTCATTGTTTATTTGTATTCTTTGATTAGTCTGTCGACTAATGTATTTTAACTGTGGGTGTTCTTCTTATGTACTTTTCATTTATATTACTAATTTTTTAGATTTACCACTGTTTAGACAGTAAATATGGAATTGTTATATCTTTTATTCAGTACTACTTTAATTATTTGTAAAACTACACCTATATAACATCCGCTCTGAAACTAATAATAGTCACTGAAATCTGTTTAAAAGCTATATTAAAGGATCTATAAATAAGAAGAAAAGAAAGAATTGTATCGGATTTGAGTATCTGTAGGACAAAATTGTCCTTGTTGCGATCAACACTTTTTTAAGGGATATGAGAGTAGAATTTAGTTGTTTCTAGTAGACTCAAAAAATAAATATTTGATAGTAAAGTTGAGTTTGAAATTTATTTATGGGAAACGGCTATTTTATGTCTTTCGGTGTTACAAGTAGGCAAATGGATCCGCTCATGTGAAACGGTTAAGCAGTTAGTTGAGATGGCATCAAATTAGAATAGATGAGCGAAATTAGAAGAAGCCTAATAAGAAGGCGACAATTAAAGTTGACTAAACACACTGATGCATTTGCCAACGATGCAAATGCCTCGGCAGACATTTCCAGAAAGAAATGAATTTATATCATTTTTTATGTTGCAAAGAAAACAATGGCTGAATTATCACTTATTTAACAGGAATAAAAAATTGTTATTTAGAGAATAACTATAGAAAAAAAATTGAATAAAAACTTTTAATGTTGATTAAAGATGATGATAAAATTATATTTTTTATTAATTTATATTTATTTTCTTGTTTAAATAGATAAATAGAAAAATGAATTCAGAATATTAAAAATTTCTTTACAAAAAGACATTTATTTATTAATTATTTTATTTCATAGTCATGTAGTTATTACAACTAAACCATTTTAAAAACCATAAAAATATGCACTAAAATATAACTTTATATTAAAAATAACATTAAATGAACAATTTATTACAAAAAATTACAATTTAATAATTATGTACATACTAGTTTATTAATATTTCAGAATTTAAGTACGTAGAGTGGTGGTTCATGAATTGAACATATCCAAGTATTCTTTACGATCATAAAATTCATTAGTTGTAAATAAACATTCAGTAATGGCTTGCCCTAATTCACGTTGATTTTTTTACTTTTAGGTAAACTACTAAAAAATAATCTCGCAATATGTCTCGCATAAGTTTTTCAAAAACCCTCCGAAACAACTTATATGTGATTATATATATATATATATATATATATATATATATATATATGTTGTAATTTTATAATAAAACACCAACTTGAACAACCAAAGTACATATATATGTGTGTGTGTGTGTGTATACATATAGTTATTTTATTTCATTTTCAAATGTATTTGTATATATTATTGTTATTTCAATTTAAAAATTAAAAATCATTTAAAATTTAAATTTAAAAATTTTATGTACAACTGATGATGCGGGATCCCGCAAAAGTGCTTTTGGAATTAAAAAAAAAAAAAACCAATTTTGTCATTTCATTTACTTTGTAATTCTGTACTTGGTTTGTTCAAGTTTGTTTTTGAGTATAAAAATACAATATATTGATTGGTACAGAGGTCTTATAAGTATATAAGTATCCTATACATAAGTATAAGTATCCTATACAATTACCAGAAACAGCGACTATACACTGATTTTCTCATCGTGAAGTGAACGTTCAAACATCTGTAAGCATTTTCAGTCATCCGATACCTGGTGTACTGCGAATTAACACACTTATATAAATAAAACATCTCGTCTGTCATGGAATACAGCATCGGGTTTATCTGTCCATCGACAACATTTTTATAATGCCAGTCACAATAATTAAAACACTTCGGTTTGTCTGTTCTCTTAAGTTATTACACGATACGGTTTCAAATATTAATCATGAAGCCTTCACGATGAGATGTGTCTTTTACACCACTTTGTGGTGTACCTTCAATTTGGTTTTTTCGGACCGGAAGAAATGCTTTAAATATCTAGTTTAAAAACGGGGGCAAATTTAAAAACTAAAAATCTATTATTCATTACCCGAAGATGTTAAAGCGTAAAAATTGGTATTTAAATACTCCTTTAAAAATAAAATTATAAACGTACTAAATAATTTTTCAAAAATCCAATTTTTTGGGACAAGGGAGACAAAAAATAATTTTTTATGAAAATTAAAAATAACAATAAGTAAAGAATAATAATGGTATTCTAGGAGATGACTCTGATTAACTTCATTGTTTTGTTCGAGTTCATTGCGAAATGTCATTACTTTGCCACTCAACTTGTTTTTTGGAAGCATGCGAGCTTTAGTTTATTACTTGCCCGGTGGTTTTAGGTTTGGTAATGTTTTCAGTGCATGTATAATTCTGCGGCGTTATAAAATTGAAAAAAAGATAATTTGTTATATTCTATTTATTATACATCGTTAAAATGTTTACGTGGTTTTAAACATAAATATAGTTTAAAACGCGTGTTCAAATAAATGTTTTGTAGTGTTTTCTACAAACCTTTTTTTTTCTGATTTTTCCACCTCGGGGGCAAATATACATTAAAATGAAAACAACTCCAAGAAAGATTGAATAGACATTAATCACTCCTGCACTTTTCTGCCATCTTTGTTTGTATAATTTTAACCAACATCACGGACACTGCATGCACACTCCTTTGGTTTGCAGTAAAGTCCCTATAGTGTTCTATGGGGTAAAGACGCCGAATTTTCTCCGGATTGCTCCTCTACGTTGCAGGAACCGATCATGTGTGCGTCGCGCACACAAGTATGCCTTAAAACACACGTGACCGATAAGGAATTGGGTCGGCTCGTACTCCAGTTCCCCGTGTTTGGGGAACAGCATCTCTGGGTCTATCTTCGTCTATCTTCTCTTCGTCGAATAATCTCATGTTTTCTATTAACCTAAAAAAAGACGCATCGTCCACAAACACTGAACATCGATAATCTACAGTCTGTAGAGTACAAAGATTCCCAGCAAAAGACCAGCCATTACAAACAACTTGGAAAAACCGAAAACCCTCACCAAAATAAATATATCCATTTTCCAATAAACCCAATAAACTTTTAAATTATGGTAGAATTTGAATAAAAATCTAATTGTTTTTAAAAATTACTTTCGGTACAAATCCAAAATCCTCGTGGAGAACAGCTTCTAAATTAAATATTTTTAACATTTTTTGTATAATATACAATTATTACTTTTTTTTTTATGACTACAATCCGACGTGAACCTTGGTCTCCTCTACAACTCGTTCTAATCTGCGTCTAGTTCCTCTAGTTCACAACACAATGTTCCTCAAATCTTCTGTCACGTCCAGTAGCCATCGAATTCTAGGTCTACCTCTTCTTGGAACTGTCATTTCTGCATCTAAGATTTGTCTTTGTGGTCGATATGCTGACATTCTTTACAAATGGCCTAGCCAACCAATTTTCCTGGATTTGATGAATCTTGAAATATTCCTTTCTTGTAATACAGTTTCTATTCTTCATTATACCTCAACTTCAGGTTCCATCTATATTTGATACAATATGTATATATCGTATATATTCATATTGTAGACTGACTTTGTAAAGTATAGATGTTTAGTGTTCGCGGACGATGGGTTCTGTTTTTAGGTTAGTAGAAAACATGGGATCATTCGACGAAGGGAAGATAGACCAACAGACTGTTCCCTGACCTCCACGGATGGCTGTTTCACATTGTTATTTATTATTTTCCTTCAACAAACTAGCAACGATTTTATGGCTGCTGCATTCAGCGTCAAGTTGCTATCATCAGTTACCACCGATTTTATTAATGTTTTTTATATTTTCATTTCAGTACTACGGGAGACCATTTTATTTTAAAATACCTCATATTTGAAAAATATTTCATATTTTGCAAATATATAAAATATTTTTAATTTACATTATTCTTTTTTTAATTTGTTAGGATACTTTTTTGTTCTGAGTGTGTTCTGTTCCAAGATATGTAAAATATTATATCCAAAGTTATAGTCACTGATCTGTAGTTCACCATACCGACATCCCATTCCAGGTACTACATCTTCATATACTTAGTCTTCTCCTCGTTCGTTTCTAGACCCACGTCTCTTCCATAATCCCATCTTCCATAATCCAGAAGGTCTCTTGCATTCCTGGCTACCAATCCACATGGATCATTTTATAGTAATATTTCCTATGGTATCAAGATTCTCCATACTCTTGTGTAAAACCAAGTTAAACAGCAGAGTCTGATTGTGTTTCTTATCCCTCAATCGACCTTATACTCTCTACACCCTTTACTTCTGAGTAATAAAGTTCTATGGCTACTTGAGAGTGTCGGTTGTGTAAGTTTGAAGAGTTTTCTAGATATTCCATAACTTTGTAGGCATTCAAAGCAGTTCATCACATATTCAAAACACTTTCCATTGTCTGTGAAATAAGATTTTTTGTTAAAGTAAATTATTTAATTATAATTATAAACATTACAATGATGTTCTGTTATTCTATTTATAAAAAACTTTTTTATTTAATTGTATTGGGCAATAGATCATTTTCATATGCTTCAGAGTTATTTTTTTCGTGATTTCAATTGTAAAATCTACGTTAAAATAAAAATATAATTGTTATTAATTTCTTCAATGAGAATACATTTATTTTGAATATTGATTATTAAAGGTAGAGATTTATATTAACGAAACGGTGTAACTTTAATTAATAATAATTAATATTAAAGGTAATAATGTAATAAAAGATTGAATTATAATCACAAGTAAATGTAATTTAATGAAAATCTTGTTTGAGAAATGTGTTTTAATTATATTTCAGCTGCTAAATTCGTACTGTTCGTATTGTAGCTGTAATTGTTAAGATGCAACTGTGGCAATACTAATAATAGGGATGTGCATCTGATTCAGTAATGTTTGTTCCCTTTTGTACATCCACTGTAACAAGCGACTATATACTTACCACGCTGTTACAAATGCATTGTGGTCTAATAGGATTGTACTCGGATGTTAGTAAACGAAGATTGCTTTACTATGTCGGTCTGTACTCGTTACGGTCCGCTAAATACTTATTTTATAATGTATTTTACATTCAACCGACCGTCGTAGTTTCGTTACACTTTAGACAGGTATTTATTTATATTAAAATTATACAATTTACATTTAATTAATCAAAATATAAATAATAATTATACAGTTTCTAAAAACGTAAAAATTCTTTATTTACTTACAAATTCTACTTTATTTTCATGTCTACTAAAAAAAATGCATATATGTGATCAAAATTTCATTAAGTAGTGGATTAAATATAAATGAAGATAAATTATATAAGAGTTTATATGTAAAGATAGCTTTTGTATTATTTAAAACTATGTTGTTTTAAAAAATGTAAATAATTCAACTTTTTTTATTTTTTATTTTTAATACTGAACTAAATCATTTATGTAAATAATCTATCGTTCATTTAAAAGAGAATAATTTTATTATTCAGATTAATACAAATATTTTACGTTTATTGTTTTAAAATTGTTAAATCCGTGAACATGATATAATGTACGTACACAGGGCAATGACAAAGTATGAAAACCCTATTCAATCATTAAGCATTGAAAAATAAAACTATTGGTCAAATTCTTCTTTCTTAAAATGACCTACATTTTTCAATACGAGATCACGACAACACAAATTCCTCAATGAGCCACCGTAGGAAAGGGACAATTCAAACATTTTAAATGAAAAGAAAGAGTAGAGTGGTGATACATCATTTTAAAGGATATGAAAAATAAAAATAATAAAAACCCTTAAAACTATGGCAATTGTAAACAATATTTTTAATTTTTCTTTCAAGTAATTTCAAAAATTGGCTTTTTTAAAAAAATAACAAATACAAACAATATAACTGAAAAATAATTTTAAAAAATGCTGCAGTTATTCTCTGCCACAGTGGATACAGCATTCTGATCGACAATGTTTATGGTGGCTTTTTGAATTTCAACAGGATTGTTTTGTATTAGTTGTACCATACTGAGAATTCTAATTAACGTGTATTACAGGTTAATTTTGTATTACACTTGTTGTATTACACTTCTGTTCATGTAGTAATATTTCAAGTGGCCCCACAGGTAGTAGTCAAGAGGTGATAAGTCGAACGACCTTGGAGGCATTTTATTTAGAACAAAATTCGTTACAAGTTCTATTTAAAACTTTTATGTGTTTATTACACATTTATCAAGGTAATTTTTCGCCAAACATAAAATAGCATGTTTTTCGACCCCGGTTTTTTATTCTATTGTGTGATTCCAAATTCTGGAAAAGTTCTTGAATTTAAAACTATTTTTTAAAAATCTTTCGATTAGATTTCATGTAAAACCACTGATTTACCCTTAATTTGGGTCCTAAGAAATATAGTCTGGCTTCATTTTATCGAAGCAGCAGAAATCATGACGAAATTTTTCACCAGCCAATATTCGCCAACGAAGCGTTTCCCTAATTATGTTTATCTGATCTTTCATTTCTTATTTTCACCAGTAAAAAATGTTCTGAAAGTTTGTAACCTTTCTTATGAATAACTGGTTAAAGTTAATTTGTAACCACGTTTAATAATTAATTTGTTATGAGTCTCTTATTCTACTTCATTTTCAAGTTGTGTTGTTTCTTTCTCTTTTCCAATCATTTCTTACTACTACCCTTGCTATTTCCTTAGGATCCCCTCATCGTCTTTTACTTATATGTTTTCATTCTCTAAGTCTGTAATATTCTGCACCTGCAATTCTGAGATTTTCTGTAATTTATTTAAATCATTTTAAGTTGCGTTTGTATTCAGTAAATTTATCTAAAATCTTCTTGGTTTGTTTTTTAGGGCTCATTCTTGTTAAATTTTCATATTAAAGATTAGTCTTTGTTTACGTTTGGCGCCTGTGACTCTTTCTGTTTTGAGACAGATTCGTTTGTTCTTCCGCATTTTTCAGTCGTCATCCGTTTTCTTTGGTCTAAGTAAATTTATTAGTATCATTCTCACTCTCATTTATATTTTATCTTCTTCTTGATTCAGTGTAATGCATGATTTTATTTTTTTTAATTAAATTTTCTATCGTAATTTTAGAAAATAAGTAGTCCTCTAGTCCCCGTAATAGAAACGGTGATAAAAAATACTTATTATTTATTCTTTTATTAACCCATTCTTAATAAGAAGAACATATTTTTTTTTATTACACAAAAACTCAGTTATTTGTAAGATTTAATGTAAAATAAATATAATCTTTTTTCAGAATGAAAGTGTTTTTAAGATCGCTATTTTAATAACGTACAAAAATAAATATTTCATTCTTTAGGTGTATTAGGTGTATATGTTGTGTGTGTGAGTGTGTGTGAATGTGCGTGCGTGTTTTTATTTGTTGTATGCCCGTGCGAGCTCGTTTAGTTTTAATGAAAATGGAAGGTTTGCTATTTTTGATATTATCTCTGACATGATTTATATATATATATATATATATATATATATATATATTTTTTTTTTTTTTTTTTTTTCTTTGTTAGGTTTTTTCATTTTTATTTATCTAATTTTTAAATCTTTGTTCATGTTGAATTGGATTGACAATTTTGACAGTTCCCAATCTCATTTTACAGCAATAATAGAGATAAAGATAATAACAATGGGAATAAAATAAATCTTTTCTTTGTATTATAGTCGTTGTAATAATGTTTCAAATATATTGGATTGTTAGAAATTTTTAATAACAATCATTTAAAAAAAATATATTTATATATAAAAATACGTTGAGGTATTTCACATTTCTACACATATTTAAGTGTAAATTAATTATTATTATTTACTGATTTGTGGAATTATAAAAAATTTAAACCCTAAATTTTTTATTGTTTTATAGCGTATATATTTTGAGTTGGCACACATAATAAAATTTTTAAATTTTGTCAGAAAAAAATTAATTTATTAGCTTTAAATATTAAAATAATGAAAAAAGTTTGTATTATATTGTATAAAAAAGAATAAAATTTTTAAAATATAAAAATATTTTATTTTAGTTATATTACAGCTGTTTGAAGTTTTTATTTTGAATGTAAATGAGTATTAAGTTTTCCATTCATAAAGTCTGAGTAAATTCTGCCTTGTTGTGTTGTACTGTGATTCAATAGTGCTGTTCATTTACCATCTGAAATATTCTCTATCCTTTTGGTAAAACGAATGTTTCATGAATTTTTTTTCTCTTCTAACCAACAACATTACATCTGTCATCTTTTACTTCGGTTCTTTGCCACTTATAAATCCCTTAATGACAGAACCAATCCCATTGCACTGAGATATACACAGTTCAAATTGAACAATACTATAATGTTGTAACAAATCTGTAAATCTATATATATATATATATATTGTCGCCGAATGGTTTCGACGACTCGTAATTCATAACCCATAATTCATAACTCGTAATACATGCCCTTTTCAGGGCCACCTGAAAAGGTGGCCCTGAAAAGGGCATGTATTTTGCGTTAGCTCTGAGAAGAGCTGTTGGGCCCGGAAGCTGATCTCCGGCGAAGTCGGGGAGTTGCGGCTCATTCATTGAAATCAGACCGGGCTTTCCCTCAGCGGCAGTTAGGTCCCCACTACACCGTAGTAGTGGTGGCCCCCAGAGCCCCGCAGTGTAGGGTCGGTGTCGGTCGTCCTTCGCCGGCGCGGCTGAGGCACTTCTCCCCGAGCGATCCCACACTGGGCCGGCTACTGCCGCTAAGTCCGCCAGTCAGGGCGATTGAAGCCCGACGAGCTAAAGCGGGAAGATAGCGTCCGCGTCCAGCGGCTCCCTCAGCGGACCGGCCAGGCCTACTGCTCTGGCGGGGATGTTGGCATCCGCCGGGAGGTTCCACGTTGAGCCGGCCAGGGAACTTCTTCTGTCTTCTTTCATCTTCTTCTTCTTGGTCTTCTCCAGGTAGTGGTCGAAGATGAATTGAAAATTCACTCTCGTGCACGCTCTTTTATTGGAGCCTGAGAGTGGTGGGGCTGCAGCGCCGCTATGGTGGGAGAACTGTGAACATATACTGTGCGCCAGCTCGCATCGTTGCTACCGTGTTCGCCCGCCGATATTAAATTAGGCTTATATGTGGTAACAATATATATATATATATATATATAAAGCGCTGTAAGTTGAATAGTGTCCGTGATAATTTCCCACTATTCTAATACTGTAATCTACAGGATCATTTTATATTAAATAAAATACACTGGTTACACTTGTTCAATAATATTTTAATGTTTATTGTTAACGTTTACATATTTAAGTATATTACATTTAATATGAATTATATTGTTGTGTTATATTTATGATGTATGAGTTGAGATGATCATGACTGTCTGCAGTAAAAACAAAAGTGAACAATACAGTGGAAAATAATAAAATATATTAAATATCAACTGTAATTAAGCCAACTGAATATACAGCCTTCTATAAAGAAGAAGACCAGGCAGTAGTTAAATTTATTATAAGAAATATAGAGGAAATAGTAGGATGATACTGAACAAGTGTCCTGCCTAATAACTGTCATCAACGCACAACTCAAACTGCTTAACCTACTGTAGATAGGTAAATTTTGAAGGATTATTGTTTTCATAACTTACCAACTAACGAAGGATTTTGGAAAACTTCACCTGTAAAAGGGGATGAAAAGTGTTGAAGATGAAAAGGGAGAGGCATATAAAATTAGTGTTATAGTCGTTGGTATCTAGATTCTTCTTTAAAAATTATTTGATACTTTTTTCACCATTTTTCCAAAATACAATGTGGGGGGTTAGCAAACGGGAACAGTTATTTAATAAAAACTGTATCTCAAGCAGTGAAGGTCTTACAGTCATGAAAAGTAATATTTATACTCTTAAAAAAAAACACAAAAAGCAAATATCCGCTTGTGTCACCATTTTTCGAAAATCTAAATTGGATGGGGCAAAGTGGTGGCGAAGTTTTCAAAAAGGTATTCTTCTTTTAAGCTCTCTCAGCTTTGACAAGGTTGGCGGTCCATGTAGCCAGCCTCGAATGTGATGCTGCAGCATGGAAAGCTTTCTCCGACGTTCAGTTGTACCATCTTTGAATATCCTTCAGCTACGATTTCTTCCGCCTCCCAACAGATCTTTTACCTTGTATCTTCCCTTCAATTATGAGTTGTAACAACTGGTACCTCTCGCCTCTTATAATGTGCCCTAGATGTTGGGTCTTTCTTTCCTTTATAGTGAGCAGTAGTTGTTTTTGCTTCTTCAGCCGATGAAGAACTTCGACATTTGAAATTTTTAGTACTACACCCGTCAATTATCTTATTAATCTCAAGATCAATTGTAAGGTCAGGAACAGGATGAACAGTTTATCCACCACTATCAGTACAAATCGCTCAGCACCCAAGGTATGCGCAAGAGACGGCGATAATCATACACACTTTTGATCAAGGGTCCAAAAAGGTATTATAGTATTGAAAATCGGTATTAATACTTTTCTTTAAAAATGTGAAGCGGACCTAAAAAAATGGAGAGGTGGACCGAAAATTCTAAATCTCATTAATACGTAATGAATAATAATTGTATTCGGTGAGACGATTCTGTTTCACTTTCTCTAACATTTTTTGTTCAAATTTGGCGCTAAATATTTTACTTTGTCGCTCAACTATGATTTATATAATTTTAAATGTGAATAGACAATCTGCCAATATGCGTATTAAAACATGAAAATATTAAATTATAGTAGAATTTTAAAGAAAATATAATGTTTCTTTTGAAAACATATTTTAGGTACAAATCTAAAATCCACACGAGTGAAGCCGTAGGAAAGATCCGTGGGTAATAATAACAAATTACACCTATATAATAATTGCAATTAACCGTTCTTGAACAAGAGAACTGATGTTCCACGAGCGGATATGCTTTTTTCATAATTAAACCTGTATTCTGAGATGGTGTTCCGATCAAGATTTTTTGCTGATCAGTGAATCCAAATGCTGGATTGTTTTTTTTTCTCCATACGGGCAATATTTCTCTTCATTTTTGACACGATTGTATTTAATGTACTAAAGAGGCTTATTCAAAATGACTTAAAGATTCATGGGAAAAATGTGTAGAATTCGGAGTCAAGAGTCTGATATCGTACGTTAACAGAAGCTATCTAAATTGCGGGAAGCTGTCTAAAATGCAGTCAAAAGAACTGCGTTTCTTTTGACAACTTCGGGAACTTCTACACGATTTGATCTGTAAACACCTAACAAACGAGTCTAAAAAACAAAGATCTCACCATTTTTCGTTGATTCATATGCATATTTAAAAAGAAACTCTGAAGTACTTCCACATTGATTGATTATTATTCTAATAGAATGTCAACGTGAAAAATTTTGAGTAGAGCGTATAAAACACGTAGTTTTTATAGAGAATGCATCAAGTATCGAGTAATCTAAGGTAGGTATTCAAAGCAATGACATTTTGAAAAGCGATAATACGTTTTATCGTCTAAATTAAAGTTTTTTTTCGGCCAGTACCTTTTTTTAAAGTTTCAATATCACTCGGTAGTGGTATGGTACAGTCGTGGGATCATTATGTATTGTTTAAAAAAACGTTCATCCAAAATGATGTACTTTGTAGATGTAAAAAAAAAACGGATCAAATTAAAATTTTCTTTTTGAATTTTGTTTAAAAAAGGTTTTTACAAAAAGAAAAATGAATTATTTCTAATTGTTTTCTAAAATGATTAAAGCTTACTAATTTAATTAATTTGTAAATATTTAACTATTTTCATTAGTTAGTTCATTCGTTTGTGTGAGTGACCGCTTACTTGTATAAACGTATTTACATTAAATTTACATTACCTTTCTAAATCAAATACTATTAAATTTATGTTTATTTTATTTTTATTATATATACTACTCGTAAATGCTCAACAGTAAAAGTATAGGAAAAAAACGAGTACCGTTTACAAAGGAGGTAGTTAACTTCTTTTACAACTATAGCCTAAAAAGAAAAAAAATATGATTGAGAATACAATATTGAAAACCATAAAAGAATCTTTATTTATTTACAATGTTGCTTAGAACCAATAGAAAGATGGTTCCTCTACAGACAGTAAGAAAATGATACTTTTGTTTTTTTATAATGTCATAAACTTTGAACGATAAAGTATGTAGCCTATTGTCTTTTTAATACTGTTAAATTGCTGTATTTTAATTATATATCTACGTAAATATATATAGAGTTTTAATATTAAGCTGAATAATGATAATTAAAACACGTTTACCTACTCGTGCAGGAATCTATAGACGGAATTGTGCATTTTTTTATATCTAATTTTAATATTAAATATCCCGTATTTCTTTCATATATATATATAAAGTTCTAAGAGAATTTTTTTGTTTCAGGGGGTTTATATATATATATATATATATAAATAAAAAAGTTGTTTATCTTTATTACGTCATTAATGTTATTATATTAACAATAACAGAACGCATTTTTACTTTTATTTATAATAGAGCTTTATAATAGTTTATAATAGTAATGTTGCGATATTTGTGTATAAAAAACATAAGAAAAGTTTCTGTGGAAATTAACGTCAAGAATTTATCAGAATTCTTTTTTATAATAAGTGCCGAATTAATTGGCGACGGGTGATTATTTTTATCAAAAATAATGATAAAAAAATTTAATTATAATATTGAAATAAATTTTTTCTTTCTATAATATATAAAACAAAAATTGCTATTCATTTTCAGTTTTTTTTGTTTTTTTTTTCTTAGCATGAGATTAGAAAAAAGCACGGTTTTTCAGAATATTGTCGATATAAAAAATTTTAAATGCAATGGGGAAAAAATTAATACTGTAACATTTTATTCATCTTATTTATTTATTTATCCTGTTGACTATCAGTTCATCTAAATGGTTTTTAAAACTCCCATGATGTTTTGTGCAAAGAAATATATGATATTTGTCGGGCGTTTTGCGATAAATTTGGTAGCGTTACAATCATCAGTGGAGCACAGATTCAATTATAATAATATAAAAAAGTAATAAAACGGTGGAGACGAGTGGTGGTCGTAGATTTGAAATTATTTCATAAATTTCAAACTTTTTTATGAAGCACATGGAACGACAGCTCTATCGTTCAATTACAGTTGCCGCAAAAAAATCTTGAAGCTTGGACTACGACGACCAGTACGGTAATTGTAATCAACTAAGTACTTTCAGTTTAATTTTCACATCAAGAAGCAAATTACTTTTTAAATACAACTTTTTTTTTTTTTGTTACGGGATGTTATTATTGATTACAATTAAATATTTTCTAATTTTCCTGTTTATACTTTATAAATTGTTAAGTGTTTTGCCATATAAAGAATTGATGCATATTTTTTAAATGTTATAAAAGTAAAGGCCTATTTTTAACAAATATTATAATACGTCAGCAGACAAACGCTAAATGATAAATTAACAAACATTATAATTGTCTGACATATGTAAACGAAGTTTATAATCTATAGTAATTGTTGGATAAAGTTAACAAAAGAAACACAGCTCGTATTTGCCAAAAGAAATTGGACTTTAATGAGAATGAACAAATGAACTTATGTTAAAAATCATAACCTTAAAACTAAAAAGAAAATTATGAAAATAACATAATTTAATGATACATAAGAATATCAAATGAAATCAGGATACCAATAATATTAAATGAAAAAGTACATGAATATACACTTTTAAATACACATTTTTAACAAAGCCTTCAAACAAGAACATGAAACACCTTAATTTTAATTATAAATTTAGAAAAACATAACATCAATAAACATAGTATGTCTGAAAAACTATTGCCTTGCTGACAAATGCAGTAATATTGAAATTTAGGAATGAACAAATGTCATTAACTTAGAAAAATCAATTACAGTAAATCTTAATTGGCACTGGCCTTTCCTGATTTATGACCAACAAACTTAGCATTAAATAATATAAAAATGTAATTCTAGTTTAACGTAGAAAAAGGCCACAATAATATTATGGTACAAAAGGAGTTAATTACAATAATCCAATTGAAATTAATAAACATATAAATAGAGTTCCTTTGCTAGTAAGCTTTCTTGAAAAATATAAATTACAAAGTCCTAAAACATAATTGCACATCAGGAACAAATTGTTTTGGGTTAATTTTAGAGCAGGATTATGAACACAGTTCATGAATAGAAATAGATTAATCTCGGCGAATAACAAGATACAAGATTAAATTGTAGAGTTAATTATCATAACTACAGAATTGAAATTAATAAAGCACGTGAAATAGGTTGCAGCTGAACAAAGACTCAACCTTATGTAAGTAACTTGTCGTGACTGTACTTAAGTGAGCAAATGGTTTTGTGAACTACACTTGAAAGTGAAAATGCATAAGGTACGATGAACTGAATGTTCCACAAATTTTTACTGATAAAATAACTGTTTAAACGTAATAAATAATGAAAATTGAACTTGCCTGTAGCACACAAATATTAGCAAACGACGAACTCGTGAATGAAGGTAAATGAATACATACAGTAAATTCCTGGGCGTAGTCCGCCGTGGTGTATCAGGAACGCAGGGGTGAGACGTGGTGTAGAGTTAGACTAATACGTAGTAGATCTGTAGCAACGAGGTTGGAGATTCTGGATCTAGGAAAATGTAAATCTGCGATTCGAGAAGATTTGACGTCGATAGAAATGGCAGTTTGTAGTAATTGAAGCACTTTCAGGAGAAACGTAATATAGTGAATTTGAAGAAGAACTTAACGAAGAAACGAGGCTGGACGAACATAGAAAAACTGTGAAATCACGAAAAACTGACGAGTAGAACTAGAGAATATTTTTGACACAGGAATACCGCATCGTGCATGCGAGTATGGAGGTGATGATGAAATTAGCACAAATCTTGAGAGCGAAACGTAAAGACGTGTTTACATTTTGAAGGTCTGATCAACTCTGCCAAAAAGATGGCGTGAGTGAAAGGAGGGGGAAGCCACATCTAGGCAGTGAACAGGAGAGAGTGTGTGTTGGCAACAAGAGTAGTGTCTTAGTGTTAGTATAAGAACGATTAGAGAGAACGTGTTGGAATTCGAGACATAACAAAAATAATTCTGAATACGCAAGTTGAAGAAATGATATTAGAGCCGACAAAGAGAAATAGACTTCTAGGAACTATGACAGTATTGAAATTGGTTGAGAATAAAAAAAAACACTAAGCCTAAAATATACATTAAGATTAAACAGCAATTAAATAATGCGTGATAGAAATGAGCTAACACCATAACCTTGAATTCCTTGGAATGAAAACGACTTTACGTAAAAAACGGCGTAAACAGTAATTTTATTTATTGTAAAAATAAACAAGGACAAGCCATATAACAACTCAAGAAATGAATTACCTTTCTAAGAAGGTGGCAATGTGACTGGATCGCTATTGCGAATAATAAACTCAGACACATCAAAGATACGGTTTTACTATGGGACTGTTCATACAGAAGGATTCGCCGAGAGTTAGTGGCCCAGTGCCGATTGCGATTAGGACATGTACCAGAGCTGTTCACAGATACCTGATGTCAGCGGAGAGCGCACCACTGTGCGTCCGATGCGACAGCCGCCTGCCGCACCACATCCTTGTGCATTGTGTATTTTATGCGGTCGCAAATTTAAATTTGCGAGGGACATGTGGCGCATATTAGGAAATGAAAAGAACTACTTGAGCAGGTATTGTTCTACTTCTAAGAAGAATTAATATGCTTAATAAGATTTAACCCGTCATAAATTTTGATGTTTTGTTATTCGCATTACATATATTATCGTAAATGTTTCTTTTACTATTTCAATTTTATTCCACGACTATCTACGTTTTTATCATAGTTTTAATCCTATTTTACTAATAATTTATTATCCGAGAAAGAACTTATTGTTATTATTTTGACCCGGGGGATGATGATGCGAAAGCGTTTTTCACATAAAATATCTTTCTAAGAATCACATGAAGAAATAATATAGCTATATTGTTTGTAATGTGCTCATAGTTTTTAAATACAGCTAGGCCGATGTCAAAATAAATAATTACCCATAAGCCTACTTTATTAAATGCTTGAGTATAATCCAATTAACTAGTTTTCCTGTGTTTGTTGAACCTATCAGAGCATTTGTGCAAATTCCGTTTTTTATTCGAATTTTGATTGAGAAAAGTAATCAAATTTTATGACTGGTTGTGTATTTTTAGTGCTTTGTAATCATAAGTGAACTTTATACCGTAAAAAAACAAAATGGTAGGCCTGAAAAATAATAAATAGCGTGTATGAGTTTACGAAACAAGGTGATTAATTTCTAAAGTTGGAAAAAGATGATAAACTCTTGATTCACATTAAAAAATGTGAGAAAAGAACAGCAGCTGCGTGTGGGGTGTTGCGATGCCAAGTCCAAAAAGTGAGAAAAATAAAAAAGTGGTTGCTAAAAAACTTAGCCGAAAATCCGGTGAGACTTCTTTCTCTACTCCTATAAAATACAAACCCCGTGAAATGCCTGCAACGAGACTAGGTGACTGACAAGCGTGTGGTGAAACACACTATAAATGAATTTTACAATATTCATAAAAAAATGCTGACGGTGAAAAAAATAATGTTAGCATTTAAAGATATCATTGACTATTCAGGAAATGAGACGAGTTTGAAAAAAATTATAATAAATAAGAATTTGGCTTTAGGTGGAGAAAACCCGAAAATAACAGGAAGGTTCTCACTGAGCTAGATCACATAAGGTTAAAGCGTATTCAGTATCTGACTGCCGTAGAAAAATTTAAAATCGAAAGTAGGCCGATAGTATACCTCGACAAGTCATATATATCATATCATATATTATTACTATTATATTATTTTCTCACATAACAAATAAATCGTGGTTCAGTGAGTCAAATGACGTCTGGAAAGTTCCTATTTCAAAACGCAGCAGAGTTATTGTGCACGCCCGAGGAGAAATGGATTTTATAACAAACGCTCTATTAACTTGCCAAGAAAGTTTAAAATGCGGCGTTACAGAGATCAGTGGAAAGCGGAAAATTACTTAAAATGGGCAGGAGAGTTGTTAATTCCAAACCATCCCATTAATTCTGTGGTAATTTCTAATAAAGCACCCTGTCACAATGCCGTTTAAAAAAAATCATCAATTTCCAATTCAAGGTAAGAAAATATGATAAAGTCGAGGCATAAGCATTCCTCGAAGGGGATGTCTTCCCCTTCGAGGTTAGGATGTTTATGGGTTTGACAAGTATCTACAAAAAAAAAAGGGCATAACCTTCTCTGCCTACCTCCATACCACCCAGATTTAAATTTTATCGAGGTGGTTTGGTCAGAAGTTAAAGGATACGTAGTTTTAACGTAACTGTACGTAGTATACCGTAACCTTATGTTTACATTAACTAAAACCATACTTAGTTAGTTATACGTAGTCTTAACGTAACTTTTAATATCAATGATTTTCAAAGAATATTTGAAAATAAGAGGCCTACATGAATGAAAAAATTTGGAAGGTTTATTGCGATAAAGTTAAGGAAAAAGAAGCTGAATATATGCAACAAGAATACATTATTGACAATGTTATGAAATCATTTATTATTTCTTTATAAGAAGATAGTGAAAGTAACAGTGATGATTACGATGATGATTCTGATGACAGTAATCTCGAAAATTCTAATATTTGTTGCGAAGTGGATGGTGTTCATCCTCTTTAATTAAAATAAATTTATTTTGTTCTAACATTTAAAAATAATTAGTTTCTGTTGTAATTTCCGATTCCATTATTTAGTGTAATTAATCGTTATATCTTGCATTAAGTTTTGAATATTTATTTGCAAATAAAATAGATCATCACTCAATGAAGGTAATAAATATATTTTGATTTGCATGTTATACCATTTTATGTGTTGGCTTACTATTGTATAATTTCCAGCTTCACATAAGCGCTTCTGTAATTCTTATCATTTTGAAAAATGATAATGATAATTTTGATAAAATTATAATTCTCATGCATTTTGAAAAATGCATAATAGCATATTTTTTCGCAGAAAATGGTCGGATATTAATTAAAAGTTTTTCAGTGAGGCAATTAAATTTGACATAAGTTTTATGTATATACTAGTATATATATATATGTGCATTAAAAAAATTAATAAATTTAAAACAATTAACTTCTTCCTTTTGATAAAACTTGGGTTTTATTTTAGCAAAATAATTCTGTCAATAATATTTAAGTTAAGTAAAATTGTATTTCACAATACAGGATTGTTTTATTGAAATTTCGGTAATAAATATCAAAAAATCACAAAAAAATAATTTTTTGTGATTTTTTGACGGTTTGTAATTACGGAATAAATAATGTAAATAGAACTATAAATATATATATATATATATATATATATATATATATATATATATATATATATAGCCATTACATCAATTTGACCGCTATTTCTATGGAAAAAAATTTCTGTGCTCTTGATTTATAATATTTATAATAAAAAAGAAGCCTTCTTAACAGATCACACCAAAAAATATTAAAAAGACGGTTTCATAGTGAAACTACTATGAAATATAAATAGTTAAATAATGGCTATTTATTTCAAATTTTCTATTATTTGCAGATTTTTTTTGGCATAAAAACCCTTCAAAGCAAATCTGCTTTTAGTTTTTACATTCCCGTATATAGCGATATGTGCTGCTGTAGCAATAATGGGAAATATATAAGATCAGTAAAAAAAAAAAATTAAAAAAAATTATCTTTTTAAATTTTGTGTTTTTTAACATTGAAAACAATCTTAAAAATTTATAAAAAAAATTCGAAAACATTTTTTATTGAGAAGCTCCCAAGTCCAAAAAAAATCTATTTTTGTCAGACGGACGTTTTGCGTACGTATGTTTGTTGACCTGTATTTTGTCTTATAACTCTGGACCCTGTTGACCAGTTTTCTTCAAACTTGGTAGACGTCTACTACCTTCGGGGGAAAGAAAAAGTTAAACTTTTGCAGATATTAGAAAAAGAAGAAGAGTGTTTTGGCCAAAATAAAATTTCAAATCTTTAGCAAAAAATCTTTCTTACAAAAATTGAAATCTTTTTTTATCTAGATCACAAATTAGCAGAAATTTTTATTTAATATTAATTCCCTCACCAAAAATTACTGTTTTTCTTTTATATTTTTAATCTTTTAACTATATCTGACTTCGGAAAAAGAATTAATGGGAATTTTTTTTGCGTTTATATTTTCTACATCAACAAGCCTTCAAACCACCGTAATAATTGTTTACCCATTTCTCTCCAGTGGTCTGTGGTAACAAAAATACTTTTTTAATTTTTAATCATTTTTTTTAGAAAAAAAAAATTAAATTTAAATCCATCTTGCAAGTAACCCGTTGTATTATAATGTAAAAATCATAGTTATTTGATAATCTTACTTTTTAATATTTCGTGAAAAAATAATTAGTTAAAAAGTTTCTTCCATTTCCTAGAAAATAACAACTATGGTTATTTAGAATTACGGTTGTATGTTTTAAACATTTAAAAAATTTTTTTTAAAAATAGTTATTTCTTTTACACTTGGGAATTATTTTCTTTAAAGTTTAATTATATCCGAATGCTTCCCCTTGAGAATAGGACCCCCAAAATGGAAAAAAAAATCAAAAATTCAAATTTTTAATGGTCAAAACGTGTTTTGTTAAATACTTATTACCACTTAAATTAATTATTAGTTCACCTTTGATGAGGAAGCTTCGAAATAATAATTGAACATTTTAAAAAAATTTTTATTACAATTTATTTAAAATCAATTTTAGCGGATATTCTTATTGTTGGTTATTGTTTACAAAAAGGAATAATCATTATCATAGGTACAAATAGAGCTTAAAATAATTGAATTGAAAAACCTTTTCAAAAACAAAAATGAATTGCATAACTTGATCGTCGGAAGTTATGACTGGAAAGTTATGCAATTCATTGGCCTTTTTTTATCCCCTTCGTTTTCTTACTATTGGCTTATCCAATTTTCTATAACTTCTGATATATTTATTTTCTATCATATTTCATTATTTTTTACTTTACTGTTATTCACTGCTGAATCCCGGATATTGATAAAATCATTATAATTATTACGTTTCACATCACTGAGGAATGAAGGAGTACCTGCTAGGGTTTTAGTTGGTAGACCTGATGCAATAAGATCTTAGGGAAGACCAAAACGACGCTAGAAAGATATTAGGTTTAGACTGGAGTTAGTCAGAGAGTATGGATCGCGGTTGGCATAAGGTAGGAACAATTACCGGACCTTTCTTAGTGGGGTTATAATTTTTTTCGAATTAATGAGGTGATGGAGTAAATAACTAACAGACTTACTTGTTTCATGCCTTTGTTTACAGCAACTTTTTACCAACTTTTCGAAGAAAAGTACTGTACTACTTTCAATCACACGGTTCGATTGGTATGGGGGGGGGGTTAAAATGGATTATCGTATGTTTTGAGTAATGAAGATTAAGAAAATACCATTCATGTATAAAATTTTGTGAAATTCTCAAAAATAACACAGGTATAAAATATTTCGGCTCGATAATCTCCAAAACTACTGGATCATTTCATTGAAATTTAGACATGCTGTAATACTGTATCTGAAATTGTGTATGTGAAAATTTTATGGATAGTGGTTGAGTCGTTTTTAATTTGAAATGTTCAACTTATGGTCAACCACAGACAACGTTGGCTTTGCAATGGTGTATTTTTAATACGCGCTTGTGCAGTGAGATTGATGAATTGTTTATTTTAACATAAATGATAAGCAGTAATAATTAATTTAGTTATATTTGCCTTTGCGTGTAGGATAATAGGATGTTTAGCTTGATAATATAATAAAGAATGTTGTAATCTACCTCCCACTCGAAATAGGTCTTCCAAGAATAGGTCAAATGAAATGATTTTTCTTTGGTTAGAAATAGTTGATTGTTTAAGTTTATTTATTTCATCACTAAAATATACATGTTGAGCCTGTTTTATGAAAAAGGTAAGGGTTTGATTTAATTCCCTTGTAGTTAAATGACCAGTGATTCGTTCGGTCCGATTTAATTTAAGATTGTGAATAAATCGGAAACAAAAGCTGAATGTACGAATTAGCTTATCTAAAGATGAACATTTTTGTGTGTAGTCAACAAAACTAGTATGTACAAAAGCTGTTGATATGCTTTTACGTTTTTCTATAAGACATTCCGGATCTTTACCATAATTATTAAAGTTAATATGAGTATTTGGAAATGACATGAAAATTGTAAGAGCCAAGGAGGACCATGCCACCAAAGCAACAATACGTTAGTTAGATTTTCTAAAGATTTAATATAGTCCCATTTAGCATTTGAGGTATCAAATAAACCAGGAGCGACGTATTCGGGCCTTGTTAACCCCTCCCTGACAATTTAAGGCAGGCGTTGATCACAAAAGATCCAACCGGCGAGCCGAACAAGAGGCTCGTTTGGGTTTGAACGACAATCCCCTGGGCTGAGTTTTACTTCATTGTATGTCCGGCCCAGAGGTGTAGGGGCAAAAAAAAAGTATTATTGAAAATAAATCCTGTTGGACAACATGCCCAACTATTGGTGTATCATGAAGAGATAAACCATTAGAGGTTTTAGCTGAGCCATTGAAGACAACTCGCATTTTAGTAGTTAGACTTTTGGGCTTAAATTTTGGGCGATGAGGTAAGTAATATACATCTGATTCATTAGTTACTAAATCGTCAGAATTAAGTAATGACATAGTATGACTTAATTTTAAGTATTCTTGCATATAGGCGGAATATTCCCTTTTAAGATTAGAATTGTTGCATAATTTTCGTTACAGATACAAGAATCTATTTTTAGCATTAATGAAATAATCACCTAGCCCAAATTTATCGGATTTACGTGAGTTGTAATGAGGCGATAAATCTCATATGTTTTTACAGGAACCTTGATTGTTCCTGTAATCTCATATGCTTTTAGGAACCTTGATTGTTCCTAGTGGTATTAATTTGGAAGTGTGTTTCACATGTAGAAGTTTCATTAACTGAAAGATCAGAATCAGTTTCATGAAGTTTCCAAAAATTTTCAAATTAGTGGAAATATCTAAGCTTTGTTGCTTGTAAAAAGGGATGTAACATTACTCTTATGTTTAAATTTAGTAGGAAGACAACCGTTAAGAATATGTCCTAGCTTAGTCTCCTGAATAACAGGATATCTTGAATCTCGAATAAATTTACGAGGTAAAATAAGATCTAAATAAAATTGGGCTCCGATTAAAATATCAATATTATTTGAGTTATTAAATTTAGGATCTACAAAGAATAGATTTTGAGGTAGATTAAGATGAGAAGTTTCAAATATATGTAATGAAAGGTTATTAGTTATGTCTGACAAAATAGCGTAATGCGCCTTGAAAAAAAGTTTTTGTTTCGTGAATGCAATGTAAGTACTACACTATAATCAGATTTGGCTAATGAATTATTTATGCCTAAAATAAATTGTGAATAATAATCATTATTACTAAATCTATCATTACTTAATTTAGAATCATTAATTTTATCAGTATGAACGAGTATTTTGTAACTTTTTTGACATAAATCATATGAGTAACATTGTAATTATGATCCTTGTGAAAACATATGAGATAACAATTACTATGTTCTAAAAAATCTCTTCGTTCATCATTGGATAAATTAAAAAATTCTTTTCCTTTTTGTAATTGGTGATTGAGATTACAAAACAAACAATGATTATCGTTAGATCTAAAATAATAACTAATATTATGTTGTTTATGAATCTTTTTAACGTTTGAAGTAGGATGTTTGCGATGAGATTTAATTGCATTGTTATAATGTTGTCCTTTAATATTTCCAGTACTGAATTGTGAGTTTGTACTACTTAAACTAAGATATTCCATGATGTGTCATCTGGTCTCAAGAAATTCTAGGAACTATTGAAAGTTTGGACAGACCTTATTTGATAATCTTTCCTTTCATAATCTGTCAGTATTACAATCCAGCCTTGTTGTTAAAAATTGAATTACAATGAATTCGAATATGTTAACTGGAAGTTGCATTGCTTCAAGTGAGTTGACAAATGAAGAAATTTACGAATTTAGATACAAAATCTAATGATTCTCTTTTTAAAGAATTTATTTTTAAATGCGATCTTCATTAAAATATGCAATCATAAATTTGTTATCAAATCGTTTTATCAATAAATCTAATGAGATTTTATAATTTTCATTGGTTATTCAATGGCTATTCAAGAATGTCACCTTTAAGCAATGATAAATTGATAGGTTGCAATCGTAACTGTTTAATAGCTTTGTCTATAGAATGTTCTTGATTATTTACTCTATGCTGACTATTTAATAAATGTTGCAACTTACATTCTGTTTTGCATTAATTTTCCTCGACTTGTTCTCAATTTAAAGACAAACTATCATTATTAACGTCCATTTCTAATTGTCATGTCTAATTGTACTGAATGAATCATATTTGCGGTACATATCAAGCAGTTTCGTAATTTGACTTGCAAAGCGTTGCTGTCATCTTGTGACTCGGTCAAATTTATCCGCGAATGTTCCAGTTCTTGTAATGGAAGCCTTAATTGATTTTCTTTTTCTTAATAATTGCTCTTTATCCATAATGATTACAATAACTTATATGGCCAAGAAACAAATTATATTATATAAATAATGGTGTTAACGTAAATTACGAACCCAGATTCAATGTAGCGAAAAAAAACTCCAAAACAAATTTTCGTTCATTCATAAGTTAATTATTATATTGAAGATCACCAAGAAGATTGAATTTTGCTAATCTGCAGTGTATCTATACATACATATATCACAATATTAGAATTTCACATGTAGCTGATATTTCAGATAATTATTTAATTTTCTGGTCTTATCCATATTTTTTAATGATCCGGCCCGGGGACCAAAAATAATGTTCTAAAGAATCGTTACATAATCTAATTTGTACATTCAGGAGCTTTTGTTTCCTATTTATTCACAATCTTAAATTAAATCGGATCGAACGAATCACTAGTCATTTAACTACAAGGGAATTAAATCAAACCCTTACCTATTTCGTAAAACAGTCTCAACATGTACATTTTAGTGATGAAATAAATAAACTTAAAAACAATCAAACTATTTTAACCAAAGCAAAATCATTTCACTTGACCCATTTCTGGATGTGACTTATGACTATTAGGTGTGGGAAGTATATTACAACACTGTTATATTATGAAGCTAAATACCCTATTATTCTACACTGTTTTTTTGGAGACTTTTGGTCCAGTCGATGCAATCAAAAGGAGGAGGGGTGCACAACTAGTTTTTACAATAGTCCTAATCCAAAATTTCAACATTCTATGACTAATTGTTTTTGAGTTATGCGAGATACGTACAGATACGTTATGCCGAAACTAGTCAAATTGAATTCAGGGATGGTGAAAATGGATATTTCCGTTGAAATCTGGAAACCGAAATTTTTCGCGATCACAATACTTCGTACAAGGAAGTAAAAAATTGAAAAACACAAAATTTTATTGTTAAAAAAAACTTAGGGCTACGACTTCCTAAGAAAAATCGGTGGCCATTTAATATTCTTCACAGCAAGTGTGACCACCAGTATACTCCACGTAGTGGTCTAATCAAAAAATAGATAATTTTTTGCGTTAGTAGTTTTACTGATTCCATTTTTTATTGTTTTATTATTGATCGGGGAAAAAAAAACACTAAATCCATCGGGTTGATCTAGTGGTAAACTCGTCGTCGTAAATCAGCTGACTCCGAAATCGAGAGCTCTCAACTTGAAATCCTAATAAAGATAGTAGTTTTTATTCAGATTTGAATACTAGATCGTGGAAACCCGTGTTCTTTGGTGGTTTTTTTTTTTTTTTTTTTTTTTTTTTTTTATATATTCCCACCTACTCCTCTGGAACGGATCTACAATCAAGTTTGACTCGCGCCAGAGGAGTGTCCTTTACTCTAGCTCGCCTCCCCGCCCGCCGGCTGTATGTCCGGCACGGCAGGTCAGTTCACCGGTTAGCTCTTTTATTTCGTAGGTGGAAATTCCACCTACGACAAGCCGTCATCAGCGAGCGGTTTCTTCTTGACGAGCTTCCTCATCTTTCTTCTTTATAACTGCGGTTATAAACGACGAGATCACATTAAAGTTATCCTCGTTAAGAAGCGTTTTATCCACCACATTCTCCGTAGATAATGGCCCTATACGTCTTACACAGGATTGCCTGCTTTCAGTCCAACGGTTACATTCAAATACTACATGTTCAGGGGAATCATAAGCCCCACAGTAAGGACAGTTGTTGTTATCTACCCTTAGTCTCGCACATAAATAGGACCTGAACGACCCATGCCCTGTAAAAAATTGCGTTATCCAGTAATTTATGTCCCCGAACTTCCTTTCTATCCATGGTCGGATCAAAGGTATCAAACGATGTGTCCATCGTCCCGTGTTGGCTACATCCCAACGATGTTGCCAATTACGCAGCATTTCTTCATATGCTTCTTTAGAAGGTTGTCCACATGCTATACTCACTCGCATCTCCGCCAGTTGTTTAAGCGGAGGAACTCCTGCAATTACGAGTACTGCCTCGGTGGAGACTGAAGAATATGCGCATATCACTCTTAGGCCCATGCGCCGTTGAATTCCTTCAAGGGCTCTTCTGTTCTTTTCGGCACGCAGAGCTCTTTCCCAGACTTGTATACCGTAAAGTAAGATAGAATTAACTACGTGAGCGTAAATCTTACGCTTCGCAGTTCTGGATCCTGTCATATTACCGAGTAATCTGCTAAGATTTTTGACCGTGCATTCAGCTCGTTTACGTATTTCATTCACGTGTGCCGTAAAACTCCTCCTTTTGTCAAGCCAGATCCCTAAATATTTGGCTGAAGTCTGTTGCTGGACAAGATTACCCCCTACTCGAATTAGGATGTCAGATATTCTCCTACGACCTGTCATGACTACGTATTTTGTTTTACCATGTGAAAGTTTTAAGCCTTTAGTAGACATCCAGACTTCTGCCATTCGTATCGCTGCGTTTGCCTTCTCCGATACCTCTATTTCAGTTTTTCCAGTAACAACCAAGGCCAGGTCGTCAGCAAAAGCCACTGGGAAAACACCCAGAGGATAACTCAGCCCGAGAATTCCGTCATAGACCAGATTCCAAAGGAGTGGCCCCAAGACAGAGCCTTGAGGCACTCCACACGTCACTTTGAAGCGGAAGCAGGATCTACCCTGGTGACAAACAACAAACCTATCCTGCAGGTAATTCTGGATAATTCTTCTTAGGTATCCAGGAATATCCTTATCTCTCAACGCTTGTAGGATCGCATCCCATTTCAGCGAATTAAAAGCATTGCTCACATCAAGCAATATCACAATTGGTATCTTCCTGGTGCGCCAAGTACCCGATGCCGCTTCGTCCACCAGACGCATAACTGTCTTAACAGCACCCACCGTAGATCGCCCCTTACGGAAACCAAATTGTGCGTTAGAAAGGCCACCATGTTCTTCAATCGCATTTTTCAGCCGCAATTCCAACAATCTCTCTAGGAGTTTGCAGATGTTATTAATCATGCATATAGGTCTATATGCTACTTGTAAGTCATCGGTCCCCGGTTTCTTGATAAGGGCCAACCTGGACTCTTTCCATTGCATTGCATCAATTAATCATACGTCTCAGAAATGGTCGGCCTGACTTTGTCCGAGATTACACATTTACGGGTACAGTTACATTACACTGATAAGTTGGTATTATTTTAATTGATGATGCTACCATAAATAATAATATTAAAAAAAAGTTACTATAATTTAATTGTTTTTACATCAAAATGTTTTTTCAATGCCCTTTAACATTTTTCAAAATCCCACTCTTTCTATTTAACATTTTGAATTACAACTTTACCCTCCCCGGAGACTTGAAATATAGTGTTCTCATACTGAGAAATAGAATTTCATATTTTTGTTTTAATGGTTGTAAATTTACATTAGGATTCAATACTTTACTAACACCGTTTGTATTATAATATACAGTCTTATTTATCAACCTACATAATATTTGTTAAATTTATTTATTATTTATGTGTTTCTGTTATTTTCTTATCATATTTTTTACATTTGTATTACATTCAGCTCAATCCTTCGGTTTAATTATCATACGGTATTTTCAATGATTATTAGGTATGATAAATAACTTCTTTGATCTGCCAGTTTGACCGTAAGCCGTCTGAATAGAATTAAATACATTTGTAACGTTTGGTTGTTGTCAGTGTAAATGGTTTTGCTAATAGCTTTTACTTTGGCGTATTAATCGATAATAAAAATAATGTTATTAATTCATCGCGTAATAAATTAACTGAAGGGTTTACATAGTCGTATATTTAAACAGCTTTAAATTCGAATAGGTCAAAGAAAGGTACTAATATGCAATTAATTTTGTTGTTATAGCTTGTTTAGATCGTTGAAACAGAAGCCCATGATAATTGTTTTGAATCTGTAATCAAGTGTTGACTGTTTAATAACGACGACATGTTTAGTTTCATGTTTTCTACTTGCTGTAGTGTTATAAACCTGCGTTTATCATTTATTACATTGTCCTCTAAGTATAACCAAATTTTACATAGAGATAAACATATATTTTAAAAACAACAATTTTATTTGTAAAGATATAAACAAAAATATATCATTTAATTTCTTAATAAGAGGAATTCAGTTTGTAAAAATATTCTTTAATTTTGTCTGGATATTTTTATAGTTGTTATGACGATATTTCAAAAACGCCTCAACTAATCGAGCTAAAATTTTAATTACTAGCTTCTACTACCTATAGAGCTATAAATAGCAGGTCACAAATGAATATTCAGGTATAAAATCTGTAATTTCTACAGTTACAATACTTTTGTACTTTCTTCATTGGTAATTTTAATCAAATTTAAATGAATAAAATTGAAAATGAATGTGTGATTTTTGCCGTAAAATATTCGGGGCTCTGACTTCTTCCTACATAAGAGAACGATATTATTAAGGCGTGTTATGGAGCTAGATATGTATATATGCTTAAGAAAATCAGCATCCGGACTAATGTAAAATAACAGTGCTGCGACATGCCGTACACTTAAAAACAAGCATGAATCTGCGATATTTGATTTCTTTTTTTTATAAAAGAGTTTTTTATGAAACGTTTTTTCATCAAAAAAACATTTGCTTTGGCGGTGTACCACCAAAATAATGTTCGGTTTGTCCGCAGAAGCGTAGAAGATCAGAGTTCGAGGAATATCTGATTTTTACTTTAACTGTTTTGGAATACTTACAGCCACTCGGTGAATTTAAGTGAATTAAATGTAAATAAGAATAGAATTTCATGTTTTGTCTTTACATTAATTTCTTGACTTTTCTTTTACTTAAGTTTCAACAAAAAAAAATCAGAAAATAATGTTATGAAAATTAATATACAACAAAATTTACTTAAAAAAAAAAATAGAAGTAAAAATAAAGAGATAAAAAATGCTCAAAACCAATTTTTTCAGATCTAAAAAATGTAACAATAGAAAAAATTACTAACTCTAGAGATACTGAAATATGAAAGATTTTAATTTGTGAGAAATTGGTGGATATTTCACGTGGTATAACGAAACTCAAAGGATAAATTTCTAAGTAGAATAAATGCAGTTGTAAATAAACTAGAAAATTTTGATAATCGAAGAAAATCATATTTATTTACATTGGATTATCAGAATTTTCCAATTTATTTATTTACACTTCCTCTTATTCTACTTAGAGATTTACACACTGAGTTTCGTTATACCACGTGAAATATTCATCAATTTCTCGCTAAATAAAATCCTTCTTGTTTTTTCATTAATTCTAGAGTTGTATTTTGTTATTTTTTAGATCGGAAGTAAATCCCTTTTCAGCACTTTTTGTTCTTTATTTTTATTTCTATAGTTTTTAGATTAGGAGAAAATATTTTTTGCTCTGTTCTGTAATTATAATTACATATATTAAATAACACAAATTCTACCGAAGAAAAATTAATGACAACAGTCACCGTATTATATATATATAGCTTGAAAAATAAATCATCCTGTTTCTGTTATAAAACTTTCAGTATTTTTACTAATAATAATTATTTTATTTTTTTTATATCCACATTAAATACATAAATAAGACTTGAAAACAAAGATAACAAATATGTCAATGTTTGTTTTCTTTGGCAATATTGTACTGTATTGAAAACAAAAAAATGTAGTAATTTATACTTATGTTTTATTTAAAAAAAAAAAAATTGTTTTACTTTCCCTTTATAAAATTTTGGTGCAATTGTGAGTAGTCTGCTTGAAAAAAATAGGGTTTTTTTAAATATTTTACATTCTTTTTTTATATATTTGTTGCAAATTCATAAATATACTTATTTTTTTTATTTCAAATATCTATGTTACTTTTTTTAGAAACATGAAGTTAATTATATCATTAAGTAAATTATATTCACATTAGAAAGGAATCCCCCATTGAAATTCCTCAAAAATTGTGACTAACATTATATAGCCTTTTTTGAGAAATTTTACTATCAGTAACGTAGTAGAAAACAATAATAACAAGATGAACCATAAAAATAACAGATTTATGAAACAGAAATACTAAAAAAGCAATAAATGAAAGTGATAATAGAAACAGTGATGAAGGGAATGAAGACTTGATTAATGCACAACACTCAGCGGGTGTAATCACACTATAGAGTCACTAAGAATTAGAACGTGTAACTGTTTAAGTCTTCTAACATCCTCACAGTTTTCTAGAAGGTTTATGAGCAACTAGTCACCGTGGTAATTTAGCTGAATTTCATATTTCAAACTGTAACGTTGTAATTCTTCTTTGACGTGCCGAAGATCCAAATATTCGTGAATTTATTCGTTTTTAGAAAACCACGGCGCCTCAGCTATGCACCTCGCTAGTTTGATCTGAAATCGCTGAATGATTTCAACATTTGTCTTCTTGCCGTGCCCCACAGTTGGACGCTACATGTCCATATTGGTTTCAAAATTGCTGAGTATATAATAGCTTATTAGACAAAAATAACTCAGACCTTCCACCCAATAATTAGTAGATTTCCTTGAATTTCATGTTAAGTTGTTCTCTCCTCTCCCTTACATAAACCTTTCACGTCAAAAAATTCTGGTAAAGGTTCAGGACTTCCAATATGGGGAAATGAAGTGACATCATGGTAGACCCGTGGGCAGTCTCCTCTCCTCATTGCGAATGTCACATTGCTTGACTTAACTTGACTAACTTCCATGTACCTTGCAATTGATGATTAAATTTAATTCAGCATTTAACTAATGCAAAGAATTAGTTGAGGCCACAGTTGGGTTGTCATCAGCAGAATAGTCGCCATGTCATCAGCAAAAGAAGTGACAGTGACACGATTCTCAACTGGAAGGTCGCATATATATATTTTGAAGATTCTATTTGATGCATAAATAGATCTTAAGTATAGGAAAAAAGTTGACAACTCAGTTGTCTTATACTTTTCTCATACTCAGAAACTGAAGGTGTTATTTCATAAACCGGTTTCTAGAACGATTTCTAGATTTTCCCTGACAGGTGCTTTGACTTAAATTATTAATTTAAAAAAATAAGTTTATTTAAAAAAGTTACAACATTTTATTTTAAAATAAAATTATGAGTTATTTTTTCTGCAGATGTTTACCTGCGATTTTTTATGCGTGTAATTAGATCGAGAAGAATCGTATTTATAGGGGTGTCTCGAAAAAGAAATAAAGAATTCCAAGATATTTTCTAAAAAAAATTCTAAAATAAAAAAATTAATATAAATAATCGTTTTCGAGTTATAACAAAAAATCAAAGTCATACTAATATTTTGTAACTTAAAAGGTAAATTTGATGGTTTTTGTATGTTATTTGACCTTAAAAACTGATTAAACAGGTCCCAGACTACATTGCTGATAATTTTTGAGAAACTTATTATTGTAAAATGCAATGTTTAATAGTAACTTTTGTAATAGCTTTTTATTTATTTATTTGTAATAATTGATTTTGTTTCTAGATATTTTTGCAATAACTAAATGTTCTTATTTTGGTAAATTTAAATACAGTATTTTTCTCTCACATTTAGGTATCTTTTGTTTTTAATAGCGTCAAATTTTTTTAACACTTCCTCATGTTAAGTCGACGTTAGATTTTCTTTTACAATTAAATATTTTATAAATTTTGTTGGCAAAATTTTATCCGTTTATTACGTGCAATTACGGACGGCTATTACATGACTGTACTGGAGTTACATACGTGTTATGTTAGACGTACAATAACTTAATTACTGCATTATTAGCTCCGCAAGCTATATTTGGAAATTATTGCTTTTCAGACCCATATCTATATGAATTTTTTTTTTGTTTTCACTTGTAGGTTATATACTCAAATCCTTTCCATTTATTCATGAGACATCCTTATTAATTGATTTTGATTTCATTATTCGGCCTGTAAAATTAATGAAATTTGAGGTCAGGTTATTATTGTAATTGAACGACTAACTATAATTATCAACACAAACAAATTTTATAATTTCAAAATTAAAAAATAAATACTTAAAAAAATAATAAAAAAGTACAATTAATCTACATTTAAAAAAAAAAATTACTCATAATAATTATGTAACGTAAATGTTACACTAATAATTGATGCTATTAAGCAAAAAAAAAACATGGATAAAACCGAGAACTTGAATAAAAAACATAAAGCATGATAAACATAAAATAAAAATTTAATATTTTGATAAAAATAATTGAAAAAGTTCCATAAAAAAGAAATGTTTACGCGTTAAAAATTAAAATACATTACCTGGAACTATAATTTCCAATAATTTTCTTTAATTCGTTTATATCAGTCTTCAATATAAATATTTCAGGAAGAATTGGGTGTGAATTAATGGTAACAGTAAATAAAATATTTTTTTCAACTTTTTATATTCATAATGCATTCTACAAATTTTGGCTATTAACAGACATGTATACCTTAATCTGCAATTAGGAGTCGACCGTCATTTCACTCTTTAGAAGAAAATTAACTTTTACAGTTTTTGACAATGACATGGTATTGTCCAGATTTTGTGTGTTTTATGTTACTGTGTGTTTAATGTTTTATTTTTTTATTTTATGTAAATGTCCTTTGCACCCTGTAAGAGTTATATGTATGCGTTTTGTTTAAATGTTTCATGTTAATTTTTAATTTTAGTGTTTTATTAAAATGTAAGGACCCTATATATCCCCTATATCTGACGATACCTGCCGGTGATTTTATTCTTTTTTTTTATTGTGATGAGAGCTTGACCTTGAAAGCGATGCCCATGATAGGAAAAAAATTAATAATAAACCTACAATTAATACTTTTTCTATTTTACGTCTAAATCTTTTTTTTGTGTTTTTTTACGATGAAGTTATAATTAAATTTTATAACAATTTTTTACTTAAATAGTTTATTAGAAGTGTAAAACTGGTACTAATATTGCTGAATAATGCTGTATTGATATATATGGCTGCTTGATATATAACGCTGTATTTGATATATATATATATATTTATATTAATACTATCTTATACGTTAATAAGTAACGTAAAATTATTTACAAAAAATTTATTTTTATATTGCTTTAAACGAAAAATAAAACCTAGTACTACAATCATATCCTTCTCAGTACAATTTTGTATAAAACATGTAATTGTAAAAAAAAAAAAATGGCATGAAAAGCTGAATACAACTAATGCAAATTTTATGAACATTTACAACAAAAAATCCTTGTAATACAACACAAAGTTAAAGCATTATAAAACTGCGGTCCTACTAGAAACACTATATAGGCCAGAACATTTACAGTGCACTTCAGAGAAAAAAGTAACTAGAATAGAGAAAAAGATTCTAAGAAAAATATTCCAATCGAAATACGAAGATGATATTTACAGATTGTGAGTGAAAACAAACAAGAAACAAACGATTGAGCAAAAAAATTAAGACTTTTCGGGAAAAGAAAAAGAAGTCGGAACTTTGAAAACGGGATCCTTAGTGGTCAGAAAGAAAAAATCATATTAAATCAAGTAAGTTTTATAAAAGTTAAAACTTGAGGTAGGCTGTTCCAGGGGCTTATCCACAAGTATTTACTTGAACAGATCTTGACCGAAGTTTGGTAACGTAGATATTGATGAAATAACATATTTTCGATTAAACATTACTGTAAGATAAGTTAATATTAAACTCATGTTCTTGAACGATCGCCTCATCGGTTTTTATAGAAAATCTAACATCTAATAATTTTTTATTTATTTATTTACATTTTTTGATTTACTTTTAACTAAAATTGGCGACAACGATACAAAACCATCGCTAGACGTACTTGGTTGTTGGTCGACGCGCTGTTTCTTTCACTATCTGAACGCTCTAACTCGTTCAACTGATGTGGACGAGCGCCTTTCTCGGTTTGTCTTCTTGTGATTTATTTCCCTGTGCCCATTTTTTTTTAATTTCTGATACTATTTAGACATTTCAATTTATTAAAAATATTTAAAAAAAAAATAAAACACTTATTTTATTTGCGCTGTTTTTTTAATTTTATAGTACTTCAAAGTCAAGTTTAGAACAACAAATTCGCTCGATTCATTTGTTTGAATGTAAATATACGATAAAATCTAAGATCAACTTGAGAAGCAGGTTTTGGGGAGTGATAGGGAGTAGTGGGAGGTAAGAAATTTTATATTTTCATCTTTAAAATTATATATAATTGTTTTGTTAAGGTTTTTCTCATATTCTGATTTACATGATTGAAGTTTACATAATTTCGTTTCTTATTCAAATTCATAACATGTATTTACGTCAAAATACAAAATGTTTAATTAATTTTTTAAATAGATTTGTATTTAATTATGTACAGTTTTTATCCTATGATAAATTTTATTATTTACTCCAACAATTTAGTTTTTGCGTGAGGATGAGTTCACGTCAGTCGCCGCCAGATTAGACAATGGTTTTAAATTTAGTAAAACGCATAAGAAGTTTCTGAAGAAGTCGATATTGAAATAGGCAATGATCGATATTAAATTTATTAAAAGAAGTTCTAAGTTATTTATTTTAGTTGTTTTTATTTATGATTTATATAGTATTGAATTTGAACTGCAGTAAATATTCCGGTGGTCATAAGAAAATTAGGGTTAACATATCGTAATGATTGGTTCAGTAGTTTTCGCCGTTATCGGGAACAAACAAAAAAGACGTATCTTTATATAGTAGTAAAATATATAATTATACATATGCATATATATATATATAAAAAAAAAAAAAAAAAATACTTGTGTATGTGTGTATATATATATATATATATATATATACATATACAAAATATTATAAAAGTGTAGCAACTCTCAAGTAATTTTTCAACAATTTTTTAACACACAAAAATTAAAATTAATAAATAGATCTAACTTAAAATTATCTATTTTTCAATACTATTGTGGATATAATTTTTATATGAGATAAACTTTGCTAAATTCGACGCCTTCTATCATGTACTGAAATATCGTCAAAAACTTTATGAACGCACTGTAAAAATAGATTTATAAAATTGTTCAGTAAAGTTTTCTCTATAAACGATTTCCAAAATAGTTTTATATTTTTTAAATTTATTACTGATTTGGTAAATGTTTAATAATAATAATAATATATTAATAGTAATAATGAGTACGGTAATAAAGGAGTTTGGTGATCAAATATACACATAGTGGATTACCAAATTGAAATATTTATGGAAATGTGCCCTATCATTATCAGACATTTTAGCTTTGCGTTGTGTATGAGTGTAAACGTGCATTTGTGTATACATACGTCGTTATGTCATATTAAACAGTTCACCTCTCTCAAACCTGGATGTGTCGATGTTTATTTTTGGGGTAGAAGATAGATCTGCATTAACTGGCCAAATGTTTAACATTATGCGTATGTGTAAATATATATATATATTATATATATGGTGTATTATTCATTCACTGATTAGTATGAGTGTAAAGTATTCAATTTTAATGTCAGTTTGAATGTTGTTGACATTCCATTTCATATTAAATAATTATTTATACTACGCTGTAAATTACACATTATTAGTTAAATTATTAATTCATTCTGTTTATGAATTCGCAATGTAACTGTTTATTATTATTATTATTATTATTGCTATCTAGTATTTAATATTGTTTGTTGTATATATGGTATTATTTGTGTGTCAGGTAGGTTAATATAACGACTGTTTATGTTGCGGATAATTGAAATAAATATGACATAAATTATTCATACTGAATATAAGGTCGTAACTCTAAATACTCAACAATTTAAACCCTAGGTTGTTAATTATTAGTAATAAATTTTATACGAATTTAAATCTACTAAAATATATTATTGAAAATAATTATTTTTATAGAGATTTATTACCTTTCGTTAAAAATAAAAAACGAGAAAAGTGATTAAATATACGAAAGGTCACCCGAAAATAAATTCCGAGGGGTTATTCAAAAATAATCATATATTGTTGTTTGAAGTAAAATCATAATCTATTTTTTTATATATTTCCGTCAATGTTGAGGCAGAGCACCAAAAGTAATATTTCTTCATTATAGAATGATACCGCCTGCAACGTGAGTCATATAATGACATGTTTGACATCGAAATCTTGAAATTGACAACTAGGAAGGATTTCTGTAACTCAAAGGAACAAGTGGTACTCACTACGTGCAAGGTCTAGGTTGTACGAAGGAAGATAAAACTGTTCCCAATCGAAGATCGTTAGAATAAGCTGCGTTAAAAATGCATGGGGGGTGAGTGTTGCCTTGAATCAACATAAACCTCTGGGTAAACAAGCCCGTGTCGTTTGCTCTGGAACGTAACGCGCAATTATTTCAGCGTTTCGGAATAGACATCACTATAAATTGTTCAGCCTCGAAACAAAAAATAGACAAACAAAAAACTACTTTTATGTGCCACAAAAACAGAGTCCACATGATCTTCCGAGTAGAAAACATTGGTTTGAATTTTATTTTTCGCGGCCACGAAGCAATCATTTTATAGATTGTCGTTTTGTTTCAAACAGGTATGTAATATTCACATCATATCCCAATGACTGCACTCCTCAAAACGTTGTCGCCTTGTTCTTTGTACAAAGTCAGAAATTCTACGTGCTGCCCAAACTTTTAATTTTGTGATTTACCAGTAAGTATTTTTGGCATTTAGCATCCGTGTAATTTCCGATAATTAAATTTTTTAAACATAATTTCGTATAGAAGGGAACGTGAAATTTTTTCAAAATGCACAGAAAAATATGTAATTGTGAATCTTCTGTTGTATTAATCGTGTCATTATCTGCACGTACCAAATCGTCGGTAATCAAAGATGGGCGCCCGCTCCATTAATCAACTTATACGTTATCGCATCCTTTATTTAGCAGTCACTTTCATCTCCTTATCTTTAAATAACTCATTTCATTTTCATGAAAAACATCACAGATAGAATTACACGTGACTGGATATCTTGATTTTGTAGAACATTATAAACACACACTAAGAAACGTACATATTAGACAAGTGAATAAGATTGGCAGCAATCCCTTCAAAAGATATCAGGCGACTCAGGACGCATGAGTAGAATTGTGGTTGTAGCGCTAAAGCGGCAGTATTTAAAAACGGATCTTACTTTTTAGATATACCTAATTTTGAGATTATATTTTACAGTTTTAACGTAAAATGGATTTTTTAATTTAGTGTCTCTCAAATTACATTTTACGATCATCTAAAAAAACTACAAAGAAGTATATATAATTCATTATTTCAAATAAAGAAATTAATTGTTTGAAAATAAAATAGCTAACTAATAAGAACTAACATTCAAGATTTACTTGCTCTGATAATAATAATGTTATAAAAAAACTCAACATCCAATGACAACAAAAAAAAAATTAATTAAATTTTTAAAATTAATCATGTCATATGCTTGCAGTCGCTTTTGTGGTTATCATCATTTACTTATAATTCAATACTCATTTTAACTTCGGTTTTTATTTATTTATTTTTTTATTCTAATTGGAAAGACCCGTATTAAGGTAAACATCAAAATGTATTTTACGTTGATACGTCAGAGACTATATCAACTGATTAAAGTTATACTCTTGATGACGATGATAGTCCTTGTTGCTTAGAACATACAGGAAAGTTGTTTTTCAGTCAAAAACGGCTCTGTACTGGTGAATTATATCGTTTTTTAAATGTTTTTTGTGGAACCCTCTGACTTTACCTGTTAAGGCCAAACCAGCATAAAACATGACACAGTGGGCTGCTCCCGGGTCACATAAAATTCCTGAAAATACATGCTCATAGGGTGAGTAGTTTCGCTTTATGTGGTGAGACGGCTGGACTAAGGTAGCTGCGCCAAGGTACGTTATGGTCCTGCTTGAAGCTACTGGTGAGCTCGGAACTAGGTTCGGCGCTGAAAAAAGCTTCTGCTTTAGTGTTTAGCCCACCCGAAGCGAGATGATTGGCTCACTTTCACAGTGAGGCTTTGATTACAATTGGAAATGACTGGATGGACAGCACTAAAGCTCGTTCGGTGACCCATGACAAAATCTGTGTAACAGGGGTATGTCCTAGATATATCGAGTTGACTGCTTACGTGCAAACTCAGGATCCTGGTAATGCCGGAAACTGCAGTGATCGGACTCAAAGGTGAGTCGATCGCGGTGTTGCAATTAAATAAATCGGGTTCTGTATAACCGTATAGAACCCCTAACGTTAAGTGATGTCATTTTTTCTGAAAGGTCAGAGAACAAGCATTAAAAGACTGGTTTATATTAAAAAAGTTCTTTATTTAAATAACTTTTTTCGTCATTAGTTTGTACTTTGTTAAAATTAACTGATGAAGTTCTTAATTGAAGTGTGTAAATAGAACAGAAACAATTAAATAAAATAACTTTTTAATAAATATTTATTAAAGGTTAAAGGTTTACTAAATTTTTGATGTAATACCTATTTACTAGTTACATGGTTTGATGGAGTAAATAAAACTGTAGGCTTATTTTTGGAGTCGGATTATTTCAGCTGTGGAACACTAATATAATTAACTGCTGTATAACATGAAAATGTCACATTTACGTATTTTAGTCATGTATCATTAAAATATATAGGACTAGTACATTTTTAGTAATGCAGCAGCACATTTTTTTCACAGAGTATATTATTAACTGATGAAATATATTTTACTTTTTACTTTGTGCAATGTAATTCTAATTGTAATTTCTATCGTTGCTGCTTTAGATTATCATTATTAAGTAATGTTTTTATTCCATCACCACTTTTCGTTATGTGCTTCAACAATTTTATATTTAAAGTGAAAAGTTCTAGGGGGTTAATCTCATCTTCTCATAAGTAGTTTTATATTTATAAAAAAGGGGCATGAGTATACTTGTATTTGCAGCCGCCGTCTGTAGTTATGTTTATAGTAACTGAAAACAAACTATCTGATTGAAGAATTCTAGATAAAGCCTTCTGTATTCGCATTTTTATTGACATTGTGTTCACTTTGCGGTTTCTTTCTTTCTTTCATTCACTGGGTTACGATTCAGAATTCGTAGTGCCTTGATTTTGGATTGGAAACCTTTCAGTTTTTGGATTTTTTCCCCAGAAAACTTCTCATTTGAATTTACTTTTTAGAGATCTGTTTTTCTTTTAATTCTTTTCTTTCCAAATTATTTTTCATATTTTTTCTTTTTGAATCGTAAGGTTGGTTTTTCGATGTTTTACATTTTGGAATTAATCCGATTTTACAGATTTCGTCCCTTTTTTGGGTCATAAAATTTTCTGTAACTTCTTTTTTTTTTACTTGTGTTAGAATCTTCTAATAGTTTGTTTATCAATCTTTTTTCACGGGAATTGTAAAATATTCTTCTTCTCGAATCGGAGAATTTTTCTTTTTTTTGTTTATTTCGGAATGATTTGTTGTGTAATTATTCAGGTTTCATTCTCCCTTCTATGGGTCTCAAAAGTTTTATTTTTTCTATGTGTAAAAACGTTTAGGATGAATTATTGTGTTTTAATATTTTATTTCTGTTTTTTTTATAAAAAGACATTTTTGTTGTATAGATCCTTTAATTATTTTTAACACATTTTCCACTTTTCAGATTCTTTCAAGGGTACCCATGTTTTTTTAAAACAAGTTTGTTGGATATTGTTTACCTGAATACTTTAATTTACAACTATTTGGAATTTTCTAATTTTTGAGTTTAACAGATTAGTGCAATTTATTTATATTTTCCTACATTTTCTATGAAGATATTTACAATCTAGTTTTTACCTGATTTTTCTTTTTTTTTATGTTTTGGATCAAAAGTGAGAAATCATCCTCGAAAGCTAAACAATTGATCTTAATACTTTTATTTTGGTTCCTAGAATGATGAGATGGACTTCTAGTTTTTCTATTTAAAGATTCCAAAGTCTACTTTATGTAATATCGTGTTGAAAAAAATAGTAATAGTCACTCTCTTTGTCTGACATGGTCTATTTATATTTTATGTCTTTGTCTACTTGTGCTTTCTATTTTATAATTATTTTTATATTCTTTATGCTGCTCCGATCTATATTTTACCATGGTTTCCCTTGATCTATCCAGACATTAGTTGCTTTTTATTCTGTAGTAGAATACTTATCAATTCTTGAAGTAATATATATATATATATATATATATATATATATTATATAAAACGTGGTGTTATCAGGAAAGTATATTTATTTTTTTAAGAAAAAAAAAGTGTTTGTAATCCTCTCTACATGTCCATGAGGGTTAATAATAAAAATTTCATTATAATTTTGTCGTTAAAAAACCAATAGTTTTATAAAATATTACACTAACATGTTAAATAGAAGATTATTTCGATCAACATTGTTATCTGATATTTTGTTATTATTTTTTTCTTTTGAAAAGTAAGGTATATAAAAGGAAGGAATGGATAAAAATGAATAAGGAAAAAGATAAAAATGGAAATTACTTTTGTGTATAAATGCACAGAAGACGCTCAATCTCAGCTAGACAGTAGTAGCAGTAGTAGCATTCTCAAACCAGTAGACACTTAATTTAAAACTTTTCTTTATTCTTTTAAATCCTTCCATTTACAATATTTTATAATATTCTACTGGGATAATGCAATAAAAATGAGAGAAAAACCTTCGAAATCATATAAACATTGTTATTAAAATTTACAATATAAATTGCATTTATAAACGCTATCCCTTTTATAATAACTATATCTTCATGTATATATATATATTATATATTTTGAAAATTTTATATCAGTAACATATACAAACCTTTTAGGTTAGTATCGATATTACAACGTTTGTGACGTTGTAAATAGTGGTAGGATTATATGAGGCAGCTGCTTGGTTGACGTCACAACAAATAATATATATGTCAACGGTTTATTTGAAATCAATACGTACAACAAACAAACTGAGATTCTATGTATGTATATTGAATGTACTAAGTTAAATATATGTCTGTTCAACAATCTAAATATTTGTAGACGTAAACATAAAATATGTATTTTCATTGAGTTTTTTTATGAAGTTTAATGCAAATATATTGGGTCCAATTGTCTGTACAAGGTAAGAAAAACTTTTTTAAAGCATAATAAATAGTAGACCAGCCCAGATATATAAGGAAAATGATAAGTCAAAAAAAATTGCATACCCTTTTTTTTACAAATCTTAATGTTTCACAGATTAAGGAGTCCATTACGAAAAAGAAAAAAAAATAATTTTTTCGAATTTATGTGTGTATGTTGCTTTTCACTTCATCTTCCGACTGGATGAACTTATTTTGTTCAATACAAATACTTGTTAAAATTTAGTGAAAATTTTCTGCGGAGGCGGAGGAAATTTATAAATTTTTATTTTTTATTTATAAATTTTTTTTGACGTTCTTGGCTTAACGTAGAAAACACAAGATTTTTCAGCAAATCTATATTTATTATTTATTTTTCATCATAATCATTTTGCAAGTCGATGAATTTAGATTTAGTCCAACGACTTTCCAAATTTTTATAGTCCTCAGTAAAATGCGATTCTCAAACTCTGCAAACAAGGCGATTGTTCCAGCTTTGACCATTATTTGATGTGAATCTTCATACAGCAAGCCATTTCTTCAGGTTTAGGAAGAGGAAATAATCATAAGGAGCTAAATTCAGTGCATATGAGACACTTGAAAGCAAGGTCATGGAATTTTTGCAGCGGAAACCCGAGACGTGTATGTAGGCTAATCTGCTGACAAATCGTGGTAAAAGATCATTCTCTCTTTGGCCAGGTGTGGAAATTTAGCCTGAATACCATCCCACAGTCGGTCCAGTAGTGAAGCGTATGCCTGCTTTTTTTAGGTAGTCTATGAGGATCAAACTACGAGAAACCCAAAAAACCGTAGCCTTGAATTTTCCTTCAGATGGAATTGTTTTAGCTTTATCGGTGCACTTTCATCTGCTCCCACTCACTCTATAATCTCAGGAATTTAACGGTGAATCCATTTTCATTTATTGTTATACAATTTCCAAGAAATTCAGCGGAATCGCTAAATTTAAATGAATATCACTTTACCATTCAATAATATAAATTGATCCGTAGACTGATCGCGGACCTCCAGAGTTGGGTTGACCTTAAGGTAGGGAGACTGGGTTACGAGTTCACCCAGTTTCTGACCGATCACGGTTGCTTTAGAGCATATCTATGCTTGTGGACACTTGCGGGCACTGAGACCCGCCGCTGAGTACGATTACTTTGGAAGAAAAGACACCGCAGAGCGCACCGTATTCAAAAGCGACATGTTTTTGCAACATAGGGAAGCATCCCTGAGAAAATTCGGCATGTTAACCCGCAATAACAATATTACGGGAACTCTACTGTAGAAAGAACGAACGAGCGTGATAAGTGATATCTTGGAATGTGGTGTTAATTATCCGTACAAAGCCGGCGGAAGAAGTGCTTGGATGAATAGCTCCTGGTTTTCCTTGGGAGCTGTGTTCGTAATTAAAGCAGGTCCGACCCCAACAAGTATTAGACAAAAGAGTATAGTTTTACCATTATATCGAATTTATAGAGAGCGTACAGTGACATTTCTATCTTATTCGATATGCGGTTTCATTACTGTATGGTCAACGAAATTAGGTATATAATCATTCATACGCGTAATTTCCAGACTCAAACTGTGGAATCTTTGTGAGCTTCCGCTAAACTATAAAATGACGGGAGTAAAAAATAAACCGAGCATTAAAGAACTCACTTTTATGTGAATTCATGTGGTGAAGTGACTAACTGGAAGACGTATCGTCGCCTTATGACCTTTACAGGAAAATGCCGAGCATTTCTTGATCAAAGTCAAATTTTTCCGTACTGATATATGATATGTTAACGACAGAAAAAAATGATGATCAACATAAATTAAGATTCGGGAATGCAAGTAAACTATAAATTAACCTTAAAAGTCGTTTGAGTCACACTCGGAAATCAGCGATTGAAGATGACTGACAGCGCTCTTTGTAAGGTGATTCTCCGTCGTACACATGACTAATTGCATAGAGTATGCGATGGAATTTCTCTCTATAGTTATTATATTTCCATTTAAATATAAATTCGGCCGTGTTTTATGAGATGATGTTTAGTATTGTCATACGTTGGTACTTTACCGCTAATCTCTCTCCACAAAAGCCTTAACTCTAACTCTAAGCTTAACCTTATTTTTAATCTCTCTTCACAGAACTTTAACCTTAACACTAATCTCTCTCCGCAGAAAGGATTAGCATCAGAACAGGTTGTTATCCTCATACCTCATAAAACTGTTTTTAATTGACTAGAGTACTGATAACTTGGATTTTGGCATGGGTTTCCCGCTGACCAAACCTGCTTTCCGACTTTTAGATCTTGTGTTCCCCTGATTTTAAGCATATCTTCTACAGTTTATCAGAGTATAAAAAAAAGAAATTGATCAAGTAATTGCTCAGAATTACCCTTACAGTGACTAAAAAATTATGCTACAGATTAACTTTAAACACAAATCCTTCTTTTCAGATTATAATGTAAATATACTTATTTTGGTTATTGTATACTAATATAAATATAAATATCGGTGACAAAGGACTAACAGAAAAGATCAAATTTTTTGTTGCTGAGAATTTCGTAAGGTCGTCAATTCTTGTTAGGCTAAAAAGCAGTTATCAAAACGATAGTTCTTTCGTTTTTTAACAGTTACAAAATCGGGTAAAAAACTTAAAATAAATTCATCCTTAATTTTCTATTAACATTGCTTTTAAGCAAGTTATTATTCTTAGTCATATATAAAATGTATAAATAGAAGATCAGTGCTTGGAAGATACGTAGAATTCTTACTTACCACTTCAAACATACGTTCTATGAAGATAGTATTAATTTTATGTATCCTGGCTATATAATTTGTTTTTTAGGTATACAGTATAATCGGATTAAATTTTTCATGCAATAATTTTTCCAAAATCTTGGAAATATCGTTACACTCTCTAGCTAATAAAAAAACAACACAGTTTTAATGAGGATTTCAAAAGTCGGCCTCCATCTTAAAAATATTTGTAACTGGTAACCCGTACTTCGTACGGTTAAAAATATACTTTTCCCGGTTCTTAATGTTAACCGTCAAACACCACTAAAAGATAATCGTATTTCGTTTCACATTTAAAAAAAAATTAATTACTTTTATTTTATGCTTTTAGTCAAGTACCCGATGGCAGGTGCAGCCAGTCGCGTAACATATTGGCTGCATTAGTTTGAGGCCCCCGCCATACACCGTCGCACCCCTTACAAAATAGAAATTCAAAATACCCAAAAATGGATTTTTGATGTTTATATGAAGTATATATATACTTCATATAAACATATGCGTGTGTGTGTGTGTGTGTGTGTGTGTGTGTGTGTGCAAACTCCAATCTAGTGAATATTCCGATTAGTATAGTAGGAAATGGGGAAACTTTGTAAATATTATTCAAATTTTTTCTACCTTTCTTCATCACTTTCAAAGTAGAATTTCAAACTGGATCTGTGAAGCGCACAGTTCTATTCAAAAATTTTTGTATCTTATTCATAAACTAAGGGATAAGTTTAAGGATTATATATTGAATAAGTATAACGAAAGAATTAAAGAAAAAGGGACTCATTATGTTAATTGTTATCGATAATATAAAGTGAAAATAAGAGGTGCTGCAGTTCCACAGTGCCTATACGAGAGCCACCAGTATTCAAAACTCCTTTCATAGTGTGCACGAAAGTGCACACTAAGAAAGGAGTTCACCAATTTATCTTCAGTAGTGTTGATGAATCAGTCAGGACAAGTTGTTTGTAGGTACAGATATATATATTATATATATACAGATATATATTATATATATTACACAGACATAAATTAAGTTCACTACAGGCTCATAATGATTATATTTAGGTAGTTCATTGTTTTAACTAAACATTTTGTCAGTAATTCCCTTATCATTTAATAAATTGTCATGTAGACAATATTACACTCTCAGTGTACTTCTATTAATGCTATAAAGACTCCCTAAAATAAGCTAAATCACGGATTAATGACTTACAATATTGACACGTATAACGTTAACTATATGCACGTAATATAATATAAAGATATATACTATAAATTAAAATAATCCATCATTTATTAATTAACCTAATTCTGCCCTATTTATTTTGAATTGATTATCGTGGGATTTTCATTTCATTTATAATTATTTATTTATTTACATATTTTGTATTCCATATTATGCACATAATATTATTTCCTTTCATTTAATAATTTAAAATTTTTTTGAATGATTATTAGTTTAATCAGATTAACATATAGAGGACCATATTATTTTATTTTATTATTTTTGATACTACCCGGTCGGTATTGATCCGGAACTTTTACTGTTTACGTCAATCTCTATGGTTATAGTCCATTCAGCCATAAACAATGTAATATATAACTAAAATAGAAATGGATATCAATTATTTTGTAAACAAGTTATCTTTTATATAAAGTAATAAACAGTTTTAAAGGTTAATTCCAATTTTTTTTTTTTGTTAGATTTATTTATGAAATTACATTCATGAATAAAAAAATCAGACAACAGAGTTGTAATACTTTCCGAGCATTGACTATTTACTTATTCTTATATAGTGAAAAAATAATAATATATGAAAAAAGTTTAAAAAAAAAAAAATCAATACTTCATTCTGCTTCCCAACTCCAAAATCTCTTTTCAAGAAAATTTTTTAATTGTCTATTTTTCTATGTTATTGGAAGAAAAAAAAAATTACACTGAAAAATATTCAACTAATAAAAGGTTACCTAAGATTTATTTTTGGGGATGGGGTGAATTATGTTAAAATTTTATTGTGATATAATTAAAAGTTTAAATAAACAAAAAAAAAGTTAATATCAAAAATCAACATTTTTGAACTTTGATCGGCTCCCCACCGCCAATATTGCTCCCAAAATATTTTTTTATGGAGTCACTTGTACTACTACTTTGCTTGGGAAGAAACAAAATACATTCGGTTCAAAAGTATGCAAAATAAAAAGATAGCTTTTTTCGATTTTTGGTGAAACGGAATCTTTGGGGAAAATGTTTTAAGAATGGAAAGATAAACTAGTACGAATGTAGTGAGTGATCTTAACATAAAGTGTTATTATATTGGCAAAGGTTTTAGAAAATTGACCTCAAAAAACTATCTATCTCAGCCCCTGGAGATATTGAGCCCAAACCTTTACCATCCAATTGCTGCAAAAACACGTCTGTGCCAAATTACATCAAAATCTATTTATCCAGTCAAAATTTATTAAGCTTCAAACACGCCAACACACGTACTTACGAAAATTACCCCCGCCTTCTTTTTGTTTCTTGGTCACGAAACTACGAAAAATGCAAAAAAACCCATACCCCGTTTTTTGATTGTTTACCATACTTTACTTCTTGCAGCTTAGGTGTCGAACTTGATGACAGGAGTATAACATTTTTAAAGGTAAATTGTAAAACGATATTTTTTATTAATTTGTATTTTTTAATTTTATTTTTCAAATACATTTATTTTCTTATAATATAAAATATGGCGGAGGGGTAGCGTCTCAGCCGGAAATCCGGAGGTCCGGGTTCGAATCTCGGTCAGGCGGCATGGCTTTTTTCATACGGTACAAAATTTCCAGTTGATATTCTCACGCAGAAGCTTTAAACTTATATATTGTATTACTTATATATTGTAGTACTTATATATTGTATCATCCAAAAGAAAACAAGGTTTTCGACTTCATAATTACGTTATATTATTCATTGTAAAAAAATTTCACATTCCATTTGTAAAAAAAATAAACCGTAGTGAATGCCGGGGTCATACGTTAAGGCGAGTAATTTATCAGATTAAGTCATAGAAAAAAAAAAATGCTTTGTCAATAATAACGAAGTCGGACAAATAACGAAGTTTATCAAATATAACGAAGTCAATAATCTTCCGAAGTCGGAAGATTAAAGAGAAAAAATAAGAAAGAAAAAGGAGGAAAATAAATAAAAAATGGTGATTCCTTAATAAATAAAATAAAATTTACTAGGCAAGATAATGCAAATTAAAGTTAGATTTTTTCTTAATCTGGTCCTCAAAAATTTGAATATTTTATTTCGTTAACCGAAAATTAAGAAAATATTACTAGGGATTAAAATTATTAATTAGAATATAGGATGGTGTTTACGTTTAATTTATTAAAAATATTGAATTTACTCCTGAATTACAGAGTTACAGTGTGGCTTAATTTTATCTAAGGCGCAGAAATCAAGACGAAATATTTCGCCAGCCAATACTCGGTAATAAAGCGTTTCCGAAATTATGTTTATATGAACTTTCCTTTCTATTTTTGCCAGTAGAACATGTCCTGAAAATTTGTTACATTCTTCGTGAATCATAAAGGACTACTTGAAGTAGAACAAAAGTTATAATTTCACTGATGTCATCGAAATTTTTTTTTAATTTTAAGTAAGTAATGGTGTTTTACATAGAGATGATGAATTGTCAAGATTTCTGACATTTTGAAAAGGGTTCCGTTAGGAAAAAAACGTGTTTTACTAAAAGCTTTTTTAAAAGATGTTTATGGTTAATGAATAATTATGAATGTACTAACTAAGTTCCAGTCCTATATTTCTTAAAAATTTAAATCATAAAAAAGGAATTTAACTCTATTTCAATTTGAAATATTTATAAGATGCCATAAAATAAAAATATTTCTAAGAAGCCATTGAATTATGTGTTTTTTCCAAAAGGTTTTCTGAATTTCTTTTTTTTTATTCCATTTTCCCTCTTCAACCATTTTTTTTTTTTTTTAATAAAAATTGAAATCAACATTATTGTTTCTTTTCTTAATTTATTAGTAATAATTACTAATAATAGAAGTTATTTTTATTAGTGAAGAAGTGAAAACAGGCACAAAATTAATTAATATTTGCAATTAATTTTAACAATTTCAGTCATACCTCAATTGTGTATCAACCATTTTGAATAAATTAGATTTAGTTTTTTCATCATAAAAATTTTTTTATTTTATTTTAAAAACATAATTGAATAAAACTAATCGTTTCGAAGCTATTATTTATTAAAGCATTTAAATGGTCATTATTTTATTTTCATTTTTTGATTTTCAAGGTAAAATTTTCCAATGTAATTATTTTGCAGAAAATGTTACGTACAAATTTTATTAAAAATATCTCAATTGGTACTTAAGATATAAATTTTTATTGAAATTTCAAACAGTGGAAAATAAATAGGACATTCATCTACATGAGCTTCGATGATGATCGACCAAATCAAGCCGGCAGGCAATAGCTCTCTAATTTGACACTAATCTAAAATGACTCTGGTATCCTGCATCAGATGGAGAAATATTAGATGAGAGAGTATAATCGATTTTCGTTAAATCCTTTAAGTTCCAAATTCCCAAAATATATTTGAATGAATTTCGTATTAAGGTACACGAAATTTGTTGATAGATTTCAATAACTTCATGTTGGATTAAATTAAATTATTTTAAATGTATTACTACGCAGATATTCCGATGAAAATTTGATTGATGTCTTTTGGAGTGGAAAGTACGTACGTACGTACGAGTATATGTTATCGCTAATTTATAATTCCTTAGATGGTATATGAGAAACTGTAAATTATTTTACGCAGATTTTAACGTAATAACAATCTGCTTTTGCAAATTTATTGATTTATCGTCTGTACCTTTAAATGTATATATTGTTTAATATAAAATGAACCACATTTTAATTCCGAAAAATTTTTTATTCGCATAGTTTTAGGATCTTCTAAGAAACATGCTTCATGTATTTTATTATCCTGCACTGATTCCATAACATCAATGAAATAAATATATTTTATCCCTTATAGAAACTGTTGCTAACACTTTTTCTCTATTATTCAAAAAATCTGATGTGGGCCTCACATAACTTCCTTGTACGCCTTAAATCATAAATTAAATTACATATAAAATCATATATTAATCATAAATTACATATTAAATCCTAATTAAATTACATATAAACTTTTTTTTTTTATAATGAAAAGTACATAATATTTTATTCGATTAATAACTTCTAACATTTTTTTCATATTTATTTTTTTTGTTATTGAATTATTATTTATCGTAATTTTATTTTACAATCAGAGGATAATAATTATTAATAAGTCAATATATTTAAATTTTAAAAAAAACAAAAAGGAGAAGAAGTCTGATTCGAACCGACGTGACTTGCCTTTCTAAGATCCAAGTATTTCATTAATTAAATTCATTTGGCTGTAACTATGAAATCTATGAAAATAAGTACTACTTACGCATCGTTGAAAAAATCTTAATGAGGGCTTATTACTGCAATAAAGAAAAAGTAAAAATCCAATTTTTGGGGGATTTAAGGCTTTTTTGGAGACTTTTGGTTTAGTCGATTGCAGTCAAAAGGGAAGGTGCATCTGGTAAGCCGGTAGCAGTAATTTCATTTGCCATGAGACACACACACATCAAGATCTGAATGCAATATATGGTTGAAATAATTAATAAATATCATCTTCTTAGAATTAAAGAAAAATTGAAAAAGTATTATTTTATAATTTTGTTTATTTCCTACACATTCCATCTTATCTTTCACTTCTAATTCCATTATCACTTACAGTTACATTCACCATCCTCTAAATCTATATCAGTTATATTTTTTAATTTCTATAAAAATCGCTTCTGGTTCTATATTGTCTTAATTTCGTGTTTTTGGATGAGGATTTTTTATTGAAAATGTTTTTTTTTTATAAAATGATAACCCACTTTCATTTATTGCGCTCTGGCTTTTATTCCTTTTTTTTGATACGTTCAGGGCAATTACTTCTAAATATTTAAATTTTTGGACAATTTTTATTGATTCTTCTGTTGAAATTTTCATGGTTTGGATTTTGCAGTTATTATTGATAAACCGTAACGCTACGTTTAACACAAATATAATTTGTTTATTAATTAAACTCTTGTTTCCAGTTAGTTATTGCGTGCGTGTGTGTGTGTGTGTGTGTGTGTGTGTGTGTGTGTGTGTAAGCGCGCGCGTATGATGTTTACATGGATTTGTTCCTTCCATTTATATAGTAGTATATAATATATTGATTATAAAAAAAAAATGTAACATATTCTTGTCAAGTATCTCGAACAAATATAAGGTACAGCGGAGGGAAAACCATTTTAGGGTAGCCAACCGAAGTATTATTTGATATAGGGTAGAAAGAATATTGAATATTTGCTGAAGTGGCCAAATTTTTTTTTTTTATTTTTTTATTTTTTTTTTTTAGGAAGGTGATTGCTGAGTTAGTTGTCGATTTTTATTGGTCAAAAAATTTGATTTGACGGCCTTGTATTTTATGTCAGCTAATATGTATTTTTTTTATTCACACAACGGAAATTAAAGAGAATAAAATAGTTGGCATATATATATATATATATATTACTTTTCTATTCTAATGGGAAACAGTTATTATTATTATTATTGCATTACAGAGTAACATTAATTAAAGTGTTTTCTGTGAACTGTTTTAGCGGAGTAATCATCTACATAAAATAAATTAGGCTGTCATGAGAGACAAAGTTAATACCATAACATCAATGCTATAAAATCCTTTATCATTAGTTGTCTTGTTATACTATACATTATTTCTAATCCCTGTATCTCTAATAAAAGAGTTTTGGTTTCAGTGTTTGTTTGTTATATCTATTAATAAAACTCATTTTATACTTTGTATTGTTGTACACAATAATTTTAACAACTTTGTTTGTAACTTTTTTAAAATCCAGCATTGTTTAAATTTAATTGAAATGCACACACACACACACATACACACACAGAGAGAGAGAGAGAGAGAGAGTGAGAGAGAGAGAGAGTGTAAATATATATATATATATATATATATATATATATATATATATATATTGAAAGTATATATATATGAAAGTAAAATAAAATATAAAACACTAAATGCAATTAGCTTAGACTCATTGTATTTTAATAATAATATTTAATGTTTTTTTGGGTTGTATTCATTAACGTATGTGTAAAATGGTGGTTAAATAAAGTATTTTCTTCCTGGAACCACATAAAGTTTTGATATTCCATCAAATTCATTGTTGGTTTTTTAATTTTAAATAATATAATCATACAAATGAGTGAGATGAAAATTCATTTTTTTTGCAATACTTTTTAATGTATTGAGTTAATAACGCATTGGAAACGTTAAATAAGTTTAATTATTGAACATAAAAAAGTTAACTTCAGCAAATGCTTAGCTTATAAATGATTTATGTTTTCAGTATGAGATCATCAAGGATACAGGGCCAACTCATACATTTTACACGGAAAGGATAGGACTATGAAAAATCTTTTTAAAATATAACTATTAATTGTGAACATCTATCGTCACGTGGTATAATCCAACCGATAAGAAAGTTCGTACCATACTTTAACTAGCATATGTGGAGTAATGGAAGCAACAGCTGTTTCAATCCTTTGTCTCAAATTGGCTAGATCGTTAAGTAGTGGAACACATGTAAAAGATCCTTTACAAAAGCCCAAAGGAAAAAACCACATGGGATCAGATCGGGTAATCTTGAGACCCCGCAAACAAGTTTTAGCGTTATCGGATCTATACTAACCGATCCAGTGGTCGGAATAAACGTCATTCAGCTGATCTCGTGAACATTATGTTGATGAGAAGATCTTGTTAAATAAAATCGTGTAGTCCATTGTACAGTTAAGGAAAGAGCGTGAAAATATTATACCCAAGTATGCAAATTCTGTTCCGCTTGCTTTAGCAAACTTGGCTGTCGGAATATTGCAAAGAAAATATTAATTTTTGGAAGTCCCTTTTGCACTGTTTGAGTTCATGAGATCTTATGACCGAAAGAAACGGACAGTATGTTGGTTAACTTTTCTACTAAGTTGAAACGTTGACTCGTCACTAAAAACAGTATTCAAGAAAGTCGTCATCTTCATGCTGCTACATTTCGATTGCGAAGTTTGTATGCACAGTGTAGTTGATAGGCTTCGAAACCTGTAACACTAGGTTACAGGGTACCGCCATCGTTAGTTTGCAGCCGGCCTTCTTAACACTTTTTTTAGGACTACTCAAGAAAAAATCCCTGACCTGTCCATTTTCTTCAGGCACCTTCGGTCGTCCCGTAATCTTTCCTTTAGACTTTCCTCCATCCAATCGTTACAACATGATCATACGTCGATAATGTTATTGTCACTTGGATGATTGATAAATTTTTTTATGAAACGCATGTCGAACTGTAACTCAGTTAAGAAGACTGTAAAACATAGAAGGATCTCTGTTCAGGGGTCACCATCTGAGCTAGAGACCGTGTCAAGCAGAAAGATAGGGAATCTATCTATAGCTATAAACTACGCGACTAAAACTGTTCTTTTTGATTTTTGATTCTAGCTTTAAATTAACACTGTGCATGACATGAAACAAGAAATTTAACATATTAAACCCAGATATTGTTTTTCATACATCCGGTTCAATAATGGTGCCGGAGTAGAAATGAAAAGAAAATTGTTTCTTCCATTAATGCTTATTTGAAATTGCAAGATGCACGATACGTGGATCATTGAGTACTTCAGAATCATGAGTTTGTATCTAAAAACTTTACGACTTAACTTGCTAATCGATCCTTGAACCTGACTATCATATTTTTGAGCAGTATATATATTTGTTTTGTATACCTTATATTCATGAAAAGGTATCTGAAAACAAACATTTAAATATATACGAATCTATAGGGGAATCTATGCCTTTATCTTACTGAGGCTCTATATTTTCTTTAAATTCCTTCATTTTATATATCTAACTTTACTTTCCAAAATACCACTCGATTTTTAAACGGAAACTTAAACGATTGTGGTTATTGTCGTACTTTTCTGTATCCTGAATCTGTTCTGTGCTATTTACTTTGAACCATATACTTAAAATAGAGCGGATAAATTTGTAGATAAGTTTTTGATTTTATTATTGTCAATCGGTTGAATTACAGTTTATTTAAATTTTGTCTATCTCTAATATCGGTCGTTCAACTTCGCTCAATTTTAGTTGTATAAGAACTGTTTAAGTAGACTGTTTATCCCTTTTTACATAATTGTTATCATCATCGGAGGTAACGGTAAAAATCAAGTAGACACTTATTAACAATACATGGATATTCCATATCCAAAAATGAGTAATAAACTAGTCTCCCTTGTGAGTCATGTTTCCTTTCCTTTGATTTTATTTTCGCGTATGAAAAATAGTAACTGAAAAGCAAGCAACAAAAACGTTTTGTAAAAAAAATATTTAGTTGGAATTCATGGAGGCTACATCATAAAACCACATAAATTTTGGATGATTATAGAGCACCCAATTTAGGAAATTTTACAAAAAAAGTAATGACAACACGATAAAGTCAACTGTTATAAAAAACATTTATTGTTTTTATGACAAATTGTTTTTAATTGCCGAATAAATAACGTGCTACATAAGCATAAACATTTGCAAACCTTGTGTCAGCTGTGAATAAATATCATCAGTTATCATCAGCCCGTATCATCAGTTTGACCGTTGTTTGTGAGAGGCAAAAAATTCCTGTACTCTTATAATTTACCCAACGTTATAATTTTAAAACGTTACAAAATATATAAAATGATTAATAGAGAATAGAAAAAGTATAACAAAGTATATGAAAAAAAATGATTTCAGTGTAAAACTACCTTAAACAAACTTAATTAAAATTTATTGTAAAAAGAAAATAAATTTCTAATATATATATATGGAGGTTGTTTCGCAAAGAATGGAAAGAATTTCAAGAAAAATTCTACTTGTGTAAAGTAAAGAATTTCATGGATTCGAAAACTCTTCGGTTTTCCAGTTGTAGCTTGCAAAATGTTTCGTTCTGATCTTTTTTCTAAAGAGTTAAATGAAGCCACACTGAAATTCTTAAAACTTAATATTGTTAAAATTAAATTAAGGGATAATTTTGTTAGTTTCATTTGATTTTTGAGCTGAAAAAATTTAACAAATGAGGTTCTAGAATTGTATCTCAAGTAACTAAGAAACGTTTTGACACAAAACATAATTTTTTAAAACATTATACGTATAATCACTTCGTTAAATTGGCATTAAACTAATAACAATTTGTAGAGTATGCCTACAATTAGACAATTAGACAATTAGGTTAGTAACCTATGTAAATTACATCGAAGAATATAAAGAAGAGCTTAAGAAATTTGACTTTTATTTATTTCTAAAACATAGAAGAAAAATTAACAATATTTTTATTTTAAACCGAAACAAGATTCGTTTCAGTATTAGAAACAAAGTAGAAACAAAATAAATTATTATATTTTTCGAACTGACTAATGACGATCACGTTTTCATTGCTCAGATTTCTTTTTTCCAAAAATTAATCATTCCTTCACTCATCTCGTCACACCATTTACGATTTTGCTTTTTCTTCTGCTCTTCTTGAAATTCAGCTTCATCGATCATTTTTCTGAAAATTTGTCTGTCCAAAATTCTGCTTTTTGATGTAGTGTGTATTTTAAAATCCTTTTTTTCTTCTCTAGACCAACTTATTATATTTTTATTTTTCAAAAACAATATATAATTTTTTTAAATGAATCTGATTTCTTTTATTCTATACAGGTATTCGTAAAATTGTAATCTTTTTCTCTCTCTTTTTTCAAATCTTGCCTCTGTTTTTTCTTAATTTATATATTTTTTATATTTTGGACCATGTATTTGTCTTAAAAACCCTTTTTCTGAAAATTTTGGTGAAGTCTCTGTCCCGTATAGAGCTTTTGGAAGTGTTACTGTCATAATAGCTCAGCTAATAGCTCAGCTTTACCGAATAATACCACAGCTTTTACCAAATTTTCGAAGAAAAGTGCGACTTTCTATTGCATGGTGGAATTAGGAGGTGAAATTGAATTTTCTTTACCTTTTGAGGATTAGAAGTACGAAAATACCATTCAGTTAAATGTAATTTTCGTACAGGCGTATTGTATGTCTGTATATAAAATTTGTGGCTAAAACTTTCAAAAACTACTTGATCAATTTGACTGAAAGGGTTTATTTATGCTGTTGAAATGTATCTGAAGTTTGCATGTGAGAATTTATGAAGATTGGTTGAATCGTTCTTGAGTAACGCTCAATTTAAAGTCGACAACAGACTTCAGTTTTGTAACAATTTCAATAACTTTCTTCTTTTTCACAATTTGAGGTTATGTTGACTGTACAGTGGTGTATATTTCATACACGCTTATGCAGTGAGTCACAGTTGTGAGCGACTTGATGCTTATGTGTAGGGTCTACCAGTTATTTTTAATTGTTACATCAAATTACGGTTGCAATAATTTAATTTTCTTATAATCAGAAAATGTATTTTAATATAAAAAGAAAAAATTATACCTCTTTGGTTTTTAATTTAATTTATATTTTGTATATTCTTGCGCAAAATATTATACAAAAGAAAAAATACAAAACATATTACACATAATAAAACAACGAAAATCGGTATTTTTGCACTGAACAGCACAAGAATTTTTACTTCCTTGTACGAATTAAAAAGTATTATAATCGAGAAAAATTTCGGTTTTCAGATTTTAACGGAACTATCCATTTTGAGCATCCCTGAAACCATTTTGACTAGTTTCGGCGTGACGTCTGTACGTACGTATCTCGCATAACTCAAAAACGATTAGCTGTAGGATGTTGAAATTTCGGATTTAGGACTGTTGTCACATTTAGTTGTACACCTCCCCTTTTGATTGCAAAAAATCCAAAACATTTGGATTTTGGAGTTTTTCTTAACTGTAGTAATAAGCCCTCATTGAGAGCTTTTCAGCGAAATATCATAAGTAATACTTATTTAAATTGGTTCCAGAGTTATAGCTAAATAAAATTTTAATTAATGAAATATTTGGATTTTACAAGACGAAGGCACATCAGTTCGAATCAGATTTCATCTTCTTTTTTTTAACTTTCTTTTTTTTTAAATTTAGATATATTGATTTAATAACAATTGTTAACCCGTGATTGTAAAAACAGTTTTGCAATAACCAATAATTCAATAATAATAAAAAAAAGAAAATAAATTAGAAGTTATTAGTGCAATAAAATTTTGTTTTTTTAAAAAATGTTTAATGTAACTTAATAGGCATTATTACATACCTGTATGTGTTATAGATTTGGTAAAACATTGATTTAATATTAATTGAAAATTGTAATTTAGAATCGTATTATTTTTGGATTTTCTAGTATAATTACTGTTTAATTTTAGTTAATTATTCTGGAATTTTAGTTTAATTTTATCTACATTAAAGTTTACTACAGAGTGACTGAAAAATAGACCCTCACAAGAACAACATATACGCTGAGCCATACACGCCCGATCTTTAATAAATTGCAAAAAAATTCTTATCTTTTAGTTCATTACTCTTCTGATATTGTCGGAAGATATTTTCTCTAAGTCGAAGTTTATTATCATTTCGTTAATTTGTTTTTGTTGCCAATCATTAAATCGCTCTTTAGTTTAATATAATTCTTCTGATCTTAATTTGTGTACACGTTCTCTAGTTTCAGTAACTATGAAACTGTCCACTTTATTAAAGAATTGAAGGTCGAATCGCATTTTCAAATGAAATAAGTTTAAAAGTGAAGTGCAACAAAAAATGTGTGTATGTAATTTAACAGTGATGTCCACATCAGAGTTTTACTTCCGGAAAAGGATATTTTATTATGAACATCCTTTGTTAAATGATATGCTATTTCCATCTTTTGTACTTTAGCGAAAAACCCTGTTTTTTCTGAGACATCTGGTGTTATAATTCCCCCCCCCCCTATATTTAAATTTTTTTGTCTCATTTAATAGTTTTTTCTTTTGAAAATTTTATTGTTGAATTTTATATTTGCTGTTGAGACGAGTTTGTTTTTTCGTAAGAAACTTTAAGCCCGATTTTATTGGCGCTTTCTTATAATTAAAAATGTTGACTTTAGCTTCTTCGCGTACTAGCTAAGATAACTAAATCGTCTCCAAAGGCTAATATGTTCACATTCAGAAATTAAATTTTATTTTCGATTTCATGTTTTCTTCAATTCTTAAATCTTGAAGTTCTTTATTCCACTCTCTGATAACCTCTTTTAAGAAACAGTTATAAAGCATTGAATTAAAGTATAGACGAGCTCCTTGTCTTATACCATTTTAATTTTTGAAGTTTTTGATATTTCCCCTAAAATTAGGATTTCTTAATATTATTAATATGACATTGTCAATTTTACATTTTTAATATATGAAATTGGGATTCTCTGTGTATTGTGTCGTAATTTTTTTAAATCTAATAAAAGTATTATAAGTTATGGATTTAAGGTATTTTGAAATTTTATATCTGATTTTAGGTTAGAGATTTCTTCATGGTCTAAATTCACCTTGATATTCACTTAGTTTTTTTTTTTTTTTTTTTAGTTGTGGGTTGAATTCCGTTTAATAGTGCATTAGATAGTATTTTGTACGGGAAAGATAAAAGTGAAATGTATATCTGCAGTTATTCAAAGCAATTGTGTCTTCTTTTTTATGGAGTGGATATATTTTTACAAAATCAGTTATTAAAACAAAATTAAATAATAATTAAATAAGGCGATATTTAAAAAAATATTATTTACATTTTTTATTTTATGGTAAATATATTAAAAAGAAAATCATTATTTAGAAGTAGTTTGGGAAAAATAAATTATGAAATTTTTGTTTTGTAAATTGCAATATTAACAGTTGATCAACAGTTAAAATTCCTGTATTGCATTTTGGTAATTTGTATGCTTTCAAAATTGAAGAAAATTGAAATGCTTGAGTATCATTTTATAAAAATGACTGTACAATTTTCAAATGAAAATAATACAGACGTAATATTTGTTTATTGGTATTCAAACAGAATTAGGCCAGCTTCACACCATGAGTCAAGAACGAAACCCCTAATAAAAGAAATCAAAATTTTAAAATGGTTTTGAAAACTTTTGCTTCAATATTTCAGTATTTACTTTAGTGTTTTTACACGTAACTAACATTAATTACCTATATTTTCTCAGTATTAAACTTTTTACAAATATTTTGCAAAATCTTATTTGTTTACAATTTAATTAAGTTATTATACGTTAAACCTTAAAATTGCATTTTACGGCACAAGTTTTTTTGTTTCAATAATGTTCTCAGAAATTACTGAATATACAGTTCTGCTGCTTAATTTTTTTGATCAAAAACTATATAAAACCATCAAAACTTACCCTTTAATTTCAATTCTAAGAGTTTTAGTATGATTTATTTTATCATTGAACCATCAATTAGGGCGAAATCTTTGCCAAGATATAACTCAAAAACAAAGGGTTTCTGGTCTCAAGTTTATATGAACGTTTTTCTTTAATTTCACGTCCAGAATATGTCGTAAATTTTTTGTGGGCTACATTAAATATAGAATTTTTAAAAGCATTTGTTTTATTTAAGATTGCTTTTCTAAGTTAACTTTTTTGACCTTTTTAAGAATTTCAAGAGTTAGTAATAGTATTTTTCAGACGAGATGTGTAGTGGTAAAAAAATATTTTATGACTTTATTAAGTTTAAAATTTATCTTAAAATATTCTTGATACAAAACAATATGGTATGATTTTGTTGCAATCAAAATTAATTTGAATACTGCAAGGGAATTTTTTAACTAGTAAAAACTCCCGAAATTTCATACAATGGGCAGAAAACTACTATCGTTATCGTAAATGAAAGTACTGCCAATTCAATCCTAATATTTAGGTAATCCTTATAGTTAATTAATCCTTAATAGTTAGTTAATTTAATCCTTATACTTACTTATGTTTCATTCCTTCAAGTTAACATTATGTCTAATTAAGAGCGGTTCTCAAGCGCTCTGAAGGTTGTATCGCATTCAGGTAAAAATATAACTAAGTAAGTATTCCAACTGAAAATCAATAACTTTTTAATTTTAAAAACTAAGATAAAATTGCCGGATGAAAAAAAGAAAAAAAATGCAAGACATATCCACGAGTAATAATAAAGAAAAAATGATAAAGATTCGTTCGGTAACGTTTTTTGGTTAAAGCTTGTGAAAAATTTGCCTTAACAAAAGGATGAAATGAAGCCATGGCAAAAATGATGGGATAAATTTGATAGTTTTATATGATTTTTCACTTGAAAAATTAAATAAGGTAGATCTATAACTGTATCTCTAGTAATGTTTTAAGATTTTTTTTTTTGAGTATATAACTTCATTAAATCGCCAGGAAACAAATAAAATCTGTAAACAATTTAATTTACCATCAAGCTTATCCTTTATTTTAAGTTCTACGAATTTTAGTATGGCTTATTATTTACTGTTTGGTACAGAAATGAGGTGAAATATTTCAGAAGCTATATAATATTTCAGAAGTAAACGTAGCAATCCCGGGATCGATGTTTATTTGAACTTTTTTCTTTATTTTCACGTGTAGGATACGTAATGAAATTATTTGTGAGGTACTCTGTGTATACAATTTGCAAAAATATATTAATTTTAAGGTCGATTTTCCCTAATTAGGTTGAGTTTTACATCATTTTTTTTTCTTTTAGATAATTCGCTAAATTTCAAAATAAATGAATTGTTTTTATTTGAAAATATTTATACTTTTTTTGTATATTATCCGATCAGTTAGTTATTTAATCTTAACAGTCTGTTTTTATTCAATGTCTTGAGTGAATTTATTATATATAGTAAACAAAATAATTTATAGTTACTGGCCAGTTCCTTTGTACTTACAAAACCAGTAGATATTTTTGGATGATGATTGGTCCAACTAATTGTCAATTTAAATTTTTTTTACAACATTTTCTGTTGGATATTTTAATTATTTATTGTTAAAAAAAAGAATAATCAACCTAGAAGGCTAGAAAACGTTTTTTTTTCTCATTACTAATTTCAAAAATTAATAATTAGATATTATACATAAATTAAATATCAGGTTAAACTTATTATATGTGATATTTTAAACTCAATTTGCATGACCTAATTCTGATTTATTTTCTTTTTAATTTATTATTTATTTATATATCTTTAGAGGAATGATTTAACGGAATTATGATAATATTGTTGATAGGAAGTTTATTTCCTTGTTTGTATGATGTGGGGGCGTTTTTGGTAGACGTGTGTGGTAGTCGGTGTAGTGTGGTGGTAGGGTAGTTTGTCGGCTAGTAGGTTGAATGGTGGGAGGTAAAATAAATGACGTCACACCAGTATTGACTTGATCACGTGATACAAAGTTCCGCAATGTGCTGCTCTCTTTCATGTAAATCATAAACTAAAGTACTTCATCCAATACGTAAAAACTGATAACATTCTTTATTAACCGTATTTTTTATAATTATTGAAATTTATTTTTTTTAACAATAATTTTTTTTTTTAAAGGTGTGAGTTATTATTTTGTAAAACATGAAAATTATCCTTTTTTCTAAGTTTTTTTTTGTGTTAAAACGTGTGGTTCATGTAATATTACTAAAACTTCATGTTCTCTAGTTAAAAAATATATTAATTACCTTATCTTGTTATAAATTTACTGCTAAATTATTCTACATATTACTCTTTTAATAAATAAATGAAATCATTAAAATATTTATAACTTACATTTATAAATACAAGAACATGTAAAAAGTTCTTCATATTTTCTTTGTATAGATGTTACATACTTGTTTTTTTTAATTAATTTTTTTTTTTTTGTTAGATTTGACCAGTATGAACCGCGTTATAACTTTTATTTATCCTTATTACATTATCTCTTCTTTTTCAAATATTACTTCATCATTTCACTGTGCCGTTTATTTCTTTCTTGCTCCACCAGTATTATAAATCTTAGTTTTTACTTTGTTGGCATCACAGCTCTAAAGTTATAATGAAAGAAGGAAAGTATGGTAATTAGTCAAAAAAGGAGTTTGGATTTATTTGAATTTATCTAATTTTCATGACTCAGGGACCCAAGAAAATAAAAAACATCGTGGGGTAATATGTATACGTATGTAAGTTTGTTAACGTATTTGAAGCTTAATAACTTCTGACTGTATTAACCGATTTTGATGAACTTTGGCATAGAGATTCATTAATGTGGGATAATTTGTTGCTGAAAAAATTTGGGGTCAATATTTTCAAGGGGGGGGGGGTAAAAAATTGGGGTTCTCTTTCTTTGAGTTTCTTGAAGATCAATTTTTTTAAATTATGCAAACATAACCCTACTTTTTATTAAGTTCAGTAGGACATGCTTTTCTTGCCATCTTAAACTAAATTTGCTTTCGAATTCTTCCCCTTTGCAAAAAATCGAAAAAAAACAATTTTTTTTATTTATTGCAATTTTTTAACAGAATTTTTTTACGACTTCCTAAGCAACTGGCCCAAAATAATTGGGGCATTATTGTGTGTGAGGGAGTCGATCAAAGTTTAAAATTATAATTTTTTATTTATTTTTGAAACTTTTTTAATTTATTTTAAATATTTTTCATGTATCATTATTTTTCCATTTTTTTGGTCTTCATTCATTTGACTGGTTTCATGCACTTCTTCAAGATTCCCTATTTAGTGCCAGTCGTATCATTTCGGTAAATCCTACATCCTACATCCCTAGCAATTTGTTTTACATATTCCAAACGTTGCCCGCCTGCACAATTTTTCCCTTATACCTGTCCCTCCAGTATTAAAGCGTCTACTCCAGGATGCATTAATATGTGACCTACAAGTCTGTCTCTTCTTTTAACTCTGTATTTTTCGTCACTATCCACCCATCTGATTTTTAACATTCACTTATAGCACTACATTTGTAAAGCTTTTAATCTTTTCTTCTCAGTTACTCCGATCATCAACTTTCACTTCCATATAAAGCTACGCATCAAGTAAAGTACATATACTTTCAAAAATCTTTTCCTGACGTTTAAATTAATTTTGATAGAAACAAATTATATCTCTGATTGAAGGCTCTCGTTTTACCTGTGCTATTCGGCATTTTATATCGTTCCGCTTCGTCCATCGTTAGAAATTCTACTTCCCAAATAACAAAATTCTTCTACCTCCGTAATCTTTTCTCTTCCATTTTTACATTCAGTGGTCCATCTTAATTATTTCTACCACATTTCATTACTTTTGTTTTGTTATTTATTTTTTTTGATGCGGTAGTTCTTGCGTAAGACTTCCTTCATCCATGCCGTTCATTGTTTATTGTAAATCTTTGTTTACTCTCAGTTGGAATTACTATATCATCAGGAAATCGTAGCATCTTTTTCTTTTCACCTTATACTGTTATTCCGGATCTAAATTGTTCTATAACATCATTAACTGCTAGTTCTATGTAAAGATTAAAAAGTAACGGGGATAGGGAACATCCTTGTCGGACTCCCTTTCTTATTACGACTTCTTTCTTATGTTCTTCAATTATTACTGTTGCTATTTCGTTCCTGTAAATTTTAGCAATCCTTCTTTTATCCCTGTATTTGAACACTAATTTTTTTATAATGCTGAACATTTTATTCCATTCTACGTTATCCTTTTCTAGTTCTATAAATGACAAGTATGCTGGTTTATTTTTCTTTAATCTTCCTTCTACTATTAATTTGAGCGCTAAAATTGCTTCTCTTGGCCTATACTTTTTCTGAAACCAAATTGGTCTTCTCCTAACACTTCTTCCACTCTCCTCTCAAGTCTTCTGTACAGAATTCTAGTTAAGTTTTTTGATCCATGAATTTTTCTTCATATTTATCTGTTCCTGCTTTCTTTGGTATCATGATTTAAGCACTCTTTTTAATGTCTGGCCGAACTTCCCGTTTTTCGTATATATTACACACCAGTTTGTGTAATCTATCTATCGCTTTCTCACCTACACTACGCAGTAATTCTGGAGGTATTCCGTCTATTCCAGGAGCCTTTCTGCCATTGAAATTTCTTAATGCTTTCTTAAATTCAGATCTCAGTATTGTTTCTCCCCTATCATCCTCTTCGACTTCCTCTTTTTCCTGTGTAACACCATTTTCTAATTCATTTTCTCCGTATAACTCTTAATCCGTATAATATAGTCCACCCACCTATAGATCTTTCCTTTTGTATTACAAATCGGTGGACAATCTTTAAAACATTATTAGATTTTAATTTACGTACCACAAAATTTTTCTTAACTTTCCTATATACTCCGTCTATTTTACCAATGATCATTTCTCTTTCCATTTCTGAACACTCTTCTTTCGCTAGTTTGCACTTCATGTGTATAATATTTCTTAATTGTCGATAGTTCCTTTTATTTTCTCATCACTAGCATTCTTATAGTATTTTCTATGTTCATCCATCAGCTGCAATATATCCATGGTTTTCTACTGGTTCTGTTTGTTCCGTCTAAGTTCTCTTCTGCTGATTTAAGAATTCCCTTTTTAACATTCTCTCATTCTTCTACATTTCTACCTTATCGTTTTTTACTCAGATCTCTTGCGATGTCCTCCTCAAATCTCAAATCTTCTTTACCTCCTCTTTCTGAAGCTTCTCTAAATTCCACAGATTCATCTGACACCTTTTCTTCAGGATTTTAAACCCTAATCTACATTTCATTATCACTAAATTATGGTCGCAATCAGTGTCTGCTCCAGGACAAGCTTTGCCGTCGAGTTGATCTCTAAATATTTGCTTAGGCATGATGTAATCTGTCTGATACCTTTCAGTATCACCTGGATTTTTCCATGTATATATTCTTCTATTATGATTTTTAAACTGGATGTTGGCAATTACTAAATTATACTTTGTGCAAAACTCAATAAGTCGGTCCCCTCTTTCATTTCTTATGCCTAGCCCGTATTCACCCACAATATTTCCTTCCTTGCCTTCTCCAGTATTTGCATTGCAATTTCCAACTATTACTACATTTTCATCCCCTCTTATGTGTTTAATTGCTTCGTCAATTTCTTCCTATACGCACTCTTCCTCATCATCATCAAGGGCACTTGTAGACATATAGACGTTAACAATCGTTGTTAGCTTAGATTTTGATTTTATCCTTATTACAATGATTCTGTCGCTGTGGATTTTGACATACTCTACTCTCTTCCCTATCTTCTTGTTCATTACGAAACCTTCTCCTGCCTGCCCTTTATTTGAAGCTGTGTTAATTATTGTAAAATCACCTGACCAAAAGCAATTTTCCTCTTCCCACTGAACCTCGCTAATATCTACTACATCTGCATTTAATCTATTCCACTTCCCTCCATAATTTTCTAACCTACCAACCTTCTTTCGACTTCTAACATTCCATGCTGTGGACTCGTAGAATGTTATTTTTTAATTTTCTGGTGAATCCTTCCTTAGTAGTTCCAACCTAGAGATCTGAACGTGGGACAAGTTTACCTCCGGAATATTTTACCAAGGAAGGTGCAGTTGCATGAAAATGCAGAGAGTTACATTTTCTTGCAAAAAAGCAGCTGTAGTTTTCCATTGCTTTCAGCTGCGCAGTACTCAGAAGATTGAGCAATGTTGATATGGCTGTTTAAGTCTTCCTGACCTACGTTCTTAACTACTGAAAGAGCTGCTGCCCTCTTTCAGGAATCTTTCCTTAGCCTGGCTCTCAACATTTACTGCTCCGATATGGTTATACCTTCGGTCTAGCTACTCTATATCATTGATCATTCAAGCCCCCCTCACCATCGTCATGGTCTCATGATTCATAGGGGGAGAATTTTTTCCGTTTTATAAAAATAAATAACTAATATCAGGAAAGTATAACAGTTTTATTGTCAGGTTTTTTTTATGCTTGGGGTTCTACTGCGCAGTTTCATCCACGCATGCTAACAAGCGTGCAATATGATAACAGCATCTGGATCGCCGTCTGACTTGGAGGATTCATGTCAGGGAGAAAAGGACACATTTCCCTGAACATTATGTTCAGAGAGATGTACGTACTGATTTTTAGGCAGGGGGTCGCAACTGTCGTTACCTAACAAGCTATTGCTCTTCTCAGCAATCTGGAAACCGAATTTGATCTACGGAATCCAACTACGGGGCAGCTCAAGTGAGAGTAACATCGAAGTCCTTTATATCTCCTTTATTATTTATGTTTATACATTGTTATGCGTAAAACTTTTCTGATATAATTGCTGTATTATAATGTACTGTGTTTGAATTTACAGAAAAAGGTTTTTGTTGTAGATCCCTTTAATTATTCAGTACGCTTTCTCTATTTTCCCGATTGATTTATGGATCGCCATTTTTTCTAAATATTTAGATTTCTTCTGTATAAATATAATATTATCGTTTAAATTTTCTAGTTAATATTAAAAATTTTCAATTCGAAATTTTCCCAAAGTTTGATTTTAACAGATTCGGTGCATTTTTTCATATTTATCATGTATTTAGTTTTTCCTATAGAAAGTTGTGTAGGATTTTGCCACTATTTCTTAGAGAAAATTAAGTTGAATTTCTGTCGATTTGATGATTTGGATTTGAAGAGCCAAATCATCAATTTATTTCAGGAATTAATCTTTTTATTGATTACATGGAATTATTAATTTTAATTTTTTTTTTAAATTTAATACTTTTTTAATTTACTAAAATTTTTATACTACATTTTATTTTTATTTTACACATACTACATATTATTTTATTGTATGTATACTACATTTTATTTTTTTCCTTTATCAAATAATTTCATATTTTTATTTTTTGTTTACCATAAATATTTATCTTTATTAAAATACCTTATATTATCCATATAATTACAAGAAATTATACTGTTAATTATGTAGTGTGCACTCTTGAGATTATGAAATTAGTTTTTCTATAGTGATAAATTTTATTATAATGCTTGAAAATAACCAAAAAAATATATTAATATATAAGTAGAAATCTAGTAATATAAATAAAAATGAAAGATACTTTTAATAATAAAGGTGAAAACTATCACCGTAAAATATGGTTTGATAATAAAAATTTCGGCTAAATATCGATAAAGTAGGATTTACTTCTTGTGCAGAAATTTTGGTTTGTAAGTTATTTTACTGAACTAGCTTTCGATGTAGGAATTCTTCTTTACGGTATCCCTGTTGTAAGTTGTTTCAAATACCATAAATAGAAAACATTAAACAAAATCTCATTATCTAAAAAAATGATTTGAAAATATATTAGTTGTTTTTTTAATTGACTTAAATACTTAAAATTTCGATTTAATGTGTAGTACATCATCGTAGCCTGAAAAGGAATTTTACGGAAATAATGGAAATAAAACTTAGGGCAAATTGATAATAAATATTCTTGCATCACAGTGAGTCATAGTTCATGCTCGATAATAATCATTTTTCGTCTATCTCTGTAGTCTCTCCCATATTTTTGTCATAGCTATTTTTCCGCCTTTGCATTTCTATACTACAGTAAGCGGTGGTTTTATTTTTATCCTTATAAAAAAGATCGGGAAAATTATTCATCTCTAGCTACTGAGAGATTCACCCTTGACAAACTACTAAGGTGAACAATTAAATGCAACTTTAAATAAGCAAATAAATACCAATTAAAAGCAATTATTCAACTCTTCGATTAGAATTTGTTGATAAACAAATCATGCTGACCGTATCTCCCCACGACATTGACAAATTGGGACCAAAATTAAACGGTATCAGTTTTCTCATATTCAGAAATAACCGTACAAAATTTCATAAGATCAGTCTAATATGAAGATACCAATCGAAGCTATAACTCAAGAAAAAAAATTATGCTTATTTCCCCTCTTCATGAAAATTACCCAAATACATAACCAAAGCGACATATTAATATAATGAAATCATCTAATAACTATAAGAACGTGACTTTGAATATAGAAATGACAAAAAATAAAAACATTGTGTTCCCTTAAATAGTATATTGTATAACGATTTGACTGGGAAAGTAAAAGTAATGATTTTGTAAATCTTTATTAAATATTAAACGTTTCTAAGTTAGTAGTAGTCGTATGTTCTTAATTCAGTATTGATTTTAAAAGTAGACATTTTGGAAAAAGTTGAAAAAATATGTTTTTTTCTACGGTTTTTGTTTTTAAGTTTATTTTTTTAAATATAATTTTTTGTTGTTTGAAATTTCCATTTTACGATCTTTAAAAATACATCTTATTTAATGTTAATTATCAGATATTATTATGAAATACTCGCTCCTTTTTTTAAAAAACAAGAAAGAGAAAAAATATGTATGAAAAACTGATATGGTAATAGCTTGTTATAAAAGTATAAATTATACATTGTGAGGTAGAGAGCTAAGATTTTTTCCTTTAATAAAAAAATATTTATTATCTTTTTTATTAAACTTCATAATTATTTAACGGTATTCATTATTTACCTATTTATTTAATTCTTTTACTATTAAGATTTTTATCTTTGTGTATTCTTACATTATCCAAGTAAATTGTAATAAAACTGTCCTGTAAGTACTTAAAATATATATTTTTACTTTGTATATATATATTTTCTTTACATAAATTTTTACTTTAATTAAAAATCTTTTATAAAAGAATACAATAGAGAAGTGGGTCTTTAAGTACTTTCTGTTGTAAAGATAAAAGTTTTACATGAAAAATGTTTGTTATGATATAGCAATTAATAAGAATATGATTTTTTTTTTGTTTTAACTATATAAACAAAAAAAAACTTTTAAAAAATTATTAAAATTGCTTGTAGTTCTAATTATATATAAAATACTTTACTTTTTAAACTTAATTTTTCATCATTATACATCAAGTATTTCATTTAAAGCGAAGTGATATGAAACGATTTTTTGTGTATACAGAGTGATTCACGAAAAATGTAAAAACCTTGCAGGATATATCTGTACTGGTAGAAATAAAGAGTTCTAAAACGCTTTGTTAGCGAGTGTCGGCTGACAAAAGATTTCGACCAGGGTTTTGGGGCTTCTGTAAAATTAAGCGAGACTCTAATTCTTGGGTCCCAAATTAAGTGGTAAATTTAATGCTTTTATTTGAAATTTGATTTGAAAAAAAATTAATAACAAAAATAGGTCTTACAACTGTATGTTTATAATTTTTCGAGGGAAAGACGAAAGATTGGGGTTGAAAACACATTATGGGGTTCTATTGGAAATTGTTTCTCTGACAACAAGAAGACAGATTTCTTTTAGATAAGAGGATTGCGCCTATCAACTGATTTCCAAGGTCGCCTGATATAACACTACTGGACCTTCCTGAAAAGCCACTAGATATCATTATTATATAAAGAAATGTGTAAGGCAATAGAAGAGGTAGTTATTCGAATTCCTAATGCCAGACAACTAATACAAAACAACCCTGTTGAAATACAAAACACCACCAAACACTTTGTCGGGCAGAGAGCTGTATCCACTCTACGGCGAAAAATATTTGGAAAATTTTCATGGTGGAGGACATTTTCAGCAGTTTATTTAATTGTTTGTAAATCATTTTTATTTTTAATGTTTCTATTTATTTATTTACTTTTTTTTAATGTATTTAATTCTTTTGTAATATTTGACAATTTTTGTTCATCTACTTAAAATCTACCACATTTTGATATTTTTGTTTTTTAGTAAACTTTGAGATTCTTTTGTTTATACACGTATGTCGTCTGAAAAGTTCCCAAACTAAATTAAATAAAAATACAGATTTAACTATAAACGAGTTTAATCCCATTATCTCTCTACACAGAACCCTTCTCTAGTTATACAGTCGTTGCAGAGCCGGTAGAGCCCGTCAAACGTTCTGGAGAAATCACTTTGTGGGATCTTTTCAACTGCTCGATGCAAGCCCTTTGGATGGTCGAAGTCGTCGAAAAAGTGGCGTTTCGTTTTCAACTTGAGTTTCAGGAACAAAAAATTAGCCTGCTGGAGCCAAGTTGGGTGAATAGGGCGAATGGGATAAGACGGTGATTTGATTTGCGGCGTAATAACGTGTTAAAACTGTTGCCATGTGTATCGAGGCATTGTCGTGCAAGAGAGTTCAACTGCCCGTATCCCGGTAGTTGGGCCGAATTCGACGAATGCGATGCATCAAGCGTTTAATTACTTTCAAATAGAGTTTAGAATTCACGGTTTGACCAGTTAGGATAGTTTGACCAGTTGCGCGCGCACTTTCGTAACGTTTTCGTCGTTAACAACTGTTGACGGTCTCCCGCTTCTTTCCTCGTCATCCAACGACCACGTGTATGTTGTAGTACGAGGTGCAGTTTCTTCACCGAATGCGTGCTGTATCATAGAATAAGTTTCAACGAAAGATTTTTGAAGTCGAACACAAAATTTTTTCGCACTTCTCTATTCCATGTCGCGATCTCGCAGAAGGTCACACGTACTCAACGTACGCGGCCAAATATAACTCGAAACTGGAAAGACGAAACGTGATGAAATTTTGTATACATACTTGTCAGACTTCGTACTACATAGCTCCTTGGTTGTCCGAGAGATGGCGCAACTTCTATCGACTACTGAAATTTAGTTCGCGGAACTTTTCATACATACTGTGTTTCCAGTTTCTGTAGAATTTATTCATACCATTTTACTCATAATCAAATTCTTTACAAAGTTTGTTTAAAAATTATAAGTTTATTAGTGTAAATTTTAATTAAGCGACAAATAACGATTTTTGCATCGAATTTGAATGACAAATTCATGGAGAAGTGAAGTAGTCTTCTACTATACAAACAATATTTATTTTATATTGAATATTTATACATTTTTTAAATTTATTTTATACAGAATTTTCATATAAAAATTTTGGTATACTTTTCCTATCCCACTTGGATTTTTGAAAAATTATGAAAAGTTTCTCTTTTGTTTTAAAAGTTTAAAGAAAGTAGTATATACCAAATTTCAGTACCGTAATCCTTAATCTTCATATAGTTTCATTAAATTCGTCTGGAGTATTCGTCTGCTATAGGTATAGCAGACGAATATCGTCCTGTACAATTAACACAACATACCAAATTTTTTATCAACTAAACAATAGGATATTATTACACTATTTTATATTCAAATTTAAATATCAAAGGTGCCATAGTATTGCATAGTCACAAAATTTATTAACAATACATTTGTATTTACATTTTATACAATTTTTATAATTGGTTTTTAAAACTACAAATTGTAAAATTCTATATACTTGTAAAATAATAGTTTATAAAATCGTAAAAAATTGCAAAAAAGTATATTTTTTTAAACAATATCAAAATAATGTAACACTTATTTAAAAAAATAAAGCATAACTTTTATGAAACAAATCGCTTCTAATTTTGGGTCTGTAATATAATACAGATGTCAAAGCTATTTTCATCTTAATATCCCTTTAAGTGATGAAGAAAAATACAAAACAATTTTTTTTTTTGGTAATAGAAGTAAAAAGAATTGTAGCCAAAACACATACACAAAAAACGAATTTATATTTTTTAGGGATGGGATGGGATTTTAGATTTTAAAAAAAAAGTTTCCTAAAAATATTCATATATAGATTGAACTTAACAAATTTTCTTAAGTAAAGATTTCTATAAATCTAACACCACTTTCAATACAGGCTAAAATAAGAGTAAGAAAATTTTCTTTATTTTAGGTCCGGGATCTATAGTTTAAAAAAATTGTAGACATTTCTTGATATCTCTATATATGAAGTAGAAACCTTAAAAAAACTTTTAAAAATATTTAAACCGAAGGGAGATAGAGCAAAAGAACAAAAAAACATATAAAACATAAGAGGTGGGAGTTTATTTTATTTTTTATTTTTTGCGTTATTTATATATTTTTTGTAGGTAACTAATTTGCTTTAATAAAATTTTTCTCTGAAATTCCTGAGAAGATAATCGAAGTTGGTTTTTTGCCATAGCTCCCCATTTCCAGAACGAATTTTGAAAACCAATTAATGTGATCAATGTTCCATATAAAAACTTTTGAGTCAAATCGTAAGAAAATCGGCTAGGGAAAACTTGGGATATAAGACTAAAGCAGTGCATCGTATGTACTACGCCCTTATATACAATTTTTTTTTGTAATTTAGATGAAGTAGTTAGATACTAAAACGTAAAGATTTGCAAAAATACCTGTACACCATTTTTGATATGATCAGTATACATTCCCCTTGTATATAACTGTTTTAGCTATATTCGCCGGGAAAGTAAAATTTGTTATTATGTAAATAAATTTTCGATATAATTACGTCGTTTTGAAGTGGAATTATTTGCTTATATCATTTTTCTATGTTTAACTGTTGTTAATTGATTAGGAGTAACCATAAGAAAAGACTGGTACATATAGTATAAAACATCAAATTTCTGTAGGAAATAATGTATTTTGCATAGAACATTCAGTAAGGAAACAATAAACTTTGGAATTAAAGAAAAATAAAATAATAACGTGACGTTGCTTTTCTTAAATGTCATTCATTCTAAGATTAATTTTACTATTACTAAGAGGATTAGAAAGAATTTTTTTCAAATTTTAAGCTTTTGTGTATTATTTAAAGTTAGTCTTTAGGGAAAATTTAATATAATTGGTTTATACAATAAAGAAAAATATTTAACATTGACTTTTCATTAAATCTCAGATTTTAGGCTTTAGAATGAAAAAAAAAGAAATCTTGTTTGAGACTGCAGATCTCCAACTATTGATCTTAATTAATATTATAATTTCCTATGAAATATTTTAATTACTTTTTTCTATAATTAGTTAATGTATTACTTATTATTCTATTTAAAATAACATTTTCTTGGGTTTTCTTTCAAAAATTATATATTTATTATAACTTGTCCAAACTGGAACTAATAAATAGCGGTTACTTTAGACAGGTAATCATTTGTACTGAAAATATCATCTATACGTCATTACTGAACCAAGGCTTTCTGGAATTTTCCAGTAATAAAAATTTACATATTTTATTTCAGATTATAACATGATAATTTTTGAGAGCAAAATAACGAAAGGTTTATGGTCCATTTTTCCAAAAATTCCCAGTTAGATCCAAAATTTTAATTAGTAATTAACTGCTAATTTTTGAGCTTTGTCTCATTTTAATTATCTTGAATGCGACATAACGTACGAAGAGGGCAAAGAATTGAATTTTAAGAGCTTCAAATTTCAAGTTTTTTGTGGAAAAAATTTCAAGAATTCTACGTAACTAAATAAGTAAAGAGACAATGGCTCTATTTTGTTCCTTTAGGTCTTCTATTGATCACGTATAACAATCCTTGTTTACGTTTTACTCTTCTCATTCTTCTTCCTGATCTTACATCCTCCCAGTATTTCTTCGTTCTAACTCTCGCTGCTTCTCTTCTCTCTTCTGATTCGCTCACTCTTCCTCTCTTTTTTCCTGAAAACCTTTACATTTTGACTGCTTCTATGTACCTTCATCTTTCCAGAAATGTTTGTTCTTCAATATCCATATGTTAACGCTTTCTCTGTAGTACAGTTTTTTTATTTTATATATATTTTTTTTTTATAGAAGTAGTTGAAGATATTTTTAGTTAGCCTTCCTCTATCTATTTAGTGAGTGACCGAAGTAATTTATTTTGTTGTCCATTTCTTCTATTTTATACAGTTCTTCGTGGGTGTCAATTTATATTGTCCCCTTTCACTCATTCCCAAAATAGTTCTTAGTATTGTCTTCTTTACATTCCTAATCCTTTTAATATGTCCACTACTGTTCAGAGAATGATATTCTATTGATATAATTATACCTGTCTCACTGCTGTGCAATAATTTCTTATTTTTTTAGTCTCTTTAATAGTTAAAGAAACTAAAAAAAAACGAGATTTTAATATTTTTAATGGAAAGAGTGGAATTTTGATACAACATTTTAAAGGGAGTTACAAAACTAAAAGTTTGAAATAAAAACTTTTGGACTACAATGATCATAACATAAGGTGGTGTTCATTGTTAACGAAATAACAACCTTGTTTATAAAATAAACAAGTTATTCCTGAAAATAACACTGCAAGTAAGTGTAGGCTCTAAAATATAAAATAATTGTGAACCTGTACATTAAATGAGAAATAAATGAATAAATAAATCTTTTGCTGTTTCTTTTCGGTTTGTTATTAGGAGGATATTGAAATGAAAATAAAAGAAAGTACAATTTACTCTTTCGACTTATATTCTATAAGAATCTGTGATTTTTTTTTGTTTTTAATAAATTTCATTGTTTTATTTTATATCCATTTTGTTAAAAATTAACGTATTGAGATGGTGCAATAGTTGATGGTAGAAAATGAATAATACAATAGATGGTCACAAAGAGAAATTTCTAGGTGTTAAATTAGATGAAAGATATTGATATGGTTTGTAACAAAATCAAACCTTACGGTTTTGCTCTGAAACGCCTTAATAAAACGGAAGCTTGCCATCGTTGTGAAATATTTACCATGCTTATATATGTATATTCTCGTATAAAGTATAATTTCTATTTCTGCTTCCTAAAAAATTCAGAACAGTTTTTTAGACACAAAGGTAAGGCTATAAGATCCATAATCTGGCTCCTGTGGATCGTGTAGACCTATATTTAGAAAATGTAATATGTTAATTTTTCATTGTATTTATATTTATAAATGCGCAATGTTTGTTAAAAAGAATAGTCACGTATTCTTAAAAAATAACAACTTCCACCGTTACTAAACCAAATAACGGAACTATTTTTCGTGTAACTTGTCAGAATACTTCGGCTTATGACAAAGGGCCTTATTATGTTTCTATTCCTTCTTTAATAAATTATTGTACCGTTTGAAATAATTTCTTATCAGTTTCTTTGAAATACAATTTAGTTTTATAGAAACAATATAACACTATAAATGAAGTTTTAAACAATAATACTAATTAAAAACAAATAAAAAACAACATGAATTATATCCACATAAGTTCAACATGAACACAATAGATGCTCAAAATAATTTCAATAACAGCATCTGAGTTGTGAATTATTTTATAATAATATTTTTTATATCTAATAAATTTACAGTAAAGTTTTTTCTCTTTTTTGAGTTTTACGGACACTCACTGTAATGTTCATTAGCCCAATGGAAATTTGTAGCGTATGAAAAAATGCCGTGCCTGATCGGGATTCACACCCGGGACTATCGAATGTGAGGCCAAGATATTACCATTCCGATACGTAAATCAGCCACATTAACATTATTTCACCTGTTTTTATTTAATCAATTAATACGGTCTATAAACATACATATTTTTTAACTTACAATTATTTTTCTTAAATTTGTAATTAAAAGTTTATTTAATTATTTACTTTCTTCATGTAATATCAACCGGGCTGATCTAGTGAAACTCGTCGTCGTAAAATCACTTGTTTAATAGCTGATTTTCGAAGTCGAAGGTTCTGAGGTTCATATCCTAGTAAAAGGTAGTTACTTTAGTTCGAATTTGAATACTAGAAGTGGATTCCGATATACTTTTGTGTTTTTTTTTTTGTTTTGTTTAACCTGCAGGACCACCTTTACGTATTGGTTTAGAGGATGAGATGAATGATTTGTAGCTTGTGTGAAAATCCCATGCCTAACTGGGATTCAAACCCGGGACTTCCGGATGAAAGGCCTAGACGCTACCACTCGCGCCACGGAGGCCGGCTTACTTTTGTGGTTGGCTTCAATTAACCATAAATCTCAGGAATGGTCGGCCTGACACTGTACAAGAATACACTTCATTTACATCACTCATATCATCCTCATTCATCCTCTGAAGTAGTAACTTTTACTTCAAAATACCTTTAACTTATCTTTTACGGTTTACCTTTTATAGTAGTACTGGTTTATTTACCAGAACATCCTTTTTATATTTTTTTTTTATCTTCAGTCATTTGACTGGTTTGATGCAGCTCTCCAAGATTCCCTATCTAGTGCTAGTCGTTTCATTTCAGTAAACCCCCTACATCCTACATCCCTAACAATTTGTTTTACATATTCCAAACGTGGCCTGCCTACACAATTTTTTCCTTCTACCTATCCATCCAATATTAAAGCGACTATTCCAGGATGCCTTAGTATGTGGCCTATAAGTCTGTCTCTTCTTTTAACTATATTTTTCCAAATGCTTCATTCTTCATCTATTTGCCGCAATACCTCTTCATTTGTCACTTTATTCACCCATCTGATTTTTAACATTCTCCTATAGCACCACATTTCAAAAGCTTCTAATCTTTTCTTCTCAGATACTCCGATTGTCCAAGTTTCACTTCCATATAAAGCGACACTCCAAACATACACTTTCAAAAATCTTTTCCTGACATTTAAATTCATTTTTGATGTAAACAAATTATATTTCTTACTGAAGGCTCGTTTAGCTTGTGCTATTCGGCATTTTATATCGCTCCTGCTTCGTCCATCTTTAGTAATTTTACTTCCCAAATAACAAAATTCTTCTACCTCCATAATCTTTTCTCCTCCTATTTTCACATTCATTGGTCCATCTTTGTTATTTCTAATACATTTCATTACATTACTTTTGTTTTGTATTTGCTTATTTTCATGCGATAGTTCTTGCGTAGGACTTTATCTATGCCATTCATTGTTTCTTCTAAATCCTTTTTACTCTCGGCTAGAATTACTATATCATCAGCAAATAGTTGCATCTTTATCTTTTCACCTTATACTGTTATTCCGGATCTAAATTGTTCTACAACATCATTAACTGCCAGTTCCACGTAAAGATTAAAAAGTAACGGGGATAGGGAACATCCTTGTCGGACTCCCTTTCTTATTACGGCTTCTTTCTTATGTTCTTCGATTATTACTGTTGCTGTTTGGTTCCTGTACATGTTAGCAATTGTTCTTCTATCTCTGTATTTGAACCCTAAATTTTTTAAAATGCTGAACATTTTATTCCAGTCTCCGTTATCGAATGCCTTTTCTAGGTCTATAAACGCCAAGTATGTTGGTTTGCTTTTCTTTAATCTTTCTTCTACTATTAATCTGAGGCCTAAAATTGCTTCCCTTGTCTGTATACTTTTCCTGAAACCAAATTGGTCTTTTCCTAACACTTCTTCCACTCTTCTCTCAATTCTTCTGTATAGAATTCTAGTTAAGATTTTTGATGCATGACTAGTTAAACTAATTATTCTGTATTCTTCACATTTATCTGCCCCTGGTTTCTTTGGTATCATGACTATAACACTTTTTTTGAAGTCTGACGGAACTTCCCCTTTTTCATAAATATTACACACCAGCTTGTATAATCTATCAATCGCTTCCTCACCTGCACTGCGCAGTAATTCTACAGGTATTCCGTCTATTCCAGGAGCCTTTCTGCCATTTAAATCTTTTAATGCTCTCTTAAATTCAGATCCTAGTATTGTTTCCTTTTTATATAATAGCTTTTAAAGTAATACCATTTACTTCTGGTGGTGCTAAACAGAAAAAAGAAAATAGAAGTGGTGTTCTGATTAAATAAAATTGATTCGGATATTTCGAAGTTTCCTAATGATTCGACTCAGTAACTCGCTTTATTAATTAATCATCAGTTTTATGAAACAAGTCTATTTACTTATTTTTCTTAAAAAATTCTGATTATTCTTATTATTAGTTTTCTTTTTTTTAACAAAATAATCTAAAAAATTCAGTATATTTTAAAAATAATTACGTTAAGAGTATATTACATGAAAATTTAATTTCAAAGTAAAAAATTAACTTTATAATCATCCATTATTGTGGTCTAATAGAATTATTTATTTATTTTAAGTTTATTTGTTTAGTTATAAATAATAAATCGGTATGTACTAAATTAGAAAATTTTTAATTATGGGCTAAATATTGTAAATTTATAAATAAAAACACAAAGTAGCCGCAAAATTCATTTTCTTTGTGTAGGTCTACATGATTCTTACTTATGGCCCTCAGTGATTTGATGGCACATCTTTTATCTTGAAAACTTGTTCTAATTTTTGAAGGAGTCCCAAGAAATAATATTAAATTTTAAACGGGAACATAAAAAAAAAATAAAATAATTAATATTGGTTTTTTTTTGTTGTTTCATTCCTCTACCTTTTTTGTAAAGTAATAAATTTTATCATATGATATCCCTAACTGAGGATTGGATATTTTTTGGTTTGAAAAATAATCTCAACCAGGATACTGGTTTTGTACCTTATTAAAAGTAATAATTGCATTCTATTCAACAGAATAACTGGGTGTTGAGAAAATAGACTTGTGGGCCTAGGCAGCAAGTATATTAACTCGACTAATGAAGCCGAAATAGATGCTGGTAGGTGAAAATTCGCCGTTGAACTGTATGCCTTCGAATATCTTTGGAATATATAGCACGAAATATTTACTCAGCTTGTTACAATTTGGTATGATGACGTACAGAACTCCATAAAGTTTACATTTCGTTGTTGCGAACACAAAATTATATTCGTGGTTATCCATCTCATGCGTATCATGTCTCCAGTTTGTCGTGTTTATACGGCTTCCAGCAGTCGGAGTAAATTGTAGAACCCTCTTTTATCCTCTTTCTGACATATTTAAGCAAGTTATTAGCCGGCCGGTTAGCGATCCCAACAATAAACAATTCGTTTGGTTCTTTAAATATTTCATCGAAAATCTGCTGTTGAGGTAGAAAACTGCCTGAATTTAATTTTCGGCGAGTGAATAGAATTTTTCGATTTCGACAACGCATCCTAAAACCGTCAATTTTACTATGGGATATTAACAGATTTTGCCCAAATATATATTTCAGTTGACAATGATATCCTTCCACGTATTCAACTGACGATTGCATAAATCGATAGATATATGCTCTTCAAACCGACAGAAAATAAGACGTATGAATCGTGTCAAACACAACCCGGGAACTTTCCAACTAGTTCCCCACGCGCAATCCGGTTTTTTGCTGGCACGATTTGACTTTACACTTCTAAAACAATAATAACAGTATATTTCAATCAGTTTTTCCAGCTTGTTGTCAGATCTGTGTGTGTGTGTGTGTGTGTGTGTGTGTGTGTGTGTGTGTGTGTGTGTGTGTGTGTGTGTATATGCAATTACAATTACTGCCACCGGCTTGCCAGGTCTGCAGCTGTAAACGTAAGTGTAAGTGTAAGTGTAAATGTACTGGTAAAAGTGTAGTTCTGAGCAGAATCAGGTCGACCACTCCTGAGACGTGTGGTTAATTGAAACTCAACTTACAAAGAACACCGGTATCCACAATCTAGTATTCAAATCCATATAAAAGCATTTCGTTTACAATGTCTCGAACCTTTGAACTCTCAGCTTCGAAAATTAGTTGATCTTGCAATGACGGGTTTAACCACTGGACTAATCCGACGGGTTAACAATGAATAATAATTTGCTGAAATAAAATTTCATCTCATGATGGTTTATATAAATCCGATTCCTGGGCAGAATCTCGTCCGTATACAAAAAGCGGTATCATCTTGTTTTGAAGTCGGAACATTCCACTGTCTCACTGCATAAACGGTTGGATAGAGATTATATACTGCCAGGGTAACGTACGCGTACACAAATCGTAGCTAAACCAAATTGAAACACGAATGTTAAAAGTAGTTTAGTGGTTTAGAGTAAATTAATAAGTTATAAGAATTTATATCGCCAGAGAAAAAGAAAGGACAATACGCTGTTGTGTAATTTCAGCGTTCTCTCCCCTTAAACTATCGATAAACTTAATCGTTTTTTTTGAACTTGAAATATTAGAGATAATAATAATAATTATAGTTATATAATAGTTACTGTTATAATAATAGTTGTCAATCACACAACCTACGGGATCATGTCTATTATTTTTATTCCCTGTTGCTTTGGACAATAAAATTGAATTTATTAATTTCACTATTAAGTTTTGGTTTTGTACAGCAAAAGCATAATTTTTGACTAAAAGACATGACGGAAAGTAAGGAGGGTTTAATTCAGAAATGATCCGGGGATCAAGATAACTGACCTGGTACCTTGATTTCTTTTATCTCGACCCCATGCACTTTATCCGGAAAAATATCCTTATCATCCGTAATTTATCGGGACATAATCCATTGATTAGTTGTGTCTTGTTAAAAAATTATCTTGTTAAAAAATCCTGCCCAATTTTTTGTAAATGTTGAATCCAAAAGAATGAAAACTATTAATCTACGTGAAAATAAAAGGAAGGTAGGAGATAATGCATAGTACAAAAACATTTAATAATGATGATACGGTTAGCGTTTTATTAAAGCGCTTCAAAGAAAAACAGTACAATATATTTTATTTTAGTTACATAAAATATATCATAGGAAAATAAATCAGTTTAACAAACAAATCATTTTAATTGTAAAATTAAGTAGCAAGATATTTTACTATTTAAATATTTAATTACCACTTACTTCTGTAAGTGACAGTATTATTAATATCTTATTCCAAACAAAATGTTGAAATTGTCACAGACAACTCTTTATAAATTAAGTTAACTTAGATTTTAATTAATACATTTCTTCACTGTTACTTTTTATTTCATACTTTATATTATATATATATATATATATATATATATGTATTTTTTTTATAAATATTTACCGTAATTTTCAATTTTTTTATTTATTGTGATTTCTGCTGCAATTATACTTAAGTTTTTTAATAAATAAAACATAATTTAAAAAATAAAGTTTAAAATTTAAGTTTTAACGTTTGAATAGGTAACACTTGTAGTGTTGTGGCTAAATGTATTAAACTAGGTCATGAAAATAAGCATCTTTTATGAAGTAAATTTTATAGTAACAAATGATCTGTCAACATCTTGTCGGTTAACAAAGTAAGAAACCTTGTACTTCTGGTTGAGTTTATGTTGTCACAATGAAATTTATGTAGATTTACCGTAACTTACATATAACTGAAAGGATGTTTATCGATATGTATTACTTCGGTTTTATATTTTATAATAGAAAGACATCTAAAACTATTGAATTTGTTTTCAAGTCAACATTTTATTTTTTAATACTTTTATTTATAGTCGCAACAACAATTAACGTCATTAGCGACTTATCAGTGTAATGTAACTTTACCGGTAAATTTGTAGTCTTGAACAAACTTAGGTCGACTATTCCTGAAATGTATGGTTAATTGAAACCCAACCACCAAAGAACACCGGTATTCACGATCTAGTTTTCAATTCGAATAAAAGTAACCTTTTATTAAGATATGAATCTGAGAACTTCGAAATCAGCTGATTAACGACGACGAAACATTATGTTATTACATCACTCCTTCTTATGAAATAGGAAATAATTATAAATTGTTATTAGTTACGATATGTTTAGTTGCAAAAAACCTTTAATTAATATTGGCAGATTTTAGAGCGAGTTTGGACTGTATGTTCATAGGTGATGAATGAAGACAACGCCTTGTTGCTTGTTGAATAATGGTTTAGTGAATTGTCGTCTTGACAGTTAATGAAATGAATTGTAACATAACGTATAAATTGACATGTAAAAATAAAAAATATAAAATTAAATAAAACATTGAAGCTAACGTTCATCCGAACAAAGAATGGAGTCCATCCGGACTAAGAGTATGACGTGACTTGGATCAGATTCGAGCGCCGAATGCTAGTACAGCGGAACTCTCCGGTGAGCGCTAGCACCCACTAGATTGCAGCACCGGATGGCTCGTCGTGGAACAGAACAAATATATACAGAGTGTTCCGAGGGGTTTTGACCAAAATTAAAGACTGATTCAGAACATCAGAATAAGCAAAAAAAAAAAAAAAAATTAAATGCACAAATGCTCTATAGTTCATTTTACCTCTTTCACAATTATGATTTTTCAATAAAGATTTATTTCTTAATAATGGATTTAGATATTACGAAGAAATTTGTTCTGAATCTAAATTTATCCAAACAAATTCTAAAAAATAAATTAATTTTAAAATTTTACTTTTGAAAATTTCAAATTAGCGAATATTCAATAACACTGATAAACACAATTTTCTTTTATTAACATTTGAAACATGAAATCACTTTATTTTTTGCCATTGACAACGAATCTGATGTCAGAATTTTCTCATCACCTATGTTTTTTAAAAATTTCAAAATTTAAATTTTGAAGAATTGTTGATATTCCAATATATGATGCAGGATTATACACGTACGTTCTTATTTTATTTGATTACTTCATATTTATGTGCTCAATATGTAATTTTAACTATATCAATCAATTTTAAACCATGAAACAATAACTTAATTTGTAAAAAAACATCATCCTGAAGACATCACACTTCTCTTCTGAAGACTACATGAAAGGTCATGAAATGTCTAAACAATTTTAAAGAACACAAAGTTTTTGGCTTTGTTAAACTACTGCTTTTAATAATATAATCTCATTCATTTTGATAACTGTATTAAATGAATGAACCGTAAATCAGATAATGTGTAAATGATTTGGACAGTTAAGTGTATGCTGGGTTCACTATAAAACCACATAGGAAAAACATTGTATCTTTAATTAAAAAAAGATTATCAATTTTACTTTGTAAAATCGGTAGTAACTATGCGTTCATCTTAAGAGGATTGCTGAAAGGCATAGAAAAGCCTTGCCATTTGGTGTCTCTATAGTATGGTGTGAACCAAAATATCATTAAAGTGATTTTTTTTTGCTGTTTAATTAATGAATATGGGATGATTTCTAATAACTCTTAACACATTGTATTTTATCCTTCATTGGCATCTGGACTCGGACCTCACAGTGAATCCATTCCGGATTCCGAGGTTCTTGAAAACTTGTTTCAAGAACACAGTGATGAAGAAGTGAGCATTATGGAAGAAGACATCATAAATCCGACTGAATTACAATCCTGTGAGCCACATGTTATATCACAAGCTGAGCTAAATAACTCGGCAAGAGGTTTGATCATCCTCATTATCATCAGTAGGTGTTCTACTTGTTGGCAGGTTAACACTGTTGTGTTAAAATTCTAAAAATTCATGTTGATCTTTTTACGAGTAAGAGATTTAAACTCATAAAAAGATAAAGTTGAATTTTTAGGCTCAAAATTGCAAGGTTGGAATTTACTCAAAAAAAAAAAATAAATAAATAAAAAATATCGAGCTATGGAAGCCAACAAAAGGTTTTTCAATACTTTGCTAAAAAAAATTATCTAATTTACTTTATAGATATTGATGCGCTTATGTTACAATTAGGGCGAATTCATGAAGCTGAGGAGTGGCTTGTTTTCATTGATTACTCTTAGTATAGCTTAAAAAATGTTCTGCTTCACCATAGTTATAAATATCCTTCCGTACCGATCTGTTATGAAAATAATGACAGTAACGTATAATACAGGATTATCATAAAAGAATGGTGCGGTTTTTAACATGGTTTAAATTAAAACAGAATTACTTACAGTTTATGTTTTTTATTTTTCAAATTTGTCGTCTCAAACATTTTTTTACATAATTAATAAATTTCAATATGTGCGCCCTTAGTCTCTCGACAAATGTCCAAACGATACTGAACTTCTCTCCAAACATTAGTTAACATTTCTTCGTTAATGGCTGTCATTGCTTCATTAATCCTGTTTTTTAAGTAGTTTAGGTCGCGAATTTTTTGTGTATAAACAACGCTTCTGATGTACCCCCACAAGAAAAAATCGCAAGGTGTCAGGTCTGAACTCCTTGGAGACCAAAGTACGGGTCCTTGCCGGCCTATCCATTGATCTCCAAATTTTTCGTTCAAAGCGTCTGTGACCAACTCATTGAAGTGCGGGGGAGTACCATCTTGTTGGTAACGAAGTCAATGAATGTTTTCGAGTTCATCCAGCTGAGGAAAAACATAATCGGTTAACATGTCAAGATACACAACTCCATTAATTGTTTTTTCAGCAAAGAAGAAAGGCCCTATTACACGATTTTTCATCGCACCTAACCAAATATTAATTTTAGGCGAATCGCGTTGTTTCTCAATAATTGCGTGTGGGTTTTCAAAGCCCCATATTCGTGAATTGTGTCTGTTAACACATCCATTCAAATGGAATGTAGCTTTTCTGTAAAAATTATATCATCTAAAAATGATTCGTTTTCACTTATTCTCTCAAAATTTCAACAGCGAAATTGTAACGTTTTACACCAACATCGGGTTTCAATACCTCCAGTATCTGGATTTTATAAGCGTGTAATTTCAGTTTTTTTATGTAAAACTTTGTGAACTGTTGATTTTGGAATACCTAATTCGACGCTTCGACGGCGGATGGACTTCCCAGGACTTCTAATTGCCGATCGTCTAATTAGTTCAACCGTTTCGTCTGGTACACTTGGTCTGCCGGTTGATTTCTGTTTCTTAACTGATCCAGTTTCCGCGAATTGTTTGAACCAACGTGTTGTGTTATTTTTGTGTGGTGGATCTCTTCCGTATTCACGTCGAATCGCACGTTTAACTAAAATTACGGATTTTAATTCAGCCATAAATAAAACACACTTTGCTTTGTCTTTATCCGAGAACATTGTAACTCACTAAACTCACCGCAACAACAATACAAGAACTGACGTTGTGGTTACAACTGCTGATAAACAAACTTTTGGGTTGGAGGCTTTCAGGGATACAAATCTTCCTATGAATTACTGAAACCGCACCATTCTTTTATGATAACCCCGTATTATGAAAACTGTAATTGAAAAATTAAATTGTAAAAAGCATATTCGGAACGTATGTGGGGATTTAAAAGTAATAACTGTTATGTTAAGCATGCTGTTAGGGTAAACAAAATAATGTTTTTTTATTTGTGGTTGGGATGACCGATCCAGATCAGCATTTATTAGTAAAACAATGAAAAAAACGTGAGAAATTAACTTCTACTGAAAAAAAAGGTTATTCATGAGCCTCTACTAAAACCAGAAAAAAATATTTTTTCCGCTCCTTCATATCAGTCTGGGATTAATAAAACAATTTGTGAACGTTATTAAAAGAAGGACAGTTAAGGATTTTTGAACATAAGCCAGAAATTCCGAAAAGAAAGTGAAGAAAAAAATAAAAGAAGCGATTTTATTTGGCTTACAAATAAGGGAACCGATCAGAGTAGAAATTTTTATCTCTTTGCAGTCCGATGTAGAACTCATTATTTGGACAGCGTTTAAAGAAACTTGGAAACATTTTCACAATTTCCATAAATCAAAAATTACCAAGATATTATTGAACTTATAAATTCATAGAGAAATATGGGATGTAATATATAATTGAAACTTTATTAACTGCATTAAAGTTTGGATTTCTTTCCTCCAAACCTTCGGGAAAAAAGTGATGAACACGATGAACTTTCTATCAAGGTCATGGAAAATTGATAATAGAGCCAAATTTAGTGTTAGTATGCTGGCTGATTACTTTTTGACTTTAAATCGAGGCTGTAAGTAAATGACATTCCACGTCATTAATTAAATTAATTTTTATCTCTTTGCTGTCCTCTGTGATACGAGTGATAGCGTCTCGGCCTTTTATCCGGAAGTCCTGAGTTCGAATCCCGGTGGGTCAGTCATGGTATTTTTCACATGCTAGAAAATACCCATTTCATCTCATCCCCTGAAGCGATACCTAACGGTGGTCCGGAGGCTAGGGAAATCTCTAACGAGGCATTTTTATTAAACTGAGGGAATAGAATATTTCTATCAAGAAATATTCTATTTACAGATTTGTAATCTACGGAAACAAAACAATACAGAGAAAGGTATCACATTAGAGAAATATTAAAAAAATTTATTTTGTTTACAAGTGTCATTAATATTTCCGTAAATATTAATTCTATTGAATAATGTTTTATTAAATAAATTGTTAAGCCTTATAGTGTGAACATTTCTTATAAACTTACAATAAAAGTCTTTATATATTTTGTCTAATAATGTATAATTTGATAAAATTAATATTAATCGAAATGGAAATGATTAAAATATATAAATGACCACCATTTTGGAATTTTTGTAAGTTAAAATTTTCAATCTGACTCCGTTTGTATGATATACATTATTATAAAAAAAAATAAAATGTTCACCATTTTATAAATTATTTTTTATAAAATTTTTTATTTTGTTCAGAATTAAATTTTCTACAAGTTTTATTTAAAATTTTATACATATTAACAGAATTATTGAACATCAAAGACAAAATAGAGGTGATTTTACCTTATTTTATTGGATTTCAAGCCATATTTCTCAATAGCTATTGCAGGTACGGTTCTGGAACCTATTTTATTCAATTTTTCATCTCAAAAACCATTAGAAATCACCAATTCTGCCCGTTAATTAACGTTCTAAAAATTTCAGTACGACCTTATTTCACCGAAATAATTGAAATCTGAGCGAAATCTTTTACTAGTCGTAATTCATAAACGAAGTATTTTAGGACATATGTTTATAAGTACATTTTCCATTACTCTTACGAGTAGAATAGGTTAGGAAAGCCCCGGGAGAAGTTTATTTTACTCTCTGTATATACATATATTAAAATAGGTGAACAGATTTTTTAAATTATTTTCGTGTCTTTTTTAATGTTTTTTTTGTAGATTAATTAGAATTTAAACAAATTTATAATATAGCCTATTAGAAATAAGATGTTAAAGATATATATTGAGTACTACATTACTAATACTTCGTATTGTTCAAAATTCTGTATATAACTCAGCGTTAGTGTATAACTAACTCTGTATTATTCACTCAACTGCTAATGCGCTTGCGCAATACCTTCTGACTGTTCTAGCTGCCTCGTAGACAGACATGTCCGTTCAGGCATGAAATGAACATTTAACAGTGCACGTTGTACACACGCTGTCGCTGTCTTGTGTGTGATTATTGTGTTTGTTGTTACATTGTTATCTTCATAATGCTATTGTAGATACTTTACTGATGTTTAATGATATTTTATTTCGTCAAGCAAGGTGAGTTGCATAATTTTGTACTATTATTAAATGAATATGAGTGTTAAACATTTTTAATTAATGTAGTATTACTAAATGCTATATTAAATTTTGTTGTGAACTAGACACGTTTTATTCTTTCCAAAATGTTTGTACCACAATTAGGAAATATTTAAGATAACCTTATTTTACTTCCCAGTCACTTTTTTGTTTATGTAATTACATTTCATTACTGAAATTAAAAAAAATAAATAAATATAACCTATAATAAATTAGTAATATGAAAAATGGTTATTAATTGATGTGGTAGTTACATCATTGTAATATATTACATTAATAAATCATTGTTAATAATAAAAAAAGTAGAAATTATAAATTGATTGAAAATTAATACACTAGATAATTAAGCCTAACTAAAAAACTATTACAATCGATTAACCGAGGTGAATCTAAATTCTATTGAAGGCAGTTACTTTTATTTGAATACTAGATCGTGGATACCGGTGTTCTTTGGTGGTTGGGTTTCAATTTACTACACATTACAGGAACGGTCGACCTGAGACTATACAAAATTACACTTCATTTACATTCATAATATCATCCTCATTCATCCTCCGATGTAATACCTTACGGTGGTTCCGGAGGCTAAACAGAAAAAGAAAAAGAATCGAGGCGATTTTGAGAACTGAACTAAGGGATCTAACAAAAAAGATCAAATAAATGTACTAAAAAACTGAAATATAGAAATATACCATATTCTGTACGTTCCTAAATTTATGCGCCTATGAAAAATTAAAAAAAAACAAAAAAAAAAAAACTAAAAAACGCGCCCTTTTATCTATTAAGTAACTTTATTCATTGTTCTCGTCAAATATTTGGATTTATCAACCAGTAGTTTTCCAGTTATGGTCATTTTATGTTCGATTAAAATGTTTATACTTGAAGGAAAAAACATCCGTTCCCTATCCAGCGTTTTGATTCGTAAAATAATTCTAAAATTACCTCTACTTAATTTACCATCGTTTTATTTACATTTTTAATTATTATAAGTTAGTTAATGTAAAATTAACAAATCTAAAGATACCAAAATTTTTTGCAAAAAAAAATCTTAATATTTTTTATTTAAAATTACATTAGAATAATATTAACATATTACGAGATCTAAGAACTGTTAAATCCCGGATATGTTTGTTTTAAAAAAACCGTCATGGGTATTTTTAGTAAAGTTTTATCGAACCGGTTTTCAGCAAACTCATCAATATTACATAACCTGATGTTAGAGTATTACATTTTTATCGCCTTCAGTTATGATTTTATTGTTGACTAAATTCTATTTTCCCGGAAAAGCTTCTAAAAAGCCGTTATTTTTAGTTTTCGTATAAATAAAACGGAAATTGACATAGTAAATGTTATTTAATACTCTTTACGTAGAAAAGATTAATGATTCTAATGGTGTAATTATACTTTATCTACGACGTTTTTGTCAATACAATAACACCGAACATTTATTAGCAAATTATGTGGATTTTTAAAATAGTTTATAATATTTAATGAATCGGAACTAAAACAATATTTTGCTATTAATAAAGAGATAAATATACGGTATTTTAAAGGATTTCATTCTACAGTGACATATTTGAACTTCTTTGATCTAACGTTTTGAATTTTGGGTACTTACGTATTAACGCCACCGCAGCTACAGCTTTATTTAAAAACAAAGTAGTCAATCGGATTTCGTTGGAAAATGAACAGTCTCTTTCTTAATTTTAATAAATGGTTATTTATATTTATTTATTTTATAAATACAATTTAACCAAACTTAACCTATGCTCGCTTCGCTCGCCAACCTTGACTAATTAACATCGTAATTTTTTGAGTATTTATTTAATAAATTCAGTAATTATTGCAATTATTTATTATTTAAATAATCAAAACACTCCTGTTAATTAGTCAAGGTTAGCGAGCGAAGCGAGCGTAGGTTAAGTTTGGTTAAATTATATTTATAAAATAAATAAATATGAATAACCATTTATTAAAATTAATAAAGAGACTGTTTTGAATCTATGTTAAACTCCATTTCACCGAAATCATTTTCCACCGAAATCCGATTGACTACTTTGTTTTTAAATAAAGCTGTAGCTGCGGTGGCGTTAACACGTAAGTACCGAATTTTGTAGGTACATTTTATTTAACTGTATTAAATGTAAAATACATTTTTATAATAATTACTTGAAGTAATTTACTAGTATTTAAAAAAGAACTGTAAAAATATAAAATGATTAATAAAAGTCTTTTTTTTTTAAATTGTCATTTCTGTTGAATTAAGATCGTTTCAAAATCGAAATATGTTCTGCAATATTTTAGTATCTTTTCTAATTTCTGTGGTTTTTTTTTTTGAGTGAATTTATTTAATCCAAATTAAACTATCAATAAAATAATCGTAGATTTTTAGATGTTTATTGGTAATTCAATCAATCGATCGCTTTCTCCTTTCTGCAGCTCCTCAAACAATATGTCTTGTAAGCCCTTACTTACTGTAAAATCCTACATGGTTCACGATTCTGCTCAAATATCTTTGTGTCATCAAACTCTTCCTTTGTTATCTTATCAATTCCTATATGTAATTATTTTCTTGCCCTGTAAATTTATATTTCAGACAAAAAAAGAATTTAATTTTGGTTTATCTTTTAAAAGTTTTCTTGTCAATTGGGGTCTCTTTTTAAAGGACAGATCTTTTTAATATTAAAAATATTAACGTATCCATTTATTTATATATATTTATGTTTTTTGCAATCTTTCCTTAAAAAATAAATCACTTATTCCTTAAACAATTAACAATATTTTCTTCTATTTTTATTATATTTCTTTTGGTACTCTTAAATAATTTAATGAATCATAGAAAAGATCTTACCACTAATTTGTTTAAAATATCAGTAAAAGATTTCTCTTTTACGGAAATAATATTATTCGTAATAATGGATTTTTTTAAAAGCACTAATTAAAAAAAAAACAAAATTCTCTGTATCTTGATCAACGTATACGTAAATAATTCCTCAAATAATTTTCATTAATATCTTCGAATTGTGATTATTTATAGTTTTTTTTTATATTTATTCTCTTCGTGCGTATACCTTAACTTTAATTCAATTGCTTATATTTTTAAATCACTAATATGAACTTTAATTGAAACAATCTGTTATTTTATAATTAATTGGGTATTTTTACATTTCTGGCTACAACGATATTTGCTACTGTAGCTATAACGGGAAAGTTTATAGCTCGGTCAAAAAAAAATCTAAAAACATTGGATTTCTTTTTAAGTTTTGCGCCTTAAAGAGACATTAAAAATTGTTTTTTTTTGTTTTTTTAAAAATATATATTAAAAAGAATTTACTCCAATGCTCTCAAGACCCAAAAATTTATTTTTGTCAGATAATAAACATTTCTGCTTATGTACGTATGTACTTGTATGTTGGCCTGTGTTGATCTTATAATTCTGGACCCCTTCCGTTGACCGATTTCCTTCAAATTAGGTAAACAGGTACACCTTCGGGTGAAAATATTCTTTTCCCCCGATGGTGTACCTTCGTATTGTATTAATAGTTTGAAAAAATTGGAAAAAGGGAGTATTTTGGCAAAAATGAGATTTCAAATATTTACTGGGGCAGTTTAGCAAAAACCTTTTCTTATAACAGTTAAGTTTTTGTCGAGATCACTAATTACCAAATATTTATTTAATATTCCATCCCCTCCCCAATATATGTTTTTTTCCTGTCTTGCTTCAGAAAAAGAGTTAATGAGTGTTTTCTTAATCTACATGTTTTGTATCGATAAACCTTCAAACTATTACAATAATTTTTTACCCATACCACTCCAACGGTCTGTGGTAATAAAAATTATGTTTTAAATTTATAAACAACTTTATAAAAATTTATTTTTAATTTAAATCCATCGCAAGTTACCCATTGCATTAAAATGAAAAAATTGTAATTTTTTGATACCCCTTATTCTTTAGTATTCTTGAAAAAAAATTGGTCAAAAATTCTAAACTCCTTTCTAAATAATTACAACTTTGTTTATTTAGAATTATGACTAATTTTAGAATAGTTAAAATTTAAAAAAATTATTATCATCATTTGAGAATTATTTAAAAAAAAAATAATTTTACCCGAATACTTCTCCTTGAGTATGGAAGCCCCCAAAATGAAAAAAAGATTTTTTTTTTCATTTTCTAGAATAGAAAAGTCTCACCGTTCAGCTTTCATTAAGTTCTCCATAAGTATAGAAATAATCAGTTCTTTTTTTTGTATTAATTTACTTAACTAGGTATCGTAAAATTAGAAATAAATATTTTTACATAAAAATGTATAAAAAATTCATGATTTTGGTTTGTTTTTAAATAAAAAGGAATTATTTTAGCATAAGATACAAATAGAGCTTAAAATTATTGAATTGAAAAATGAATTGAATAATTAGACCGACATAGTCTGGAAATGCAATTTCACTGCCGGTTTTTTTTATCTTGCTCTAATCAAGGTTTTGCCGACAGTTTTATTCGCCCATTTAGCTAATTACTGGGGTAGACCATTTTTTTATCCGTAGAATAGCACATGTACCCATTCTTGAGGTGATCTATATAACGTTTGAGTAACAATCGTTCAGAATAAAAAATCTATTTAATTACATCTACTTTATTGACTTGTTTTCTTTCAGGCTAATCGTTAAAACCTTTCTTTCCGAACCAAATAATAAATCTGTGTTCTGGTAGGTCCTCAATTTACAATCTTCTGTGCTTCATAATTCTTTGCCAGCCTCTTGTATTATCATTTATCTTCCTCTATTTCGTCGTTCCATTTATCTAAATCCGTTAACTGATATCTCCTTCCTATTTTTTTCCTTTACATTCACCATTCCCTCAATTGCAGCCTTCAGAAGACATTTTTTTTTCTCATCCAGTGACCTAGCCTATTCATGTGCTCTTTCTTCTTATATTTTTAAATATTTGTTTTCCTTCTCCAATTCTACGCAGCATTTCTTCATTTCTTACTTTATCTTCCCATCTTGCACCTTTACATTTTTTAATATTCTCATTTCAAGTGCGTTTTATTTTCTTTCATCCAAACTCCTTAATTTCCATGTTTCAGAACCTTATAATACTACATTTTATATATAACATTATGTCTCTTCCTTAGTTCTTTGTTTAATAGTTTACAGTGTTTCCTCCTGTTAAAGACTTACTTCACGATTTTTGCTCTTATCTGTATTAATTTTCTCTTATCACGATTTATTTCTTATCTTTATTGTACAACATATATTTTCGGTTACTGTAGTTTCAATTTTTCCTCATCATTTGATTTAATATTTTCCCTTTCAATTTTTTCTTTTATTATCCTTGTCTTTGTCTTCCAGTTATTTATTTTCACACGATATTTTTCGTACTTTTTTCGAAGCTCTTTAAACATCTTGGTCATTTTCTCCTGCTAGCAAAACCATATTATCAGCAAATCTTAAGATATTCTTCTCTCCTTCCCCTATATGTACTCCTCTCTCCTCACCAAAGCAATCCCCAATAAACAAAATTAAAGAAAACTCTGGTCAAAATTTATTTGCAATTAACAATGCTAAATTAGAAAACAAGCTTTCTGTACAAAGATTTTCCAAAACGTTTAATTAAATTTATCTACTAGATTTAGAATTTTAAACAAAATTTTTGTATTAGTAACCATTTTGTTCAAATCTTTATTTTAATTAAAGTCAGTCCATTAAAAAGTATAATCTATGTCTTGATATGTAATTTTTTTCGAATTTTTATTTTAGAAACAGTTCATTCAGAAAATTCTAAAAATATTGCTCTGAGAAACGATTAACTAATTTCTTTTCAGTTTAAATATTATAAAAACTTATTCATTTTCTGGTTTAAAGTACCTATTCGTATCCTAGTTTAATTTTTTTATTTTTTCAGTAGAAATCAGGAAAAACGTTTGCTAAAAAGAAGTAAAAGATTATTTTTTCTTGTATACGTGTTTATCTGAACCGTTTCATGTAAAAAATTACAATATTTGATATTTTTTCACAGCAAGGTTTATGAAAACCTGAAAAAAATTTTCAGTACGCTGAAACAAATCTTTAATCTTTTTCCTTCACAGAACATCTATTTCTCGGTTTAAGACCACTACTTGAGGTGTACTATAACCAAATTTTGAAACTAATTGTAAAACAAATAAATGGTCTGTATTTTAGGTTAAGATTGTCAAGATAACCATAATCAGAATTAGCGTTCTGTATTTTTAAATCATTAAAAAGAAAATCACATTTCTATAAATAGGAAATGTAAAATAGATGGATCCGATGTATTTTACGCCAAAATTTCAGTTATTAAATTGCTATGTTACAATTTTAGAACCCTTGCTAATTTTATAACAAGCCCGAATTCATATAAATTTTTTAATTCTACCTCGTGCAACTCGTAATTTATTTAAAATTCGCATCGAATTCAAAAAATACGTTGAATAAATTCTGTCAAGGGCGTAATGTAAAAATAATTTTCCCTTTCCAGTACAATAATTTTTTTCTAAAAATTTTATCAATTTTTTTTAAAAGAAATTGAAGGTATCAGTTTATTTTTTTTACATAAGAGCAACGTAAGCTAATACATAATATTGTTACATAAGTAACAAAATAAGCTAATTTTTGAAGTCGAGAGTTACAACTCTCGACTTCATATAAAAGCAACTGCTTTTATATGGATCTGAAGGATGAGAGACTATGGATATCGATGTTCTGTGGTGGTTGGGTTCCAATTAACCCATAGTCTCAGGAGTGGTCGACCTCAGTCTGTTCCAGAGTTCATGTTTATATTTTTACTTACATTGCACTACATTGCAACTACGTCAGGCTTGGTAAATTGGTTGCAGTAATTGCATTTGCCTAGACATACACACACGCGCGCACACACACACACACACACACACACACACACAAATTTATTTTTAATTGATCTGTATGCTGAGAAATATGATTTCAAAACTAAAAATCTATTCATGGATATATAATCTTTTTTAATACACTTGATGTTTCTTTTTGTTTTTGTTTTTTAATAATTGAAAAATGATTAGTTGCATAGAAAAACACCAAGAGAGATAAAAAATTTGTATATTTATTATTTTGTATATCTGTACTGATTAATGATAATGTCAAAAATTATCTTTCTCTTATTTTATGTGTATAGATTATAAAAAACAACCATAAATGGATTTATATAACCTTTATTAGTTATTTCAAAAATAGTAATACCATTTATTTTAATTTTAAAAAACCTTTTATTATATGATATTTAATAATCTTCTTTTTATGTATACTTTTCATGAAAAGTTATACTTAAAAATTTACATTTTTAAGTATTTAATTCTTTTATTATATATAAATTTATCTTTATATCTCCATTCAATTTATTTAAAATTATTTTCTATTTAATTCGTTCTTGCTTTTCCATCGTTCAGTTTAAAATAATCTTTCGGTTGACATTTATCTGTGGAAGATATAAATAAATAATTTTTATCATTTTTAATATAATAAGGTATATCTATTATTTTCGAAAAAATATTTTCATATTCAATATCCTCTTCAGAGAATGCAATTATACAATTTTAAGAAATCATTAAAAAAAAAAAAAACAATTGATTGAAATCAGTAGATGAATAATTTGAATTTTTCATCTAATATTTCCTTTATTCATTTTATAAACATAATTAATTTCAAAAAAAAATCTTTAGAAAATAAATATCTATATATATTTTATTTACTTTGAAAATAACATCTATAAAGAAATTAAAGTTGTAAAGAATTATCTATATATAATGATAGGAAAAACGAAATTTCCTAATGCCTTGTATTACGAGTAATTTAACTATTATTGTCAATAAAACGTAAAATAAAATAAAATAAAATATTTCAGGTTAATTAATAAAATAATACCTTTAAATTATTTCTTTTCCATTTAGGCTACATTACTTTTATTTTACCGCTGTACAGCTATACAGTATATAAGGGAAAAATAATTGTGATTGAATGAAATTCTCACGTCGCGATTTTTTAAGTTCTTTTCGTTTCATGGTTTTTTGTATGTGGGTACTTTTATTTTCATACGGATTTACAGATTTTAAATAAAGATAATTAAAAAAAAAGACATTGAGACCAATATGAAATATCGATAATGAAGAATTAGATAATAAAATAAGGGAAAATAAATCAAGTAGTTGTTGAAGAATTTTATTATTTAGGTCTTAAAAAGTATAAAGATTAGATAAAAGATAATAAAAAAGATAACAAAAGTAGGCTGATATAAGTAAGGCTAACTAATGAGTAAGTTTTAATATAGAAGGAAAAAGTTGTAAAATAAAATAATTTATTTATTACATTAATGAATAAAATAAATTTATTAAAAGCGTAATATTTGAACATAATACAATTTTGAAATATCTAGTATCATTTAAATTACCATATGAATAGAAGTATCAACAGTATTATTACATAATTAACATCTTTGTACGCTTATGGTACTGTTGTTTCTTCAGTAAATTAAAGGAATAGTTAATATGATATATTTATTACATCCTTATTATCTTGAGATGCGGTATGTATCTTTCACACATGCATATTTTCATATTATTAATAATAATAAAATTAAAATAGTAGAAATAGGACAGTCAAACTGTTACTAAAGGAAGTGCTAAATAAAAAACAAATGATATGTTTTTTAGTTATGCATATTAAATAGCTTGCTTGTAAAATTACTACACAGGTCGACTCACAAAACTTGTAAAACACTTTCAGGGTATATTCTACAGGTAAAAATAAAGAAGAAAGTTCGTATAAACATAGCTTCGTTAGTAAAGGTCAGGGGTCGGCTGGAGAAATATATTTCACTCTGATTTAAGCGCTTAATTAAGGCCCTTTAATTCTTGGGACCCAAATTAAGAGATAAATTTAGTGGTTTTATATGAAATCTGACCAGAAAACCTAAACAAAAAAATAGCACCCAGGACTATTTTGAGTAGTTTTCGAAACATCTGAGGTAAAATATATATATACACAGGCTTCTAGGTTATCTGGACTTAGATTTAATCCGTGACAAGGGTTAAAAATAAAATATTTGTCGCCAATCTGTGACTGAGCCGTGGCTCAGCCAACCGTGGTTTTAATTATTATTATCATCTTAGGTTTATCACCCATTGACAAACAGCATGAAACCAGTTCCTGACAAGTTGTTTCCCAGTCGGTGATAGCGAGGAAGTAAATACAAGCCTTTGTTCGTCGTTGTCGAAGATTAATTAAATAATAATATTTTAAACTTAAATCTAATGCGGCTTTCAAACTATCACTAGTCACATTCTCTGGCAACCAACAGCTTGTTAAAAACTGGAAACATGCTAATTGTCACCCAATGGCGTCCCCGTCTCAGAGGGCCGAGGACCATGAGCCCAGTGTCTCAACTGGTGCCCAGCCACCCATTGGCGTGCCATGGTTCCATGGCACAAACCACCCATCGACAAGCTCTAAGAACGAAATATGAAATTTATTTTAGGTATCAGTTTTGAACTGTTGCTATGAAACAGTGTTTATAAAAATTTTATTGTTACTTCTTTAATTATTATTTTTATATACAGTGTACAATTTTTACTTATATCAAAATGAATTATTCGATGATTTCAGTTATGGTAACTGATCTAGCCTAAAGTTTTTAATATTTGGATTTCTTGATCCCGAATAAGGGGAAGATTTGACTATTTCGGTCGCCACGCCACTTCCTTTCTAAACAGCCCCTAATGTGCTTTACTGGAGGGCCTGTTGTACCCCCGCAGACTGAGAAACACAATAAAAGGTGTAGGGGAATACATAAGCAAACAGTTTATCGTCGTGGTAGGTTTACATCAGAGGTTCCCAAACGTATTTTTCTTATAGACCACTTTCAAAATTTTGCTGGTTTCGGTGGACCCCCTGCAATTACATTTCTACCATATTTCCAGTCGACGGAAAATGTGAAGATTAGATCTAACTATGAAAATTTGCGTTACGGCTGAGTTCCACGAACAGCTTCCGAAAAAAAGTGAGAATTGATTGGTTAGTTTTTGATTGACTATGCTGCGAGTGGATGTCAAAAAAGTAAAGTTGGCCAATCAAAAAAAATGCTTCCATCCAACTTTACATTTTTGACATCTACTCACAGCACAAGAAAGCAATCAATTCTCACTTATTTTATTTAGAAAACTTCCCATTCAGAGTGGTAAAAAGCAAAAGAAAAATAGTATATTTTTTTGTGTTGCATTTATTCAAATATGTAATCATTACGCTATTAATTATTATTGTTATCATATTGCAAAGTAATATAATAAAATTGTCGTAATTTAATTAAAATTAAACATTAATAACGTAATGTAACTTCTACAATGACAATCACAAAATAGTTACAATTTTAATGGGAGGAATGTAATTGATGGATTGACAGCAAATTATCAATATTTGGCTTCAGTTTTGTTAGGAATAAGCGCAAATCTCCCCGTTCTGTGATATTAAATCTGCTCCTTTTTTTTGATAAAAGATTTGTAACGACACTAAAACTTTTTTCGACAAGATATGACGAGGGAAACGCTATCAAAAGCTTTCTCTCAATTCCCCACGGTCCAGGATATTTTTCTGGTATTTCTGCCTGCAGCCAAAATGTTTGATACCCTCTTTTAAATTTCACCTTCAGTTCCTCATTAGTGCTAAGCTCGAGTAGCTCCTCTATCACATTCTCCACTTCCGTTTCATCAAATGGATTTATGATCCGTGGTGGTATTTCCATCGACAGAATATCTTCAAATCTGATTTTGAAGTCATCATGCAGGGCAATTAAATGTTGAACTTATGTCTGAATATTCTCATCAAGGCATTCTACCTGTGACAAGTTTGAAAACTGGGAAAATACGCGCCGACTAATATTTTGCTTCATAAATGTCAATTTTCCAAGAAAAGCTGAAATTACACCCTTTGTTTTTATTAAATTGAGACTGTTCCCTTGTAATTGTAAGTTACAGTCGCTGAGCTTCTCAAACATTATCTGCCTAGATTGATACGCAAAGTCAAGCCAATATTTTAGTTCTTCACTATCGAAACCAGATGAATTTTCGTGGACCCCCGCTTACGAATTGTGAACCCCCATTTTTTTGTCACGCCAACGTAGACCCCCGTCGAGTCTCCCGTGGACCCCTGGGGGTCCACCTGGACCACTTTGGGAATCAATGATTTACATGAACGAGAATTTCGGTTATAGCATGATAATGCAATGTTTCGTACTGGTAATGAAACGCTGCGTATGTTATAGGAATTTTTTGACTATCGTTTGATTTCAAAAGCAGCGGTTTTTCGCATATAGGCACTGTAACACTGGAGTACTCTGTATTTCTCCTTGATATTATCGATAACATTTATAATGAGTTTTTTTCCATTAATTCTTTTTTTATACTTGTACGATATATAATCCTTAAATTTAATATCAGTAGACACCACCCAGTTTATGAAAAATATACAAAATGGAACTGTGCGCTTCACAGTTCCAGCGTCGTATTATATTAATGTATTTATGTATTAAATGAATACAGAAAGATTAAAAAAAGAAATTGAAGAGAATTTGAAGTAAAATGTTATGAATGAAGTCCACAGAAACTGTATACAAACGCTGGAATTTCAAAGTTTATTAATAATAAAACATATAAGTAACAGATTATAATTAGGTATTAAACGAAATTTAAAGGGATTAATGGCAAATGCGCACTATTCCATTGATTTATTTAAACGTTTATTGTTTAAATGAAATATAAAGAAAATTAATTTTTGGAATTAGCTGTTAGTATTGCGAACGTACGAAATAAATAATTTAAAACAAATTTAAATAAAATGAATTTTACCTTCCCACCCAATATAGCTAGAATAGCTAAGTTAAAAGGGAAATTATGGTAATGACGTGAAGAATCGGGTATGGGAAGTTTTATAGATCATTATGTTTTAGGGTCCAATTAGTTCATCTAGACCAAACAACATATATATGTATGTCATACGTACATATGTATGTTTTTTTTTAAATTTATCTTAAATAATTTTATATATGTAGCATTGATCATAGTATTTTTTTTCAAGATTAGTTAAGGGGAATAGGCGAATATCGTGAAAAAACCAATTTCGATTTGTTTTAGAGTAATTTTAGAGTAAACTCTATTAAATCAAATTTGTTACCTACAATTGCATATATAGATTTGTTGAACTCTTAAATCTGTATTGGTTTTTTGTTCTTTTGTTTTGTATCTCTTTAGTTTAAATATTTATTATATATAAAAACAAATATTTATATTTATTTAATTACTTTTACTTAGATAAAATTTATTTATAGAAATTTATATATATACTGACTTGATTAATTTTCTTTTCTTAAATAAACTATTTTAACTTTAAATACTTTATATAAGTATTCATTTGACTGTATTTACATCAATTTTCTCACAGTTGAATTCTCTACAAAATTTATTTGTTAACTCGTATTATCACAAGGCTATTTTATGTCAAACTTAATTTTTTTTAATTTCAATTTTTTAAGTTTTACTTGACTTTCGTAAAAATTATTAGTCATATAATTCTGAAAACTCTTTTTTAATAATATTTAGATCAAATGATTTAAAAAGACACTTAATTTTTTCCATAATTATTATCCAATAATTTTAGTACTGATTTATGGTAGGAGCTTATACAGCAAGATGTAGTCAAACGGTCACATTTCTTCTTCATTAAAAGATTACATACTGTTATAACAGCATAAAATCTTTCCACGATTAAAAAAAATTATTACAAAAAAGCTATTGCAGTTACAATTGTGCGGTTTATGCCAAAAGGAAGAAAAAATTATCAAGTTTTTTTTTACCATATCATAAACTTCAATATGAGCGCCTTTTGTCGCTCGTGAGAATGTCCAACCGATAATCCATGTGTGTTGGTCAACATTTTCTTCAAAATATGTTTACCCCTTTCAAAGAAAACAAAGTTCTCAACCAGAGTTACGAAATTTTTAAAAGGCCTATTAAATAAATACTTTGTGGTCTAAATTAGTCTAGGATACCTACCTTCTACAAACTGAAACTTTAGTTTCTCCATTGTAATCGGTACACGTAAACCATTTATATCTAAGTATTCGATGTAATTTAATAAATAGGCATTCTTAGAATCCTTTTTAATTGAATCCGTAAAAATCTTTTTTATATCTATTCTTTAAAAAAACATAATTGAAATAAAACTTAATTTTTTAAACGAAAATGAATTTAAATTTTAAACATAAATAAATACAATTTAAAATTTAATTTTTAAGTCACACATTCAATTCAGGTCGTAAACAGAATTAATCACAGTTTAAACAGTCAAATACGTATTTACCAGTACATAATAAATAATACAATTATATGGAGAGTAATGTAACACATTCACATTAAATTTAAATTTTACTTCCCTGGCGTCATACATAGAGCTAAGCTCCAAGAAGGAAGTATGGTGAACGGTGAAAAAAACGGGTGTGTTTGTAGGTAGGTATGTGTATGCATACGTGTTTGAAACTTAATACCTTTTGACTGGATATACTGATTTTTATGAAATTTGCACAGACACTCGCGTGTATGGAGTAATTTTTTGGTAAAAATTTGGGGGTCACATCTCCAGGAGGTAATGTAGATAGTTTTTTAGAGACAAGTTTTCAAAATTTTGCACACACTTCATATTAATAAGCTTAGTACATGCATGCACGCTTATCTTACCGTTAAAATTTCTTCCAAAATGTTACCCCTTTCTGCCAAAATCGAAAAATCATTTTTGATTTATTAGCATATTTTTGACCAAATTTTTTAATGAATTCTTAGGCATAAAAGTAATGAAAACGACCCAAAAAAATTATTTTGGGGCAACACTGTGTGTAGGGATTAAAGCCAAACACCGATATTTTTAATTCTTTAAACATTTTTCACGCATCATTATCTTTCAACAGTATAAGCATAAATAACCAATGCCAGAAAAATATAAAAACTTTGTTGACATTCTTTTGTTATCTTTTTGATTAAATTTCATCAAGTTATACCGAGTAGTTGGCCATAGAATTTATTTGAAAATACTTTATAATAGTCGATTGATTTTCAAGGCTATAATCTAAATTTTCTCTATTTAGTTTGAAATAGAATTTCTCAAACTAGCATTTATTTTTTAATGATAATATTTACATCAGTTTTTTTTAAAATAAATTTTATACAAAAGTTTATTTGTTATGCAGCAATTTAAAATATTTTAATTTACAATTTATATTAAATCTGTAAAAATAAATCGTGTTTTTTCCTTGAATTTTTTGTTATGTGACTTTCCCCAAGCAATATAAAAAATTAGATATCGTTCTGGGAACATATAAAAAAAAATAATTTTCAGGTTAAATAACATAGAAATATCATTTTTTTTTTTTTTTGCTTTATTATCGCCATGTAAGTTTGAAACCTGTGCTTGGTATATGGAATTGGAATTTTATAGCTATGAAAAAGACATATCTGACGGGTATTCGAACCCGGGACCTCTATATGAAAGGCCGAGACACTACCACTTTGTCACCTAGGTATTCAAAATGCCAAAATAGTCAGTAAAAAAAAAATTATTTATTATTAAATTTAATTTAATAATATGAAATATATATTTCTTATTGTATATGATTATATTTATTACTTACAGAGCAATGATTAGGGTCAGATCTTTCAACAGTCATGACTCGAAAATAAAGCATTTTCAGACCTAAGGTTATATGATTTAAGGAAACAAAAAATATTTTTAGCTACAGAATCATCTCCCAAAATAGTTTCTTTTACTGGTTTAACACTCTATATATGGTAGACATGGATATTTATTAACCCTAAAAAACGAATTATTAGTAAATATCCAATAAGATTTATTACTCTTGTCTCAATACTTTTATTTTTTTCTATAATTTGAATTCACTGAAAGATAAAACGAATGGAATAGATTCAGTAATATTGATATAATTCCTTAGATAAATTTTACAATTGTACCCAAGCCAAATGTACAATTGTAACCATATCAACCGATATTATTAATAGCTGTAAACTATTTTTTAGCAATACTAGTCTAGGGAAGGGGCTCCACCACCTGGACCCTCGATGCGTTCGTATCCTCATAAGTGTGCGGATACTGAAGTATTTTACAGATATTTATTAAAGAAAAAAAGATTAGTAATTTTACTTAATTATATTTTTGTTGCCAAGGTGACAGAAATAAATGCACCAATGACAGAAACAAACCAATGCACCAATGTTTTTTTTATTTATGTTATAAAGAAATAATGTTTTTATTTTACGTTCAAAAAATTACAAATGTATCCGAGCATAAATTTTTAACTGATTAATAAAAGAAGAGTGTTTGACTTTGTGTGTCCGTGGGCGCGTGTGTTTTATGAGATTACACTTCACCAAATAAATCGAAAAAAGCCGGTATTAATGACGCGAGTGATAGCGTCTTGGCCTTTCATTTGAAAGACCCGGATTCGAATCTCATAAGGCATGGCATTTTCACACGCTACAAAATTGCCATTCCATCTCATCCTCTGAAGCAATACCTAACGGTGGTCCTGAAAAAAAAAGTCGAAAAATGAAAAAGTATTTTAACATTTATTTTTAAGGTAGATCCCCTCACTTTTTTTTTTTAATATTAAGACTTTTAAGTCTTTTTTAAGAGTAAAAATATTTCCCAAACAAAAAATTATATTATCACTATAAGAAACATTTGACAAATGGTTGTGTAACTTTCCTGACTTTGATTTTGACCGAATTATATTTTTAACAAACCATAGGTTTTTAATATTAATGACATAATTATTATGTAATCTTTGGAGTAAAATTGCAAAACAAAAACAAAATGTACAGTAAAAGAAAAATTTCAATCGGCTTTGACCTCTGAACAAATGACATTCTTACAAATAAAAATTATGAAGTATTCAAATTATAACTGAGAAAAATATTAGAATTTTAATTAAAATTTTATTTTATTTGGAGTAGAACCGCTAGAAAAAAAAATTACTTTTTTTATTTTGAGATGACCAGCTTCAACTGCTTTGATCATTTTTCCATATGAGAATGGAAATTTGTACCGTATGAAAAATGCCACGCCTGACCGATATTCAACTCAGAATCTCTTTATGAAAGGCTGAGATGCCACCACACCGCCACGGTATTCCATTTATTATTTATAAAATTTATGTATACATTTAAAGTCGAAATATTATTATTCAAAATATTATATAATGTTATTTGAAGAAATACATTTAACTATTGGTTTTATTATACTCCTGTGTGTGTGTGTGTGTGTGTGTGTGTGCGTGTGTGTGTGTGTGTGCGTGTGTGTGTATGACATGTAAATGAGGTATAATCTTGTACAGATTTAGAGCGACCGTTCCTGGATAGGGGTTAAATTAACCATGGTTAATCTAACCCCTATCCATCCATGTATGTCGGTAACTTATGTTCACTAGGATTTGAATCACAGAATCTTCGACTTCGAAAATCAGCTGTTAAACAGTTGATCTGTGACGACGATTTTACCACTGGATCAATCCGGTTGTTTATATACACACACACACACACACGCACACACACACACACACACACACACACACACACACACACACACACACACACACACACACACACAGGAGTATATATAAATTACAAATTTACTTTAAAGGACAGTATATTCACTTCTGTAATTATTTTCTGTATGTAGTAATTTGGTTTCACTAATGTTTAACTGAATGTAATTTGACAATTATCCGGCTTTCACTTTGCTCACAATTAAATGAACCATCTTATTTCTTATACTCGTAACAAATAAACAAACTTATTCAATAAAAGGAATAATATATTATTATACAAATAGTCATTACTTAAAGGCGTACCGAGATTATAGTTATTACATTAATTATAATGAAAGAAAGAGCTAAACTTTTATACTGAATTAGGTGAAATAATCTGCTATTTTTTTTTATATTTAATAACTCCCATCAGTGGTACAAGAAGAAAGTTAAATAGAAATCAATAAAAAGATCTAAAAAGATTTTTAAATGCTTCACGTTGTTCTGAATAATTTAATGAACAAATTTCAATGTTTTTTAATATTTTATGTAGTATCAAAAAAAAAAATTTAGTGCAAATGACCTCAGCTACTTCTTGAGAGGAAGAATTATTAATCCCCTTTAAAATTCTTGCCGTAGTCGATAGAGGTTAGGGATTGGTGATTAATGGGTAGCGGTCACTGATATACTTGCCAAGGTATAGATAGATATAGACCGATATTTAGTAAATTAGAAAAAGATTAAACCACTAAATGCAAGAATATTACAGAATATGTAACTTTTGCTCTAAACAGGAAAAAAATCGCAGTATCCAACTCTTAAAAATAGACGACTAAAATGTATACTGTGTGATTACTAAATATATACTCTACTGTACTAGAATAGGCCCTACTACGCAGTATTTTTGTAATATAATGTTCGGTTTAAAACACAGGAACAAAGCATGGTAAAGATTAGAATTGTCACTAAAATGAAGAGAGAATTTCCGAGAATCTTATTTGTTCAATAGATTTTGATGTAGTTTTATATAGTTGCCCTACAAATATTTAAGATGTTTATTCAACCTCTTGCCATAAACGACAAAAGAACATCCGATGTGCTAGATCAAACCTCTTAACTGAACCGCCCTTTTTTAAGGGTCCATATATTTTTATTTGAACAGAAAAAACTCATGTCTTAACATAACTCCAAAAATATCAATAGAGGTAATTTCTGGAGAACATAGGAACCAGGTTATACATCCTTATCGTCATATTTATCGTTGAGGAAATATTTTTATTACATGATCCCCATGAATGTGGCAAAATGTAGAGGAACTTTATTTAACTAGAGAATACAATAATCCAGTATTTTGGCCAGTGTATATACCCTTTTAATGTAGCAAGGAAATAAATGTATGAAAATAATAAGTATATAAAGATAACTATAACATTAATCCGATTCAGATGACGATAATGAAAATTATTTGAATATATACTACTTCCATTCGAAAAGTTCCCAGCTTGATAACGAAAACACATGATTTTCCGAAAATATTTTGTTTATTTTTCAACATATTCACCTTGCAATTCAATACATTTACAGAAAAGACTTTCCAACTTTTTTTACGTACTCAGTAAAATGCGATTTATCCAAATCTACAAAATAAGCGGTTGTTTCAGCTTTGACTTCACCATTTGAACTAAATCTTCGTCCAAAAAACATTTCTTCAGCTTTGGGAGGCGAAAGTGGAGACAAATCTGGCACATGTGAAAGCACTTAAAGCGTAGCACACGAGTTTTGCACCAACAACCCAAGAAGGGTGTGCAGGTGTATTATCAAGGTGAAAGAAAGCGTACTTTACTTTCTTATTGGCTAGGTACGGATGTTTAAACCCACTGGGGGTGGTCCAGTAATGAACTGAATTGAAGTGATGATTTGCGTCATCGCAAATCAGCTGATTTTGAAGTCGAGAGTTCTAAGATTCAAATCCTAGTAAAGGCAGTTATTTTTATACGGATCTGAATACTAGATCGTGAATACCGGTGTTCTTTGATGATAACTTAAATTAACAAACTACACATCATTTACATTTATACGCTTCATCCTCATTCATCTTCTGAAGTAGTACCTTACGGTGTTACTTTACAGAAACAAAAGGTATGGATGTTTAGCATGTAAAGCAGCCTTACGTTGGGCCAGCGAGGAAGAGTAATACTCCACAGTGATGATTTTGCCCTTTTTCAGTGATTTCTGCCTTTTTTCTTTAAATTACCAAAAAAAAAAAAAACTGTAGCAGTGAGTTGTCCTGCAGGTGGAATCATTTTCGTTTTCTTTGATGCACTTTCACGTGCACCCACCATTATTTCGACTGTTGGTGTTTGGAGTGTAATGGTTCATTTGATATTATAAAATCTCAAAGAAACTCAGCGGAATCACATTTAGAATTGTCTGAACATCTTGAAGCGTTCAGTCGAATGAAATTTTTGTCGATTGTTAACAAACGCGTTTCTATAAAGCAGAAGTATTTTTCATAACCAAAACAGCGTCTAAAATGTAGCCGCTCTATGAACTTGTTTGCAATATCAGCATGCTTGCATACATAGTATATGATCATTTAATACGGCGTTGTGGGTTTCTGTGAAGATTTCGCCGGTCGTAAATTTTTTACTTCAAAAAATTCAAACTTGTTTCCTTTACTCGACCATCACAAATTAGCAACTTAAGCGAAACTTTGCAACATGCCTTCTAAAGGACCATATACAAATATCATTGTCATATCTGGACGTACTTGTGGGATCTCTGTGTCAGGCAGAGAACTTTCCGAATGACGGTAGTACGTTTTGTACATATTAACCGAAAACAAAAAAAAAAAACATTATTATGTTTTATATATATATATATATATATAAAACATAATAATATTTATTAAAATAAAAAAGCTTAATTCTATTTAAATAAATTGATGAGAAAAATCGCCTTAAAAGTTATCTAACTTTATTTTTTATCACTAAAAGTAACAAATAAAAATAAAATTAGAAAATACAAATACAGTTTGTATTATGCGTGTTTGTAAACTCGCTTATATCATGCTGAATTATAAGCGTGATATAAGAGCGTTTATAAAACAGCGCTTTACTCTCAAAAAAGCGTAAATTACATAAATAATGAAAAAAAGGAATTGTACATAGATTTTTGAGCTAATATATCCTATAATAAAATTTATATTCCCTTATGATAGGATTCAATTTTCAAATTGGTTTTTGCCTTGAAAGTTTAAATAATAGAAGAGCTCATGAGACGCTATGTAAATGTAAATATAGAGCTTATGTAAATAAGAGGTCATTAGTCCAATCTAATTACTTGGTTCCACTGTGATTGGTTTGCTATAGTAAATGATCTCTGTTGAGATGGTGACGCAAATAGTAAAGTCATCTCAACACCTCCCAATAGAGTCTTGCTTTAAGCTGTGATTAATATAGCTGTGATGTTACAGCTTGTCACTATTGTTGAACTGAGAATTATTTTAAATTAATTTTAATATTTACCTTTTAATTATGTTACGTGATAATTTGTGCTTAAATAAGTCAACATTTGCGATGTAATGGAGTTGATATTTTGGGAACTGGTTACTCTTTATTATTTCTTTTAATATTATTATTTTAACACAATATTAACCCTTTTACGTTTGTTTATATACAAGTTCTTCCTGTGTACTGATTGGTTTTTGTATTCATTTAATTGACATTAATTTATTTACGTATTTTTCACACTTCTAATTAAAAAAAGGTTTTGTAGATTAACTAGGCTTTGTTAATCTTTGTTTAAAATTATCCAGGCGATTGTTTAGTTGTTTTTTTTTTTTTTGCAAAAAGCTTATTTTACAAGTTTGATAGAAGGTTTATGGTTTACTTTCTGTATGTTTTTCGTTACTTTTATGTTATCACTTTTACCTTATTATTGCGGTGTGAACCATGAAATAGCCCTTAATATATCAAGTCGAATTCAAAGAAAAAAGTTGTCAATTTTTTTATCCTCACCAAAGCCCTACCCGTGTCACTGATCAATGTCTGCGTTCCGAATCAATAAAGTTCAGCTTACGGTTAACAGTTACGATGATTATATATTTTGTCATCATCGAACATATTATACGCCTTTTAAAAGTGTAAATATTAATGGAACCTATTCCGTGTGGAACATGTCGTTCTAACAGCAGCAGTAAAATTTAAAGGAACAGTTCAATACATCGACTAGGAAAATCTCTTTTTACTTTCCAGTCTAACGCTATAGAGAGCTACAGCTCGAGAAGGGAAAATATTGTAATGGGTCCAATTTGGGCATATGAGGTTTTCACTGGATCCTGACGTTTTAACAGCTAAGGAATCCAACAAACCAGATGGAAATTTTTCCGGCTGTTAAAAGTTCATATGCACGTTTCTTTTGGTGTTGCCCTCTAAATCACCTTATATCTCCAGAAATACTAGACCAATTTTGACCAGACTTAGTCAGATTACTTCTATATAAGAGGCATTGATGACATTAAATTTTCAACTTAATAGGTCAGTGGGTTAGGATACACAGCAAGGTCACCCACAGTATCTGAAGATTTCGTCTAAAGGTCATATTTTTCTTAGTCACATTTGTTAATAATTAAAAAATAATATTTGAAAAAAGATATTTTTTCAAAATCGCATCCTCACCCTAAAAAATGCTCTAAACTACTGCTATGTTGTGACGTCACAGGTGAGTGGTAGAATTAAATAAATGCTTAATATTTAAAGTGTAAAAAAGTAACTCGGTCTGGCTCGATCCAACTTGATCGCTCGGTTGACTCGGTACCTGGTGCGTTAAGTCTCGCGACTACACTAGTTGCCGACCGTGCAAGCGAACTCTGTTCTATGGAACCCACCCACGAGAGTGTGCCACGCGAATTAAATACGGTATGCGCGCGCGGTTTAGTTAGAATTATTGAATTAAATAAACGAAAAAATATTATTTTTATTTAAAATATAAATATTTTAAATTGTGTATGTAAACCGTGCATCAGAAACAACCCACAGTTGTAGGACTTTCCCGTGTGACGGCTGAATGTCCTACAACTGAGTTGTCAGCTATTTTCTCCACACATCCCGCCAAAATACAAATTATTCCGGGAGAATAATTTCTCCCTTTTTCTCTTCTAGTAAAAAAATTTTCATTATCATCCCAGAAACCCGATCACCACCGGCCATTTCTAACAAAATGCTGGCACAAACTTCCCGAAGGTAAAATTACAATCGAAGCTGATACCAGTTTCAGTTTCTTACACGCGTTTACAGAAATACGACTGCGACACTCCTGATAAATGAAATTTAGAATCGAATTCGAAAAACCAAATCGATTGTCGAAAATCATATGTCGAGTAATTTTCCATTACTGTAACGTTATAAATATTTTATTACCGTACATCTTCACAAAAACAGTCACCATACTTCCATATGAAATGATTGTGTTTTATTTCTTTTGAAAACTTCAGTAGTATTTTTCTTACTTAAAACAATCAGAAATCAATCAATCGTAACTAAACTTATCCACGTCGACCGACCGACAGTCAATAAAAAACAATACTTTAAAAAAATTATCATTATCATTTTATTTTCACTTCCTTCTATAGTATTGTTTAACTAAATATTTATTTATTGAAAGAAATATTCTAAGTGTATAACAACTACAAAACATTAAAACCGCTAAAAAATACAATAAACACATATTTTAATAAAATTACGATAACCACAAAGTAATAATTTTTCTATATTAACATTCTTTTCTGATACAGTATTTTTAAATAACGGATGGTTTTTCTAATTTTAAAAACTATTCGTCATTTAATATTTACAGAATAGTATTTTGTTACATTTGTAAGTGGTTGATACCTTTTTTTATATTGATAAAAAAAATGTTATTAAACAAACAAGCACCAATATCACATGAATTAAATAAAGCTATATCGTGCAAATAATTTTTCTCACGAGATTTTTTTTATATAAAAAAAAAAATCATAAATATTGTAATAATTGCTTGATGTTTATAAGAAAAGATTTAGAGGTGATTTATTGTCATAAACGTAATTGTACAGAGGGTTGTTTTTCTTTCGACGTAGTCGCCTTGCAGTCCGTTGAATTTAAACCAACCACATTCCAACTTTTTAATACCCAAGTGGAATGAAATTTGTCCAGTTCTGTAAAATAAGGTCTTATCTCGGTTCTGACCACATCATTTGAAGTTAATCTTCATCCAGGGAACCATTTCTTCAGACTTGGGAAGAAAAAGTAATCGCTTGGTGCCCGACGCATGTGGAAGCACTTCAAAGTGTAAATAATAGAGTTTTGTAGCATCAATCCGATCATCTTTGCAGGTGCATTATTGTGGCGAAACAGCACTTTACTTTTGAGTAGATATAGAAATTTAGTCTGAATATCATCCGTCGATCGGTCCAATAATGAAGCCTTACGTTTCCTGGTGACGGTCTTGCCTTTTTACCGGTAGTTTATCAGCATTACACCACGAACATTCTCAAAAACTGTAGCCGAGACTTTTCCTGAACTTAGAAACTGTTTTCGCTTTTTTTGGTGCACTTTGACCTGCTCCCACCCTCTATTTGGTTTCTGACATGTAATGGTGAATCTAATTTAATTTTTTGTTATAAAATGTCGAAGAAACTGATCGGAATCGCGTTTAAATAAATAAACATCCTCGAGAATTGTTCAATTGAATATTATTATGGTCGATTATTAACCAATGACAACCACAGAGCGAAAAAGCTTTTTTATACTTAAAACCTGTAAAATATAATGGAGACAGTCTATAGAAAGTTAGCGGTGTTTGGGCGCGTACATACAGTCAGCGATCATTTAATATGGCATAGTTAATTTTTGTAATTATTTTCTTGACGTATTGGTTTTCGACCCACGCGAGCGTTCATAATCTTGAATGGATGTATCATCATCTTTAAATTCAGCAGCCCAACGTTTTAGCTTTGTTAACGAGTGGAAAGAATCCTTTAACATAGAACGTAACTCTTGTTTTACGTTGTCATGATTAAACATTTTAAAATAAAAGTGTTTTATATCAGCTCAAACTTCAATTTTCTCTTTTTTTTCATAAAATATCAAAACTTATTTGTTTCACTTGATCACCACAATTGATCAACTGAACGGGCGCATCCGAAACTTCGTAGCACGCCTTCTAAAGCCCCATTCTTGACAAATATCACTGTCATTTGGTCGGTTATACCTTGTTCATACATATCCTTGGTCAGGTAGAGAAACTTCCAAACGGCTTGAGGATATCATGGGATATTATTACATTGCATTTTATTTCATTAATTATTTTACTAATAAAAGATAATTAAAAAAAAATTAATATAATATAATTAATATTAAATATAATATTATTAAATAATAACTCTTAAAAATAATAAATAAGGGACTTCATAAGTTGAAATAGATAAATTGTCTCTTTGGCTAGCTGTTATAAAAAATACGAGTGGAGGAATGTTGGTTTACTAGACAAACTAAACAAATAAAAACTTGTAGCGATGGAACTTGAGTACCTCTTTCGAAACGAAACTGTTATTTTTTCATATTTCAACAAGGCTTTTATATTGATGAGGTTTTTCTGTATTCTCAGCAAAAGCATATGAGTAAGCGTTACTAAGTTTACCGAATTGATTAAAAAAATTCATAAATTTTCCACTTTTAAATTTTTACAGCTACATTATTCCAAATTTATCAGTTAACCGTATATGTATTACATAGATTTATTTTAACATAGTATTATATAATCTGTAAAATTTAATTTGTTATAGATATCTTTTTATTAATCACAAATCAGAATTAATTATTTTCTATACAGAGTCTATCACGAAGTTCTTCCGGGACTCTCATCATCTATTCTACTCGTGAAAGTAATGGAAAAAGTTCATACAAACATATGACCTAAAATGATTCGTTTACGAGTTACGGCTAGTGAATGATTTCGCTCGGATTTCGATTATCCCTGTGAAGTAAGGTCGACGTGAATTTTTTACGACTTAATTAGGAGAAGATTTAGTGATTTCATATGGGTTTTGACCTGAAAAATCAACTAAAATAGGTCCCAGGTCCATATCTGCATATATGCAGAATTTTTTGAGAAATCTGGGGTAAAAACCAAAAAATTGGGGTAAAAATCCTGTTTTATGTGTTTGACATACAATGAATAGTTTATGAAATAAACTATTCTACTCGTGTTAATAGTTATAAATAGTATAAATACTCGTATAAATAGTTATAAATAGAGTATGAATAGTTATGGGACACCGTGATGCACTCTTTATATAACAAATTTCAATAATTCGCTTTATAAATCACTGTTGCCAAATCTAGAATTAGTAATTAAAAATTCAAGAAGTAGTTTTCAAATTTAAGATAAACATTTTTAAATTAAAAGAAACTGTTATTATACTGGAATGCCGATTATCTGGATAGACTGTTGCAAGTCCGAATTCGTATAATTGAAAATTAAAAAAAATGTATTACACGTACTGTACAATATCATTGTAATGTTTGATAAGTATCCTTAATAAATTTCTTCCTAATAAAAAACGAAAATATAAAACTTTTTACAAGAATACCTTTCTTTGTTAATAAATGTATCATAATTTATTAAAACTATCTGAAAGAATGATAACAGAAGATATGGTATAAGTTAATATATAATGATATATGATAGTAGAAGATATGATATGATAAGTTAATAAAAAATGATATATGATAATCGAAGATATGTTATAAGGGGGGTTAAATGTACACGGCTCGAAATCTGATTTAATAGTTTTCGGTAATAAATTCACCTCCAGAGTGTCTCACAAAAAAACAAAAATTATTTCATTAAAGAAGTAAATTTCTTATATAGATGAAACCACGAACGCTTCGTTTTTACTTGTACGAAATAAAGGAAGTATTGTGATCTCGAAAAATTTCGGTTTTTAGATTTCAACGGAAATATCCATTTTGACCATTCCTGAATCCATTTTGACTAGTTTCGGCATGACGTCTGTACATTCGAATGTATCTCGCATAAGTCAAAAACGATTAGCCGTAGGATATTAAAATTTTGGATTTAGGACTGTTGTAATATCTAGTTGTTCACCTTCCCTTTTGATTGCAATCCATTGAACCAAAACTGTCCAAAAAAGTCCAAAATCAAAATAAATCTGGATTTTGGACTTTTTCTTAACTGCAGTAATAAACTCTCATTGAGAGCTTTTCTACGATATATCATATATGGTACTTATTTTCATTCGCTCCAGAGCTATAGCAAAATAAAATTTTAATTAATGAAACATTTGGATCTTAGGGGAAGGCACATCACATCGGTTCAAATCAGACAGACTTCATCTCCTTTTCTTTTTAATTTTTTTTTTGTTTTTTTAATTTAAATTTATTGATTTATTAATAATTATTATTAACCTCTGATTGTAAAATAGTTTTACAATAAATAATTATTTAATAATAACAATAAAAAAATCAGAATTTATTAAAATTTTATGTACTTTTCATTTTAATTAAAAAATTTTTACACAGGTTAATAATTATTAATAAATCAATGTATATAAATTAAAAAAAAAAGTTACAAAAATATGTACGAATGAAGTCGGATTCGAACCGATGTGTACGTCATTACGAATCCGACACGTTCCCTCTAACACCACGTCACTACTTGATTAACTTGACAGAAATTTATAATATATAAACTAATATAAAATGCTGATACGGACACCACAAAAAAATGGAATGCATATGATGCATTTACAAGTGGAAGTTACAATGAAATTTTGTAACTGTCCACTTTATTAAAGAGTTGGAGGATTGTATCTCACTGTCAAATGAAGTAAGTTTAAATGAAATGCTGCAAAAATGTGTATATGTAATTTAATAGGCGCACAAAGAAGTGATGTGGTGTATACATCAGATTTTTTTAAATGTGTAAAATTAGTCATTTTGATTTCAAGCAAGATTGTAAATACCAATTTTCACGATTGTAATATCTTCGATTATATAGATTTTTCAATAAAACCTTTCTTCTCCTTCTTTCAAAAGTTTTCCAAAATTCTTCTTTATTGGGTGCTTACGTTAAAAAAATTAATCTGCCTTAAAAAATTAATTTACCTAACTTTATTGGTTTGAACTGTGCGTTGATGAGTAGTACTCAGGGAATAGGACAATTTTGTATTCATAATAGTTGTGAACATTTTTAACCATACAAGTTTTGCTGTTTTTTGTTTTAAAGATTTTATATCAGTGACATTTTTGTTTCCGATATAGCTTTTTTTAAATTTTTTTCTACTGAATTTAATAAGATGTAAAATGTATATATATGTATTTTTTATATATATAATCATGCACTTCAATCAGGGAGTTAATAAAATTCACATCAAAAAATAAATTTGTTGGTTAAGATTAATAATAACAGGTAATCAAGAACTGAAAGTCGTATATTGCATTGATGTAATTTTGTATAATATCAAAATTGAATCCATGACTGTAGATAAAGGAAATCAAGGAATATGTGACATTTTTTGTTATTGTTAGATAAGGAAATCATTTCAAATATGTTACTAATTGTATAAGAGAATTTTTTTTTTATGAAGTGGCCAATCATAGAACACGCCAATATCATTTCATTTCTTCTTTTTCATATTTCCTTTTTTTCTCGGTGTGTACACATTTTTCTTTTACCGTCCATTTTCTTCTGGTGCAAAATAAATTAAATTATTGTTTCTTTAAATTTAATTCTATCCATTCAGTCTTCCTCTTTTGTCCTTACGTATGAAGTTACTCTTTCATATACTCATCTGCTGTGTATGTTCTACTTGACTTTTTAGTTCCCAAAGTTTTTCAAAAATATGAGTTATTTAGTCTTGGATTCATTCGGATCATGTGTTCGTGTAATTTCAATCTTCATTTTATAAACTTTTAAATTAGCAGTTTATAAATCTTCTTGTTTTTTTTATAAATCTTTAGTTTTAATCTGTAACCTTCTTCAGTTTTTCTAAGACCGTAGATTCTCCTTAGGATTTTCGTTTCGATTTTGAGGGAATTTTCTAAGTCAGTCATAATTTTCTGTTTCAATTCCGTATATGATTACTGGTCTGACTATAGTTTCTAACGGCTAAATGTTTTGTTTATAGGAAGAGCCTTTTTGATGTTTTAAAATTACATTTTTTTGGTTAGGAAATTTAATTTTTCTAATCTGAATTTACTAGGATCTTTATCTGGCATATGGTTGCTGTTTAATTTTTAATAAATATTTAAATTGGGTTGTGACACTTATTTTTTCCATATTTGGTATTTACTAATTTTTTGGGATAATTTTTTAAGCTTTTCATGTTTTTTATTCTTTGAGATGGAAATTTGCTATCTTACATTTTCTGCTGTTTCTTTCAAATCGTTAATTTTGGAAACTCCACTTTCTTCTAGTTTTGGAAGAACTGCTAGATGATTTGCAAAAGGAATGCAGCTGAATTTTAAATATTGGTTTATGGTTCCGATTTTAACGCTTTGTTGTGTTCTTTCAGAAAGTATTATGTTTCTGCCTTCCAATTGGGTTGAAAAGAATTGGATAGAATTTATCTCCTTTCAGACCTGTTTTTATTTCGAATGGAATGAATTGCTGATTTCTTTCCAGAATTTTACGTAGGAAATTGTAACTCCATTTTTAAAATGATTAAATTTTTAAAGCGATTAAAATTTTCTAGGCAACCCTGTACTTCTTCATTACCTTGAATAATTTTTCTCTACCCGCCGAAATATAAATTTTTTGGAAGCCTATAAACACAAAAATTAGCTTGAATCTTATGAGTAATGTTAGAGAATTAATTTTAGACTCAGGATTTGTTTTGACAGGAGGGTCTTTTTCTAAATTCTTTCTGGTATTCTTCAATTTTTGAATCTATTAGGGGGTTCCAGTTTGTTTAAATGGAATTTCGGAAATATTTCGTAAGGTTTGATGGAAGTCAGCATTTTTGAAATCTGTTTTAGTTTTTCTTTTAAAGGGGATGTATTAAAGCTAGTTTCCAATCTTCTGTTATTTTCTCATCGTCCCAGGTTCTTTGAAATTATTCTGTAGTTTTGGAAAGAAATTTTCTGCACATTAGTTTCTAAAATTCTGGATACTAAAAAGAAGAATGTTTTTGTATGACATTAATATATTGAATATATCAATATGTAGGTATATATAATACTAAATTTCCGCTACATTCTACAATAAAAATATTTCGATATATTTTGTGTAATTGGTTGAATGAATTTAAATGATGTATTGATAATAAATTATTTCTCTACTTAATGATTCATAGAAAGTTCTATATCCGTTATATGTAGCTGAATTGCAACAACTTAACTGGATGTGGTGATTTGATTATTATTATAATTGATTTGTTATACAGTACCGTTACCAACTATAGGCATTAAATTACGACAAAATTTCATTGTTTAGTTTCAGTAATAATTGATGAATATTTTACTATATTCATTATAGATTCTTACACATCGGTGAATTTATCGGTAATTTATGAAATTATGAATAGTTATATGAGGAAGTTTTAATTTAATAATAATACAATTAAGTTATTATGTATTATACATTATACATTCTACATGGTTCAAAAAATTTAGTTAATTTACTTAAAAAATATAATAATTTTACTATTATTTATTTTAAATCATCATTCGTATGCTTTATTTAATAGTATTCTCAATGCCTTTATATTCTATACAAATACGGTAACGACAAAATAATTAGCCTTATATTTCTACGTATCCAATTTTTCCACATAATTTTTGCCCTCATCATTCCAGATAACAGACAAAAACGTTACCATTCGGTGAAGGAAATCTACAAACATTTTAATCTTTACCCGATTCCCTATTTCCAAATTAAGTCATTGATGTAGAACTAAGTTGGTTTGTTGAAATATTTTACCGAATCGATAATGATTCATTTGTTTGGAATATGACAAAACAGTTATCGTATTTACCAAGAAACATGCAACGGTATCCCCCACCTAGCGATTTTCTAACTGATTTGATGAATGAAGAAAATTACTGTCCAGGTCAATTGCCAATACTTAAAGTGATTCTTGGTTATATTGTGTAGCCATCCAATCACGACTTTTCAGGATACGGTCCTTTTACCCAATGAGTTAGTCTAGTGGTGAACACGTCTTCCTAAATCAGCTCAGCTGATTTGGATGTCGAGAGTTCCAGCGTTCAAGTCCTAGTAATGGCAGTTACTTTTATACGGATTTGAATACTAGATCGTGGATATCGGTGTTCTTTGGTGGTTGAGTTTCAATTAACCACACATCTCAGGAATGGTCGAACTGAGACTGTATAAGACTGCACATCATTTACACTCATATATATCATTCTTATTCATCCTAAGAAGCAATACCTGAACGGTAATTCTAGGAAGATAAACAGGAAAAAGGAAGGGTACGGTCCAGTACCGTAGCGGTATTTTAGATTGTTTTTATTATTTACATATTTTTCGTTAAGATCTGTTATGGACCACGCTAAGCATCGGTTTGTTTCCTTTTTAAATTATTTTTCTGTTCTTCACAGAACTGCATTCTTTCGGATTGGGCTGTTTTTAATTTTTTTTTTTATGGGAGTTCGGTTCGATTTTCTTTCTCTTTGAGCAGTCTTGAAACTTCATCTACTCTATAGTCTAGACCATTCCCATACATTTTGTCTGTTGTTGATCCCTTCCGGTTGTTTGGTATATTCTTTCATGTACTGGACTACCATGTTTTAACAGTTTATGTCTTTCACTTTTTTTATGAATTTTAGGATTCATTTAGCGAACCGTTCCGTGAGCGTCCTCTTGATGTGATCATAGAAATATAGAATTTCTAGAATAGAACTTCTACTTCTAAAGCTGGTTGCGAGTTTTGTTATAGCCAGGTGTATTTCAAGAGATATTAATAGGTATTCTTTCTGATTTCGTTATTTCAGTTATTTTTATTTTATATCAATTTTTGTTTATTTTTTTACATTATTTCTGTTGTTTATGTTTTACTATTACTCCTGGAGCAGCATAGCTATAAAGAAAAAGTATTAGTACTGGCCAAAATTTTTTGTATCGGGTGTTTTAAAAATGTCAACTTTCTTAGACCAATTAGTCCAAAAAATAGAACAAAAAATGTTACAGACATTTCCGAAAAATGTACGTGCATACATCACATACACACTATGCAACATATTCTGCATACATCCATACTATGTGTGTTTGTATTTGTCTGAATTTTCGTTAATATCTCCAGTCTGGTTCTACATAAATTCATTCACAATGCCTCAAACAATTTCAGTATCTAAGGTAGTATTAACATTAAGTTTTGGACAAAATTAAAAAACGGGGAGAGATAGTTTTTTTCCATTGAATTAGTGGTGTACAGTGGTGTAGAAAATTGAGTTTTACTACGATTACAGTAGTTATTTTATTTAAAATTCCGAAGTTGTAAATCAATCGTAATTAGGAGTGTAGGATATTCAACATTACTTCTAAACAGTTTTGCCTCATATCTCGGAATACCCAGTGAACAAATTTGTTGAAATTTAAGCAAATATTCGGCTCTCCCTCTCTCTCTCTCGCTCTCTCTCTCTCGCTCTCTCTCTCTCTCGCTCTCTCTCTCTCTCTCTCTCTCTCTCTCTCTCTCTCTCTCTCTCTCTCTCTCTCTCTCTCTCTCTCTCTCTCTCTTATATATATATATATATAATAACCCACCGGGTTGGTCTAGTGGTGAACTCGTCACCGCAAATCAGCTGATTTTCGAAGTCGAGAATTCTAATATTCAAGTCCTTGTAAAAGCAGTTGCTTGTAAATGGATTTTAATATTAGACTGTAGACTTCAATTAACCACATTGGAAGGCACTGGCAAACCACCCGTAAAACCCTGAGGAAGACTCCAAGGAATTCTAATCGCCAACGGTCGGACACGACTGAATGACTAAATTTATTTTTATTTTCTATATAATAAATTATTATGATAGTTATCATATTTTAGTATTCATTGTATTTTGTTTTTTAACCTTCTTGTATTCAACAAATTGGGCCGACTTATTGAACTAAACAATTAGTGCAATAAATAAACTTTTAAGTCCCCCCCAAAAAAATAAGGAGTGACTGAGACTCTTACTCGAAGTGTTTTTTCCTTTTAATTTTAAAAATTGAAAATTCAGCTGTGCTAGTATTAATGTAGACGAGATGGAACGTTTAAAAAAAATAGTCTCACGGGATTTCCTAATTATGAATTTTAAACAAATGTTGGAATTTGTATAATTTCTGATATTTTATATTTTCAAGAGATAGATTTTATAAAAAAAATGTTATATGAGTTAGTTGTAGAAGCCAAATCGGATCAAATTTTATTACTTAACATTTTTTATTTTTTACAATTGGAGGTCTTCTTTATCCGATCAAACAAATCAACAAAAAAAAAAAAAAAAAAAAAAAAAAAAAAAAACAATTTTTCGCTATTATTGATAATAATGAAAATATTTATAATTATTAATAACTCATATTTATTGATATGATTTTTTTTTTGTTTTCATTTTCGTTTTTCTGCTATTAGGCCAACTGTGGACGGGAAATAAATATGGTTAGGGAAATAAATTCCCTAATAATTAATTATTCAAAGTTATTTCTTTCTATTATTTTAATGATAATAATTATTATAATTTAATTAATAAAAAATACTACTGGATCACGCAAATAGTATCTTTTCTGTATTCATTTTCTTTTCTGCTTTTTTTCCATTTTTCCGCGTATTTGATCTTTCACTTTTCCGACCAACTCACTTTGTTGTGATTCTTTTCCTTCCTCACGTTTCAAACTAAACTTCGAATATTGTTTGTCTTTCTATCTTTCATTTCCTTTCCTTGGATCCGTAGGTTCTGTAATTCTTTCTTCATCTGTTGTAGGAATATTGAATATTTGTTTATTTAATCTTTGTTCGTCTATTTTGTACACGTGGCCCACAAATCACAGTTTCCTTCCTCTTTTCACTTTTTCGATATCTATTCATACAGTTTTCGGTTGGATTTCAATCTGTATCCTTCTGTTGTATTCTTAGGACGTAGGATTTTTATCAAAGTTATTTTAATTCTTTTCAATAATTTCCCTACAGGTTTCAGGTCTAAAAGACATAAGTTTCACTTCCGTATAATACCACTGATGTCAACATCTTGCCGTAATGACTGAGTTTGGCTGTTTTTTTATTGTAAATAACTTTGGGCATGAAACGTAATTTACGCAATTCGTTATTCCTCTTTTATTGCCGCACTATCCTTATTGTATTTTATTGTTTCCCTTAGATATTTGAAACTAGACACCACTTTAAGATTTCCGCTTTTCTGTGCTAATTCACTTTTTGGGGTAGATTTTGATACCGGGTATTATTTCTGATCTTTCAAAGGATATCTCTATTCCTGATCTCGCAACAATATGTTTTAGATCCTCTCTCTGTTGAATCGCTTCGTTCTGTTTCTTCTAGGAAAGCCAGTTGGCTTTCCTAGCAGAAAGATATAATTGTAATGAACTCATTACAATGATCTGACATTTAACTTGGATTCCGCTGTCCTTTTGTCCCTATCCTTATTCCTTTTTCGGTCTTTTCTCAGAATGTGTTTAGTATTTTGACCAGAATGAGATTGAAAAACAGGGTAGAACGTCCTTCTCCTTGTCTTATTTGATTTGAGTATTGTATACGTAAAATCCGAATAATAATAATATAATTTTTAAACATTTAAATAGATTTAATTCAGCAACCTAATGTTATTGTATTATCCCCATTTTAGATATTTTTTAAAGATAAGGGACAGCGCCGTGAAAGTTTGTAAAGTTTTTAAACAAATTGGAGGATATTTTTTGTTAATTAAATTATAATTATTATAATTATGTATTATTCAATACATTGAAATAATAGAAAGAAATAACTTTGATTAATCAATTAATATGGAATTTATTTCTAATAATCATGATTAATTGATGAACAGTAGCTTTTGACATGCGATTAAATTTATAAAATACTACTTCGTCTTTCCTTATTTTGAAGTATAAATTATTAAAAAATTCCTTTTTTTGACGTTTCCACAACAGAGTGTACCCATATTTCTTGTTGTTTTGTGCTTCTTTAAAAAAGATAATACATTTATGATAAACATAAAAAAATTTTCTTATGTATTGTGAAGCATTTTTGTAGATTTTCCCTCGAAATTCAGAACACCTCCTTCTTTCCACGGCTAAACAGAAATGATCATCGTTTGTAACTTAATTATAAATGATAAATCTGTCATTAATAATAAAGAATGATTTATAAACGCTTCGGTCAAACTGTTGTTAGTGTTTACAGCCTTAACTAAACCATATACAAGACTAGCAAATCCTAGATTAAAAATGTTATTGTATTAAAATGAATCACATTAAATGAATTGTCCTAGTTTTTGTGTTTTTACTTTTTTTTACATACCTTTCATCTATAACAAGTACTAAAATCCCACGTTCGATTAGAATTATCACGGTAAGATTTTAAAGTTTCTTGAATCCAACAGGAAGTGGGAATACAAAAACAATATCCACCTAGAATTTCCATAAGAAAAATCTTGTGGTGTTAAATCCGGTGGTCGAGGTGATCACCTCATTAAATACAAGTACTTTACCAAAACCTGTCCAAGAGTGTGCCACGTTTTTATTGAGGTAATTTTACACTTTAACAGAATTGGTCGGGATATACAATCGTTTTTTTGTTATTCGTAATATTCCTTCTCGACTTTAATAAGCTGTGATATCACCCGGTTTTCCAAGATATTTATTTACGATTTACTATATCACAGTAGATTCTGCAAAGAAAAATGTACTTTATATTTTGAACATCACAAAACATCCATCATTGTGAACATCACAAAACGATACGAAAAGGTGTATACCTTTTCGTATCGTTTTTCACATGTTTAATCATCGAGCAGGGATTTCGGTGTCCGATACCAGCACATTGTGACCATTCGTAGTTTCATCGTGTAAAAAATATGTAAAATTATTCATTAAGAAAAATGTGTGATTTAGCAAAACTTTTGAAAATTTTCGAGGATTTTTATATAAAAAGATGAAATTAATTATAAATTATGGACACCTGAGGCATCAAATGATTTTAGGGCTTAAAATTTCAGTTTCTTTCGAAGAATTCGTAACTCAATTCTTACTATAGTGGAAGATGCCGAGTTGGACGTTTGCTGGTAGACTTGCGAAGGTTAGAGGTATAGGTTTAACTGAAAAGATTCACGGTGTCTTCAGTCGGTTCTAAGCTTCCTGGTAAAGGATAATTTTGTACAAATTTGGTTTTTAAAATTATGCTTTAAATCGTCTCTGTAATATCAAAATCGACGCGATTTTCACCTTTTACAGCATACGGAAAGCCTTCTAATATTGTCTTAATGCCGTCTTTGGTACTAGTGATGTCTTATGGGGAACCCATGATAATTACGTGTGGACAGTTTTCTTAAGGATATTTGAAGTTTCAACTTATTGTTTCATGGAATTATAAATAATTGGGTTTATGAATTAATAATTACGTTATATAATTTAAGTAATTAATAAGCGTGAAGCGTACTTGTTATTGTGGTATGGAGAAAATGGTGAATAACTTTATATTCAAATAACATTAACTTTTTTGTTAACATTTTAAAATATTCATGAATGTTAAAAAATTAAACTCGATTAAAATTTAAGTAATTTAGTTGGATGACAGTTTAATTTACATTATTTTATTGGTATTTTGAAACTGTTGATGAATGAAATTTTGAAATTTTGTAAAATATAGATAATTAATACGGTTAAGAGACAGCCTAACACGTTTATGGCGAATGCGGTGTTATTTTGAACAGAGATGCCGGTGTGCAGGCCGAATAAAACGCGCCTGCTCCTACCCGGCTCACCACTCACCGAACTCATCCTAAACCAACCACAATTTAAATGCAAATTGTGTTGAATGGAGGCGAATTTTGGATTAACACTTTGCGTATCACCGCACGATGAATCTAAACTCAAGTAAATAATTTAAAACAGATCTCTCTTTCTCTCTCACGCCCATCCACGTACACCCATTTTCTCTACTCCCCTCGCACTTATTCATCCAACTCTTCCTCTTTCTATTTTGCCCCAGCATGTGATGCAATGCCGCGTGTCAAATCTAAATTCTGTCGCTGACATCCAATCATGCATACGTAATATTTTATTCCGGTAATTTTATTGTATTTAAATATATTAATGTTTCATTTAAGTACATACTTATATATTAGTCTCATTAAATTTTAAATCACTAACTGATTTTTTTAGGATCAATATTTCATTTATTTGACTTATTTTCTAAATATAGGTAAATATGTATCGTCGGCTTAGTATTAGAAAATTATTAATTATTTTTTCAAACAAAAGCTTGTTTCTGTAGAACAAAATTTTATAAAAAGCTTTACAAAAACTTAAAAGTATTACATAATTTTATTCCAAATATAATTTATTCAGGACGAGTTTAACTTAATCTTCAGTATTCATATAAATCTTCCATTACTTCTTTTATTTGTATGCATATGTCTCTCTCTCTCTCTCTCTCTCTCTATGTGCCCGGGGGTGTTTGTGCACGTGCGCGCGTAGACCTTTTTTATGTTAAAAATTACACCTTTGATAAATTAATAAATCTTTAAATTTTAATACATCATTTTCCACTACATATCAGGAATGGGTAAATATTCTTCTACATGGATAGAAAAAAGAGCTATCTCAGTATTTTTTCGGGTTGGATCAAGGAGTTTCATGGTAAAACCTTGAAAAAATAACCTTTTAAACTGCAAAATTAGTTCGAATGAAATAAAAAAACTCTATGAAGAAAACCGAGTTTTCGTTTCTGATGCCCTTTCAATTTCTGGCAGTCAGTATTCGAAACGCACTCATCTTCAGAATACGACGCACTACATTCGTTCGGTTAATAAAATAGACCCTACCTACAAGCAAGATGTTTAAAGTTATTCACAATTGTGATTCACTGCATAAGCGCGTATGAAAAATACGCTAATGCAGAGTCAACATAACTTGAAACAGAGGCTACGTTTTCTGTTGTCGAACTTATATTAAGCGTAACTGAAGAGTGCTCGAACCAATCTATAAAATTTTTACTTGCACCACTTCAGATATACTAACATAGCATATTTTACTTTCAGTGAAACTGATATAAGGAAAATCCAATTTAGGAGAATTGTATTTCCGTACTCCTAATAACGTAAGAAAATTCATTTTCACCCTCCACTACCATTATGTGACTCAAAGTAATACCGTACTTTTCTTTGAAAAGTAGATATATTATTAAAGATTAATTTAATATTTTCTTATATCTTCATTCTTATATCTTATTCATACAAAAAGAAATAAAAACAAAATAACGTTAATGCAAATTATTTTGAGCAATGTTTAACACGTTAAACTGAGGTGCTTGAAAAATCATGTTTGTTTTTAAATTAGTTTTTTTTTTGTAATTCGTTGACAGAGTAATGTAGTTTCATTATAACAAAATTTTGTAATAGTAGTGTAAAAAATTAACTTTTTCCAAAGTAGTATTATAAACAACTATAAGAAAATTTTTAAATTTTTGCATAAGTTGTTTTTATTATAAAACAAATAGGGTTCCTTCACTTATTTTTATCTCTAGAGTAGTGGAACAGTATTGCGTTTTTTTAATATTATAATCCAGTATACAATGGATTACATTATAGGTAATGTAATGTGTAACTAATTTCAAATGTTTAGTCTCAAATATCAGTTACGAAAATACCTATCAGAAATTTAAAATAAAAATTGACCTTGTGTTATTGTCTGTTTTAATAGATGTAACGTGTTTTTATCTTTTTAAATATTCTAGATTGGGTCTATCTCTATAGTTTTTACCTTCTATATGTGTTCATTCAGAATGTTCTAAATATAATAGTAAAACGTTAACGAGTGATTTAGGTCATCAAAATAAACAAAAAGGTAACGTGGCCAAATCCCCTTCCATGCTTCATTTTCCCCTCTGTCCTTCGTTTTGTATTTTTTCAATAAATATTTATAACTTACGAACAGTTTGAGATATTTTAATAAAATCTGGTGTACATGTACACATGTACCCAACAACATATTTAAAATAAATAAGTTAAAAAGTGTAACCTTAAAAAAATTCAAAATGGTGACCATTCAAATTTCTAAGTACTAACAGCTCCGTAAATATTACTTTTATCAAATTATGTTTTATTAAGTAAAATATTAAGATTTTTATTGTGAACGAAATAACTTCTCGCATGTTCAAATTGGTCTATAAACAACTGAGATATTACTATTTTGAAAATAGATTGACAGTTGAAACTTACCGATACATTGTGGAGAAAGAATTACCTACCCTTATTGAGGATGCTCAATTGGAAACCACGCTTAACGTGTGGTTAAACATCTATCAACCGCATCAATAAAATAAGAGTTTGTAGAGAATTTAGTTTTGAGAAAATTGATGTAAATAACTTCAATAAAAGCTAAATATGAATATCAGAAATTTAGCTTTAATTCAAAACAAAACAGATCAAACTTTAGTAAAAATATATATAGGAAAAAAATAAGCACTAAATGAAAAAAAAAAATCAGCAAAATGGTGCATTACTTTTCTGCCTTTGCCCTTGACAGATTTTTATTTTAAATACTCCATAGAGATTATACATATTAAGAACTCAATAATAATGTAATATTTAGACTAAAATTGAGAAAAAAGATAAAAATGTTCAGTAAAACACGTTTCCGTTTTCTTCAATTTCATTAATTGGGTTAAAAATAATCAAACATTCTATTATTTGTAATAATAGAATAGGCAAAAAATTGTCAGAGTGCATAATATTTTGAATCCACTTTTACCATTTCAGCCATATCTTAAGTATTTATCAACCGATTTGAACATGTAATATGTCACTTACATGAACTTTGTCACATTATGTAGATTACGTCATTAAAAATATAAAAACAAATTATATGAAAGAATGTCATTAAAATCAAAATTAATTGTTAATAATATTAATACAATCAATATTTATATTAGTAGTAAAATAATATGGAGAGATTCATCAGCTCACGGAAGCAAAATAATCATACTTGCGGAATAACTGCAAGAAGGGGCCTGTTGCACGATGGGAAGTTTAAAGAGGCCTACAAAGTAATTAAAACCTTCTTTGGAGAAAGGAGAAGGGAAGTTATCTCTATCAAGAGCAAGGAAGGGGAGATTTTGTTTGATCTGGAAGATGTACTAAAAGATGGGAAGAATATGTTGGCGAGCTATCAATGGGAGAAGAGATGAAAGCAGAATTAATAGAAGAGGAAGCTGAGGTGGAAGAAGTGGAAAAAGGTGAAACCGCTTTGAGAGAAGAATTTGACTCTGCCATTAAGAATTTAAGAGTGAAAAAAGTCCCAGGAATTTATGACATACCTGCAGAGCTAATCAAGGTGACTAGAGAAAAACTAAGAACAGCCCTTCTTTATAACCCAATATGTGAGGCATACGAAACAGCAAAAATGCCTGAAGATTTTGAAGATATGTGATGGTCCCGATATCTAAGAAAGCAAGTGCGATGAAATGTGAAGAAATCCGCTTAATAAGTCTAATTTCTCATACATCCAAAATTTTAACGTCTATACTATTGTAAAGAACAGACGAGAAATTAGACACGGTCATGAGTGAAGATCAGTTTGGCTTCAGAAGAGGAAGAGGTGCTGAGAAACTGTCTATATTAGCACTAAGACTGTTAATACAAAATAGCCTAAGAAAGGACAATCATGTGTATATCACTTTTATCGACCTTGAAAAGGCGTTCGATAATGTGAACTGGAACAAAATGTTCATGATACTCAAAAAGATAGGAATCAGATGGAAGGATCAAAGGATCTTTGTATAGAAATGAGGAGGCAATCGTCAGAATGGGAGGAAATAAAGAAAGAGTAAAAGAGCATAAAGGAGTGCGACAGGATAGTTGTCACCTATTTTGTTTAACTCTTATGTACACGAAGCATTAGATCAAATAAGAGAAGAAGTCAGAGTGGGCATTAACATCCAGGGAGTGAGAAGAGATGTGCTACGATTTGCGGATGACATTGCTGTGGTCACAGATAATGAAAAGGATAGGTTGACATTACTGAAAAAATGGACGCCATATTTACTAAAGATTACAACTTTAGAATAAATAGAACTAAAACCATAATTGTGGTATGTGGTCGGGTATATAGAAGTGAACAGATTAAACTGAATGGTGAGACTCTCCTACTGACTAACGAATGCAATACCAAAGCAGTATAACTACGCCAGATGGGAGAAGTTCCAAGGAAATAAAAACGAGAATTTCGCAAGCAAGAACTGCCTTTAACAGGGAGAAACAGTTGGTTTTTACTACCAGTATAAATCTAACATGTATCTTGTTAGATCTTATAAATCTAACATGTATCTGTATCTTGTAGATGTATCTTGTTATCTTGTTTCCAACATAAGGAAACAAGTTCTAAAAACGTACGTATGGAATGTAGTTCTCTATGGTAGCGGAAGTTTGACGATCGGAACTGCGGGTAGAAGGAAGCTTTGAGGCCTTTGAAATGTAGTGACAGGTGAATGCTTAGGATTAGGTGGATTGAAAAGTTACAAATAATGCAGTATTTAGCCGGATGAATGAACGGAAGTTCATGAATGCTCTGACAAAGAGAAGAGATGCGCTAATTGGCCACATACTACGACACAACGGGTTCCTCAGAATTATTGTTAAGGGAATGATTGAAGGGAAGAATCATCGGTAGAGAGGAAGCTGGAGTATATCAAGCAGATTATCAGGCAATCTATGTCGAGTTGAAAAGGAAGGCTCAGGATAGAAGACTTTAGACACTTGCTGCCAACTAATCATCGGTTTGAATACCAAAGAGATAGAATATAAATAGATGAGATAATGTTAAGGTAAATACGTTAGCAAGAAAAAAAAATACAAAAAATTCACAATTCAAAGAAATATTGATAACTATTTTGAGCATATATATATATATATATATTTACGTATACGTTGAACAGGATGCAGAAAATTCAGACCTTAATGATTTTTTAAAATTATTATTTAAAAATTCATCAATAAAATAATATATTTGCGTAAAAAAGTGTATTAATTGTATTTTAAATAAACTGCTGATAAATTCCTGAATTTATTATTAAACAAATAATTTATTTATGAAAAATGACAACGGAAGTTAATTCTCCTAAGCTAAAATATTGTATTCCAGTCACACGAAAACATCTTCTTTTTCTCGTTTAGTAGGTGTGGGTAATAAAAAGATTACGCATTCATAAATATAAACACAAAGATAAATTAGATTTTTAAATTTTCTACATACCGAAATATACTTAATCCATATTTTTGGGTGCCAGATAATTATCTGAATGCCCATATTTTTATCTTGAAATCTCATTTTGAGTTTTTGAGGGTGCCCCAAGATATTATAATATTCTTTATATGAGAATATACACGTATGTAGTCATAATAAATGTTTAATAATGACAAATTTAGCGTTTTATTAAGGCGGTTCAATGTATAACAGTATGGATTAACTTTGTTGCAAACGAAGTCAATTATTTCTCATAAAGGAAACCATTTAGTTAATGCATCTCATCTTCAATTGTACCTATCGACAATATGTGTAATGCTTTTCGCAAAGTAGGATTTGGCTTAGAATTTTACAGATGATTGTGAATTTATTTTTATAAATTTTAATTGTGTAATTATTAAATCATCTATCAATATTAAATTGATTCTGTTTTTAATTTGGTTTCTTTTTACTTCCTTTTACGAAGTAAAGGAAGTATTGTGATCGCGAAAAATTTCGTTTTTAAAATTTCAACGGAAATATCCACTTTGACCATCCCTGAATCCATTTTTGACTAGTTTCAGCGTGATGTCTGTACGTATTTATCTCGAATAACTCAAAAACTATTAGTCGTAGGATGTTGAAATTTTGGATTTAGGACTGTTGTAACATCTAGTTGTGCACCTCCCCTTTTGATTGCAAGACTGTGCACCAAAAGTGTCCAAAAAAGCCCAAAATCGAAAAGAATTTGGATTTTGGACTTTCTTAACTACAGTAATATGTCCTTATTGAGAGGTTTTCGACGATATATCATAAGTGGTACTTATTTTCATTAGTTCCAGAGTTATAGCAAAATGAAATTATACTTAAAGAAATTATAAGGTGAAGGCACGTCGATTCATAGCACACTCATCTCTTTTATTTAACTTTTTTTAAATTTATATATTGATTTATTGATAATTATTAATCTCTGATTGTAAAAAAAAAAATACAATAAATAATAATTCAATAATAAAAATATAACAATAATTCAATAAATAATAATAATTCAATAAAAAAAAAACGAAAAAAATATCAAAAAGTTATTAATGAAATAAAATTTTATGTACTTTTCATTAAAAAAAAAATATGCTTATGTAATTTAATAGACGTACAAGGAAGTCATGTGGTGTCCACATCAGATTTTTTAAAATTAATTTTTCATAAATTGCAATAAAAGATTTTTTTCCAATATTTAGTTTTTCGTATTGATTAAAGCGAATTAATATTAAAGCGTATTAATATAAATTAATATTTATCTACATAAATTAAAATAAAACATTGCAATTTTTTCAGTGTTGTGAGTTTTCTTTTTCATTCATTTATTGAAATCATGTGATAAAAGCAAAATTTGAGCCACTAATTTTAGCGTGTCGTAAAAAAGTTAAAACGGGAAAAATTTACAGGTTTTAAAAGTTAACCAGAATGGTGAGATATTTCAAAAATGCTGTTCCATTAAAATAATAACAGAATGAGTAAAATTACAACACTTTGAATGTAGGTGGAACTTATACATAACGTATTGTCGATACGTACAACTTGTTATGCATGTAGCTAGGTTCTAAATGACTGCGTTTTGTGGAAAATATACAATAATAAAAATGTATTAAAATTATCTGTTGTGTGTGAAAATTTTTCAAAAATTAGGCGTATCCATTTTAAAAGATGAAGTTGGCCACCATATTGAAAAATGGCGGAGATTTTAAACATTCTTCTGTAATTATTTTATACCGTCGAAAATCGGGGAAATGTTTCTCATTTAAAGTTCTTGAAGCTAACTAGGTTGCACAATTAAAATGAGTTCTCTTATATTAAATACGTTAATCTGTATATTACAGATTAAGAAAATAGATAAATACGGATTTATTAGAAGTTCTAGTAACTAAGGGTAACAGTATCCCATTATATTAAATAGAAAAGGTTTTGTTTTATTTTTTTATAATTTTGCCCTCTAACGATTACTTCATCACATAAATGTTGTAAAAATATAATTATTTTTTATTTTTATTCAATTACTTCGTTAAAATTATATTGATTTTGTGTTCGTATAGGATACGATGGGAAGAGGTGAACCGTTTATCCTTTTCTGTCATCCCTAAGTTAAAATCGGATTATAAGCAGTTTTAATTTTTCTCATTTTTCCTTTTAAAAGAAAATAAGGGAATAAAAAGGCAATAAATTCTCTAATAAAATTCAAACGCACGCCTTATTCATGACAAGTCATTGTTATACCACAAATTTTTAATATTATAGAACAATTTATTTGATACGTAACTAAAAATGAATCATGTCTTTGAATATTTTTTCAGAAGCAAAAAAATCATTATCCTTCAGTTACTCTCTGCGTTTGTAAAATAAATTATTATTCTTTTGTTGTAATAATTAAATACCTGCAGCCTGTTTGCAGAATAATGAATGTCTATTGTTGACTTGTAGAAGAGTCAACAAAAAAATAATTAACTGTTATGCATTCCGTTGTTCCTAACTAGCACTCTGTTTAAATGACCTATGGTTGACAATGAAATGAATTTTTTGTAGCGTTAGAAAAAATGTCGTGTGATCGGGACTCAAACTCAGAACTTCCAGGTGAAAGGGTGAGATGCTACCATTCCACTAAGGAGATAGGCCGAAATAAATAGATAATCTAAAAAGTAATGATTTTTATAATTATTATTATTAGAAAGGAGAGGAAAAACAGTTATTTAAACTGAAACAACTTGAAGTTTAAAAATCTATTACAATAGTTTTGAGCATGATAAATTTTATCGTGAATAGTTAGTATTTTATAAAATTTTCCCTTTAATTCCTCAGTCCGTTTTTCTTTCCAATATTGAACAGTAATGATGAAGGCTACTTTCTTGTTTCATTTCTTATATATATTTATATATATATATATATATATATATATATATATATATATATATATTTTTTTTTTTTTTTTTAATAATATACTCTTTCATTATCATTACTGCATGATTTTTTTTTAAATTGCACGTACAATAAATTTTCTTTCTGTATATTTCATTCTAATTTCCTTTTAAATGTTAAACATTCTTTTGTTCCATTCTACATTATCAAAAGTCTTCTCTAAATTTACAAATGCCATTTTTTTAACTTTATTTTTTCATATTTTTCTTTTCTTTCCATAAGGGGAGGAAAATGCTCTGCCAGCCGCCGTCAGGCCCGCACTGACGGTAGTGTGGGGCTCTCACCCGCTATCATGCAAGAGCCGGATCTAAGCCATACGGTATGTACATCCCTTGCATAGGAGATGACCCAGGCACTCTACTATTCGAATCCGTATGACCGGAAGGCGTCCCCAGGGGGTGACCAACGAGCAACGACTCCGAGGAGCCCCCGTCGCCCACCCCCAGAAGCTGGCCTCCCTTGATCACCCGTTATCGAATTCCATGTCTCTATAGATCGGTATCTGCTCAGTCTGTCGTCGCCTCTATTCATTGGCCTTCTCTCCTATCATTGATATGATCGTAGTCAAGATGCATTCCTATTTGTTGCTATTGCTGAGCGTCACCTCGATTATATTGTTGGCCCCCTCCATACCCTGATCCTCGAGCACTACTCTTAAGTTGCGCCATCTACGGCAAAAAAACACCACATGCTCCGCTGTATCCAGTCCGCCGCAATTGTGACAGAGACTTGTATGGCATCTGCCCATCCTGTACAGATAGTCCCGAAAAAATCCATGTGCAGACAGGAACTGGGTAAATTCGTAGCCTATGTTACCATGATTTCGCTCCATCCAGTTCCTGACGTCGCTTATGAGCCCGTAGGTTCACCTTCCTTTGTCCGAATCTTGCCATCTCTCACGCCAAGCCATGTAGAGACCGTCAATTGCTTCCTTTCTGTCCCGTCCATTATCTATTGAAGCTCTCATTTGCGCTTGTAAGTCTATGGGCGGTACTCCAGCTATAACTGATGCCGCCTCGGCGCTGATCGTACGATACCTTGCGATGATACGTATGTTTAGCCTACGCTGTCGTATAATCAAACGCCTCACGTTCCTGGCCCTCGACAACGCTCCCAGCCATACAAGAACTCCATAAAACACCAACGAAGAGTGCACACTGGCCAACAGTTTCCTCTTACCTGTCTGAGGACCGCCCTTATTGTTCATAATTTTGCTGAGCGCCTTCACCACATTTTCGCCCTTTCTCGCCGCCTCCTCAACGTGTATAGTAAAGGATTGATTCTTATCCAACCACACGCCTAACTACTTCGCGGCTGGACTAGGGTGGACCATCGTGTGTCCCACTCTAAAATGCAATGGATGTAGTCTGCGTCTTCCAGCCATAACAACCACTTTCACGTTGTCTTCAGCGAGCCGTAGACCATGAGCTATTAGCCACCTGTTAATCATGACAGCCGCTTCTTCACCGGCCGTCTATTTTTTCATATTAAGTCTATCGTCTAAAAATGATCTTACAAACCATTGACCAAAATGGTCATTTATATATATTTTTGTTTTATTTGCTTGATGAATTATTTCACCACAGAAGCTTTTATGTCGGAATATGGAAATGAAAGAGCGTATTAAATATGCCATATTTTACCGGTATTCGAATCCGAAATCCCTGAATGAAATGCCCAGATGCTACCAAGTTCTTTTACATTCTTTTTCATCTAATCCAGTTAAATTTTCCACAGACCAACTCGAAATAATCGCATAGTAGCAACGAAAAATTTCGCCTAACCAAGGTAACAAAATTCATGAGATTATTCACTCGTAAATTCCATTACAGTGTTTTTGAATAATTTATTCGTCGTCAGATAAAGGAGGCAGTTATACTACACGTCTTGGAAGACTATTAATACCTAGACTTGTTTGTTTAGATTATAAAAACCTCTATTTTAGTACATACTAAAAAATGTTTTACTGAGGTGTCTGCAACTATTTTCCCTGCTATAGCTCTCTATTGCTGCTACAGCAGCATAGTTTTAAAGGAAAGTATAGCGATCGTCCAAAATTTTGGGTATTCAGGTTTTTTGGAAATGTTGGCTTTTCAAGAACTCCTTAATCTAAAACCACAAAATAAACATATAGAAATTTTATGAAAATTTATACGAACGGGTAATGCCTTGTATTTTGATTAACATCTCCGAAGTAGTACAATATAGTTTTGATCCATCCATTCTCAAAGAAAATAGCTTAACAAATTTTATACATGAGACATTGATTATATTGAATTTTGGACAAAACTAAAATAAAAGAAGGATTTTTTTGTCTCTAAATGTCTCTAACTGTTTATAGTCTCTCCTCTAAAAAAAGCCTGTTAGTTAAACTATACAAAATATAATTTTTTTTTAAACTTTAATTTACAAGCTTAAACATCTAACTATATAAGTATAGTACTAATGTAAACGAGATGGAATCCTTTTAAAAAAAGAGAGAAAATCCTTAAGAGACACATCTTTTATTATTATATACGTTTTTATTATTATTTTAATATTTATTATTTCTAATAATTTTTATTATTTGTAATACTTATCCATTTTTTAAATAAAAGTTGTTAAAAATGTTAACTCTCGAACCAGGAGGTCAACAAGGACCAAAATCGATTTCCTAAAAATTTCGATTCTTTTCTTCACTGTATATATTTTAACGCTGTATATTACTTACGTTTAACACGTTATTTGATCAAGGAAGTCAATTTTTTTACTGAAAATTTTAATATATTTCTCAATTTTACTCTAAATATTGTATTATTAAGTCATTTATATTTATAAACCTGTATCTTATTTGAAATAAAAATCCATCAAAGTCAAAGCTCGAGAAATATGTGCAACTTATTTCTGGCTTTTTAAATTTCGTATTATCTATATTGATACTCTATTTCCTTATTAAATTTAGGATAAAAAAAATGTGAATCAGATAAAAGCAATCATCTTTGATTCTTTTTTTAAAGAAATAAATGGAAGAGGATAGAATATATTAATCTACAAAATGGAAAGTTATATCGAGATTTCATATCTTATGTCATATCTAAGAAATAATGTTTATATTATTTATTAATGAAAGGAATTTTATTTTTATATTTGAACAGTGTATCAATTTTCTTTTGTTAGTCAAAAAGATGATTAATGCTGAATTTTTGTTGATTATGAGCGTTATAGCCGATTTTTAATATTGTGGTAAAGGAATTTTAATTATTTTTATGATTAGTTGAAGGTAAATTGATTTTCCTGTTAAGAAAAAATAATCTACGTTCTGAATTTGTACGTCGTAAATTTTATAACGTCACCAATTTTGTTAATGGAGTTTACATTAAGTTAGCCTTTAGGGAATATAAACTTGCCTTTTATGAACAAAAAATAAAGTTTCATTTATATTTTTACTTAAATAAATGCTTTAAAAGGTTCAAATATTGATTCAATGTTTTGGATGTGATAAGAGCGGTGTGATTGGTTAGAAAGTTAGTTTCTAGTTTTTACGTTCCCTTTAGCTGTTTATAAGTTGGAAGCAGTAAGAAATAAGAAGTGGTTGTACAGCAGAGCGGTAACAGCAGATACGATGTCACCACTGTGTGACACCGTGGAGTTCATTCAAACGCCAAATACACTACACACTATTGAATCCATCCCCTATTTACTGGGAACGGGCAAATGGGTGGGTTCGGTTGACACGAGAATCAATCATTCCCTCCTCCCACCGTTCCACCACATCTCTTTCCACCCGAGAATCTCATGGTATACTCTTTTTTCCACCTCAGACCACCGTCTTTAACATCGAGTGAGTTACTGAACTGCCTTTTAAAAATTTCCGCTATTCCATTTACACAAGGACTGCTCTGACCATTTTTGAACCGATACAATCCTCTCTTTAACCAACTATCTCCTTTTCTTCCCAGTTTGTGACTGTATCCCCTTATTTCTTTTCTCCTTTTTATATTAGTATTCTTTCAATATCAACTCGCTTTCGACAACAAAACAAGTTTGGTAATATTATGTGTCTTTAACAGTAAAAGCTTTCACCCATCAAAATCATGAAGGGGATGCTGAGCTTATGAGTTTCAATGTTGAAAGCAAAGTAACAGTATCTACTTATTTATCCAATCTGCTAATGTATAAATACGGATAATATACATTGCTTCTCTCATGAAATTAAACGTTAATAAATAATTGACCAAAGTGCATCCTAGCTGCAGTTATATTTTATAAAATTATTTTTTTTCATTACCGCTTTTGTTTGTATTCCTCTTAGTAATAAACGGTATTACTAATTAACAATTAGTAATAAAAGTAATGCTTTTAAGAATTTTATTTATTTTTTTATAACCTGTATGTTAACCATCCTAAAAAAATTTTTCCTATACCAATTTTCATAAAACAGGATCCACTTTTTCCGTCGCCAAAATTACAGCCGTAAATAGATGTAGTGTAATAGATTGTACAGTGATGCAAGTTTGAACTTTACGTTTCTTTTTCTGTTGTATCTATTTTTAGTAATATTAAATAAAAAAAAAATAAAATAAAAAATATATATATTAAAATATTAAATCCACATTAAATTTCAGTAATTAATTCAGTTACGATTAATTTTTAATACTACTTTTATACATAAAAATTATTAATTATTTTATATATATATATATATATATGTGTGTGTGTGTGTGTGTGTGTGTGTGTGTGTGTGTTTTAATTTAAAAAGTTATAATTTGTTGATAATTAGGCTCTGTTACTCATACCGTACCATTTTTTATAAGTTTAAAAAAGATTTATATTTAATTAATGCTAATTGCAATTTTATACTTCCCTTATATTTACCTTTAATCTTTATTTTAAAAAAATAAAAAGTGTTAGAAAAAATTAACTGACTAAAAATAAACAAAAAATATTTCACTGAAAAGAAATAATTTTTCCACCACGCCTTCGATACATTGTTTCTTTTCTTTTCGAATGTTATATTTTTTTTTAATGAACGTCATTTTTTAAATGGTTTAAGAATGCACGAGGTAAGGATTACAAAATTTATTTGAATTTAAGGCTTTAGGCTAGTTCGAAAATTTGGCACTGACTTTTAAAAATGAGTATCAGTAATTGTATTGAGAGTAACTGAAAAACTATTTTTCCTTTTCAGTTCAAGACTTTTTTATTTTTATTTTTGTAACATCTTCAAAACTGTAATATGGTCAGGCTTACAATAGAGAGTCTTTTAGACAGAACTCAAGAACAAAGATCTCATCAGTTTTAGTTGATTCATGAATGTATTTGTAGTGAAACGCCTGAAGGCTGTTCTTAATATTATGAAACGAAAGAGCTGATGAAAGACGTACTTGTTTACAAAGAATACGTTAAGGTTCGGGTAATCGGTACGTATTTCAATGAGAAACTTTAAGAAAAACAATAAATAAATCCTACTCTACTAAATCTGAGTATTTTGCAGAATACTGGTTTTTTAATGGGTAAAATCACTGTGGGATTATCCTTTTTGAAGCAATTTAAAGAGTATTCATCGAAATTGGTACAGCCGAAAATTATTTCGGGACAAAGATATATAGAGGATTTCCTCCTTTTTGAAATATGTTAATAAAATTTTGTTTCTAAACTGCGTACGTAAGTTTTTTTAAACTGAATTATTCATTTGTTTTTTAACTGTATTTTTTAATTTATTAATATATGTTTTAAAATAAATTTATTAAATGGTGCTCGAAATTCATTAACTACTGTATATTAAAGAATTTTACTAACATATATAATTCTTAAATCTTATGTTTTGTATATTTATAACATTAATAGCTAAACTGTTGCATGTTAAAAATATTTCTGACACTTCACTGTGTAAAGGTAAGACCATTATATTAAGAGCTTTATTCTGTAAACAGTTATCATTAAATATAAGTGATTTTTAGTTTTATTAAATTTAATAATGATATTTCTTCATTAATAATTAATTTGTTTATGCTATTTTTACTGAGCATACTTTGTACTATTTATGTACTACTTGTAATTTTAATTTATTTTTTTTATTGTTTGGATATTTTATACAATCTGAAACGTCATAATTTATTTACGCTTGACTAATCCAGTGCTATTATTAGTTTTGATTGCATTTAAAAAAGGTGATATAAATAAGTTTTTTTTATGAAGTTTATTTTTATAAATAATTTTGTTATACGTTCTTTACAATTATTTAAAGTATTTAAATAATATATTCTGCATTAAATATTTTGGTAGATCAACATTTTTTTTAATTTTTATTATTTAAAAATTAGGTTTTTCGAAATATCGGTTTTTCGTAATTAAAAAAAATACCAAAAAATTATATAAATTTCCGGAAGTACGTATGTAAATTGATTGGTCTGTATTTGATAACTATTTTCGGACGGCTGAAGATAAATTCTTCTAAAATGGGTCAAACAATTTTTTTATGGGGCGTTGATGGCAATAAATTTTGGATACGATTAAAAAGAGGAAGTGGTAGTTTTTTAAATTTTTAATTTTTTACTTTTTGTTTAATAGTCTTGGAAAACAGCTTTAGTACAATGAACGTATTTATTAAGATATTTAAACTCCCAAAACTGTAAGTTGTTTGGAATTATGGGTGAGGGAGGGATTCAATATTATTTATAAAATGTTTTGTCCCTTCTTGAAAACCCGTTGACCAAAAACTTTGAAATATCATAAATACCTAGATATATCCTGCCGTTTTTTTTGTATCTATCGGGTAAGTAGGCATCATGGTAATCATTTTAGTAAATTAAAATTTTTTTAGCCTTGATGAATGGTGAATAACATTTGACCAAATCGCGCCGATTTATTGAAGTAAATATTTATTTTAATAAATAAATTTTTAAGCTCTAAAAAACAAAACAGACTGAATGGGATTCGTACTTAAGAGATCAGTTTCTTTTAACTTTATTTTTTACAACTGAAATTCTATCTGTATCAAGTAATAACGTAGATTGACGGAAAAATTTTTAAATAAAGGGTGTCCTATGGAACTCGACTTAGGAATTTAAAAAAATTTCTGATATTTTATCTGTTTTTTAAAGTGCTAGCTAATATTAAAAATGTTATATGAGGTCTGTCTAATTAGGGGGTCAAATGGGACCCAAATGTTTTACAATTTTTTGTTTTTTAGCAATAAGCTCTAAATCGGTATAATGTTGATGATAAACACTATTTTCACTACTATTAATATAACTTATTAATGATTAGTTATATTAGTTTAATATAGTTTAAAAATAATATTCAGAATTTTTAATATGATTATAATAATTAATGATTATAATCATTAATAAGTTATATTAGTTTAATATAGTTTAATAAAAATAATATTCAGAATTTTTAATTTCATTTATTTTTTTAATAAAGATTCATGGCACTAAATATTGTTTGATTTTTAAGTTTCAAAAAATCTTAAAAAGATGTAATAAAGAAAAAAATATAAACAGATATTTTTTACTATATATATATATATATTTTTTTATTTATTTTTTTTTTGGCAGTGATATTGTATTACTTTCTCTGTTTTAAAGATAAAAACATTAAGGGAGTCAAATTGATCCAGATGTCTTTTTTAAATCTATTTAAATATTCCATTATTGTCATTCTATTTAAAAAACTTACGGTGTATTTACATCTAGAATCTAACAAAAATTCCTTATTGGTAAATTTGTTGGTAAAATTCGTTTACAGGTAAAGCCAGAAAGTTATTTTCGTCTTAGTGGGCGTTTTTATTTTAATTAATATTACATTATCCTAATCTTCGATAATTTTTGTTTATTAATTTTTTTATATATATAGAAAATACGTTTATAATTTTCTTTTGTATTATATTATGTTAATAATTTTTTGTCATTCCTGAATTATTTTTTGTTTTAAAAAGTATAAAATTGCCATAAAATTTTCCTGGCAAAACCCTTGAGAAACTCAGAAAATTTTAAGCTTTAGAATCTCAATATGCAAACCTAGAAGTGAGTTTGGTGTAAGCACACATATTTTTGTTTACAGAATATAAAAAGCAAGTCGACCTGCGCATTTATTTTATGGATTCTTCGTATCAAAATTAACAAAAATTATTTAATGAAAAATTGTTATTCCCCCTTCGTTTTTTTCTTTTCGTAATTTCTTACGGCTTCTCAGAATTTTAAGATCGGTAGAAGAAACATTATAATATTTGGTACAAGTGTTTACCGCAAGTTTCTGTAATAAATAAACAATTACGGTGTAAATATATTCGCAGATTCCGAAATACAATCTGGTTAATTTTTTATATTACGGTAATCGTTAATTTTATCAAAGTACGTTTTATTAACTAAAATTTTAAGTTTCTTACTATTAAAAAAAATGACATCTTTTTGTTGATAATCTGTGGACGAACAATCAAGTGTTTGTAGAAGAATGACTGTATTTTTAGAAAAATATAAATATTGTAAAAAGTAAACAATTATGAGTAAAAACCATACTATTGAATTATAAACAGAAAAAATAGTAATTAAAAAACCCCGGAATTTTCTGCTTTCCATTTAATATGTACGGAAAATATTTGCTCAATATATTTTCAATAATGCCTTTTGAATTATGAATTATTTTATAGTTATTTTTCATATTTCATATTATTTGGATTTAGTTCGTTTCCAGATCTGTTTAGAGCCCACGAGAATAATTTACTCACCGACAAATTAGGATACCTGGGAGGCCATGGAATGTAACTTTTTTCGAAATTATACCAAACAATTGGCGTAAAGTAGCTCGATATTCTCGCTGCGTGTGATTTTAATCCATTTTATTGAAACCGATCGTAGTCAGTTATTTGTGAAAGTGTCTATCGATTTTGCGCAACAACGTTTATCAACATTGTGACGCAACGATTTAAGCGTGACGTAAGTTTTGCTAAAACTCAGAATGGTGGGCACGTTGCCTACAATTCTTAGTAAACATGATAAGTAAATGGCAAGATAGCGTAAGCTGGCTTCTATAAGCTTGGCTACCACACAAATTTCAAAATTGTTTCCCTGAACCATCCTGCATTATTTCGTATGAGATTTCATGTATACATGTTTAATCACATGTATAGATCTATGTTTGATTTTATTATTAGTTGTGTATTTTGTACTATAATAGTTTCATGATATTACCACAGTTTCTATTCAAGCAATGTTGGAACAGTTCCCTTTAGTTACCTGTAAAGTAGTATATCTATCCATTCTGTATAATTTATTACTATTGTACCGATCATAATAAAAGTTTTTTTTTTATGTTATACTTCAATTATTTCTATTACGAATGGACATTCGTAAATAAACTACAGAAGACTGAATATAATATAACTAGTTACTTTTAATTGATACGAAAATGTAATTAAGGGAATAAAATATAAATTAAATCGCACTAAAGAAGTGAATTGAATGATTAATCATTTTAAAATCTGCATTAAAAAAAAAGTCATGCAATTAAACAGCATGTTCTTTTATTAAATCTGTCCATTACGTAGTTTAAAAATTAAAATAATTAAGAAAAGTTAATATTATCAAATTAAACTTTCTTTAAATTATTCTTTATGAAGAGAATAAGTTCTGGAAAATCTATATAAAAATTGTTCAAATCTTAAAGAAAGGCTCTAATACGAATAATGTTCTTGGAATTAGAAAACATTAAAACAAGTTTCTCTGAAACCTTGAAATTATTTTCTTATATTTAATTGTTATCAGAGAGAAACATTTAAATAATTATTATAGCTAAGAAACTTTTGATGTTTTTTTCATTCGATTTCTTTTTTATCTTAGTTCATTAAAGTCTAGTAATTGACATTTAATTTTAAAAATCTACGTATAACTTTTTTATTTTTTATTTATCTTTCTGTATATTTTCTTATTTTTTTTAATCAAATTTATTTTTAACCACTTACAGAAAGGTTTATTATAAATTTTTAATGTACTCCACTGATGCAACAAATAAAAAATATTTACAAAATTATTCTTAAAAACCTTATTTTAGCGAATAAATAATTTTTTTATTCTTATTTTTATATAATAATAAATAGTATAAATCTTCTCATAAATGAGTAGTAGATATGGTACATCACAGATGAACAGTAAAAAGACTACTCCAATATTTGCCTGGATGAATTAAGTGAAGCTATGATTAAACTGATAAGAACAGCATAACAGAGAATACAAAATATTAAAATAAAGTACATAAAATAGTAAAAAAAGTACATAAAATAGTAGGTATGTAAACCTCGTTTTATATGTTTAAAATATAAACACATGTATGGAGGTAATAAATATAAAAAAATAATTCATAGTTTAGAAGGCGTTAATGGAAATTGATTGAGCACATATTTATGTACACGTTGTAACGGCTAATGAAAATTCTGTTATTTAAAATTCTACTGTTATATAAAAGTTTTGTGATTTATTTTTATATAATAGAATTTTATATCTATGTAACAGTAGACTTTTAAATAACAGAATATTCTTTAGCCCGTTACAACGTGTACGTAAATGTGTTCAAAAAAATTGTTTCTGTGAAAGTAAATCTTTTAATTGTAATTTAAATATATATATACATATATAATATTAAAAAAAAAATAGTTCACTAATTTATTTAAAAAAAAGGTAATCAAGTACAAGAAGTCGTTTCTCATTAGACATAATTATTATAAATACAGTGTATATAAATAATATGTATACAGACTGTGTGAGATTGATTTCATTTAATTTTCATCAGCATTTTAATGTTGTAAATTAACCCGAACTTAAACTAAAATATCATTTTGCAATTTCTGAGGCGAGAATTATTAAAGTCAAACTGATTACAGAATTTTCAGTTCTAGATATCTAGATGTATCTTCTTAAGGCTGAATGGTTATATTTCTTTGCTGGATACTACTGCTACGTGGTACCACCCAATTGAGTGAGGATTTTCTTTGAGAAAGCATGAAATTGGTCTTGGGTAGTTAAAGGAAAAACAGTTTTTCGCAGTTTATTTTAAACTACCTTACACAATATTAGTGGTAAATAATTTTCTCTATCAATTTTACTACGTAAGGATATCCAATCTCTTGAGAGATTAGCGGGAAGGATAGTTGCCTAATTCATGAAGTCCTGAGTTACCCTTTGAGTATGGTTTTGTATAAAACCATGAAAAATATATATTTATATATTTTTTTTGTGGTTCCTCGTAGATAGTTCATACCGCCGTAGTTACTATTCCTTTTTTTATCTTGGATTTCTACCTTAACTGACAACCTTATGTTCATAGCCTTTATGTGATTTAAGGAGTCTCTGTTTGTAAACCTGTCAGAAAACGCTTGTCCTAGCCGGTGATTGTACAAAAGCCAAGCTTGTGGTTCAGGTGCTGATGATCAAGTAAAATTGGGGGTGAAATCCTAAAATAAATAAATAAAAACAGAAAATTTAATAAATTATATTTTTAACACTGTGTTAAATTTCACTAATATTTAAACACATATTGTTTAAATATTTATATATATTTAACTATTGAAAAATTAAATGATGTGATAAAAAGAACTTTTCCTTCAGGTACCAGATAATCTTCCCATAAAAGAAGATAGAAATTGTTAAGTATATAATAGATAACTGATATACAAAATAGAAATTATTTTGAGGCTAAAAAATGAGTGCAAAAGTGTAAAAATGAATGGAAAATTGTATTAAATCAATCGAACTACTGAAGGATCAAAAAAGAAGAAAGTCAAAGAATATGCCGTAAAGTAATAAATAAAACATTTTCAATTTTATTGTGAATTCAGATTGACGACTACTTTTTTAAGTATTAAAAAAAATTATTCTTTTAAAATTATTTTTAGGTATTGTAGCATTCTCTTATATAATAATATTAATAATAATTTTATTGTTAAAATTTTGTTAATTTTAATATTTTCTAACGTATTGCATTATACATTAGATTTTGCCTCATGGTGAAGGTCCATTCAAAGAAAGAGAAATAAAAAGCAAAATAAGAAATATTTCTGTATGTGCGAACACACACACACACACACACACACACATATATATATATATATATATATACACGAGTATATATCTCAGGAGGAAGTAGAGGAGAGAATAGGACCCCAGTAATCTGAGGGACGTGCTGTTATAGTAATCCAGGGGCTTCATGAACCCCCTCTTTTCCATAACAGTTAGGGTAAGAATTGTGGTATAACATATTATACACCACCCACAGAAAATTCTTAAAATAATATGGAAATCTTTGTAGGGTCGGGATTTAGCTGCGGGAGGGGGGCAGATAAAATGCTTTTATAGTTATCGGAGTGTAGTTACGCGATCGCAGTATCTAAAAAAATTCTACAGAATTTCATTGTACAAGCATTTATATATGTATTTATGTATTTTTTTTAAAATCAGGACTATTTATATATGTATATAGATAAAAATTATAGGTTTACGGTAAACAACATAGATTTTGTGTTTTTTATATAAAAATATATATATACATTATTACAGTAAAACGATTCGAAAAAGTTATTAACACTATAAGAAATTTAATGCAAAACCATCAAAACTCCTGGTGGTTTAAAAATTTAAATGATTGAAGATAAATCTAGTAAATCACATTAAATGCTAGACAGTTATAAATATGCTTTCCTGAAGATGATAATATAATATATGAAAAAAATTCATTAAGAAACAACAAATCATTAACATTGTTGAAGGCAAATTTTAACCATTAATTGAATTAATTTCTACTATAAATACGTTGATATCAAACAATATCAGTGCAGAATAAATAGAAATTAAGCTAATCAACAAACCTGGCTAGTGAATATTGATATAAAAAAATAAATAACTATAATTAGATTAATATTTTATTTTTATCGATAAAGGAATGAAATAAATTGAATGATATCCTATTACAAAGATTAAAAAAAACTGGTGTAGGATTTGCTTTGATGGATCAACCGAACAGTAGTAAAGAGCAACTTGATAAAATTAATTAAAAAAAAAAAAAAACTATGTAAAAATTCATATAAAGTAGAATTATAGTATATGTGTGTTTTTACATGAGGTAGTTTTTAACTTTTTTATTTCCTACTTATTAGTTATTAGGGCTCTGTAGCGTACTAAGGACAAAACCAAAACCCCTGTAGGATTACTCGTTTTATCAGGGTACCTATTTCATTTTTATTTACTTATTTAGTAATTTTTTACTATTTTTAAGATTTTCGGGATTCTTTTCCCAAGAACTTTCATTTGTACACAAGTCCGACATTCTGATAGTAAGCATTCGACATAAGGAAATTGTTAGTTTACATACTCATATGTACTCGACTGTGTGTGTGTGTGTATGTATGTGTGTTGGGAGGGGGGGGGGGGTGCAGCGAGAGAGAGAGAGAGAGAGAGAGAGAGAGAGTGAGAGAAAAGTATATTTTATATTATTTTAATAAATATACTTTTGGAAACCTTTGGCTAAGACTTTTCATTTGTCCCTTATTGCTGAAGTTGGAAAATAATCTTTTGAGTCCTTTACTATGGCGGATAGTATACACCATATCGCTTCGTGACATGGTCACTTGGTGATGTCACCGATATTAAGTCACTCGTTGAGTTAAGATAAACTCATTGATCTCTCATTTGCATTATCGATCCAATCTAGAGAGGAATTAATGTACACCACTACAAACTCGTGCATACTTACAGGTACGTGATAAACCTTATCATCTTTTTGGTATGCCTTATTTGGGTAAAATTAAATGTGATTAAAATCCAATGTTAGTTATTCAAATTATAAACATACGAAATAATATTAAGATAAATAATGTACATAGATACTAAGTAAAAACAGAATAAACAACTGCAAAATTAATCACATCTCAGGGGACTTTAATGAAAATTATTTGAATATGCACTTTGAACAAAGTGCAGAAAGTTTAGGATATTTTAGAATAAAGTGATTAGTAATATTTATCATTAGAATAATAGAATAATATTTTTATTACTTATTTACTTACTACTATATTAATGTATTTAATAAATAGAAAACGTCGGACGCAAATATTCCTTGCGTGTCTTGTGAAGTATTTACACACGTTTTATTTGCATTTAGACTATCCTAGTAAGAATTTACGGTGTATGAAAAGTTAAACTGGTGGTGTGGTTGTTGTTATATTTAATTTATAACCTCTTGCTTTCTTTAATATGGTAAATTTTTTTATTTTTAAAATATACAGGTATTTATCTAGTCACATGTATTTGATATAATAATTTAATAAATAATTAAAAATTTTATTGTCATCGGTATATACATATATGTAGATCACGACGTTATAATTTACAAATATAATAACATAAATTATAAGATTAAAAATAGATGTGATTAATTTTAATATTAATTATTTAAAATGTAAACAGATGAAATAAATTTAACTTAAATAGATTAAATATTACAAGGTAAGTTACATATCGAAGGCGCTATTGAAAATTATTTCTAGAACGTATTTATGTATTCGTTTAACATGTTGCAGAAAATTCAAGGTTGTTTTTCAGATGGTTCAATAATTTATTAAAACGGCAATGGAAGCGTAACAAGGTTCATTTTTGTACACGGTAAATTATTGTATCGAGTTTCACGAAAACAACTCTGTTGTCTAGTTTCCTACGAAATTGATACTGTTCTCTTTTTTAAGAATAATGATTTTTCTTTTTAACAGAAATTGCACATTCATAAATATAAACACAAATATAAAATTAAAATTTTTAATTTTATAAATATTCGTAATAAATTGAAAATATAAAAACATAAACTACAAGATGAAAAATAAATATACTTAAGTTTGTATTTATTAATTAAAATATAATCGCATGAAATGTACTAAAGTAAATATAGTTAAGTCCATAAAGATAGTATTAAATATAAAAAATAACTAAAAAATAATTCACAATTATGAAGAAATTAATAAAAATTATTTGAGCATATATTTATGTACATATTTAAAGAGTTCCAAAAAATTCTGAATTTTTTAAATTATAATATAGTTAGAATTATTTAAAAACTCATAGAGATAGTAATGTTGTTTCTATAAAAGAGTATATTTTTATTTTAAAATAAGTTGGTGTTAAGATTTTTTAATTTTTAAGTAATTTCTTAAAAAATGGCAACGAAGCCATAATAAAATCATTTCTCGGAAGCCGAAGTATTTCATTGAGTAAAATGAAAGCAGTTTTGTTGTCTAGTTTGGTAGAGGTGGATATTGTTATTTTATACAAATAACGACTATTCTTTTTAGCAAAGATTGCATATTCAGAAATATGAACATAAGGATAAATTTACATTATTAATATTGAAATGTTATCCCTTAAAAGAGACGCTCTTAAACTTGCTACCGCACCGCCGATCTCCGTGGCTGAGTAGTAGCGTCTCGGCCTTTTATCCGGAAGTCCCGAGTTCAAAACCCGATCAGACATGGGATTTTTCATACGCTAAAAAATTCTATTTCTATATCCTACGCACAAGCTTAATGTTTACGCCATGCTATCATCGAGTAAAAAAAAAAAAATTAACAATATTAACTGTGTTATTTTATGCCAAACATAAAATAGTGTGTTTTCCGACCTCAATCTTATGTTATTTTCTGTAGATTTTTTGAAAACTAATAAAAATACGGTTATGGAACTTACTTTTTTTATGTCTCAGATCAGATTTCATATAAAACCTTTAAATATATTATTTAATTTGGGTCCAGAGAATTACAGTTTAACTAAATTTTACCGAAGGCGCAGAAATCAGGGGGAAATCTTTTGCCAGCCGATACTAATTTAGCTAACGAAGCATTTCCAAGATATGTTTATCGTGAAAACATATCTTGTTTATTCTTCGTGTATCATTATGTATAAATAAATTTATAAGTTAATATTTTTAATATTAAAATGTTATCCCTTTAAAGAGACTCTCTTTTCCACTAAACGAAAAAATTTGAAAAGTTAAAAGTCAATATTAATAATTTAAAACATACACAAATAAAATAATATAAAAATACTTACGTGAAGATAATAAATATATATATAAACTATAAAGTAAATCCAAATTCAGAAATTGTTGTGAAAATTAATTGTTGGTTGTAATGTACACATTAAACGAAGATGCAGACAAGTTGTTATTTAAAAGCAAATTAATAATAATTGGTATTATTTAAAAACTTATAAAAATATTACTCATAGAGTAATATTGTTTATACAGAGTGATTTTACGGAAAATGCAACAAATTTAGAGGACATGTACTGGTGAAATAAGGAAGAAACTTCCCATAACCATACTTTTATTGTTTACCAGCAGATCCAGCAATTCTTTGTATTTTATGTATATATTTATATACACAAAAAATATATACTTAATCTATATAATATATATAGATAATATAATGTAATATAATTTATAATTTAATTCAATTTAATATATTTTTTAAATTTTAATTTAATATAATATATATATATATAGATTAAATGAATACAATTGAAAGTTTGATAAAACATTAAAAAACTGAGAATTACGGAACTTCACAAAATTTAACTTTTCACATTATGAGTCACAATTTAAATAAATCCAATTGTCAAAACAGCACTACTTATCAGTTTTAATTCAACTTACTCTGTAAACACAGTAGTCGGTTCAAAATACCCCTAATTTTCTTTCTATTGGTCAGATCAAGGATTTCAATAGCTTTAAACCTTTTCCGGAGAACGCGGGTTATTTTACAAAAACCCGCGCATAAATCTATCCAGTAGTGTTTTAGTCGGTAGAAGACATACAAACGAACATTGCCTTTTATGTATATATATATATATATATATATATATATATATATGAGAAAAAAGTGTTTGTATATTTGCCTCTTTGTTTCGTAAATATCTCCATACCGGCGCCACCCAGCGGGTATAGTTTTTGCGGATTTTTTTTTCGCGCTTTTAATATATATATTCTGAATATGAGCCAAATCGGTCTATAAATACAATTTTTCAAAATATCTCGACTCCAGCGCCACCTAGCAGATCCAAACTAATTCAGAAACCTTCGTGGACGTGCGCACAACTCGCCAAATTTTCATCGCAATCGGATGTATGGAATAGGAACGCATAAGGGACAAATAAACAAACATTCATTTTTATATATAGATGTTTGTACTTTTTATTTTTCTTAAATGTTTCATATTTTGTTTTGTAATACTAAAAATTTTGTCTCATTATTTACTAGTTAATACCTACCACGTTATCAATAGGTATTTTTTTTAATATTTAGAAATTATTAAGTTTACATTTAATTTCTGTAGATTGTATTCATACCATTTTACGCGGAATCACATTTTCTACAAGTTTTATTTAAATCTTTTATGTGTTTATTACCCATTTTATAAAGTTACTTTATGCTAAACATAAAATAGTGTGCTTTTCGAACCAATATTTTGCCCTTTATACCAAATATCTCAAAAACTAATAATACAGTTTTGAGACCTATGTTTTTCATTCTTTCAGATCGGATTTTTCATAAAACCACTAAATTTACTTTTTAATTTGGTTGTTTAACGTGCTTTAACGACGTATTTCCGAATCTGAATTTTTATTAAAACATTCTTCTTAGTTTCACCAGTAAAACATACCCTCAAAATTTGTTACATACTTCCTGACTCACTCTTGAACAAATGTCTAAGTTAATGTTTTCTTTAAAGAGAGACTATTCTCACTAAAGAGAGAATTTTGAAAAGATATAATTTCATGTTAATAATTTAAAATATACATAAATGAAATAATATAAAAATAAATATGTGAAGATACAGAAAATTTGTTATTAAAAAAAACTTAATCAGTATTACTTAAAAACTGATGTATAGAATAATATTTTTATATAAAGAAAATTTATTAATGTATCTTCAGTTAATTTTATTGTAAGATATTTTAAATTGTTCGGTAATTTATTAAAAATTATAACGGAAACATAAGACCGTTTCAATATCCCATAAAGCATTTCATTAAGTTTAAACTAAAACAATTCTGTTGTACAGTTTAATAAGAAATAAATATTATTATTTTATTTGTGTTTAATAATCGCTATTATTTTTAACAAAGATCGCATTGCACATTTATAAATATAAATACAAGAATAAGTTAATATTTTTATTTTTTTGTAAATTTTATGTTAGACACCAAACTCAAATGATGATCTGTAAGCTCGTTTTTGTATTTCGAAAACATATTTTGACTTTCTGAGAGAACTTGAAGAGATTAGATTGTACTTGAGACTGAAATATGAGTAGGTATATAATAAATGCGTTGTAATGATGACAATACTTAAAGTGTAATATTATTTTTTTTTTAATTCATGTAGTATATTTTGTTTGTTGAAAATATGAGCACACAAAAAAAACTCTTTGTTTGTGTTTTGATTATGTAAGGATAGATTATAAAGAAAGGTTTTTCCTGGAAATATAAATTGAATAACGAAAATAAGCGGAAAAAATTTTATGCAATATTTAAAAAAATTTAATTCCGTAAATCCGTACAGGAAAATCAGTTGAACTTTTTATTTATTTATTTTATATTTGTTTGTATTTATTATTACGAGAACATTACGTAGGATTTTCATATTGCTGTAGTATTACAGATATCATGCAAACAAAACAGAAATATATATTATTTCAAAAGGAGAATTGTATGTTTTACGTCGGTCAGGTATATACGTCGAAGAGGGTTGAAGTGGAATAAAGAGGCTTATTATTGAACTGATACCGTTCAACAGTTTTAGAAAGGATCGGGAGGAATGATGTAGATGAGGAATGAATTTGAGGGGACGATTTTCAGTAGAAGATGATGATTATGATTGTGATGGAAGGGCACTAAGCACCTTAAAATACGAAACCTCGGCTCTACTCGGCTTTCGTCTTTTAAAACATCTCTTTTACTTCTCTTTATACCACCCCTTTTTTATGGACTTTGATCTACTTTGTAATCTTTCTCTTTATAAAATCCCGCTGATTTTTTTGGGGGTTATAAAAAAAGAATAACAATACTTCATAATATATTAAACAATTGAAGAATCAACAATTTCATGAAAATGCATTCTAAATTTAAAAAAAAAATAGTCTATTCTATCTCTCTATCTCTCTCTCGAGAGAATACATCTATATATATATATTGTTTCCCTGCGAATATTACTAGAATCCTATATTAAAGATGGAAACTGTAAATTACTTATAACAATATATCATATGTCGTATATGTCGTATTTTGCAAATTTTTACGTTTTAGGTTCCAATTAGTTCATCTAGACCAACAGAAGAACAACTTATAAAAATATATGTATGTATGTATGCTACTTGCATACATACATACATATATGTACATATGCAAATCGCACTTTTTTTTCCTTATATCTCAGGATTAACCAAATCGATTTTATTCAAATTTGATTAAAATATTTTTATATATGGAACATTGATCATATTAATTTGTTTTCAAAATTCGTTAAGGGGGTGGAGGAATTACGATTTTCTTCAGAGGAATTTTAAAGAAAATTTTAAGAAAGAAAATTTGTTACCAACAATGCATAAATAAATAATAATAAAAAAAATTAAATATCAACTCCCACCTTTTAAGATTGGAAAATATGTTTTTTGTCTTTTTGCTCTAGCTCCCTTCGGTTTAAATATTTTTCAATTTTTTTTTTTTAATAATTTCATTGTAATCTTTTTGGCTATCACTACGGTTGGTTAGAATATTATTAGAATATAATAAATATTTTCATTAATTTTAAAATTTAATAATTATTACTGTTATTTATTTTTTATTTATTGGTTATTTATTATATATTTAAATAATTTATTTTTTTACTTTTCAGTGCATTTTTATATTTGTTAATATATTATATTTTTTTGGTTAAAATTCTCAATTTGATTTAATTCTTTTTTTTTTTTTTGAGGGTTTTTCTAATTTGTTTCCTTTTTTTATTAATGTTAATATTAATATTAGTTAAATAAAAGCTTTTTTTAAAAATAATTTTTTATATGTAATCAAATATATTTTTTTAATTTTTTTTTATTAAAAATTATTTTTACTAATTAATGATCTATTTCTCTACATTAGCATAAAATAGAATAATTTTGATATTTCATACAATTGCTTATTTATTTGATTGATATAGACTAATGCAAGATTTTATTTTTTGAAAAATTAACTTAAAATTTAAAACCTTTTTCATAGAGAAAAAAAAAGTAATAAGCAGTATTACTGCTTTAATACTATAGGATTAGGATTTCATTTATTATAAGTTATAATAATTTTAATACTCTAGGTTATAATATTCTTTCTGATATTAACATTTTTCATTTTTAATAAACCGTTTATAGGTTAAATTGCGTTCAGATTGTGTCATTTTATTACAATTTAATACAGTAAAATATAAAAAATCCTTTAGTAATATTTAATGTTGCTATATCTGATTAGTACGATCAAATTAGATAGATTACTTTTTATATGTATACCATTAAAGATTAACGAGGTATTTTAGATTGCAGTTTATAATACAACGGACTGTTTATATCTTACTGTCCCTAGATTTTATTTTTTTGATGTAAATGTGCTTTATTTCTGTATGTCGGTTTGTATAATCTTTGCGGTTTGGTTGAAGTTTTTACACAGTATACATTTATGGTTTTCACAAAAAAGTAAATACCAGAATTACTTAGCAAGCCTAATGTTAAATCCCTTTTAATCCTAACATCTGTCGCACAAACATTAATGTTTCACCTTTCAAATATTTGTCCTTTTTTTATAACAAATTTTTCTTTATTTTATAACATATAAATGCATGGTATATTTAACCAACACAAAATTATTTTACCTAAAACTGCCAAAAAAACGGTAAATATTTGGTTTTTTTTATTATTTATATTTGTATTATAAGTATATAAATCCGTTTAATTAACAACGTGTGCGAATTCCTTTAATAACTTTTCAACGTTAAACGTAAATAATGATTTAGCAAATACTCCTACTTTGAAACGACCTGTGTTTTTTTTTTTTTTTTTTGTATGAGACTACTACATCTTCCAAACCCCTATGGGGAAACAATTTAAAAAAAATTAAATGGAAATATATAGGATTGTTATAGATTATTTTAACGGGCATTGAAAAAGATTTTGACTTAAGATACTTAGTGCTACTGTAACACTAACAAAACTGGCGGCCATTGTTTTTTTGCTAGTAAAACATAAAAAAAAAAATTAAAACGAGTGCGTCGGTGCCTGGATACACTACGGAAACGAAGCATCTTATTTCCCATCCCGAAGCTTGTGCTAAGAAACTTCGTTTCAAAAGTTACTCCTACCTCAAAACTTATAGTCATGAGAGCATTACTTGACTCACTTGTACTGAAAACCATTTCCTAACAAATTAGCTGTGAAAAATATTCTTTTTTCCACAGTTTCCGTAAATTTAATTGTTTTTAAATTAAAATATATTTTTTTAATGCCCTTTTAAATAATGTCAAAATCCTATCCTTTACATGTAAAATATTTGAGTTGACTCCATGAAGCAGCAGCTTGAAGATGTGACGTTCTCATACTGAAAAAAGTTTATATTTGAACTTGCATATCGTTTCTAGGAAGAAGTATTTTCTATTTTTTTTTTTTTTTTTTGTTGTTTAACTATTGAAAAATTATTCACGGATTATAATTTATATTCTTTGTTTACACACTGTACGTAAAAAATAGGATCAATTACTGATATTCTAAACAAAAACAAGTCATAAAACATAAATTCTGTGAAAATTCCACTTACTTCCATTTACTTCGTAAATGGAATTTTCTGAACAATTTACGAAGTAAATTTACGAAGTAAATGGAATTTACTTACTTACTTTCTTACTTACTTACTTACTTTCCGTCAACGGAAGTTGACGGAATTTAACGTTGGACAAAATTAAGATTAGGTACAATGGAATATATTAAAATTTCAAACTTTTCAGTCGATCAGGTTTAGGGGGGTGGGGGAGAAATAATACGTTATATCTTTAAACAGCCTGTTGACCAGAAACGTTGAAATTTGGCTATACATATTCCAGCTTTTTTTTATTTATTTTAGACTCTATGGAACAAAAAGGCATTCATATTATTATCATTTTTTTTTTTTTTTAGGTAAACGGTAATATTTTACACCAAATCTGGCACTTATTGAAGTAAATAATTACTCTAATGAATAAACATTTAAGCTCCAAAAATCAAGGAGCCTGTAGAGCTCCCTTGTTAAAAATATCAAATCTTTATAAACTTTTCAAAATTGAAAATTTAACTGTATTTAATAATACAGTATAATGGTAATAACGGTAATAATACAGTAATATATAAAGACAACAAGGAAACATTTTCGTATTTGCATCCGAGTAAAAAATTTTTAAAATCTTTTTTTTTTTTTAAATTAAATCGCTGTTTTTCAAGATGGTTTCTATAAATAAAAATGTTAAGTACCTTTCGTGTAAGGGGATCAAATCGGACCCATTTTTTTTTCCTTAACATTTTTATCTTTTTCGCAATAATTGGTTTTGAAATCTGATTCCTATATAAATTTCAGTCAAATCAGTGATAATATTTTTCTATAATAATAATTATAATATTATTAACGTATATTTAATAATACTATTTGTTAAGACTCATGTTTCATTTTGTCCTTTTTTATTAATGGCGAACTTTGAAATTTTCACTTATTTTTTTTTTTTACCTCTGGGACCATCGTTAGGTATGGTTCAGAGGATGAGATGAATGACAAGTAGCGTGTGAAAATGCCATGCCTGACCGGCATTCGAATCCTGGACCTCCGGATACAAGGCCGAGACGCTACCACTCACGCCACGGAGGCCGACAACACTTCATTTCTTACTCAATAAATTTTCACTTGTTTTTGTTTCTCTTTATAAATTCTCATTTTTTTATTACTTTTATTAACTGAATAATTGGATGAAGTCCTACGCAAGAACTGCCGCATGAAAATAAACAAGAACAAAACAAAAGTAATGAAATCTAATAGAAATAACAGAGATGGACCACTGAATGTAAAAATAGGAAGAGAAAAGATTATGGTGGTAGAAGAATTTTGTTATTTGGGAAGTAGAATTACTAAAGATGGACGAAGCATGAGCGACATGAAATGCCGAATAGCACAGGTGAAACGAGCCTTCAGTAAGAAATATAATTTGTTTACATGAAAAATTAGTTTAAACGCCTGGAAAAGATGTTTGAAAGCATATGTTTGGAGCGTAGCTTTATATGGAAGTGAAGCTTGGATGATCGAAGTACCTGAGAAGAAAAGATTAGAAGATTTTGAAACGTGGTGCTGTAGGAGAATGTTAAAAATAAGATGGGTGGATAAAGTGACAAATGAAGAGGTGTTGCGGCAAATCGATGAAGAAAGAAGCACTTGGAAAAATATAGTTAAAAGAAGAGACAAACATATAGGCCACATATTAAGGCATCCTGGAATAGTCGCTTTAATATTGGAGGGACAGGTAGAAGGATACACTTGTGCAGGCAGGCAACGTTTGGAATATGTAAAAAAAATTGTTAGGGATTTAGGATGTAGGGGGTATATCGAAATGATACGACTAGCACTAGATAGGAAATCTTGGAGAGCTGCATCAAACCAGTCAAATGACTGAAGACAAGAAAAAATTAATTGAATTGGTTTAATGCCCTATATTTATTCAGCCTAGTTCCATCCTCCAGCCTAATTCCAACTTGTGTTTGTTGTTGATATAATAATGATATATATATATATATATATATATATATATATATATATATATATATATATATGTGTGTGTGTATGTGTGAATTACAAGTTCAAAGATTATAATAAAAATAATTTATCTTATAAACAAAATAAAGACTTATTTATTTGAATGAAGCAGTGAATTATAAAATATTTAGAATAATTAAACCCAACCGAGGTATTGAACCAAGGCGGCATATTACTCGGCACTTTTCACAATTACTTCTAATTTATTTTATTTTAGCGTATTTTAGATTGATTAAACTCGGCATCGAAAAATCAGCTGATTTTTGAAGTCGGGAGTTCTAAGTTTCGAGCCCTTGTAAAGGAAATTGGTTTTATATGGATTTGAATACTAGACTGTGGATATCGCTGTTCTTTAGTGGTTGGGTTTCAATTAACCACCGTTTCAGGAGTGGTCAATCTGAGTCTGTTCTGAGCTACATGTTTACCGGAACATTTACACGTACATTTGTAGCTGCAGGCCTGGCAAGCCGATAGAATTAATTGCATTTTCCTTTACACACATACACCCAGATCTGGCAGCAATCTGAAAAAAACTGGTCGAAATATATATATTTATTTTATTTTATAAAATTATTAACTTTATGGCAGTAAGTCTTATTTGATTCGTAAAGTTGAATTATAACACTAGTACATACAATTTATATTTAAAATAATAAAAAAAATTTGTTTAGTAGCTTAATTTTGTTGTATTTCCTTTTTGAAATTTTGTTGAACTAAGGGATAGTGTTGGAAAATATTACAATCGTTATTTGGCTTTTTTTTATAATAAATTTTAAAAAATTATATCGAATTTAAATTTCCCAATCAGTTTATTAAAATTCTCTTATATACTTACTGCAATAAAAAAATACTAAATTTCTTGTGAAATTTTGTAATTTCTATATGTGGGTTATTGATGAAATTTAATTTTGGCCACAACTGGTCAAAGAGACAGGGAGACTGCATTTAAAAAAAAATTCTGTTACAGTTCAGATGAATTTGGTATGGTATCTATGTTTGAATTACGAAATTGTATTTACGTTGATACGAGGAAATAGAAGATCTCATATCTCAAAATATTACTCAAAGATTAAGTAAATTTTTAATGTAATTTAATGGATTAAATGTAGGTAAGATATTTTTCTGATTTTGTTTTGTCTTATTGCAACATTAAGGGATGAGGTCAAAATAATCTTTGCTTCTGGATTCGAAGTCAGAATCTTATACTAATTACATGATTCCATTACATTAGTATCTCACGGTTGTTAGTTTAAGCATTTTTATTTAGAAGTGAGGGGTAATAAGCTTAATCTTTTTGACTTTTGTGATCAGTTGTTACATTAATATGTTGTTTAATTTTGGTTATAATTGTTAAAGGAGGTGGGAAGATATCTCCCCATCTTCGTCTCTAAATTTTACCAAAGTACAAAATTATTTTATTTTTTCATATTTCAACATCTCTTAGACGGGTCAAAAATTTATGATTGAAATATGTATTTCTCACAGTTAAAAATGTATCCTCTTTATATGGAAAAAAACATAATTTGGCAAAAATGTTGATTTTTTTTTTTTTTTGATCAGGTGCCCATATGATCTTGAGTTCTATTTTCCTACTAACCAATCTTGATTTATTACGTCCTTTTTTTTCGATAATTATTATTTTCAATTTTCGATTTCAAAGTTTTGTTAAAAAGTATATTTTGTTCAAAATTTCGTTGTCGTCGATTTCAAAATTCACAATAATTAAAAAAAAATGTTGACTACTGTAAAAGTAATAAAACTCTTTGCCGGCTTATTTTTATATTTATTTTAAATACTTAAAAGTATATTATCAAAAAAAATCCTACAGTCGATATTACTTTTAACATATTCGATGTTAAAGTTATATTAATTTTCGATGTTAGTTTTATTCTATTAGTTGCTATATTTCTTTAAAACTATTAATTCGGGAATGGGGTTCTCTGTTTTAGGTCAGCTGTGAATTAATATTATCCAATTTCATTCTATTTTTCCTGGAATTTGAATTTAATGGTACACAGTTTGTTAATATAACGAAGAATATATGAATAAAATTTAATGTTATAAAAACTGAGTTGGCACCGTATTTGTGGAGGTTTAATAGGGAAGAGAATCGGGTAGAACTTTGTAGATCAATGGGATATATGTTATTGGATGTGGCAGAACGGCTGGTTCTGTATAGGCGGTAGGAAGGGGGGAAAGCATTGATTGCATATTGTTTATCCCCACCTGGGCTGTGTTGCCATGTCAACATCCACTCTGGTCTCTCCTTCTCGTCCCTCCTGTGACTCGCTCCTCATCCTTTATACTTCTTCTCTCACTCACAAGTGGATTTAATAAACCCTTACGAGATACAGACATCAAGTTTATATTGCTCCTTCTGGCACCGATGAATTCCCTTGTTAGAAAAAGAACGTCTACTGAAATATTTATCTTGGTAATCCTATTTATTCAAATATATATATACAATATGTACAAACTCATCGATGCTTTTAAATCTCTCTTCTACTTAATTACATATTTCAATAGTACAAAATGAAAGCTCCTGGCATATCGATCGACATAATTGATAAGAAAATCGTGTGAGTGTACTGTCATACACATCACAAATTATTTACATTTGAACAAAGTAATTCAATTTCTAAATTAAATTATAAATTCAGTTTCGAGTTACTAATATAATTTTTATTTCAATCTCATTTATATCCTTTGTATTTTATTTTACTTCCATTAAATTTTTTTCTTGTTTGCTGAATTTTTTTCTTTCTCGCGATGTTTCTGGGGAGTAATGTCTATTTATCACCTCAACCTCCAACCTGGATTATCAGGTATCCTTTTGTTGGGGTTTCCATACTTTAGCCAATATATCTTATTTTAAGGCACCATGAACTCGTTCTTTCATAACATTCCATCCTGCTACATAACGACAACGAACATGGTAACATGCGTGGCTCAGGAATCAAGTCAGTGACTGATAGGAGCAGAATTTGTAGATAAAACTACACAGTAGAAATCTCTACACAGTATAAATCTCAGCGAGATTTATTCGACACAGTCTCAAGTCGTATCTTTTACCAACGTTTGACCTCCCACATTATATCTTTACTTTTGATGTAAATTTGTTGCATATTTGCATCATGATATTAAGTTTTAAGGTAATTAATATTGTATATAACCAAATATAATTAACTATATTTTGAAAACGATAGAATCATTAAGGATCATGACCTCAACAAAATTATATTTTATTTTATCAAATATATACATTGTATTATCATTATCGCCGCATAATTGAAATTACGTAAAAGTCAATTACACATGTTTGTATATATCATTATTCTACTCGTATTATACTAAACACGATATTATTTGAAAAAAAAAAGTTGTGACTTAAGAATGGTTGTAAAAATTAAGTTTTTAAAACAGAAATCGTTTTTGAAACAATTAGTGTGGCTGGTATTTCGTTTTGACGATTGCGTGGTTGAACACGTGATTACTTTTCATTTTTTCGTTTGTTTTAATAATACTGTATTTAATAGAAAAGTCTTTTGATTTTAGTATTTTTAAAATTACCCGTGTAGGTAAAGCGTTAAGCCCGTAAAATACACAAAATGTGTAAATTTACAAGTTACATTTCCGTACTGAGCAGTTATTTTTTAGCTTGTCGTGATTTATATTTCTCTATACAATATACAAAATGAAAAATTAAATTAATAATTTTTTTTCCATCATTGTCAGCTAATACACATGTTTATTCATCGTTTAAATAAGGAAAGAAGAAAAGTTTTTTTTTATAAATGTTGTTGCCACCCGTTAATTTTTTACACATTTAAATTGTTATCCTATTTTATATATATTACATTTTTTTCTAAGACTAATAACACTAATAGTACATTCTTTTACATCTTTTTTCAAACTTACTATGTGTAATATTTATGGTGTTCGAACTGTGGTGGACGAAGTTTAATTATTATTCTTTACTTTTATTTCTTAGAGCGCGCAATACAAGCGACGTTTTACATACTTGCGCGCACGCACACACACACTATGTGGGTGCACGTGAACACACACTGGGAATGTACTTATTGACCGTACATTCTCATCCCCTTGATTAATTATAACCAAATTTAAGTGGCATCAGTGACCCGTATTAAGAAATAATCGTTTTATTAAAACACGTTAATCCAGTATGAAGATATAAAGCAAAAGAATAACTGACAAAAAAGTGTAGAAAACACTTAGGCTTATCTCTTATTCTGAATTAAGTTCCCCAAAATGAAATGCAGTTGTAATAAAAATTTGGTAAAAATATGTGATGTCGTTTCCAAAAATGACAAAGAAGAAAAATAATATTTTTGCACTCAAATTTTTTTGGGGAGGGGGTTGAATAAGATCACCAGAAAGTATATTTCACAGTTAACAGAAGAGTATTAAATTACGTGAAAAATTTGTGTAACTTTTAAGTAACGTTTTGTGATATAAGACGTGGATATCTCTGCTTTAAACTGATTATATACAAAATTAGATGACATGAATGCCCCATATAGAGTGTCACTGAGTTCAATTTAATTCAGATCGATCCACCTAGTTTAACGATATCAAACAAAAACCAGGCTAACATACATAACATCCATCCGAAAATTTTCAATGCTAAAATTTTTTTGTTAAAGCAGGTTCACGAGACGTCATAGTCTTAAAAAAACCCGATGTGTAAAATTTAACCTGTTTAGTATAATTACCGTTATATTATAGTATACCATATATCTTACATAATAATTATATACCTCCCCCGACAAAAAAATAATCTTTTTTTTAACTGTCCTAGTTAATATGATATATGATATTTTTCTAGATATATAAGGTAACATCGATTTTATATTCTAATCTTACACAACTTAGCCTTACATTTTATATTTTTTATCCTTAAAACTGTTATATATCTGTTTCTAGTTATACCTTCTAATACTTCTGATACGTTTCTAATGATACAAAATTAACGAATAATTTTTTTTGTTGATTGTTGTAACCATTAGTAATGTAATTACTTTTTTGAATTATAATTATGTCATGTTCTCTGTATTAATTCTTTTATTTGTTTTGGAAAATAAATTCAATTCAATTCAAATCTACAACTACTACTTTTAATAAGTCACAAATTCGCATTCTTACCTACTGATTGAAGACATTAGAATAACTTGTTTGTGAGTAGATATTTTAAAATGTGACATGAATAGAACTGCCAGAAAGGGAATGTAAGATGTGTTGGATAAATAAGAAAGTTTAGGAAGTTATAATGGACCAGAGAAGACTGAAAATGTTATAATCGGCACTGCAAAACTGAGACTAATTGTGTAGTTACAGTATAGGTTTATACTATGCATATAAAGTTTTGATTGTATATTTATTACTAAAAAAAATAAAAAAATAATAATTATAATTATTACTGTACTTTCTTTTATCGGCTCAATAATGATTCCAAATCGAAAAAAATTTAAAAACGTCATAAACAAAATATTTTAGTTAAAATATTATAGGTACGTAAAATAACACCGGATGTACAGAAAACAATATCGGGGTTTTAATTTGTGCAATATCTCTTAGATGAGGTGTACAGTGTTGATTTAAGCTAGAATCAAAAAGGGAAAAGTATAGTTTTAGTTGCGCTCATAGCGATAGATTGATTCACTGTTTTTCTGCTTGACAGCACTAATAACAAAGCATGCGACTTCTGTACAGAAAGCTTTCTGTGTTTTGAAGTTTGCTAAACGTGAATCTGTAGTTACAGTTCAATGTGCGTTCCGTAAAAAGTGTAGTTATGTTCCCCCAAGTAACAAATAAATCTCCGTGGCGCGAGTGGTACCGTCTCGGCCATTCATCCGGAGGTCCCGGGTTCGAATCCCGGTCAGGCATAACATCTTCACACACGTTGCAATTCATTTATCTCATTCTCTTAAGCAATACCTAACGGTGGTCGCGGAGGTTTACAGGCTTCAAAACTTACCGGGTACGCTAAGTGTGTCGACTTCGCCATCGACATTTTGCAGTTAAAATTACTTTCTTGGTCGTATTATATTTAATGATGACTCAACATTCATTTTAGGAAATTTAATACACATTATGTTCATATGTTTGGTCAGAAAAACCCAATGAACTCTTATAATGCAAAAGAAACTTCCCAAATTTAAATATTTTGTTTGAGATATTCTGAAGGCAAGTTTACGACTCGTTCTTTTTCGCTGAAGCAAGCGTAACAGAATTTGCTTCTTTGGATCTGATGCGCATGGCTTTTTCCTCAACTGCAACATGGAACAGAGAATTTTACTTATCAACAAGGCCGCGAAAGTGACCGTTTTCCCAATTAAATTTTGTTAAAACTATAAAAAGTTAGACATCACCCCACACCGTCCCACGATGAGATCACAATTTTATTTAGTCAGCATATGCGACTCCTACCGGATAACGGGGCGCATTTCTCCCTTCAAATAACTAGAGCTCCGGTAGGCGCACTCCTGCTAGCCCATAGAGGCTGGTACCGAGGGTACTTCAGCGGATGGACTGAAGGGGAATCATGCCGGGATTACTAGGCTTAAAAGCTTAGTCTATCACGGTCAGAACCAGTAAATAAATTACACCGTGGTCCATACGGATAGGAACGCAAATTACCAAATCCGTCCAAAAATTAAACTTAAAATTTATAACCGCCACTAAATAACCGATGAAATCCGCCCGATAGTAGAAAGATACAGCAGCAGCAAGGGACATTGTCCAGGCTCTGCGATCTATAGGGAGAAATATTGAAACTCCCGCCATTCTTGCGTTCCGTTCCGTATCAACAAGATTTTGTACGGGATCGGTGGAATGACGTTTTCTCCGACATCTGGATCGGTCGGAATTAATCCAGTGTCAGAGCTTGTTTGCGGTGGCCTTCAAGGTCATCCGATCTGATCCCAGAATTGAATCCTTTGGGGGTTTTATAAATGATCTTTTGTAGGCCCTCCGCTAGTTAATGATCTAATTTGAGGCCCAGGATTGAAGCAGCAGTCGCATCCATTATTCTAAATATGCTAGTTGAAGTATGGGACGAATTCTCCTATCGGTTGGAGGTGCGTTCAATGTATGCTGACATTGAACACTTGTAAGGAAAGTTTATAGTTGTTACCCTTTCATTTTATTTATAATTCATTACTATAAATCAAAATTAAGAAATGTTAAAGAACTTTAAAACTTCAACACATTTTTTCAACGCTGTAATACGTTTAAATTATTATTAATAAATCCTTTAGAGTTTACTTGTGAATTAATTTAAAAAAATATATTTTTTTTTTGTTAAAATAAATTAATTTTTCATTTAATAATGAATGCCTACAAGAAATAAACGTAGATTATTTAACGCAGAGCATAAGATATTGATAAAATATTATCTGTTATTAAGAAAAGTTTCTTTTTAACGCTATTGAAAACTTTTTGTTTTGTTTTTTAAATTAATTTTAGAATCCTATTGTATTCGTATAAGGTTAATGATAATTATTTAAAAATAAAAAGTCAGAAATACGTAGTATGAAAGGGAATCAAAGCCGGCCTGAGGGCTACATGTACCCTCATTATGAAATGGTCATGACTTAGGGTATTGGTAAGGGGGTTGTAGTCGAAAACTCCCACCCCCGTTTGAGCTTCTTCTGAAACCAAAATAGCCTGCAGCATCCGCGGTGAGAAACAGAGGGTAGCAAACCAGGCAGAAATATTATCTTCAGTAGGGCGTTTTATATGCTATGTCTGGCCCCCATCTGCCGGTCTTAAAGAAATAACTTGCGCTTTAACAAAACTCCTACCGTATCGTCTTAAAGGAAAATAAGGGATAAGAGGGATGTGTTTCTTTTCAACACTTCCCTTTACCCGTTCTAACAGTTTTGCCACCCTCTTATCTTACAACTTCTCCTTCATTATTTCCTTGTTTTGTTTACCTTAATTTATTTGCATTTACTACTTTTTCCTCTTTTTTTTTTTGAACAAGTATTTATTCTTTAAAAATATTTAAAAAATATTTATCAATAATTTTAACTTTGTTATTTTAAAACCTTTATTTGGTATTTAAAAGTTATGAGATGTCTTATATAAAAATTTCTTATAAATTTAAAAATAACGTCACACAGATTATTATTAATTTAAGAATTTAAATATTAAAAAAACCTTCAAATACATAAAATAAATATGTCTTCGATATTTTTAATTGATTTATAAATATAATAACTTTTCAATTCCATCGATTTTTTATGCATGCTTAGACCTTGTTATTTTTCAAGTACGCTAAGTTTTATGATTTTTAAAAAATATTTTTAATTTATAATGAATGATCTTCTGATAGATCATTATGTAAATTATTTCCGTGTAATTTAAACTGTAGATATTTAAAAGGAAAAAATTACATTTCACTTTCCCGGAGATATAGCAGTATTGCTGCTATTTAGCAGCTGTTGTTGAGACAGCACCTGACGGTTCACTTGGCTCCGTACGATTCACACAGCTTCAGGCGGCTCACTCGGCTCCATCCACACTCTATAAGCCGGCTCCGCACTATTATCAGGCAGTCTCGATCCATCGCTTGAAGACTCATATTGTTTTGTTACAACTCATCATTAATAATGTATATATATATATATATATGTGTGTGTGTGTGTGTGTGTGTGTGTGTGTGTGTGTGTGTGTGTGTGTGTTGTGAATTACATAATGAAGACCATAATAAAAATAATTTATATTGTAAATCAAGTAAAGTTTTTCATTTATTCAAATGAACCAGCAAATAATCAACTATATAAATAATTAAATCTAACCGAGGTACTTTACCAAGGCGGAAATTATTTCATCAGGTGTAGCTACAGAGGGAAAGTATATCGGTCAGACCAAAATTTTGATAACGTGTGTTTTGCTAATATTGATATTTTATGACCCCTGAGTTCAAAAAGCATGGTGTTGTCCATAGAGCTTCATGTAGATAAAGTCATATTTGTTCCTAAATAACCTTTTTTGTAAAAAAAAAAAGAATGATCACTAATTTTTAAACTAAATTCGAAGACAGATTTATGTTTTGAAAAAGCACGGTTGTATGCGTGCAAATAACGAGGAAAAAATAACTATAAGATTTTTTTTTTGCAGAAATTTCCGGATATATACGTACGTATGTTGGCCTGTATTTTGCTTAATATCTACAGACTGGCTCCAATATAAATAGTTAAAAAACCGTTCAAACATTTACATGGAGAGCTGATGGCATTCAATTTTGGACCAAATAAAAAAAGTGTTAGGTTAGTTTTCGCCATTTTTAATTTTTGACATTTTGTATAGAGGTCGTTGAAAATTTAGATTCAGTACGATAATGTATTTATTAAGTTTATTTATTTATTAGATTTAGTTGTGGGGAGGATACTCAATATAATTTTTAGAAAGTTTTTACTTTACACCTTGAATATCCGTTGACCAAAATTATTTAAATCTTTTACAAATATTTTTCTATGTATACAATATCCTCCATATATATATATATATATATATATATATATATATATATATATATATATATATATATATATATATATATGTATATGTATATATGTATATGTATATATACTGCTTAAGTCTGATTTTTGATCGTACTGAAGGGACCCACGATATCCGTATTTATTTTTTTAATATAAAATTTAATTTTTTTTTTTAACTAAAAATTAAAGTAAATTATTTCTTTTTTAAATTAATTAAAAAAACAAATTTATTATTCTTTTTTTTATAATTTTTTTAAATTTAATTAAAATTAAAAAAAAATTAATTAAAATGAAAATTATTTATTAATATTATTATTAAATAAATAATTACTATAATAAATAATTTTTCAAGGTCCTGCTGGCTGATTCGGACCGCTACTAAAATTGCAATTCATTTTCACAATGTTGAATTTTTTTTTTTTTGCCCTAAGATAAAGCAAATTTATAGCGTATGAAAAATGCCATTCCTTTACTGAATTTGAACCCGGGACCTCCGGATGAAAGGCTGAGATGCTACCTCTCTGCCTCGGAAATTGGCTTCTTGTATTAATGTAAACAATATAGTTTTTTTTTTAAAGACGGGAGCTCATGATAACCCAATTTAAGAAATTTTTTTAATAATTTTTTTTTGTACTTTCCAAACTGTGGTTGTTATTATGTTGTATGAGGTAGCTGTTAAACGGGACCAAAATATTTTTTTCTAAAAATGTTATTTTTGTACTTAGTTTATTTTTTATTTTTTTGTTAGGAATTATTCTCTAAGTTCAATATAATTTTGATGATAAAATCCTATTTCGTCAAGGCGGATTAATTTAATCCCGTAATTGTTTACAAAATATTTGACTTGTTTCTGAATTTTACTTTTGCTACTACACAATTTTGATGATAAACGTTATTTGATGAAGACTTAAACGAATCCAAATCTTTTTATTTTTTTTTAATCCTCTTTCAAGTCTAGTTATTTTCCAAATATTATAATTTAAAAAAATCTCAATTTATAAACAAAGTTCATCTGGTGGACAATTTGTAAGTTATTTCCTTATAACTACATTTTTAAAAGGAAAATAAAAACTTTCTACGTAACAATTTGGATAAAACTTTTATTTACTTTTATTGTGTGTAGCTTCTTCTGTTTTATCATATGATATCTATACTATATCCTTGTCAAAATGGTATCTTCTCTGCCTTTCATCCGAAGGATCCGGGTCTGAGTACCGGTAAGGCAGTGAATTTTTAATGTGGTAAAACATTTTATCACGGCATTATCATTAGCTGTTATAGGCAGCCAGCTTAATAATTTATTTAACAATTCAAAATATTATATGCGCAAATGTATGGAAATTAGTTGAGTAAAAGCAGTAAAAATTTCCACATTCCAGAAAACCTTATATAATAATCTCTTTGCATCACTTTTCTTTTTATATTGTATTATTTTTATCAAGATGCAGGTTTCTTGTCTTCAAGATCCTTAAGATTCGTTTTTCTGACGAAACGTTTTTTCAGGCTATTTATATTTTTATTAAAAAATATTAGTAAAAGTTATAATAAAAATAAAATTTAAATAATTCATTCAGTGGTGGGAGATAATAAAAATAAGGTTTTACTTTTTGTCTTCATTTTATTAAAATATTTTGTAACTGGGTTAACAGATTTTTAAAAACATTTTGTAAGATGACTTATAATTGAAAGTCGTTGATATCATTTAGTTTTTGGTACATTGCTCAGAAGGGGATGAAATGATACGGTCACCATAGTCTTTTATTTCAAAATTTTACTCAAATAAAACAATCATTTTTAGAAAAATATAATCTTTACATGCATATTATATTCTTTAATACTCTAAGGAAAGACGACAGTTTAATTCCATTTACAAGACACCATCAATACAAATCCTCATAAATGTGCTGATTAGAAAATTAAATTGCTGATTATTGCATAAATTCCTTATTAGAAAATTACCCCCCCCAAAGAGTAAGCATTAAAAAAATTTAAAATGAAAAACAAATTGAAAAAGTGTTCAAAGTGTAAAAAATAGTTAAAATTTAAATTTGTTTCTTTGGCCCATTGATGCGTCCTCTCATCGTCCGGTCCCTGCGATACAACAAGAACCAGTACTTATGTTTTACAGCAGCTGTATTTTTCATTATTTCTAATGTTGTTCTGTAAAATTTTTACAGTAACATTTCAATAATTGTACCTGTGTAAATTTAAATCATTGTACACCTGTGTTTTCATGTTCTTTAATTTTCATGAATATACCTACGGACGTACTAATATTTTGTAGCAACTGTATTTTTTATGATTTCTAGTACCGATTTGAATACCTAGAAAAGAACAAATATTGAGTAAACAAACAGAACAGATTTGAGTACTAGAGTACAGAACATACCTAGTATGTTCTGTACAATTTTTTATTGTAATATATCAATAATTGTGCTTACTTTTCCTCTGTTTAAATATAAATTATTATTGCAGTTAACATGATTTGTTATTTTTATAAAATATTGCGATTTTTTGCACAGGTTCTTCCACTTAATTTCTAATGTCTATGTAGTTTTTTAAAAGTAAAGCCTTTGATTTTCAGATTCCTTGTACCTATTAATATATATATATATATATATATATATATATTTTGTTTTATCTTTCACCAAGGAATATATTAATTTTTTAGTATATTTTAATACTGCATTTTCAGAGAAAAACATGCAACATAATAAAAATTAAATATTTAGAAAAAAATATATGAAAAAGGCAGTTATTAAACTTTATCTCTAGCAACGGAACCATTAAGTCACATGTAAGTTTAAAAACTGAGGTAATAATAATATGATAGTAATAGTAATGCTAATGAAGGAGTAGTAGTATATTCCTTACTTTAATAAAATGACTTCTACACTAGTTAAAAAAAAACATTACATAATATTTTCATTTACTATTACTATTAGTAAAGAGTTCCCTGTGCTCTTGATATGTATATACGAATGTATACAAATTAGCTGGTAACTATTGCATGACTTTCCTGGTTACCCAGGTCATGTCATACGATACGTTACACAGCTTTTTTATTGCAAAACCTTTACAGCGAAGTCGGAAAATCTTCGTAATTCAGTCATTAACTAAATTAAAAAAAAAAACATTTAAAAAATTTAATTTTTCTGTAAATTTAAATTAATCATCATCTCCATATTTACCTCTAAAAGCTAAATGAAACTTTATTATGAATTAATTAATGAAATAATAATAATTAATTAAAAACTCAAAAATTGTGTTTAATCTTCAGTTATCAATGAGAAAAAAAATCTTGTCAAAATATTATTTATTAGGTAAATTTGTATAGAAAATTTGACCACCTTATGAACAAAAATTCATCATCACGTGCAGGTTACCGTATTTTTCCTTAAAAATTAACAGATTCTCACTTAACTTCAAAAGTTTACATCACATAAGCTGGTTAAAAACAGACTGTACAATAGCATCTAAAATTCTTGGTCTTGCTCACTTTCCTTTCCCCTGAACAATCGGCTTATTTCAAATGAAAATATTTATGTGAGCAACCTCTTGATTTGTAACTTTTAATACATAAAATACCTGCTAATAGGCAACACATGGCTCTGTTAGCGTAATTTAAGAAGTTCTGGATTTCGTTTTTTTCTGTAATCTTCATATGTATATATAATATATATATATATATATATATAAAATAGCTAGCAAAGTATTAAATCACTTTCCTGGCTACTAGGTCAAGTCATACGGTACGTTGCACAGGTTTTTAATGTAAAACCTTTACCGAAAATGATCTTTAGCCGGAAAGTCCTTGTAATTCAATCATTAAAAAGTTTATTTATTTTTCTTCAATAAACGTCAAAATATAAGTAACAAAAAAAATTTCCTAATTTTTTAAAACTGTTGGGGGTCTACCAATCAGTGGGGCTATTTTATTGACTATGATAATTACATAAATAAGATTTTAGCATCAAAAATTTCAAATTAAAAATTGTTGAATTTGGGGGCTCCCTTATTCTATGGGGGTAATATAACCAAGTTTTTATATGAAAAAGCAATCCTTAACAAAAGAATAAAATCTGATGTGGACACCACCATATGACTATTTTTCGTCCGGTGTATATTGTTGGGATTAAAATGTCGTAAATTTTAATTATCCTTAAAGTAATAAGGTAGAAAAAAGTTTTAATAATAAACATTAAAAGAGTTTCAGCCAAAATACAAAAAAAAAAAACAAAAAACAAACAGAACATTATGCTTTTTAGAGAAGAGGAATAAATTTAAAAAAAATTCTATTAATATTTAGAATATTCATAATCAAAGAAAAATACACTAAATTAAATACATAAAAATACATATATATTTTTTTGAAAAACATTTCAAAAACCTTTTTTGTGTTTAAGGTCAAGCATTTATATTATAAGTTTAAGCGTTAATTATAGATTTTTTTGTAACATGCATATGATAGCCGGCTTCCGTGGTGCGAATGGTAGCTCTCAGCCTTTCTTCCTAATGTCCAGGGTTCTAATCCCAGCAGGCATGGCATTTTCATACCCTGCAACTGTCATTTCACCGCGGCGTCTGAAGCAATATATGATGTGAAAAATGCAAAAAAAAAATACTTTAATTATCAAAATTGATGGAAGATAGAGCAAAAAGAAACATATTTCAATTTTAATGGGTTGGGTGGGGTGTTGCTTTTAAAATTTTTTTTTTTGAGATTGTTTATTAATGCAATGTAACAAGTTTCTAAAGAAACGTTTCTTCTAAAGTGCCTATATAGAAAAACGAAATTATTTTTTTTTGCAAAATCCCAGCACTGCACAGGAACGAATTTTGAAAAAAATAATATGACCAATGCAACATACATAGAAATATTTGAAGTAAAGTTAAAGAAAATCGGTTTGGTCAATCCTAAGCTATAAAGAAAAAATCAGTGCGACACACGTACACACATACATCCTTTTTTTTAGTATAGATGATGTAGTTGGTTCCTAAAGTGTAAAGATTTGCAAAAACTCATATCCTATTTTTGACATGATCACATACTTTCCCCTTTATTATAGCTGGGAATATAACTATTGTATTTATATTCGCTGGGAAAGTAAAATATATATATATATATATATATATATATATATATAAGTAGTACTAATATATATATGTATGCTGTAATATGTATGTGTAATAAGTTCACGCGTGCGTGTATGATAGCGTCTATTTTTCTCAATATCTGAAATAAGTCAATTTATCAAATTTGGTATGGGAACTAATAGTCTTGAAGATCTGATGGTATTAAATTTTATATTCCGGGCAAAAGGAATAAAATTCTACGTGAAATATTTATTCTAAACTAATCCATCTCCTTAAAAGGAACTTCTTTAAAAATTTAAAAGGACTCCTTTAAAAATATGATGGGGAAATACAGGAGGGTTTCTCAACACTTTGTTTTATGTTAACATTATTTTAAATATAACAATTTTCCTAAAAAATAATATCTATAATTATCTCTAATACGTATAATTGTTTTTTCTCTGTTTCAGATAATGAATCCTAATTCATTCGGAGGTAGTAGTGAACAGTAAACTAAGGGAATATTGTAAAGCGTGTTAGAAATCACCGAGGGGGCAACATCAGTCAGGGGGAAACGGAAAGTAACACACGAGGGAGTTATAATATGGGAGTTGGAGAGAGCAGGTAGTTAGTAGAACCGTCATAGGTAGTGAGTGTATATGTGTGTGCCAAGTCGGTCGGAGATAATGCTATGAAGGGCAGCGCAGGGTGGGAGGGTGCAGTCCCGATGGAGACGAGACGATCTGTCGGCCGTAGTAGCAGCAAAGACGGTAGTTTACAGAGATCTGCTAGACAACGTGAAAGACAAAGACAACAACAACAACAGCAACAAGAATGGAGGGATTTGTATCACCATAGTAATACAAGCGATGAAGATAATAATGCCAGAATATACGCTGCAACTTTACTTCAGTCTTATACTGCAAGTAAGTAAAATAAAGATTTTTCTTTCCTATTATAACAATCTTTAAATCAAGGTACGAATGATGATTTAGCCTACAGATGTACAATTATAAAACTGGTAAAATTAAAATAGGAATTTAAAATGTAACAAAAAAAACTTATTCTCTAAAGTTAAGTAGAAATGTATATATATATATATATATATATATATATATACATATATATATATATGTATATGTATATATATATGTATATATATATATATAATATATATATATATATAATATATATATATATATGTATATATATATGTATATACATATATATATATATATATATATAATACTCACATCCCCCCCCCCATACTGATATTACTCGTATATTGATGATATTAAATACAATCATCCCGTACAGGTAATTGAAAGTTAAGGAAGAAATACCTTTTTAAAACTTTAAGATACATTTTTATCATCTCATACAAATAATAATTATTTGAAAAATTCAAGAAATTAGATAACTTATCTGTAATTAATATGTAATAATAAATTGAAACTATATCGTATCAACAAACGAAAAGCTAGATTTAGAAGAGACTTCCTCGGTTAGGTCAAGACTAACAAAATGAAAAAAATTTAGGATTTTAATTTTAAATATAAGATAAAATAAGATTTACACCTCTTTTTGTTTAGGTAAAAAATTTTTTTATTTATAGTTGCATTGAAAATTAAAGTCATTAGCGGCTGATCAGTGCAATGTAACGGTACCGGTAAGTGTGTTGTCTTCATCAAACTGAGTTACTACTCCTGAGATATGTGGTTAATTGAAATCCAACCACCAAAGAATACCGGTATTCAGATTCTAATATTCAAATCCAAATAAAAGCCACTACCTTTATTAGGATTTGAACCTGAGAACTTTGACTTCGAAATCAGCTGATTTACGATGACGAATAGACCAATCCGGTGGGTTACAAAAACCTCATCGGGTTGGTCTAGCGGCGAACTCGTCGTCGCAGATCAGCTGATTTCGAAGTCAAGAGTTCTAAGGTTCAAATCCTACTAAAGGCAGTTACTTTTATACGGATTTAAACACTAGAACGTGAATACCGGTATTCTTTGGTGGTTGGGTTTCAGTTAACCACACATCTTAGGAATGGTCGACCAGAGTTTGTATAAGTTTACACTTCATTTACATTCATACTTATCATCCTTATTCATCCTCTGAAGTACCTTAAGGTGGTTCCGGAGGCTAAACAGAAAAAGAGAGGTAAAAACATTTTTTATTTTAATTTCTGTCTTACCAATTCATCATCTTTTTTCTTATATTTTTAAACATTTTTCTTCCTTCTGCGATCCTTTGGAGCACTTATTTATTGCTTACTTTATCCTCGCATCTTCAGTCGTTCAGTTTTCTTTATATTCACATTTCAATTTCCTTTAATTTTCTTTCCTTCTCTTTTCTTAGTATCCATGTTGCAGCAGTATACAATGCTAAATTCCATACACCGGGTGATATTAAAGTATGAAAACAGCTTTATATTAAAAAACTAAGAGATACTAGGAGGTAGAAACAAGTGCGGGTCTACATAGTAACAAAAATAACATTCTATGGTGTGTTTAAATATTTTTGCCACCATTTTTGACCCGATAGGTTGAATCAGACGTTTTTTAGAAATAGGAAGGTAACATATAATTTAAATTTAAACATTTACGATTAAAAAAACGATGGTGAAACCCGTTTCTCGATAAATATTATCGTTTTCGATTTATAACTAATGAAAAACCGGACAAATCACGTCATGAATAAAATGAGGTTAAACACCCCGTAGAAGCCTTTTTATTTCAGATTACACTCCAATAACAAATTTTAAATACTTAAACCAGAGTTAAAGAGGAGAACTCTTTTCCTCTCTACTTGTGTAAATCATCTGCAGTGTCTGTCAGGCGATAATAATTCATCTGGTGTCGTCTTAATTATAAAACTTAACCTGTGTAATAAAGCATTATTTCACACAAATAAAAGGGTTTGTACAAGCAAACTGTTCCAGTCCTTCTTAGAGTTTAACATATGTATAGCTCCTGAAATATCCCAAAAAAAAGAAATCAAGAGTTAATTTCTCTGAAGTTAATAATATTTATGATGCAGCCGGTCCCTTACATTTTAAATTTAAATTTTTAAAAGTTAGAATATCAACTGTCATAGATATATTCATAAATATGAATGTCATAGATATGATAATGTCAATATGAATGTCATAGATATCTATAAATATGACTTCTCGATGTATATCATATAATGCTGTATTGCAGTATATTTGGCTCGATGTGACGAGAACCAGGAAATTATTAGATTATTCTCATTACCAATCCTGGCATAGGAAACTATTTGAGGCATCCTATCACTAAAATTGTTTTTTAGGAAATAATTTTACGCTTGGCATTATTTTGATATTCTTAGTTAGATATAAATGTTATCGCATTTAACACACAAATATATTTTTTAAAAGTTGGCGTAAAAATAAAAGCTGGTGTAGAATTTTATAATTCTTTGTAATTCTGGCTACCGAAAGCGTCGCTTTAACAGATTATTACTTAGAGGAAAATTAAGTGAAACTGGTATGTAAATATGCAATTAATGAAAAAATTAAAAATATTATTTCACTTTTTGAGGCAAATTTAGGGATATGGGATCCATAAAAAATATCACTCTCAACTAATTTTAACCAAAATTAAAACTATATTAATGATCCTTTTTCAGAAGTTGTAAAAAATTTCGTAGAAATCGGTTAATTCAGTCTAAAGGTAATAAAAAATAATCTGATTAAAAGAAAATGCTAGTCTTATTATCCGTCAACCCTGAATGACGTTGTCTAAAATGACATGGTAATATGATAAAATCATGTAATTAGTACAAGAATGTGACTTTAAGTCCAGAAAGAAAGTGGTTTAACCTCCCCACCTCTTTATGTGGGTTTGATAAGACAAAACGCAGTTAGAAAGCATTTTATCTATCTGAGGGAGTTAAAATATGTGAAAAAATTTACTTGCTCTTTGAATAAAATTTTGGGACACGGGTCTCATGAGGTGTATATCTCTTTATTTCCTTGACTGATTGTAATTAAAATTAATTGGTATCAGTGCCTCGTATGTAGAAATTAAATTGTCAGATTTCATCCAGATTAGTTTACTCAGTCTAGAGATATCATATAAAAAGTAGATAGACGTGTATAAATATATACAACTCTCTGGAAATTTTATTTTGGGATTTCAAGGGGGGGTCATAAAATGTCAGGAACTTCAAAAGCTCCGACAGTCAAAATTTGACCAGATTAGCAAACTGTATTTGAACCTAATGTAGTATACTGTTTAGTTTTATACTATAACCGGGAAAGTAAAAATAATATACAAATCGATTCCCTACCCTTTCAAACGTATTAAATTTTATTAGGAGCAAATTTAATTATAACGTCACTATACAGAGTGTCCCAAGAAGAGATAGAGAAACTTTCACGACATGTTTTATTGGTATAAATAATAAAAAAATTCACATGTACATAGGTTTGGAAACGCTTTGTTTTCGGGTTACTCCTAGCGAAAGATTTTGGCCAGATTTCACCTCTTCTAATAAATTGAAGCTCTACTGTAATTTTTGGGACCCAAATTAAGTAGTAAAGTTGATAGTTTGTTATGTAATTTAAGCTTGAAAATTGAAATAATTAGTAACAAAACTTATATAGAATTTAATTCTCAGAAGATTAATGTATTAGCCAATAAAAATTAAGTAACTATAGAAATCGGTTTTTTATTGAAGCAAAACAGATGAAAAGACAGACATCTTTTTATTCTTTCTGTACCTAATAAACATTATTCTTAATATAGTAATTCACCATGGATGCAATCTGTTAAAATTTTACGCAGAGTAGAATTTTTTTTTTTTTTTTTTTTTTGTCTTCAGTCATTTGACTGGTTTGATGCAGCTCTCCAAGATTCCCTATCTAGTGCTAGTCGTTTCATTTCAGTATACCCTCTACATCCTACATCCCCAACAATTTGTTTTACATACTCCAAACGTGGCCTGCCTACACAATTTTTCCCTTCTACCTGTCCTTCCAATATTAAAGCGACTATTCCAGGATGCCTTAGTATGTGGCCTATAAGTCTGTCTCTTCTTTTAACTATATTTTTCCAAATGCTTCTTTCTTCATCTATTTGCCGCAATACCTCTTCATTTGTCACTTTATCCACCCATCTGATTTTTAACATTCTCCTATAGCACCACATTTCAAAAGCTTCTAATCTTTTCTTCTCAGATACTCCGATTGTCCAAGTTTCACTTCCATATAAAGCGACACTCCAAACATACACTTTCAAAAATCTTTTCCTGACATTTAAATTAATTTTTGATGTAAACAAATTATATTTCTTACTGAAGGCTCGTTTAGCTTGTGCTATTCGGCATTTTATATCGCTCCTGCTTCGTCCATCTTTAGTAATTTTACTTCCCAAATAACAAAATTCTTCTACCTCCATTATCTTTTCTCCTCCTATTTTCACATTCAGCGGTCCATCTTTGTTATTTCTACTACATTTCATTACTTTTGTTTTGGTCTTGTTTATTTTCATGTGATAGTTCTTGCGTAGGACTTCATCTATGCCGTTCATTGTTTCTTCTAAATCCTTTTTACTCTCGGCTAGAATTACTATATCATCAGCAAATCGTAGCCAAAAGAGCAAAAAGCAAAAGAGCAAAAGAGTAGAATAATTTTTTAAAATAATTCATACGTGCATATTACACAATTTAATGTTTCACTTTATTTTCGTCGGCAGTAGTACCCAGAGTTGCTGAATAAAATAAATTTGTTTTCCAGCTTTTTTTAAATTACTGGCGTCTTTAAATAAAACAGAAGAAAACAAGCTGTAATATTCGTACGAAGCATATGAAAAAATCTTCTAATTGAACTTCATTTTAGTACCAGTATTCTTTTAACTTAATGTTTTTTTTAACGTAGTACGTATGTATCTTAAATTCTATTACTAACCTGAGAGTGAATTTTAGTAAAAGAGTTCAGTGGATCAAGAACTGAAAGATCTTGAATAATTAATTTTTTAATTACTCAGTGATCCTATTTTAGTAATGAATACTGAAAGTACAAAATTTATTTTTCTTTTATTTTTATAATTTTTAGAAGGCAATTTTTTAAGCAAATATTTTTGTTGTTTCATATTCATTTTTTTATTTTTCGTTTACTAGTTTTTTTTTTAAAACTAAGATAAGAAACGTCGAGACGAAAATAAATATGAAATTCAATTTTATTTACGTTCAATCATTTGAATACACCGAAAGGCTGTGAGCATGCCGAAACCAGTTAATACAAGAAAAAATCAGACCAAATATACTTCGCGAGATTTGATTTTCTGAGTCACTGCGGATGAAGGGTACACCACCAAAACCAATGTTGCGAGACTGCAAAATTTGTTTCTAAATTATCCAACAAGTCGTGGCACTGTTTGTTTTAAATTCATCCAGATGTTGATTTGCCAGAATGGATAGCTCTAGCTCCATAACAAGCCGATATAAATCTTTCTTTTACGTCGAAAATAGTCACAGTGCAGAATGTTTCATGGCGAATAACCCCACATATATCTTCAAAATTTATATTAATTTAAATTTGATTAAAATTGTGAATGAAAAAGATAGAAGTAGCAACAGTTAAAACCATCTGGATAAGCAGTAAATAAAATATCACAAGATAAATCTGAATCTAAATACTCATTTGTAAGCAATTTAACTTTGCTATCGGTGGTAGAAGTTATAGTTAAAATTTCAGCTCGTTTGCTCAAGCGGTTCCTGAGATATCTCTCTGATATTCACACAAACATCGTGTAAAAACAAAATAGAAATTTTTAATAATATGTTGTTCTCGAATTTTACTGCTATGTTAATCCATAATTTTGAGGTGATTTACTTTAATAATATACAAAAGTAAGCAAATAATAATGTATTACACAATGCGTGGTCATATATTTATGAGATTGTCAGTATATTGAATACGGCTAATACTTAGTAGTTTGTGTTTCTGATTGTATTTTAGTAAATCGAGGTTTAAATTGTTAGTTTGTTGGTAACCGTAGAAGGGTTTTTGAAGGGGGGTAAGGGTGGTTAAATGGATGGTATCTCTTCCCTTAGGATTAACAATCTGGTAGCTAATGACGTACGTACGGTGAATTTCCTTTCGTATTACACGGTACAATACTAATCCTTGCCTCAAATTAACCGGAATTTGATTAAATAATAGTCGTGCTTGGCATACTGGTATCTGGAGAAACCGATATCAAGTAAGAGATGTTTTGAAGTACTTTACTTCAGTTGAGAGTTTCGAGTTAACAAAGCTATGGCCACTTGGTATTCGAAGATTAAGTTTCGGAATAAATGAAACTAAGCGCCTCCTTTTTATTTAGGTAATATGAAATATTTAAAAATAATTGTTAAAATTAATTACGTACACGTTTGTTGTACTTAAAAGAAATTTATATAATGGTTATTACAGTGAATTTTACGTTAAAAAAAAAAAAAAAAAAAAAAAAAAAAAAATAGAAAAAATATAATTACTAAATCATCAAAGTTTTTGCAAAAAATATATTGAAAGACATTTGCTTGTTCTTTTTATTTTTTTACCGTTAGAGTAAAAAAGTCTACGAGTGTATTTTTCAAGAAATTTTCAGAAAAATTAAATTTAAACAGCTATAAAAAATTAACCACACTATAAAAAAGCTGGAAAAATAATTTTATTACTTTCCTAGCATATTCTTTTATAGTAAAAAAAAAATATATATATATAAAACGTTTAAACGATTTAAAAAATTGATACTTTTTTATTTTTATCGAATTTTGAGAAAGGGGAGGGAATTTTGAGGCAAATGCTTTTTTGTTTTTTTTTTTAATGATAAGATAATCATGATCTTATTATAAAAAGGGGTTTATGTTTGCAAAATTTTAAGAAAATGACCTTTAAATGCCCCTATCATGAACGTATAGATTCCATAATTTTACCAACAAATTGTAGCATATACATGAGCCTGTACAATTTTTTTTCATATTCGGTTCCAGTCTAAAGTTATTAAACTTGCAAACGTAAGTACGAAAATTACCCTTCACTTTTTTTTGGTTTCCCTGGGTTATAAGACATTGAAAAATGAAAAAAAACCACACCCCATTTTTGACTGATTATCATATTTTCCTTTTTTTAAACAAAACTCATAGAGCTATGATGCCTTGAAAGTAAAATTTAATATTCTAAAAGATTGTTTATCTTTTTCTTACTTATTACTATGCCGAATACCATTCGATTAAATGATTTTTTGAAAGCCCATGAAAATTTTATATAGTTGTAATCGTCAAAGCAAAACAAATTTAAATCATAATAAAATGATAGATATGAATATTGGACGTAAATTTAAAATCAATTAAAAATGTGCTAATGGAACAGTAGTTCTTTCCTCAATCTGGTCTCAAGCATTATTTAGCTAAACCATTTTCTTTGATGAAGTGATCAAGATTTACATATTTATCTAAGGTATTATATTTATTGATAGTTTTTGAATTTAATCTATTAATTAACCTAAAACTACCTAATTTACCCGGCGACGCATGGATTTATAATTTCTTCACAAGCTCATCCATTTCTTTTTTGTTGCTAATTTTCCACAACGCCTGAAGCCATTTTTGTCGTTGATCATCTGATTTGCTTGTTTGTAGTAGCTTTGTTTTCTTCACTTCGGTTGAATCGTAACACCGTTTGACATAAGCCACCGATAGATATGTTTTCTTTTAGGCGTCGTCAAATCAATACGGTAAAGTTTATACACTTTTCAGTAATAATATTTCAGATATTTCTCTTAACCCTATAATTTGAATTCACTCATTATCGTGAAACTAAGTTTTATACCTTCCATTTCGATATTAACTTACTCACTTTTAAATTCAAACTGAAGCAACTGACATCTCGCACCTCCTTTTATGTTGGTTAAGAATTTTGAGATCTTTGTTCCAGGAATACTCCAGAATGTTCTACAAACATTTCGAAAATTATAGATTGGTCTATAATTTCAGTTCAAAAATGTTATAGTGATCTAGAATGTTCCAAAATGTTGTAGAAAATTTCAGGAAGTTATACAAATTTCCAAAATAGAATATTGTTCAAAAATATTGTAGATTATTCCCAAAATATACAAGAATTTTAAGCTTTTATAGTTTCAAGGTTTTCACCCTGACCCCTCCCGCAACGATTGCGGTGGGAATGTCTAATATTCACAGTATTTTTGATCAGTTAGTAAACAATAGTTGTTCAAAGTTTGGTTGAAATCGTTTCTAAGGTTTAAAAGAGATGTTGAAGAAACATACCCCCATACATACAGACAGGCAATAATTTTTATTAATATTAAGATGCAAAGGTTTCACTAACATTCAGCGAGGGAGATCAACAATGAGGTGTAAATCAAGCAAGAAGGAGATAGCAGATGAAATGTTGACTCACCTCACAACGGGGTAACCGAATTATGCACCAATTTTCAGCTTTGATTGTTAATAACTTCGGAACTGAAAATTGCTATCAGAGCCGGTCAAATTGCATTTTGAAGTATATTTTTTGGGCTTTCAGAAAATCAGCTTGCACTTTGTCTATTTCCTCATGGTTTTCGAGATATTAGCGAAAAACTACAAAGCTAGCGTAAAAATATTTTTATGGAGGTAAATTGGGATAAGGGTAGTTTATTCAAAATGGAATTTAGATAACAATTTTCCTCTTGTTTGAAACTGAAGTGTGCAAAATTTCACCATGATTGGAATAAAACTGTAGATTTGCATAAAAGACAAAATATGAACAAAACTTTTTCTTTATATTTGTAGAAGATAAAATATTTAAAAAAATTCATGGATTATTATTTGACAGTTTACAGAGTAAGAAATAAGAATTTGCATTTTTCTGCGTGCTGTAAGGAGGACATATGTTCTGTTCAAACTCCCTATAGTTGAAAAAGATAACTGCTGTTCCTTTTTAGGAAATTCTTTATTTTTACGAATTAATTCTTTGCAGAAACTTATACGTGGAAATATGAAAATGAAAATTTTGTAGCGTACGGAGAATGCCATGGCTGACTGGGATTCAAACCCGGAACATCCTGATGAAAGTCCGAGACGCTACTACTCCACCACAGAGATCGGCATTTAAAGTATAAATAAAAAAAAAACTGTTTACAATTATATCACCAATTTAAAAATACAGCTGCAAGAATATTAATATAATATTTTATATATATTATAGAATAATATATATATATATATTTTTTTTTACTTTTAAGACCATAATGGATCACTATAGTTCATTTTTTTTGGCAAGTTCTTTTTTGCCAGTAATTTCTAATGGTTTCCGATCTTCTTGTCCTTTCTTGTTCAGAGTACACCCGGCTTTTTGTTTTCTTGGGTTTTGATAGGAATCTTTATTCTTTATTTTTTAATTTCTCATAGTTTCCGGTTTTCGTTTTTTTTGTTTTCATGGGTTATGTCTAATTCTTCCATGTCTTTCTGTACTTCGTTTAACCAGTTCGGTCTGCTTTTCTTGTTCCAGAAAAGTTCGATTATCCGTCTGATAAGTCTGGTCTCTTCCATTCTGAAACTATGTCCTAGAAAGGAAATTCTCTTCTTTCTAAATTTATTATTTATCGGGATGATCGTTTTGTAAATCTTTTCGTTTGGAATAATACTCCAAATCCCGTATTTTTTAATGTTTTTTCCGATGCATCGTCGTAGAATCTGTCTTTCAGTCTTTTCCAGTTTGTCGGTAAACCTCGTCTGGTACAGTCCAAATATGGTTTCGCATATTTGGACTATAAGAGTCCATATCTGGCCTCTTCTATATTTTGGGCTAGTAGGGCTAAATTGTCCGCAAAGCCTAGGCAATTTACTGAGATATCTTTTCCTATTTTAACGTTATCTTTATTTTAATTTTTTGTATATTTTATTTAACATTTAAAATTTTTTTATCCTACTTAGTTGGCCCAAGGTGTAGGGGTGGTATATTGTTGGTTTTACTTATTTATTTGTTTAAATTCGTTCCTTCATCCCAAAAACTGAAGTATAAAAACCTAAAGTTATATTTTTTATTAATCAATTAATTGATTTTAAATATTAAAGGAAGTAGTTCTTAAATATCTTTATTTTTCCTAATGTGTACGTTGCAATCTGTTCAACTAGTGAAAAACAAGCAACGCTCCTGCAGCCCAATGAGATGAGGATGATGTGACAAGAAAATGAGCTGTAGATTTGCACAGGCTGAGGCCGACCATTCCTGAAATCTATGGTTAATTGAACCCCAACAACCGAAGTACACCGGTATCCACTGTCTGTATTAAAATCCGTATAAAAGCAACTAGCTTTTATTAGGATTTTAAATCTCGGAACCTTCGATTTCGAAAATCAATCGTTAATCAGCTGATTTGCGACGAAGAATTAACCATTAGACGTTTAAATATCGTGCTAAAGTTTTTCGGGATTTTTCAACTTAAAAATAAAATATATATTTTTTATTTTCTATTATCTTTTTATATCCTTTCTTAAAAATGTTTGCCTCTTCCTCTTTTTGCTTTTAACTGAACAATAATTAAATTTCATGATTAAGAAAAATTAAAATATTCCAACAAATTATGGGACGGGAGATCTCTTGATTTAAAGAATAAGCTTTGTAAATTTTTTGTTATTTTACTACGGTAAAATTCTTGAATTGTTTTCTCCCTCATTCTTTTAATTAAAGTAGATCCTCATTTTTTTAATTTTTTGCTTTTAATATATTTTTTAGTCCCAAATTAAAAAGAAAAAAAACAAAAGAAAAGATTGGACTATTACTACTTATAGAATTTTTTTATCTAAGTAACACTAATTACTCCAGACTAAAATATATTTCATTGTTAAATTCCATTCTTTGGAAAACAATAATTTATGCTCATCTTCTTTAATTAGTCTTTTCTTAATTTATAAACAATTTATCATTTCTCTTGGATATTATTTTAATCTTTTAGTAATTTTTATTATTATAGTAAGAGATAGGTTTTTTTATATAAGAGTCTTTTAAAAAAGTTTACTTACAGTTATTGATTTTAGTTATTCTTATGTTACTTTTAATATTACAACTCAAATTAAATTTATTGATAAGATAATGCTATATTTAAGATGACATCTTTATTTTTTTTCTTATCGATATTGTAAGATGTTATTCGGTCTTTTACTTACCTATTTCACTTAAATCTTATGCATTAATTCTGTTTTTAACCGTTGATTTCATTATACGTGAAGAGAATTATTATATTACACTAACATGTCGTTCTTGTAATACGAGTACATCCTCGATTTACACATTGAAAAGAAACGTGCAGTTTTTATTGTAAATAGGTAAATAAATGGCCATCAAAATCTGTCAATTCTGAATGTCATTCGGTATTATTGATGAAATGTAGAAGAAAAATTTTCGTTTGGAAAAACAAAATTGAAAAGCTTGAGACTTTTGTGATATACTGTAATTTTATTTATTTACAATCGGTCAAATGAATATACATTTTAAAAAATCATTCAGTATGGTCGTTCGTGAATTAGGCAATAAAGAGAATTAACATGCGATGACATTGCCATTATGGGTCAAGTCTAACCGGAGGTGGTGTAATTTATGAAAATGCGCAACATAATTTGATCTACAGAAAAACTGGTCGACAGCAGACTGTTGTTATATACTGTAATATTTTTTAATTTACATTCGATCAAAAAAATATGTATCTAGGATGTAGTATACGGAGTAACTAGAAACCTTTTGTAATGAGGTTGATTATTTACGTAAAGTTTGTGCAAACAGGATACTCGGTAATCACAATAATGTTAGGCGGTTTCGACCAAATCGTTGAAATTGACGATTCGCTTTTCTTCACACTATAGAACAATGCAAGCATGGTCTACCCACAATAATGGGTATTTTGTGGGGAGTTTACACAGTGTAAAAAACGGATTTTTTTACACTGTACCTAACTGCTAAGCGATCACGTTATCAATTGAAATACAAGCCCTTATTTAATCAATAAATATATTTTTTAAAAATTAATGAATGACTTCGTTTTGTGTTCTGTGTGTGTGTGTGTGTGTGTGTGTGTGTGTGTGTGTGTGTGTATGTGTGTGTGTGTGTGTGTGTGTGTGTGTGTGTGTGTGTGTGTGTGTGTGTGTGTGTGTGTGGGTGCGTGTGTGTGTGTGTGTGTTTTTTTTGTTTTTTTTTATATAGCGAAGGAAATTCCTTTACGAATCTCTGGCTTAGATGTTTTGCCTGGTATGTCGGACTCGAACATTAACTTAAAGGTGACTTGTTAATGCTAATACCGACTAAAACCTCCGCTATCCTCTGAACTCTGATCCCCCACGGTATCCGCCGTTAGGCATTACTTCGTGGGGGGGAGGATTTAGCAACTGCTCTTCCTTCTGGTAGCTAAGATGTTATTACTTCTTTCTTCTAGATGTTGTGGTCCTTTGCTCTTTTTCTTTCGATGGAACGCAGGTCTGTAAGGACGTCTGTTGCAAACGTGCTTATTGCGTTCCATGCGGCTTTTGACGACAACATTGCTTCTATTAGTGTCTCAGGTTGGATACTTTGATGTAAGATGTTTTCGAGTTGATCACGCTGTGGATAAAATCGTGGGCACTCAAAGAAAACATGCTCTGCATCTTCATTGACTCCTGGGCAGGACGGGCACTCTGGAGAATTATCGTGCTTGAAGCGGTGTAAGTATTCTCGAAAGCAGCCATGTCCTGATAGCATCTGCGTTAGATAGTAGTTGACCTCACCGTGATTACGATTCAGCCAAAAGTCAATCCGTGGTATGAGACGGTGTGTCTACCTGCCTTTCACGGCAACATCCTACTGTAGCTGCCAACGTGCGATGCTTTTCTGTCGCTCTTCTGTCTTGAGTTCTTCAGCACTCAGTAAGGTTGATGTCTTTCGATGGTAAAGGTTGCGTCGTTCTTCAGCTAGAACTCTAAGAAGCAGAGTTCCGGAAATGACACAAACTGCTTCCTCACATACTGTGCGGAAAGCGCGCGCGCGCGCGTGTGTGTGTGTGTGTGTGTGTAATGAGCTTACTTTTTTGTTTTTAGTCTGACGAAATATTAATATAAATGGAAAATTTTAAATTGGCAAAAATAATAAATGTAACTTCTATGACACAATCAAACATATTAATAAATTTTACACTAACGACGCCTTTTATTTTTTTTTTTTATACAAGGTTTCAATGTTATATAATTATACAAATTTGTTACGTCTATAACATATACGTGAACGTATGTATGAGTACAATGAAAAAAAACAATTAATTTAAGTAAATATATATATATATATATATATATATATATATATATATATAAAGTTTAATAAAGATTTTTTTCATTGTTGCTAAATAAAAAGTACACCTACACATTTACATATATATGTTTATTGTCATATATTTATACACAAAATACAAAGGAAAGAACCAAACAAAACCGTCTCGTAATAGCTTCACTGAATAAATACGAGGCCAGAGTACGGTTCAATTATTTTATCGTCTGTTCAAAGAGAAATGTTTTCCAGCCCGACTAATAATTCAACACTGGGATGTTGGAGATCGGTGACGCAAGCATGCTAGAGGGAAGAGAAGTTAGAATGAGACAGGTGGACCAAATACGTGTAAAGTGGGGAGGTAAAGAGAGCGAGATGGATAACAGGTTACAGGCACAAATGTCGCGTGGTGTCTTTAAGCTATATTAATTAAGTCCGTAGTCCGTGATGTAGGTGAAGTGGCTGCACTTGTTGAGCTTTGTAAGGGGATGAAACGGTAGGTAAGCGGGGAAAGGGAGTTGAAAGTACAGGTTTATAGGGGGGAGTCGGTTCGTATATAATTCAATGGGTCCAGGTAGGGGTGGTTTGCTCTCTAATCAAAACAAGGAGCCAAAGTTCTCTCCGTCATACCCTACAATGCTTTGTTAATCTGCCCCCTATTTCTGCTCGATTCATCCCCTCCTACATTAATTTTAGGGGAATCACCCTAACGGTGCGAGTGGATTCGTATGACATGGAGGCCGCACTTCAAATGATCTCTGTCGAGTCTAATTTACCATCATAAAGGGATAATTAAATAACAGCGTTCATATAAATAAAATAATTATACTCATTAAAAATATTTACTAATTTTTGTAATAACCCCCGAATTAAAACAGGAAATTCCTTTAATTTAATAACACGTATACACTCTCACAATAATATTAAGTCCTATTTAATTAATTTTATTTAGAATCGGACTAATTTCTGTACAAACCGAAATAAAAAATAATTATAATTATCCTAAAAATGTTGAGTAATTAGTAGTCAGTCGAATTTTAAGATCGTGTTTGTAGAACAGTTTCATTGGAGGATGTTTTTAAATAAATCGCTGTTATATGTTTAGGTTAAGTAAAAAAATATTATTCACCAGTAAGATTTAATTTGTCATAAATCTTCCAATATTCATCTGTTAAACATTTACAATACGATCTAAAAAAAAAAATTTGAAAACGCAGGATATATAAAAAAGAATATTGGGTTTTTAAAACTGTCAATATCTCTTAACACTGATTTACCGTAATGAATAAAAAGAATAACTCATACAGCTTTTTCCTGCAATGCTGAATGTGAGCTGATTTATTCGCACGACAAACGAACACCCGATAGGAGAGTTCGTCTTATAATTTAACCTGAATATCTGGAGTTATGAAAGGAACATTTCCTTTAATCCTATGCCAGAAATTGCTTAGATAATGAAACTGTATACAAGATACTTTATAAAACCGAAAAAGGAAAAAATTGCATGGAGTCAGATCAAATGACTGTGAAGGCCACAGGAAACAAGTTCTATCATCGGATCTGTGTCGACCGATCCAATTAACAGGTGAAACGTAATTTAACCGATAACGTATAGAGTTGTGCCGGAAAGTACAGCATCTTGTTGTCAAATAAAATTCTCTGGGCTTTTTGAAGTTGAGAAAAGAGCCATGTACATAGCACATTCAAATAATGAACTCTTCTTGTGCTTGCTTTAGGCAAAAAGCGTGTACCCGTAAATTTACCGTCGGTTATCGTAGAAAACCATTTAATTTTGAGGACACTCTTTTTTTTATTCTACGATTTCACGGGAATTTTATGACCCCTTCCTCTGGATACGGACACTATGCGTGTTAACTTGACCATTAATTTAAGTGTTTTGAAAACACACAATATGATCAAGAAACTCGTTATCTTCATGCTTTAACAATTCGATCGCAAAGTCACCATGCACAGCGTAGTCGATTGGTTTAATTTTAAAATAATTTATTAATTAGGTAGGAAGATTTTCCCTATTAAGTCGAGAAAATTATTCAACATGTTATACATTTTTTCTTTCTTTTTAAATTTATTTAGTGTAGGATTTTTAGGTTTAAAAATTAGATTGCCGCGTGATAAATATGTGATTTCTACCCGTGTACTTGAGGTCTATAATAATCTCATTTAGATTTTTTCTACTTTTTAATACTTTTATTACATTTTTTCAATAAAATATTGACGATAAACATCATATACTGTATGCTATATAGTATACTATAATTTACATAGTAAATTAATATTTACATATAAATTACATGTAAATTAGTATTTACATATATAATTTTGCATATACATATAATTTTCCTAATTTAGTAAGAGATCATTCAGCTACGTTATCAATAAAATTTATTATTTTTCATCATCAGAAAAATATGTTTTAATTATGTGCCATTAATTCATTATGTAATGTACTGGATATGCATCATATGGCCTACAATAAGGAAATCTGTTCTATAAACCATGCGCCATCCTGTGAGGCGTGACACCTGTTATCAGAATAAAACCAATAATCGGTTTTACAATAATTTTCACGGTAAATACAAATATACTTTTAAAACCCTGTTTTTCTAAGATTAAATATCACATAATACGAGGTGTGATAAAAAATAAACTAGAAGTTTTTAATTCTGTGCTACCTTTTCACTTTATTCGTCTTTTCCAGCCCGATGGCATATTGTCTAAAATCCATATCAATATTTTCAGTCATCTTAATGGCCTAGTTCAAAATTGACAGCCGAGTAATTGGGATATACTTTATTACGATAACAAAGGATTTTCATTCAATTTAGCGTTAAAAATAGAATAAAATGTAGTGAATCAAATATAGAGAAAGCTTTTGGAGTATACAATGTGGGACACCGTGGGTTTATAAGTGGTAAAAAACGATATCAAAAAGATTGTGAAAAAGTTAAAGAAGAAAAAAGGATTAGATGTGTTAAAACACCAAAAACCGATTAAAATATAGCAAAATAAAAGTTACTGTGATCAATAAACGTAAAATTATTGTTAGAAAAGTTGCTAAAGTGGTGAAAATTTCTTATGGTTCAAATCTTTTTGGTTGAAACATTTTGGGTATGAAACGATTAGCGAGAAAATTTGTTTCGAAACTGTTGAATTTTCAACAAAAGCTGTATCGCAGAACAATGATTTATCGCTGATAATTCAGAATTACTTAAACGTGTCGTAACAGATGACAAAATGTACCGTTGTAATATTCAAATGAAGGTCCAATCGTCCAAAGGGAAGCTTCATGAAGAACCAAGACTGAAAGAAGCACGCCAAGTTTGATCAAATATTTAGGTTTCCCTTCCTGTTTTTTTTCAATTCAAACGACGTTTTCCAGATTATGAATTCTTAAGACGAGGTTCACCGGTCAATAATCATTATTACTTAGTGGTTTTACAACTTTTACGTGAGGTAATCTAAAAAAAAAAACTAACACAAATATGGGCAAAGAGTTTTTGAATTTTGTACCAAAATAACGCCCCAGCTCACACTTGAGTGATAATTAGTGATTTTTTAGCTAATTATAACTACATACTGATGCCGTCTTCTTCATCTTTTTGAACATATCACCCTTCGACGTTTTCTTGTTCCGCTGATTAATAAACAGTTCAAACGACAACGATTTGTGAGATAGATAAAAAAATAAATATAAATAGATAGTAAAAATCACTAAGTGGACTTGAGGCTGTACCAAAAAGATGGTTTCCGAAAATCTTATGCGGATAGGAAAAAGTATTTTCCCTATCCTGACTTCACATCTAATTGGGTCATATTTCTGGAGGACTCCTTTGAAGAGGATAATATAAAGAAGAACAAGTATATTCTTTTTGATAAAAGCTAAAGGTACTCTTTTGGAACTTCTTTCCCAAAAGTTTTCTATTATTTTAACGATATGTACTTGTAATATTGGGTAATATCATAATTCATTAAAAATGCATGTATTTTAATGATTAGATAAAATTATTTTTGAGAAACGAGAGAGCAATTAAAAATTCATATATTTTTAAATAATAACATTTATTATAAATCATAATTACAATTACTTTTACAAACACAATACAATACTTATTTTATTAAACGATAATTATACTACAAGATGAAACTCACTAATATGTTCCAATATCAATTTTACTAGATTAAAATCCTAGTAAAAGGCCTAGTAATCCTCGTAAATCCTAGTACTTTTGTACTGATTTAAATGCTGGATCGTAGATACCGATGTTCTTTTGTGGTTGGGTTTCAATTAACCACACATCTCAGGCATGGTCGACCTGATACTGTACAAGACTACACTTCATTTACATTCATACATATCATTCTCATTCATCCTCTGACGTAATACCTTACCGTGGTTCCGGAGGCTAAAAAGAAAAAGATAAAGTATCAAATTGAACAAATCTTACTCATCGTTATATCGGTGACGCCACAGGAATTTACATAAATATAAATCCCACAAACTCTATTAGCTATCATTAAAGATTGCACCATTGTTGTATATAATTTATTTGTTTAACGTTAATTAGACGAAATTAGAGAGCGTAGGTTATACTTATGTTACGTTATGAAGGTTTAGGTTATGCTGATATTTAACGTCACATATCGTTAAAAAAATAGAAAAATACTTTTGGGTGGGGGAGAATTCAAAAAGAGTAAGAAATTTAAAAATTTCATTATTGTTTTTATCAATAATTCATATATGAGAAAAACATTAGAAATGTTGCTTTTTAATTTGTGTTCCAACTTCAGCATTTTTTTCCAAGAGAAAACAGTACAAATTTTTCCTCTGTATTCTACCTGATGATAAAACATTTAAACACCCCTGTTTACTACAAACCACTTCCTGCAATACGCTCTGCAAGAGATATTTAAACTTATGAACCGCTCTTTATATTACTCGTATATACTTTTAATTACAAAGGTCAGTTATTATGAAAATAAAAACAGTAATAATTGCAACAATAAGCTTATATACACATAACACAGTAATAATAATAATAACAATAACAATAATAATGCCCTGAGGTAGGTAATCTCCATGTCCGGAACACAACACCTATGTTCCACGTCCAGGGCGGTAACAGCTGTACTTATGTACAATACTTATAGCTGGCAAACGGGGATCCGAGTAAATTCCTCGGATGTATTACTTTACTGACCTGTCTCCATCTTCAGGTCTACAGACGGATTGGATTTTTCGGCTGCCTGCAGGATATGAACAATTAATTGATTTGGAAGTGAACACATACCAAACTTAGAGCTGGCGATGTGGCGGCCAGGGTCAATGTTATTGCAGGTGTAACGGAGACCCTTCCGTTGTCCACATGCCCCTGCGATGGCAAGCATGTAGTAATGGTGCCCATGTATGTCGGTGCATGGGAGCTCTGAAAGCTTCGGTGAGTCGGAGCCTGGAGTCAGTGCAGAGACTGCGCATCCGCTCTCTGCCAGGACATATGCCGGTACATATGCCGGACATATGCCGGTACTCCGGTGGAACCGGAGTACCGGATCGGACCTCCAAGGTTAGTATCCCTGGAGTGCGGGTGTACCCCGGCGGCTAGCCTTGCTACTGAAGGGATAAACGTTCATGAATATTGAACAAACTAACGTGGCAGAGGGTGCACGTAAACACCCTCGTTTAGAAACCTCCGATTCGCCACAAGCGAAGAAGAAAAAGAGTAAGGAGTCAGATAAAATCAAGAGAGATACTGACAAAATCAGTAGGGAATTGAGAAAGTCGTTGTTTGGAAACATTGCTCCCAAACCAAGATTTTTGATTATTACAAAGGAGAATGGAAACTTTCAAAAAGTTAGTCCATTTTTAATCGCAAGAGAAATAACAAATTGTACTGGTGGTCCTGTTAAGGAAATTCGTAAAACTTTTAATGGATTGCATGTCGAAACCATCAACGACATGCAAAGCCAGAAAGTTCAGGCGTTGAAGAAGATCGGTGAATTTGCGGTTTCTGTCCAACCACATAGCACACTTAACTCATCCAGAGAAGTTGTTGTTTGTCGCGATCTTCTAAATTGTATAGAAGAAGAAGTTGTACAAGAAATGTCGAGTCAGGGAGTGACTCAGTGTCGCAGACTAACCATGCAAAGAAATGGTGATGTTCCTTCGGCCTCGCATGTTTTAACATTTAATAAGCCAAACCTTCCTGAAAAGGCACGAGCTGGCATCCATCGGCTTGATGTACGGGCTTTCATTCCACAGCCGATGAGATGTTTTAAGTGTCAACCATTCGGACACACAGCAGCTAGATGTGAAGCGCAGGAAATATGTATATGTGGAGAGAAAACACATGAGGATGACCCATGTAAAGACCCTCCAATCTGCGTTAACTGTAAAGGGCACCACAACTGTCGTTCAAGGAACTGCCGTACATATAAATTAGAAACAGCCATTCAGGAAGTTAAAACGCTTCAAAATGTCAGTTATCCTGAAGCGAAGAAAATTGTTAATCAGCGTACACCACGACTATCGACTTCTTATGCAGAAGCAGCGGCTGCTCCTTCCACATCTAAATTAATGTGGAGCAGTTGCTTAACACGATGGCACCAAGTCTTGCGACAATGATTGAAAGAATCATTGATTCAAAGATTGAGTCGACTTATCAGAGAAAACGAAAGAGAAAGATGAGAAGGCCCATCCCCGGACTGACGCCGTTGACATGAGAGACGCACCAGCGCCGTTTAAAAAACCAGCCAAATCTGCGATTGTAAAGCCACCAACTAACGTAAGAATTGAAAATCTTGAATTATCTGACAAAGAGAAACAGACCACTCCATCGTGTAGTCACAAACCTAAAGAAATTGTGACTAGAAAATCCGAGTCTACCGAAATGGAGGGGCAAGTTATTATTGAAAATGCACCAGACGCAGATGATATAAAAACTGCAACAATGGAGCCTCCAAAAGCTCAAAGAACAGCTTCAGCGAGAGCATCTATTTCAGCTAGACCCAGCACTGCAGTAGAGATAGAATCCAGCTCATCAGCCGCCGAAAGTGCATCGCTTGCTAGTTTAGATTCAATAGCAACGATGCTAACTGCACCAACGATGTTTTTGTCTCCTGATGTAAGCCGGCGAACGTCATTGGCATCAGAAAGAGAAAATGATGCCATGTCTGAGGCCTCAGACACACTGTCATCGGAAGTTGAGGCCGTTCGCAGAATGGAAAAACGCAAGAAAGGATGGCCGAAAGAAAGAGCCTAGGAAGTAATATTCTGGATTCGAAGTTATAGAAGAATGTAAATTTTTGAACAGTTTTGATTCATGAGAATGTGAATCATTGAACCTTTTTTTTAAATTTTTTTTTGAAGTGGGATGGGGCTAATTACCAAAGTAGTTGATGCCCCTAAAAACCTCAAAAAAAAACAAAAAAAAAAAAAACAATAATAATAGTAATAGTAATAATAATAGTAGTAATAAGAACATAGCTAAATGTAATGTAAATAAGTTCGATCTGAAGACAACTAACAAGTTTTCATCCTTGATACATTAGCAGCTATAAAACTGTAATATGATCTTGCAAACGAAGAGATCAAAATATCTTGCTCATAGAAGTAAAACACAAGTGAATACGTAATATTAATTTAAAGGGTAATTGATACATTTTAGTTGAATGTGTTGATAATTCAAATGCTGTTTTAATAATAAATGTACACTGCTGTAATACGTTTGGTTCTACTTTATTGAGCTACTATATTAATTTTCTTTTAAGTTGGTACTAAGTAAGATCAAATTTCATTTTAAACTAAAGGCGTAGAACAAAATTCGGTATTTAATTTAATTAACAATCCAATTCTTTGCGTGTTTATTACATGTAGAAAAATAAAACAATTAATGAAAACTGCTTCTTTTAACAATTATATTTTATATTATTATATTATTGATATTGTATTTAAATTATTCTGTAAAATTTATTATTGAAATTTGCCTTTATGAAAATAAAAGTAGGTGCTAATAGGGACATTCTCGATAGAACGACAGTCCTTCTTCGGAAGACTAATCTGCAACAGACTAGTAAATATTTGTGGGAGAATTGCGGTGCGAGAAGGATGCAAAAATTTTGTAACTCTCCCAAGGAAAAATTCCAATAAAAAATTTAAAACTCACGATCTAGTAAGGATCGAAACGCAGTCTCAAATTCTATCCTTTTTGAGAACGAATAAAACTTAATCTATACTTGTCAATGAAAATAAATATCCGCCATTTAATTAGAAAGACCCAGTAGCAAGGAAGAAAAGTTCAGATTCTGCGATAAGTGGAGGGGTAAAACATCCTCCGATATATTTGCGTTCCTTGTCATATATGAACATATCGTAAATTTAATATCCGTTGAAGAGAATTGGCATTTGCTGGTTGGTTTAATGTAAAAACTTACAATTTAAAAATAAAAAAAATGATGCTGTAAAACTTATTGAAACGTTGTAATTTAGCCTTATTTGAAATTGTTTTTACAAAATGAAAATTTTTTTGGTAACGGAGTATTAAATTTAATAGCGTTTTAACTGCAGCTTTATATATTTTTTTAAAATACAATATTCATCAGTATAGTTCTTTATCAATATAAGCACAATCACTGTTCCTGTCAATCTGCGATATAAAAAAAAAATTATTGTTTTTTTTGCAAAGCGATCATAATTTTCTCAATGAAGTTACGGGACATATGTTGACCGTATGTTCCCTCCCCTTGATCAATTGTAGCCGAAATAGAATTATATCAAAGACCAATATTCAGAAGTCATCGTAGTAAACTTCATTAAAAACTCTTAATCCAGTTTGAAAATATGAAGCGAAACGGTAATGACGTAAAAGAGGGGGGGATTTAAACTTATTATCTTCCACTCCTGAATGAAATCACTCGAATTATGTTGCATACTAATGTAATGGAAAAAAGTCATTCAATAACAAAAAAGAAAATAACCTTCCATGATGTTATGGGGGTTTTAATATAACTGAACACTATCAGATAGTATCTTAGCTAAGGGATATTAAATTACATGAAACAATCCGATATGGGCACCACATGACTTCCTTGTACTGTGTATATTAAATTAAATATACACATTTTGTTAAAATGAAAAGTACATAAAAAAAGTTTATTACATTAATAACGTCTGATATTTTCATTTTTTTTTTTTTTATTGTTATCTTTGAATTATTATATAACAGAATTTTTTTTTACAATCAAAGGTTAATAAATGTATTTCTACCTTATTATTGGTAGACAATTGAGCTTGGTAATACCCTCATACTTGTTTACCTATTCGGAATTAAACCAATGTATATTTAGAGCTCTAAGGGCGGCTAAATGAAAATAGTAATAAATGAAAATTATCGTGCAACGCGTTTCAATACGCTAATTTACACTTAATACAATATGTAGTTTGTATCTCAAATTTTGTAGCACAGCAAACTAATCTTAACCGTAGTAAAGTTTTTAAATAGAACAACTTGTGAACCAGGATTCCAAAGTTAATTGTCCTCGGAATCACCACTATAAAAAAAAAACAAAGACTTCCTGCTCAGGCGTAAAATCTTTCCATAATTCGGAAGTCGCCATTATGTACAGTAAATATATAACAATTGCTCTTCGTCTATTATGAAGTAGATGTTTGTAAAAGGAATTTTGAATATAAAAACAAATAAATAGTTTTAAAAATCAATTATAGTTATTTTCATAATTCTATTATTCTACTTTATTGCATTGTTTAGATGTTTCATTAACAAAGATTGTTAAATACTTTAAAGTTTAGATTTATAATTTGTGATTATTAAATAGTTATTCACTTACGAATATCGGAGTAATATTTTTAAAAAAATTCATATAATTGGCTATAGAATGAAATAATTTTTTTCTTTAAATGAGAATAGATATGAAAAGGATTGGACGATAGGATAGAATTCAAGTAGAACAGAATTTAAGAGGAAGATCATTGGTATTGTGGTAATAGCGATAGGCAATACAAGACAAGGGCGACAACTTATTCCTTTTACTGTGTATGCTGGTATGAGTGAACGAGCTTGTAAGTGCACATCTGTGCACGTGCGGGCGGGAAGGAAATATAAAAGAAAAAGGATAAAGAAATTGTGGAAATATATTGGGGGATCGTTCGACCAGTGGTGGTTGTTTTATCGCCAGATGCAGGCGAGATAATAGAACTCAAGACTCTGTTCTTTGATGCGTTTTAGCAAGATAGCCTTCACGCAGGAACACACTAACTCTCACATCACATCATCGCATCACTATATATATTTTAGAACGAAGGTTTACTGCTGTCAGTGATATTTTCTGATATAGTCACTCGTCCAGTTGATGTTTTTTTCTCCATCTAAAATCCTTTTACTCTTAAATTTATGCAGAATGAACTGAATTAGTATTTCTTAGTTTTATTTCTTTGCGTCGCAAATGAACTATTAATAAACAGATTGTAAACATTACTTTTATTTATTTATTTTTTGTTTACATTGTTCTTGTTATCATTAATTAAACTTTTAGCATAATTGTAATGAAACGTTTAATTGATTAAATCAAATATTTTGTAAATATAAAATTCAAGACAAAGTTTTTCCATATTTTTTAATTCATTTTTTAAAATTAAAAACCATTATAAAATATAAAAATCAGAATAAAAAAAAATTGTTTTCATATACATTTAAATAATTAAAAAAATATACTCATTAATAAAATATATTGGTAAATAAAAAGGTTCATAAAAATGAAAATCGGGGTTTCAATTTGTTATTATCACTGTTGGGTAAGGTGTAAAGTGATGATTTAAGGCTAGAATCGAAGAGAAAACAAGAGATAAATATTAAAAAATATGGCTGCCAAAAACAAAACTTTGCTGACAAACATTGTTGTTTAAAATAGGATAACTAGTAATATAATACTATTTTAGTAATAATCGATTCCTAAAAATTATTAAGAAAATTGTCCGGAAGACAATTTTGTATATACTCGTAGTATGTTTATACGATTATAGTTTTTAGTAGTATAGTTTTTCAAATTTCTTAAATTTATCTAAACACACACACACACACACACACATTATATATATATGGCATATGACTACACTTCCGATAACATAAGGATTCCAACGCGGGATCATACATATAAATCGGTTCAGCTGTTGAACTGCTACGATGGAACAAACTGAAATACATACACCCTTAACAAATTACAACACTCCTTTTTGGACAGTCGTATAAAAAAGGACAGTTTTAGTTGGCGCGCATTTGTATATTGATTCCTTATCTTTCCGCATGATAGCACCACTAATTTTTATCGTGACTACGGAACAAAAAGCCTTCTACGTTTTACAGCTTGCTAAACGTGAATCAGTAGTTACAATTCAACTTGCACTCCGTGTAAAGTTTAATTGTGATTCTCCGAGTGACAGTAACATTCCTCGGTGGGATGATTAGTTTTAAATGACCGAATAACTGTGTAATGCGAAGAGAACGGAACGACTGAGGAGGTCTGAAGAAAATGTTGGACATGCCAGGGAAACTTTATTGTGTAGTCCTATAAAATTTGTTCGAAAGTTCGCCCGTGAACTAGCAATGCCGGTGATAACAGTATGGAATATTTTAAGGAAAATCTTACGTATGTGTCCATAACGTTTACAGCTGTTACAGGCTTTGAAGCCTATCGTCTACGCTCAGTGTACTGCTTCGCTTTCGAAATGTTGCTACAAAAAAATCACGAGTCAACATTTCAACTTAGTAGAAAATTTAGCAAATATAACGTCCGTATCTGGAGTAGATTTTTTCCATGAACTCTTAGATTACGAAAGAGACTTCCCAAGCAAGAATAGATTTTTTCTGTGCAATATTCAGATGCTGAACTTATGTTCCGTTATTTTGCTCCGAAGCAATTGGCAACAGGAGTTGGTTATTTGGATATGATGCGTCGTAAATGGCTCTTTCTTCAGCTGCAAGATGGAGCAGAGAAGTTTACAAGATGGTACGCCTTCTCATCGGCATAAATCTGTACTGGATTGGTTGAATGATCTTTTCAACAACTGCTGGATTGGTCGGCTTAGACCTAATGACAACTTGTTTTCGGTACTTTTTGAACTACCCGATTTGAGACATAGGATTGAAACAGATTGAACGAAAGCACAGATTGAAGTCGCTTCCATTACTCCAGACATACTCATTAAACTATGGGATGACCTCCTCTCTTATCGGTTGTACGAAAGGTGGTCACATTGAACATTTGTAGTTAGAAACTGTAAGAATTACTCTTTCATTTTATTTGTGATTTATTAATGTAATCCATTTTTAAGAAATATTAAAATCCCGATATTCTTTTTGTGCGCTCTGAATTATAAAAAAAATTTAATTATATAATGAACATAAAAAGTTTATTAATTTATGGATTATTAATTAATGGTGATTTGTCCCTATTATTATAATACAAATTGTTCATTAATAATTAAATTACTGTAATTACTGTATTACTGTAATTAATTACGTAATATTATAATTATGTATGTAATTCGTATGACTGAATAATCGGATATTAAACAGCCTAATGTAATATGTTGTATATTGCATACTAACCTTAGAGGTATATACATACGTAAGTTTATGCCCGAACGTTGATGAATACATTAGTGAATTAATGACTTCTATCAATTAAACAATATATTTAATTATATCTTTTTTTAATTATCATGTTTAATTATGAACATATATATTTAAAATTGTTATATTTTAAAAATACGTTTAATATTAAATTTAAAAAAATTGTTATTAAATTCTTAAAATATTTATTCAGACTTTTGATTTAAAAAAAAAATATGATGAAAGTGTTAACTAATTTTAAGTTAATTGTAGTTTTAATAAGTTCTGCTTGATAGTAAGAATGTTAATTCCTATACAAACAATAAAAAAATCGTAATAAAACAAAATTACAATCTAGTTTGAAATAATTGTTACAACAAATACCAGAATGTTTAAAGTAAGGGGGGTTTTACTCCTAAATTCCACTACTGAGAGTTCATTCTTATAAATTAATATTATTACGTTGTTTTTGAATGTTATTGACCGCTATTGAACCGTACTGATAAAAATAATGCTGCCGTATTTAAAACAAAACTATTTTCATTCTTCCATTATTAATATTGTAAGTTGTTCGGTCTTTTACTTGTCTATTTTTCTGCAAACTTCTGCCTTGATTCTACTTTTAACAGTTGGTTAAATCATATGGTGAAATAAATTATAACATTACATTAAAATATCGTTATTTACACTCGCCCGTGATTCAAACAGTAATAAAAATGATTATTTAACTACAGTGGCATTATGAAACACATCCAACCGATGGTAATATAATTTGCCAAAGTGCAGGATAGATTACTAAATTAAATTATCCGGGAAAAAATACATGTTTGGATGACAGCAGACGGTCATTAGATAATTAATTTTCTTTATTTTCAATCGTTCAAAGGAATATAAATCTTGGAAAAGGTGCATCGAAGAATTTTAAATGTTTTGCAGTACGGTTATGGATTGGAAAAAATTATTTCAGTAAAACTTTTGTGAACGAGGATATTTAATAATCCATTAATGATAGTCGGCCCTGGCCAAATAGTTGAAATTGATGAATCCTTTTTCTCCAGAAATAAGAACAATGCAAGCAGTATCTACCCAGGGACTGATATGTAGGCAAACGGGTGCTTGTTATTTGCGACAGTTCTACTTTATAAGACCTTTTTAGTCCAAAACAAAATCGTGGAAATTTTCCGAAGATGTATGTACGTATTTACATAAGTATGTGTAATGGCATGTATTTTGATTAATATCTCTGGACTGGCTCAATATACATTCTCCAAAACTTGCTGAAAAATTTCTATAACCTGTCCAGGATATTGATAGCATTAAATTTTAAAACAAAAAAAGGAATCTTATAAAAAATGTCCTCATTAAAAAAGGAGAAGGAATACTTTTTACCATTTTAATTTTTTACTTTTTTCTAGTATTCGTACATACTTCAGTCGAATTAAAATTGTAAGTATTTATTTAAAATAAAATTATTATTTACGATTATTGTGAGAGCAGATTTGACAACAACTGAGAATAAGATTAAAATTTACAGTAATAAAAATTGTAGTATGATTTGTGACCCCCTTCATCAAGAAATAGGTTGTAATTTATAACTTATGCAGCATTAAACGTACAGAGTGGCGCACTAAATGATCCAATTTTGTTTTGGCAATAATTGTTTACGTCGTTCCAAGGTGGCTGATAAAGGAAGGCTGACTGCTGAACAGAGGGTAAAGACTGTGTTTCATAATAAAACGAAAAGTATGCTGCTTACCAAAGACGGTTTCGTGCGCATTTTCAAACTTGGTTGTCGCCCTCGTTTAAAACAATACATAGACTTTATGAAAAATCTAATAGCGATAGTTCAGTATTTGAGAAAAACCACCATCGCCTGCCAATGTTCGTTCAACCACAGAATGTCGAAGCTGTCGGAGCAGCATTGCTGAGGAGCCTGGGCAAATCAACAAGAAAAGCAGCATCACAAGATTGGGATTTCTAGGCGATCTGTGCAACAAATTTTAAAAATTGAATTGCAATTGTATCCTTACAAAATAACGACGGTGTTGCCTAAATTAACAGTTGACAACAAACATCAAAGAATGACATTCACTGAACGGGCTGTGTATTGTTAAACAATCTTTGGTTTTGAGATGAGATGAGGCACATTTTCAATTTTTTGTTTTCACATAGACAGGGTTGTTAATAAACAATATGTGTATTTTTGGGCTTCCAAAATCCATACATGCTTCATGAAAAGGTGCATCACGCTCCAAGAATTACGGTATTAGCCCCTATCTTAAGTCATGAGGTAATAAAAGCCATTCTTTTTTGAACAAACAGTGAACAGTGATCGTTATCTAAACATGCTGCGTAATAATTTTGTTTCACAGCTTCTGGTAAAAGAGTCTTAATTAGAAAACAAGAATGGAGCCAGACTACACACAACTAATCTTGTTTTAGACTTTCTGCCTGAAAATTTTAACACAAATGTCATTTCAAACCGATTTCCTAATCGTTTTGTGTGTGGACAGAACTGGTCCCCGAGCGGTCCTGATTTGAATCCGTGTGATTATGTTTTCTTTGGGGATTTCTAAAGGAAAAGATTTTTTCTAAAAATATTCGTCCAGCGATGGAATTACGAGTGCTGATCATTGAGGCGTGCAACGAGATAACTGAGAATATGTGTCTTCGAGTTATTAACAACAGAGGAGATCGTGTCTGAGAAGTTGCTAGACGTGATGGTGGCCATATTAAACATGTGATAAGCAGAAAATATCTCCAGGTATATAGTAAAATACATTGTATTTTACTTTTTTTTGTTGCGATTCAAATAAATTTTTTTAAATAAAACCATATGTTGGATCATTTCATGCGTCACTCATTATAATTGAAAAAGTCAAAATTTTCATTAAAAAGTGGGTCCAAACAATCCCTTTGACTGACTGACATTTTTAACTTTATCAACAATATACGTATATAAAGTATGATAAATAAAAAAATAATCAACAATTTTAATAAAAAGTTTAAACCCCTTGCTCGGTAAATATTTTTAACATATTTAATAGCCGCAATATAAAAAAGTTAAAAAAAGTTTTTTAATTCTTAAGTAAGACCCATGGGATATCCCTTTTTTTAAAAAGAGTTTCCATGTCATTTAGATGGTCAATCTTAAAAATTAAAGTTTAAAAAAATTGATATTTTAAGAACAGCTAAAATTTAACCACTTTTTTATAAATACAAATTAATCAAGTGGAGTAAATGAGTCGGCCTGATTTGGCACAAAATTATTATTTAATAAGGCTAAAAAACTAATATTAAAAAAAAATAAATCTGCAACGTGACGCTTCCCACTATAAGGTTGAAAATTAAGACAAACTATATATGTTAAATAAATATATAGTTTACTAAAAATATATACATACTGGGTGCCATCTTATCTTCATGTTGAAAATTAAGTCAAACTTTGTAGTTATTACGCTATATGTATATATATATAGGTACTTTCATCGTACATAAGCTGAAATTTCTACGAATACTAGAAAAAAAGTAAAAAACTCCATTCTCCTTTTTTTAATGAGGATTTTTTTTAAGTTTTAAAATTTTATGTTTTCAATGTCCCATATAAGCTACAGAAATTTTTTGAGCTATTTTTGGAGAATTTATATCGAGCCAGTCCAGATATATTAATCAAAATACATGCCAGTACACGTACTTATGCAAGTACATCTTACATCTTTTGTAAATACATCTTCAAGAAATCTCTATATCTATTTTATTGCTTTTTGGGGCTAACATTTTTTGGGGGCTATACTACTACAGCAAAAGTTGTAAAACTTTCATTGTAATTAATTAGCAATATTTATGTTGAATATAAACTATGTAGCCGGAAAAGAAAAAGTTACAAAAACATTATGCATTTGTGAATTTTTACACGCACGAAGATTTAAATGTGTATGAAACGAAAATAATTTATTCATTCATTCAACGAATGGTGACAACGAATAAAATATCACCCCCAAAAAAAATGTATAAAATATATACTTGCATCTATAAATACTTATATATAATTCTAAAAGAACATATGGTGTAGAAAAATAACTTGGTGGTGTTAAGAAAAAGAATACTGATGTTTTTATGTATATTATTACACTATTTGCAGATATTTCCGTTAAAAAGTTATAAATATTTAATTTTAAATATAACAAATCAAACGCTATCAACATAAATTATCTTGATTTATTTTTTGTGTATAACATACTGATGATTAAATTCTTATAAAATTATATGTGTATGATGATAAAGCATGTTGTGGTGTGTGTGTGTGTGTGTGTAAGACGTGTTGTTTAGTGTTCACTCTTAAACTAAAAATATATTCTGTCACAAGAAAGAAATTAAAACTTTTTTGTGGTTATAAAATTCTACTTTTAACTGTTTTTCTACAAGTCGTAACTTAATCCTTATACGTACGTTGCTTAAAGATTGATTCATGGTTTTAACAAAAAAAAAAAAAAAAAAAAAACTAAGAAAAAAGTATTTTATTTTACTATAAGTTGTTAGTGGTGAACAGGATTTATTTATATATAATAATAATGATTGTATTATTTATCACTAACATATGTTGATTAAATCTTTATCTATTTATTTTGTGATTTTTATTATTTATATTTAATTTTAGAAATATAGAATTAGTAATATAATTTATTTTACGATAAATTCTGAATAAATTTTCTATTTTAAATGATTAAGTTATATTACTTTATTTGATTTATATTCATTCTTTTTTTATGACTTAAAATATAAATATATTTTACTACTGACAAAAATTTAGAGACTGTAAAGGAATACATACAATTCCACCAAGAGTGTGAAATTATTACGGCTAAAGTCACCGTAAATAGCAAGAAGACGGTCGTCAACTGTCCGACAATCCATCTGTCACCGTAAATGATTCATCGCGTCAACTGGCCTATCTAAACATTGACGAATATTAATAACAATTAATATCTAATAGTAATAATAAATTGATATAATAATAATATCATAAAATAATAATATAATACTTTTTATTTTTACGTTTACATTATTAACAATTTTTAAATACTTTCTTTCAATAACGGTGGCCTACAAAATTTAGTTTTAGAAAGAGTGTAAATTTAAAACTTGATAACCGTTTTAAAATTATGAAAAATGATGGAAAGCACATTACTCTTTATTTTACTTGTTTTTATTACTCTATGTTATTTTAGATTACTTGGTTTACTTGAAAAGGAAATTTAGATGTGGTCTCTTCCAACCTCAAAAAAAAAACGACCAAACATTTCGATTTTATTTCACTTATTACGATTTTTAAAATCATAACTGCAGTTATTTTTAATTTAAATAAATAATCTTCAAATGAGAAGATCCCTGGCTCAATACCTAGTTAGAATCTTGAGAATTTATACCGTGCTCGCTAATATACTTAATTGCTGTCAAAATTGTTACATTTCTCATATTGACACATAAATTTAAAAATATTATTGTTTTACTATTTTACTCGCATCTTTGTTCATCGCTCGTAAATCATTTGCCACCTAAAAATTATTTTAGTTTTTAGAACGAATGAAAGTTTATTGCAGGTAAATCCGGATTGTTTGATGAATGACTTAAAATTGTTATCTGAATGTTTTCAATAATAAGCTGTTGCTGCAGCAGAATATTGGTGTTTTTTTCCTGTTTAGCCTCCGGAAATTACAGTCAGGTATTACTTCAGAGGATGAATGAGGGTGTGTATGAGTGTAAGTGAACTGCAGTTTTGTACATTCTAAGGTCGACCATTTCTGAGATGTGTAGTTATTGAGATTTGTTATTAAATAATAATGTAGCGTTACTTGGCATATCTTGTCCAGAATTTGAAAAAGGTCCATGAAAATCCTGCCCGTTTTACAATAGGCTTGTACAATAATCGTTTATTAAATTATCCCTACTAATTTATATGAAATACAACTAAGGCGGTTTTTAAAGAAAGGTTTTAACGACAAACTTTTAAATAATACCAATTGAAAATGCCGTTACAGACCTTTTTATAACTATTCCGTCTTTATCGTTGGAAAATTCTTGTATTCAATGAGTTACATAAATTTTTAAATATTGATGACTTAATTATACAATATTTAGAGTACAAAAGCGAAAAATATACTGTTCATTAAAAACGTATGGGTCCAGTTTGACCAACTATCTTTTGACAGGTACCCAATATAACATTTTTAAAAACGCCTACAACTTGAAAAACTGCTAACGTAATTAAAAATAATTACGTTAAAAGTAATTAAAATAATTTCCTACAATTAATAATAATTGTAGGAAAAAGTCAAACAATGTTTAAAATTCATATGTGGTCTCATAGATATGCATTTTTCTGGAAAAAGTTCTGTTAGGCGTTCAATCATGAAAGTTAATGTTTAAAATAAATTTATATTTTAATTACGGATCCCCCAGTTAATCTATTTTTTTTTTCCAAAGCTGTAATATATATTGTAAAATATTTGTGCTACGTTTCAACTTTCTTAGTCAACGGGTTTTTCAGAATAAAACAATAACTGTGTAGAAACAAATTTAATATTCTTCCACCCTTAAGTAAAGTCGACTTAAAACTGTGGAATTTTACATAACTTAATAAAGTACTTTCATCGCAGTAATGCTCAATTTTCTACGGCCATTATACAAAAGGTCAATAATTAAAAATGGGAAAATTACTCCAGATTGGTTTTAATTTTTTTCCAAAATAAAATTTATGGTCTTCAATACCTTATGTTGAGATTATTTAGACCTCTTCAGAGAATTCATACTGAGCCAGTTTGGAGGTAATCATAATTCTGGGCAGCAAAGATAGGCACTTTGGAACAAAGATACGTTCAATTTTTTTATTTTTATAAATTTTTTTTTAAGGGAGATTAAAATGTAATTATTTGCAATAACCCTGACACTCAAAATTTTTAGGCCGATCGTTGTACTTTCCGTTTTTGCTGCAGTGTTGCTGCAGCAACACTGCAGCAACTGTAATTGAATTTAAAATACTTTTTTTATCATGTGCTTTATTTAGAGGACTATTTTCAATCGACTGTCAAACTATCAGAAAACATTTTCAATGTTAGACAAATTATAGTAACATTTAGAGAATTGTAGCGTCAATAAAATATAACTGTTGAAAAATAGTAGAATAATCATTATAAACATAACTACAATCAAATCTTTGTAATTATGTTTAATTTTAATAATATTGAAAACCATAATTTTCAATTTTAGCGTGTTTTTTTAATGTTTATCTAATTTTCTTTTTTTTTTTTTTTTAATAGATGACCAAAATATATTTTTCCGGTTAAATACTTCATAGCTTACAGTATACTGTATAAGGAAAAGTTTGCTAATCGGGTAAAATTTTACGTGAGGGGCTTTTCTAACTGACCTTTTATGATACCTTCCTCCAAGCAAAAATATTAAAATTTGTAATTAAGAATTTCGGAAGAATATATGTATATTGGTTTATTACTTGATTAATATTTCCGGACTGGATGAACCGATCTGGTTGAAATTAGTTACAATGATTTCTATATGAGAATCGTTAATGTCATTTAATCTTCGCCAAAATTTGCAAATGGGACAGGGATTTACGAATATTATATTTCCCGTATCTACGAATTTTATTTCAATGAGAAGATACGTTTTTTCATATAATTTAATACCCCTTAGATAAGTAAGAGAGTTTCCGGTGGTTGAAACTTTATTTCCTGGATGCACAACGAGGTTTTCATCATTACCTGGACACGATATTTATAAAGTAAATATTAAAATTTAAATTAAAATCCAAAATCCGGTAATATAAAAACATAGCATATAAAGATCCGAATACCAACGTTAAAGTAAGAACTTTTAATTATACAAAAAGGGTTTATTCAGAAGAGGATCGTAAAGCAAGATCATTAAGAATGACTAGATATTGGGAGAAAGTGAAAGCTAAGATCTTAAAGGCCAAAAGATCGGCAAAAAAGAAAAAAAGACTTGAATTATTCTGACTAAAGTCGTCCTTTGCGGCCTTGAAAGTAAAAAAAAAAAAAAAAAAAAAAAAAAAAAATAGCATTAATGGAAAATGCCTATGAGGTATGCTAAAAGTCAAATAAAACCAAATGAAATATTACATTATAATCTAAATGAAATTATCATCTGCCGTACACCAAATATGGCATAAATAACTGAAATATACTATAGCAAAAATCAAATATTTGAAATGTAAACGGATGGCCTTAATTCATAATTATTTGAAATATCAAATAATAAATCAAATTTGATATTTGAAAAAATTTAAATCCTCATAACGGTGTGGAGACGTAAAATAATAAACCAAAGATAAAAATAACAAATTAAAATAAACCAAGACAAACAGACAAAAATAAACCAAATTAAAAGACTCCTATTCTTTTTTTTATGTTACTTCGGCTGTGTATTCGAGCCGTTAAATTCAGGGGTAGAGGATATAAGCGTATTTGTTTTTGTTTTTTTTTATATTTATTACCAGTTTTCATTTTTATTTATACATTCACGCTTGATTAACCGATTTTGTAATACATTTTCTGAATATGAGTCATTGATGACAGTTGATTTTATGTGGGCGGGAGATTACCCTCTTTTCTCATCTTTTGGTTATATGGAATAATTAAGACATTAAAATTGATGGTTTTTAATACTGTTTTTCTATAAGATAACTGAAACAATACATGAGAACAATACTTTATAATCTACCTAAAAAGTAGAATAAATTCATATTAAATAATTAACTAGATTGTTACATTTTTCCCATTATAATTAATAATGATAATCTATCTTAGATCGGAAATGAACGGGTTTTATCTGATATTTAGTTTAAAATTTATTCTTGTAAAGTGTTTTATATATGGTGAAAGTTAATAAATTAGTATATAATATTGTTTCATTTTGCTACGTGCGGAGTGTATGATATACATTTATACGGAGTGTATGTGCGTAGTGTATGACATATTTGGCGTATAATTGATGTGAATATGATAGATATTTTTATTGGTGAAATCTATATCTTCCAGCTTGAAGATAAAATCAATCAAAATCATAACCGGCAAAAAACCAAAAAAATAAATAAATAAATAAAAATTTATACATATATGTACATACATTTATAGCTATTATAAATTACAAATGATTAACACCAAGCTGAAATATTTTTATTGTATTAAATTTTTCCTTCCTGTTTTTAAACCAGAATCATATTTATTATTCTGGCCACTCATTAAAAAATTAAATCATGCTTACTAAAAGTAATACATGCAAAGTATATATAATAGGACTGTTAATTGTGTAAACTAAAACTATTATGTACCTATAAACTATTACGTACGCATAACATGATGTATACAATTGCAGATGGACGTAACATACGTGAGATATATTGATAACCAAACCTGATTCCCGTTCTTAAAATAACATACTCTGTTGTAATTCTACAGTTTTCAACTTCCAGCGGGTAAAGATAAGTCCACCGTTTTATAAAAAAAATGATTTGCAACCACTGCGTGGAATTGGCAATAAGATTCAAAATTATTTTTCCTACACTACAAGTGAAATTTGTTTATCTTATTTTTTAGTTGATGAAATTAAACTGAGGTTTTGAATGTTATACGTGAAATATGTAGAGTTTTTGTAGCGTATGAGAAATTCCATGCCTTACCGGGATTTGAACCCCACAACCTCCGGACAGGATTTGATCCCAAGATCCTGGAGTGGTAGTCGAGGCGCTACACTCTGCCACGGATCGGAATTCGAGAAAAAGAAAGCGGGTTCTCCCATCTGAATCCAAAAAGACAACGTTTGTACTGTGAAGTAATTAAAGTTGAAAATGTAAATTTTTTTGTATAATTTTAGTTTTCGAATGTAGATTTCTATCAACGGAAAATAAATAATTTTAATTTATGTGTGTGTGTGTGTGTGTGTATATATATATATATATATATATACACACACACACATACACATATATATATATATATTTTTTTTTTTTTAAGTAAATAATTTTAGTTTTAAGAAGAATTTTTTTAGAACTGAAAATAAAATAGTTTATAAAATACAAATATTTTTGTTAAATCTCCCTCAACTATAACAAATAGTTGAATATACCATTTTGATTCTATCTATAAGTATATGTATAACAGAATATCTTGTAAATAAATACGTAACTGCATTCGCAGTTCTACAAGATTACGTAGATATTGGGCCTACATTACAATTATCGTACATTAGTTACTTTACTGTGCTTTTTTTTTAACCTCCGGGACTACCGTTATGTATTGTTTCAGAGGATGAGATAAATGACAAGTAGCGTGTGAAAATGCCATGCCGGACCGGGATTCGAACCTGGGACCTCCGAATGAAAGGCCGAGACGCTACCACTCGCGCCACGAAGGCCGACACTTTACTATGTTTTTTTTTACTGTTTAATTTCCAAGAATCACCGTCAGGCATTTCTTCAGAGGATGAATGCGGATGATATGTATGAGTATAAGTAAAGTGTAGTCTTGTACAGTCTCGGGTCGATAATTTCTGAGATGTATGGTTAATTGAAATCCAACCACCAAAGAATACCGGTATTCACGATCTAATAATCAAATCCGTATAAAACTAACTGTCTTTACTAGGGTTTGAACTTTGAAATCAGCTGATTTGTGAAGACGCGTTCACCACTAGACCAACCCGATGGGTTACTTTACTATGCTTATATTTTGTCAACTGTACGTCCAGCACTTTTACGTACTAAACCTGATTATATATTCTATTTTAAATTTTTATACTAGTGTCTTCTTCTACTGTACATAACGTAATATATTACTTAACTGTGGAAACAAATAATTTATAGTATGCAGTTTATTACGAATCTTTATTTACATTATTTTTTAATATAATATTTGAAAATTCGAGTGAAAAAAGCAAAAGAATAGTGAAAAATTAGTTAAGATGTAATTGCATAACTACATATATATATCTTATCCGGGTGCTGTGTATGTGTGTGTGGTTGGGTGGGCGCCGTTGAATTGAATCTGAACAGTAGGGAGGAATAATAATTTTTATTAGAGCACAATGTTACTTCAATTTTTCTACTTAAGCATTCATTGAAGTAAATGAGTAAAAGACTTTTATTTCTTAATACTCGTGTAATTTGGAAATAAAGAAATATGTTAATTGATTATTGAAATAAATTAAAAAAAATTAAATCGGCTGAAAGAAACATTTAAAAAAAGAGAATATAGGCAAAATCTAAAACTGAATCTACATCTTGATTGTTAACAAAATCATCGTTAATAGACACCGAGGAAATAATATTAGTTAGACAGTAATTAAATTTAACAAATAAATAGAAAAAATTAACTGAAAAATAAGCAGTACTTAGAAAGCTCTATAAAATGAATATTTTTGGAGTAAAAAAATTAAAAACGTATTGTCGTTTTACCAGTTGATCGCGTATAAATTTAGCTAAACCCACTAAAGACAGTATAAAGACAACTAAACCCACTGGAACTTCCGATTCAGATTGTCCTTTAACATCTAATAAAAGAGTCATTTTATAATGCAAGTTAGACAGATAAAAATATATCTTAAGAGAGATAGAGACAGCAATTTTAAGAAAAAAAAAGAGAATGTGGACCTAAAACCGATCAAAGGTATACCCTCTCTAATGAACAAAATTTAAGGGAAGGGAAGATATTAATGTTTTATGTCCTTATGATTAAACACGTTCGACAAAAAAATATTGAGTAAATGAATTTAAAATTCCAAATATTGTTAGATATTTATTCGTGATAAATACCTTCATTTTCAAGTTATCAGCAAACTTTTTGTCGTTTAATTAGGAATGCCTACTTACTACATAACTACTGAATAAGTAAATATCCCAAGCGAATTAACCCCCCCCCCCACACACACATACGACGGTGGTTCAGTAATAATTAAATAGAAAATGACTAGAGAAGTGTATTATTCCTTCAAGGAAAATTAAACTAACTACTTTTTAAAATAATCCCCGCCCATATTTAAGCACTTTTCTCATCTTTCTGTGAGCTTATTTATTCCAGTAGTAATAAATCGTTCACCTCGGTATCTGAACAGTTTTTTTACCGCATACTTGAGCGATTTAAAATACCGAAATTAAAATACTTGACCTCATTGTTACTGAATTAGGAGTAAAAACTCTTGACAGGATCAAAAAATCTGATGGTGGGAGATCGTGACTGTTAGTTGAATCAGGCAACACTTCCCGACCAATTTTTGAATATCATCTCGTGTTTTTTGAGAGTAACAGCGGGGTCGTATCATGTAGAATAATTACGCCTTTTGAGAGAGAACCAGGACGTTTCCTCCTTCTTGCAGGTTTAATTTTATTTCCTTGTATGTCACAATGGTACTCGCTGTTAATTGTACGTTGTGAAATAATAGCAAGAAATTGTGGGCCATTATAGTCCCAAATACAGTTAGTAACAATGTACTAACCCACATATAAATTTTAAATTTTTTCTTGGAGAATTAACTCAGATGTTTTCATTTCATAATCCGACGTATAGTTTTCGGCTCAAAATTGTAAATTTAAAAATGAAATATTGTGATAATTAATTTATATAATATGATTTAATTTAATTTATATTAATGTTACAAATTATTAGTTATTGTTTATTATTATTGCTACGAGCGCCTATATCTTTGTTGGTAGTGCGTAGTGTTTTTAAATGAGTAAATATGAAATGAAACCATTGCAGAGACTCAAAAACTTGTGAAGAAATTAAGTGACATGGCTGTAAGTTATTTTATTATTATAAATATTCCATAGCGGATGCAACTTACCGAGCTAAATGTAAAGAGAATCGGGCGTCCTAGCACTGTACAACATGTGGTAAAAAGAGGAACCTCCATGAAGCTGGATCTCGTAATGGTCAGGTAGTTCTACGCCATATGAAGGTGAGGTTACTAGTGTTGTTGATTTTGAAAAGGATTAGCGGAAACTGAAGGTGATGTAGCACCATCAGTTAATATATTATTGTAAAATTATTATGATCGGTTCACTTTAAATCCGACAAATTTGACAAAATTACTTAAATTTTGGAGGAAAATATGAAAAAAATTAAAGAATAAAAAATGGAGTAAAAAATTAAAGGATTGCTGCAAAGTAAAAATAATGAAATCGAAATTTTAACTAATAAACTCAATAAAATACTGCAGTATAAGGGAAGAAAATATTTGAAAATACATGGTGTTGAAGCTAAAGAAAATGTTATTCTTAAAGAACTTAATGAAATTGGGCGGGACGTTGGTGTTACTGACTTCGAAGTTACGGAAGCTTAAAAATTAAAAGTTCTTCTATTTTAATAGTTTAACTTGTTGATGAGAAACAATGTGATGCCTTTAAAAGGAAAAAATGGCAGAATACAAAATGTGTTGAAGATAAAAATAACTCTACACCATTATTTTTTAATAAGTCATTAATACCTGAACTACGAATTTTTGTTCAGTGAAGTAGTATCAAATGTCGTCTAACCAATTTTAAGTTCATTTGGTTTAAGAATGGGTGAATTTTGGTTAGAAAAGAAGAAAATGGAAACGTTTTTAAAATTGCTTCGCTGAAGGATCTAGAAAAAAATTGTAAATCTTTTTGTTTTTTGTTGTTCAATTTTTAAAAGCAAGGCGATATAGTTTTTGTGTTAAAGTAGGCATAATCATTTTAAAAGGAAAAGTGGACAATAGTTACGATTTTATGAATTTTATTTCACGGACTAGATCAGATATCGCTTTAAAAAAAAAATCAAATAAATTTTAATATTTATGAAATATTTGGAAAATTGATAATTTAAATTCTATTTATGCTAATAATCGGCTGTTATTAGTAATGTATAATAAATGTACCAATTTCAGTTTTTATGAATTACTGAATCACAATGTAAGATATAAAGAAAATTATTTTTTATTTTTCCGTTTTTTATTTATCTTTAGTAATATGTTTGCTGTGATAAACTTTTCGATATTGGTACATATTCTGCGACAATTTAATTTTCAATAAATTTCTTTCATATAACCCTCCTCAATATATTCTAATATCTGTCTCTCTTTACAGTTTTATCCTCTAAACTTCATTCTTCAAACAAATCACTTGTTTGCTTTAACATATAGTTTACAACCTTGTCCTACATTTTTATAAAAATGTTCTAACAACATCTTTTTTTAATAGTTTAGTTGTAAAATATGCACAACTGTTTAAATAAATAAATTAATATAAATAAATAATAATTAATAATGTAGTGATTGCTCCAAAAGTTACACTTTCCCCTCCATAAAAATATCCGTAACCAATTACAGGTATAAAATTCGTTAAATTAAAACTTGAAAGAATTCTAAGAAAAACTTTAGGACACACGAGAAAGAACAAAAATTAGTGAATAAAAATATTTAGGAAATATTAAAAAAAAAAAATTACAATCAAATAAGAAAGAAAACATTAATATTTGGCACGTATTTTTTTCTGAATAAGATAAAGAAAATTTAATGCATTGAAAAAACCGAAAACTAAATTTGAATTCAGAAAATACTTAAAAAAAAAACACATCTCTAATGACGAAATCATCCAGTACAAGGGAATTTTTAAGAAAAAAATTAAAACAAATCCACAGAATTGATGGCACATTTTGTGATCGTTTGGTTTCAGTTTCTGGACAATCTGTGACTTCTGTGGACGGTAAAGTTAGTAAGAACACTAACTATGCAACTGGTCAAAACATTATTTTATTTATTTTATTTTATGCAAAAAACTGTTGTGAAAGACACTTCATATCGACGAATTGAAGAATGTGAGGTTCTTATGATAGCAGTTTGAACAGTCTCGATACTGCCTAGCATTAGGACAAGCACACTGACTGGAGATTACTTTTTCATCGCTACACCTGTTTCTTAAAAATTATGTATCCATGTGTTAATTGCATATTCTGACGATCCACAATCGTGGTGTTCGAAACTAAACAGGCGGCAAAGTTCTCTACCAGTAGCCTCTACACAGTCATTATTTTATAAAATGATTTGGTCGCAAAAGGACATTTCGCACCACTTCTAATACCCTTAACCAAATGGCAAGAAGGCGTGAGTTGGTTTCTGTAAATTATTCAGTGTTGACACTCTTTCAGGTTGACTAACACGTATTTTAAAAGTCGTAGTTTCTCTGAATCATGTTATACATGTACAGAGTGTATCACGAAGTTCTCCCGGGACTTTTATAACCTACTCTACTGGTGATAATGGAAAAGCTCATGTAAACATTTGTCCTTAAATGCATCATTTGCGATTTACGGCTAGTGAAAGATTTATCTCCGATTTCAGCCACCCTGGTGAAATGAAATCGTACTGAAATTTTTAAATTGTTAATTAAGGGCAGAATTAGGAATTTTTTATAGTTTTTCACTTGAAAAAACTAATAAAATAGGTTCCAGAACCATATCTACTGTAGTCTTAGAGAAATCTGGGGGAAAACTAATAAATTGGAGTAAAAAATAGGGTTTTTTTACGTAAAAAAACCATTATTGTACGTTTTTGACGTACAATAACTTTGTTAAATGAGTAATCAATACAAAAATTTTAAACAGAACTGGTAGAGAATCTAATTCTGAACAAAATGGTGAAAGATAAGTTTAATAAAACAATAAGAAGTTAGAAAATTTAAATTTTACTTAGAAACCGTACATTACTACACTCTGTTATCAACAATAACAGAACTAATATTCGTTTGTAATACATACAGTTTAGTTTATATTAATTAATCTTTTCCATTTATATCTTTAATCAATTATATTTTTTGTGTACATTTCCTCAGTGACGATTAATTGACAAATAAATGATCATCTTCTTGTATATTTTCATTTTTTTTTAAGTAAACCGTTTACTTTCTTAAATTTTTCCAATTAGTTTTAGTAGTCGGTTAAAATATATATTGTTTGACAAATTATACCAATTCTTAAATAACTTTTCGATGAAATTTAGCAAATGACCGTACTTTAAAAATATTTATTTTTCTTTATGGAACCACCACAAACCGAATAGCTTAAACATTTTTAATGGAAATGATAGAGTTGTGACACATCATTAGAAAAGGAATAAAAAAACAACTTTTAACGTTAAGAACTTTTGACTTCGTTTACTCTACCAAAATAGCAATCAATAAATGTTTTTTACACCTAGTTGCCAAATTGGTCTATACAGTACGTCTTAAAATAACTGATCGTGATCAGAATACTAAAAAATTTCGAAATGTGACTGTCGATACTTGAATGCCACTTTTAAAACTAGCTGTGAAATATTAAATTTTCAGAGCCGGAGATTTTTTTGTTTTTTTGTTGTATAATGCCCTTAAAGTAATGTGTCACAACCCTACCCTACAATATAACCAAGTTCTATTTTATTTTCAAAAGTTTTATTTTTAAATGCCTTTTAAAGTGATATATCACAATTCTACCCCTTTCTATTAAAAATTTTAAAGTTTTTCCCTTTTAGAGGCTGAAGATGTGCTGGCTCCAAAAAACAAAATAAATGATTTTAAGATAGGAGTGTTCCATAAATTTTCATTTTTTTCCTGTGTTTAAGAGTTATACATTTATTAAAGTTTCCCATATTTTATTTACGATCTGTAGTTCTTTCATTGATTTTATTTTTTCATCTATTTATTTAATTAATGAACTGTTAATTAAACTAAAATTAAAAAATAATATTATTAACAGATAGAATAATTAATAAGTAAGATATTAAAGAATAACAAGAATAGAAAAATCAAAAAGTTCTACCATGACAATAATTATTTAATGATTCGGAAAAAATAATTGAAAGTATTAAGATGACGGTATTGATAATAAACATCTAGTACAGAGAGTTATATAAAAAGTAATCTGGCAGGGCAGAAAAAAATTAAATAATTAATAACGTAGTAAAAACGTAATTCAGGATATTATATTACTTAGTAAATAAAAGAAAGTTTATTCCTAGTATGTATAAATTAAATTTCTCTACGTTTTAATATATCGGCTTTTAAAAATTAAAAGGACAAAAAAATTCAAAAAGAAAGCCTTAAATATTTTACATATGTCGTTTTATTTTAACAATAAATTTAAATAATAATAAATAAAAATGAAGAGACTTCTATGTTCATAGAAAAAGAGTAGATCCTTTTATATTTGAGACATTTTTGTTTTTCATGGTTTCTTACTATACTATTTTTAACTGACTTATAAAAGGAAAATTCGATTCGAATAGAAATGCGGTTATTTGATTTATCGATAAAACTTTTTCAACTAACCCTTCCATGCTTCTACGTTATATTATGTACTTCCAGTATTTTAAAAAGCCTATATCTCCAAAATTATTCAAAGAAAACTGTTAAGAACCTATTATAGACAAAAAAATTGTAAATAAATAAATAGAATTAAAATAATTTTAATTTGTTTATTAATTCACTAATTTTCATATGCTTTCAGGCTATCTCTCAGGTGTAAGTAAAATGTTTAATCTAACCTTTTATTGGTTTCATTGAACATTTTGGAGCAAAAGTGAATTTTATCAATGTAGAAGTAAATTTATATTAATGTTATTTATTTTTTGTAAAACTTACAATAGCAGATATTTGTCTTCCAATTGATTATGTATTTGTTTACATGTACGCGTGCGTGTAGTATTTTATACAGATTTCCTCACAGAGAACCTAATGAAATTACAGGACATTGGTCTATTTCTTAATATTTTTTTCATAATACAGTGAAATTTAAATAATGCTATTAAATTGTTGTCTTATTTAATTTATTTTTATAATTGATCTTTGTCCAGATTTTTTCAAATATTGTAATTATTGTTGTTTTGGTTTATCAAATTTTATTACAATATTTTTCTGCTATGATTCATTTTATTCTGTTTTTAACAAAAATCTTTTTTATTAAACTGTTCTTCAATTTCACGCTTCGTGTGCTGATTTCGCGATCGAAATGTTGAAACATAAAGATGATGACTTTCTTGATCGTATAATGTTTAGTGATGAGTTAACATTTCATCTTATTAGAAATGTTAACATGCATAATATCCGTATGTGAGAGTCAGAAAATTCCCATTAACTCTTACAGTGCAAAAGGAACTACTCAAAATTTAATGGTTTTTTTTTGTACAATATCCCGACAAGTTCACAAGTCGAACGTTTTCGCTGATATAAGCAAAACAGGAGTTTCTTATTTGGATATGCGTACAGGGAATTTAATTGGCAAGAAGATTGTGCGGTTTCTCATTAGCATAACTGTGTACGGGATTGTTGAATAACAATTTCTCCGACGTGACGGCTGGATATTTCAACATGAACCCGATGACAGAGACTGTTTACGTTGACCTTCAATGTCATCCCATCTTATTTCACACGATTTCTTCCTTGCGGTTTTTATAAAAGATCTTATGTGTATGCCTCCAATACTTATTGACCTATCCAATTTCAGGCACGAGATTGAAACAGCTGTCGCTTCCATTACTCCAGAAATACTGATTAAAGTATGGAACGAACTTTTCTCTCAGTTGGATGCGTCCGCGTGACGAAGTTGCTCACATCAAATACTTGTAAGGAGAAAGTGGAAGAGAAACCCTTTAATTTTATTTGTAATTCATTACTCTAAAGTTGAAATTAAGAGATATAGCTCTAAAAACTATGTATTTTCGAAACAATTATATAATGGGAGATATAGTTGTGGGATTTGTTTTCTTCAATTTTTCAGCACATAAATCAAAGTAAACTATCAAATTAACTCTTTTATTTAAGTTCTAATAATTTCAGTACGGCTTCATTTTATCCTTCGAAGCAGAAATTAGGGCGAAATTTTTCGCAAGGTATAACTAAAAACAACCGAAGTATTTATTTGATCCATGAGTGTATGATTTTTTTAAATTTATTTCACAAGAATAGAATTTTAATTACTGTAACATCAAATGTTGCCTCCTCATAGGCGCTCCCTAGATGGTTGGGGGTGAGATGGTCTAAAAATGAAAAATGGATTATTTTGTGGTAGGAACATTTATCATATTATTTTTTAATGTTTAACTGTTAAAAAGTTATTTAAGTGTTTATGTACTTTCACATAAATGATTCATGAGCGCACGTTTTCTTATCTTACTCAACTGCACGCTCTTTTTTACTATATCATTGCAAAATTAAACGAAACATTCAGTATTTTGGTCTTGAAAATTACATACTTATTTAAAAATTAATATCAAAGTATGCTTAATGTGTAATATTTTCATTTTACTTTAAGATAAATTTATATTATTATTATGCTTATTTTAGCTATTTATTTTTTAAAATTTGGGGAATTAATTATAAAAAAATAAGCAATATTCCGTGTGTAATTTAAAATCTATTTGACAGTCTGAAAGGAATGCCGTAGTGTAAAGTGTGCTTGCTACATGGCTTATCCTACTTCAGATTACAAAAATCAAATCCTACGTAGACCGGATATCGATTTTTTTTAATGTACTATACAGTTTGAGTGTTCATTAAATAATCAATCAAAGAGATGGTGGAGATTGTCGCTTGATTTAAAATTTAAATTGAAGAATCGATTGGATGATTTCATAATAATTGGGCAGGAGATTTAGATTCTGTCCGAGAAGGAAACGAACGTTTATGACTTCAGGAATAAGAGAAAGAGTAAAAACAGGGTGCGAAGGATAGAGAAAGAAAGAGACATAAATCGGGGAAGGACAAGCAGAAAGGGCACTTCGTGAGGTCACGTCGGTTGTCGGTAGATGGAGGGTTGAAAATAGGGTAGGAGAAGGAGAGTTTCGAGGGAGGCTTATTGCAGGGCTATAAACTTGCCTGTGTCAACGACTGACCTTACTCCATTCGAACGTCCTCCCGCTATAACCACCCGGCTCCGGTGATATAGCCGTGAACCATAAACATCTCTTCTAAAACCCCAACCCGCTCTGTTGGGCCGGACTGGAACCGATGTCACTTTTCGATATAAAATCATTCTTGTCACTCTCACACAATATTAGACGGGATCGTCGAAAATATTGTTTGTTTTGAAAAAGTGGTTGATAAAAGCTCTTTAAATTTTAAAGATAAAAATATTAGACGTTAGGTCTTATCTTTAATATATCTTTAACTCTCTATTAAGGTTTATTTCAGTCTAGGCGGCCTCAGAACTTTTATAAAACGACAAGCATGTTACTGATAAATTACAACACTATTCAATTACATAGATTCTTAATAAAAGGATTGTAAATATAAAATATTTATTAATAATTTATTCACTTTTAATTATTCAATGTAATTTTACATTGTGCTGTATTGTATAAAAAAATCTGCTCTTGAAAGAAACAATTTGAAGAGAGAACAAATTCTGCATCTATAAAGCAACTTGTCCCGACTGACTTGACTGATTTATTAACGTCCAGCAAATACAACTGAAGATAAATTGATAAAAATCTGTATACGTGCTTTTCTTGAGGTGTAAGTGCACACTAAGAAAACCGTTTTTAAAATTCCGATTTTAAATGGTTAATATGCCGGTACGTCATCTAAAAAACCAAAAAGAGACAGAATACCCAATAGCGAGGCTCCGAGCATGGTTTAGGTTATCCGATTTCTTATGGCCTTGCTAATAACGTAGATTGGTCAGTGACAACATAAGGTCTTTTCCTTTCTCTCTGTGGCATAGAATCGTGTCTACAGACAATAACTAGACTAGGTTATATGTATTAATTTCTCAAACATGGTATCGCTGATATGTTAAATGAATAAATTAACAGTTAATATAATCCACCTTATCGGCACGATGGTATATACTCTAGATCTTTCGGATTACTTGGAAGCCATCATCAGGAGTTAAAATTACTACATTTTAAGTCAAAAGTTTAAAAAAAAGCATAGTTAAAATTTAAAAACACTCATGACTGTCCCTCATTTACTCATATAGTTATATGCTATTCAGTGCTGACACTGAATAACCTATACGACTCATATTTTGCATGTTATTTGAGCGTTTTCTCTATGAAATGGACGCTCAATTTAATAATAAAGATTTGGAAGAATTCAGAAATAAGAGTAAGATGTAAAGAATGTTATTATCGTTATTCATAATTTTTTTGATTTTGTATTCTTTAAGCTGTCCTATTTTGGTTTAAATCTGATTTCAGTCCAACTTGGGTATAAGTCTATAAAGTAGTAATAGGTTTGTAAAAATCAGTCGATTATTGTCTTTATCTATATCTGATTGTCTTACTTTTCCTATACTTTTGTTTTATATTTTATGTTCTTTTTAACAACATATATATAGAGAGAAACATATATATACATTTGTTCGTATGCGTATGTTTCCGAAAAGGAAATAACGTCTTGACATGTTCATGTACTTGTAGAAAACCTATGTTGTGTTGTGTTGCGAGAATTGTACATGGCATTGTGATAAAGAGAAAGAACAGGCGATGCCGTTGAAGAGCTCAAGAGTTGAAGAAGAAAAAAATAAAATAAAAGCAGAGAAAGAAAAAGATACTTAAGAGCGAAGAGTAAGAAAGAAAGAAAAGTAAGGATGATTCTCTGCAACAATTCCAATATATCGTGAAACGCTTTTATCCTTTGTCAAGATCTTACATTTCAACTCATATTAAAAAATAAAACTACCTGAAACCTACGTGTGACGTAATATAAAACTGCCTTCGTTTCCTTCTTAACTTTAATAAAAAGTTATATAAAATGGTTACGGATATATTTTAATTAAATACCGACGTCGCAATCTAGTCATAAAGTCATATTAAAACGATTCCTTTATAATTAAATAATTAAATTTAAATAAATTTTAATATTTGGTAGAATAGTTAAAGTGGAAGACCACACAATAAAACATCTTATTTTTACAACACATCTCTCAAGAGGAAAAATATTTACAAATCTTTTTTTTATCCGGTTTAAAAAAAGGAGAGGTTTCTTGTTTCGACCTAATAATTTTTTTTTATTTCAAATATAATTTTGTAACTGGAGTTCCTCTTATTGCATCGTTCAAAACTTTTCGATATAACTTAAGTGAAACATCTTATAAACGAAAAATTGCGTTCTATTTACAGACAATTTGAAAATATATTTCCATAAAACTGGAGTAATATAAATATATATATATATTATGTCGTGATTATTTCATAATCAACGCCCACAAAGACTACTGAAGATAAATTGATGAAAATTTGTATACACGTTCTTCTTACGGTGTAAGTACACACCAAGAAGGAAATTTTGGAAATCTCGAGCTTAAATGGTTAAATTAAAGCAACATTAAATTTTACTTTTTTTTTTTTTTTAATTTCTCTAACAAATAAAATATCAACTTGATTTTTGGTGTGTGTAATATTCATGTGCATATCTAAACCTAATTTCTAAATTAGTTTTAAATTCGTTCGACCTTGAACGCGGTGAAAAAAGGTTAAAACATTTTGAAGAATGATTGTAAATTTTCTGTTTTTCCGATTATACTAAACGAGATATTCACTCGATTTGTGCTTGCAAATACACTTCAGATAAATAGCTAAAAACAATATTCGGATTTTTTGAATTTCGATGTTTTAAGGGCTGACATGTTCCTGTTACTTTTGTGCGACGCGACTAGCTGACCTGGATCCGATTATTGACTAAAAACATAAAATAAAAGTATCAAAAACTTAAAAATGAAAGAGAAACGAAATACGGTCACCTCCTAGTGGTGTTCGTTGGATAACGCTAAGAACCGGACAAAATATATTTTTACCCTTACGAAGAACGGATAACCAGCTATAACTACTATTTTTCAGATGAAAGTCGACTATTTTGAAACCGCATTCTTCAGATCCCTCAAAGTAGCGGGTCCTGTACTGATAAAACTGTTGCTCTGAAGAAATCATAATACACTGATACTTTTTGTAAAATTGAACCGGCTCTAATTTTTATTTATAATTATTTCTCAAAACTTTGAGTTTAATGAACATAAGTGCGAAGTGAGCCCTTGATGGGCTAAACATTCCCTCACCACGATGAGAAACACAAGTAACCATATCATATAGCGCGGGCGAAGCCGAGACGGGGATGCTAATATATATATTTATTTATTTATACAGGTGTTCATATATGATGTAGTGTTCATAAGGATTTAGCTATAATTAAATATCTTTTCAACCGTTAAATAAGGAAAAAATAAAATTTTGCAAATGCTTGTACCACGAAAAGATTTACTTATTTTTGTACATCATAAAATCACAAGCATCTATCGGAGGGGCATCGCCGAGATTTTAAACCGAAAGTGTAAGATTGATACACACCATTTTAAAGGGCAATGAAAAACAAAACTACTTTTAACGTAAAAATTTCCAATTGCAACAATCTAATCAAAATAATGACAAATTAATGTCTTTACTACTAGTTTGAAAAGTAGTCTATAGTACTTCTTAAAATAACTGCTCATTAGAAAAGCACTAAAAAAATTAAATCTAGAAATTGCTTTTTATGCTTTCTACTGCTTTCTATATCAAACCCATGTGTTTCTCCATATGCTACTACTGCTTGGGGTTCATTGCAGGTCACTTTTGAAACTAACTGTGAAAAATATTAAATTACCTCCTATTTGTTTAGTGTTGTCTTAGTCAAATTTTTTACTACAAATTCTTTTTCAACGCCCTTTCAAATAATGTGTCATAACCCTACACCTTCTGCCGGATAATATGATTTGTTTACATTAATGATATATTAATTAGATCGGGTTTAGGGATTGGAGATAATTAGTTGAATTGTTTTACATATCCGAGTATTTTGTTATATGTTTTTATTATATATTTCCAAAACGGATTATAAAAAGCGCATTTTAAATGAAAAAATATTACATAAGAAAAGTATCCTATCTTCTGTTAAATTCTGGTCCCGGTCTGACAAGAATTTATGGCCGCAGTCAAAATTATTGGTTTTTAATTTTGTTAAACATATCTAAACTCGATTGACCATTAAGCATCGAATTTGATTAAAGTTTTACTTTGAATGAAATCTCAATTATATTAAGTTTAAGACCCTAAAAATAAGTGGGTAGGTGGCAATTTATTTCAATTTTTTTCCTTTTCTGTTTTGTTCTAATATCGCTATTAAAAAATAATAATAAATTATAATAAAACGTGAAATATTTCTTTATAAGTAAGTAATACAACGGGATATACATTTTAAGGATTTTAGAGCAGTATCCAGAAGTTACTCCAAAAAGAGTGAAATGAGAAACAAATTTTTTTTAATCCTATGTGGGATAGGCATCTATCGGTTTCTATTTTATTTGAAACAAAGATTTATCTAATGGGGAAGCCGGAAAATTTATTAATCTTTTATCAAATTTTTTAATACTATATTTTGTAATTAATTTCGTTATAATTCCCTATTATATAATATTTGTTTAAAGTTAAATAATTTTTTATTTGTATTTCATTCCAAAGTTTGGTTCTATCGTTGTGAGTTTTTTCTACGTTTTTCTGTATTTTTAACTCGACGTGGAAGATATTTTTTTTTATTTGTTAAAGAAAAAAAATTAGCGTTCCCAGTTATGAAATTAATAAAATAATTAGAAAAAATAAGTTTAAATAAATATTATTAAAGATCGAAAATTAAATTTAATAAAATATTGGTTTGGTTTTAAATTGGAATAATTCTACTTAAAGGAAAAAATAAAATGAAAACGATGATTATTAATAAATATATCATTTTATTTAATTATAAAATCTGTAAATTTACTGAAAGATGTGATGAATGGAGAAATGATTATATATTAAAGAGAGAAATTTAATAAAAATATTTAATCGTCGTGTAATACGTTTTCCATTTAAATTTAAAAAAATGAAATAAAATATATTTTATAAAAAAAACATTAATGATTTGAAGGATGGTTCATGTATTCATTGATATTTTCAGTTCTGTAAATTTTAAATCCTTATACTGAAGTACTCAAATAAATCTATTTAAAAACATGACTTTTTATCCTTTGATATATTATTACCTTGTGGAATTGATTAAACATAAATAATGGATGGAAAAGGTAATTTTTACCTTTCCGATTACGTAGGTTGATTAAATTAAAATACTGCAATGATTGAAAATTTTGAGTACCTATTTCATTTATAATTTCTCAACATTTTAAAGCCCTCTTGAGCCAAAAAATATATGGCAACGAACTGTTATACTTTTCCGGTACTGAGAAACTGAAGCTGTATTTTGAAAAAATGGTTTATCGGGCAATTTAAAAATCTTTCCTTGAAGAAGTTTCATTTAAATCATTATTTTGAAAAATAAAGAGATTCTATTAAAAAACGTTCTACTATAATTTATTTTTAAGAATTTTGAGAAAAATTATAAAATCAAAAATTGGGAAAATTAAGGAACAAATATGTAAAATTACCAAATATATAAAGGGCCAAACGTACAAACTGGTATGTAAGCGGATATTAAACCCAAATATTTTACCAAAAATTCGGATTTAATTTAAAGTAGGACGCTACAGTGTAATACCACTTCAAATAACAGTCAAACAAGTTGATTAGCAATGTAACATTTTGAGTTTTTAAATTGTAAAAGTGAAAATTTTTAACATACCGAAAATTTCGTAGTCGGTTGGGTGGATTTTTTAAAAAATTCTTTTTTTTTACAATGTTCATTCTTGATGATTCTAAAGCACACGTGATAATAAATTTATCCACTCGACTAACAGATGACTATGAACATTTTTCAACATTATAGCGTCATTTTTTGTACTACAACATTAATGTTTATTTTTAGTTAGTTTTAGGTATGAGGATTGTTTCTAATATTTTTTCTTGATAAAGGTCAATAAAACCTGGCTCGGAAAAAACGTGCGTTTGAATTAGGCAAGGTTAAAGATAGGCCGCAGAATGGACGGAAGCTAACGCGGTTAGAAACATGTGCTACTGTTGCAGTTTCCATTGAACAATCCCCAATGAAATCAACTCGTAATAAACGGTCAGCTGAACTTCGTATACTGCGGGTGACAATGCAAGACTCTATGAGAAAGGACTCGAAAGTTAGGCCATTTCGTCCGATGTTCGTCAATGAACTATCAGATGCAGACATGAAACGTCGCGCTGCATCCTGCCGGGCATTATTAGAAAAATTCACCGCTGCACTGCACCTTAAAAAATGTTTTTACTGACGAATGAGCAATCTATCGCAGTTCGCGTGCCAGAAATGCATTATTTTGGGCGAAATAAAATTCTTATAACGCGATAGAGTTAAAGGAAATCCACCGCACGTCATGATATAGGCTGGAATGACAGCTGAAGAAATATTGTTCGATTATTTATATATGCATTGTAGGTAACAAAACTTTAGTAAAGTTTCCTCTTAAAGCCCTCCGAAGAAAACCGAAATTGGTTTTTCACGATCCTCCAGTTCCTTTAACGAATTCTAAAATAAAAAAGAATATATATTCTATGTCCAATATATAGAAATATTTGAGCAAATTTGAAGAAAGTCACTTCTGATGTGCAAGACCAAAAGAAGAACACATACATACATAAGTACGCACATAAACACAACATAAGTTTTTTTAGTCTTGATAAACTAGTTGGACCATAAAACGTAAAGATTTTGTCAAAAACCGGTATCCCATTTTTAACATGATCACCATGTTTCTCTATTCTTGCTACATTTGCCAGGAAAGTAAAAAATAATTATTTTCTTTTAGATTTATTTTAAGTTAACGACATGAAATTATTTCTTTTCCTTTCATTTCAGTACGTTTTTAGTTTAGAATATATTTTATCAATAATTATTTTGATGTGTCTTCTTCATATGTCTTTATAGAAAAAAAATTTTAATACTTTAATAAAACATGGGTGTAAATGTAAAGGGAAATAAAGATTATTTAATGGCTGTATCTGTGTCAAGCATCAGGTGGCAGTTATTAAAGTATAAAATGAAGAAAGATAAAACTGTAATTCATAAAAAAAAATTGGAATAATGATGCAGTTTGTTCCAGTTTCTCTTTATCTTGCATTATACAAAACGAAATACAGGGACTGAAAGAAAAAAGACGGCAAAGGATTTTATAACATTTCCGTCTTCAGCATGAACAAATATTTTATTATAAATATACCATATGATTTAAAAATATTAATGACTTAATTATGTAATATTTACAAAATAACTTTTACAAAGATAACAATTTCTGTAAAACAAAATTGTGTCTGAAATGATTCTTTGATACGATGAAATGTTTTCTTAAATATGCAGGGTTAAAAGTAAAAATGAGGAGAAAAAATCAAAAGTTTTTGTAAACGTTTTTGGGTTCCAGTTGATTCTCTAGCCTGGCACGTGCCTCATATAACATTTTTAATAACAGCCACAACTTGAAAAACATATTAAGTAAAATAAATTGTAAACCTTTTTTAAATTCTTAGTTCGGTTCGCATGGACTTCCTTTGATTAAAATCGTACCATTTCGTCTACATTAACATTAGATATGTTGGACTTTCAACCTTAAAATTTAAATATAAAAAAAATATTGACATTTGAGGTACTGATCCAATTCAGCATTTTGTTCTTACGGGCTGTAAATTCTATTTATTGGAGTAATTATTTATTTAAGAAGTTGGCCCGATTTGATGCAATCGTATTCAAGAAGGGTAAAAAAATGTATAGTTTCCTAATAAAAGTATGGATAATGTGACGCCCTCGTGTTTAATGGGGTCGAAATTTAAGACAAAGCTGGAGTTTTTACATACCCAAATATCTGTAAAATTTCAATTTTTTGATGAATATTTTTTCGAGAATGAGGCAATAACTGTTTAGAAGTAATGCTGAATATACCCCAACTTTAAAACCGATTGACTGACAATGGAATGTTAAATAACAACTTTCATTTAAGAACATAGCTTTCATCCTACCAAAGCTCAAATTTATACGACTACTATACGAAAAATAAAATATTTAGCAACAACCCTGTCCATCTTTCTGGCTGACATGTAGAATTTTTTTTTTAAATCGGGATTGGGGTGAAATTGAATTTTTTTAAGTTCGGAGGTGAGAGGAGTACGAAAATTCCATTAACTTAAAATGTAATTTTCTTATAGTTATAAATATATAACTTTTTTTAAATTCTTATGAGTATTCTTATATCATCTGTTGTGTACCGTAAGTTTTTCAGATATTCTCACAGATTTCTGGATTCGGGGCCCGTAGGCAGCCCCGTACCTTGTTTGTGAAGTGTGAGTAAGGTTACACCTCACTATAATACTGAGGGTGTCGGAAATGAAAAGTCTGTTTTCTTGTGCAGAATTGCGCAAGAGTTTTTAATGTTTTTTGGAGGTGTTTGAAATAACATCAATCGTAAAGTCTTTGAAGTCTATTGCTGCTACAGTAGCAATATTGGTGAAGTTGTTAACGTTGTTCATACAATGCTCTTTTTGTGACCTTCAGGCACAATAATAAATTAGAACGTAGGGGTTATAAATCATAAAAAAATTTAACTAGTACGTATAGGGAACATGTAATTAGGTGGATTTTATTAGAAGGCTACCTGTTGTAATGGGTACCATGATTCGACTTCCGGAAAATTTCGACATATCTTCGCGTTTCACATCCCCAGACCCCAACACCACCGCAGTTCAAAATTATATATACATTTATATAAAAATCCTTTCGGTACGGCGGATGCGGAGGTAGATGTCACCGGATGCTAAGTAGGGGATAAAAAAGATTTCCATCTTAAAATTAAGAAACACTTCAAATTTACTTAATACGACAATGGTTGCATGTGAAAAAAATTTTACATGTTTAGCATACGAAAAATCCATTTTCTTACAATTTCAGTAAAATTTTTGTCATTTTTTGCCGTAAGGGTTGTTCATATCAAAAATTGTATCAAAGGTTTTAGGCAATGTTTAGAGGACTAACGACCACTTTAAACTGATTCGATACTGTGCCTATTAAAGGAGGTATGGTGGTTTTTGTCATCAAAACCAATTTTTTTCAACCCCCTGGACCAATGGCTAATCGTTGGTGATATCATTAACTTTATGACATAGGTTTTAGGCCCTTATCCAAAAAATAAAAATAAAATTTAAAGGAACAATTTGAAAGCGATTGGCGTAAAATTACGACAGTTATCTTGTCCACAAGAGGGTGAAATATATACATAAATGTATATATAAACTTTTCATCTGACGGTGATTTTGGGATCTGGTGAATCATTGAATCATTCGAATCATGGTGCCCATTACAATAGGTGGCTGGCTTTCTTATGAAATCCACCTATTTATCCCATCTATTTCACTTTTACGTCGACACGATAACTTCTGTAATTTTGCGCCAATCACTTTCAAATTTTTACATAAAATACAACGACCGAAAATCTCGGTCGAGTTCGTTAAAGGGTAAAATCGGAATCTGGTGGGGGGAAATGGAGGGGCTTTTTTGAAAAGACAAAATATCGCTATAATTTTCTTATTAAGTAGAATATTGAATTCGTATAAAGTTCCTATTATTCTTTGGATAAGGGCCTAAAACTTATATCAGTAAAGCTTTTTGATATCACCAACCGTTGATCTGGGGGGTGGAAAAAATGGGGTTTAGAAGAAAAAAAATCATAGCTCCCTTAATAGGCACAGTATCGAATCCGTTTAAAGTTGTCGTTAGTCCTCTAAACATTACCTAAAACTTTTGTCTGAAACAACTTTTGGTATGACCAACCCTGAAGGCAAGGGATGACCAAAAGTTTAGTTGTAAGAAGATGGGGCTTGTCGTATGCTAAACATGTGAAACTGTTTTCGCATGCAACCATCGTCGTATTGAGTAAATTTGAAGTTTTTCTTATCTTTAAGGTGGAAATATTTTTTATTCCCTACTTATCACCGGTGAAATCTACCTCCGCCTCCCAGAGTTCCAAAAGGAATTTTTTTTTTTTTAGTTATATTACAAATTTATACTAAATTAAAATTTAATTTTAAAAAATGTTGTTATTCATATTATACTACATTAAAGAAATAAAATTTTATTATTTTTAAAATGTTTTTAGATGTTTGTTTTATCTTTGGAAGATAAGAATTAAATATTTCGAGTAGGATTATATATAAAATCCCTAATTTTAATTCACGTCTAAAATCTTATCTCAATAATTTAATAAATATACCTTGAAAAACTAAAACATTTTTAAGGTAAATATATACCACCTTACCATTTATGACCTTACGGGACCTTACAGATAGAATATTTTAATTAATTTAAATTATATATATAATTTACTTTTGACGGAAATGTCTAACCCAGTTTATATTACAGACTTTAATTAATTCCTTTAAATTATTTTCAAACGTTGACAAATTAACTTATTTTAGTTTATTTCCATCAAGTTATAACAGAAACTTCATCATATCAAAATTATTCAGTAAGTTTATTATATATAAAATTAAAACCTGGACTAAATGTTTTCGTTTAAATAATGTGTGATAAGAGGTGAAATTTTGTATTAAAATTATATATATATATATATATATATAGAATTAAAGTTCTGGTTGAATATTATTTGTCTTTACTTTAAATTTTTAGTAACTGTACTTGTAGTTATGAAAAACAATTCTCTTAAAACTATTAACTGGAATAACCATTTCCCTTTTCGCTTTATTTTATCGACCTGTAACGGAAGAGTTGAAGAACTGTTTCAGTAAAGCGTAGAAGGGGAATTAATAAGGGGGGATTATAGAATGGGAAACTAAGGAAATGATACAGATTACTGTTTTACTGTTGAAAGAGGGGGTAGAAGTGACGCCACCTCGTAGCTAAAAGGAGGATAGAGAAAGAGAGAACGATTATTCTCTGTTGTTGTTGTTCATCAGGGTTTTTATTCATTAAACGTTGTACTTGCTCTGCTTTTGACGTTCGAGTAATTAGGCTGTGTGCATAAAGGTCGCGCTGATCTCCTACCGAGCTGTGATCTCTCTCCCTCCTCCACAACCCGCTCGCTATTCTTTTCCTTGTCCTCTTTACTTCCATCTTTCTACAAGAGTTCGCTTGTGAGTTCGGTAAAATCTGTATCGCCTATCACTTCCCAACCCACTTCTCATACACCTAGAAGCGTACCACATTCGCGATTTGTTATACTTAATGGATGATGGAGAAAACTTAAACAACTTTGCTGTCCTCAGCAGAACTTTGCTTCGCTTTAAAACGGTTTTGTTCTATCAGTTTTCTCTCAAAACGGTTAAGCTTTGTTTAAAACGTCAGATTTGTTATCGGTTCCATTTACTATTGTGCCTAGTTAAAGTAAAATTACTTATTCATTTACTTTAATCGTACCAAAACAACTTTGTTATTTAAATATCATACCATCAAGTAAAAAGTTTTTCAATATTACTTAAAATACAGTTAATAATTTACAGTCTTTGGATAATAGAAAAGCTTATAATAAAACCACAAATATTAAGCTGTCATTTCTCCATTTATTTACTTCTTTGTTTATATAAAGGGAAAACTTATTTAAATTAATTTGAAAACCATCTTTTCAGTTTAGTTTATTCAAACTTATAAACACGATACACGTATACTACGAAAAAAATCAAGTCTATTGTCCATGAAACACTGTTTTATTACTTAGTAACTAACGATTCCATATAAGATCCCTTTAATTTAGTTTTATTATTTTTAAACCGATCTCCTAATGCATTGTTTCATTTAAATTTTTAAACTCTGTTACAGTTTATTTAAAAAATTAAGGAAGACAAGTGTAATTTTTCTTTATATATATTAATCAGTAAATTATACTCTTACTTTTCTGGCTATAGCTCATTTATACTGCAATTTTGTTTAACATTAATACTTACAATCTGTACCCTGGAACAATGAATAGAAATGTTGAATATTTATAATTTACTTGAAAGAGAGAAAACTCAACTGCAGATAACGGCTCTATGTATTCCGTTTATTCTGGTAGGCATATTATAAATCGTAAATTTAATTTTGTTAGCGTGTGAAAAAATATGTTACTGATCGGACTCGAACGCATAACCTACCAATAGAACATAGAGTAGTTGGCACCCCACCGTGGAAATTGACAGTTTTTCTTTTTTTTTCCTATAAATTTTTTTATTTTAATTTATTTTTAAGTTTTCTTGTCACATTATTTGAGTTTAATATCTAACTGTTAATTTTTTTATTTTATACAAATTCAAAAATATTTGGATATGAACTATTGAAAATGTTGCAAACTTTTGAGTAAAATGATTCACAAGAATTTGTAATCCTTTCTAACGTTGTCGATTATGACACCTCATAAATATGATGGAGTTTTTCCATTTTCACTGAATTAATTTTCCACTGAGCAAAATCGTCCACCAAGGTCTGTTTTACCAACAATAAATCGAATAAACGAAAAAATAATGTTTAAAGAAATGAAAACAGTCCCATTAAATTGATGCTTTTCTTAATATGAATAGGTTCTGAGAAAGACATGTTCTATATTAAAAAATAATAAAAGAAACCTGCTGGATAATTGATTTAAAAATATATGATACAATAACTTATGTCTATTAACCGACTTCAAAAAAGGAGGTTATGTATTCGAACCGTATATTTTTTTTTCACGCATTGTGTTTTTCTATTAATCAAATAGAAAAATCTTGTTGCAATCGAACGCAACTGCTTTTCGTGGTGGAATCATATTGTTGAAAAAATCTTTTAGACAAAAAATCTGTCTGAAAATTGAAAAAAAATTTTTTCGCCGCCCGGCGGGTAGGTAGGGACAGTGGGAATCCTGATATTTTATGTGTTTGATGTTAGGTTTAGGTTAGATGATGTTATTTGGTCTGTTGTAGGGCAGGTAATGAATGTGAGTTTCTCACATTCTTTAATAAAATCATTAAAAAAATTGAGATATCTCTTTTAAACCTTTCAGACCCAATATACATTATAAATAATATAAAGCATCTGTAGGGACACTGGAAATCTTATAATTCTATAGACGTGCTTCACATTACACGGTCTTTTGCAAGGTCAGGAAACTAAATTTCTTCATAATACTCGTAACACTGTTGATATGTCATTAGTAATGAACGATTAGGCGCCTTGAGCGAAGTGTAGCACATTATTCAATCCTGTGCAAGGTTTCTTAATCATTCCGTTTCAGAAAGTGCTTTTTTATCGTATAGGTTATTCAGTGCTGTATGTGGATCTAAATCATTCAAAGCTAAACCTCGAGACTAAATTTTTAAGCTAAATCTTAAGTTTTTGACTCGACTTGAGCAACATAAACTTGTCTTTTTGCAAATAATATTTCCCCATATCTACTATAGCTCTATTTAATGTTGTACCTTGCAGTTTGTGTACTGTTACAGCCCTAATTAAAGTTAAAGGTACCATAGTCTTTCTACATCTCCATTTCCTCTAGTAGCTTGAAACTTTGTACTTATTAGATAGGTACCTTCATCTTTCATCTTTATACAGTCACGTGTTCGCGCCTCGATCAGGATATTGAGAAATTGACAATTGAAAATGTTTATATTTAATTAGTTAATAGTTATATTTATTTATTTTTTAGTTCAATTTATTAGTTTAAGAACATAAGTTAAATAGGACAAATCAATAATGACAACAGGAATAATAATAATAATAATAAACATAATCATAATAATGACAACTACAATAATAATAATAATTATTATAACAGACAGTGATTACATACAAAACAGAATTTAAAGTAATCGTCAAGATTTATTTACAGGTAGTTAAATATAATTCAGTCCGAATGACAAATACCGATAGTCTTAACACTTTAACCACTAGTCTTGTATTAACAATAGTAGTACAATAGATAAGAGAAGTATAAAGATCTTTTACTGCAAATACCTTTGCTATTCACAAATAAAACTACCCTAACAATTTATTAATGAAATTTAGTACATTATCTCTTTCACTTATAACAGTAACTCATCGAACCACTTCTTGTTTTAATGTACTGGAATTACTTGTGACGTCACTTTAATCACGTCAAACCTGCGCTAGAAATTCGTTCCTTCACTTCACTGACCTTTCGGAATACTCTCTTGCAGAATCTCCTCGCAGACTGACATCTCACAGGACTCACTTCTTGGCGACTAATTGTCAACTGGTTTTCCCCGGTGTATTTATACTCTTATCTTCATTACCTGCAAGACTAGACCCCAGTTGAGCGTGAGAGTACCGACCGAGCACTTTCGTTCCCACTCATTCCTAACCTGGGTCCGGAAACTCTTCTCCCGGAACAAAATCTGTTTAGGTGTGTCAGCAAGCAGTATTTCAAACGACGACTGTTAAACGGGCCTGTTAGCTTTATTAAAAGGGTTTCTTTTAGCCCCTTTCTGGATTCCGTCCATTATTATATTTTCTACTACTTTCCTCTTAATTGGCAGGAATCCGTTACTCAGGTTCGTTATACCGGTTTTGCTAGAGTATCTATTATTTCGTCATCGAATTTGATTAACACAGCTTTTGGTAACTCATCCGTTTCCAATTGGTCCCTTCATAGGGCAGGCCGTTTGAATTTCTTTACAATTCCTATAGCGCCGTTAACTAAACCATCAGAAATCGATTTATTACGCTTTAACGTAACTCTTGAATCTTCTGTCAATTCTACATTATACATCAGCCACCACAATTATTGATGTCTACCGGGATAACATTCCCGGGAGAAGATTTACCATATGCAGCAGCTTCTCGTGATTCATCAATAGCGTTAATACTAGTATAAACTCTGTTTTTGATATCATGTCAGTCATACTACGATTATATTCATCGATTAATTTAATAATTGGGAGTATTCTTACAGCATTTTTATCTGCAAATTCGTCTGTTAAAGGTGCCCTCCTTGTTTCGCAAAGCATTTCCAATTGGTCAGTTGTAACTTCGCCAAAATGCAAGATATCTAATAAATCAATGAACTCGTATGTCATTTCTTTTTTTCATGTTTAATTTTAGCTCAAAAATGAAAACTGATCCCACAAATTTATTTCTGCTCACACCAAGAAGATGAACAAAACTCCAATGGCCTTTTACTGGCAGGTCCAGTGAAAGGATTATAAATCATCACCAAAAAGGAGCATATTAACTCCGCTGAATAACTTATTGTTATTAATCAGATACAGAAAATTATGAATAATAATTTTTTTTTAAAAATGGAACTAACATTAAAATGCAATAGAAAGTAAGAAATAGTTTTATCCAAATACGTAATTAATTCCTTAGACACTTTTTTGAATCGGCACCAAAATACATGATCATACTTATACCGTATTCGAATGACCCTATACATGGCGTATGTAAAAATACGTAATATTCGCAAACGGAAAAGCAGTTAAATCACAAATATGAATTCCACTGATGTAATATCAGTATTGTTTTTTTTTTTTTTTTTGTATATAGTATGTATTATTATATCTAGAAATTAAATTTGTGAAAGCAGGCACCGATTCAAAAAAGTGTCTAAGGCATTAAGTATTTGGACGAAATTATTTCTTTCTTTTTAGCACATTTTAATGTCGGTTCCATTTTTTAAGAAAAATAATTGTTTGAATGAATTTTTGTTTTTTGAATGCACTAAGTTCATTAGTTTGGATCATATATGTATTAAGTTAGTTAATACGTACAGATTTATCCCTTAAAAATTTGTTTTTCAACTATTTTCAACGTGACTACTTGACGTGCCCGATCTCCAGTTCATCTCAAAACACAGCCCTTTCCTAGCTAGAGAATTAAATCTTTTATTTACCTGAGAACTGCCTCAACTCTATATAACTCGTAAATAAAACAAAATTTCTACTTTAATTAATTTGATGAAAGTTAATTATTTTAGAATTTTTTTATTATTTTACTCCTTTGTTACCTTTCATTATTTTGTTATTAAATTTTTTAAGCATGAATCTATTGTTTCTGACATATGTTTTATATATATATATATATATATATATATATATATATATATAAATAATATTTTATGTTAGCTGCCATAATCGTGTGGTTATAAACGATGTAGCATGAAAATCCAGTCATTTCTGAAAGGACAATCATTGCCAAGAATAAAATTCATCTCATGCCAGGTTCAGTAGTAGAGAAAACCAGAATTGAAATGCTTTCCTTTTGCCTTTTTCATTAAGTAAAGATTCGGTTACCACGGCAGCATGTCAAGCCTACTTAAGTGCAAGTAAAATTCATTTTATAGTAATTAATTTTTGAAAGAAGCGCATTTGAGAGTTCTATCTTTTACCTTAATGGTTGACATAAGTCACTGTGATAAGATAAAGAATGCAGATACTATTAATGCGTTAAGGTATTTAATTTTTAAGTCTGAAAAAGCTAGTATAAACTTTTTAAATATTTAAAAATTAAATTACCGATCTATGTTAATTAGTTTATGTCGGTATTATTTTTGTTTTAATATATTTCTAAGAAATGTTTATTAATCCACTTAATTATAAAGAAAAATACATCGCTCGTTGCTTAATTCATTTAAATTTTATCAAGTATACTTAATTAGATTATACTAATTGCTTTACCTTTGTTATTAAGATGAACGTTACTAATTAAAAAGAGGTAAAATAATAATAATAACTTTATCCCTATAAATATATTTTCCTTCTGAAGTTAACGAAGCGACGATCTCACAGATCATGTTATATGAGTGGAAAATTATATTTTCTATCGTAAATAAAAGTAAATAAATATATCTTTTATTCTGATCGGTATATTATATAGATTAAGGAATGGGTAAAATGCTAATCCATGAATAAAAATAAAGTAACTGTTCCACCATTTGCCTGGATAAATCAAGGGAAACTGTAATAAATAAATTGATCACAGAATACGCAAACAATTATAAAATAGTCGTTTAAAATAGGTGTTGTTGAAGTCAGTATTAATTATTATTTAAAATATAAATGCATGAAATAATATTAAACTAAATACTTGAAGATGTTAAAAATATAAAAGAACTACAAAATAAATCATAATTCAGAAGGCGTTAATGAGAATTATTCTAGCATGCGTATAACGTGTACGTACATGTTAAGCGAAGATGCAGAAAAGTCTTGATTAAGAAAAAGTAAAGTAGTATTTTAAGAGTAGTATTTTTAAAGTAGTAAAGTAGTAGTTTTTAGTAGTATTACTAAAAATTTATGTATGAAGTAATATTTTTTATATAAAAAAAAGTTTACTTTTAAACGATCGTAATATATTTCTAAGAAATGTTTAAAAATTCACTTAATTATAAATCTTTTAAATGGTTCGGTAATTTGTTATTACAACGGAAACTAGTGCCGGAACGCTATTCCGTTACTTCTTTTTGGAAGAAATAAATATTTTTCATTCACATAAAATTTTCTGTAACTTATAAGTCTGGCCTACGTTTTACTTAACATAAAAAATAAATCTAAATTATTAGAACCAAACCGCTGGAAAATGGTCCTTGCTTTTGGATATCATATATCCAATATTTTCCTTTTCGAATATTTGATTTTTTTTTCGTGTAAGCGTCTTACTGTCTTCAACCAGAAGGTTATTAGTTTGAATCCGGATTAAATTTAGCGTTCTTTTACACGTTAAAAAATTAATTTCTTATATTTTTTTTATAAATAATTATTTATTCATAGATATAATAACTCTCTGTAGTCCGCGCTACTCTAGTTTGGATTGCATACGTTATACGGCCTTGGGTCGTAAATTTAAATTGCCCAGAAATGTCCGTCAGATCACGGGAAATAATAATGAAGTCTAGACCGGCGGATGTCTCTTATTTTTGCGTCGTGTTGGTCTTATACATAACATTTGGTATTGTTGCGTATAGTATGTATATTGGAAAAGTTTTTAATTTGTCTGTTTTTGCTTTAATTTATATGTTTTTTGTTGGTTTCTTATTCTGTTATCTGCGAAGAGGCTTTTACAACCCTCTCGGATTTTGTTAAATTCTTTGTTTATGTAAATTTTATATAATTTTTTGTTTTTATTTTTATGTTTCTTTTAAATAATTTCATCATATTGTTAAGATTGTGATTGTGATACTAGTTGTAGTTTTTTTTTTAAGTGATATTAGTTTTAAGTTTTATTTCATTTTTAATATTTTAGTTTTTATGTTAGTTCTTAGTCTTTCTGTTGAGCCTTTCTGAGTCCGGGAAGGGGCTCTTTACACCGCTCTCGGACTTTGTAAAATTCTTTTTATTTTTATTTAAATATTTTTATATATATATATTTTATATATATATATATATATATATATATATATATATATATATATATTTATATCTACGCTTATTTCAATTCTTTGTTTACGGCTGGGATGTTAATTTTAAATGTATTTTAAGCAAAGTTTTACTTGTGATATTTGCGGTAAGTTTTTTGTTTAATTTTTTAGACTGTTTCTTTTTAGTTTTTTTTTTTATAAAACCTTTTTATTCCAGGCGATAGTAACGCGAAAACATTTTTCGCCCTCCAAAAAAATAAAAATAAATAAATAGGTTGGATTTTATATTTGTACTTATAAAAAATTTTTAAATGTAATGTCAGATTTTTATTAGATTTCTACCAAAATTTAATGGTTTGTGTTCTAGTGGATATTGGTAAATTGGTCTATTTACTTTGGCAACGATTCTGGTCTTGTAAAATTGTTTCTAGTGTTTGACATTATCCTGGGAATTATCATAAAAATTTTTCACCAACGATGTTTAGCGCTTGCGGAAGATGTGTCGTTCTTTTTTGAAAATAGAAAACCCTCCAAAAACAACTTCTGAGAAATCAACGCAGACGCTATTATTTTAATTCTATTTCACTACTTTTCAGTTTCAATTTTTTCCTCAAGCATCGATGTGCACACTCACGAATGCCTTCGTAAGTTTTGAAAACTCATTTTGTCAATCGGATGTACACGGAGCGTGAATTCTGTGAGGTTAAAATATTGGTTAATTTTAGTAATAAATTAATCAAATATCCTAATCACAAGTAATACTAATAATTTAAGTATTAAATATGTATAAAAAGTTAAATTATATAAATTTATGAGGTATTATTATCTATTTAATAAACCAAACCAAAACAGTTTTAATCGTAAAATAAAATAAAATTTACTAGAAATTATCTTTAACCAAACGATTTAATAGTTATTTAATTTAATGGTTTTTAAATTCTTTGGTATATGGTGCAGCACGTAACGTACCGAATAATTTGTTTTTCTATGCGTGGATAAACATACGCAACTTCGAATCACACCGTGAGTTACACAAACATTGAAAACGTAACCAAACGGAAAAACTCCAACCAAGTAACAAACTACAACTAACGTGCTCGCAAAAATAAGTTGAGCGAAAAAGTAACAATATTTTGCAGCGAATTTTAGCAAAAAACTATGAAGAAAGTAGATCGGAGTCGTCTACTAAAATACAATCATTATTCATTACATATTGTTGAGATCCAGAATTTTCATACAGAATTTAGGTCCGCTCCATTGCCTTCCCAAATTGGATTTTTGAAAAATGGTGAATAAACCTGTGCCTTTTTGTTTTCAAAGAAAAGTCTAAATATAAACACCAATTTTTACGGCTTCAAATATATTCAACAAAAACATTGCCATCCTTTTGCCATCAAATAAATTGGATTTTTTAAAAACTTCGGTTCCTGAGAAATAGATACTTTAACAAAATATAAATAGTTTCTTCTTTTTTAACTCCTAATAGATGGAATATTTCAAAATCCTTAATTATAAAAGCAGTGTACCCTTAAAAATTCACTTGTTTACGTTAAGAGGTTTGAGATGTGTACTGATAAGTAAACCAGTCAGGTGGAGACTTAGTTTTATTATATTCTTTATATAATATGAATTATAAGGAAAATGATTCTTCTTTTTAAAATTTATTTAACTTTACTGATTACATATAATAGATTATTGCATTCATAACAAAAACTGTGCGTGTGTAAATATGTTTGAAGATTTATAAAATAATGTTAATTAGTTCGTAGCTCGAGGTAAGAATGTTATATGACAACAGTTAAAAATGGTGTTATAAACTTATTCGTTTATCTTACATAAATATTAAAATTTATCTCAATTTTTTTCCATGAATTAATTAATTAATTAATTAAAATTAGAGTGTAAAATGCGTACACTCTTTTTTTGTAGAAAGACTGTTTTAATAAAAATTTTGTTTATTGTTTTAAACGTTAGTAGCAGCATATTGCATCATTTCCATAATATTTTATATTACTTGTATTTTGCAACCAAGTTTATTTATGATGATGAAGATAAAGAAGGTTTTGAGGTTTGTCGAATAGGAAGGTATTGTCATAGGATAAAATAAGAGAATTGAATACGAGGTAGAAGATGTAGATGAAAAGGAAGAATTAGACAAGAAGGAGATGATGAGGAAGACGTCGTCTCACACTGAGTTGGTTGATAAAACAATCCTAGCAGCAATTATCCCTACCAGTATTCCTGAGTACAGACCTGGGCGGGACATGAGACTTTGTTGAGTGTAATTATTTAACCCTCTACACTACTCAACTCGGAATAATTACAGGGAACATCCCTGAACATCCCTTAACTCATCAGATATCGTTAAAAGTTGGACCAACTCATCCTCCTCCCCGTCGTCGTTCTCTCATAGCTTTCTTCCTGTTACTCTCACTTACGTATCTTCTATTCGCTTTTTCCTCCCCCTTCTTCCGAATATCATTCTATTTAAAATCTCTCTTTACAAGTCGCTTTCAATCTTTTCTTTAATTGGAACTCTATTTGACGTATAAAAATCTTTTTCTGAAGAAAAAATCCTTCAATATTATTTAAAAAGAAAACATTTCTTGGTTTTTTTTTATTTTTTTAAAATTATTCTAACAATTATAAGTAAAATTTAATCTGATAATTCAAAGAAGTACATATATATATATATATATATATATATATATATATATATAGAGAGAGAGAGAGAGAGAGAGAGAGAGAGAGAGAGTATTTATTTTAAGTGTACAACCATTGGGATCTCACAAACAAGAAAAGCTTTATAAAATTTTAAATTGTAAACATTCCCTCAATTGTTGAGTGTATTAAAAGTCATCTATTGGCATGTTTGGTATCTCTGCCATTTGTTCACGGTAACCAATTTCATATCTTATTTAAAGAAAATTTTCAATTTTTTATGATATTTTCAGATATAACACAATTTTAAGACATTTTTCCCTAAATGCAACTGTTAATGAGCTATATCTCATCTCCAGTTGTATTATTCTGTACATACATAATATATATATATGTCACAGGGAAATGATGAAAAAGGAGATTTGATCAAATCTCTAAGGTAGATGATCAATTCACGAAAGATGTAAAATTACAACTCTGTGGGGTGATTTCCCTAAAGAAAGTAAGTGATTTAACCAAATCCCTTAACTGTTTTAGTGAAAAAATGAAATAATATTGTTTGGATATTAAACTTATTTAGTAAACCATGATCTTTTTAGAGATATGATGTCTAACTCAAACTTGGTAAATGTATATGCATGAAAGGATGTTGACAACCGCCTTTATTTCTTTTCTAAACATTTTTAAAAACGCTGTTACTCAAGCTATTGGGAACGTAATCTTAAAAGGCATTCCCATTAGACAAAAAACTACACTTTGGTTAAGTAGCATTTTATTAAATCTCATTGGGAAGAAAAATGCATTTTATAATAGGTAGTAAAACAGAACTCGACTGAAATATTACAAGAAATTCCGCAACAAGCTAAAATTTAATGTTACTGACTTATTACAAACCAAAAATAATTACTGTCAGAAAGCATATTCTAATGCAAAAGGAAACATTAGGGAAGGGTGAATATTAATTAATAAGCTGATAGGTAATCGGGATCAGATAGGGAGATACAAAAGTTAAAGAGAGAAAACGGGGTTATTGGTAACTGGTAAGCTACGAATAGGTAACATGTTCAATGATCATTTTTTAATTTTTATTACTGAGCTTTTTGATAAAAGAATAGATCTTGAGGAAAAAATCCCATTGAATATAATTTATTAGTCAAAGTAAAGTTTATTTTTCTTCAATGATTTTTTCCCATGTCTTCATCTGAAATCGAAAATATTGTCAAATCTTTAAAATCAAACATTAATCGCGTGAAGATATGATTAGAATTGAATCAGTTAAGATAATAATTGAACACATCTCCGAAGTCCTAACATTTATCTATAATATTAGCATGGCCAAAGAAGTTTACATAGTATTTGAAAAAAAAAAAAGTTTTTATTCTAATAGATAAGTCAGAAGACAGAAATTGTACCAATAATTACACACCAATTACTTTTCTATCTGTCTTTCCAAAGATCTTTGATAAAAATTTTAGGATACAACTATCTAGCTACCTTACCGCAATTAATTAACTTAGTAAAAAATGATTTGGATTTAAAAATGGGTGTAAGAAGGAAAAATAAAAGTTAAATATTCTTCCATCTGTTTATGAAGGCTAGTAAAGACGAGAAGACTATGAACCTCTTCTTTGACATCTGGAAAGCATTCGATACTGTAAAGCATGACATTTTTTTAAAGAAACTGAATAATGCTGGTGTAACGATGGATCAGCAAATACTGGTTTGCAAGCTTTTTATCAAATAGGGCTCAACAAGGCCATATTTTGGACACATTGAACACCGATGGTCTAATAAAATGTGGGGTACCACAGGACTCAGGACCTTCAACTGAACTGTTCCTAATTTTTACTATCACCTGTGTGAAGGAAGACTGAATGCTAAACTTTTGCCGATGATATGGTGCTGTTGCAGTGCAGATTATAGGAATCTTTTGCGTATGGTGTAAAAATGTAATATATATTTTCACGTAAATGTGTTCAGTCAAATTTTTGAAAAACCAAACTACTCTGCTATAAGGTAAGACCAAATACAGACCAGCCATTAATTTTCAAATAGCTCACTATTGGATGCGTAACAGCAACCTGTGGATTTGGAGCGATTGAGAAAGCTGACTATGCCAAATATCTTGGCATAACAATAGACTCCTGACTGAGATAGAGTTACCATATTACAAGTTTAAGAAAAAAGCTTCTCATTACATATAATAATTATATTTTATCCATAACTTATACCCAACCTCATTAATGAATGTTATACTATGCTTCAGTTCAAAGTAGATTTCAGTATGGGATTGTGGTATGGGAAGGTGCTTATCTCTCCAAGATTACATCACTTATCTTAGGTTTTACTTATATTAGGTTGGGTTAATTTATAATACGGACAATAACTAAAAAACCCAGCATTCATATCTCATTCTTTTTATTTAAAGAGAGAGGATTCTTTGCATTGAGGTATTTATATTTTTATAAGCTTCTCAAAATTTTTCCATCAAAAGTCACCAATATTTACGTATAACTACACACTTCTATATCCAACAAGCCCTCTGAAAATTACAGCTCAAACATTTTAAATGGAAAAGATAGCAATGTGACATATCATTTTAACCCCACGATAACTCTAACCAAAGTAGCATCCATTTAATTTTGTTCACAGTTTAGTTTCAGAAGTAATCTACAGTACATTACAAGTAGTGGTCTCATACCAAAAACTTAACCATTTTGAGGTAAGCATTCTCTAAATTTCATCATTTTTAGTATTTCACTTTAATGCAGTTTTTAAAAAATACTGAAGACAAACTTTGAAACTAGCTATGAAATATATTAAATGGAAGCCATTTTGGTTAGGATTATCGTAACCTAAAGTTTTTTAGTCAGTATTTCTATTTCTTAATGATCTTTAAAAAATTATGTGGTACAACTCTACCATTTTTATTTAAAATATTTGAGTTGCCCCTTTGGATACTTGTGGTCTTACATGGAAAAATAGTTTGTTTGCAGTAGGAGCAGTTGCTAAATTGAATTTTTCTATGGTTAACTATTAAAAAAGTCTTTATAGTGTTAACAAAACATTTTGTGTGTTTGTGTGTTGCACATCTTTTATATATATATATATATAGAGAGAGAGAGAAAGAGTGAGAGATAGAGAGTGAACAAGTGATGTACTCTCACTTACATATATATATATGTATGTATGTGTGTGTGTTTTCCAGGAAGTTCCTACTAAACTTTAGAGGCCTATTCTTCTCATTTCAATAATGAAAAAAGTTCTTATAAACATGAAGCGCTTTGTTTTCGGGTAACTAGTTTAATAAAAACTTTAAAATCAAAGTAAGTAAAAAGAAAAACCTCTTCCATATTCAAAATTAGATTCGTTATTTCAGAAATTTTTTTATTTCTTAGTTGGATAATATTAATGTATGATCAATTGTTAAATTGATGAATATGTACAGCACATCATGTATTATATTTGTTTAATTTTGTAACCTTATAGTAGGGAATGAAATATAATGCTTGCCAAAACAGTCTAAAATATCTTTTGAGTTTTTGTTGTGATTGAGCATAATTTATGTTTACGGATTCCGTAATAGAAGTGAACTAAGTGTAGAACTTGTATATCATGAAGTACTTCCGAAAACAAGAAAAATGTTAGTGGGGAAAATTTTACAAACCAGCTGTAGCTATACGAATATATCCTGAGAACATTTTGAACATTCACATTGTAACTGTATTGTTTTTTACTCATTTATTTGGTATTTATTATGTTATTTCTACAACTTTTTTATCATATCAATGGGTTACTATGTTTAGTTTAAAATCATCTTGTTCCATTGCAAAAATAAATTAAAATTGTTTCGTAGAAGAATTTTGAAATAAAAAATGTATATGGGTTATTTTTTAATGATTATATTAATTCTATAGGACGTATGGTTTATTCAAGAAAACTCTTGGTATTGTCAGAGGATTAAGTACTAAACAAAAAAAACGAAATATTAATTTTTAATATTTTGTCTATAAAAAATATATTTAGTTAATAACAAGAATGTATACTTTAAAAAAAATTGATTTGAGTAATAAAACAAACAACCGGGTTGGTCTAGCAGTAAAGACGTCGTCATATATCAGCTGAGTTGTCAGGTTCAAATCCTAATAAAGGTAGTTGCTTTTTTCGGATTTAAATACTACATCGTGGATACCGTTGTTCTTTGGTGGTTGGGTAATAACCACACATCTGGAGATGGTCGGCCTGAGTTTGTTCAAGTCTCCATATTTACCGTTACAGTTAAAGTTCACTAATAAGTCGCTAATGAATGACTAATTGTTGATGCAATTATAAATAAAAAAAGAATAAATAAATAAATTTATTTCTTTTTCGTGTTCGATCGTATTAAACTTTTAAAAAAACTTTACTCATACGAAAAAAAAAAATTAAATATTTATATAAATAAAAAATTATCCCGTAATGCATATTAGTAAGTAGAATTAAAGAAGTGATGTTGACTGTTTATACAACTATGACTGTCTACACGACTGTAGACTGTTTGTTAAGACGACGCTTGTAATCAGACGGTACCGGTTAAAACCGGTACAATCTCTTCTCGTAAGTGGCAAAAGAAAACAACGATTTCGGTTATATTCTCTAATTTGACTTATTTAACATGGAGAATGATCGGTTCTTACTGTGGTTAATTTTTAATGATGAAGCCACATTTCGTTTAAACGGGAAAGTTTCACATCACATGGTTCGCATATGGGGACTTGAAAATCCACACGAGAGTGTACAACAAAAGCGAAATTCACCAAAAGTTAATGTTGTTGAACGGTTTCGTTTACAAAAATATATGGCCCTTTTTTTCTTGAAGGAAACACAATAACAGGGAATTCTTATTTTGACATCTTTTAGGACTAGCAACTAAATGAAGACTCTGAAAAAAAATATTTTTCAGTTTTGTGGCTCCGCCACAATTCGGTACAACCGAATTTTTCGTTTTCTAAATGAAACATAATCACTATATTGGACAAGGATTACGGGAGCCCAAGACTTGACACTACACTCTTGACACCCAGGATCCACAGATATTACACCTTATGACCTTTTTTCTGGGGATATGTGAAACAACAAAGTGTTTTTGCTCCACCATTAAATGCTGATTTTGATGTTCTAAAAATCTCAATCACAGCTGCAGTAACTTCTGTAACAGAAAACTGTCTTTAACGCGTTGCGGAAGAATTTAGCTATCGTTTTTTGTTATCCGTGCAGCAGATGAAGGGCATTTGAACATTTATAATAAACTTGGTAAGACAAATTTAAAAAAAAAAAAATGATTATTAAATAATTTATCTCGTAATTATAACATATTTTTATTATAAAATGTATCTAGTTGTTATCGGGTAATTCTTTTTTTTTACAAATTGTACTGTTGAAATAGCGGGTTTGAGATTGTCAAATTAATTCGACCAAAGAATTTAAAAAAAAAAAACGTATATTACTGTAGTTAAAAATAACTTGATTTAATAAGAATGTTATTAAAGAAAGCCACCAGAAAAAAATATAATCGAATAATTGCTGTATTAAATATAGTAATTATTAGATTATATTAAATTTAAGATTATGTTAAATTTTAACAGTTATTTAAGACTTATGTTAATTGATTATTTTATTTTAAAAAAATAATATATATATTCTCTTATATACACAAATTCATACTATATGCAAAGTGATTCACAAGAATATAACAAATTTTCAGGTCCTGTTCAACTGGTAGAAATAAGGAAACATTTAAACCTAGGTTTGGAAACGCTTCGTTAGGAAGTATCAGCTGGCTAATGAGTTCGCCCTGATTTCTTCGACTTTCGTAAAATTAAGCCTTTTTGTAATTCTTAGAATCCAAATTACGAAATAAATTTATTGGTTTTGTATGAATTTTGACCTGAAATAATAATAATTAAAAAAAAAGCATAACAGTATTTTTTATTAATTTTTAATAATTAAAATTTTATACCTACTTATAATCCGTTACATGTTGTTTTAAATTAACATCTAAATTCTTACTTTTTTATTTAGTTTCTGTAGATTTTATTCATACCATTTTACTCAGAATCAAGTTCTGTCTACGTTTTTTAAAAATGTTTACGTATTTACTACTCGTTTAACAATGATACATGTAAAATAAAATGCTTTTCGAACCAAAAATTTGGTATTTTACATCAATTTTCTCGATAACTATTAAAAATACATTTCTAAGACAACTTATTTTTCCATTATTCAGGTCAAAACATTTCATATAAAACCATTAAATTTACCCCTTAATTTAGATCTCAAAGAATAATGCCTGTCTGGCACAAGCTTACCGAAGCCGCAGATGTCAAGTCAAAAAATCTTTTGTCAGGCGACATTTATAGAGAATAGTTCAGTTAATGAGGAAAAAAAGGTCGTTTTTTGAAGAAAATTAGACTTTAGGGAAGTACTTGGGGGTTGTTGATTAGGGCAAGTACAACTTGTTTATGTGCGACTGGAAAAAATGTTTGCTACTGAACAAAATGGCGGCCGTTGAAAAATGTTCTTTACATCTTCTCTACAAAATTGAAAAACCGATCTTCCCCACATTTGAACGGCCGCCATTTTGTCCAGTTAGCAAACCTTTTTTCCAGTCGAATATAAACAAATTATACTTACCCTAATTTACAACCCCATCTACTTCCCTAAACTGTACTAATTTTTTATCAAAAAAATCCCTATTGACTGGCCTAGAGGCATTTTCGAACCTTTTTTTATATCAACTTTGTTTTTATTTCCACCAGCAGAACCTGTCTTGAACGGTTTTTACATTCTTCGTGAATCCCCATTTGTATATATTTCAAAATAAAAATAATTTCAAAATAATTGATTTCAATTTTTTGATTAAATGGAAATCAATTATTTTATTAAAAAGATTTAATTAAACGTAAAGATTTATATTGTACACTTGTTTATGAAATAATTATATTTTGAATGAATAAATAAATAAATATACATAAATAAATAAATAAGAGTACGCGCGCGCGCACACACATTCTTTATATATTGTTTTACAAAACATTTTTAGTTAAGCCTAAACGAAAGATTATTATAAGTAAAAGATTTAAAAAAATGTTTGTTTATATAAAAACTTCGGAATTCGCGTCGCCTTATAATAAGATTAAACTTCCCGCAATTATTAAATATTTATTACGTCTACATACTATATGCCCGTTTAAAATATTATATATTCTCTTTAAACTCCTTTTTATAACAGTTAGAAGTAACTTTCATAAACAAAAATTGTAACTTACCTTCATTTTTTTAAAGGATATTTAATAGGATAAGCAATAATATATATATATATATATATATATATATAGGTATTTAAAATATAATGTTGAAAATTAGGTAGGTTGATAAATTATGAAATGAAGACATTTTTAAACGAGTGAGAAGATAAGAAAGAAATATTTGATAGGATCTTGCAAAGGATGAACTATATTGGTTGGTAATGCTTAAATATACAACATAGGTTTGGTTTATTTTGTTGGTGAACAGACGTGTAGAAGGCAAAACTATAAAGAACGGTAAAAATTATAATGTATAAAAAGATAAATAGGAAAGTAGAATGGTCTAGCTAGATGAAGTAGCTGGACCCTAAAACGTAGATATAAAAAAAACCCGATAACCCATTTTCAGTACTATGGTTTTTTTCTTCAACATAGCTACGGTAAAAATATGATTACCATAATGCGCCCTCTTCAGTGGGTCGAAAATCGGGTAAATGCTGGGATGTATGTACAGCCAGATATTTGTGCTAAATTATAACCTTTTAATAACGAGTTTTTAGAGATACAAAGAAAAACGAGTTTAGAAATAATTCGAAATATTTATCCATAGATAAATATTAAAGTTAGATAGAATTAAAGTTTGGAATTTTAAATAACTTATATACTTTCATTGTACTTAAATTCAATTTTCTACGACTACTATACAATTTTTTTTTTTGCTCAATAAAAATTATAATTACAATCGGCTCTCCTGCGAAGCCATAAGCAAGTTTCCTGACAAAAGCACATGATAAGAAGGTCCTTAAGGAACCCCCAAAATAAATAATACACAATTAACAGTTGCAAGCAAACTTAAGTCAAATATGAAATTTCAAGCTCAGTCATAAATCACAAACCATTAATTTCAGCACCATATAGTCCACAAAACAAAAATTAATAACAAATAAAAAAGAAAAAGAAAGAGAAGTAACAAGAAATTAGATACGACACCACTAAACTTGACGGTGTTAGATTCCAAACTATACAATTCTAATTAGATTCAATATTATACAATTAAAAATTACAATAGGAAATACCTTTCCCTTTTTTTTTTTAATTTTTCCATAATTAATTAAAAACCATTAATGCCCCATATATAATAAAAATATTTTAAGCCATTTTCAAAAAATAAATAAATAAATATACTAAAAATAGATCCGTTCTAAAGATATTAATCAAAATCCGGTCAACACACTTTTCTATGTATGGATATTCATAACGTTTTTGTATTTTTTTGATTAAGAGAGTCTTGAAACATCGAAATTTGAAAAAATTTCCGATTATGGAGGTTTTCTTCATTAGCAATAATAGAGTTATATCCGTAAAAATAAAAATTAACAAAAATCACCTGATAATAAATAATGAATTAAGAAAACTAATTACGTAACATATTATTTTCATATATAAATTTATAACAATCAAAATTATGTCAGAGGGTAAAAACATATAGAAGCTTTCACATAATTGAATGTATACTAACGCTTAAGCGATGATATTTTTGAATATAAATATAATTTTCTCTCTCTCTCTCTCTTTCTGTGTATGTGTGTGTGTGTCTTTATTTGTATTTACATCAAGAGGCTTAGAATATATGTGTAAGTATAGTAGATTGGAACCCCGGATAACCGATTTTGATTAGAAGCGACAAAACCCCCTTTGCCCGACGCGACCTGCTGGTTATTAAATTTTCATTTTCAATTTTGTTCCTAAACCACTCCCAGCGTTACCGCTTTCACCTCCCCTCACGACTATGCTTATCCTCCAGGCATATACAACAACAAGCTTGAAATTGCTTTCTATGTTCTTGTTACAATAATAATTATCATATTTTTTCCTTCTTGTTTTTTGTTTTTGTTTTTTTCTTTTCTTTTCTTCATTATTATACTCGTTTAACTTCAACCGCTTTTATAAAACGTATAGTCTTCGGTATACTTTATTCAAGTACCCTCGGTTAATATTATTTCTTCATTTCAGTTATGATTTCTATATATATTTCATTCCGGCTTCTAAAATATAATTTTACAAGACGTCTTAATCTTATTTTCGCTTTTTAAATAAAATTTTTAAATCTAGAGAACTTATATCTCGTGTTTTAGATATAAACGATAAGAAATTAAAAATGATAAAATGTCAAGTTGAATTATATTTTATTGCTTTTAAAAGAAAAAAGAAATAAGAAAAAAGAAAAAAATATAATCTGTCTCGGTAAGCTTCCCTATACACCAAACATCCCGGATCATTTTTTGTCTAGTTTCAAGGAATGTTTTATGGGTAAGCGTAACGCTGTCACTAATGAGGTAGTAATAGACGCTTTAATATATATATTTATTATTATTATTATTATTATTATTATGCTTTTACGGCCAATATAGGACCACTTAATTCAATTTTAGTTGGATCTTTTCTGAGAAAAGCGTGTTATTTTACTCTTCCTAGCTGCCCAGTATTTCTTCATCCATTCAGATCCTGCTTTCTTTTCTTCATCTGTAAACACCCTCTTCGTTGTATTTTGTCGTTTGTCTGTCTTTTGTTTAAATCTAATGTTTTTGTCTTTTAACTTTGTAATTTTTCCAGTTTTATTCTGTAGGTCAGTCAGGGAAATTCCCAATTCTTTATTATTTTCTCTAATTTCTTTGATCCATCCTACTTCTAGTTTTTGGAACCAGAGTTTTTCAATGATATCTTGACAGTCTTGTTTCCGGTGTCCTTATGATATGACCAAAGAAAGAGATTCTTATTTTCCGCATAGTATCAGTAACAGGCTCTATTTCTCTATTTCTATTGCTCTATTTTTCGATTTCTCTATTTCTCTATTTCTCATTTGGCACAATCCACCATTGGCCTTCTTTTTGGTGTTTTTTATCGACAACACGTTCTGACAATTCTCCTCTCTATTTTCAGAATTTTATCAATTCGGTTTTTCTGAGTGATTTTGAAAAGGGTCTCGCTTCCATAGGTGACTTCTGGCTGAACTACAGTTTTATAATGTTTAAGTTTTGTTTTAGCCGAAAGGCATTTTTTGTTACATGTTGTCCAAGTTAATTTTTGGGATTTAATAATTTTATTTGTTCTGTTTTGCCTTGTCACTTTTTCATTTAAATTATAAGTTATTATTTCCCCTAGATATTTAAATTGTTTTACTATTTTAATTTTCTGATTGTTTACCGTAATGTGCTCTATTACCAGAGGATCTATGGCCATTAGTTCCGTTATATATATTAATATATTAATATATATATATATGTATAAACCGAAAGCAAAGTACAGCAGTTCTTAAATAAATATTCAACAGTTAAACATAGAAAACTCTAAATGCCTTGAAAACCCTTAAAATGCCTTAAATTACCTTGAAACCATTTATATGTATAACTTTCCTCGCATCATAACTTTAGATCTATACTACAAAAACGAAAGTATTGTAATCAGTCAAATAAATAGGGTGTGGGTTTGTTTTTTGCATTTCTCGACATTTCATGACCCAGACACATCAAAAAACAAAAGTGGGGGATAATGTTCGTATGTACATGTACGTTTTTGGCGTGTTTGGAACCTAATAACATTGACGGAATGAACCGATTTAGATGAAATTACATGTAGTTTCGTGTATAAGGGGCAAGTTGTTGGTAAACTTTTTAGGTCTATATCTTCAGAGAGAGTTTTAAGGGATCAGTTTTCTCAAAATTTTGCAAACATAACCCCATTTTATATTAAGGTCAGTACATGCATTCACTCTTATCTTATCAGTTTTAAACAAATTTTCTAAAAAATTCCACTCTTCTCCAAAAATCGAATAAAAATTTATTTACAACATTTTTTTAATCGAATCTTATTTTATATCTTCCTATGTGTAATAGTAGTGCAAGTGATTTCAAAAAATACTTTGGGATCAGTATTGAAGATGAGAGAGCCAATCAAAGTTTAAAAATATAAATTTTTTTTAGTTTTTTAAAACTATTTTTGGTTTTTAGTTTAGTATTCATTTAGTTATAGAAAAAGCCAGTCCTATAAGATGTCAAAAATTCTTTCCCTGTTATTGTATTTCCTTCAAAAAAAGGCCATACATTTTTGTAAACGAAATTGTTCAATAACATTAACTTTGGTGAATTTCGCTCCTCTGTTCACTTTCGTGTGGATTCTCAAGTTCCCAAATGTGAACCTTGGGATGTAAAACTTTACCGTTTAAATGAAATGTGGCTTCATCACTAATAATTGACCGCAGTAAGAGCCTATCATCTTCCATGTTGATTAAGAGAATATCACAGAAATCTTTGTTTTCTTTTGGCACTTGAGCGAGAAGTTTGCACCGGTTTTGATCGGTACCGCCTGACTACAAACGTCTTCTTAACAAATACCAAACAGTCATGTGAGGGATCGCAAGTTCTCTACTAGCGCAACGAGTGGACTTTTTCAGGCTTCACTGGAAAGTTTCTTGAATTCGTCGGACTCTGTCATGCTAAATTTTAGCAACACAATATGCCTTCTTTGCATAGACGCCATGTTTTCTATAACTGAGGTTAACCTATATTTGAGTGCTAATGTTCCAATCTAGTGACCGGTAAATAGTTTTGATCATTATTGACATTTACCATAGACTGTTGGTAAAAGTTGGCAATTCTGTAATGAAATCACTCAAAAGTATGAATTAAAGAATGCTCTTCCTAATTTCGGAATTTCAGTGCACTGCGGGTGAAAAATGAAACAGGGTTTTTTCAAAAGATGACAAAAATTTTATTTTGCTAATAATACTAAGACATTTCAAAAACTTTACAAGTAATTAATTCATATACACTAATATTCAGGAATGAATAATTTTCAGCAAACTTCTACAATGGTAAATAGCAATATGTTCGTTGTAATAATTAAATGAATCCTTTCGAGACTACAAATTACAAAAATACTCTATAACTAAAAATAATGCCCATCTCAAATACTAGATAATAAATCGTATGCAAGATGCATTTGCTCTATATATTAATTACTTTTTGAATGAAAGATTTTGTTAAACTTAGTGTTCTAGTTATACGAAATTTTGAAATTCACACGTTATTATTTATTGCAGCGAGGCAAAATCAACCTTTAAACACATTTTCCAAGTATATGAGACCCAGGTAAATTATAAAGACAATAACATCAACCTATAAAGTGAAGAATAAATATGAAATAATGATTTTGAAAGAGTAAATTCTTTTCAAAGGATAAAGCCTGCAGAATACAATTACCATTAGGAATAATCGATTAACTTTTTTGTGTAAAAATTATTCTTAATAATATTAAATAAAATTCAATCACATTTTCTTAGCAGCATGTTTTTTTAATCATGGTGTTTTGTAAAAGGAAAGACGAATTTTACGATAAACAGAAAACACGAAAGCTATATTTTAAAACAGAATTTTTAGTTCTATTTTTTTGGTTTTTTATATATTTCCTTAAGTTTTAGAATGGTTTGAACGAACAAAATGACTGCATTTAATGAAAAACGTTCAGTTGGGATTCAAAACTTTTTTCCCGCGGCAAAAATTGAAAATAAATTGGGTTAAAAACAATCCGAGTGTTAGACCCAGACTGTGTATTTAAGAGTTAACTATTAATTGATTATTTTCACGTTTGAAAATGATTAATTATAATGCAATTTTTTAACTGAAATCCCGAAATTGAGAAGAGCATTTTTAAATTCATGCTCTTTCCTATTTAAAAGTGATTTCGTTACAGAATTGTCATCTTTTACCAACAGAATATGGTAATTGTCAACAATGACCAAAACGATTTGGAAGTCCGAATTAAATGTGTTTTAAAGATTTTTTCGGACTTTTAACAAGTAACTTGATAAACGTTAGAATTTACCGGTATTCGGGGTTTTACCGTAACATATATACAGGAATATATGTTGTTAATTGGGTGGGATAGATGTAGTGGTTTTTCTTAGGGTACAAATTAATTTTTACATTTTGTTTAATTTTTTTTAAATTACATGAAATTCCCATATCAGAATCTATTCAGAGAGATTTTTTAAGTTACATTTTTTTAGCACTCAATTAACTAAATGTGATAGAGGAAAAGAAGTATCTAATTTTTTTTTTATCAGATAAAAGGATGTTAAAGTTTACATTTGTAACGATATCTGACAGCGGTAATTTCATTAGGTTCATTCATTTTCCCTTGGTAAATGAAATATTTTTATTTAAAAAGGAAACAAATAGCTGTACTTCTTCGTTCCAATAAACTATAACGCTGTCACTAAATTTATTACGTTTGCAATAGATTTATATGAACTAATTTTCTCTTTGTATATTTTGTTTTTTTTTTTAGATCTGTAAAATCGGAAAAATATCATTTATAAAAAGCTACCAAGAACTTTAAATGAAGAGTTTTCTTTGATATTTCGGTAAAACTATTTTATTGGTATCTCTGAAACCTATGTTATTTTTTAAATATAACAACTTTAATTTTTTTAAAACCGAATTTTTACTGCTATTTAACTCTTTTATTATTGTTTCAGTAAAGTTGTATTTTTTTAGTATTTTATTAATTTGGATAATTTTTAATAAAAAAAGTACGTTTCAATCATCTTAACAGTTTTACATACATATAAATCAGTAACCCAAATTCTTTAATAATCTCGTTATTCTAGTAAATAAATATAAAAAAAACACACACAAACACAACGTTGACAAAATAAATTATGTTGTGTTTGTATTTATAAAAATAAATATACAATTGTATAATTATTATTCACAAATTATTATGTCTTCTTTTGATAAGACCTTTTTATATCTCATAGCATTTCCTTTCTTCTTTTTATTTTCCTTCTGTTGTATCGAGTTCTTTTTCATTCTTTCCAAGAATGCTATGTTTTTACTCTTCTGAAGATTTTTTGGAACTATTCTTTGGGTTTTGCTTTTCATCTAATTTTAAATCCTCAATTGTTTTTCGTAACTCTATGCTATCAGTTATTTTTTTTTCAATCTTTGTTTAGTTTTTCTAGATCTTGGTTTACTTCCCGGTGCCACCCTATTTTTGTTTTTCTATCTTTGCAATAGTTAAATGATTGTGTTGTCACTCATTCTATAAATGTGGTCAAAAGACAATCTTCTTTTCCGAATTCCCGTTTCTAAGTGCTTATTTCTTGAAAAATTGCTCTGTTACATTTTAACCCGAATTTTAATCAAATTTTAAGAAGTTTAATATTATTGAAGAAATTTTTATTTTGGAAAGAAGTACGATTTATCATAGAAAATATAAAAATATTTTCAGCCGAGCAATAAAATTCTAAATTTACATATTATACTCAAATTTATAGAAGTGAATGTAATGTAGCATTTTACGATTACCTAAAGTATTTTCATAAAACAATGAACTCTGAAATATTATGAAAAGACTAATTTTTTGTCTGAATCTTTGCAATAGATAAGTAATTTTTATTTTCCTATCATCATAGCTCTAGAGCTCTGCTGCAAGAAGGAAAGTATAGTAATCAGTCAAAAAATGTTCTATGGGTTTCTCTGTGTTTCCCGAAATTTCATGACCCAGGGGCACAAACAAGAAGCGGTGGTGATGTACTGTTCGAATACATTGTTATGTTTGAAGAGTAATAATAACGTTTGACAGATACACCGACTTTAATGAAACCAGAGAAACATGTATAGGGGAGGAATGTGTTACTAAATGTTTGAATTGAATATCTCCGTAGGAGGTTTTGCAGGTCAGTTTTGTCAAAATTTTTACCCACTTTATATTAAACTTAGTACATGCGTGCATACTTATCCTAACCATTATTAAAAAGATTTTCTCAAAATACTCTCTTCCCAAAAAATCGAAATAGATATTTATTTTTATTTAATGAAAATTTTTTTAATTAATTTTTTTTAATGTATTCCTAGACAAAGTAGTATATTAAACGATCCTAAAAAATAGTTTGAGGCAATATTGGGGATGAAGGAGCCGATCAACGTTTAAAAATATCGATTCTTTGAACCTTCTAGAACTTCTTTAAACTATTTAAACTTCTAATAGTATTAAAAGTTTATATAAACCTTTAGTAATAATATTACAATAAAATTTCATCATAATTCAACTCCACCCATTAAAATCAAATTTTAGGTAACTTTTTATTGGTTGTACATTTTTTGTGTGTTTTTTTCCTTTTAAATAGTTTCTTCCACTTTACTCTTCAAGCGTACAAAAATTTTTTGGAAGGTAAGTTTGAAAAAATTAAAAATATTGATATTTTTTTTAATTTAAAAAAAAATTCATTTATTTAAATGTATAATTATTATTTTACAATAAAACTTCATTATAAATTTAACCCCACCCCAGAAATAAAATCTTAGGTATTTTTTTTTTTCATTTATAATCACTTTTTCCACTTTTTTAACAATAAACATTCAATGGTAGGAAAGTATTACGCCTTTGTTGTCAAATTTTTTCATTTTATGTAGGCGAATCCTAATTGCAACGGTTGTTTTTAAGAAGTGTGTTTGGTCGTGAAAGTCTGCGGAATCTCATGGAGAGAAATCAATTTATTTCATAATCTATACAGTGTGTTTCTAAAATGGTGAGCTGGCTATACTATTTCGCATTCTACTTGTAAAACTAAACAAAAAATATCCTTAGGCAAAATGGCAATTTCTCTTTGCCTGTCTTTGTTGTTCTATCCCTGTCCGCCATTTTGTTATTTTTATATAAAAATTTATATTTCAAGTTAGGGTAGAGGAATCATATTAATATTCTGTATACGTCTTTGTAATATAGTTTTAAAAGTAGCAAAAACTCAAGACTTAAATACCTTTACAAATTACAGAATAGCGGCCATTTTTATTTTTCAATTCGTTATATCTTCATAAATATAATTTTTTTCAAAATGTGTGTCATTGCTAAAATATTAAGCCTTTTATTTTTAACAAAATGACATTTTATTTTTTTAAATCGGTTTACAATTAGCCGAGTTAGGACAGAAAATTGATGTAATTTTGTATCTGTTTTCATGTCCACCACTTTACGTTCAATTTGATTTAATATTAATTGTTTTTATTTATTGTTAATTCTAATATTATAATTTAGTATCAAATTAAGTAACAATTTTTTCACAATAATAGACCTAATAAATAAAAAGTAAAACTACCTGTGATAATCTTACATTAATTGTTGTAGAACATTAGGTAAATATTTAAAAAAAAAAAATAAACAGTTAACAATTGTTAAAAGTTATAATAGAAGTTCAAAGTGTCCATCATTAGAGATGACATAAGTCCCCAGTCTTTTTCTGTGAGATTGTCTTAACCGTTCAAAATTCCGGCAGTATTCCTAATTTCTTGAAATCCATTTTGGATCCTTTGTTGAAGATCCTTAATGTTGAGTATTGGAGTTGAATATGCTTCAAATAGCCTCACAGGTAGAAGTCAAGAGCGTTTAAGTCAGGTAGGAACAGGGCATTGCCCTCCGCGGCCTATCCATTTTTTTTTTTTTTGGAAAGTTTCAAGCAGGAAATCTAATACCAACTGACTGAAATGTACTGGAACTCCATCCTGGTGAAACCAAATATTTCCTCTTAATTTTAGAAGTACCAAAAAATGTGGAAGATTTTCGGCAAATGTGCAAGATAATTTTCGGTATTTAAATGATTAGGTAGAGTGTCAAAACCCAAAAGGTAGTCATTAAAAATACCTGCCCGTATGTTATGGAAAAATCTTTGTGGATAGCTATTTTAGAAGGTACCATGAGGATTCTTGTCGCTCCAGGTACACTGGTTGTGACAGTATTGAACACCATTCCAGTAGAAAGAACCTTCATTTTTATATCGTTAACATGATCAGCAGTAATAGTCGCTGTGTAAAATTATTCAAAAGTGAAAAATTAATATCAATTGTTGTATTATTATGTAACGTTAAATTTTATTGTGAAAAAATTATTACAATTCGATACTCATTTATAATATTAGAATTAACAATAAATAAGAACACTTAATATTTAATGGAATTAAACGTAAAGTGGTCGACATGAAAACGGACACAAAATTACATCAATTTTCTACCATAACACGTCTATTTGTTAAAAGATTTAAAAAATAAAATGTCATCTTTTCAAAATAAAAAACTTAATATTTTAGTAAAATATACGTTTTAATAGAACATATTTATGGAGATATAACGGATTGAAAAATAAACATGGCCGCCATTTTGTAATTTGCGGAGGTATTTACGTCCTGATTTTTTTCTAATTTTAAAACTATATTACAAAGACGTATACAAAATATTAATATGATTCCTCTATCTGAACTTGAGATATAAATGTTTATATAAAAATAACAAAATGGCGGACAGTGAAGAGCGAAGGAGAAATCGCCATTTTTCCTAAGAATATTTTTTGTTTAGTTTTAGAAGTAGAATCCGAAAAAATATAGCCAGCCCACCATTTTAGAAACACTTTGTATATTGTACAGAGTATCACGAAAAAGGGAGATTCAGGGCATGTTCTACAAGTGAAAAAAAAAAGAAAGTTATATAAACACAAGCTTGATTTTTAAACTACATGCAAAAATTCACCCAAATTTCTGCTCTAAGGATATAATGAAATTCTTCGATCTCAAAATAAGGGATAAAGCTGATAGTTTAATATTTTTTGACCGGAAACATTGAATAAAATTGGTCTAGAGCTATAGCTCTAGTAATTGTTTCAGAAAATTATTAAAAAATTTTAAAAAATATTCATGTCCAAAAACTCAATATTTTACGTTTGATTCACAAAAATTTCGTTAAATTTCCAGCAAAACAAATAAAAATTTTGAAATAAAAAACAGAATTTAATTCTGAAAAAATCGAAAGTAACATCGGCTTAACACGAAGACGTTCTCTTAAATTTTATCTTTATTAAAAATAAAAGTAGTGAAAAGTGACAGAAAAATGCCATATAATAATTTAAACCTAAATAAGAATTATTCCAACTTTTTTAAATATCTATAAATAAAATCACTTATTAAAAATAACTGACTAACCTTGTTTTAAATGTATTCCTTCACTCTTAATAATATATTATGTTCGACTTAAAATTCCTTGGATAGTTCTTAAAGTATAGGATTATTTCGTGTAATTTCAATTACATTGAAAATTCTTGTCATTAATTCTTCTTTTTTAGTTTCATTTTACTTGTATATTAACAATGTTATATGATCCCATAGTTACGAATCCAGTGGCGTTAGATCAGTTTTCCTAGGAAGCCTATTAATTGGTTTTAAACCATTAAATCTAACCTTTAATTTAAGTTCAATGAAATTAGGTATGGTTCTATCCTCGGAATATAAACCAAAACTAAATACTTCACTAGTTATAACTAGAAAACAAATTTGGACCCTAACTTTATCAAATGTTATCTTTATATTTACTTTGCGAGTATGTCCTAAAATTAATTGTATTTCTTCGTGAAAAATTTTGTATATAACGTTAAATTTTACTAATGTTTATTAATTGAATTTTCCAATAAGAATCAAATAAAAGAAGGAAGGTTTTTATAGATAGATATTACTCTTATTCTTGATGGTAAAATTCCAACAATAAGCAAATTTTTTCATGATATAGAATTAAGAAATGTTTTTTCTCAGATTTAATAGAAATAATAAATCTTTTCTCTGTGTTAATAATGAAATGCTACAAAAGGAAAATAATAATAATAAAAAAAAACTTATCTGTATGAATGGATTGGAACGTACAATCTAATTATTAGATACGTTTCAAGTAAGAAAGATCTCCGCTTTCGCAAAGGAAGCGTCTTGTAAAGAAGACTGCTGGAGGAAATTGAATTATCGAGGTTCTTAAGAAGTGAAAGTAAAATGTTTCTGGAAGAATTTATAATGTCAAAAGAACATGTGTTGTCATGTATTTAAAGAGCTTTTAATATGATACATTTAAATTTCTATTAAAAAAAAATATGTTGTAATTAAAGACGTGTTTTATTTTATAATTAGAATCAGTTTTATTTCTAATGACTTTTTTATATCAGAAACAATTCTAATCTTGTTATAAATCTTGATTTATTTAAAAAGAAATCTATGAAAAGCAAAAATTCGTCATCATTAAGGTCATCTTTTAGAAATAATCTGGCTTTTTGTAATTGTTATGTCTTTTTTGGCTTGGTATATCTTTACTGATCAGTTTGTAGCAAAATAATTCTCGTCATAATATAGTAAAAAAAAATTGACGTTGGATTTATTTTATTTCCCGATTTCTTTTTTTTGTACTTCCTTTTAAAGTACAAGGAAGTATTGTAATCGCAAAAACTTTCAGTTTTCAGATTTCAACGGAAATATACATTTTGATCATTCCTGAATCCATTTTGACTAGTTTTGGCGTGACGTGACGTCTGTACGTACGTATATGTACGTATGTATCTCGCATAACTTAAAAACGATTAGCCGTAGAATGTTGAAATTTTAGATTTAGGACTGTTGTAACATCTAGTTGTGCACCTCCCCTTTTGATGCAATCGACTGGGCCAAATGTTTTCAAAAAAGCCCAAAATCCAAAATATTTGGATTTTGGACTTTGTCTAACTGCAATAATAAGACCTCATTGAGAGCTTTGCAACGATATATCATAACTGGTACTTATTTTAATTGGTTCCAGAGTTATTGCAAAATAAAACTTTAATTAATGAAATATTGTATCTTAGGGGATCCTAAGATCTAAGGATTCCCTCCTCCTTGGACCTTAGGGGACAGATCGGTTCGAATCAGATTTCATCATTTTTTTTTAAACTTTTCATTTAATTTAAATATGATGATTTATTAATAATTATTATTAACTTCTGATTATAAAAAAGTTTTATAATAAATAATAATTCAATAATAACAATAAAAAAATCGGAAGTTATTAGTAAAATAAAATTTTATGTACCTTTAAAAATGTATGTATGTAATTTAATAGCCGTACAAGGAAGTCATGTGGTGTCCACATCAGATTTTTATAACTATTCAATTTTATTTCATTACTTCAAATGTCCTTAATTAGATTATGCAGTGCTCATTTTTACTAATTTTATCATAACTCCTTGTAAAATACAAAAAAAAAAAGTGTAATTTATAATTTTTCTTCATTTTTTCACACAGTTGGAAATTTTTATATAAAAATTGTTTAATAATCGAAATATCTTCCAAATAGCAGCTATGTCAATGATATTGATTTGAATGAAAAAAAAGAAATGGTGAATAATTTTTGATAAGATGAGTAATAAAATTCTAATAGCATTAAAAAAAATTGTTAGAATAGGCATGAATATTATTTGAAAGAATTGTTTTTTTATTTAACAACAACGGTTGCAGGAAAAGTTCTCTAATATTCGCGTTTTTATTCGAAATATACTCTTGCAAATGATATTTTGTGTTATTTCATATAAGACAATAGATTTTCTAGTAGAATTCGTCAATATTACCAGCTCCTGTACGAATTATTAAATAAATTATTTGCTTAGATATATCACATCATGCATATCGCAGTAATGGCGGTTTTTAATAATAATTATTAATATTTTTTTGCCAAAAAAATTTTGTATTCTGCCTTTAAAGTGCCATTTCTATTTTTTAAAAACGTCTCTATTAGATGGTATTCTATTCTTCAAGGCTAAATTAGCCATTCATTTATTTTTAGGTCTTCCACGCTTCCAATGCTGAGTTTTTTTTTTACCCGTCATAATGGCATTACTCGAGTCATGCTGTTTTCCCACGGGTTACACAGGGCGGTTTCAGGAGTCTCACACACATCATCAGTAGCAGCGACTCGAAGGCTCTAAACTAGTGTCATATGCAGGCTGTCCCTGTCCCGCTCTCCCCGTGTGTTCCGGCAAAACTGCAATTAACACCTCCATAAAATCTCTTCGTGACTCTATTTCTTCCCTATTGCCCTCATCCATGGGGTCTGTGGCACAACCTGGGGCACCACCACTAACAGAGGGACACTGCTGGTGACCTCCTTGAATCCATTGGTGCCGCTGGGCAGACGAACTCATCGCAGCAGACGACGTCAACCCCATTCTTTGGCAGCAGAATCTTCTGATATCTAACTGAGGGATCGGCTCTAGGAGTCCCCACATGTCATCGGTAGAAGTGATCCAAGGGACTCAACTACCTCCATGTGTAGGCTGTCCCTTCCCTGTCCTGTCCCGTATTCCCACTCATTCTTCCATGGCCTTTAGCTCCAGGACCGTCCGAAACCACGTTCCACACCGTCTCCGTCACTGGTTCCGTTGATACCTTGCATGACTTCCTGCGAGGTCTCGAAAGTCACTCCTTCCGGTTTAAACGCCATCCACCGCGGACACTCCAAAAAGGTGTGTACAACTGTGTCCACGTAGTAGATACATTCCGGGGAAGGTCTCTTCTGAATGGCATAGAGGAAATTCCCGAACGACCCACGTCCCGTAAGCCATTGGGTCATCCAGAAATCCGTCTCCTCATGCCTCTTCTTTACCTACGCTCGGACATCCGGGATGATCTTATGCGTCCATCTACCGGTGTAAGATTGGTCCCATCTCTCCTGCCTGTGGTTCCAAAAGTCGCCTCTCACTTCATCCTTAATGCTACTCTCAGCTATACTTCCCTCTTGTATAAGTAACGTGAAAACTGGCAGCCCAGCTATCACCAAAACCGGCTCCAACGAGACTGTACGCTAAGCAGCAGCCACTTTTATCTCCAATTTTCGTTGCAGGGCATCCAGACTCTGTCGGAACCTGTTGATACCCAATGCTCTACTCCAAACTGGGGCAGCATAAAAAACTATCAGGCGGGCACGGAAGCTCCTGTTATTAAGAGCTCTTATGGAGCGGGGGTTGATGCTCTTATAAGGAGCATCAACCTTCCCTTAGACAATCTAGGTTCTCCTATACTGGCCATAACTCCCGCTATTGCCAGGCCATCCGAGATGCTTTCTTCACAATTTCATCTATATACACAGCGAATTTCCTATTCTTGTCCAACTATAAGCCAAGGTGTTTCCCCCTTGTCATTGGCTGGACGGCTGTGCCATCCACCTCCACCACAAACTCGTTAATACATCTTCAGCCTGTCATCTTAATGTCGGTTGTTATTAGCTACTAAGGTGAGACAGACCTCTGTTCCTGAGCCAATCGCTTACTTGGGCAATTGCCACGTTGGCTCTTTCCCTCACCGTGTTCACATTTCTGGCGGCAACTGCGAGGGCTAGCTAGGTCATCCGCGTAGCCTACATACCATACATACCATACCCACCGGAAAAACCAATCCAAGGACGTCATCGTAGACAATGCTGAGTTGAATCTGTATTTTCGACCATTTATAATTTTTTTTTATTTGACGTTCTTTTATAAATGTTCATATTAAAAACTGTTGTTCTTGAATTCTTGGATGATAAAGACTTTATGAAACTAATTTTATTTCAAATATCCTTTCGTATGTGTTCTAGTTCGGTAAGTCGTTACACTCTCCTCCATCTCTTCTTCATACACTCATATCTATGACTGCTTTTAAATGGTAATGTTCAGACATCCAAGCCTTACTACTCTAAATGAACGTATCAAAGAATCAAATGTTCATCTCCAGAGTTCTCGTTTCAAGGAACTGAGATCAACATCTGTAATTCTTTCCTTTCCCATTCTGTTTAAAATAAATAAAGTTTGGATGATGGTTCATACAAACCATTCAAAGTTAACAACAACGCCAAGATATTTCTAGATTAACTAATTTAATTGATCTTTTACTTTTTGTGATAAGTTGAATTTTTTTTAATTTTTGAAAACAATCATTCCTTACTAAAATATATATTTCGTGAAATATGATGGATAAGTAAAGATTAGTTCATCTAAAAATGTCCATCCTAATTGGTAAAGTCAATGACAAAAAGTTTGAGGTAGTTTGTATCAGTTGTAAATCGACAAGGATTTACAAGTAGAGGATATACATACAATTTTTGGAAGCGTGGTGTAAATGAAATAGTACAAGAGTTAATGCGAGAGCTGCCCTTATAGAAATCAGTTTTCTTATTTGCGTGATTGGAAATTAGAATGGAATCAGTTTCTTTTTTAAATTGGATCGAGCTGTGATTGAAATCCTTTTGGTTTTGGTTGACACTGTGATCCATTTACTTTCAACAGTAGACTTTTTTCATTACTCAATACCCGTTTGCAGATGGAGTATACTTTAAAGTTGATTATTTCTTGATTTGAAAGTAATTTTGCTAAAACAAAAGGAAATGAATGTTTTATTGGTTTTATATCATTGAAAAACCATAACAATCACAAATGCTGCATGCCAGATCAAATTGATTTTTCAAAAACAGATTCTTGAAACGTCTATGACTGTGAAATCACTTAATATTAAACTCATATTCTTGATCGATAATCGATTTATCAGCTTCTATTTGTTCTAACATTTCTACATACTCGTAATTTACTTTGCTGTTAGTGTCAACTGAAATTGATGACAACAGTGTGAGACCGTTGGCAGACGTACTCGCCTGTTCGGAGACCCAAAGCTTCTTTCGCTATTTAAAAGCTGTAACTCGTACAGTCGTTGTGAAAGACACATTTTTCCATTCGTCTTCTTGTAATTTATTTTTCTATATTCGTATCTATGATTTATGGTTGGTTATATTTATTGTTATTTTCTCGGGATATTCTAAACACCAAAACAATTCTTTTTTTTAAAACTACACAAATCTTACAAAAAATATTTCATGCAAAATCTATCTCAGTCTGACAATGTATTTTCCATAACGGTTCTTAAGAAGCGGCTGTATGATAAATCCAAACGTAACTTTGGAAACGCGTGGAGAACAGTGAGGTAGTAGGAAGTACGAAACTAATTTTACAAAAATCTTACATTCTTTGATCTTTAAAACTGTATAAAATTTGTTTTGCTAAAGCTTAATTTTCATGTTTAGTTTTGTGAGTGAAATCTATCGTGATTAAGTTTTAATGAAATTTTTGAATGCAATCCCATCCACTTGTGACAAATCATGAGACATATTCATATCAAAATTAATATTTAAAAATTTTTTTTTTCGTTTTACACTGGTATAATTCAATTTGGTTTGAGAAGTATTAACAAAAGTATACTCATTTTTTTTTTTTTGTTTAATTTATAAAAAATTCATTAATGTAATAGAAATTAATAATTTAAAAAAGTGATTGGTTAACTAAAATAAGAACATGCATAATTCCGTTTTTAACTGTGAATAACGAGTTAACATTAAAAGTCATCAAAGGATATAAAAAAAAAAATTAATGCATTATGATTTTACAACCTAAACATTAGAAAAGTAAAATATAGTTGCATAAAATGTTAGTTCAATGCAAAAAATAAATTCAACAAAGAAATCTTCTTGTTCATTTGGAGAAAATCATATTAATAATGAGTGGAAGAATAAACATAGCACATGCAGAGATGTACTGTACGAAACGCACACAATCAATCAGGCCTATGTATCCAGAAATACTTTTAATTGATTTACAGAGCTGTATGCTACAAATCAATATCTTTTTGTTACCAGGTAACCTGTACTACAATCGATAGCAAAAGATCTGTTTTACATTACTGTTCGACGATTGGAAATAACCAGCATCAACTCACCATATGGAGAATTACTACGGTTTATACATCAAGAGTTAACGTAAACAAATTGAAATATTTAATGCTCTGAATGATTTGATTTATGTATAATATGTAACAATGTTTAATACACTGCAACTATTACCATTTTTCAAATTTCTTTACAAAAATTGTACAAGTAATACTGAATAACTGCGATAGTTTTGAAGTTTAGGCTTGAAATATCTTAATATTTTTTGTAGGCAAATTTTTATTGTATTCGTTTCTTTATAGAAATTCATCGATTATTTTATAATAGTTTTTTCATTTCTTATTCAATTTTACTGTGAGAATTTTTAACTATTAAGACACTTAATATTGCTATAGAAAAAGTGAAAATTAAAGGACTTTTCTCTAGTTTTCATTTGGTTACATTTTGGAGCTAAATATTAATTAATGCAATTTGCTGTTACAGCTAAAAAGAATTACTATAAGAAAAAGCTGATTTTTTAGTTAAAATTGTTACGAAAATAGATATTTCATTAAATTTGGTATTGAACTATATTGAGTACAAAAAATGTAGTTCAACCTACCCCCCGGGCCGGATCCACCACAAAGCAAAGCACAGCCCAGGGGGTTGTTTTCTCAAACGGGCCTCCCTGTCCGCCGGCCATGAGTTTAGTCAGATATGTCAGCCTGCCGGTTTGATCTTTTCATTGTCTACCTTCATTCCTAACGCGGGCTATCCAAGCCCGACTATGTCGTTTCTGGACCCCACCCCAGCAGCTGGGTCTCGGTCTTAACGCCAATGCCTCTAGTGAGAGCAACCTATCTAGGAAACACATACCAGGTCTCGGTCTTTTTCGCGAAGGGATGAGGGAGTCCCAGTGCCTCATCACTGCCGCCCATCCGTGGAAGCACAGACGAACGACAGCTTCACAGGGGGCTATCCCTCAACCCCTCGATGCTCCATTATTCATGGCTTTGTGCTGGAGTATTCGTGTTACAAAGCCAGTTACCGCACAAAACTTCTCTGCTTCTGATAACATACAGTCAATGTATGTATATCGATGTATGGTGTCAACTGTAAGAGGCCCAACTCACAGCAGCTCACATCCGGGAGTCGTACTCGACGTGTTCCGGTGTATAGAGCTTTCCTCATTAAAGGCAAAAAGCGTCGTCAGCTCTTTCCCCCAAAATACGCCGTGGCCATATAAAAATTCGGTCAACCTGTAGGTGATCTCACCAAAGCTGTGGTTGACCAAAGGCTTGACTTGCCAGATGAGACGATGTGCCGGATCAAAAAATGTAGTTTAAAACAATAAAAACTCACCTGATCAGTTTGGATGATATAAATGGTAAAGAAATGACTGCTTTAGTTTTCTTAAAAATTACTATTATTACATTACGTTACTAACATTTCAGAACAAAACCGTTGGATTTTACAATATTAATAAAAGAAAAATAATAATTATAAAAGAAATTACTCTGAAGCAATTAGTGAACGAGGAGAGAAAAAATTGTTTAAGGTTCACAGAGACAACATAATCTTTTTAAGGAGAGAAAACACAGGTTAATCAATAGAGGAATTACTTAGAAATTTGGAATTTTACATAACTTTAGTATTATCATAATCCATGGAATTTTCTACGACTACTATAAAAAAAATAAAAAATTCAAATTCGAAAAAACTATCCTATCCCTTTCCTAATTTTGTCTTATAAGTATGTTTGCCTAATGCATGATAATATAAGTTCTTAATATAATATCAATGCGCCAAAAATGTAAAATTTTTTTGAGCCAATTGCATAGAATTTACTAAGTTTCAGAGAGAGGACTTTAACCGACAACTTAGGATACAAAATTGTATAATAAGTAATATTTTACATTAGTACCGAAAAGAGAAATTTGGTAAATTTTTAAATTGCTTACTCTATTTAAAATGTTTTTACTTAAAAATTTTAAATAGAGTAAGTAAAAACATTGGGTTAAGAACAAATTCTGTTCATAATAGCTGGTATTAATATTTCTTACAGCTGGTTTCAAAAGCGATCTACAGAATCTCTTATATAAATGCTCAGCATTGAAAAACAAAAAAACAATAAATATTATAACGTAACAAATAACAAAAATTTATAAACTTTTTAATATGAGACAAATGATTTTTCTTCTCATACGCAGAGAAGGAGTATGAGAAAACAATTAGAGTACAGATAAAGTTTCAACCTGGTAAGATTGTGACAAATATTTTAATAGTCGATAAAAACAAAACTTTTGATGTAAAAAACATTATGTTATGATTACTATATCCGCATTGATGTTCATTTAAAATACTTATCGTTTCTTAAATGCTTCTACTTCAAAAATATCTAATTTTCCTATATGAGACAACTTTTTGGGTAGTACTGTAGGCCACTTTTTAAACTAGATGTGAAAAATATTAACTGGTAGCCATTTGAGTCGGGTTTACATAGCCGGAAATGTTTTCGAGAAAGCTTTTGTTTTTTAGTAGGCTTAAATGATGTGTCATAGCCTTATCCTTTTAAATTTTTTTAATTTTCCTCCATAAGGGCTCAAAGGTAAGGTGGTTTCAAATAGAAAAATAGATCGTTTCTTGGTAGAAGCATTTGTTAAGTGTATTTTTCTTTGTTTAACGGTTGTATAAGTGTTGTCATACTTCACCAAACATTTTTAAATATATGTAAAACATATTTTTTTTAATTATTAAGAAAAAACATTTCTTTAAGACATCATTCGTTTGTCTTGTTTTTTGCTACTCTCCATTCCTTTCTATTCTTTGATAATTTGTCTCTCAACGTAATTAATAAATCATTTGAAAGTTATAATATGCCTTGTGCATTCCTATTTTCTTCTTCCTTCTTATTTTATGTATAACTCAAATAAATAATTAAATGTTTTCTTGATCAGTACGTAATAATACGTACATTCTAAATACAGATCATGTCTACATAAAATAAATGTGATTAAAATCTATATTAATTGTTTTTGTTTATGAAATAAATACAGGGAATACAAAGATAATGCTAGTAAGCAGGCATGATACGAAAGCTTATACAGTTATGAGAGGACATAAATTAGAGGGCGAAACTTAAACGACATTAATAGCAGAATAACATAAGCGAAATTAACGTTCAATAAAAAAATTAAGATATTTGCCTCAAAAAATATAAACAAAAGATTTAGAAAACAATCGATGAAGACATTCATATGGAGTATTTTTCTATAAGCCAGTGAAGCATGAACTGTAAGGGCAAAGGCGAATAGATGCATTTGAGTAGTGATGCTATCGATAGATATTAAAGATTTCGTAGAAGGTAACCAGTGAAGAAGTGTTATGATGGATTGATGAGATGCATATTTATGAAGCTTATGTTTATGTTTATTACACTTTAAGTTTATAAGAGAGAGAGAGAGAGAGAGAGCGTGAGTGAGAGAGAAATAATGTTAACGTAATTACATTAAATAGAAAGAATTTCTACAAAATAATTCGCAATTCAGAAATCACTATTGAAAATTATTTTGAGCGAATCTTTATATACGAGTACATATTTACACTTAGAAAAACGGAATGCAGCAAAATTCTGGTAATTTTATCGTATTTTTTTTAATTAGTATTATCTAACAATTGAAAGAAAGAATATTGCTTACATAAGGAAAATTTTAGAATTGTATTTCAAATAAATGGGCGGGAAATTTTATAAAAGTGTAGGATATTTTATTAAAAATTACAATGAAAAATAGTAATGGAAGATAACAAGGCCCTATCTTGTAAGTATTATGTTGAGTTATTCGATAACAGTTCCGTTGATTGGTTTGGTAAAGGTATATATTATTATTTTTTAAGTATAAGTGACTATTATTTTTAATAAAGTTACACATTCATAAATATGAGTATAAACACCGGATTCTACTTAACGAGGCTACACGTTCGTACTTATGAGCGTCAGATAATGATCCGAGAGTCCACCTTTTTATTTTAAAAATTCGTTCTACTCATACTTTTTTTGAGAAAGCTCCAATAGATGATGTTATACTTTAGACGAAAATGTATGAATACTTCATAAATATTTAATAGTTAAAAAAAAAGCTTAGCGTTTTATTAAGCGCTTAAAAGCGGAACGATACGGTTTGATTTTGTTACAAACAAAACCGACCGATAGGCAATAGTTATCATTAATTTATCATTAATAGTTATCCATTAATGATAACTATTGTTATCATTAATGGCATTCTGTCTAGGCGTTCAGTAATATTACGTTACCCGATTATTAAAATGTAACGGTTTCAAAAGTATTTAAAGTTATTTGATTACAACTAATCCTGCGACTAATTTTTTGAACCGCTCTCGTGGAATTATCAATAACTATCTTCAGGAATATTTACAGTTTAGTCGTGTGTAAACAGGGTTTAATTCCTTTAAACCCTTTTTTGAATGGTTTAAATCCTTTATACAGTTCTCCATTAGTAAATAAACTAGACTTTGATTACATTTCACGTTGCAACTAGAATCTCTACAAGATTCTGCAGAAGATTTCTCCTATTCATAGTAAGATTACGTACAACTATTTTAAATACAATATTTAAACATGTTTCTCCAGTGAAAATGTGCGAAGATAACTACTACCCAATGTCTGTTCACGTAATATATACACTGAATTCTAATTATGGAAAAATAATTAAAAACAAATATTGCTTCTGAAAAAGTAATTTTCAAAATTTATTAGATTCTTTACTGTTTCAATAAAAATTTCATTAGAGTTTTTATTATTTTGTTTTGTTAAAAGATGAACGAAGAAAATTTGTGTTAGTTTTCATTTTATAAATAGATATTTGTGTAATCAGCGTTTATTTATGTTTGTTTTATTTAATTTAAACAGTGAAATAATACTGTATTAAACAACATTCATATCTAGCTTTATAATTTACATAAAATTAGCATTTGTGTGTTTGTATTACTACTTGTAGATTTTTGAAAGGTTTATTTAAATATTAAGTAAACAATTTTATTATTGTTCTTGTTTATTTTTTCTTTTAATTTTTTTACAAATTTTAGATTGGTTTTTATGTACAGCTACTACGAGTATTTAATTAACTGTTATTAATTTTTTTTTGTAAAATAAACTTGAATTGAAGGAATTTTTGTTCGATTATAATGTTATTAAGAGAAATAATTTTTTATGTAATGTTTGTTTCTTTTATAGGAAATGAAAGCGGAAGTTATGAAGACACATTGGAATCTCCCAGTGCACCATCATCTCCTTCTTTACCACCCCATTATGGAGCACATGGAAGCCCAAGTAGACAAGCAAGCCCGTATCCGATTGGTAATATAATCTTATTTAAAATCATATATCTTTTTTTTTTTTTTAGTTAAGTAGTAAGAAATTAGCACGTTACTGAGTAACTTTCTTTTTGTCATCGTTTATTCAACCTTGGTGCCAGACTTGCATTAAAATGAATACAACATTAAGGAAGATCCAGGAGATGAATTCCTCACTCCTTCATTTCTTCCTCTTTTTTTGTCTGGATATAATCTTAACCAACAACGCATGCCACGATTATCGATCTGCGGGTTAGCCCGAATGAAATTTTCTGGAGTAAGCATGCTGAATTTGCTACGGAATACTTTCTTCCTGTGCTACAGGAACCGATCGCACATGAACACCGTGTGTTCTGAAGTATCCTTCTCCCCGCAATCATTACATTCATTAAAAGTTTCACGTCCGCGAGCACTGATATTCCTTAAAACAACCGTGACCGGTAAAGAACTGGGTCAATTTGATACCTTACTTTCCCGTGTTTACGGTCCTGCCGTCTCTGGAGGTCCGGGATCTGTCGGTACGTTCATATGTCCTTCACTGATTGATTCCATCTCTTCTGTCATTTGCGGACAAGCGATGCCACCGCATCCGCCTTACTTGGTCTGCTGTACATCTCTCTCCCTCTTCCAAACGAGGAGATCCAGGGTGCAATTCGGTTACTAGACCGGCATTATCACTCGATATGATCCTGTATCCGCAGCATATTCAAAGGGAATATGCTGCGGATACAGCATATTCCCTTACAGCATAGTCCATAGGGCTTGATTAAGGGCTACAGACTTGATTAAGGATTGCAAGGGTTCTCCTCCTCTTCAATGTTATGGACAGGCTGTTACTCTGTACATCACTCTGGAGAACATCACGCGAGATATGATCCTCCGCTTTGATGGGTGACAACTTCCGGTGTTGTTTATTATAACTGCACCCTTAAAAAGATAATAAGAGAAAGAACAAAAGAAATTAAAAACCTATTCATTTCAAAAAGAAGTGAAACTGGAAACAAAATTTAAAGGACTTTGAATTGATATTTTGGCTTTTGGAGAGGACTTAGTACTTTAAGAAAAACCTGAAGGAGGAGAAGCAAAAAAGCTCCAAATTTTAGAAAAAACATGCAAATAAACTAAACTTCATATGGAAAAACAGAAAGGCTGTATATATATATATATATATTAAGGAGATGTAATAACTCCAACAGGACTAGAAAATGAAGCAATAGAATTGCTATAGCAATATGTGTACAGAAAATGAAAACAGCGTATTAAAATCCTGTATAATAAAAAATCTATATTAAAAAAAACAATAAGATACTATAAAACAATAATCCTTCCAGAAGTCTTACATGGTTCAAAATCTTATACAATACATACGCAATAAAACAATACAATAAATATTTGGTTATGAAAAACCATAAGCAATTATGAAAAAAATATCTTCAGAAAAACATATGGCCCAAATTATAAATATGGAATATAGCGACTACGAAAAATAGGACAGTTATATTAAGAAATAGAAAATATTGAAATAAGAATGAGGAAAATCTAGGATAAAATTTTGTGAGAATATAAAGAATAAACAGTAACAGACCGATAAAGAACATTTTTAATTTTATTAATGAAAATATAGAAAAACAAATCGGTAAAAATAGATCGAAAAGAACGCGAAGAAATAAAGATAAAGAAAAATTTTGCATATTAGAGAAATATATTTTCTTAAAATCCTTTTCTTTTGACCCAAAATTTAGACAACATTAAATTTGAATGCTGCATTAACGATGAGTACTCAAAGAACCGAGACTGGAAATAGTAGTTAAAACAGAAAGGAAAATTTTAGTTTATAAATGTAAAATTAATCAAAATATCTTTAGATCATATGAAGAGATTTGAACAAAAAAAACTAACTGTATAAGAAAGAGAAAATTAGGCTTTTACGACAAAAGAATGGAGTTCAACAGATTAACAAAAATAACCATTTCTTTTATCTTTTTTTTTGAAAATTTATTTTTCTAGATTAAGAACTAAAAATAGTAAAACTAAATATTTTGAGCAATCCAGAACGATCTAAACAGATTATTAATATTAAAGAAAATAAAAATTTTGACGAAAGTTTCAGATATAAAAATAAAAATTTCAGTAGTTTTCAGGAAATACTAAGAGAAACAAGAAGAAGATAATTTTCGCAAAAAGAAAGACATGACAAGAGTATTGGAAGAAAATGAAACAAAATTCAAAGTAAGCTTGTTTATTTTATTGCGATCTATAGGTGATCCAAACGAAATAAAAAATAAATAATTAGATAATGTTTTTTTTTTTTTTTTTGCTTATTTTTAGAATATTGAAAACGTTTGAAAAATAGATTCAAGTAGTCTTTTTTTTCTACAAAGAAGATTAATTTATAACAAACAAGAAGTAACAGTTTACTTTATAAAGGGAAAACGGTTTGTTTTAAGTATGACGACGATAGATGTTATGATGGTGGGGAGAAGTTTTGATGTACGAGAAGGAATAGGTAATGGGGAGAAATGACGGTATACTTGTTTAACTGCGATAGCTCTAAAAAAAAAAACAAAAAAAAAACAAAAAGACCAAAAAAAAAACAACGTTGTTAGTTTTATTTAACAGCTTAAACCCTCTCACCCCTTCATAGCTATAAACAAAAATTGGATGTTTGTGCATACAAAAAGAATATCTTTTGAAAGTTCACGTCTAACGCTAAGAATTCTATATATAAATAAAGAACTTTCAAACACGTACACTTTCACAGACGCACAAAAATATACTAGTATATGAGAAATTACATTTCATTAAAAAGACCGGGTGATTTTATAAATCATTTATCAACCAAATAAATTCTTTAAAAATAGTTTTAGTTTCCTTTATTTTGATCAGTATTCTTTGGAATTATATTTTTAATTAATTAATTTAAAAAATTATTCTACTATTACAATCATTATTGCTGAAATTAAACAAAGCTGACAGACATTTTCCAGGTTTTCCTTTGACAAATTTTCATTTCTAATATATCATAGAATTTTTAAATATTAATGTCTTACTATTACTTAAAATGGATTATAAAATATAAAATGAAGATTATTTTGGAATTTGATTTATACAGAGTGTTTTTAAATAGTACTTACGGTATTTCACTGGGTGAAAGAGTATGACGATGTAGCGTTGTCGATTGTATGAAATATTTAATTCGTAATTGACGTGAAACAATTTAATTAAATCCCTTCTTTTAATTTAAATTATTTAATGATATTAGAAGTAAAACTAATAAAATAAAAAATCTAATACCGCTTTACCACTTGATTTTAGAGTCCTAAAAGTTGAATACGATTATGAATTCAAGCAGAAAAATACTTTGCTTGAATTCAGTGCATTACAATTAAGCCGGTTTAGAAAAAATTAAAAAAAAAACAATTATTTTGGATACGCCCTCATCTCGTTGTAAATTTGGGGTCAGTAGTTAAGTTTTTTATTAAGTTTCATGAGTTTTTAGTAATTTTTTTTTAATATATATATTATTATATCTATATATAAAAGAACATATCTTGACTGACTGAGTGACTCGTTTTCCTGAGTTACTCGTTTTCGTTGGCCAGCAGAAATTACTGAAGATAAATTGATGAAAATTCGTATACATGCTTTTACAATGTTAGTGTACTCTAAGAAAGAATTCTTAGATTAAAGGGTTAATTCTTAGATTAGAAGAATTCGAGTTTAAAGGGTTAAAATGGAGTAAAGATAAAATTTACTTTTTTTTTTAATTTCTCGGTAACAACTGAAGATATATCAACTTGATTTTTAGTGTGTGTATCTTGATGTAAATATCCAAATATCAGTTTCTAGATTTTTTTGAAATTCCGAGTTTAATGGGTTATAATAGATCTTTTAACTTTATTTGAAATCCGGTTAATTTTTTTAAATTTCTTTGTAAGAAATGAAGATATCAACTTCATTTTTGATATGTGTAATCGTCATGTGTGTATATAATAACCAATTTCTTAACTTTTTGTGAAATTCAACCATGAAAGGGGTGAAAAAATGAAAAATAATTGAACAATTCTTGCAAATTTTCCCCATTTCCGATTATAAAAAACGAGATATTCACTCAAATTGGGCCTGCAAGTACTATTCAGATAAATATTTAAAAATTATTCTCGGGTTTTTGAATTTTAATATCTTAACGGGTAAAAAGACAAATTGATTTAACATTTTTTTTCCGTTTTACGTTTACGCTATTGAATCAATCTTTATGAGATTTGGTAACATTGTAATGGTAATTTATGTTTGTAATTTTGATTATGTATTACACGAGCGAAGCTGCGACGGGAAATGTACAAGCAATTAGTGGCCCCTGGACTGACCAAACTGTTGTTGGGAAGAAATTAAGTACATTGATAACTTTTGTATATTGAACAGGCTTTAATTTTTATTCTTCATTATTATTCTCTCAAGCATGAGTATAATGAACACATGGGGGTCAAAAGGTTAGACGAGAAGGGCAAGCGAAGCAAACCCTGACGGACTAAACATCCACTCATCACTACGGGAAACTCAAGTAACCATATAGCGCGGGCAAAGCTATGACGGGGATGCAAATATGTATGTATAAATTTGAAAAGATCAATTTAATTATATTCCCACTTCTGCATATAATTTATTTAAATGTCAATAATTTAAAGAACTAATATAATATTACCACTGTACCGAATGCAAGATCCTGTAATCCACCCACAAAAAGATGAATTTTTAAAAGTCTGTAATTATGACACTCTCTTGTCTAATTAATTTCAAAACTTTATAGCATAAATATCCCGCCATATATAATTGAGCCAAATTTTAAGTTTATTGGTTTAATGTTTTTGCAGTCAGAAAATAAATACACACTCATATGTATGTATTTACATACAAACTTCAGTGGTTATATATATATATATATATATATATATATATATATATTTTTGTATTTTTTAGTTAGATTGATTATGACACGTTGAGATTCATTAGACCCTATACATCATATATTTTCATCAATAATATTTTCTTTTATAGTTATTTAAGAAAGAAGTCGTAATAAGAAGGGAGTCCGACAAGGATGTTCCCTATCTCTGTTACTTTTTAATCTTTACATGGAACTAGCAGTTAATGATGTTAAAGAACAATTTAGATTCGGAGTAAGAGTACAAGGTGAAAAGATAAAGATGCTACGATTTGCTGATGATATAGTAATTCTAGCCGAGAGTAAAAAGGATTTAGAAAAAACAATGGACGGCATAGATGAAGTCCTACGCAAGAACTATCGCATGAAAATAAACAAGAACAAAACAAAAGTAATGAAATGTAGTAGAAATAACAAAGATGGACCACTGAATGTGAAAATAGGAGGAGAAAAGATTATGGAGGTAGAAGAATTTTGTTATTTGGGAAGTAGAATTACTAAAGATGGACGAAGCAGGAGCGATATAAAATGCCGAATAGCACAAGCTAAACGAGCCTTCAGTAAGAAATATAATTTGTTTACATCAAAAATTAATTTAAATGTCAGAAAAAGATTGTTGAAAGTGTATGTTTGGAGTGTTGCTTTATATGGAAGTGAAACTTGGACAATCGGAGTATCTGAGAAGAAAATATTAGAAGCTTTTGAAATGTGGTGCTATTGGAGGATGTTAAAAATCAGATGGGTGGATAAAGTGACAAATGAAGAGGTATTGCGGCAAATAGATGAAGAAAGAAGCATTTGGAAAAATATAGTTAAAAGAAGAGACAGACTTATAGGCCACATACTAAGGCATCCTGGAATAGTCGCTTTAATATTGGAAGGACAGGTAGAAGAGAAAAATTGTGTAGGCAGGCCACGTTTGGAATATGTAAAACAAATTGTTAGGGATGTAGGATGTAGAGGGTATACTGAAATGAAACGACTAGCACTAGATCTTGGAGAGCTGCACCAAACCAGTCAAATGACTGAAGACAAAAAAAAAGTTATTTTACTTATGGCTATAGCTGCTGCAGCAGTTATACTATAAACATCAATAACTATTGCAGCTTACAAACTTCATATAATTTCTTCATATAATTCATATAACTTCATATAATCAACTGTATGTTTCGATGGCCCAAAAGGTGTACCATTCTTCAGTCTTTTAAATTAGGCCATTGATAAACACTGGTACATTAACACTCATTGGACATTGAAAATTTATCGATTTGATACATGATTCAATTTTTTTATAATGTAACGAAAGTGTTAACTCGATTACCAGTACAGTGGTGAGTTTCTTGTAACGTCTTTCTTATCTAATTGGTGGCTGAATAAGATGACTGCTCTAATCGATTGTCAATATTTCAAGCGATTCGTGATTGTATTGTAGAAAGTTTTATTATTTCCGTTTATTTCTTTATTACATTATCGGCTACATAGTTACTGTTTAGGAATATAGTTTACAATGTGAAGGAGAGTACGGTAGTAAAGTAAAATTTAGCAAATCATGGTTTTTGCATGCCGGCCTCCGTGGCGCGAGTGATAGCGTCTCGGCCTTTCATCCGGAGGTCCCAGGTTCGAATCCTGGTCAGGTATGGCATTTTCACACGTGCTACAAATCATTCATCTCATCCTCTGAAGCAATACCTAAAGGAGGTCCCGGAGGTTAAACAAAAAATAAAAAGATCCTGATGCAATTTCTTTCCGGCCGTGGTACTTTTAGGGACAGGCAGCAAAAATTAGGCCTGATAGATTCTGGGATATGTCCTCATTGTGGACAATTGGATGACACCTACAACATTTTTTATGAGTGCTCGAAGTACGATTTAATGCCCACGGAGACCATCTGTCGGCTCGATCTTATCGGGTCGACATTGGATCTTCGTGTAAACTGGAGAAGCCAGGCCGAATGGGCGATAGTGGAAAGTTTTATTGTGTACTTAGTAAATGAAAAGATTGCTAAGGGGATCTAGAACCCTGCTTGGATTTCTCATGTATTCTTGTTTTTTTTAATGTTTTTGTTTTTCGTTTGTTTTTTTTTTAGTGTTACTGTGTTGTTATTGTTCCATAAATATTTTTATGTTTCGTGTTGTGTGTTGAACTCACGTTTACCTTCTACGGGTAGGTAGTTAAGTTCCTTTGTTTAGTTAGGTCCTTTCAGTCTTACTTAAGACTCGCTAAGGCTTAATTGAATCCATTACTTAGTAATACACCGATGGGAATGCCACGAGTGATATTCGCATAGGTGGCATCTTGGACGGGGCGGACTGAAACATGTCAAAAGTTGAGGTTCCAGAGATGAGCTCCGGTAAAGCCTTAATGGCTATGAATGGAAGGGGCGGCGGAGGGTGTCTTCCCGTACAAGGGTCAGATTCTGACGTTCAATAATCCCCTCTTGCAAAAAAAAACACACACAACTATAGTAGTGAGAAATTTCAGAAGGATATATATATATGTTTGACTATTTTAACCTTTATTTTCAAGATCGGCTAGACCGATTTAGATGAATTTTCACATGATGATTTCTGTATATGAAACCTTTATGGCCTTTAATTTTGATCACAATCGGTCAAAGAGGAGAGAAAGATTAAGTTTTTATGGCTTAAGTAACTCATAATGTTATTCAAATGGTAGGTAAAATAAAGCATATCACAATATATTTAATGACAGTTAAAATACAATTAGATTGAGTTGACCTTTTTCAATCGATGATCGGAGGGGCAAGGTCAATAAAATGTTTTTCTTTTTTGTCGTTTCTGGATTTAATTTCCTCATTCTTGTACTAATTAAATGAATGATTCCATTTCATTAGTATCACTTTTTTTGTGATTAGACTAATTATGAACCACGCAAATACTATTTTTCTGGTTCCTTTTTATTTTCTCCAAATACTCTTTCAATCCTTCCACATGGTTGGTACTTTTCTCTCTTCCATTGATTTCACTCTTGACGAAAAAAAAGCTTTTTTTCAGCAGAAGAATCACTTTGTGATTCTTTTCATTCCTCATAGTTTCAAACTCTACTCCATCTATTTTCTGTCTGAATAGAATTCTGTTTTTCATTTTCTGTTCTTGGATCCCTAGATTTTGTAATTCTTTCTTCATTTGTATAAGTATTACTGGTTCTCCTCTTATGTTCCTAAAGTTTAATGAATAATTGTTTGTATGTATATGTATGTATATATATATATATATCAAAATCTTTATGTGTTCTATTATTTTAAATCTTATTTTTTTTTATTATTCTAAATCTGTATGTGTGTATATATATATATACATACAGTAATTATGCATAGGTGTATCAGGAAGTTTTCCACGGACTTTCATAACCTATTCTACTTTGTATATCATTTGTACTTTATACTCTTATGTTGCCAATTGTGTATATGTTTTTAAGAGGTGACTTTTAATAAAATGTGGCTATTTTGGTTATGAGTTAGTTGTGTAAGAAGTCAAATCGGACCCACGTGTTTTTACTAAATATTTTGATATTTTTCGGGATTGCAGATTAAATCTGGCTTCTGTATCCGCTCTGTTAAATAAAAAAATAAAAACACAATTTTCACTATTACTAATAATAATGATTACAATAATCATTAACAACAAATATTTATTTATAATGTTCGTAATTTTTTCTAATTTTTTTTGTAGTTAGGCCAACTATGGTCCTCGCAAATACTATTTCTTGTGGTTTCATTTTCTTTTATGCTCAATTATAATATTTCATTCTTTCCGCGTATTTAGTCTTCCTCTCGTCCAATAATTTCACTTTGGTGTGATTTTCTAACATCCTTACCGATTCAAACCTAACTTTTGGTAGTTTTTGTTTAAATAGCTTTATATCTTTCATTTCATATCCTTGGATACCTATGTTTTGTAATTATTTCTTCATTTGTTGTACTCTTGGTTGCTCTTATGTTCCTAGAGTTTAATCAATATTTATTCATTTAGTCTCTCTTCGTCTATTCCGTCTATTCTGTTTGACCCATGAAGGAGATTGAGATTTCAATCTCCTTCTTCTTATCGCTTTTTACAAATCCGCTAATCGTATTTCTTCATGCCGTTCTTTTTAGATTTCAGTCTGTATCATTCTGTTGTTTTCTTGGGGACTAGGATTTTCAGGGTTCTCTGTATTTTCTTTAACGGTTCCTTGTTTGTAAGGTGTAAGGTCTCCCTTCCGTTTAGTACCATTGGCCTCAACACTGAGGCGTAATGTCTTAGTATGGCCCTTTTTGAGAGGTTCTTTTTATTGTACATATCGTTGTTCAGAAAAATAAATTAATCCAATTTGTTTTTTCTCTCTTCCACTGTCGCATTATTCATATTACATTTTTTTATTGTTTCCCCAAGGTATTTTAATTAGATAAACACTACTTCAAGTTTTCCGTATTCTGAGCCAATTTTTTTTTTTTGGGTGGTAGCTTTTGATAATTAACATTATTTCTGACTTTTAATGGATATCTATAAGCCTGCTTTTTCAGCTACTTGTTTTGAATCGCTTCACTTTTATTATTATTAATTTTTTTTGGGAATTGGTATAAATTTTTTAATCGTAACATTTTCCACTTTTGCAGGAAGGGAAAAATGTTTTCTTACCACTTTCCATAGTTACCATACTTTCGTTTAGTCCTACGATTTTCTCACTCAATACGGCGAATTAATTGATGCGTTTACTAAAATACATATATAAAAATGAACTTACCTCCTCGTTTTTTTTGTTCTTCTTTTCCAATATTACAATAACAACAATAGAGGTACATTTCCTTCTGTAATGTTGCAGATTTTTATAGTATTTCCTGAATTTCAGTTCAACCTGCTCTACTTTTACGATTACATTAGCATTTCAACCAGACGCATTAAAGGTAATAATGATAAATAAGTCTTAACTGTTAAAGAACGACTCGATGAACGCTTTTTTGAAAAAAAAAACTGGGTTTATTTGTAAACCATCTTTAGTTTATTTTTTTAATATTTTTTTTTATTTTTTGCTAGTTCGTTATAATTAATTTTAGAAGAGTTTTGATATGAATCTTGTGTTTTTCGCCGTGACTTGTGTAAAATTTATATTGTTTTCATACCTATAAATCATTTCGATGGTTACTATTAGTAAAGTCAATTGCTTATTAAGTTTTATGTTTAAAAAAGTGGTATTAAAAATACGAGAATGATTATAATTCTCTTTTAATTGTGTTTCAGAATCGACTAATCTAAGTACAACGTCCGGTCAGTCAACCCCAATTCAACCTGGTAATCAACAAAGTCCTCGGTTTGGATCGCGTGCGTTAGGACATGCTGGTAGCAAAAAGAATAATGACAGCGGTAGTAGACCTCCTCCTAGTAAAACGGGTACTCGAAGACGACATCTTGCTTCGTCTTCTTCAGGGACGTCATCAGCATCATCTGATCTCACTTATCCTGAAGTCGAGCGACGAACTGAACTAAGAGATGGTAAGTTTGTTCTATTTATTATAAGCTTTATAAAATTTTGTTTGTTAAAATGCAATAAAATTTTATTAATGTATTATTACATTTCTCTTTATAATGATGAATTAATTCATTGATTCATTCATCAAAGAAGCGTTTGAAGGTTTACGTGAGAATATGGAAATTTAATTTTGAAGCGATTTAAAAATACCATGCCTGACCGGGATTCAAACTCGGGTTCCTGGATAAGAGGGCAAGATGCTATTCTGCCAAGGAGATCGGCAGTATATAATTTTTGTAGTAATTCTTTTGATTATGTGAATTTGTAAATTACACTACTTTATTTTATTTAAATGAATTTTTTTGATAGTCGTTTTCGTTTTCGCTTTATATTTATTTTAGCTGAAAATGTCTGAAAAATAAAATAAAAACAAATGAAACGGTTGCGCAGACAGATTTTTTGTTCTTGACAGATTTTTATTTCAAATATGCGAAACGGTTTTTAAATATTACTGAAAGAACGTAATTGCATAAAAGGTCAAAATGTTCAGTAGAATATTTTAGGTGCAATTGATCCTCTAGATCAAATGACATTCCTACCTTAAAAATTATGTAGTACTAAAAGCATAATTGTGAAAAATATTTAAGTATGAAACAACTTTTTCACTAAAAATTTTATGTCAAAGTCAAACTACTTGACTATATGATGTTTTTTTCTTTGGAATTATACTATATTTAAAGCATAATTACTAAAAAAAGTAATAATAGTAATAACAACTTTTACTAAAATATTTGGGTCCTATTTGATCCCCTTAGTCGACAACTACCTCAAATAACATTTTTTATAACAGGTGTAACATGAAAAACAGGTAA